>NC_133680.1:8760000-10010000 GCF_048934315.1 Petromyzon marinus
CATTATTTTGCCGCAGTTTAACCGTTAGTACAGCTGTATTGGACATCTGTGAAAAAGAGCTTCATGGCTCATCGGATTCCTCCAGTAATTCTCATTCTGTATAAGTGGTTGCACTACAGTGAGTCGAACAGCAGCAGCCTGTGTGTGGTGGGGTAAAGTGTGGGTACTCCCACCTCTACCCAAGGTCAAAATGCCCCCTTCTAGAGGAGCTCTCCAGAGCTCACTCACGTGGAGGCCCTTCAGTCTGCAGTGCCGTGAGTGAGAAATTGCAGGGCTGCACACCTTTACCGTTACCATGTACGGTGTGAAAGAAGTTCAACATACATACATTATACATCCTAGGATTAGAGTTAAACTCTGAGGACTATCCTGGTGTCTCTTGAATTTCTCCCCTAGTTAAACAAATAAACTTGATTTAACAAGGAAAACCAGATCGAAGTGTGGCCTACACAGTGCTCGTTGACACAAATCCACATTGTCTCCCCAATGCTAATGTTTACACTCTTTATCGGGCGCTCATCAATTTTAAGCGGAGTTGATCTAAGGGAGGACCAGAGGCCAAGTGTGAGATTTAAATTGGCTTTCGAGTTGTGGAGTTGGATGGCCCGCAGATTAAGTAAAAGACACAGCACGCATTAGCTATGTAACAATTCACTTCACCTACGATTATTTGATGAACTGTCAGACATTAAGGGTCGCAATTCAATTCCATTTTTTTTCCAATGTTGCCACATTTTCACAATTTCATTCGTAACGTTTGCCTCTTTTTTGTTTCTTCTGTCTCAGTTTTATTAGTGGCACTCACCTCAACAAAACATGACTGTCATTTTTTTATGCAAATGACCTTTGGCCACATTGACATCAACAATAGGCGCTCGCAGCAGACGGTAAATCCCCAACAATCTAACTCCGAGTCGATGCATCGTTACGTAACGTATATAATACGAGTAAACCATATCATAAAGCGTGGTAACTTTTGTTGTCCAAAACCAGGTAAAGCCACTTGTGAGAATACAGTCAACACCCTAATATGGTACTCAGTCATTGTCAGGAAGGGAAAAAAAAATTGTCATCAGATTCCACTTAATTTTCTATTTCAGTTGGCGCTGCACCACCACCGTGTGACCTTGGCGTCGAAGCGCGGCTCACGCAATGGATCAAGATGAATTCGCCAGTGCTCAATCTGCCACCGCGGAAATTAACCACAGAGAGGCCAGACACAATTCCCAACCACTACCGAGACCGTCGGGTCAGCTTCCACGCAACGTGCCAACACAGCGACCCGGTTCTTTAAGTAACAAATCAAAAACCATATTTGAAAATCACCAGTCTCCACTTCTACAGTTTCATAAAATTAAATAGGTAAATGTTCGCGACTAAGATGAGAATTCAAGCGGCCCACCTACCTCGTCGACAGCTACAGCGCGGCAGACCCTTAAACAACCTGGCGCGTTCGGGAGACGACACGCCGACGTAGAAGGGCCCCCCCCCGCGTTTCTTGGCCGGAGATCTTTAAGCTGCCGCGCACCGCATCGAGCACGGCACACGCCGCCTTTGTTGTTGTGGCGTCGTGGCATTTCAAATGTGAGCTACGATGCCACCCCCCCCCCCCCGCCCTATTTACACATTCGCTCAGCCACGGACGAGCATACACGGGGAGCGAAAGCGGCGAGCCGGCAGCCCCCACGGCAGCTGTAGACAAAATCTAAAGGCCAAACGAGCAAGCGGGGAGGGGGGCCTGCGTGCAGTGGGGGTGGGGTGGTTGTTAGTGGTGGTGGTGGTGGTTAGTGCAGAACTGTGTGGCTCAGAAAACTGATGGAAGGGGTGGGGGGGGGGAGAGGAATGGATGGGGAAGAGGTCCCTTTTCCTGCCCTTGACTGGGAGCACCGTCACAAATTTCCTGTCCGCATTGTAAAGTATTTAGCTGAAGGTATGCTTCAAGCCGATGGAAAATCTGACGAGGATCGCATCTTGTTTGAACGCACCTCCTCGCGCAGCCAATGTCACGGCTCTCGCACATTACACCTCAGCAGGAATTCAAACGCACGCAATGTTGCAGTGTGTATGCGTGGAGAAACACAAACGATTAACAGGCAAACGTGAAAAGAGTAAAGTAATGTACTCATCCCCCATATATATAAAAACTCGCTCTTGTTTTAAAAAGTTATTTTTTACCTCCAAGCTCCGGTGCTCATCTCCAGTGATGTGCCTCTGCCAGTGGTGTCAATTCCACATTTCTATGGTGTGGCCAGTCTCTCCGTGTAACAATCACCAATAGCGTTCCCTAAGAAGTGGTGTTTAGCAAGTGGTACTCATTTAAAAAAAAAACACCACAGATATGATGGGTGAGGTCAGCCCTGGCCCAGATTTGAATTAACTTTCTCATAACTGGGAACACGCTAATGGTCTACCAGGTGAGCTGTTTTCAAGCCAATCCCACTGGTAAGACACCAACGTAACCAGGGCATGCAATGGACGCATCTATTCATGGGTTAATATGGATTTTTTTTAGGTTCATGATACATCCATCAAATTTACGCAAGAAGTGACGTTTTTCGATACGTATATGCTGTCATGGGTTCATGTCACCCCTGCGGCCACGAGAGGCCGCTACACTAACCAGTGTGTTAAAAACATGTACATTCTCGAATCAAATCACATTCCCAAATCGCAAAAAAATATCCAATCGCCGGATGTGGGGGGGGGGGGTGAATTAATAACACCCCTCCTGTAACTGTACAGTACCTGGAGGCAGATGCAACTGGAAGGGACGCTGTCCGAGGTGTAAACTATAACTGTGGCAGCAAAATAAGGGAACACGCCTCAGAGGATGTCCAACCACTGAGAGGAAGCAATCAAAACCAGCTCACGTGCTGGTGCCGGGCCGATTCTTATATCGCAGCACCGTGAAAGGTGGCGGTTGCTGAAAGAGGGCTTCATCCAGCAGTGGATTGATCATGGCTAATGATGATGGTGAGACGTGCACACAAATCATTGTAGGGCTTTACAAGTGAATGTATTTGGGAGCTGCCCAATACCCATTCAGGTTCCCATCACCCTCTGGTTACGCTCTCAACAATAATGCAATATCAATATACTGTGTGTCACTCTGTCACTTTAACTCATTTCAGTGTCACCACCCTTTCTTGCTGGGAGACGTTGAAAACAGGACGTTTAACGAATTCACAACGCGAAACTGACACGGCCTGGCCGCTAAATGTATGGCGAGCTGCATGGCACACAGTACAGATTGCCAGGTTATATCAGCAGCCGGATGAGTTGCTTTTTTTACGGCAGCGACGCATTCCTCGAATCTGACACAATGCACGCCCCAAGCATCCGCTTGCAAATGTTGGTGCTCACTGCCTCGATGGGTAAATACGTTTGCCGCGATTTTCAAGATTTTATTTTGGTCTATTCAGAAACACCACAATTCACCGATTCTCAGAAGCTATTCAAAGCCAGACGTGCTCGGTAACAAAAGGCAGCTGCCAATCGTGAAAGCAGCGGAGACCCCCTTCCATCAACGCTGTGCTTTTTACAAACGCTTAGACGGAGCGCTGGCATGTCAGTGCAGTTTGCTCACGAATGTATATAATGACAGTTGTAAATGAAAAATACTTAATGGCTTCCAATAATTTGACACGTACGATTTCTACGTCAGCCAGCGCAGCTCGAGTTTGATTCCATTTGCCACCTTCCTTAGTTGGCTCATGACAAGTGCTGGAATATGATTTTTAGATAAGTCCCACGCAAAGTGTCACAAGCACATCCTTAAGTTAACCAATTACTGTATGTACCGCACAACTGCAAACGAGCGACTCTAAAAAAAAAACGGGTAAGAGATTTTTCGGTTCTCATTAAATAACCCTACTCGCGACCGATTTTATACTTGATTTAAACTCTGGTGACTTGTTTCAGATCGCAAGAACCACCCTTACGTAGAGTTAACACACACAGTGCCACTCCCGTGCACACTGGTTGGCTACGTACGGCGCGAAAAAAGTTCTACGTACATACGCACAACCGTCAGTGTCCCAGGCTCGAGGGATAAATGTACCGTTTTTGTTTTTCTTTTGCGCCCTCAACCAGGGCAGCAAGATATGTAAACAATGCTGGGTTTCACGACGCGATTATCATCGGCGACGATAAACGCCGGGGCACGATCGTAAGACAAAAATGTTGTTCCCTTGCCTTTGACATTGCTGGCTTATCGTATATCGGCGCATTCACCCACATCCTGCCAAGACAACCGCGTTCACTTCGGCTTAGAGACAAAATAATAAGAATTAATGGAGGGACACATTACCAAGCTTCCCGGCCAGGCGAAACGAGCACGTGACCGAGGGGAGACGCACAAATGTCCGTCCCGCTGTGACACTTGCGCGTGCATTTAATTGTGGCGTCACAATTAATGACACCACGTGATACAAAACGTCGGCTTTGCAACTGGGCCCGTAGCGCGTTCCTTTTAAGTCGTAGCAACTCGCGAGAAGTGTGTGTGTGGGGGGTCACCGCTTGCGCCGAGTGCTCTGAGGAGTTGAGAGGAAGGAGTGGCATGGGAGTGGGTGGCCGGCTGTCTGCGGTGGTCAGAGAGCTCAGAAAAAGTGGAGCTCTCCCGAAAACCAGGTTTTTCCGGTCCGCGGTGCGGTTTGGACTCGCATTTTAAGAGCTAAGAAGCAACTTGCGTAGGTTTTCACGGTTGTGCCGTATCGCTTTCCCCCCCCCCCCCCCCATGTGCTTTCCAGTTATGACATCCGACGTTTCGCTCCACATGCTGGAAGCTTCTTCAGGAACTGTGGGACACGCATGTCGAAGAGCACGCAGAACAAGTCAAGAACATCTTCTTTGGTTCTTTCGGTAAAGTCACGTAGAATGAGAAAATAATAAATTGATAAAATAAAATAACACAATAATATTCTCACGACGTTTCGGCCACAACACAAGCGGCCTTCATCAGGTGAAGGGACGAGACTGTCTTGCAGTCACGAAAGCTTTAAATCGAAAGTCAAAAACATATCGAAGGGCTTCACTGTACACAGCTCTTTGCCGATTGTGTACAACGATTAAAAATGTTGTCGGACGAACCGTGGTCACAAAGAGGCCAGCAAGCTTCTTGGCAAGCGTAGGCCACCACGTTTTAAACTTGCGATGAAATGTGCACGAGAATATTTATTTTTTACCCGGGTCGTGAAACGTAGAGGTTCCGGTAGCCTCACTTTTGCGTACGAGCAGCGCTTAGCTCGGCAAAGTTCGGTCCCGTTAAAACGATACCGTGAAAAAAAGTACCTTTTTAAACGTGCGTGAAGCAATGGCGCTAAGCAACGTTGAAACCTCATGGGTTAATCCTTAAATTGCCTTTAAGTAGCATGGCCATGTAGCATCACGAGCTTCACTCCTCCTCCTCCTCCTCGATCGGTACTCACTAATTTAAGACTTTCCCACGCGTGCGAAAGACATCATTACTGTAGTTACTCAACCCTAATTAGCTTCCTCCACCTTGTCTCGCCGCGAGCCGTTTCAGAAGCTCCCTCGAAGCCAATTCTCCCATTGCTTTGCTCACTGATGACAGAATCAAGAAAGCGGGTTGTGCGTGGTGCCGCCAATTCCTTTCCTCATCTCCGCCGCTGCAA
The DNA here is from genome assembly GCF_048934315.1 of Petromyzon marinus. NCBI lineage: Eukaryota > Metazoa > Chordata > Hyperoartia > Petromyzontiformes > Petromyzontidae > Petromyzon > Petromyzon marinus. Next base: position 8,765,634 of record NC_133680.1, read on the forward strand.
TATCACTCTCTCCGCTAATCTATAGCGCTGTTCCACTCTAATTGCACACCCTTGTCACAAGTCTGCATGGCGTAATGGAAGTTCCATATTACCATCGATCGTACCCGCTCTACCCACTGATAATTAACACCCTAATGATTATAATCATTAGGGTGTTTTTTTTTTGGGGGGGGGGTCCCCCTTTTCCCGCCCCCCATGCTCTACAAACATCACTCGTCATCTGAGGAGAGGCTCTTCGTGCGCAGGACTGACCTCATCCTTTGTCCTAAGCAGAGAGATTTGCTAAGATTTCCTAACTTGAAGGAACGGTGTTCTCCTGCTCATCTTTTTTTTTTAAATCGGACACAAAGCAGGCGGTGTCCTTTTTATCGTACCTCGTGACTTCCTAACTCAAAGCCAAACTTCAAAGATGACTCGGGAGTCAAACGAGCAATGCGGTCGCGTTTATATCTCCGATTGCTCCCCCCACCCCCCCAAGCCAGTAATGGAAATTAACCATGAGAATGAGAATCTTTATTAATCCTGGAAGAATCCGATGAGCTATGATGCTATTTTTCACGGTTGTCCGGACGGTAGGGGCGAGTCAGCCAGTTACAGAGGCAAAACAAAAGACGATACACGAGTGCAAGACGGGGAAAAGGGAAGCAAGTGACTATACATAAATATAAAGTAAAGATGTACAAATTGCACAAGTACATGAATCCCTGACGATTTATCAACGCCAAATGCAAGCTTGGGCAAAGGTAGAAAAACACCAGCAACAAAAAACAGTTCCAGACCACACCAAGGCAACACACACACACACAGTCCCTCAATTATATTGCACATATAAAATGTACCTAACGATAACCAGGTTAGGTTAAAAGTGACAAAATCACATTTCCATCGTAGGAGCTCAGTTGCCGCATAGGATGAAAGGCGTTCAACGTTACCCTATGCTAGCTTGCACACTGGAAAAAGTTGACCGTGTCACACTCAGGAGTATTGCTCTCTGTGTGTGTGTTCACAGCAGCTTGTGGCTCTCATTCACCAAAGAATGCTCATCGACTCAAAGACACCGTCTGCTATCAAGCCGACGCCCATAGATCGGTGTTGCAAGCATTCTTCAGGGTAGAACATCGTGTGACACTGCCTCGGTCCAACTAAAATAGTTCAAAATCAACAAACATAATGAACAAAACGTTACCTCTTCCTACATTTAAAAACCAACGGTGTTCAAAAAGCAAACTAAATGGGGCTAAGCACGGGAATCGCTGTATCATACTTTTAATTCACAGACTTATGAAGGACCTTAATTATTCTACAAGATAATTAATCACATATGCTTTTATCAAACCGCTGCTAGATGAAGGCCGCCCTATACAGTGTCCATTATTTGGGGGCTATTTAACAATGCTTCACCTCACAAGTCAGTGTTGGGTGGGGGTGCAGAAGGGGGGGGGGGTACCCCCAGGATCGGTTCATTCATGTGTATATATATACACATATATCGCTCACCACCGATGCTAGCCACGGCCAGCAAACTCAGGTCACTGGCTTCATAGCGCAGTGCGCTAACCACTGCACCACTGCTCAACAACACCCCCAGCCGCGTGCACTCGACATTCAGCTCCGTTGGTTGCCTCCGCCGTCATTTAAGCGGGGGGGGGGGGGGGGGCGGGATGCCCGCTCGAGACGAACCGTCTTCTCTGGCAGTGCGAGGATTCGGGGCCGTTTCACTTGAACTTATGCACGAGGCCTCAAAGTGAAAAGCTCCGCCCGCGGTTGAGCCACCGGGTGCACGTGTCTGCAAATGTGCCCTCGGCGGGGGGGAAATGTCACCGACATTGAACGTCGTTAACCCCGAGTGCACGGCACCACCCGACGAGCACATCACGTTAAACCGTGCCGAGAGTTTGACTTGAAACTTACGCCCGAAACCTGTTGCAGGCTTCTCCACAGATTAATAAAAGTACAAGGAAGGGGGGGGGGGGGAATGCCTTCTCAGTCGGACGAGGGCGGTGAAATGATTTTACGCATTTGTTCGTGGAATAATGCCACGAATAATGTTGACGGCAGAAGTTTGCAAGTAATTCGTGGCCGATAAGAGTTGACAGAAAAGCAAACTTACTTTTGAAACGAGACTTAAACGAGGCGGCGAATGGAGGCAATGAAATGCGTGCAAGGATTCACAACCCCACGTTCCCCCTCACACCCCGAGTGATCATGTTTTAAAATGCATAATTATGAAAACCATACAAGCCTCGTTCACAGCATACGCCTCCGTCCGTCCCTCTCCCATTTTGTCATCTATCCGGCGCGCGGAACAGCCCGAAAAACACATCGCAGAGCTCGACAGCTCGACCACGAAAACCTACGCAGTGATAGCACCTTACGGCTCTCCACTCCGAGGCAACCATCCGTCAGTGCACATCCACCCGCGGTACCTCGTGCGCGCTGGACGCCAGCGATACATAACGGGGCGTCTCGAACGCACCCGACACGGCCTGACGTGCTCCGCTCTCGCGCAGGCCGTGCGTGCGTACGCCCCCGCTGCTTAGGCCCCGTCGCGTACGTCCTGTCCCGTACACCTCGCCGCATGGCCCATGTTTACATCGGTGCCCCAGTGCCGAGTGACCAGGCCTGCACTTGTCCCTCCTGATCAGTCACTGCGCTGCCGCTGGCAATGGCTCAATGCTGCGTAAAGCGTGCGTGCGTGCGCGCATTAAAGTAATCATTGTCATTACCGCCATCCACGTTGCCAAGTCTTGCCTTAGAGGCAGTTTGGCCTACAGATTTCATTAGCGTAGCTAAGCGCAGTCCGAACAGGACAGGAATTCGGTGCAAGTACCTCGTATGTGTTTGTCCCCATTGCGCACACATACATACATGGTATGCAAACGGCGTCATCAGCCATGAAAATAAACCGGCAGCTCTAAATACCGACGGCTTCAAATATGCTTCCTACTATGAGCCCGACAAAAATTAGTTTGTCATCATCACCGGCTGTGATGAATCCACTGATAAAGGCCCCTCCCCCACCAAAGCCATCACCAACTCTCATGGTGTCTCAACGATGCAACATTCCACCTCAGACTTGCACGCGAGCGTATTTCATCGCTCCATCTCCGCGGTGGCCATCCTCCTCAGGCATGATCTCACCTTTGGCTGCCACTGCATCATTAGTCTTGACCACCAGCCATCATCCCTTCACAGCAACATGTCTGGCCCAAGCCAACTTATTTTACTTGGCGGTCTTTATAATAATGTCTCCAACTTGCGCAGATTTTCTGATCCATGTGTCCCTCTGTCAAATTTTATTTCAAGCATGCAACACTGAATGCTTATATCCTCAGCACACACTGCAGCTGCTTAACGATATATGTAAAAACATGCATTACAGCATCCACAGTACACCATGCATAAATCAGACGCCAACTACTTTATACGGAACATAAACTACACCCAACGTACTGCATTCGCTTCTATGCACGTCAAAGATTCATACAAACAATTAAAGTTACAAAAATTCAGTGTCCTAAACCAGAAGTAAATTCCACATTCCTATCTGAACCAAAACAACTACTGTCCACTCCTTCCCATGCTGCATCCTTCCAATGTAGTGCTAATTTTACTGACCCAGCAGAGATGATGACACCCTAGACCGGGCTTGAACTCACAACTTTATTATCACAAATCCTATGGTGTACGAACTGGGCCATCCAGCAAAGGAAAAAAGCATTTCTCACACGCGCTTAACTATAAATACCCCCAAGTGGAATTTTAAATGAACCGTATTAATCACAGCATTATGCTGCATCGTGCATAACAAAAGCTGTAATGAGGGTAGCCGGTGACAGCTTTCAAAAGCTGAGCCCAATGCACTGCTGATGAGCCAACGCACACCCCCCCCCGCCCCGCATACATACACAAAAGACAAATATCCCCTGTATAGCCTTAACAGATTGTTGGGGCAAGTGCTGTTAGGGAGCACCTACACATGCCGGTAGAGCACACAAGGGGATATGTGGCCAGCACCATGCCCAGAAGCCTGTGTCTCCCCAGTGGCGATGTTTACACACCACACCAGGTACTCAACCTAAACGGAGGCCCAGGACCGGTTCAGATAATCATAATTGGTATTGGCCGTGAGCGGGAAACGAACTCGGGTCGCCGGGTTCATAGCGTACCGTGCTAACCACTACATTCACACTTCCTACGCCATGTACGTACGCATGCAAACACACGAGTAACAGAGCAGCAAACTATCATTTATATAAAAAAAACTATCAACTATTTTTCATTTTACAAGGTAAGACTCACCGAGCTATGGAGCTATTTTTAAAAAGCGACCTAGCCACAAATGATCGCTCAACGAAGTGGCTTATCACGTAGAAATGCATAGCAGCCAAATACTCTAAAACACGTGATGTTGATTCTAAATGGATGTTCGCGCAGCAGCAGTTGGTGTGCGGGCAGTCGCAGCTGCGGAGGAGTTTGCGAGAGGGATGGAGCAGCAGGAGGAAGGTGGTGTGGGCCAACGGTGGTGCCACCGCAGCGGTGATGATTTTTTTTTTTTGCCCCCAGAAACCGGCCGGCCTGGGCCGAGCCGAGCCGGCGTTTAACCGTGAGAAATCGGCACGGCGTTCCACGCATGCTTCGTCTTAGTCTGCGCAACGTCCTCCCTCCCCCCCCCCACTCCGACCCCCAACACGCGGGCAAGTGGCCACCTCAAGAGCGTGCGTGCCCATATCTGAAGATGTTTCCAAATGGGGCGACCGAAAAAAAAACGGCACCGCAGTCAGTGGGCGCGCGCGTGTGTGTGTGGGGCTGACGGAACGGGTGGCAATTGTTTTGTAAAGTTATGAAGTTATGGGCAGCCACATGCGAACGTGTTACAAATATCGTGTTTCCAATGAAGAACGCACGGGGAGCCTTGCTTGTTCGTGGTGGAATGCCTTTTATTTGCCCGATGATAGCATAAAGAAGAAAAAAATTCACTTAAAATTTTGTAAAAGGCAACTTTATGCGCTCGAATTTTGACAAAACAAGCATGTGTCTGAAATAATTTCTCCTCGATTCCTCAAATTCCGTACAACGTGCAATTTTTTCTTTTTTACACAGGACGTTTTAATAGTCTCACAGCGACAGATGAGCGCAATTTGCTTCATACCGGACGTCAAAAAAACCACCCCAAAAATAATTTTACACGGTTACATTAATAACTCGTGCTTTGCGTCATTTGGAGACATTTTATCCTGCGTACGGAAAAAAATACGTCAGTCGCCTCTACGTCGTCCCTTGTTTGAGTTAACGTCAACTCCGCATTCCAGCACGACCCTCTGCACTCCACACAACAGGGGGCAGCGAGAGGCCAAACCTCTGCCCGTCGAGTTCAATTGCCCTGCGCCACGAGCCCCTCTGCCCGCGCCACTTGGCCTCTGTGCAGCGGCCGTTGGGCACGAAGACAAAGGCAGCAGAGTCGTGACCAGATTTGATGTTCGTTGCCCGTGCGGCGCCGCATGCAAAAAACTGTTGAAGCGAGTGGCCCATTTACAATGCAACCCCACCGCGTGCATGGTTATGAGCATTTCTCACTCAAGAAATTCCTAAATTCAGCATGGGCTGGCTTGGGAGTGGAATTAGTGGCATAAGGCACTGTCACTAGAGTACAAAATACTGTATGCCTATCCATAATAATACTAAATACAGTATATCAACAGAGAATGCACCTCCTTCACATATCCGTCTGTCCACATTAATGAATAAAATCACTTGCGCAATCCATCAGCTGCACGGCCTTCTGGGAGTGCATGTCAGCAGCAGTGTTTCAAGACAAGCAAACTCTGGGCTGGTTTCTCACCACAAGGGTGAGGCTTGCTTGAATCAACGCTGGTGAACTGGCGATCTTACAGACAAGGACCCACTATTTCACAATATGGGGACCTAGCATTCACAATAATCCTCGTGGTGCCCGTGAAGACATCTGGTATTCCCGAGCACTATCCAACGTGCATGTTTTGCATACCACCGCACAGACCACCGCAATAACACGAGGACAAAATAAGACGAGATGGACGTGGCTGAAATTAACTCCCGCTGTTTGTTGTCAAAGCCCCCAAAAAAGATCACTGTGGGTAACTTCACCAACACACAGCAAGGACCTAAGATAGAGGAGAGACACGCAGACTCATCCGCCGTTGTTTCTTTCAAACTCTTGCGAGCAACTACTCGCGCGTGTTCCCCCACGGTCGCCGTCTTCTCTGCATCACAAGCAGACATTTCCTTCCAGAGTGACATCATTATTAAGGGCACCAGGACATGCCAGCAGTGCCTCGCACAATGAGCCGTTATTGTGTAATTAGGGAAAGGCACGTGGGGAGATAAGCACGGGATGATGACCCCTCAGCCATAGTTGAGGCATCGGTCGACAGGGAAAGAAGAGCCGGCGGTTTACAGTCGCGTTTGAGTTCAACAGAGCCACTGGAGTGCACCGCATGCCAAATATTTCACTCGGAATTATGAAGTCGTGATGCGACAGCCATTTTTCGGTCAAATAATCCCTACCACTCGCGAGGTAACGGGAGGAACTCATCCAGCAGTAGAGAGACACGAGTTATGAAAAATGATGGCAAAGCCAGGTTTAATTGTGACTCAATCAATTTTTGTGTTAATCAAATAAATAAAATCACAGGGAGTCTTGACTCATTTCCAGGAGAGTTCTGCTTCGGAATGTTCGAATAAAATATTTGTATTATCGTGGGAGAAAACTTACAGCCTGTTCAAAACCCACTTACTGTACTGCCTCACGCTGGCCCTGCAGATAGGGTGTCTCAGGGGTTACGTCTCTGCATAATCCACCAACCCTACCTCCAACTCACTTGACTGTGTGGACACGTTATCACCACGCGCAGTAACCATGATAAATGTCTTTAAGAAATACGTTTTCAGATGAGCAGCAGGTGGATGCGTAAGTTGAGAGAGGCAGTGTCTGGATTCAGAGTGCTGAGCCAGCACCTCTGAGAGATCCCGGTATTCACATGTTAGGGTGGTAGGACCGACCCCAAAACCATCTCCAGCCCCCTTTTCTCCCCGACCCACTTTTTTTAAATTAGTGGACTTTTTTCCCACGAATTTTTATTCCAATTTTGCCATCATTCCACGGGACAGTGTCCCACATCTATAATACGTTTTTTTTTCCCAGTATCAAAATGATGAAACAAAAACAATCGGCTTTACCCTTTCTGGCAGAACACGGGAGGTGTGAAGATCTTCAAACAACAAATCGACAGCTACTTGAGGAGTTATAAAATGTATAACATTTATAACTGTTCAAACAGAGTTCTGAATGCTTTGATATTTGCATTGCCTTTGTACTGTTTCGCCTTTTGGCGTTCTCTGGTCTAACACTGGTAGTGAGACAAGGACATAAAGAAGGCCATCTCTGGTGTCGGCCAATCGGTTTCAAAGACGATGCTTATATAATATCAGAGCACGTGTGTTTGCACGTTTCCCCCACAAGTATGTGTGGTCAATGCAGACTTGATGACGGCTTGCAATAGGTGTGTTTATTTGGTGTTTGAACATCTTGAGACAGTGTCCGTTCGCGTGTGACTGCAGCACCCTGTGCTGCTCTGCAGCACCCTGTGCTGCAGAGCAGCCAGTCGAAGGGGACCCATTACGGAGCTACTTTTGAGATTCCTTCAAAAGTGACCTCCTTAAATGACACTGGTGCCAATGCATTTTCGCACATGCCCTGCCATGCACATTATTATTGCGTAGGGCATTAAAATCGAGACACGTACTCTTCAGAGAAATATTTTTTCCAATTCAAGCGAAAAATGGAAGCGTAATATTGCGCTTGTCGTCGGTAACTGGGCTGCGAACTATAAACTGGCGACACTTTAAGAACCCGGTTCAATCACAAGCGGCTGTCTGGATTCGAACCCAGTAACCCAGTTGGTGCCACAGCTCAGCGCTTTCGACCTACAAGCCACCAGGTCCCCCCCCCGCCCCTTCAATGATTTATCACTTTGAGAGCCAACGATGACCCTTGCTTCCAACTTCACGGACGCTGAAACAAAACTCTTCGGTTCTGGTTGTCATTTTCGTGTCCGCGTGCTGTCTTAAATGAACTTAGAATGTCTCTTAACCGCAGTTCCATTTTTACCATTGCTTACAAATATTTTTTTTTTGCAATCGACAATGTTTTACACATTTAGGCGCTCCACTGGCAGCTACGTAAACAGATCTGAAGCACTGAATGCGACTGCGATGAAGGCGAACATTTGTGCGGGGTCTGGCGAGCGACTGGCTCCGAGCACAACGCCACATTTGTAAGGCTCTGCCTGAACAGGAACAAAAAAACTAAACCCACCGGAGAACAGCAAAATGAGAGTTGCTTGCGTCCGATCGCCAATGATACAAATGAGCACAACATGAGCCTCTATTAATGCATTCCGGCTCCTAAAATGTATAAATAAATATGCAGCCCAGAGAGGGAGGAAATAATAGTCCACGCGTGTACATGATTACATGCTCATCATCATCAGCCATGGGTCAAATCCACTGCTGGATGCAGGCCTCCCACCCCCCCCAAGCCGCCACCACATCTACGCTGTATAATCCACCTAGCACCTGCACACGAGCTGATCTCGTTGCTCCGTCTCCTTGATGGACGTCCTGCTGGACGTGTCCCATTCCTCCGGTGGCACTCCGGTAGTATCGGCGTGACCATCGTCCCGCATCCCGCTTTGTCACGTGTCCTGCCCAAATCCCATTGTACTTCTCCAAGCAGTTTGGATGATGCCGTCGGCTTGCGTATGCTCTCTCATCCATGTGTTCCTCTGTCCGTCGCTCCATGCATTTCGTCTCTCAATATACACAATTACACGTACAACTGTTTGCCCGTTTAAACAACGAAAGCCACGGCAACGAATTACGTTCATTGCAATATTTCCGGTCCAATGAGCTGCACCGGTTTTTTCCAAATCCCCAACACAATGTCAGGAGTGGCTGTCAGGCTCAATGTCAAATGCATTGGAATTTACGTGGATTCTCACAACACGTGGCCACACCCAAGCAAGCAAGGCTCGTCACAAATCCTGGCATGGAACATATGGATCCGGAATGGCAAGTTTACATCATTAATTCTAGCGGTTATTATAACACTGGTTCATTCATTATCCTAAAGACAGATTGTGCCTTTGGGAAGTATGAAAATAGCTGCATACTAAAGCTTCAATGGTTCTTCCCCCCCCCCCATACCCCACTAAAATCTCACTACATTTTGATGGTTCATCTAAAGAGTACGACCGTATCGTAATAATAAAAGCAGAACTCACCGAGCATGCACCGACGCATCCATCCCGCACCTCAAATTAGCACGGTTGGCTATGTGCGGTGCGAAAGAAGTTCAACAATACATACATCAATAGACAATTGTTACGCTCACAATACATGCATTGTGATGATATTAATACTACATACACGACGGAAGTACTGTATGGTAACGGACTGATGTCACCCATGCTGCTGTAACCCAAGCAGACACAGGGCGTGTTTAATTCACCCCAACACATTTTGAGCTAATTAATTCTTAAAATGAAGTATGATCGAGTCCATGAGTGGGGGGGGGGGGTGAAAAATACTGATACAGTTTACAATTGTGTACCATATTGTACTTGAGTAATAACCTGAGTCACAGAAATTACCATCACCATCAATGTCATTACAGCCCGGGCTGGACTATTGGTCAATTAAGTCGATCAAAGACTAAAAAATATAATCAACGACTTTCTTGTGGTACGTCCACTCGCCAACCCTTTAAAGGTGGCGAAGTCCCCAACACCCTGCCTCCCGAAAGCAGGAAACCCCCGACAAACGCCCATGACCTCCCGTCCAGCGGCACATGGTGGAACTTTGTTTTGACACTATATCCACGCAAACAATCAAACCAATTATAATCGGTAGAGTAATCGATTACTTGAAGACCGTAAATCGGACAGGCCAGCCTTAATAACAAGCATAGCCACCATCGTTAACATCATCTCCGGCACTGTGGCATGGACAGACTGATTGACAAAGCATGGTCTGCAGTTCCGTTTGAAAACAATGGTTTTATAAGCGAGCCCTGATTCGCGCGCGCGCACACAGCTCCTGTTACCACTGCGTCGTCTGGAGCCCAGCTGCTAAGCCGCAATATGTTGGGGGATTTTTTTTAATACTTCCTTTTTTTTCTCTGAAAACTACCCGGAACGAGGCATCTCTAAGGACTGCACACAGCTTCCCAGAAAGCCATCACGTGGTCCCGCTCTCTCTCGAACGGCTCCCACACGTGTCACGCGTGGGTTCACGGAGAGCATTTCTCCACTGCAATTGTGACGCAGCACGACCAGCGGTTTTAGCCGCGCTGGAGATGCGAACCAGCGATGGCCGGTTCACTTTTGATATCCCGCCAAACACGGCGATTAAAACAACAGGCAGGTTTTCTAAAATAACCCCCCAACCTCCACCCTCGGCCACCCCCTCCGCCTCTGTCGCACCTACCAATTACCCCCATCACCCCATGTGATGGGGGTAAATTGTGAGTAGTTTATCTCTGCTGCCTGGCTTCGAACCGCGGTACTCAGCGGTGCCAGCTCAGCGATCTGACCTCTGAGCCACTCTGTTTGTCCTTAGGGCAAGATTATTTTAAAGTGGTGAACTTTAGTGAGTCTCTCTGAGCAAACAAGGGTAGCAACAATGCCTTGTTTTGCATGGCTGACTGTAGCCTCATCGGTCTTTTCATAGTCCATCCCAATGCTTCACGTGTCTTTGTCAATCCACTGCTGGATTAAGGCTTCGGACACGCCGCGTCAGTCATGGGGTTTGCTTGACCATACTTCACCATGCTGGTCAATGCTTGCTCGCGAAATGCAGACATTTCTATATAATGGTCTCAAAAGTTTTTTTTTATCTCCCAGATCTGCCAACAATGCATTGCATTCACTCGGCAGCTGCTCCCACTGAGACTGGGGTCGTAACCATCACAATGACTCGGGGCAGAGCCCCTCCTACTGAGACCGTTATCATGACAGCAGCGTTGGGGGTAGTAATTGCCGTGTTATTATTACTATTAACGTTGTGCGGACGCCAAGTATAGATTGCGAATCGCTTTGCTAGCTTAGTATTAAAACGGCTGTTTGGCTCGGCAAGCATTCAGGAAGCAGCAACCTGGCAATTTAGTCAACGGCACGTAATTGCCCAATTTCATCCAAAATGCCAGCACCTACCACCCTCTCCTTATCGATCGCAAATTTACATTTTGAGAACACACACACACAACATATGCGTGGAACTGTCCTTCAATAGACTGTCGGGGTCGAGGGCTATTAAGAGAGGACACTATGAAGATCGGCCGATGACCAAATCGTCCGGAACGAGCCAGAACCCATCAGCGCTGGGAAGCCAAGCGGGGCCTGGATAGTGCTTGGATGTGCGGCCATCATGCGCATCAGGTTGTCTTATAGGCCATGGAGATACTTGGTGGACAGCCAGAATGGTGGTGGTGGTGCAGCATCATCCACTGTGATGCTACACGGTACTTCCACGCTCTCAAGTCTGTGGTATATGCGTCTTCACCAGCTCGCACGGACCCGCGTGGTTCAGTGCGGGTCAAACGACACCCGCAACCCACACAGGGTGGGAGGCCCACAACCAGCAGTGGATCGACACAAGGGCTGTGCATGCACATTCAAGTATAAGCACGAGTCAATTAAAGTTGGCACGGCACACGAGGGTGCTTGGTTGGGTCTTCGCCGTAGAAGTGGAGATGCCTCGGTCTCTCGAGTGTCGACGGTGACAGTGCACTGGGTTAGCGTGAGGCTGTGCGAGGCTCTCGTGTCAGATTGAACTCGTAAATGCCATTAGCTCTGTGCAAGGCCAGAAACTGGGTCTGAAGCAAAACCCTCCGAAAGAAGAGTTGAGAGCCAGTGAGACGTTCACGAATAAACGGAATACAGTTTAACAAACGGAATACAGTTATTGCTTACAGTTTAAGCGATAGAAAAACGCAACTTAAATGATCGATTGACCGAAACTAAAAAGATCTAAAAAAAATAAAACAGTCAAGAGCTTTTTAAAAACCAGTTTGAATTTTGTTTTTAATGCACCAAACTCGGAAAACATTAAACTATCAATAACATTTCATGACCCGGAATAAATTGGTTTGCAGGCACTTGTCAAACTGGTGTACACAGCAGTGAGTTTACTTGCAATCTACTGCAGGTAACGGAGATTTTCAGAGGCCGCCTTGGACCAAACGCAGAGTGGATCCTGTGTTCCCCACAAGCACAGCCACTTGGGCTTTTCTATTCCCATATTCACACTCAAAGCGACCTCACACGCTCACTCTCTCACTTGCCGTGGCATGTACTGACGACCCATCTCTCTCTTCCAGGATGAAGGGGCTAGCATGGAAGAGTAAGCTGAAACACCCTGCTAGAGAGAGCCTCCATGCAAGGGTATATTGGCCGACTCGTCCATGCTCTCTACAGCTGCCTCCAGTGAAGGCCCTTCTGTCAGTAATGGCATCAAAAAGCAATTGCAGGACTGTACCTTTACCGATGACCACCTTTTACATGTCAAACAATAAAGATTATGTTGTGCCTTTCACAGAAAAGTTATCCCGAGACAAACTACAAAAATATTATTAATAAAACCGCAAATGCTAAATTGTTCATTAACAGCAGTACAGCCCATTGTATGTGCACATTTTCTTGAGGGACTTTGGCTTTGATCCACATTAAAAAAAATATCAAATAAAGAAACATGGCAAGCATCCCAAGTACGACCTTCGACTTGGGTCGTGAGACTCATTGTATCTCCGCACGGTAAACAAAGAAACAATAAAACCAAGGGAAAATATCCCCCGTATAAACCTTTTAAGGCTACTGGGGAAAGTTCGACTAGCAGGCGCCTATAAAAGCCAGCGCGGTGCACAGGGCGACGTGGCCAGCACCACGATCGGCCGCCTTCGACTCCCCAGAGCCGATGTTGACACACCGCGCCGGGGTAACTCAATCAAGGCTCGTCGGCTTTGGAAAAGCCTGGTGTAGAAAATCACCACCGCTGTGGCTCGGCGGCAGAGTGAGTGGCTCGCAATAGCAAGTTCAAATCCTGGGTTGGGGGGGGTGACTCAGCCCATCATCCCTACGGAAAACGCGTGCCACTCTGTGAGACAGTCAGTTGGTTGTCCTAAGGATAGAGTGAATGTTAAAATATCCACCATTTATTCAGGGCTGTAAATGGAAATTGAGCACTGCCTCGATGCGCCATTCGAGAAGCAAAATCAATTTGACTTGCCTGAGTGATGTTAGCCGTGGCCGAGAATGGAACTCAGGGTGCCGGGTTCAGAACGTAGTCACAGCTAACCCCCCAACCGCTCCCTATGATTACAGCAAAACAAAAATCAAGATCCCCCGTAGAGGCTTAAGACTGTTGGGGCAAGGTGCTGTTTGCGAGTGCCTCTGAATGCCGGCACGGTGCATGAGGAGGTGGGTGGCCAACACCACGCCCGCCAGGTACTAATTTGAGGCTGAGTCGACCCAGGGGAAGCCCAGAACCAGTTAAGATAATCGTCACTGGTGTTGGCCGTGAGCGGGAATCTAACCCCGGGTTGCTGGGTTCGTAGCGCAGCGTGCCAACCGCTAGCCCGAACAGTCTGTCAAGGCCATACTGGGGACCTCTGTCTTATGATTAAAGCACGTACACACGCACGCGCGCGCGTGTTTCGAACACCGAGAACATCCACTGCGGGCTCGGACGAGACAGAAAAACACTCGAACGTTTCAAAACAAACCCTGTAAAACAGTTTCTTCCCAAGAGCAGGGCGCCATCGCGAGCGCCGGCGCGAGGTGCGTGCGCCGCACGATAACACAAGCCGCTGGCACGGCGCGCGGGCGTGGAAAAACAACGATTTGAAAACGCAGCGGCGTTCAGCTCCTCGCCTCCGACCCAGAGCGCATGATGGGAGAGCCGCGGCCGATCAGTGGGGGCCACACGTCGGCAGCCTTTGTTCCTCGGCACGATCGCGCGCCGATGTTCGCCCGAAACGATGCCGAGTCGGCGGGTTTTATTCACTCCGCTTTGCGCGCACAACTCGCCGGAGGCGGCGGTGAATCGCAGGCCGTGCCGCACATTCCGAGTACTTGCGTGGCGGTGATATAGACACCTCGTAAGAGAGACCTCGTGGTCACGGAGGACTATTTACCTGGTTATAAATAAGGTGAAGTCAAAGCGATGATTCTGCTCAAATGAGCACCGAGGCTGGCTACGGTCAGCTCCGGTTTACCAACCCCGAGCCGGTGGTGTAATGTCCACATTCCTTTGTCAGGGGCGAGTCTATGAAATAGAGCGACCACCGTTGACTTCGTCACAAAGCGGGGTGCTAATTTTGTCGACCGCCAAGGGGCAATGGACCGATTCAAACCTCAACCAGAATTTGAACTCGTAACACTCTAACACAATTGTTGTTCCCGAGGACGAAGTGTTGTTTTTTTAATTGCTTATGCCTAAAAAGTATAGAAAATGGATATTATATTATTCCCCACAAACTTTGCTTTTTGTGACCAGGACTTTATGTGAACGAAAGAAACAAATGCACACCACGTTTTCTCATTGAAAATAAGTCAATTTCAAAATATCACTGTCCTACACACAAAAGCAAAGTTGTGGGGAATAATAGCTATTTTTTGTACTTTTGAGGCATAAGCAATTCGGACGTAACACTTACTACCCAGGAATCCTCTCCTGCGATCCGCTTGCCCCACCCCCCAACTGGCACGGTTTGAATGTTGTAATTAGAGGCCTTCTTCTATCCGTCTGTCTTCTCTTGGCGTGTTTCAGCAATGTCTCGTGTGTATTTGGAAGCCGACAGTATTGTATTATTCTTTTTTTAATCAGACTGTACTTTAATTAAATAAGTCCGCTAGCTTATTTAACGAGGTAAGATCCCACCGAGATTCATTATCCCCTTCACAGCAAAAAAAAACAGTTACCAGGGCAATCGCAGTTACAAGGAGGCAATTTCTTTTAATTGCAATGTATTTCTGAGAAATGTTCCACTCTGGGGTTTGGGTTACGACGCTCGAGTATGGATGGCCTACATCATCGAAGGGTGATATCACGGAGACATTAACGTCCGAGTTATAACGGATGAAGTTCCTCGGCAATTCCCAGCAGGAATAAGTGGGGTGGCTGTTGCCTCTGTGGAATTAATTGACCTGTCGGCTCTGTGGAAACTGGCTCAGTGATTCGCATGCTGACCAACACCAGCCTCTTCATCCGTAAAAAATAAATCAGAGGCCACCTTGTATAACCTTGGTAAGTATCGTCGTCGACGAGTCGTCCGTTACTTTACATCTCCGCGGTATTTAGCATCTATGACACCTCATTTGAGGTGGGGGGGGGGCGGTGGCACAGTGGTTAGCACACTCTGCTATAAGCATGGCGACCCTGAGTTTGATTCCAAGATCGGTCGCCGATGAGTCCTGCCCTCACCCTTACCACCCACTTCATCACCCCGTACTGACCCAGTGTCGGACAGTGTGGTCAAACAACCCCCGTGACCGACACGGCATCATCCAGCGGTGGATTGCCAATAGGGTGAAAATAATGTTTCAATATATAATTTTATATTTCCTTCAGCCAAGCATGGATGCAAATTCTGAAGTTAAAATGAAATGCACATTTTGCCCTTTACTTTTTGCATGCTATTAGATCCGAATTTCATTGGAATTTTCCAATGGTGTTTGTGTGTGTATGCATATATAGATTTCGAATTCGCTATTTCAATATTCTGCACTTGCTTTCACCTTGGTCACCCTTAAAAACAAATTATTTCCTGGTCCCAATTGGCTCAATACAGTAATAATGTAAGGTCCCTTTGGCAATCCACTGCTGGATGGAGGCCTCCCCGATCATGTGGGTTATGGGGGGGTTTGACCGCACTTCACCAAGCTAGTCACAGCGTGTCGGAGAGACCAAGAAGCATTTCGGTTATCACTTACCATGGATATTAGCCATAGGCCAGAATCAAACTCAGGTCGCTTGGTTCATAGTGCAGTGAGTATCCATTTCACCAGCACTCCACCTCCTCCAATGGACTTTGAAATAATAACGATCATTTACAGCCCCTTGCCAATCTACTGTTGGATGAAACCTTCACAAAGCTCTTATCCAGTGATATAATCGATGGTCTAATATTTCTACTACAGGACTACAAAGGCGGATCAAGTTGTGTGCTGGCGCAGTGATCAATGCAAGCATGGATTCAGAGTGGCAAAGGAGCAATTAACTTCAATGGAAAGATTATATCGTTAATGGATCGGCCCGTTTGAGATGGGTCACTTGGGATCATGGTATTGAGACTTGCGCTCTGGCCCCAAGTGCTCTAAAAGCCTGCATGGCACCCCAGCGCCCGTGAATGGAGACCCGCTCTGCAGATAAACACGACAGCGGAACCGAGCCATCGACACAATCGGGAGTTGGGGCCCGAGAGGCACAAACGTAAGAAATGTTTGCGGATGCCACACGCTGGCAGTGGTGCATACGCACAAAGAACAAAAATGCAACACCGGCTGCCTCTCAACGCAATCACGCCGATCCATCTGGGTGGGAATGCCTCCACCATAGATCCATCTATGCACTAAAAAACAGGGCCATTGCCCCGATATGTCAATGCTTACTATTTTTATTTTTCCTTTCATGACAGCGTTATTGACGAATGTGTTAAGTTTTTACACAATGAGCGGAAGTCACATAATAGCGCCGCAGCTCTTACTTTATTCACGGCCTTTTTGTCAATTCACTGCTGAATTAAGAATGCTTCACACCTCGGCTTTTGAAGTAGATTTGAGCAAGAATGGCGTACGTGGAAAAGTTTCGACTCGTGAATGTCTGTAGAAAACGACCGTTATGCCAGGCACGAATACTGCACTGGGTGTGGGCGGTTAATTGGTCAGGGCGGATACACGACGGGCGGATATGCGACGCTGTACTGTACAGTACTGAGACCGCTCCCAGCGTAGGTCGATGCCGTTACGATGCATTCGCTCGACGCACGCACAGCGCCAAGTTAGAACGGGCGGTGCACATTCGACAGAGACCGATAGCCTGCAGTAGACTCACGGACGGAAAACGGAGCCATGCCAAGGAGAGTTTTACGATTAAGTCATGGAAAGTGGCAAGCAGCACTCGGGATGACCTTCCAGGAAATCCTGCGTGAAACACGTGGGCAGCTCTATCCCCATGTCAGAATGTTTTTCTCCGTCAGCCGGGGCCTCCTCTGCTCAGTTAATATCAAGAATCAAAACTAAATATTTCAATGGAGTGCTCTGCCAATAACATATTGTAATCCCAGCGGTATTTGTTTAACAAGCCCGATTTTGCCGACGAAACCCAGAAGGTCAAAACCGGTCCAGCGTTTGCTTGCTTAAACAAATGCTGCTTGATAATCTTGGAGTCTGGAAAGCCAATCAGGCTCGTGGACGAAGCAATTTGTGCTTGTGCTGAGACCGAATGGAGTCTCGACTCTACTGCATGTGCGTTTAACTAAACATAGTATTAACTCGCCTCTCTCATCAAAAATAAACGCTCAAAGATCACGAGCGGTGAAGTTTTTTTCGTTAAAAGATGGGAAGATCCCACTCGCATTTCGCACCTGATAACGTCTCACTCTGTGAACCATAAGAATAGTCGCAAGGTTCATTGCGATAGTTGCAAATGGACGTTATTCATCTGGTCACACAAATGGCACAAATGGGAACATTTTTACTTAACAAAAATTGCCAAGTCACTGCAAACCTAAATCGAGTTTGATATTATGCCATTGATTTCACAACGTCTGCAAATATATTAGTTTACTGGGAAACAACCTGTTGAGTACAAAAATACAGGACTGTGATTCATGTGCTATGGAGAAGGGCCCTTGCCTGAAATGTCGCCTATTCTATATATATATTTAAGGCCAGAGCGTTATTGACTAATGTTTTGATTTGTTGTACAATATCTTCTTCTCAATGCCATAAAAAAAACTTTATTTTTGTATATGACATGGCATCTTAGCCCTTGCAAATGTGGGAGGAAATATGGGTGTCCAAAGATAACTCGCGCACAAAGAGCAGCAGCATTTACACTCGCTTCATATCTAACAAGCGGGTAATAGATTATATATATTGTACCGTGTACATAGCGCTGCATTTGTGTGTACTATACATTCATTCAGGGGGAGTAGTGGTTTGCACCCTGTACTACAGACAAGGAAACCCGTCCAAAGCCAGCGTCGGTGACAATGGAGTGAGACATTTTCGTGGGCCTCCCTTGGTCCGACTCCAGCCTTTAAAAGGTGCAGCACCTGGTGCAGTCAACTCTGGCAATGGAGATAGAAAGGTGGCTGGGTGTGGTTTTGACGACCCCACCCCTTTTGTGCGCCATGCAGGCCGCTCGTTAGGTGCCGACACAGCCTTTTATGGCTACGGGGGTGTACGGTGGGCACGCTTCGTCTTTGTATGTTCACAAACAATAATACGATTTATAACAGGATATCTGCGGAACAAAATTGTGGCCTGCTCCCAAGCGAATGCACAAAAGGAGATTATGTTCTTTAGAAATGCCAAGTAAAAAAAATAACACGGTAAGTAACACACTCCCACAGACACCGCTGATCCAAGGGCCCCCATTTAACCCTGGGTGAAAATCATGACTCTAATTAAGTAGCGCTTGCTGGAGCCAAATAAGACAAGATAAAAATTGGCGCATCGCCCTTGTTTCAACACCACGGTCCGTCTCGTGAGAGAAGCCCTGCGAAAACGAAGTTCAAAGGAGAGAACGCGAAAAAGCCTTGCTTCACATCAGGGCGGTCCACACTTCGTGCGCCTGGATTACTTTGATGAGCAGGCTCTCGGTGATTGGCAACGCTGCCGTGTCATTAGAACGACGAGGCTTTTGCCATCCCTTCAAGCGTGGGGGGGGGGGGCTGCCTTATGAACCAGTCCATCGACTTTCCTTCACCACAGCCCACAGCAGTCTCTTTCCAGCCCCCACAATGGAGCCCCGGGGACTGACAAGCCAAGGCACGTCTGTATTAAAAAAAAAACATTACAAAAATACGAACATCTGCACTGTGAGAACAAAATCGAAAATCCCCGATCGTCTGCCAGAGGCAGCAAAGCACTGCTCACTCCCATTCCTCATTCTTTCGCCATCTCTCCTCAACTGCAGTCCCCCTTGAATTGTGTTTTCCTCTCTGGATCCATGATTTGCCTACCATGTGGCTTGTTCCACCTCCTCTTGCCTTCATCTTTCAAGCAACTGATCCAATAAGCAGCTACCTCGGTTGCCGTTTGACCTCCCCCTACACGCTCCCAAACTATAAACATTCCCCCTCTCGCCCGCTCTCTCTAACCTTGGTCTCTGTGTCTCGTATTATCTCTCTAACCTTGGTCTCTGTGTCTCGTATTATCTCTCTAACCTTAGTCTCTGTGTCTCGTATTCTCTCTAACCTTGGTCTCTGTGTCTCGTATTATCCCAAGACTGCCTTAAAACATATGTAGGGCCCCCCACTCGAGCTAACAAAATGTTCCGGCTGCCTCTTGAAGAGTTTGTGTCGATGCGACCAGTGGACACAAGTCCCAGGGAGCGTAAACCATAAGTTTGACTACGGGGGTCAAATGCAGAAAGAAAACCACGTTCATAAATTTTGCGACAGCAAAAAAACAACGCTGGTAAATAACTGGCAAGCAAAAAAAGTCGTAATTTTCGGCAAGCAAAAAAAGTCGTAATTTTCGGCAACAAAACTTTTCGAATGCCAAATCCGGTATCGTTTTTTTGGCTTCTCTACATCCCCCGGGTCCCCTAAGGGAATGGTATTTGCTGCAGCGCTGCTACGACTCGATATCCCCCTCCGCGTGCCGGAACTGACACCAATTCCATTGCTCCATTCCATTTCCGCTCTCTCTCGATCTCTTGGCTTCTCGCCTTCTCTCCGCGTCTTTCACCGTCCTACTCCTGCTTTCTCCACTCCTTTCCATCCCCCACTCTCCTTCCTTATGCTCCCCCTCCCCCCACGCCATTTCCTGCCATCGTGATGTTCAGCCGGAGCCAGGACGTTATTTTCCCTCTCAGCAGACGCGCAAAACAGCACAGCGTGCCCATAGCACATTCTCATGCGCGGACTCCGCGCAGTGCAGACGCAACATAAACAAGCGTGACAGCAAACAGCTGCACGCGCCGTGCACGCAAAGCTCCGATAACTCATGTGGATTTCTTTCTTTTTTTCACCGAAGCAAACGCCGAAAAAAAATGTCTCTCGAAAACATGTGTTTTCCTTTGTTGTGTCATCATCTCATATCAATCTTTCGACGGGGTTATTTTTTTTGTGCGAACCGTTTTATCACGGAAGGAAAATGGCCCAACACCAAATCTGTCGAACACCAAACGAACGGATATTCAAATTCCTCAAATTCCTCAAATTTTGGTTACGGAAGCACTCCACTTGTCCATAAACCATGTGGGGTATCAATACCGCAAATCCTATCATCCACGAGGTTAGCTGCAAAGGTCACTCCACTTATCCGCAGGGGGGGGGGGGGGAATGTGCGGATGGTAAAGCTAAATTTGCCACACAACTCGTCTTTATCCAGAAAGATGTTGTGGATAATTAGGAAGCTCCACAATGCAGGATGAGGGACAAAAAAATGCAGTTGACAGGAATAAGGCCGCAAATAATAGGTGTTGTTTGCACGGGCCTTGCTGGTGGGAGGCATTGTGGGTAAATTGTGGGTAAATTTGAGGATAAGAGCAGTTCTCCTCTACAATGTTTCCTCGGTTTTTTTCCCCCTCCTCTTCAGTTTTCGTCTCTCGAGAGTCACCCCGACACCAATTTAAGTGTCACAGCCACGGGTTTAGGGGTCGTGAGCCGGGGCCCTTTACAACGAGCACCACATGGCTCGCTCTAGCAGGAATGCGCTCCCATCAGCCCTCGCAAGAGTCCAAAAGCTGTAGATGTTTGCGCTCGCCACATGGGCTACACACAGAGAGACGAGCAGCACTCTCTCGAATTGAGGTCAGGGTTCAATGCATAAAAAGCCACCATGTGGGGAGAAACTGTTAAATTAACACGCATTCACACAGTCCTCTCACACACGCACACATTTGCGTTATTATTAACCAGGTGAGTGCACTCCGAGATTCGCCGTCGCCTTTGTGAGGAGACACTCGTATAGCTACCCAGAGCTATTGTTGCAGGGGAGCGGCGGTGCAGTGGCTAGTGCACTGAACTATGAGCCGTTTGGCCTGGTGGTTTGGTTTCCGTCAACGGTTAACACCAGTGGCGGAGTGATATCTGAGCCAGTTCTGGGCCCCCCTCCCTCATGCCAACCTGCACAGTGAAAAAGAGCTGTATAGCTCAGTGGATTCCCCCAGTATAAATAAATATTCTGACTCTGAAATATCATCAAACAACCCCCATGATCGACACAGTGTGGGGAGGTCTTCTATTCAGTGGTGGATTGGCAAAGAGTTGCCAAATATTATCTCTATATCCTGCTACAATTGTACACTTTCAAACAACATGCGAGAATGTGTAAAAATCGCACAGACTTTGCGTGCATTTTGCAAAAACCATCAGAATTTTCTGAAAAAGTGCATTGTGGATTTTTTTGTCATCGGTCATCATCAAAATTTTTTGGGTGAAAATGAAACCAACTGATGAGCAGCAGTGATGCAGTGATAGACAACTGTGGACCGGTCTTGTCCTCAACAATAATTATCAGCACAGTGGCCCGTCACCGATGCTCACTGCCCTAAAGTCTGCCTCTGGGAACCGTGCGTGCGCGCGTGTGTGTGGAGTGCCCTCATCCACACTAAGGGAACCAATTAGGTTGGCTAATGCCCGCAATTACAGAGTCGATAATTACACAATTTACTTGTGGGCAATTTTCAAATACTGCACGAGGTTTCACCTACGCTCATCCCAATACAGCGCATTACATCAGAGCGCTCCATGCCAACGTTCGAGCCAATGCACTTTGATAAACGCCAGCAGAAACCCGAGGCATTTGCAAGAACAGAATCGTCAAGATCGACTTCGAATGAACACAGCGCGTGGTCCGGCTTTGGGCCGCGCCTCGTTCGACGCGACGTCAGACGTTTCACTCCCGGGCGCTGGGAGCTTCTTCAGCACCTGGAAGCGAAAAGTCGGACGCGATTGCCGAACCACGCGGAGGGACGACCAGACGGGCACGTCGGAGAGCTTCGTGGCGACAACAACCACCGCAAAAAAAAAACCTACCCAGTCACTTGTGAACACGCGCAATGTGTGCACAGAGATTACCCATCTTCTTTTACGTCAAACAATACAGCCGCGGACGGAACAAAATGCGCCCATCATCATTAGTTAGGGTCCAAAACGCCAGTGGTTACACACATTAGTGTCATTTACCTTTGTGATTAATTGACAAAGGAATAAAAAGCACAATAATGTCGCGTGATTATGGGTGGAGCTTTGAAACCAGCCTCTTGGGTTCGGTTCCCAGCCATCGCTAACAACAGCGATGAGTGACGTCTAAACCAACCCTTGGGATATAACAACCGCTCCTGCACCCAAACCACATTCAAAAACGTGATCAATTATGGTCAAACCCTCACCCCACCCAACCGCTGCCCTCCAACGATGATCGAGACGACATGGGAAGGCCCTCATCCCGCAGTGGGCTCGAGAAAGGGCTGCACATTATTTATAAACACGTTCATATCCAGTACTGTGGTGTAAAAACAGTTACAGGTGTACGCACAGCCCCCAAAACAACGGTTTTGTGCAAGGTGGTCACCCACCAAGCAGGCCCCATACACCCTGCTTGGCCTCCTTGGATCCGATTCAATCAGCAGGCACATTCCTCGTGGTTTCGTCACAGGCTGAATGAGACGTAACGGATGTTAAACGTGGCCACGGAGGAGGTACCGATGCGTCTCACAACTCGCATAGACTACGGTACACGCCCTGAGCCAGGAAGGAGGTTCACATCCAGGGTGGCTTCACAAACGCACGAACAGGCTTGGCGGTCGCGGCATGGCACTTCACCGAGCCGGTCGCCACACGGCCGCGATATTAATTCGGAGCGATACCTTGGCAAAGTGCCCGCTGGAATTAAACAAGCGGTGACGAGATCCCTACAGCAGCAATGCGCGGGCACAGTAAATCACCAGCAACTGCTGGTGCACTTTTGCACAGGTGAGCTCATGGATGAGACGGAGCCACAACCCCTTTCCCCCCCGCAGCCCATCCCATGTGTTGAGGAATCATCCACAGCGATTCCACTCCATGCCCCCAAGGGCGGACGTTCAAACGTAAATAAAAACAGGAGCTGCCACCTCGCTGCCGTAAAGATACCCACGCGTCCCCCACACGTCCCCCACGCGTCCCAGCGGCTCCAGAAAAAACTGTGCTGTCGTCCCAAAGCACGAGAGAAAAAAATCAGGCTTTTGTCCTGCACTGAAAATGGTCCGACCAATATGCTCGGCTCACGATATGTGCACAGCGCAGGGCTACCACAGTAGTGGCCACAGCTTGCAGAGGGACAAGCTGTAGGCGGGGTCAAAGTCAGATAGACCCAAGGGCACTTGTTGAGTGGACGTACTAGCGAGTGAATGGGCGTGGCTATGTCTAGTTGGGCGTGGCTGGAGGGGGCTGACCGCTCATCGCGTGTCCAGGTTGTAGAGCCTCCCGGAAATTCGCTACCTTTGGCGGGTGTGAGCGGACCCTCCTGAAGACGTGGTGCGATGGCACAATGCATACATAACAACAAAAGGGATAACCCCATGTAGCCCTCAGCGAGCACCTATTAAGGACGACAGTGCACAAGGAGCAGGACAGGTATTATGGCCAGCACCATACGCTGCCGTCTTTGTCTTCCCGGTGCCGATGTTTGCACACAGAACGAAGTACTTGCTTAAGGTTTAAGTCAGTGTTGGAGAAGGCCTGGAAAGTTTCAGATACAACCTCGTCACCAATAGCTGTGGCCAGGAATTCCACTCAAGTCACAGGGTTCGCAACAGAATGTGCTAACCACTGCACCATCAACACCCCCCCCCCCCAACACACACATCCCTGCTCTTACATCAGAACAAATGTGTATATTTCAACCCTTTGTACAAAGCTTGTTTGAAATGTAATTGGAGTATGACCACTATGGTTATGCAAATGAACAAAGTGTGTACATGTATACAAATGGATTAACAAGCACATTTTCACATCACACACTGAATACATACAGTGTGTATATATACACACACACAAACCAAAACAGAGGTCCCACACAAACCCTACATACACAGACTAACAGTCTCTTTTCGACTGCTAGTCTGTGTATATGTGATAGCATATATGGAATCACACACGGCCACCTTTGGCTCCCAAGTGGTTATGCTTACACATCGCAACCAGGTAATAATTTAAGGCCAAGTCGAAAGAGAGGAAACCTAGGACCGGTTCCGATATTCATCGTTGATGTTGGCCATGGGCGAGACCCAAACTCGGGTCGCTGGGTTTGTAGCGCAATGGACTCCTCACTGCTCCACCACACAGAGACACACAGAGACAGGTTCCGCAGATATTCTAAATAGGCTGTTGGGCTGAGTGACATCAGCGAATGCCCCTTCCTCTTCAGGCTGTGAGACCACATGGGAGGGTGGTGGGGCCAGTATCAGTCACGCCAGCTGCCTTCATCTCCCCAATATTGATGTGGATCGTATTGCATGGTGCTGTGTATAATCGCCTGATCAAAACATATTCCCTGCTCAAATGAGCATCGATAATGTTTACATCGCTGAACCAGTGGAGGATATTCCACATTCCCATGGCAGGGGATAGTACAGGATAACTATCGTTGCCTTCTCTATAAAATGGTACCTATTTTAATGACCCCGGAGGGATGATAGGTCAAGTCAAGCCCCCCAACCAAGATTTCAACTCGTAACCTTCCGATCGCGAGCCGCTCGCTCGACCGCTGAGCCACTAGGCTGGACATCTCAGAGGAATGCAGATTATAGACATCAACATCCAATAAACGTTTTGACTTAACGGATTACAATATAGTGCTGTAGCCTACCAATTACAATTGGGATGTATACAGCATCTAAATCAGCAGTTCCCAACACGGATTTTCTTTTTTCACAACACATCTGCACAACTATTAAGAAGACTTTATAAAATGCCAGTAAATGGTTTGTGCCTTTATAATGATGATTTCACAGCACTTAGAGAGGTAGCTTTAATTTATAAAATTTTGTTATTCGTGTATGGTGGCCTGCAACGTTTTTTTGGAGGGTTGACAGTGACGCGAGCGGTTCCAGAAGGTTGAAAAGCGCTGGTCTACATGTAGCCGCGTCTCAAGACACGGAACAGTAAAAGCGGGCAGACTTTTTTTTAGAAAAAAGCAGTTAGTTGCGGTCAGTTAGGCCGTCGCGGTGGCGAGATGTTAACTCCCTCGCCTGGTATGCAGGAGGTCATGGGTTCGAGCTAGACCCGGAATGTCTGTTTATTTGTAGTTTGCATGTTCTCCCCGTGGTCGTGGATTTTTCTCCAGGTCCAACACTATTTCACGCTCCACATTTGGAATCAACATGCGTTTAGATTAGAGTATTTGGCTGCTATACATTTCCACGAAATAGGCCACTTCGTTGAGCTATCAATTGTGGCCTGGTCGCTTCTGAAAAAGTCCCAATAGCCCAGTGGGGGCTTTGCCTGGTAAAATTAAAATAATGAAAAGTCATAGGCAGAGAAACAAAGGAAGGTCCTGGGCCTTGACTTGGAACAGGGGACAAGCATCATTAGACCTCCTTTGCCAGTACCAAAATATAATAATAGGGGTTTTCCACTGTTTTCTGGCAACAAAACTGAAACTTTTTTACAAGGATTCATGTCTGCATTAACCACAATACCTGTAGTCAAAAGGCAAACAAAAAACATACTATGATAATATATGCATTGTCCTTGAAACTGATTGGTCCACACCAAGGGACGGGGGTAAGCAGTCAACAGCACAGATGTCTGGTAGGAGCTCCAGACAATGAGGGTATTGCAGGAAAATAAGCAACCACAAACTGAGCGAAGGGTGACTGAGGGCCACCCTTGCCAGCCTGGGGCTGGAGGACAGATCAACAAATAGATTTTTACAAAAGCAAAGGTGGTCACAACTGTAGCCTCCCATTCTGATTTGTGAAAAACCGACTCCTTTAAAATACAGACGGCGGGGAGATAACCACGCAGTGTAGGCGTCGTGTGTCGACCACAAGGGAACAAAACGAACGGCACGCGGCCTTACAAGCGCAGGACGCGCCGATTGCGACGCTTCGGAACAACAAATAAAACACTCGCGATGTGCGTGCGTTTAAGCAGTATCGGCCAACAACGAACTGCCGTTCAATTAATGTCACGCACATTTTTATGTGATCGCACCGTAAAGTAAATACGTAAACTCGCACGACCCGCTCTTGGGAAAGTGTTCAGTAATGAGCGTTTATGGCCGAATACTGATAGCACAGACACCTCCTCCGCACGGCATAAGAAAAAACCCCAAGCACGCTCCGAAAATCGTTTCCTGGCTTGCATTAAATAGAACTCCGCATGCCGTCTTAAAATTAACGTATTACACATTCACTCAACCAATTCAGACTCGGACTCTTATTATTACAGCTGGTGATTAAGGCGCTCGGAGCTCAGCAGCTCCGTTACAAGCACGACAACAGCCAAAGACCGTCAGCAGGGGTGGCAGCTGCAGCACGTGGCAATGCCGTAGAGTTACAGAGTTAAATAGAGACTCCTAAACACAGACTTTATTTCAGCTGGTAAGCCCAATTGAGCTCATCGGCTCTTACAAGGAGGACCTCAACCCCAAGACCACTGGCAGTGGGCAGCAGGGTGGGAAGCGTGCAAACTAACGAGAGCTAAAAACAAAATGTATTGGCAGTAAACAGACGTCGGAACTTACTGCAAACAGGATCAATAATAAACAGATCAAAAAGAGGGTAAAAAATCCCATTTCAGACATATGTAGATAAACAATATAAAGAGCCTCAGACGTAATGTAGCTTTTATAATTGTCACAATTAAGCAAACCTTCCCACGCAAACTTGAGTCTCGGCCAAAGTTAAAACGTAGGCTGTCATGTGGAAATAAGTGCCTGGGATAGGCTAGTAACCTTTTCTGTATTCTAGCAATAGATTACATCTTTATAGAATTGTTAACAGCATATAAGTCAATATTGATGTTTGTATGGATATATTGGCTCCTGCCACAGGAATGTGAAATTTAATCAATGGCTTGAGAGCATCAATGCTTGGGACTTGCTATTGAGCTAATTAATGTTGGCGAAAGCCATTCATACGGTAATTTTTACAAGGAAAAATACGTTCTGTATTTCCATGTACGGTTTCACTGAAAAAAAATTGCATTATTAATTTTGGGTCAACAAACCAAGTGTGCTTGCTAAGGTGTCAGAGCAGTCGTACACAGCAACGTGTTATTTACCTACCAACAAGGAAAGACAAAGACAGATCCCCCCCCCCCCCTTCGGGCTACAGAGGCTGCTGGGGTAAGGGATGTTAGCGAGCACCTGCGAGAGTCTGCACGGCACATCGTCGAGGGTGTTGTCACTCACACCACTCCCTGCCACCTTTGTCTCCCCAGTGGGGATATTTAAGCACCGCATAAAGTCAACTATGCTAACTATTTTTTTTTATTTTACCAGGTAAGGCTCGCCGAGGTAGATAGCTATTTTTCAGAAGCGACCTGGCCACAAATGGTAACTGAACGAAGTGGCTTACCAGGTGGAAATGTATAGCAGCCAAGCACAATAAACGCATGTTTCTAAATGTGGAGGGGAAAAACGGAGAAATCAGAGGACCCAGAGAAAAATCCACACGACCACGGGGAGAGACATACAAGCTCCAAAAATACAGGCGTCAAGGGTTGGGATCGAACCCACGATATCCTGTATAGCAGACGAGGTATTTAACATCTCGCCATTGGGGAACCTTCTTCATTGAAAGCCTCTCTGGGAAATCTTGGACCACTTCAGACATTCGCCAACGATGTTGGCCATGAGCAGAAATCAAATCTCAGGTGTCTGCCGTGTTCACCAGTGTCATAACCACTGCACTCGATCCATACAACAAAAGATAAAGATCCCCCGTATAGCCTTAACAGACTTTTGGGGCAAGTGATGTTAGCGAGCACCTATAAAGGCCGGCACGGTACACGAGGGGGTGGGTGGCCAGCACAACGCCCGACCGCCTTTGTCTCCCCAGTGGCGATGTTTACACACCACGCCAGGTACTCATTTGAGGCCGAGTCGACCTAGAGGACCAGTTCATATATTTGTCACCGATGTTGGCCATGAGCAGGAATAGAGTTCCGTTCACCGGGTTCATAGCGTAGCGTGCTAACCACTAGACTACCGCTCCCCACGCACACACAGACTCGCATATTAATGAATTCGCAGATGCTGTAATAGACTAAACACTTGCGCTTAAGGGCTTATTGCTTGGGCAGGAAGCTGTTCATAACGTGCCGACATTGTAAACAGTGTGTCCTGTTGGCATAAATTGTTTTTTGTGACATTTAGTGGGCTCGTGAATGGAGCACGCACAATGAGCACAGATCGGCCCCAAGGTACACGTAGGAGCGTATGGGATTCAGCGTTGAATCATTCAATTACCGTTCGCTTTAGTTCACGGCGTCGCGCTCAACGACGTACATCGTCATGCCCAGCGGGTACGAGAACCCAAAATTAAAATTAAAGCGGGGGAAAAAAAAAAAATTTGTTGAAAAACAGACGGAATCTTACTCATTCTTATCTTTGCCGAGGACATGCAAATTACTGTGCCAAGTGTCATTGTTACCGCGTGTGTATATATATACTGTCAAAACAGAGGTATATTTTAAATGTTTCTACAAAGCGGATAATGTATTGTCATAAATATATTTTGGCATTTTAACTCCAGAACGATATCAACCAGAAGTTCAAACAGACCCGTCTGTCAGCATAGACTTAACAATTGCATTCATTCGTTAAACACGTGTCTATGGGACCCTTCTTGTTCGACCCGAGCTATAAGTGCTCCGAAACTTTCATTGTCTTTGTGCTATTCGCCCTTTGGCGTTCCTCTGGTCCCACACTGGGTGAGACAAAGCCATAAAGAAGGTCGTCTCTGGTGTAGGGCAATCGGTTTCAAAGAAAATGCTTATATATATAATTATATCAGAGCTATTGTTTGTTTGCATGTTTTGCCACGAGTGCGCGTGGTTCATGCAGACTTGATGCCTTGCAAAAGGTTTATCTATTGTGTGTTCGAAAATCTATAGCGCCCGTTTTACTGCCCGGAAGGGTATACACCCTATTCTTATCGTTATTCAGTCGATAGCAAGACGGTTAACGAAACCTATGGATTCAAGATGCATTGAATGGCTTCATCAACTCGCAGTGACACGGTGAAAAAACCTCCGACGACCCAGCAGTTGATGAACAAAAGGGCTGCATGTGTACGCTCAACTGTCCGCAGCCGAGGTGTGGAATATATTTCCATGAGAAATTAAGCCCTGCAATGTGCATATACTTAAGACGAACTCGTCAAGGGCAGAAGGGCTGCCCGATTAATCACACACACAAAGGCATCCCACGCCACCCACCACTTAACCCACCACACCACTTAACCACATCCGCGATAGCCACAACACCAGCATAGCGCCCAGTCACTCACTGTACCATGTCCTGACGGTTTATTTATCAAATTCCATTCGCATGCTGCAGCGTCTCCGTGCTCACCATAATTCGAAGTGACTCACATGTATAAAAATGAGCTCTTTTGTCATGCCCATATTGCGTAGGCAAATTAACAAAAATTTTCACCAAGGGGACCTGCTGCTGTTTTGATTTTTGAAACAGCAAGTTTGCTTATTCAGAACTATATTTAAAAAAAAAACTTTAAAGAGTAGGCAGCGTTGAGCACCCTAGTGGAACCGTTCATAGCACTTGTGCTCTACTTGCCAACTTTGATGTTCTATGAAGAAAGTAAATGCAGTAAAAGACCTACACATGCATAGTCCTGTACGGTAAATAAAAAAAATGTGGTAATAACATTTATAAGTGACTATACCATTACAGATAACACAAATAATAATAACAGCAATTATTTGTTTTAGATGTTTCGCCCTTTACACCGTGGCATCTAAAGAGTGCTCCACATTACGTCTCAAACATGTTAAAGGGCACCCCGAGTGGCAGCTGTCCCTGTGGGCACAGCAGGCCTTGAAACGGGGGGGGCGATGATTGCTGCTGTGTATAAACCCAATCGAGTTATTTGCAGATCATAAAACAGGCTTTACCCTTTCTGGCATAAACACAGGTGGTGTTAAGATGCCCAAAACACCAAACAGACAACTATTGCAAGGCATCAATTCAGCATGAAACACGACACATGCTTGGCGGTAAAATATGCAAACAAAATATTATTTTATAATGCATGCATTGTCCTTGAAACTGAATGGCCTTTTATAGCGTTGTCTCATCAGTGCTCGAAACCAAAGGCCAACCAAAAGGTGAGCATCTTGCTACAGTATTTGGGAAAAAAAGGGTCCCTTTAGAAATTTGCCGATCGTTTTCTGAATTTGGGACATTTTGACCCCCGACGCTTGCACACAAAGGCCCACTCGATTTGAATGACGACAGGGAATGTTTAATCTCCACTGTGAAGCAGACGGCGCGAATTTTAGGTTCATTACACCCGCGGCATTAACCAGATAGGTGCAATATCATCAGGTATGTTCAAACCACTGCCGGATGAAGACCTTTCCCCACGCCGTCACCAATCCTTTCGGACTCTGCGATGCCAAAACCGATCTCGCTCTCCTCTTTCATACGAACAGATCTCGTCGCCCCATTTGCGATGGGCATCCTCCCCTCCTCTCAGGAGCGTTCCCCTCCTTGGACCACCATTCCATCACCAGTCTCGTCTATCTGCCATCATTCCTTCTGGCGCAGGTTGGTCGGCAACCTGCAGCCTAGCAGCCGCACGCGGCTCTTCACGGACCGCATCGAGACGTAATGCACGTCTGTGTATACATTCACATGCATTGCAGCTCTTGAAATATTGAGTTCTGTACCGAATTCGAAAAAAAATGGGCTAGTCTTGTTATTTTGATTGGAGACCCCCGTTCTAGCAGATGCATCATTCTCCAAGCCCACTTTACTTTCTTTAACAGTTAACGCGATGTCTCCGACTTGCATTTGTTCGACGATCCGCGCGTTTCTCTTCCCCGTCAATGTAATTCCAAGCAAGCACCTCCCTTGGGTGCTTAATTCGCACCTCGCAGTTTTTCTCGATTTTCTTTTTAATCGAACGTGAATCGAAAAAGCGATGCGACACCGACGCCCGTACAAGGTTGCTCAAATTACCCACGCCACAGCAGGCCCCCGCCCCCCCCCCGTATTGTTACACACACATACACACGCGCCACATTTGGATTATACGGAACCTTATTGAACGGAACAAAGTGGTCTTCAAAGTCCAGCTCGTTGCTCATTGCTCAAATAAATAGGTGCGGAAAGCCAGCATTATCTAAGCAATGCATCACCCGGTGATAAATACGTGCCACAGCAATGTCAACAGTGACAGGGGGTGGCAGAGGCAGGTCAGCCAAAGACCACTTTGCAAACAGCTTAAGCCATTCAGTCATCATGCAGCCATAAATACGAGTGTCTGCAAAAAAACACAAAAGATGTCATTTTCTCACTCTCCGTCATTGTCGTCTGACACCAAAGCATGGGCGAAAATGAGCGGATGCCGAATGTTTCACGTGCGTGGCCCTAAATTTAGGGCGGCAGTAACCCAAGGCGGTGTGGTTAGCAGAGGTCACCGGTTAGATTCGATCTCCCGGCACGGCAGCTAAAACTATTGAGCATGTTTCTTAAATGCTCACCCCCACCCTCTCCCTCCCCCAACTCCGATCGCCCCTATGTCCACCCAGAAGAATAAATGAGTACACCACTGCAAAGTTTATCGGCAGGTCGTTATGTGGTGGGGGTAGAGTGTGAGTACTCCCATCTATCCTAAGTACGTCTAACCAGCGTGGAAGAGTAAGGCAGAAGCTATCCTCTGCAGGAGGGCTCTCTGGACCTCTGCCTGTAGTGGACGCCCCTCCTGTAGCAGGGGCTTGAGGCAAGCAATTTGCAGGGCTGCACCATTACCCATAACGAATGGTCAACGCTGACCTTGCTGTGTGTGGATTGCGTTCCCAGCTTCTCACACTTCCCACTTTCGGAAGCCCCTGAATTTTATTTTAGAAGACGTCTTTTCACACACCACACGCAGCAGGTACTACCGTGTGTGCGTGCCGTCTGTGGGGAGCGGTAGTGTAGCGGTCCGCGTGCTGCACTACCAACCTGGCCACCCGAGTTTCATTCCCGCTCACGGCCAACAGTGACGATTATCTGAACCGGTCCTGGACCTCCCCTAGGTCGACTCAGCCTCAAATGAGTACCTGGTGCGGTGTGTAAACTTCGCCACTAGGGAGACAAAAGCGGCCGGGCGTGGTGCTTGCCACCCACCCTCTCGTGTGCCGTTCCGGCCTTCATAGGTGCTCGCTAACAGCACTTGCCCCAACAGTCTGTTAAGGCCATACGGGGGATCTTTGTCTGCCACCTACTAATGGGAAAGCATTTCAGGAAATTGCATACATCTAGTACAGCCAAAGTATGTATGTTTTTTTTTTACTGCCACAACATATGTACGGTGCAGAATTACACACACGATTCCGTGCGTGTTATGTTGTCCACAGTTCATGAATCCAGCAGAAAACATTAATTTTTGAACAGGGGCAGCTGGCCAACAAAACACACCGTGTCGTCGCAAATAATTGACAATTAAATGTCCAGCCTTTTTTTTCTCTAGAAAAAAATCAGACACACGCGCACACACACACAAACTCGCTCACGGGTGTATCTATGACGCTTCGAGCTGCTTATTTGTGCCGGACTGACGCCACGCGTTTAAATCAAAAAGAACATTGACTCGACTAATACCGATGTCTTTCAAGTTCACCTCGTACACACAAACCACACGTGTAACAAGCCCTTCGTCAATGCGCTGCTGGATGTAGGTTCCCCCACGCAATGCTGTGTCGCGGGAGGTGGGTTGTTTGACCATACTTCACCAAGCTGCTCAGTGCTGGTTTGGGGGTGCAACGGACAACATTCGCCACTGACGTTAGCCGTGACCGCGAATCAAACTCAGGTGTGGCCGGGTTCAGTGCGCCGACAGCCGAGCCACCCCGTGTCCCCAATACCCTGTGTAACGACTCTCCCAAGCGGTTGTTACACGGACATACTGGTCCTCGGCATGGGAACGTGGAACTTCCCACCACCGTTTTATTGGCTGTAAACGGGAAATTTGCTTTGCCCAAATTACTTTCCGACACAGGTAATTGTTTTAACAGCCGAAAATAACGTGCGTATGTGTGTGTGTGTACATATTTACTCAGCTAGGTCTGTACGTCTCAATAACGTCCGATGAGAATCATTCACATTCGATAAAGTGGCTTTCCCTGCTTGCTACCAAACACAGAATTTATTTAGGGTCCTGCTCATGTGAATGAAAATTAACAATTGATACAATACTATTGATGTTCATTAAAAAAACACAAGTCAGTATGAAGGGCATTACGGTATTTCTTGTACAGGTACTACCGGAACATATACGGTCTATACATAACACAGTCCACACACAACATAGTATTATTGTAGTCCACACGTGATAAACATTATCTCTATGAAACAATGGAGATCACGAATGCCGTGTACACCGAATGCACTCTAAGCAAAAGAAGAACGCATCAAGGGTATATCTATACAGCGATGTGAAACTACGATCTCGTGTGCCCGTATACCGTATTGAACGTGCCATTGTTCCCAGTTGTCTAACACAATGGAAGCATCGAGGAGGACTTACATTCGAAGAGATGGAGCAACGAAATCAGCTAAAGTCGTTGTGCAGGTGGCACGGTGGATAACGATTAACATCGTGGGATTGTGAGAGACGGCTACTTGGTGGGGAGGGAGGAAAAGGATGGCCACTTGGTCCAGCAGTGGATGAAGCATGGCTGATGAAAATGATGACGAGCGTGACGGATGTGTATTAAACTTCTTTCGCACCGTACGCACGGCCAAACCCAACGACACAAACACAAAAAACAAAATAACCTACCCGCTGTAAATATTCATCGACCGCATCGAACGTCCGCCAATTCGCGTTAAGTTGTTGCTGAATGCTGCGGTCTAAAAACATTGCGGGCGGACGCGCGAACGTCCGCTAAAAGTTCACGTGGAACGATGAACGCCACCAGAGAGAGAGAGAGGGCAAAGGGGCGCTTTGCTGCGATTCTCCTCCGCTGCCTCGGTTGTTGTGCGCCGAGCCTGGCCATCTGGCAGTCTCGAAGTGCAACAATGGGCACAGTTCCAGCGGCATCATCGGGAGCACCAACGCGCGCACACACACACACAGAGAGAGGTGTCCCGCGCACACTCAACGGCACGCCGCTCCTTAAAGCCGACGCAATTGTTTTAGAGCCGAGCCGGGTGTAAGTAACATCATCGCATCATCCTTAACGTACCGGCCGGATGGAATGCAGCGCAGTGTCGCGAATGTTTGAACCACTTTGTGTGCCGAATAGCTAAGCCCGAAAAACCATCCGTCGCTGCTGGCTTATGGGTCACAACACGCGCACAAGTCCACGGGACGGCAGACACGCACGCACACGATCCACGGGACAATACCTCTCCATGCGAGCGCAGTTTAAGTGGAGCTGTCGAATTCCCTCTTCATGTGTACATCTCAGAGAAAGTGAGCAGAAGATCCCCCAACTGATGATTTATTTGCTGCCCGTCTCCGCGGTGGTTGATGGTGGTGGCGGCGATATTGTTGTTGTTGGTGGTGTCGGTAGTGATTTTCTTGTCTGCTCTGGCTCGCTCCTGCCTGCTCTGCCCCTCTCTGTTTCTCCACTGAACCTCCTCCCTTCCCTATTCATCCCTTTCACACAGATGATCATTTTACCCACAATGCATCAGATCAGCACGGGCAGACCTTGCCTGCCCCCACGTGGCAATGCGTTATTTGGTGGTGATGCTGCTGCTTGCTGAGCCTGCGTGGGCAACGGTGCACGGACAAGACTCAACACACTGGTCAATAACACTCCTTTAAAATATTTAATGGGCGACGTTTCGGCCAATGGCCCTTCTTCACAGCACATAAAGCTGCTATTTTTTACCCCTATATGGTAGCAGTTTGGAGGACAGTGCTGAACACAAAAAGTATATGTTTGGTGTAAGACTTCTTCGCAATGTGCCTTTTATTTTGTGCATGTACCGTATAACCAACACATAGCTGGATGAAGGCCTCCCATCGCTAATGCGGGTCACGGATGTTATATTCGCTGGGTTGGGGGAACACACACCTGTGAGAAAAACAGCACTACAATATAGTTTACAGCACTGCCCTCTGCTGCCCACGACGGAATATCGCAACCTGTGTGGGTATGGTGGGTCACCCATCCAAGCACCTATCGAGGCTCAAACCTGGTTGGCTTCCCAGATTTGTTGAGGTCATGCAAATTCTCGTTGATGTGGTCAAAGGCAGATTTATTTTGACAATGTCACATTTGTGTAAACCACAATCAAATATAGGTAATGTATCAGTACAGTACGTTTACTCATTAAATCCTCCCTGAATATAAAGGCCATTTAGTTAATTCCTGCTTTAGAATGCCTGGAAATACATTTCTATAGTTTTTTCGTGGAACGTCTCGCAGATCAGAAAACGACTTTGCTGTACTACCATCTACAGCAACCCCGTTGGCTTGCCGGACTGTATCGCAACTCATTACCTCCATCTGTCAGCGATCCAGCAATCTCAACTAAAATACGCATGACTTCAGGCATGCATTGTCAACCCCATCCAATCAATTTCACAAGTC
The DNA here is from genome assembly GCF_048934315.1 of Petromyzon marinus. Taxonomy (NCBI): domain Eukaryota; kingdom Metazoa; phylum Chordata; class Hyperoartia; order Petromyzontiformes; family Petromyzontidae; genus Petromyzon; species Petromyzon marinus. The sequence continues at coordinate 8,801,674 of NC_133680.1, forward strand.
TCAACTTGTAAATTAGAACGTGATTTCGATAGCTCCTGACCTGGTTGAGAAATTTACATTTTAATATTTCATAAGGCCTTACCATTTTGCAGACACAACCCGAGCAGCGATGGAATGAAAACATCACACCAACGTGTGCTGTATTCATGCAGCAGTTAAGTGTAACCATGTAAGCAGCATTCGAGGCTGTGCTCCTAACGTGGGGAGCCACGACCTAACGGTGGACAGATAATGGTATATGAAAAATAAATACATTACGTACAGAAATGTCATACTTATATTTCAGTTCTACTATGTGGTAATGCACTCAGCCACACCACTCATATGTAATACCAATACCATTTATCCAAGAAGGGAGTTGTAGTTTAACGGTTAACACGATGAAATTGCAATGCATAGCTTGCTGGTTCGATTTGATCTACCGGAGGTCCGGAGCTGCGGTTTAAACAATGAGCAAGCATCCTAAGTATCCACACTTCTGTCCACCCAGAAGTATAAATTGATACACCACAGAGAGTCAATCAGCGGTCGAGTGAAAGAAGTGTGTCTACTCCAACATCTTCAAACGTCTGGCCAGCGTGTAAGAGTAGGCAAAATAGCCTCTAGATAGGCTTCTCTAGAGCTCTCTCGAGTGGAGGCCCTTCCACCAGCAGTGGCGTGAGCAAGGAATTGCAGGGCTGCGCCTTTGCCTTCTATTTTATATCGAGTAAAATACCACCAAGTCTCAATATATTGTTTTCAGAGGAGCCTTACAGCACAATGAGAATTTTTTTTGGGAAGTGTTCTGCAAGTGGAAAAAAACAAAGCGCCGAGAGAAAACCCACACTTAGCAGGGGTTAACACTTCAACATCTGCTGATGCAATCAAGAACCCATTTTCTGTACTACCATCAGGACTTCATCATTAGTAATGCACTTATTTATCCTACAAGTGGAAAAAAACTGAAGCAACACTCAAATCTTCTGTAAAGATGGAAGCAGATGGCGATTAGTCCACTTGTTGTGCTTCTTTCTCCTGGTGAGCCAGCGTATGGCATCCCCCTCGACACCCACGGGAATGAATTTTGCGATCCACCAACTCTTGCTGCCTTCACAGTGCCGGATTACAGGTCACGTGCATAGCCGCCATTCCAGCTTTCTCACTCGAATGTTCCGGAACGCTGCTGGGCATAAGGCACTACCACTAGCGGGCAAATACGCTTATCCATAATGACACTATATGTTTGTACCCGATGTTCGCATTGTCCTAATTAAGCCGAACATGGATGTGGTGTGCCAAAATGTATTCCTGGAACAGTGTTCCAGACTGTTCAGGCTAATTATGAAGCACTGGCACCATGTTATGAGCGCTGCCCCGTGCTCTCACAGATCGAACACTGGACTTGCAATTGCAGAGGCTGCCGGTCCTATTCGAACTGCGCGGCAGTTAGAACAATGCGAGATTTTAAAATCCCACCCAAAAAATATAAATGGGTACACCACAGCGCAATTTAGTCTACTGTGGGTAATCACAGTAGACTAAATACCCTCGAGTACTTTCCAGTTGAGGTCCTTCCACCAGCAGTGACGAGATGGTGGAGATATTATTTCCCTTACTTGGTATGCAGGAAGTCGTAAGTTCGATCTTGACCCTGACGCCTGTACATTTGGAGCCCATGTGTTGGCTCTCCCCATAGTGGCGTGTTTTGTTTTGTCCGGGCACCCCAGCTTTGCCCTCCATATTTAGAAACATGCGTTTAGAGTATTTGGCGATTAGAAAATCCCACATGATATAAGCCATTTCGATGAGCTTTCGTGTGTGGCCAGGTCACCTCTGAAAAAAAGAGCGAGTCGCTTGGGATTTACCTGGGACCGTAAATAATTAATTTATCTAGTTCAGCAGTGGAGTAAGCAAGTTATTTCAGGGCCGTATCGTTTCACGTCATGATCATCTTGCAGCTCAGTGGGTTTTGGAGCTTCGCAGATCAGTATGATCTACCAACCCTTGCCTTCAGAGTTTTGAATTTTAGTTTATGGGCCAGGGCATAAATTATTGCCTATGGCAACAAAACTGTAGTACTGATGTGCTAATGTATTTATATGGCAAAAAGAGGGATTTACTGAATTTCATGACCCATTCATTGCAAACGGTGATCACGCACTTCACTGTTATTGGCCACAAAAGGAAATTGGATCCATCAAAGCGATGCCACCGCATGTGGCACTGACAAGTGAAATATCTGGCGTATTGCGGGTGTGCGAAACAACTCCCGGCTCACCCTGTGTGCGATTCAAAGAAGAAAAGCTTCAAACCAGTAGCACACTTTCCTTTGTCCTTCGAATTCCCCTGTCAGTTTCTCTATTTTCGTTTAACTTCCCCCCCCCCACACACACACAGTGTTGTGTAAATACCACTCAACCTGGTCTTTTGTTACTTTAAAAATAAGCAGTGGCTCCCAAGAGGTTGCGAGACTATTATGCCAGACTACGGTTTATGGCCTCTGTCGTTTCTCTCAATTTCTCGTTAAGTAATCCCCCTTGCACTGGATGGCCATTCCAAATCATCTTGATAAATCTGTCACGAGCACGGCAGAGTAGAGAGAGAGCCCCCTCAAGGGCACCACCAGACCCACCTAGCAAAGAAATATGCCCGTCTCTCGTGGTCGTGTCTGCTATCGATGTTATGGGCATAACTCAGCCGCAAATAGCACACGCGAGACTCCGTAAAAACACAGCAGTCCTTGTATCGCAATGGCTCAATGACCTTGGAGTGGTAGCCAGTAAGTTATGGTTTTATTAATGCACGGCATGTGACACCTTTAATATATGAATGCATTTTTATATCCAGAACTCTGCTTGGAAATATTTTCTCCGTGAACTTTTGCTCATTCTCATTCCTGCCTATGTCAGCACAGGTAGCTTCTCATCCGATAAATATGGCACCCAGAAAGGACAAAACGATATTTTGTGAAGGGGAAAAAAATGCATTCATCATCGTCAGCCTTGATCGATCCACTGCTGGATGAAGGCCCCCCGCAAGCTGCCACCATCTCTCACGATCCACCTTGGGCCTGCACACAAGCTGGTTTTCGTCGCTCCATCAACACTCCGTGTTTTGGGTACAATAATATCAAGACTTTTTCAGTTGCTCAGACAAAATAAGAAAGTGGCTTTAACTTCAATGCAACGAACACGATTCGATACATCCGCTCAACACCCATAACGGAAAAAAACAATTCATAGAGAACAATTAATTAAAGAGTTTCACGTTTTATTTTGTTTTACAAAATGGCGTCACGTATCATTAAAAAGTAATGAAACGTCAGTGTACACGACATGGAGACGTACAAATGGGAAACGGCGCTTGGGAGATAACGGCAATGCAATCTCTTGTGTTCGGCATCGGCCTCATCAATATTAGATGCATCACCCTCCGAGCTCACGCGTTAAATTGTCACCGTGCGGACCACGGTGTGTATGCTGGGGGCACAGGTGATGGAGGGCGAAGATGGCAAGCCGAGATTCGAACTGGTTTGATGTAGAACAAAAGAGGTCCTGTTACGTTTTAAATAAAGGGATGATTCATTGGAGACCGCATCGGAATTTTCTTTAACACGGGATACGATTAAATTCCAACAAGGTCTATCGTGAGTTTTAAGCGTTGATGACCCTGTTTGACGTGATGGTGTTTCCACCCTTTCCACCACCCTACTCGAGTAAGAAACAATGACCGACGCTCATAGGGATATTAAACCTGTCCAGGAGAAACAGTGCACAGCTCCTCTTTGTAAATAATAACTACTTCATTTGTTCACTCAAATTACCCCCGCGAAATTAAAACAATACACCGAGAGCTAAGGTGTTCTGCAGAACACCACAGGAATGCTGGGCCAGGTCACGATGCAATAGTCTACTTTATTATTTATACGGGGTTATGCCGTACATATAAAACCCCTCACCCTGCAGATTAACAAAACGGCAGACTGTGCTCTTTTGTCCAATTGGAACGTTCAAAGGGAGTGTTGGAGACATCTGCAGAGGCAATAATCGACCAGAATGCAATGACAAACAACTAAATTGCTAAATCTTGACTTGAAGCTTTCGTGACTGCAGGAATTCATCTTCTTTGGGTCTTTCGGTAAAGTCACGAAGATAGGTTCAAAATAAAAATGTAAAAAACTACGACGTTTCTATCGCAACACAAACGACCGTCCACCTGATGACGGTCACTTGTGTTGCGATCAAAACGTCGTAGTTTTTTTGTTAATTTGTATTATTTTTGAACCTATCAACGTGACTTTACCGAAAGACCCAAAGAATATTTAAAAAAAAATCGAAATTGCTGCCGGCTCCACGAGACAAAGCCTAATTTCCAATTCACAGTCAACAGAGAGAGAGGGTATGCAAGACATGGCTTTCCAATGATACTGTGTAGTGTAAATGTATTGTAACGATAGGGCAGGCCATCCTACAGGCAGGGTGGATAGCTCACCACTCAGTGTAAGGACAGCTACCTCTGAGGTACAAGAAACGGAGACATATCATGGAAAGATGAACATCTCACAATCACCAGATGGGAGGACCATATGTAAATGCATAGTCTTGAGTGATGCATCTCTATGCAACTGATAACAAAAACAAACGGAACTTTTATTTTACCCGGGAAGACGTACAGATTTCCCAGGGCAGTAGCTACCTCGAAGAGAGGACGATCCTGGAAAAGACTAGCAAAGGTGGCAACCCTTACTCACCGCTTATCTGACACGCTCACCACTAACCAGTCACTCACCAATTGCACTCATTAGACACTCACCAGTCGCTTATGACAAGTAAAGTGTCATATAGTACCGTATAGATGACAAGACTATTGCAATAGCACGCTTTGTCCAGTAGAAAGCACACCACTCATTGCAATTAGCATGCATTTCTTTCACCCGGGTCAACGGTCACGGGTCAAACATAGGTGACGTTCAGTACCATAGGTTCCTGGTTTCTTACAGTCAGAATGTATCCTTCCCGACTCATGTAAGAAGATAATAACACAAGAAAATGCTGCGACAGACAAATATGCGAACAGACTGACAAACGAAGTTGCATATAAGTGTGTGTGTGTAGATATATGTATGATGCATATTTGCCTGCAACTGTTGATATGGTATTCTGTGTTGTACACCACACATGTGAACTGTAATTCAATTGGAGAGAATGTCAAATGTCATTAAAAACCTGGCGTGCCGATGAGGCCAAGGAAATCAGTTCTTGCGAGAGCTCGAAGCTGTTACATTCTACGCTGCACGTGAAGTATAATCGTTTAATCAACAAAATGTTTGTGTGTGTGCGAAACTGACAATCACAAAGCGTCTGCTGTGTCGATGAACCCCGGGGGTTTGCTGGTGGGTGGCCGCGAGTGGACGTTTGAGGGTGAACGCTCGTGCCGGGCCAGGCCAGGCTCTATGTGGCCAGCTGGTGCGGGTTTTTTGGATCAAAGGTCGTTATCTCGACATGGATCAGACCTGCACACACGCACACACACACACAATGAACCCCCATATAGTCTTTCACAGATTGTTGGGGCAAGTGCTGTCAGCGAGCACCTATGAAGGCTGGCACGGCACACAAAAGGGGTGGGTGGCCAACACTACACCCGTCCACCTTTGTCTCCCTAGTGACGATGTTTACTACACAGCACACCTGGTACTCATTCGAGGCCGAGTCGACCTACAGGAGGCCCAGGACTGGTTCAGATATTCGTCACTGTTATTGTTTGTGAATGGGAATGGAACTCGAGTCGCTGGGTTCGTAGTGCAGTGTGCTAACCACTGCACTCCCACTCTCCCTCTGGTCTATTTTGTTGGTTTTCAGAATGGAGGCCTGGGGGCGTTCGTTTTGTGCCGTTCAAGGTGAAATTGTTGATCGGCGCCAAACGAATGAAAGGAAGAGCACCAATTATCACACCAAATGTAAAATATTGCAATTTAGTAATAAATAATCACTCTTTATTTACCCACGGAAGTGTCAGCGAGTCTCAAGACTTTGGGATATTATTTGGTCAGAAGCTCCATGAATGAGCGCTTGGGTTCATGTGGGAGGATGCCGGGATATGCTGAAAACGATGCACGCTTAGATTTAAGTCTCTTGTTGTACTGCCATACCTTCGCCACCTTGTGGCCCTCATTTGAGGGCTCGCTAACCAGGCGCAGAAATACCTATCTTGTGAAATCTGTTGAGGTCGGGTACATTCAGGGTCATTTGGTCTTTTAACAACGTAAAAAAATAACATTTTTGTTCTCAGAATGGGTCCCACGGCCCAGCAGAAGCACGTTTTCCACTTGTTGCAGAGGTTCACGGTTCGAATCCAGCGGCCGCCCCGGTTAATACTGCGGGTGTAAATATTGGAGTAGCAATAATGATAATTATACAAGTTATGCGCTTCACAGTGGACGTTAATGATCCACTGACATAATTCACAAGAATGAGCCATTGAGTGCCGGTGTCAGGTTTCAAATATGTCAAACTGGAAAATGACCCGCAAACGACTCAATTGGGATTCTACATTAGCAATCATCGCTCCCTACTGGCACACTAATACCCCGGGTGACTCTTGTAAATGAGACTCATCCTGGTCTCCTGCATTCTCGCCTGGTTAAACAACAGGAGCTTGAACTACCGCCTGCACATGGCTGTGCTCACACCGAGCTCAACTGTTCTAAGCCCAAGCGTTGCGCCACGACGCAAGGTCAGGAGAAGCGGTGGTTTTTTGGGGGAGCAGAGACAAACTCGGAGGGGGGGGGGGGTCAGGGAGGAGCCGGAGCTGGAGCAGAGAGGAGCAGGGAGCGGAGGAGACGCAAACGGGAGGAGCGGAGAGAGAGAGAAGGGGACGAGGGAGAAGTCGTTACTTTTCCATTCGCTCGTCTCCAGCTCGACGCCCTCGAACGTCTGGTCGTACGGCTCGGCCTCGGTCTCTTCGAGCGGCTCGCGAGTCTCCGAGAAGAAGGGGTGCTGCAGAGCCTCCGAGGCCGTGGGCCGCTGCTCGGGGTCCAGCGCCAGCATCTTCTCCAGCAGGTCGATGGCTGCACAGGAGACGGGAAAGTGGAGAGGCAACTGGTGGTGTCAATTGAACCGTCAATTTATTATTATTGCTCTGGTTTAACACGTTGGGCTTTCACGACCAATATCACCCATGAAAGGTTTTTTTGGGGCTATATCGCGTAAATATATAAATGTGTCATTAAACCCGCCACCACCCGACACAGCCAATTAGTAAGGTTTGTCACGTAAACAGAACGTGCCAATTCGTTACTAGTACCTCACACCGGTGTTTTGGAGAGCAAAGCCACAACATTTACAATCTGAGCAAATGTTGTGGCTGTCGCCTGACGATGCTCAGATCGTAAATGTTTTTAAATACGATGTATGAGTCGAGCAGCTAACTCAAAGTTAAAACGAACTAAACTATTCAAATGGTGGCATATAACTGGCAGCAATGTACACATGTGACACTACAGCTGAAAATTACCAACTTCCACCACAGGATGTAGCAGAGTGCTGCAGAAGTGCATTCCAAATATTCTAACGCTGTGTGTATATATATTTGTGTGGATGGCTTCTGAAAGTCAGAGGCCCCCAAGCAGCAGCCCATAGAGGGCCCTGCGTTAATCTGGCCCTAATTGTGGCAACCCTAGAAGGAAGAACACAAGGGAGAATGTATTCATACATCCATCCATCTGTATGAAGTTCATTGGTATTGAGTCTAGCGAAGCACACCAGGAAGCAGCTCATTACAGCGGTAACCTAGTCCTGTAATTTTAATCCGATCGAAAAATCAGTTGACAAAACAGTGACCCCCCCTCAGAAACGAAGGCGATCCGACCACATGTCCTGCCAAGCAAGCCCAGGTGGTTGCTACCCATAAATGAAACTTAAGAGTTAACAAAAAAATACGTCGATTTTTCACCACGTGTTTAAACAACAGCTACACAAGGTAATCATAAAGACAACAGTATGCAACACAGAAACATGCTTGCAGTCACAAACGTGGACAGTATGTGTCACAAGCCTCCTCACCTGAGCAGGCAGCCCTGAAATGCAGAACACTCTTACAAGACATCTGGCCAGTTGGGGAAGAGTAGACCAAATACCCTCTAGGGGAGCTCTCAAAAGCTCCCTCGAGTAGAGGCCCTTCCACCAACAGTGACATGAGAAAGCATCTACGGGTCTTCCCGTATATGTAACAATGTGTTATGAAAGAGCCTGTAACAAGTATACCAAAGACATAATATTTGAGGCTGCATCCTAGGGTGAACAATGTTTTTTTTATTATTTTGGTCATATCCTGAAATATTGCATGCAGCTCCTGGGAATTACACCACAACAATGCAACTCACCTCAATTCGCCAACCACGTGGCTGTTGTACAAATTGTCTCAAGTAAACAGCGACTACGTTCAGTGCAGCAACCGACCTATTGGATTGGCGTTTGGGAACACGGTGGAAATCCGTCTCTTCTCCATCTTGGGCAGCGTCTTTATGTACTTGGCTGCCTGCAACAACAACAACAACAAAACCAACAAGAAAGTGACAACAGCATTAAGCACTCGGGGTTACAATGACGAAAAGGCATTCGTGTAAAACAGACAGGAACACTTCCACCGTCACGTCACGAGCCACTTCTACCACAAACACGAGCGACAGTTCCATCGAATCCGTGCAGCACTAATCGCCCACTTAGAATCGGCGTTTAGAGCCAACTGCTCGCTCTCGACGCACAGGATGTTAGCACACTTCGGCATTTGTGTACATATTCTTGGTTCTTTCGGTAAAGTGACTTTACCGAAATAATATTATTTCCCTTCTACGTGACTTTACCGAAAGAACAAAGAATATGAATCCCTGCAGTCCCGAAAGCTTTAAATCGAAACATTTGAATACAATTAAAATTCGACATATCAATGGTTTTACATACAAATCAAACACGTGAAATCAATGGCTTTGTGCTACGAATAATTTGTCATTGCCCAAATCTTCACCGACTCTATATCTTTTCTCTTTTAAGGCCACCGTGTTATTGCCAAATGCATTGAGATGGTCTTCTTCTTAATTGTCCCTGTGCACCACTGCCAACGCAGCAGCAGTGTCACCACCAAATAATTTGTTCTGCATTTGTAGACAAATTTTTCTAGGGACCAAGATGTAAGTTTAATTTGGGATGCCCATGCCTGCCTATAAATCACGCAAAACATTAGCATACTAGTGCTGATGGTTATCGCATTGAAAAGTTACTTGAGTTTGTGTATAATTGTCATTTCCTGTTTTCAACCCTGAGTGATGCACCTTCTCGGGTATTTATTAGAGCTGGGACAGAGTCAATTAAGTCCATGAATCAACTCATCATTGTTTTCAACTACTTTTTTGGGGGGTTAATTACTCGAGCCCATTTAAAAACGAATGCTACCCCAACATCCTGCCTCCCGAAGGCAGAAAACCCCCCACAAGTCATGCCCAGTGCGATTCAACAGCTAACAATGGTGATGGCATCACAAAACTTCGCCCATCACCTCCCTTCCAGCGGCACATATGTAAACAGAAGTGAGACTTATGTATGTTAAACATCTTTCGCAATGTACGTAGTCAACCGTGCGAATCGGAGGTGCGGGGGAAGGCCAACAATTAATTATTAATTAATTGATTTTTATTTACTATTCAGATTTAAAAGTGCAGTGGCTTTCTAATATCAGAAGCAAGAGCATTTTAGACGGCCGCAGAAGCGCAACTGAAAGTGTGCGATGCAGTGACCATCTTTGGTAATCCAATTGTGTCGAGAAATCGAACCGATAACCTGTGCACTAATCGACGATGAATAATTGATTAGCCCAGCTCCAGTACCGCATTAATAATTATTGGACCTGGAGGCTTTGCTCAATACACCCGCAGCACCGTAGAACGTGAACTGGAGCCAGTGGCGAGTGCCAGGACCCCGGGTAATGAAGTGCAAGAGGCAGCTCACATTCTCGTCCATTCTGTCGACGAGGTACTGTGGAGGTGTTCCCGTCAGCTTCAGGATCAGCATCAGCTGGTCCATGTCTGGTTGAACTTCGTCAAGGCCGTTGTCATTGACAAAGAACTACCACTCGGTGTGTACACTTTTGTTGACACGCTGGGTTGCTAACCGTCCCGGATTGGCCGGGAGTTTCTACTGGAAAAAGGCATCGATCTCTTTGGTGACTATTGAACGCAATGCAGGAGATTATAACAATAATGGGGTATTTTAAGAAAATAAATTTAATTTAAAAATCTCCGGGAATAGCTTCAGCCAGAGTTGGTAACCATATTCACAGGAGATCAATACCAAATATTCAATAATACATTTTACAAATGTCCCAAGCCAAATGCAGTAGAATGGACCTTACTGATTAATACTTTTGGGAATCATTTGAGGATTGTGAGGCCTATAACTAAATCACCTGTCAGATCTTAAAAGCTTAAAAAAGATTAAAAGAGTTAAGCCTGGATTGAGTCTGGATGGGTGACCATATATCCTCAACGGGTTTCTAGAGGCTTCTGCGGGGCTACGTAGTGAGCAGCAGAGGGCAGTGCAATAACATTAATTATTGTACTGTACTAAACTCCCGCATCTATGCTCCATAGCTTCACTAATCCGCACTGACCAGCATGGTGAAGTGTTGTCAAATAAACCCCTGCAGCCTGCACAGCAAGAGGAGACCCCACCCAGCGGTGGACCAACCAAGGGCTCAACGTCGGCATATTCATGAGACAGAAGAGACGTTGTACAAAAGAATCGGATTATACACAGGGTAAAAATAAATACTCCTGAAAACCTTTAGAGGAGAGACTTGATTAGACATCACATAGTATGTGATTAAGACATTCTAAAAAAAAAAATACACACACGTCTACTGTGTTGTACGTTGTAAGTAAAATATGTAAAACATGATATATGTACACTTATGTAAAAATAATGTAAAAATCCGAGACTAATGTTTTGAGACGTCAACCGAGGGGGTATCGTACGTGCAGACAGTAAAGCGGATTACCAATTTAGACAGCAGGAACAGCAGGAGGGAGAAGGAGTAAACTATAATCACGGTCTGATTGGCAGGCAGCTGAGAGAGGGGGGAGGTTTTGGGAGGTGTGTAAGAGAGAGAGAGAGACAGAAATAGTGTGGGCATGAGAATAGAGAGGGCAGCAGGAGCTATGAGAGATTTCCGAAAATAATGAGATATACAGCACTGTAATTGAGACATCATTCCACGAATGAGGTATTTCATGTCCGTGTAAACATTGTATTCACCATTGCGTAGGCTTTCGCGGTTGTGCTGCGTAGCCATCCGAAGTGCTTTTGAGTTGTACGGGCGGCAACGACGCAAAACACACACGAGGCAGAGACACAGCCAGTTGGTCAGATGAAAATATTTTCAAACGACCGGTCCCATTTCTTTGATGAAGTCCACAATTTTCCATTTTTGGGTAAGCATTCATCCAGCAGTGGATAGATTACGTGTTTCAGGTGAACGTGTGGCTAAATTACCCCAATAATTGTTAAATGTCTGAATTGATTCGATAAAAACTGTGACCGTTACAAAACTGACACTGATTAAAAGCAGAGGGGGTCAATCAGTACAATTTGAATATGAACAGAAACTACAGCAGACATGAATGGTTCTTGCAACAAATTTTCGGGTAAAATGAAACTATAGTCTAATATGAAAACAACGCTTGTTAGCAAAATGTCCCGGAATGTTCCTGATCTAAATCAGATCTCGGAAGCTAAGCAGGGCTGGAGCCTGGATATTGCTTGGATAAGTGACTGCCACCTTGCGCAAAGCAGAGATGGAATGGGCCATTGCGGGCAGCAGAGGGCAGTGCAGAAAATCCATTGTAGTTCTGCCCTCCCCCACCGTCACCAAGTGGCATTGGACCAGTGTGGTGAAGTATGGTAAAAAAAAAACCCCGCATGACATTGAGACAACCTCATCCGGTAGTAGATTAACAAACAAAAAAACACGTGCTGTACATGTACAGGTTGGACAAAACTCTCTCCTCCCAACCGCTGTCCCACCACTCTCCACCGCTCGGTAAAGGTCGCCAAAGGATACGGTCATTCCCAGGAAACAGAGGCTTTCCGGTGATCATCTCCGCCATGATGCAGCCCACCGACCAGATGTCCACTGCAGAGCAGAGGGGACAGGCTCAACACAGCACTCACGCCGCAAGACACTTCGACCAAATCACCCGGCACGTGTCCGGCGACGTTCCATCTCCAGCGCTAAGCAGGGAGAGCCCCGCATGAAGCTCGGACGGGCAAGCCCCATGCACAACAAGTCGCAGGCGGTGGCGAGATGTTAACTGCCTTGCCTGGTATATAGGAAGTCTTGGGTTCGATCCCAGTCCTGACGCCCATATATTTGGCGTTTGCATATTCTTCCCGTGGTCGCATGGATTTTTCTTCGGCTCCTCCAGTTTTCCCTCCACATTGAGAATTAACATACTTTAGAGTATTCGGCTGATATATACGTTTCCACTTGATAAGCCACTTCGTTGACCTATAATTTGTGGGCAAGGTTGCTTCTGAAAAAGACCTATATAGTTCAGTGGGCCTTACTTGGTAAGGTTAAAAATAGTTTAATCGTAGTTGATAGGTTTTTACCCTTTTATCTGGCACCAAAACTAATATAAAGTTTAATCGTAGTTTATAGGTTTTTACCCTTTTATCTGGCACCAATAAAAAGTTTATATGTTGTGGTGATATGTGGTGGTCAGCAGAGGAAGACAAAATCAATTTCTGCACTGTACTTCTATGCACTGTACACCATCACCAACCCACGGTGAGCCAGTGTGGGTGAAGTATGGCCAAATAACCCCCACGTCAGCACGGAGTGGAAGCAAGGCTCTGGATCGACAAAGGGTTGTTCATTTACACGGCACTGCAATTAATCTGGCTTTTACGATCCAGGTCTCAAGAGGCAGGCGTCGGAAGGCACTCAACAGAGTTTGAAGCGGGGACACAAGTAGCATCGGTGGGATGCGGGGAGAGCGGCGTACAATTCATTTGACGGTTTAGCTGAGCTTGGGCGTGAAACAATCTCAAAAGGTGTGGTGGTGCAGCGACGCATTTAATGAGCGTGGACAATGCGCGTGTGCGTGAGTGGTGCAGTGAGAGCCATGGGAATCGGCAGAGGGGGAGTTGCATCCATGATACAGTTCGGTAACCATAATGATTAAAAATAATAGTGTCATCCTATTGTAATTAAAACATTAATTCGGTTAGTGGAGGAAAATGTGTGGATTTTTGCATTCCAGTATTTCCTTACCGAGCTACGAATTCACCGAAATACATGCCCACAGATTTGGCTGTTTTATGAATAAAGCATGTGACCTTGTTGTCTGTGTTATTGATATATAAGTGGTTGATTTGCTATATTTATTTTAATATGTATACTTGCCCAGATAACTAGAACAGATAACTCTTCCTAAACTTATTATTAGTTCTTTCGGTAAAGTCACGTTGAGGGAAACAACAAAATAATAAAATATATAACAATATTTATTTTTTTTTATTTTATTATTTTGTTGTTTCCCTTCAACGTGACTTTACCGAAAGAACTAAGATATTTATTTTTATATATTTTATTATTTTGTTGTTTCCCTTCAACGTGACTTTACCGAAAGAACTAAGAATATGAATTACTGCAGTCACGAAAGCTTTAAATCAAAATTTCTCCCTAAACTGTTGCACCAATTTCAGCCAATCAGGTATACTGATTTGAAAGCCGATGACATTTCGTTTATGCAAACGAGACTGAAAATGAGAAAATAGTTTTACCTATGGCCCGGTAATTTCATCATATTGACCCTTGGCGTTGTTTTATCTTATCTACGATTTACAATAGCCTGGCAAATCATGCAAGCCTCACAACCGCGTTTCAAAATCATACCACAGATAGACAGACGTGCGATCGAGCTGTGTGCGGGGCCAGGGGGAGACATCCAATCACATCAGGCTTACCGGGAATCACATAAACTGGTGGGTGGTGAGGGTCACACAGTGGGTGACTAGGGTCGCGTGCTGTGTGGTGAGGGTTACGTGGTGGGTGGTGAGGGTCACGTGGTGGGTGGTGAGGGTCACGTGGTGGGTGGCGAGGGTCACACAGAGGGTGACTAGGGTCGCGTGATGTGTGGTGAGGGTCACGTGGTGGGTGGTGAGGGTCACGTGGTGGGTGGTGAGGGTCACACAGTGGGTGGCGAGGTTCACATAAATGAGGGTGAGATGAGGGCTATGTGAGCGTCACGTCAAGTCCATAATCTGGGCTGCCCACTCGTTATAATTCAACCTACCAGGGAACGACAGCGACACAAGAGACATTCCCTGCTTATTTTCCCTTACCTATGCTATTATTGTTTTGCTTGTTTGCCTAGGAAAGCCTCACTGAATCTCAGTCGGGGGCGAAGTTGCTACGCGTAATCCCAATGGAGTCATTTGCAGGGGAGTGGAGGAGGGGTTCGGCATTGAAATGTTTGGTCAATGCCAATCACATGGTATGTTTTTATCAACTTTGGGGGAAATTGGAGAACCCAGATTTTAAAAAACCCATGCAGAAGGAGGGGAGGCATACAAACTCCACACAGAACGGCACACGATTAGGGAATTGAACCCTGACACTTCTTGCAGTGAGGCACAAGTGATAACACTGGACCACCATTACGCCTTATACGAATGCTATAAATGCCGCCAACATGATGGATGTGCCCGGGTCCCAGATGTTGAGTGGTTGTGAGTGGTTGCGAGTGGTTGCGGAGTGTCCCCCGCTGACCCTACCGGTTTGCGTGTAGTGCATCCAGTTGAGGATGACCTCGGGAGCGCGGTACCAGCGTGTCACCACGTAGCCCGTCATCTCCTGGTCGGCGTGGCGAGCCAGCCCGAAGTCCAGGATCTGAGACGGGTGCAACAACGATGACAACAAACAGCAGCTGTCGTTTACCACCAAGTGTTGGTGATGTCGCCACGAAGCCCGAGCGAGGCTAGGTGCACTTTGAGGAGCATGCACATGTAGTGAGACAAATATCCCCCGTGTAGCCTTAACAGACTCTTGGGGCAAGTACTGTTAGCGAGCACCTATGAAGGCCGGCACGGCACACGAGGGGGTGGGTGGCCAGCACCACACCCGGCCACCTTCTTCTCCCTAGTGGCAATATTTACACACTGCACCAGGTACTCATTTGAGGCTGAGTAAACCTAGGGGAGGCCCAGAACCGATTAGATAATTGTCACTGGTGTTGGCCGTGAGTGGGAATTTAACTCGAGTAGCTGGGTTCGTAGCGCAGCACGCTAACCGCTACCCTGCCACTCCACACACACACATTAATTACTGTACAGGGCCTGATGTAGCCAGCAGTCCCTACAATGAACTCGCAAGTATCAAAAAAACCGAATTATTTCAGCAGCCAATACACATGAGTGGAACCTGCAGTGCATCGCCGGTTTTTCCTAAAACAGTGAAACTCTGCCACATGTAACGGCGGTGTGACACTGACACCACGCACCCCCCCATGCCCAGTGATGATGGTGACACACTTCCCCGGACAACCATTTTTAGGGTCAGTGGACCAATTGGAGACTCACACCAAATAACATTCAGGGTTCTGGATTGGTACTCAGATATCTGGCATTCGTGTGTGTTTGTAGCACACTGAACTACGAACGCGGCAGGCCGAGTGTGGTTCCTAGTCTTGATTAACAGTCTTGGCCATAAAGTGCCACAGTACCTTGAGCTCACAGTCTTCATTTACAGCGAGATTCCCTGGTTTGAGATCCTAGGGTACACACAGGGAGACACGGTGCAGCAAGGCAAATTAGTAAATATTTCCCACCGACACATTTTGATGACGTAGCTAAACCACGCCAATAGCAACCTCAGCGTCCGTTCGGCAATTCATAAATGCTGCATTTGTTCACTACTTCATAAGTCAAGTTTCAAAGTGGGCCAAATTTTGGACCCTGATGCCAGAACACAATGGCCAACTCCTGTAAGTGAAATTACAGCAGCCCCGTAGCACTGTGGTGGTGGGGGAGGTGAAAGAAGCCATGCACCGCTTCAGCAGGACATCCCTGCCCATTCTAGATTTGAAGCTTCTGTGACTGCAAGGATCCATACTCTTTGGTTCTATTCGGTAAAGTCACGTAGGTAAAAAATAAATAAAAATCACAACGTTTCACAGGGCTAATTGCATTTCGGACCAACACCACTTGACCAGTGAATTCAAACATGTACATCTGACCCTCAAAAGGAATGGATACTCTGACCGTACCATCCGCCAAGCTGTTTCTCCCTCCATACAGAAACAACCACTTGATACTCCGATCAAAACCATCACACTACCATATATAGCAGGCGTTACTAAAAAGATCTCCAAAATTCTAAACAAACACAAGATCCTGGTCCGGTTCAATACAGCACACAAAATCCGTGACCTGATCCCTTCCGTGAAGGATGTCATTCCTGACGTACAGTACCCCGGAGTTTACAAATTGATCTGCACCTGTGGTGACTGCTATATCGGGGAGACGAAACGACATGTCTCTGACCGAATTCGCGATCACAAATCAGATTTGAAACATGGCAGAACGAATTCTTCTGCCGTGGCTGATCACTGTTACAACGTTGTGGGTGATCACGATATAGTCTTCTCCGATACCAAGGTTCTATGTAAACCCACGGGTTTCTATCAGAGATTTCTTCACGAGGCAATTCAGATTTACAAACACAGACACAATTTCAACCGAGAAGATGTCTTCAAATTAAGCAACCATTGGAAAGATGTTCTAAATCGAACCAAACGTTAAAGGAATTTTTAATGGTACAGTATGTTCATTCAATTAGTGGCATCCCAAACTCTCACGGTGGTGCTAATGTATTTTTGATGCTATTTGCGAGCTTGCACAGCTTTACATTTTATGCTAATTCCTTTGTCAAGGCGTCTTTTCTGTTTACCCACTCACAGCTTAAAGGAGGCGACCTGCGCTTGACTTTTTTTCACTCCAACGCTGTCCTCCGGACAGGTTGGTCCCGTCACCTGATGACGACCACTTGTGTTGTGGCCGAAACGTCGCGATTTTTGTTTATTTTTTTATCTACGTGACTTTACCGAATAGAACCAAAGAGTATCCCTGCCCATATCGGCAGGAAATTACTTGTTTCATTCGTATTTAAGACTGAAGAAACAGGAAGACTTCTTCACAATTCTGGCTAATCGCCTGATGAAGCTGGTTGTAATCACCATTGAAACGTCATACTCAAATTGTAAATGTTGTGGGTTTACTCTCCAACACACCGGTGTGCTGATGTAGTAACTAATTGGCATGTTTTGTTGACGTGACAAACCTCACTAATTGGCCGTGTCGGGTGATGGCGGGTTTGATGACACATTTATATTCACACGATCTAATCCCAAAAAAACCCCGTTATTATAGATAATATTGGTCGCGAAAATCTACGTGTTAAACAAATAACTTTAACTTTGACGATCAATTTGGACTCGCCCGGCAGGCATCGTGGTTTTTGATGTAACGGGAATCATCAGATTCCCATGGATTCAGCACCAAGTTGTTATTTTTTTCGTAAACGCATTTCCACATGAAAGCGGCAGTTTATATGCGCCACTTACCCGATGGATGATCCCAGAAGAATGAATGTACTATATGTAAAAAAACAGAAAAAACGTGATGTATCAATAAAAAAACCCATACGTTTAGATACACTCTGCATCAAGTTTACAGTACTGTGTATATATACTAATTATATGGTAAGAAATGTGCACATTGTGTATGCTTGTTTAATTTATCTTTTCAAGAATGATGCACTAAAAATATCGCATGGTACATTTGTAAAAGTCACCTATGGATGTTTATTATTAAATACCAAAAGCATTCACAAAGTTACGTATGATTTGTTAGGTATTAATGTACACGGCACATCAAAAAAGCAAGCCACGGTCACTCATATTTACAGTGAACTCCCTATTACCTGTGAGCAGATGATTCTTTGCTACAAATTAACTGTGCTTGTGAACAAAAAACATCTTTGATTCATGATTGATGTTTGGGTTAGGCCACATCATGATCTGACCAAACATCTGCAATCAAGACCTATCCACCACCCAGCACAGCCAAACGAATTCAATTGTGATGTGGTGTGCAAGCATCTGACAACACGCCAAATTATTATCTTTCCAGCTCACTGATAAGTCGATAAATTCTCCAAACCAAATGACTAGTTCCAAAAGTATATCATTGCTAACTTTGGATGTAAGAATGCCGTGTTGTTAAACGCTTGCTGCACGCGACGATTTTTTTTATTTGGCCACGTCGAGTGCTGGAGGGGTCTTAACAACACAAATTTAGTTAGATCGCTCTGTGGCCTTATCCAAACGTCTATCGTGAATCACAACACTGGCTGCGAAAACCGAGTACGTGTTTAAAAAAAAACAATATATCTAAGCGCATGCTGGTTTAATTACGAGTTGTCCCACAATCGTTGTCTGAGAGCCGGTGACTGTCGACGGGACTGTGAACGCGTTGGCAAGGGAGCGGTTTACCTTAACAAACAGTAAACGTATATTAGACATCCTGCCTTCAACCCCCTCCATCATGCCAGGTGGGTAAACAATAAGTACGTTTGTATTGCTTAATGTGGATATGATTTGTTGATATCCACGTTTCCGTTTTATACGGGCACTCCCTCCCCCCTCCACCACGCATTATCCTGGATAATTGTAAGTTGACTCGATTATTTAAACAAGGGGGAAAAAATCTTGCATACACTTTACCAGACAGGTATTTATCCAAAGGATGTAATTAGCAATAACAATGATTATCAATAATAATTATCAATAACGATAATAATGCCAGAGTTCGTGCCAGGTGCTCAGGAAGCGGCACGGAATCTGTAGGCCGTGATTTGTTGTCCATCCCCGGCAACTCCGATTAGCACGGTTGGCTACGTACGGTGCAAAAGAAGTTCAACATACATACAACGGGGGCTCCGGTATCGGCTCTGCCAGGGAGGGCATGGGCCACGCTTTGCTCAATGTGGCCAGTTGTCTTCAGTGTCAGTCCATAATATGAACACAGCTGTTCACAACAGTTGGGTTCATATTCAATCATCCTCATGAGAGTTATTGTACTCCCCCCCCCCTTTTAAATTACAGACAGAGGCGCGGACAGACGGAGGGAAGGTCGGACGGATGGCGCTAATGCGCCAATGCTTTCAACCTTCGTTTGGAAAGCGATTAAAAGAATTCCGGATTAAAAATCTAAAGGTTCCCCATCTACCTTGGACACATTAAAGGTCCCGTGGTGACCGGTGCTAATAGAAACAGTTGTAACCTCGCAGCGTTCCTCCTAAAAGCCGATCATAAATTAATAATGGGATCCCTGACCTGGCCCATTTTATGTGATATGACTAATTCATGCAATAGACGGCCCCTGCTTTGTAGAGGGGTTGGCACTGTCTATACATGAGATGCAAGCACCTTACATCTATTATGCAGCATCATTATGCATTGAAAATGCAGTTATAAATTATGAGGCCAGGTCATTTTGGATAGCTGTGTAATTGCCCTTTCTGGCAGATAACTAGGGTGCGTGTGATACAGACAATCCCTTGACAGGAAATTCCTTAATATTCAAAGGCTGGCCCTTTTGTAAATGCACTGCTTGAATGTATGAAGCTGATAAACATTTCTTTATGCTTGTCTTCATGGGGTTTCAACTCGGATGACCTGCGAAGTGTTGAAACATGTACAGTATTTTTTTTAATTATATCAGTAAAGAAAAAGTGAAAGCGATAAACCTAGCAGTTTGGACTCTCAGGAATGCCATACCAGTCAATTATAACAAAATCAAATCACTTGAGGACCCTTGTAACACCAGAATTGCTATCTGTGCTAAAAGTAGCATTTGCTAATTATCACCAATTGAACCCTAGTTACACAAGTTTAATTAATATCTAATGAATGATCACCGATCTGTGAAATTCACAGGTTTCAAAGAGCTGCTATCCCAATTAATAAGGCTGGAGGGAACGTAATGTAGCGCAAACATTTTCCAGACGAAAGCAAATAACTAAAGCCAGACGATTGATATCCCATGGCGGGTGATTGTGTGTGGGCATGAGACGTTGTCAAACACTCACAAAGGCTGCCCCGTTGCCTAGCAAGGAAGCCTGTCGGTGAAGGTGTTCTATTGACATTTCAGTTTCAATCCGAACGTGCCTGCTAAGGGAAACCACTTCAAACCCCGTGCAGTGCCAGGCGATTGCTCGCTATGCGGTTCCGTCCCCCGGCTTTTGTTCTCGCTGTGGCAGCTCGACGGCCAAAAAGTCGACATTGCACGAATGTCGACTTGGCAACCCCGCCGCTCCTGCCGGCCAGAAAAGAACACTCTAATATTTGTAGGGGCAGGTGGCAGCGCGGCCGGAATGTTGCTGCCAAGTTCACACTGGTGCGATACTTTGTCTCTTTTAAAAAGTTCACGAGTGTTTTCATGACCTTTCGAGTGCTGGATGGTAGCCATCTCTTTGGGCAGTCCTAAGCCAGGGGCGTAATATCGTAATTTGTGTGTTATGGGACAAGCTTCTCGCACGACAACCATCGTCAACTTCCCACCAAAGTGATTCAGCTTCATAAGGTGGCGTTTCTTGTAACTGTACTACTGACACCCAGGGTAACGATAAAGGTGCAGCAGCTGAAATTGCTTGCTTACGTCACTACTGGCCAAAGGGGCCTCCGCTGGAGGGAGCTCTCTAGAAGTCATAGTTCATAGTTCCATTTATTTGGTAAAGCCCCTGTGAGCCATTCGGCTCTTGAATCGGGTGCAACCGCAACAAACAAAAAACAAAAACATGAACAAGAAAACATCTTAAAGTGATTATGTGACTGTGCAAACGGAAAATCCAGGACAAAAACATCAAAATATTCCTGAAATAGCACCGTACACCAACGTTGTGAGCACACCTCTAAATGGCATTTGACCTACTCTTCCACAATGGCCAGTCGTCTGGAGAAGATTGACCCCAACAAAGGCACCCTGAACCCATTTACACTGCTGGGTCGACAGAGGTGAGGGGATTTTAAGAAACTTCCAACCTTCGTTTCAACTGCCCCGCCAGGAGATCGAAGTCCAGAGTACAAACCATTGCACGACGGCAGAATCCCTGACACCCAGGGGAATAACAACCATTTGAACTGAACCCACAATTCCGGGACTATGGCCCCATTGCCAGCTGCTGTGGTCATAGAGCTATCTCGTTGGCTTTAATAACACACCACTTAATCTGGTTGGCTGCGGTGAATCAACCATGCTTTCACAATGTGGCTGTCAGGTCAGGGGGGATTTGTGGTGTGCATTGTCTCACCTTAAGTCCCTTGAGAATCTGATAGATCAGGTACTGAACCTTGTCGTCTGACTGCTTCCCATGCTTCATGATCTTGCTCAGGTCCGTTCCCATGAAGGGCATGACCAGGTAGCTGTGGGAACAATTCGTTTACAATGAGTTGTCGTTAATGCATTGCAGTCTTGGCTCTTGAGACACCAGTCCTTGGCCAGGAGGCCGGCGCTAGTCCTTCACCTTGGCATCGGGACTGTTGACTAGCCTCAATATTGGCCTCGACCTGAAAGGCATTGGCCTCAACTGGGCCTTGTGGCTCTCAGCTTCAACCTCATGGGCCCAGGCCTTGAATTCCAGACTAATACATTTCCACATGGGTGGCCTTGATACTGCAATGCCTCAGCCGGTGACGTGGCCCAACGGTAGAGCATTTGCCGCTGGTTGCAGAGGCTCATGGATCGACTCCAGCGGCCGCCATAATTAATACTGCAGATGTATATGTAAAAATACGCGGCGTCTGTTTCACAGTGGGCGTTAAAGATCCTGTGACATATTTTGCAAGAGTAGGCCATTGTGCGCTCGCGTACGGGTTCAAATGTGACAATATTTAAAAATTCCCCGCAAATTACTCAATTGTGTGTCCTCCCCCTACTGGAAGATCACTGAGCTTGGCCAATTGTCGGCAGCGGTTTCTGGCTGTCATCCCTCTTATTTAGTGTCCTGCCCAAACAAACAAAAATAGATTTTATACAGTGCCATTAACAGACCTGTACATAAAATAACCCAGCCCTTATACAAATAACACTGAAAAGGACAAAAACAATCCAAAAGGCACACAACCTTACACAGACAGGTAATGAGCTAAATGAATGGCCCCCTCACGTTAGCGACCATTCTGATGTTATTATTTCAAGGTTATTGCATTTGCTTGAGTCGTACAAAAACACGGTACAATTGGATGTATTGCTGCGGTCTTCATTTGTGTGGAGCACTGACAGAATGGTTAGCATTAGCGACCCAGGTAATATTCGTGCCTATGCTCATCAGTGACAAGTGATATTTAGCCGTGGCCTGAATCTCCGCCAGGGTAAACTGGTTACATAACATCTTTGAGCCTTCGCTTGTCCTTGGGCACCACTACCTTGCCTGGTGGTTGTGAGTTCGATCTCGACCATGACACCTGCATATTTGGAGTTTTCATTGTTCTCCCGTGGTCGCGTGGATTTTCCTCCAGGTCCTCCGGCTTTAGTACAAAAAATAGTAACAGTCTATGCAACCAATCATCCCTATGCTTTATATTATATCGATTGTTTGTTTACGGTGCCATTGTTTCCACTAAAGTGGCTGGCAAGGCTGCTATAGAATAGAAGAAATTAGGGGGGGAAACCATGGATTCTGCAACAAGCGTTTGTTCTTGGAAGTATTTAATTCGCAGTATGGAAGCTGATGGGTAGCTGTCAAAAATTGGTTTGTGTTATATGTTTTTGAGCAACCCTTTGATCAATTTTGCCAGTTTTCAATAGGGTGAGTCCGTAATAACAACGCAACAATATACTGAAGCTTCATTTATATTGGATCATGTTCACAAACTATAGTGCCACCCCCCGCCGTCATTACGAACAGACGGAGAGAGCTCATGCATAAATTATTTCAACCGGAGCTTATGAAGACAACCTTATAATCATTTTGCAGTGTGCACAAAAGGGGGATGATGATGTAGGGAGTGTGTTTATTCATGCTGCACTTTGATTTTCTTTGCGTTGCTGCATGAACGCTCTCATTTGCTAAATATTCGGTCTTTTAGTCCACAGGGGGCCTTGCGCGGAATTTGAGGTCACATTCCAAATTCTGCCGAAGGGAATTTTCTGACAATAACAGTGAGCACAAGACTCGCCTATTAAAGTACACTTTTGTGACTTCTGCACGCAAAAAAGTATCATACGCACTCATTATGTCAATGAGTCACATGCCACATGCTGTGTACAATTAAGATAACAGTGAAGAAGTTTACTTACCTCAAGGATTGCTTTATCAGTGGCGATACATCTTCTCAATAAAACAAGTTATACACTCTACTGGCTCACACGTATGAAGTTACAGCTTAATACTAGGTTGGAAAGCTATGGCTGGGTGGCTCAGATGTTAGGATCACAGCTGGCATCGCTGTGATCCTGTGTTGATATTGGAACAGCAGCCCATGATTAAACTGGGTTCTCAAGTGCAGTGATCAATGTTTTATACTATGCACAGCTCTGAGAATTAATTCGGTTTGACTGTCATGCTCAACGATCACAAACATCACTCATGTGGACGAGTGGGTGGGAAAGTGCTTTCCTCTACTGTGTGGACCAGGTCACTCAAAGGGATTTCAGATGTAGCTCTGTGATAACCACTTCTGTGGGCCGTTCTCTGATACGAAAGGTTTGCACTGCTCTGCGAGAGATCTGAATGGAGAATTTTTTTTTCATGACGTGATGCAGATGGCACAATTGGAATAAAATTGGGGTAAAAAAATGCGTACAAAAAAGGAGTGACAAATTCCTGTATTACAGATCCTTGTGACCTCCAGGTCAAATGCGCTTCAGAAAGTGTAAATTATTATTACCATTGTTATTAATTTAAAAAAAACATAGGCCAGACACAATCTACCCTTCGACATCAACAAGTCTCCCACGTTCGCCAGTCGAGAAACTGGACAATTAATAACATTGTAATGCAACACATGTTGGTCTACATTGAAAGGTGTTCTGCCCCAGATGTGTGAAGTGCAGAGCCTGAGCACTACAACTGCCCATCACCTTTTGAAAAATTGGCAGGAATGTATGTACTTCTGCCATTTACACTTACACACTTCAAACAAAGTATATATTTACAGTGACGTGCTTGCCTTTCCTCTACTTTGCACTCCTACCGTTTTTTGTATTGTTGTTGTAACCTGCAGACCCGCCCCTACTTGACCATCTCTGTAAAAGAGCTTCATAGCTCATCGGATTCTTCCAGGATAAATACAAAATTCCGATTCTGAATTACAGCACATCGTTAGCCTGGTGCCTTAATCCACATCACCTGGAACGGCGCCCAATCTAGTCAGAAGCTAAGCGGGGATGAGCCTCAATAAAGTCTGGATGGGTGACCACCATGGGTGAAGACAGGCGTTGTAGGGCTGTGACACTGCATTGTCAGCGGGGGACAGTGCAGAAAATCCCATTGTACCTGTGCTACGCTCCAAAGTCTATGGTTCTCGCCTTCACCAGCCCGCACTGATCAGCGTGGCACAGTAATAAAGAAACCCCGTGGCCCGCACAGCATTGGGATTCGCTCATCGACCAGCGGACTGACAAAATAACTTTACACGTACAGTACATGTTTAGAGTAAAAGGGCAGGGACTTGGGGGGGGCGATGGAATGTCGGGGGAGGTGAGAGATGTGATGCCGGTAGGGCTGGAGAACAGCTAACACCGCGTCCGCTCTGACGGCGATAAGACGCTTGCTTTTTGCCAGTGCCGAGAGACTTCCTTGGGGCAGAGTTGACCTCCCCACCCTTTGTAGTCTGACCCCAGCCCTCCCCCACTCTTGCACACTCCGCACACACTACCCCACTGTCCTCCCGCTATGCTGAAGTACAGCATGTGCCGTTGACAGGCAAACGCAAGTGCCCCGGCTCGACTGACCTGCGCTTCACGTGGGATTATCGCACGGACTCTTTAGAAGCAGGATTGCGTGCTTGCGTGGGTAGAGTTATACAGAGCAGTGAATCGTATCCGTGCCCCTTTTATGGATGGAAAATCCTATAACCCACGGATTGATTCTTACTGTTACCCACACTTATCCGTGGATAAGAGGAGTAACCCAGAGTTGGTGGATAACTCTTCCCAATATCTATACTTATCCATGGATGAGTCACCCAAATGTGCTCTCCCGGAAGCGCTAAGTTCCTCCTCTTATCTGCCATTATTTGTGAATAAAAGGAGTCGCCTGAGTTGGAAGGCAAATTAATCCTATTACACAGCTTCATCTGTTGACAGCCCTGCAGATAACAGGAGTAACCTCGCACAGGTCAACCTGCAATAGCGCCCCCAACATCACATCACCATTCACAAGAGGGGTTTGTGATTATTTACAGTCATATATTTTTATATGGTTGCTGATCACAGACCCCAAGGCCCAAAACGCCAAGTGCCCAGCAACTTACAGCACTAATGAAGGTGTACAAATCAGAACAATTATTACTGTGACTACACAACGCACAATTGAAGCCGAGGGCGACACACTGTCGTCATATCTGGGGTGGGGTTACCCCAGTCCCTAACTCACTGCACACAGTCCGAGAGAGAGAATTCAACGTTAAAGCAACACTCGGTCACCTATTCACTCCTGCCACACGCTCACTGGTGTTCACAGTCGCCTCCTTGTCACTACTCATCTGTTGCTGCTCCCGAGGTAATCCATCACGTGAACTCACAGAGTAACATCACTGTGCATTACGGGGAAATTGCTGGCAATTCGGTGTCTGAAACTGGTATGTTGCCTCCCTTAGGTCAACATGTCCTGAAATTTCGATTTAAAGCTTTCGTGACTGCAGGGATTCATCTTCTTGGTTCTTTCGGTAAAGTCACGTAGAAGGGAAATAATAAAAAATAATGATGTCTTATTTTTATTATTTTATTATTTTATTATGTTTATTTTAGTATTTCCCTTTTACGTGACTTTACCGAAAGAACCAATAAGATGTCCTGAAATTATTACATGGTGTACTCTACACCGCACATGCACTTTATTAGTCTTAAATACATATATGTGTGTATATATAGGACTTATGAACATGTAATTTTAAATATACATTGTTGAGAGGTTACATTGCACAATTAATGTGTGGTCTCAACTCACAAGTCTTGAAATTGGTCCAGTGTGTCATTCGGAGTAAACACATCCACCAGACCTATCACCTGCAATAAAACAAAAACACGAAGACAGAAGTCCCCTTTCAGCTCCAGTGTTCAAGCTGAAGTGGTGTTAAGTCGGCAACACGTGAGCAATACATTACTCATAATGGGACAAAAACATTAAAACATCCAATGCCAATATCCATCAGAAAATGCACAATAGAACCGTCAAGTTAAACGTGCCTGAGAAGTTGGGTGGTGATCATTTATATTTGTAGCCTAACCATGACAATAGTAATGGCTGGCCACGGATAACTTCAGTGGCGAGTGATTTGTGAACCGGTTCTGGGTCCCCTCTGTACCAAATCGCACTGACCAGTGTGGTGAGGTACGATTCAACATGCCCCCAAGACCGAAAGACTCTGGGAGTCCTTCATTCAGCAGTTTATTGACAAAGGGCTGTAAATTGCTATCAGCACAGAATTATGACAACACTGTAATCAAACTCTTGGCTAGGGAACGACAAATCTCAGTAGTAACTGTTTCTCCACATGGACCAATCGCTATCATTCATTGTTTAAAATAAAAACTGAATTCGCCCTTGGTCGGTATGAAATCACCAAGTCTTTCCTCAATTATCCATGCCACCTCCCGGATTTACACTTAAATCTGCATGGTGGCTTTGTGTTCCCATCAGTGGCGAAGCTTTTGCGCTTCTGCAGCCGTCTGGAACGCTCTTCTATCCGATGTTAGGAAGCCACTGGAGTTATGCACTTTCACATCTAAACTGAAAACGAATTTCTTTAGAACTGCTTTTTGTGTTTAGTTTGTTGTCCTTCCCCCGTACCTTCGATTAGCGTCGTTGACTACTTACGGTGCGAAAGAAGTTCTATGTGCATACAACATACAACAACGCTAAAGAGTCTGCAGTCAGTGCAATTGCACCGGGGCCCGTTGGTAGTCGGAGGGGCCCAGGCGCTGGGCTATGAAGAGGGAGTGAAGACCGACAAGGGGGGGAGGGGCAATTTCATTCCTCACACCAGGGGCTTTGCCAACCATGCCATACCACCGGTTGTCAAAGCCGTAGTCAAACTGAACATCTCAAAAAAACGTGAGTGTTCAGCACAGCCACCTGACATGGCCATATGCACCGAGTTTAACCCAAAGCATCAAGCAGTTGTCATTCATGTTCCAAAATACTGCACATTGTAAAATCAAATTACTTGAGTGATGTAATGTAGGGTTCCAATAAGCTGGGACTCGGGTAATTTCGGTACAAATGACCAATCACTTTGTTAGACAGATAATTATTTGGTGATGCTGCGTTGGCAGCGGTGCACAAGCACAATTAACAAAAAAAACGCACTTTTGTAAATAACACTGCTTTGAAAGGATTCAATAACGTCTGGAGAAGCAAGAAAATCAGCTACAATACCATACTGAACATTTTTCGATTTAAAGCTTTCGTGACTGCAATGATTCATCTTCTTTGGTTCTTTCGGTAAAGTCACGTAGAATGATAATAAAAGAATAAATTGATTTTTTAATCATTTTATTATCATTCTACGTGACTTTACCGAAAGAACCAAAGAACATACTGAACATCTTAAGAAAACGTGAGTGTTCAGCACAGCTTTGTATGTCTGTGAGACTCGGACATTGAAAAGACTGACAGAGAAAATATATTGGCATTCGCAATGTATTCCTCCAGAAGGATACTGCATCTAAACTGGACCCAAAATATGACCAATGTAGTCGTAATAAAAGGGTTGCACATAAAGGAAGACCTCATGATGCAGGCATTGATGAGACGTAACCTGGAACTATTTGGACAGACATGTAGGTTGGTCATCAGCAGGAAAATTAAAATTGTGTTGTTTGGAAAAATGTAAGGAACCAGAAAGAGAGGAATGGCTTGATGACGACATCAGAGATTGGTGCCAGAAAGATGAGGCACCACTTGAGCATATTGGTACGAGATAGAGGCACCACTTGAACATATTGGTACGAGATAGAGGAAGGTGGAAACAAATGACATAAATGTGCAGTGGACACCTACTATGGTCTATCTGCACATGGATTGTGATGATGATAAAAGGAAAAATATATAATAGGTGACGTTTCACTTTGTTAATTACGTTGAGGTATGTAATGTAGATATCCAATTATTATTTACAAATTACAAAGCGTAATGAATAGAGTAATTTAGATGTAGCCCAAAATAATAATAATTCCCGAGGCTGCGTTTTTGCTCGGCCGATTCTGTGAACAATGCCTTTACACACGAACGATACCTCCACCCATGCTATCGCTCTCCAGCTCAAACGCGTGACCCCACGCAGCTGACACTCACGTTCTCATGCTTCATGTGCTTGAGCAGCCGCAACTCGCGGTAGGCCCGCTTGGCGAACACGCGCGACTGGAAGGGCCGGTACAGCTTCTTCACGGCCACCTTGCTGCCGGTCACCAAGTCCATGGACGAACTGCACGCGCGCGCGCAAAACGAAAATGCGGTCTTATAAGCGGACGGACCGCTGGGACAAGCGAGTGGTGTTCGCGAGCGCGGTGGCATCGCGTGGTTAGCGTGGGCCTTGGTGCACGGCGTCCAACGGGGTAAACGATGCCCGATGTTCCTCCTCTTCGGAGGCCGGAGCCCTGGGCTACTCCGGCCCGTAGGCCCGGTGCAGTTGCACCACCTGCGCACACTCGATAGCCATGCCACTGAACGAGGAACTATTACGGCGGTATAGAGCACACACAGGGGTGGTGGTGTGAGCTGCACAGTGCCCGGCCACATTTGTCTCCCCAATACTCGTGTTCGCACGCTGCAACAGGTATTCATTAAAGACCAAGTCAACGAAAGAGAGACCCATCACAATGGTCTGATGCGACTTGTCACTTGATGTTAGCCGTAGCCAGGAATCGAACACAGGTAGCCAGATTGATATCACACCATGTTAGCCATGGGCGCTACTCCTCCCGTCAACTACAAATCGATTTACAGGCTGCATTCTAGAGTACAAATAACGTTTCAGGATTGTGTTAATCCACTGCTGTATGATACACACGTGAAAACCCATTCTTCAAGTCTTGAGAACCTGGGTTAGAAAGTCAGATACATGAAAAAGATAATCACAACTTGTAATGGAACTTAAAAGTTTAATAATATAGTGTCTCTAAAAAGTCACACCATTGCCATCCGTGTGCTTTTACAATATGTGCATGTAAAAGTGGACCTTAGTGACTGACATTTATGACAGCAGGTCAATATGTGGCGATTGAAAACATATTACCCAGCAATATGGTACTAAATTTACAGCAAAATAATAATGCTGTCTGTCCATTACTGATTTCGTGAGTTATAAGTCTCCTGTGCGGCGAGGGCTCTTCATTGGTCAAACTGCTCCACAGTAAATATTTTGAAAAAATAAAGATTACGACACAAACCGCACAATGTAATAAATACAATAGATGTTTAACAACTGTACTCTAGTGCAAGTCACGTGCTACAACGGTCAACATAGATGGCTAGAAAACAGCAGAGGCCACTTGCACTGTGCAGTATACGTGCAAAGGCCTGGTGCTACAGACCAAACCACTCATCACACGGTCTACGTATGTACAATACTAGCTTTGTTCACACAATGCCCTACACCTCGGCTGCACATATTGGAATGTGTAGATGCTTTCAATGGAAAACGTTCCATTGGCTCTACAAGGCTTTTCCAAACTCCAGTCCTCATGACCCACGTGGATGATACATTTTTCATGCTTACTAATTCATTTCGCCGTTCAAATACTATACGCCCTGCTGGGATAACACAGTGTGATATACAATTGCAGGGTCTATGCATGCACGTATCCACAGTGAGAAAGTTTCCAATCATCGCTCACAAACCTATTCTACCTACGACATGTGCGTTCATAAGCAAGGTCCTTCGGAACACTTAAAGGTGTGCAAAGAAGCAGTGGGGGGTAATTCACGCTTGGAATTAAACTGCGAGACAGAAAGCGGAAGACGTGGAGAAGATAGCAAACACACGTTCATGACATCATTCAAACTTAAGCCAAGCGGACACATCGAGATGACGGTCGGTTCTTTTGGTATCCTCGCAGAAGCGGCTTTCGACTCGCCATTGAACATTGACGGTCACCGCATCGCGCGCTTTCAGATGCGCCTCTGCGGCCGTCTGGAACGCTCTTACTCCCCCCGTATTAGGAAGCCACTGGGGTCTATGCCCTTTGAAAAATAGATTGAAAACTCACTTCTTTCGAGCTGCTTTGTGTGTTCAGTTTGTTGTCCTTCCCCCCGCACCTCCGATGACCACGGTTGGCTTAGGTGTGCACAATAATGATGGAGTGGCAACCGAGGGATGGAACGTGCTTGAGATTACGTCTGCCAAGCATGATGGGGCAAGGAGATCAGCCTCATGTGCAGGTGCTAGGCAGATGACCACATCACAGAAGGCCTTCGCAAGCTGCCACCATCTCTCATGATCCTGCCCCCATCCATACCAAAACCATGCCCATCTGATTTCATCGCTCCATCTTCTCGGTGGATATCCTTTGCCTCGTGAGTTTTAATTACAGAACTTTCTAAACAGCCGTTTAATCCACAATACTATTTGTGTAACCCCAGTGGGGGGGGGGAAAGCATTCATGCAGCGGTGGAATGACCATTGCTGGTGTTTGAAACACGGTTCCGTTGATTATTTTGGCACGCCACATCCATCTTGCCTCATTTTGTCCGAATTCTATTTATTTCGATCTCAAAGGACAATAGGAACACAGAGGGGACATTCTTATAAGATTATCGGGAATATGCATACCTTATGCCAATAGTCCCTATTCTGGGCCGGCCTAGAAGCATTCCGGAAAATGTTGAATGAAAAATGAAGGCCTGTTGATTCACAACTACCGAAAATCGGCATGGCTCACTGGATGTTTGTAATTTAAACATTAATGTACACTAAACTATTAGAAGAACAAAAACCTTGACGTTTTCCCTCCGTTCGATATTTTTCATAGTCGTTTGAACTTAACTATTTTCAGGAAAGAGCAAAGTAAATATTCTAAATCAATGTTAATTATTTAAGAAAATAATTAATAATTTGCAGATAAATAGCAAAACAAATGTGGTCAGGCTGTCGCTGCAGTCTCACCATACATCATTTTACAGGACATATCACAAAAAAGATTACTCATAATTTTATAGACATACAAAATAAATCGATAAATGGAATGATTCATAATAATGTTATATTAAACATATACAATGGCACAAGCCTATTGGTATTAACACTCAACAAAGAGCAAGCTTGTGTCTCCTTTCCACAATCTGAACTCTAAACCCCATCTACAGAATACACACCTGTCAACAACGTACAGACAGTCCAGTTTGTATCTGTATCAGTGCTTTAAAAAAAAGTTGTGGCGGTAAAAAAAAAACTCCAAATGGGAAGCAAAAGGCAGGTGAATATTAAAACAACGATGTATCGGAACAAAAGCAATCGCTGCTACCGATGCACCAATGTTCTTTGCCCATCCACACCTAGGATCATTTTTTTGTTATGTATAGGAGTCCTTGCCTATTAACATTTGGCAGGTCACCTGCATTGGTTATCGAAAGCCCGACTATGCTGATGAAACAATGAATGTCAAAACAGGTCCACACACAGGTGGCATTTGTGTCTGTGCTTTAAAAGCGTTGTGGCATGGAAAAACACAACATCGAAAGCAAAACACAGGTGAATAAAAACATCAATGTGTTGGAACGAAAGCAATTGCTGCTACCGATGTACCAATTAGCTTTGTCAATCCCACACCTAGGACCCATTTTGTATTATTTGCGAATAAACATATGGCAGGTCACCTGCATTGGTTATCGCAAGCCCGACTGCTGCTGATGAGACGATGAATGTCAAAACAGGTCCACACACAGCTTGCTTGTACTGCCGTGTATTGAAGCACTCCCCTGCTGAAGAGTCAGTGTGTGCTGCTGCCTAGTTAGTGCTGCTGCCTAGTCAGTGCTGCTGTCTAGTCAGTGCTGCTGTCTAGTCAGTGCTGCTGTCTAGTCAGTGCTGCTGTCTAGTCAGTGCGTGCTGCTGTCTAGTCAGTGCTGCTGACTAGTCAGTGTTGCCGACGAGTCAGTGCTCGCTCACCACACAGTCCCGTAGGCTCCCGAGCCGACAGCGAAGAGTTGGCTGTATCGCTTGGGCACCTCCCACACCATCTTGTTGATCTCGATGCGGTAGAAGCCCTTGCGGGACGAGGCATGTGCCATCTCTCTGTCTCACGGACCAAGCTGGGTCACCCTGTACCTGCAGGCACAGGTAGGATGATGATGATGGTGATGATGATGGTGACGAAGACGAAGACACCCTCCTGTGTCGTCAGTGTTTACAGGAGCGGCGGTGTCGCAGTGGTTATCGCGTTGGGTAAACACGAGCAGGGTGGACGTGTGGGTTGAGTTGGACGTGTGGGTTGAGTTGGACGTGTGGGGTGAGTTGGACGAGTGGGGTGGACGAGTGAGTGAGTGTACAAGGTGGTCGTGTGTCTTGACCGAGAATGCGTGCGATCGGTGCAATAGTTGGAGCGACACTTCACACCCCACCCGCACCCCTACCGCATGCGCCGAGACTTAAATTATTCAACAGGTGAAGACGGCATGTAACAGCCAATGGAAGAGAGGCACAGGTGGTGGTGGTGGTGGGGACGGTGTGTGGCTCTGTACCTGTGTGGATAGAGGTGGGGTCGGGGAGTGGTGGCGCAGTGGTTAGCGCGCTGAGCTACGAACCCGGCGACCGGCGAGTTCGACTCCCTAACGACGATCTGAACCGGTCCTGGGTCTCCCCATAGGTCGACTCGGCCTCAAATGAGAGTATATGTGGTGGTGGTGGTCGAGTACGTGGTGCAGGTGTGTAAATATTGCCACGAGGCAGGCGGACGTGGTGCCCGCCTGCCTCCATCGTTACCCCGAAGAGCACTTGCCCCAAAGGTCTGTCGAGGCTGTGAGATATTTTGTCTTTGTGTATAGGTGTGGTCGTGTGAGCTATATTTGTTGTGTGCCGTGCGTACACGTCTGTGACGAATGGAGTTATTTTTGTTGCCATAGGTTTAATTTTAGGTTTGTATGCTGTATTGATTTGTCTTTTATGCCAACGTCTGTGTATATCACCGTTGTTCCAATTAAAATAAGGACAACACAAGTATTCAATTACTACAAACATTTTTTATTTAAAGCTTTCGTGACTGCAGTAATTCATATTCTTAGCTCTTTCGGTAAAGTCACGTCGAAGGGAAACAATAAAATAATGAAATATGATGAACGTTTGTGTTATGGTCGAAACGTCGTGAGAATTTTATTGTTTTATATATATATTTTATTGTTTCCCTTCAACGTGACTTTACCGAAAGAGCTAATACTACAAACATGTCTATTCGTTCACTGCGTTCCCCAATGCATTAATTCGAGAATGATTCCCGCGTGGATGTCATGGTTATGTATTTTAGTGTTTGTGTGCAATGTGCGTTGGTGGAGGTGTACGAACAGATCTCTCGTAGTGAATGAATAATGAACGTGCGGCATCAATACCGTATTGTGTACAAACAGGAGGATGTATCCACAACTCTGGCCGTCGCCTGATGGGGCTGGATGCAATTACCGGCGAAACGTCGCAGTAACTCGAATGGTCAAAATGCTGTGGCTTTACTCTCCCAACACACCGGTGTGCTGGACTTGTATCTTATTGCCACGTTTTGTTAACGAAACAACCCCCTACCAATTGGCCGCTTCGGGTTTAGCGACGCGTTATATTTACGCGCAATCGAACCCAAAAACAAAACTCTTATTTACAAACACTGCCCCGAAACCGGTCCGCTCTTACCGTAAATACGTGTTCGCTTAACCCGTGCCGTTAGCCGCGGCTGTTCGGGCGAGTGGAATAATTTGCCAAATGACCAAATTCCTTTTTCGCTTTTACTCCAAACTTACGCCACAGGGGGGGGGGGGAGGGGGAAACGCTGGATTTCTCGACTGTTTAAATATACTTCTGCATTTGTCCGCGACCGCGGTTCGTTGCAGCAAGGAGCGAGTTATGTGCAGCTTTTAAAAAAATAAAATCACCGTAAATCTGAAACGACCTTAAACACCCCGTAGTCCACTTCCCTCGTTCTCTTTAAACTCCGTTACCTCTAGAACATTTTGTCAATCCACCGCTGGATACGAGGGCCACCAAACTCCTAACGGGTTGACCAAACATCACCATGCTGGTCAGTGTGGGGTTGGGGAAGGCGAGAGGCATAGATGTGGCAGTCTAGAACTACAGTACAACGGATTGTTGCTGCACTGCCCTCTGCTACTACTAACATAGCTCCGCAAGTTCTAGAATAATCATCTGTCAATAACACTGTGGCCTTACAAGGAACCATATAAAAATAGGGAACGTTTTGAGCAATGGCCCCTTCACATCACATCTATAAGCTTATGACCATTGGGCCACAGTGTTATTGACCAATGTGTTGGGGAGTTTTGGTTCATTGTGGTTCGGGCATCACTGCAGCATCGTCAAATAATTTCCGTAATAATCTGTGCGTGGTGGCCAACGATCCAAGCACGATCTGGACTTCAAACCTTGATGATTAAAAAAAATAAGTATCTGATTTAACCATTTAGCTGTTACATATCGATACGTTATTGTTTGTAACGTCACCCTCATGTATCGATGCGACAGAAAAAACACAATTTAGAATGTCGGCACCCTTACAGAAAACGAGTCAAAAACACAACAGTAAGACTGCGCAACATAAAAGCACCAGCCACTTTATTCGTTAATCACACGCAAAGATGAACCTCTGCTATGAAATAAAAAATATACATCACAGAGTGAAACTTTTTTTAACGTAATGGCTGATCAACTAAACAATATAGAAGCGTGGATATGACATTGGGAGGGGAGGGGGGGAACAAATCTTTAAATAAAATTCACACAGATTATATATAAACGGAATCCAGGAGACGGCGATATTATTGCATATAAATACAGTACTCTCTCTTCGTATACTGGCAGACACTCAATAACGCAGTGCAAGACTCAGTATTGGCAAGCAATGAACGGAGGGGATTTTCAATGAACATCAGCAAAACGCATGCAATAAGTTGTCCGCGTGTTGTTGCTGGTGGCGCTAACGCCTGAACACACAAAATATACGAGTACTTCGCATGTGCTCTGCGACGACGTATACGCTGCCGACGAGCACATTTGTTAAATGGATTCAACGGGGGAAGTGAATATGCCTTGTGGTAACGTTTCGAGCCGATAGCTAGCAATAGTGGAAAATACATGTGTGCGTTTTGAATGGGAAAGAACTCCACAATATAGTTTTTTTTTGGGGCTATATCGCGTAAATATATAAATGTGTCGTTAAACCCGCCACCACCCGACACAGCCAACTAGTAAGGGTTGTCACGTAAAACAGAACATGCCAATTCGTCACTGTGTTGGAGAGCAAAGCCACAACATTTACAATCCGAGTACATTTCGCCAGTAATTAAAACTAGCTAGATGAAGCTAGTTGTAATTACTCGCGAAACTATTCACGAATTGGCACGTTCTATGTACGTGACAACCCTTACTAGTTGGCTGCGTCGGGTGGTGGCGGGTTTAACGACACATTTATATTTTTACACGATCTAACCCAAAAAAAAACCTCTATGATGGATATTGGTCGCGAAAGCCTGCCACGTGTTAAACTCAACAAGTGGCTCACTGGAGGCAGCACTGAAGGGCACCACCTTCGGACTAAACCAATGGGCAAGCAAAACAAAATGCAAATGTTGTACTCCGTAGTCATTGTTTCAGTTGATAGGGGGGGGGGGTTCCCCTTTCCCTGGAGATCAGAGATGATGTGAGCTTTGCTTACTTCTTCTTTCGGGTTTTGGGGCTGCAGTGACACGTCCCCCAAAAAAAATCTGCTCGTGGCGATACTCGTAAGCAGTGGCGTATAAAAGTGGCGAACGGCCAAACATCCGGAGCATATAAATGACGCATTTAAACCGAAACCAAAGAAGGCAAATAGATCACTAAAAAGAAACGTTAAACGTACGTGTGTATATGTACAAACGCATTTTGCATACTGTATAGCGAGACTGATGCTTGGCGCAGTTTATACATACGCAAGACATCTGAGCGCACTAGACGTGGAAACTTCGTTCTAACAGGGGCAACAGACTTTCAGCACATCATACAAGTTTTGACTCTTCATGTTCATGATGTTCACAATTCCACAAAAATGCAGTGCGTTTCATTTTAAAAACAAATTAATAGTTTGTGGATTTTCCGAAACCTATGTGACACACGCGTTATTATAAACTGCGTAACATTACGAGTCTGATTAACGTGTTGATTGAACGGCCCAAACACTGCCATGGTATTTTCCCCTATTGTTAGTTAAAGGGGACATTGGCGATGTAAACCCCCCCCTCCAATAAAACCACTGAAAGGAATCTGTCAACATAGATCAGACCCGGTGTGTATACAGTGCAGTGTATGCATATAGTATTACACTTGATAGGTCTTTGACGCAAAAGCGGAAAAAATAAAACCAACAGAGGGGGTCAGAACAAAAGCCCATCCATTAATCATTTGCATTAAGAATTTTATCCTGACAATTCTGTGGTTTATTTTTCGTACTTGTGTATATGTACACTTGAACAGCTTCTGCAACTACACACACACACTTATATAGCCTGAATAATAAATGGCCAATACATTTCCAGAAATGTAATTGCTGCCCGTTGTGTCACAGAGCGCACACTTTCTTGCTCGGATGCAACACAACTGAAGACTGCTGCAGTGAGATGTGAGGTCGACAAGACGATGCTCCTTCACTGCAAGCTATGAAGTACACAACACTTGATTGTAACATGCTGCACGAAAAGGAATTAACTTCACATTCAAAATAGAAAACCCACACGTATCCATGAGCTACTGATCAAACAATAAACCCCTTTTTGCACGAGTATGCATTAACGTCTACCCCAAAGTAGCAAAGTGTTATACACTTTAAGGGTGAAGACCATTTTGAAACATAAATAATTCTGCATGCGACAGCTTTTACTTTTTGCCTGCCTTTCCATTGAATGGAAGGCCAGGAGTGAATAGATAGCAGGCTGCAAACTGGAGATGGCCCAATACATGCTGTGATATATGGCCTATTGGTAAGACATAGCAGTGTTACCCACTGCTTGGAAGTCAAATAAATACACAAAAAAGCCGAAGACGGGTGACAAATGCTGAGTGATGGCATATTGCTGTGGCGCATTGGGCTAGAAACTAGCAATATTATGTAAACTGAAGCAACACTGCTTTGTGATGAAATAGGACGAAACATGGCTCATCAAAGTGGCAACACACTGGCCGTGACACTGTCTACAGGAAAGAGAGGCACTTGTGATGTGGTATATAAAGCAAAGCATCCTGGGATAATAGGTGGGTGTTTTTGACAGCTGTCCCTGTAAGCTCGTCAAAGGCATGGAACAAGCATGCTCATTACTCCCACGAAAAAAGGACACAAGAGTTTTTCATAAATTGAGGGTGCAGTAGAATTCTGACACCCCATTTCCAGAAAATTGAACACGTTCTTGTCTGGCAACCTGCAAGCCTGCCGCATGGTGATCTGCATTCCTTATTGCGACTTTGTTGCTTTTTCCAAGGAGGCAACAGGGGGAGAACTACAAGACAACTTGAATGTTCGATACAATTGAGGAATGGTGTTTGTACAACCGCACCTCCGATTAGCACGATTGGCTAAGTACGGTGCAAAAGGAGTTCAACATATATACCCTGGTGTCAAGGAACATGCAGAGTTTGAACAAACCCCAACCGCTTTTACCAGTCGACTGGAAATTATACACCAGTTGTGTTTTCGTTTTAACATTTTTCGCAATTACCTGAAGTTTCACACACATGAGCAATTGTCAAAACTTTCAAAAAGACAGAAGTCACACAATCCTATTGCTCGGCTTACTTTTAAAGCCCATCTCCAAATACTAATGTCATAAAAATATGCACTGGTGTTCGAGGATACCATTCATATATTGCGATACATGTAAGCAGGTGTACACATGTTCAGTGGCATGTTATTACAACATCTCGGTTTTAACATATATGTGAAATTCAGGATGATTCGAGGTTAATTGCAGCCTGCGGAAACGGTTTTGTGATTGTCTGTAACTTTGACACGAGTAATATACCAGTGAGAACACTGTGTGTGCGTATGTGTGTACTTGCGTTCGAGCATACTTTCTGCTGCAGCCACGGCTTATCGCGTGCAAGTGCATGCCCATTTTGGTACAGGTAGCGCAGCGCTCAATGGCAAACATATGGATGATGCACTTTATGCAGTACTCTCTGTGCATGTCTTGTAGCACGGGGGTGGGGGGGGGGGTGGTTAGGCCAAGGTGGTTACCGCAGCGAGTCAATCCCTGCCGGTAAGGCAACACTCATCACGGCTGTAAACTAAGGGCAAACTCTTAGTTTTTGATGCACCCCCGTAAAGCCGAACTGGGCGCTTCTATTAAGGATACTGAAACTTGCACGTTCAAAAAAATGTCCTTTATTCTGAATGCAATTGCCAGCAGCAAAGGGTGAAGGTAGCACGAATTACCACTGCGCTGGCCTACAAATGGACTGCACAGGACATGTCCCTTTAAATCTCGGACACGAGACATTACCGTGCCACGTGGTCTCTTTACTTTCCCAAACGGAAGTCTGCTCCATGGTTAAATTTTAACTGTCAGAGCATGCTTAAAACTACCACACACCATACCCTGTAATCCTTTTCGCTGCGTATGTGCATCCGGACTTTGAGGGAGCCTATTCTTAAAGAGACACCGTTGTGATGATGCCACCCAACTGCTGCGGGATGATGGACCGTTTTGATAGAATGCTGTGCATGCTTACGAGCGCGCGTGAGTGTGCACGAGCGTGTGTGTGCATGTTTGCGGATTTGCCGTCACGCATCCATCATGTCGAGGTCTTCAAGGTCTGGTGGCACGAAGCTGATGACCTCCTCGTAGGTAAGTCCTGCATGAAGCAGACAAGAGCGAGAATCTAGACATGACAGGCATGCATAAGACACGGCTAATGAGTAACCACTGAGATTATGGCCAAGATGCCCTTTGGTAAAGTCTCTCCCTTTCCAATGGGGTTACCACCTTCCTCACGCTCTTATCAAATATGCTGTGCACAACCTAAAACACACAAAAGGCAACCGTAATAAATAAGTGGGTCTCAAAGCTATGAGTATGCTGAGCCAGTGGTCAATTACCACCTCTATTGTGTACTGTCTTGTGGGCGGCAGATGATCAAAGGTAACCTGTGGTCATTTATACTATTTGCAACGCACACACACAGTACAACTAGAGTGTCATGCATTAATACGTCAATTATTTTGTAGTTAAGAATAAAGTTTAGCATATAAATGGTATCTGAACTATTAACCCACACTATACATGTGGCTAAAGCAGCTAATCTGACAATGTTGCATTCAGATGCCTTATTTTCTCTTTACACCAGCTAACTTCACTGCAACATAAAAAAACCTACAAATCATAAAGGGGCACAAATTGTACATCATACAACACCAGTATTGGCAAAAAAATCAGTTCACTTACAATGACCCAACTTTAACAAGTTATTGCTTATTTTTAGAAAATATAAACTATCCAAGTAAGAATCTGAAACTGTGTGTAGTCACCAAAAGTTAAAGATTATTGCCGAGTGAACATAAAAGAATGAGACGAATTTATTTAGATGATATTCGTGGTTTAAACAAAACTATTGGTCTAAAACCCACAGGGCTAGAGACAATACACACTCTACAAGAACCTGCCCCACTTTCACACAATCCTACTTATTACTTCAAAATACATGATAAAAGTTGTGTTATCTTTTTTAGCTACTCTATTACAGGGGCTCTTAAAGTTGTGTTTATTTTAACGACAAAGTTTTCTGTGGTGCCCTGCTTGTTCAATCTTGTCCTGGTGTCCAGGAGTAGGCTTTTCCTTTTTCACTAAGGTGAGTAGTTTATCCCCAGAAGTTTAGTAAAATATTTGTAATGCTCTTAGAATCGCCCGGAAAAAGGGCACAAAGCTAAATTCAAATCCCTTATTTAGTAATCCTTAGTGGGTCACTTGCAAGAGGATTAAGGTTGAATTGTGCTTATATGTGATCCTTCTCTTACTGGCTAAATAGACATAATAATAATAAAAAAACACCACTTGCAGGGCCATGGGCTAAATGAATTCCGTAAAAAAACTGGTCAGGCTGCATACTTTGCCCCCTTCTCAGATACAATCTCTCCTGACCTGAGTGCAGTATTCCAAACCAAACCGTTTTCTCGTGGTTAAAGTAGAAAGTAAAACAGTTCATCTAAGGGAGAGCCATTCCATAATACTTTCCTCCCCAAGTCCATCTCCCCTCCAAAAAAA
This sequence comes from Petromyzon marinus, assembly GCF_048934315.1. Taxonomy (NCBI): domain Eukaryota; kingdom Metazoa; phylum Chordata; class Hyperoartia; order Petromyzontiformes; family Petromyzontidae; genus Petromyzon; species Petromyzon marinus. The sequence continues at coordinate 8,842,426 of NC_133680.1, forward strand.
GTCAAGACGGTAGAAAGAGGAAAGTACATGTAACCGACCAGACTCATTTAGGCTGCTGTGAAATGCACGTGAGGGACTGTGTAATCAATGGAAAGTTGTCTATTCAGTACAGTTGTAATACCCCAAATATTATTTTAAATTGCCTGTTATTAAGTTACATGAACAATAACAATTAGTACATTACAGATATTTAAAAGCGGTAAAGTCGATTAACTGTTCCAGGATAATCATCAGCCGTTGTGAATTGTCTTTTGGATGAAGACCTCTGCATATCAGTCATCCCTCACAGCCTTGACAATGTTACATTCCATATAATTGCTGCAAGAGCCGATTTTATTGCTCCATCTCTGCGTTAAAACCTCTCAGGCACGCAAATTTTTCAGCCATTCCGTTACCAATCTCGAATGCTAAATTGCATCTAGTGATTTGTTCTGGCCAAACCTTCTTTAAGTCACTACGAGGTCTCAAATTTGCATATACTCTCTAAACCATGTTCCTCTTTACATCTGTGTGATTTCCAGTATTCACCTCTGCATGCTTATTTGCATAACGTTCAGACTTTGTTGCATTCTGTCAATTGCTGTGCTTCTGATCCACGTCACGACGGGTGACATACATGGTATAGCCTGAGATGGATAAAACTATTTATTTATGATCATGCCTTTAGTTATCCTATAGTCTTTGAAACATACATTATTGTTACAAAGTCTGTCTTCTTGCTTGACTTTTTTTCTGATTTATACTTTTTAATCATCTTTGGTTCTTTCGGTAAAGTCACGTAGAATGAGAATAAAATAATAAATTGATAAAATAACACAATAATATTCTCACGACGTTTCGGCCACAACACAAGCGGCCTTCATCAGGTGAAGGGACGAGACTGTCTGGTAGGACAGCGCTGGAGTGAAAGAGCCACGTTCAGATCACGGCCTTTAAGCCTCAACTTTAACTTAAAGGCCGTGATCTGAACGTGGCTCTTTCACTCCAGCGCTGTCCTACCAGACAGTCTCGTCCCTTCACCTGATGAAGGCCGCTTGTGTTGTGGCCGAAACGTCGTGAGAATATTATTGTGTTATTTTATTTTATCAATTTATTATTTTATTCTCATTCTACGTGACTTTACCGAAAGAACCAAAGAAGATGAATCATTGCAGTCACGAAAGCTTTAAATCGAAACTTTGAAATCACTTACAGTAGTACTCAAATTCCACGGTAACATGTTGACGGGTTTCCGTGGATCCTGTAATCTGGAATGCACTGCAAATTTGCTGCAAAATTCTGCGCAAATCGCATATTTTGAATAGGTTCATTTATTTATTTTGCCACTGTCCATTACATTATTATTGTAGTCATATTCATTTTCTTCCATAGCGGATTTTAATCTGTTGGTTATAATCAGTCTATAAATTGACTTAAAACTTTCGTGACTGCAGGAATTAATATGCCAAGGCTCTTTCGGTAAAGTCACGTAGATAGAAAAAAGAATAATAAAATAACAATTATAAAGTGAATAAAAACAATAAAAATATCACGTTTCAACCACAACACAAGCGGTCGTCATCAGGAACAGGGAGGTGAGCCTGAGGGCAAGCTGTTATTATAAAGGTTTAGAGATGGGCGGGGCAGCTAATGTTAATGTAGGAGAGGGCTCCGACACTGGCAGTAGGTCTACACCAATCAAAGAGCTGTTTATAAAGGTTTAGAGATGGGCGGGGCAGCTGTTAATGTGGGTACTGCCGGTGTCAGAGCCTTCTCCAACATTAACATTAGCTGCCCCGCCCATCTCTAAACCTTTATAAACAGCTCTTTGATTGGTGTAGACCTATTTCCAGTGTCAGAGCCCTCTTGTACATTAACATTAGCTGCCCCGCCCATCTCTAAACCTTTATAAACAGGTTACCCTCAGAGGCTAACCTCCCTGTTCCTGATGACGACCGCTTGTGTTGCGATCGAAACGTCGTGATGTTTTTATTTTTTATTCACTTTATTTTTAATTTTATTGTTATTATTTTTTCTATTTACGTCACTTTACCGAAAGAACCATAGAATAATCAGTCCATAATTATCTTACCTCATTAACTGGATTTTTTTTACATTAACAATCTTACTTTTGAGAATAGGTTTTTCCCTTTTTTTCTGGCAACAAAAAAAACACCTTTTACAAGAAATCATGTCTGCATTAACCACAATACTTGTGGTCAGACTGCAAAAAAACACTGATAATATATGCATTGTCTTTGAAACCGATTGGTCCACACCAGAGACAGTTTTCTTTTGAGCCTCGTCTCAAACGGTGTTAGACCAGAGAACGCCAAAAGGCGTACAGCACAAAGACAATGCCACTATCAGAGTAATGAGAGCTCTCGCTGAGCATCTACATCATGGGACCTCCTTTACCAGTACCAAAATATGAGAATAGGGTTTTTCCCCTTTTTTCTGGCAACAAAAAAACACCTTTTACAAGGAATCATGTCTGCATTAACTGCAATACTTGTGGTCAGAATGCATCTTACTTTAGCTGATAAGATTTATGCTCTCACTGGCTATGTTGAAATCTAACTTGCATTGCACAAGCCTGTGACTTCATGTGTTGAATATTCTGAAGACAGATACATCTTTGGCATTGTGGCTTTCCCCATGTGAATCAAGGCAATCAATTTCTAATTCGGTCTCTTGCATCTGAATCTCAAACTCATTTTTGAAAAATGTGTTCATTATATTCATGTCCCTGTTGGCTTCAAACGATTAGATGTTTTTCATTCCTCTCTCCAAAACAAAGTTTGACAATCATTTTCTCATCTCTGCTCCTTTGCATCGAATGGTTAAATAAAGGACAACATTCAAGTGAATTGAATCCAGCAAGTGTCACACAAAATTAAAATGTCTTCAGAATGGTCTCAAAATGCAGCTTTCCCTTGCTTTATGCGGTTTCAGTTTGTGCGATTTTGCATTTATTCGGCGAACCAATTTCTCCTCAATATATGCTACATGCGGTGGGAATTCACTCATATGCGGTTGGACGCATGACATCGTTTGTACTGTATGTGCTACTCGGCAGGCAGCCGTCTCGTGCGGTTTCGCTTCGTGGCGGAGATGCGAAGGCACCGCGGTGGCGAAGATGGTAACTATCTCGCCTGGTATACAGGAAGTTGTGCGTTTGATCCCAACCCTGGATGCCTGTATATGGAGTTTGCATGTTCTCCCTGTAGTCATGTGGATTTTTCTCCGGGTCCTCCAGTTTTTTCCCTCCACATTTAGTTTAGAGTATTTGGCTGCTATACATTTCCACAAGATAAGCCACTTCATTGAGCTACCATTTGTGGCCAGGTCGCCTTACCTGGTAAAATTAAAAGTTAAAATAGTAGCCGCTTTGTGCGCCCTTTTTCGTAACACATTTACGGCTTAAAGTGAGGGAAACCTGTAAAAGCACTCAAGCCATAACCGCCTCCCTTCGATGGATGAAAACTTTCAAATCTTAACTGAATTTGACTGCCACAGGCTACACAGCTGTCTGTGCTGACAAGTGGTGTTTTGTAATTATACTCATTAGTGGCCAGTCAGATATGCACCCGCATTTCTATTTTTGATGTTGTGCCCTTAAACATGGTGACTCACTTTAACATTTTCTTCCCCATTTTTGGCCCCCCATTCAAAGTCATGGTCAATCCGGAGGAAATCCCAGAGGGGGCAAAAAAAGGAACATTTTGCTTATAGAACTGTGTCCTATCAATTCAGTGGCAAAGTTAAGAAAACTCCAATTGGGGGCATTTCTGTGCAGACTATTTTTTGCACATCTGGTAAAAAGTAAAAAAAATAACTAAATCGATCTTACCTGAGATGTTGCTTTAAACGCCATGGACAAACACAAAATGGGCTAATAGCCTTTACAAACCGTCATCAACAAAATGAGTTTTCACCATAATTTTGAAAATTATTAGGTCAAGATGTTCCTCTCATGTCTAAATGCCAATTTATTAGTATTACGTTTCTCTGCACATGTAGTTCTGCATAATGAAGAAAGCTGCAAGGCAGTACAAGTGCACGCAAAAATAGGCAAGTAAGCAAACCGACTGCACCATTAAACCACTGCGCTTACATTTTGATTTAAAGCTTTCGTGACTGCAGGGATTCATATTATTGGTTCTTTCGGTAAAGTCACGTAGAAGGGAAACAATAAAATAATAAAAAAAATATATAAAACAATAAAATTATCACATTTCGACTGCAACACAAGCAATCATCACGCTTACGGTGGCTTTCAGACCGCATCCATTATTTTCGTCTCCCCCCTCCTCTTTTCCGAACATAGATGGACTCGTCCATCTGAACAAACTGTCAAATCGCTCTCCGTGGTGCTAACGTTAAAAAAATGCCACTTTTTGCAAATTTTCTTGCTGTGGTTTTCACACCTGATGATGATGATTGCTTGTGTTGCAGTCGAAACGTCGTGAGAATTTTATTGTTTTATATTTTTTATTATTTTGTTTCCCTTCTACGTGACTTCAACGAAAGAACCAAGAATACTGCTTACATGGCAAGGATTCTTGATTAACAGCACTGTTTGGCGTTTTACGCACAAGCTGGTATGTACTGCCCTCTTGTGGGCTGTGTTAGCTTCTAGTCACGCACGTCCAGGCACACATGCGCACCATTGCAAAATGTGCGTCACTTGATTATGAACACAACAGTCCTCAACAAAACCTAAGTCTGCACTCCCAGACTCTTTAGGAGTGCATGCTCAATGGCACCTCCGATTAGCACGGTTGGCTATGTACGGTGCGAAAGAGGTTCAACATACAAACATCATATATACTGCGCTAAGATTTATTGCTGGGGCTCGTTTATGAACATTCTTGATGAAACTCTTTACACGTGTTGTTCTCAATCCACCTTTTCAATAAAACTTCATAATGCAGCTTCATTTAGAAATGTCCCGATATAAACATTGTACGAGGCTGCCTTTAATTAGGATTTCCATTAAGGCCCCTCTGTTAGGTTTCGTAATTATTTGCAAAATGTATCAACCTCCTCTTCCAGTCTTCTACGAAGTCCCACCGAGCCTCCTCATTGACGCTTCCCAGCTAAAAACCGAAAATCCCCAGCACCACTAAGATAAAAATTCTCAAGTGTAGCAAGTTGATGGTGTCTGCTCAGACACCAATGCCGACATAATAGATATTGACTCATATGTTTCACTTGATTTGGCTTATTCCTAATTCTGAGAATTAAAAAGTAAACGATGTTTAATTCACCTGCAGGGCATATTAGATGTGTACCCCAAGTGTCGCTAAAGAAGTCGATTAAAAAGGGACTTGAGAAGTTGTTATTTGACAAAATTCTGGAGGCTGTTCTTTGACAGCGGCTGATACACCGATAGCTGTGTCGAATTAATGTATTTGTCGCACATCAGGACACCAATCGTACAGCTGTAATATAATTGGAGGGAAAAACAAAAAAAACTAAATCTGTAAACAAAAGAATACGCTGGGAGAGAGGTACAACAGGGGTGCAGTAGTTGCGGGGGGGGGGGGGGGGGGGGGGGCGATCACTTACTCCGCCACTCCTCTACGGGAAACTCCTGGTTCTCGAAGGACTGGTCGTAGGGCTCGGCCTCGGGCTCGTCGTCGGGGTCGTGGTACTGAGCAAAGTACTGGTGCACGAGGGCCTCCGCCGCCGTGATGCGCTGGTCCGTGTCCAGCACCAGCATACGCTCCAGCAGGTCCACCACTGCAGGGGCCACGTGAGAGAAACGAGGTAAGAGAAGCCCCAATCGCAGCGTGCTTTGTGCTGCACGATCATTGACATCACCTCCGATGAGCGCGGTTGGCTACGTACGGTAAGAAAGAAGTTCAACATACGTACATGGTCAATTTCACGAATTTCACTTACATCATGGGCCATTAAAGAATGCATCCGTTCCAAGGTTCAGAGTGGTGCTTCGATTCGTAGATGAACGAGTTGTTTTTTCTCCCCACTAAGCGATGCACCTTCAGTGGATGGATCATTTAGCCAGCATCCACTTAGGACTTGGTTTAATAAGCATGTAAATGCTGTATCGATTTATTGTTGAAGTGTAATGCTCATGATACTTGCATCTATCTGATTGTGTGACGAATTGATCGTTTAGTATTTATGCAAATTGTAATGTTACATTTATGATAATTAAGTGAACAAAACTGTACAATGGAGAAGGTAATACAAACATTGTAAAAAGTATTGATAATGAAATGGAGACAAACTGAACGCTTATTGAATCAAAGGGGGTGAATCTCTGTGAATACATGCAGAGATTAACTCCCCCCAATAGTCACAGTTTGGGGGCACAATATGATTAATATTTGTTTTGCCATTGTGGGGAATTTACTGCCTCTAGTGGCTGCAGGGTTTAGATTAATCGAATCATGAATTGATTTCCATATGCTTGGCAAGTATCGAGTCCAAGAATACATTTAAATCCATTAAGCGATGCGCATTTACATGCCCAATGCCTTCAATTTACTGCTCTGGATCAACTGTTTAATTGTCCCTTCCGGACTCCGTCAGCACCAGCACTCAACGGATTACTCCTGGGTGATCCCCAACTCCTGGCGCCTGCTTTGGACTCAACTCGGGGCAACGCAGTGATGCAGGCCACTCTCCTTTTACCCTGGCTCAGCTGCACCGTATTTCAACGTTTATCTCAAATCAGCATCTTAATGAATGGTTGTATTTAGATGCTTCATAAATAAAATTGTCGTAATGCTGTTATGAATCTACGTAATGTATCGTGGTATAATTTGGAAAACCAAAATATGAATCGGAAAGCATTCATATTTGCACACTAACTTTGATGCATGCATTGTAGAAATACATCCTACAATGCATGTCATGTTACTCCAATTTTAGCCCTATTAGTCCTAATGTCATTATGTCAGAGAAAGTATCAATTCGGATCTCTTGCAGGGGAGTGCAAACGTTTGCATTTGGGAAGGTCCACAGAAGCAGATTTCAAAGGTGACCTGTTCAACAGTAAAGGGCGGCATTTCACCACGTGCTCTGCCATATGACTTCGATGTTTATTGCAAGATAAACCGATATAGTTGTTCATGTTATCATGGGTGACTGGGGCGAAACCATAAACTTGCAACACTTTAGAACCCATTTAAATCGCGGGCGGCTATCTCAATTCTAACTCAGGACCTTAGCAGTCCCAACTCGGCGCTGTGATATAACGCTACCTCAAGAATCATGTAATTACATTCGCAAAGTCTTGAACTTCATCAGCAGTTAGTAGCAATAACATTACCACCATTAACACTATCAATATGTGTGAGACGAAGGAGAGACCTACAAGAGACATGAGACCTGGAGACGAGAGTTCAAGATTAGTGAGCTCACACAGATGTTATACAACTATAAACTATTTATTATTTTACCAAGGACACACTCAGCTATATAGCTCTTTTTCAGAAGTGACCTGGCCACAAATGATAGTTCATTAAAGTGGCTTGTCACGTGGAAATGTATAGCAACCAAATACTCTAAACACATGTTTCTGACGGAAGAACGTCACATGGTCCTCACAGCACAACATTCCAATTTTACAACGTAACCTGCCAGACAATGCAGTTGATGAACCCTTGCTCTAGTAGCTGAATAAGCCAATTACTGAAGAACATGTGGTCTCCTTAATTAAGTTTGCTTCCCCAGGATTATTGGTGAATACCCACCGAGTGGGTTGGCTCCCAGGAACACATCCTTGAAGTCTCTTTTTTGCGTGTAAGGCAAAGACTGGATGTAGTTTCTGGCCTGAAACAAGAAAAAGACAAATGGCTCCCTCAAGCAGAAATTCACATCAAGAGGGGGGGGGGCAAACGAAAGAGCAAGGAATGGGAATATGCATATGTTAGTTGTCATGCAAGTGCAAGGCATGTTAATCTTAAGTAATGATTTTAGCGCTTTGATTTGTGTCATCAACCACAATATTTTGATTCCATGAGAGCAAGCTGTAAATTAAGACTTATGGCTACATCAACATCCGTTTTAATATAATTGGCAAAGAGCATGAGAGTAAAACATGGGAGAAATATTTAATCCTAAGTAAAACACCACTTGCCACTAATGCTAAAAGCTAGCTCTGCTCAGAACGGAAGCGTGTAGCAGGTATTACATACATAGATATGTTCTCAGTCCACTGCTGGATGAGGGCCTCACGCAATGCCGGTCGATGGGGTTAATTGATCAGTACTTCATCCCGCTGTCAGTACGGGTTAGTGAAGGTGGGCAGCATAAATGTGGATGTTTAGTACAGGATAATGGGTTTTGCCGAACTGCCCTATGCTGCCCACAATGTAGCCCTGCCGACTGTTGTGCACTGGAGTCACAAATCCAAAGCACGATCTGGCCCTCTACCCGAGCTTCCGAAATCTGACAAGAGATTAGCTCTCTGGGAGATATGGCCATTGGTGGTAGCCAGCATATCAATAATTCATCAAATGAAAGGTTTAAATGACATGGACAGCATAGCACTTCACCTGCTTGTCTAGACGCAGATGAGAGCGTCAAAACAGCCACTGCCATATTATTATTCTTCCCGAAGGCGCCGGTGCTCATGTTGGACAGTAGGGGGACATCCTCACCTCTTTGCTCTGCATGCGGTCAATCAGATACTGGGGTGGGGTGCCCGTGAGCTGCAGGATTTTTACCAGCTGGTTAATGTCTAGGCCACGCGTGGAGGGGAAGGGGGGGGGAGTGTTAAGGAGCCATAAAAGCAAGTGACACACACGGCAGCATCGGTGGAGATTATGAACGATTCGATGCGTAGTGGTTTAAATTACAGATTAATTAAACCACGTGGTAAAAAAAGAGCCAGACGCACAGGTGCTGCTCTAAAATATGTAAGTCAGTCACAATACCGAGGATGCACAGGTGCCTGGCCTATTCAGTGCACTCTCCAACTCGGCAGAAGTTATGGATCTTCCGTTTCAACGCAGATATATGGAACAAAAGGAGCCAGGCAGGGTGTTCTATACAAAAAAAAAACAGTCTAGTTAAAATGCCTTTAAAAGCATCTTTGACTGGAAATCATTATAGCAGCGAACGTTTGGAAAAACTGGATGCTGGGGTCATTGTTTCTAAATGTAGCACTGTGATATGAAATGAGTGGCAGTCAAAATGGATTGATCATTGTGCGAGAGAACATAAAATGGGATTGGTTGAAGAAACAAATAGTAACATCCAGTAAACATCATTGATCATTTTCAGAGTGAAAATTAGCTATGCAAAATGTGCACACTCTCAACACGGCAAGAATGCGTAGGTCCAACACAGCCATTCTGTTAAGCTTGCACACAAGGATTTTTCACATGCAAATCAGCATCTTCTCGGAATCAACATCGAACGGACAAGAACCAGAAACCATAACTTAAGTGTTTGATTGAATGGCATATATACGTATATATGTACAGGATATAGCTCAAATACATATCTTTATCAAATTATACACTACCTCTGTAGGTGTCAGCAAGTACGAGTGCTTGTATTATATCAATGATTAGGACTTTACGACAAGCGATCTTATATTTGCAAGCATCTGCATACATGTGTCTGCAATATTTTTATTTTTATCCAGCTTTCTTCGTGAATATCGCATCTCAAAACGGTGTAGAATTTGTGACGTGTACAGATTTCACTATGGAACACATTTTTTGTTCTTGGGTAGTATTATTTCCCAATTGCTTATGCCGAAAAAGTATAGAAAATTGCTATTCACCACAAACTTTGCTTTTGTGACCAAGACAGTGATATTTTGAAATTTACCTATTTTCAATGAGAAAACGGGCAAATGTACGTCTTTTCGTTCACATAAAGTCAGAAAAAACACATGAATCAAAATTTACATGTATTTATACTAAAGTAATACAAAAATTACTACAATAGATTTAGAAGCGAGTCGTTTTTCGAGATTTACAATTATACTGTAAATAACTTTCACGAATCAGCCCCCAAATGTAGTTTCCCATCATGTTCTCTTTATACTGTCCTTGATAGCAGCGTTCAAAGTCCAGCATATCCTGGTGGAAGCGCTCGCCTTGCTCCGAGTACGCTCCTATGTTCTCCTTGAATTGATCATGATGAGCATCAAGGATATGGACTTTGAGGGACATCCTCCAGCCCATTGTGCCGTAGTTCTTCACCAGTCTGAACCAGCTCTACATAGTTTGACCTTGTGATTGCCCAGGAAGCCACGAACCACTGCGACAAAACTGTTCCAAGCCGTTTTCTCCTTACTAGTGAGCTTCTTGGGGAATTCATTGCACTCCAGGATCTTCTTTATCTGTGGTCCGACAAAGAAGTCTTGAAGGTACTTGAAGGCTGCTGACTTCCTTATCGACAGCTCTGACAAATTTTTCATAAGGCCCAATTTGATGTGCAGTGGTGGCATCAACACCTTCCGGGGGTCCACTAGTGGCTCCTACTTGACGTTGTTCCTCCCCACAGAGAACTCGGTCCGCTGTGGCCAGTCCCACCTGTGGTAGTGCGCCTTGGTGTCCCTGCTGTCCCAAAGGCTAAGATAGCAGGGAAACTTGGTAAAACCCCCTTGGAGACCCATCAGTAATGCCACCATTCTGAAGTCTCGGATGACCTCCCAGCCGTACTCATCATACTTCAAGGCGTCCAGCAATGTCTTGATGGTGTTGTAATCCTCTTTGAGGTGCACCGAGTGAGCCAGGGGAAGAGACGAGCAGCACGGCTTTGAGGCTCCTGGATGAGCTGTCAATGAAGAGGCACCACTCATTCTGGTTACAGGTGATTCCGATTGCCTCGAACAGACTGGTCACATTGTGGCACAAGCAGAGCCCATCTTGACGGGTGAAGAAGCTGCAAAAAGGTTGGTGACGCTTCCTCTGATCTGTGACTTGCACACTTTCATCCAACAAGTTCCACTGCTTGAGCCTAGACGTCAAAAGCTCGGCATTGGACTTGGTGAGACCAAGTTCTCTGATCAAGTCGTTGAAGTCTTTTTGGTTGGGGTAGTATGGGTTTCTCTTCTCAGCTCCATCTCTGAAATTGTCATCTAGATTTACGTCTTCCTCGCTCTCTGACTTGCTGCTCTCTTCTAGAGACAGCTGCTCTTTCTCCGGAGGAGTGGGTGCGGGGAGCTCATGGCAGTGTGGCACCGGGGCGATGGATGAAGGTCCGGATACGTGATAGCAGGTGCATTCTTGCCAGTCCGAGGTTTGGAAGGGCCCACCATGTAGAAGTAGCAGTTGCCTGAGTGGTCAGTGGGTTCCTGAAAATTCTTGGGATAGCGAACTTCATGGCTTTTTTCCCCTCTGTACCATCCTAAAAAATACATTTATTTCACCCATGACTAATGTGTAAGAGATTCTCGCAACATTTTTCATATATGATATTTTTTCAATAACATTGAAAATTCTAAAACATTTTTTTTATTAAAAACTTTTACAATTTTTTTAATTTTTACAAATTTTAGAACATAAAATTCCAAGCAACAATTGTCCATCTTACCTTCCAGAGTTATTTTGCATTGCTCGCAGGTGAAATGAGGTGCCCAGGGTTTGTCTTGATCCCTGACAGGCATGCTGAAATATGCCTTGTACACCTCATACATCTTAGCAGATGCTTCCACAGAGTACTTTTTCGCTCGTCTTGATAAATTGGCCGCAGACATAGCAAAATGTGTCTGCCGGATGCTTGCAGCCTCTTGATGCCATCTCAGAAAAATGCAGGTATGTATCCACTTAGGCAGCTGGAACTAAACTAGTGGACTTAAGGCCCCTGTATTTATATTACTGGAAAGTTCTAGAATGTTCTGGAAGTTACTCCAATTTAACACGTAGGCTTTCGCGACCAATATTATTCATAATACAGGTTTTTGGGTTAGATCGCGTTATTTATAAACGTGTCGAAACCCTCCACCACCCGACACGGCCAATCAGCAAAATAAAGTGTCACGTTGACAAAAGACAATTAGTTCACTACTTTAGCCCACCGGTGTGGTGAAGAGTGAATCCACAACATTTACAGTTTGAATACGACGTTTCGCTGGTAATTACATACAGCATCATCAGGCAATTCGCCAGAATGGTAAAGCCCTCCTTGCTCTCGGTCTTAAATAGAGCAGCAGGGTGACGTCATCATTTAACTCAATTTAGGTGCAGTGAATTGAGGCGGAGGAGGGGTATTGTAATTATATAATCGATTGGCAATCAGTCAATGGTTATGATTAGTAACGAGTTGTAGATTGGAAATTATTTGTAAGGTGTGTTATTGTGATTATATGCTACATTAGTAATCCGTTAATTAATGTTTCCCCTATAAGGAATTGTAATATGTATTATTTAATAATACGCTTCCAAGCCGCACTAAGCCTATAGCTATCAGAACGATTAAAGTTATTTCTGTTTCTCTCAATTTCAATGGATTCTCGAATTAGTCAGTAATAATTAGTTTTACACAACACTTCAACGGTATCAAAATCAATTGAGTGTCCTTGTTGACAAGCATGTTCTGCCACTGCCGACAGCTGTGTTTGAGATAATTTAATATTTCTTTGGTGTTCTTTTAGTCTCATGCTGATGTTACGTCCCGTCTGTCCAATATAGCATCTGCCACATAAACAATTAATCCGATATACACCTTCTGTATATATCGGATTAACGAATCGCTTAAATTACTTGATACACTAGTAAAGAATACAGGTTTACCAAAAGATATTCCGAAACTTGCTGACCATTGTTTAAATAACACTTACTTCTTATGGCGAGGGGATTTCTATAAACAAAAGGAAGGAGCAGCAATGGGCTCTCCTTTATCTCCTGCTATAGCAAATCTGTACATGGAAAACTTTGAAATAAGAGCACTTGCCTTGAGCACATTAAAGCCATCTTTTTGGTTTAGATATGTGGATGACATTTTGGTTGTCTGGCCACACGGTAAAGATACACTTAATGATTTTCTAAATCATCTCAATACACAAAACCCGGCCATCCAGTTCACCATGGAAATGGAGGCGAATAACACACTCCCGTTCCTAGATATTTTGCTTGGACATGGCATAAACGGTAAAATAACACACAGCGTTTACAGAAAGCAAACGCACACTGATGCCTATCTGAATGCAGATTCGCATCATCATCCAGCTCAGAAATCCTCTCTTATCAAGACGCTCATGCATCGGGCTAAAACAGTGTCAGATGGTGAACGTCTAGTGAGAGAGATCAAACACGTTAAAGAAGCATTACGACAGAATGGCTACAATACTCAAATTAACAGAGCACTGAATGCCAAATCACGATCGCAAAGCAACACTGCTGAAAGCGATCAGATTCTTAAAACAATTAAAATTCCATATATCTCGGGAGTAACTGACAAATGAGCCCGTGTTTTGCAAAAGCAAAACATTACAGTACGATTTGGTACAGTACACAAAATTCAAAAACTAGTATCTTGCACGAAAGACGAATTACCTAAATTATCAACAGGTGTATATCAGATTAATTGTTTATGTGGCAGATGCTATATTGGACAGACGGGACGTAACATCAGCATAAGACTAAAAGAACACCAAAGAAATGTTAAATTATCTCAAACACAGCTGTCGGCAGTGGCAGAACATGCTTGTCAACAAGGACACTCAATTGATTTTGATAACGTTGAAGTGTTGTGTAAAACTAATTATTACTGGCAAAGCCTAATTAGAGAATCCACTGAAATTGAGAGAAACAAAAATAACTTTAATCGTTCTGATAGCTATAGGCTTAGTGCTGCTTGGAAGCATATTATTAAATACATATTACAATTCCTTATATGGGAAACACATATTAATTAACGGATTACTAATGTAGCATATAATCACAATAACACACCTTACAAATAATTACCAATCTACAACTCATTACTAATCATAACCATTGACTGATTGCCAATCGATTATATAATTACAATACCCCCCTCCACCTCAATTCACTGCACCTGAAATTAGTTAAATGATGACGTCACCCTGCTGCTCTATTTAAGACCGAGAGCAAGTGAGAATTTTACCATTCTGGCGAATTGCCCGATGATGCTGGATGTAATTACCAGCGAAACGTCGTATTCAAACTGTAAATGTTGTGGATTCACTCTTCACCACACCGGTGGGCTAAAGTAGTGAACTAATTGTCTTTTGTCAAAGTGACACTTTATTTTGCTGATTGGCCGTGTCGGGTGGTGGAGGGTTTCGACACATTTATAAATAACGCGATCTAACCCAAAAACCTTTATTATGAAGTTACTCCAAGTTTACTTAGCACTGGATCTATCTGGAATGTTCTGGAAAATAGGTAAATTTCAAAATATCACTGTCCTGGTCACAAAAGCAAAGTTTGTGGGGAATAATAGCCATTTTCTGTACTTTTCAGGCATAAGCAATTAGGAAATAACACTTACTACTCAGGAACAAAAAAAATTGTTGCACAGTGTTTTCACACCGCGACACGGGAAACCACAGACAAGCGGGAAGGCGGCCAGACCCGGTGCCATTCATTGCCCAACCACGGTGGGCCTCTGTTGGCATGTTTGCCTATCCACTTGTATTGTCTAGATACAAGCAGGTCAAAGGTATTTGCATTTTAGCACAAGTCGTGTTGTACCTGTGGACACCTATACTTAAGTGTATCTGCAAGAATAAGACTGCTTGTATTATAAGGCGACAAGCAGCGTTATTCTAACAGACACATGTACTCAGGGCTGCTTGCTTAACATAACAAGCTTACCAAAAAGCAGCTAGCAAATGCTAATAGACCAGGAAACGTGACACCCTGGATTGATTTTTTGTTCTCAACATCAATACATCCGCAGCAAGAAACTATTCAAACGGATGCCCGATGCTACCAGAAAAGGCCCACTCACAGACTCGGACGAGATTTTCTGCATCAGCTCCGGGGATGGAGTGCCGACCAGCTGCATAATGAGCTTGAGCTGATCGATGTCTAGTGTGGGTTGAGCAGCGTGAAGGAAGACTCGGGAGAGAGCCCTGCCTGGAGTCTTCCTCCAGCTGCTACGAATCCTCCAGTTGTTTTGTTCTTTTGCCACTTACACGTGTCAAATCGCACGAGTGATTCCCATTGCAGAACAATATGCGCTCCGCCACCAGAGGTCACTCAGCTGACAGCAGCGCACTTTTACCTCTTTACATTTAAAATGTTTTAATCCAGGAACTCCATGCTAAATATTAAGACTCTGTCAAGAGGGTCGTGCATTGGGATGTTTTGTGAAGTTTTTTTTTTAAGATTGTGCTTTTCACGCTGGAGGAAACTGGAGTGCTTGGAGAAACAAATAATAGAGAACAACACCCAACCCCTTGTTGTACCATTATTTATGTGATCTACAAACCCTTCATAATTATTTCCAACTAAGGTTAAACGCTTTATGAGTTAGCCCCGTTTGTCCATCTGCAAAAGGGGTCGGGGGGGTGGGGCACGATAACTCTTAAAGATAATCCAAAATAAACAAAATGTAAGTAGAATGTAGTGTCATTATTAAGAATTTGCCCTCTATAAAAATTGCCAAATTGATCCAAGAGTTGCCTAAAACTTGGAAACACCAACAAAATCATCAGCTTTGTACTGCTTTTTAAATATGATAACAAACGCACATTGGAAAGCAACATAATCCACAAGTATGCATGATTTTAGTTTCCCCCCCCCCCCCCAACTTGTTTTCCTCCAAAGTTCTAGATTAAAGATGTGTGCCACTGTAACCCGGCTTGACTGACGATGATGCAACTCCCAACAAAGACACGACAAGGATTTTACTTGTCGTCTAAGTTGCTCTTTTTAGCACACTTACAAGGAACACCACTCCACAGGCTAAGGTTTGAACACAGATGAAGCAATTCACGTGCCCCAGAGGTCAGCATTTTCATAGCTGCACATTTTTTTACAGCACAGGTTGATTCCTGGTAATTTTTACGAACGTTTACCAAAGCACATGGTCTTTTCTAAAGTAAGCAAAGTAGAGATTTACAATATATTGAAGGCAGACTGATATAGAGATAATAAAATAAAGAGGCCAGCGAGATCAGGATCGAGTGCTTTTGAAAAAAAATATGTTATAATGAAAAGCAATATGCCAATGTGGTTAAAGAAAACGTTTTTTCCATCAATGAATATTATCTGCGAATAGAAACGTCGAGTCTGAACATAGGACAAAACCTGAAAAGTGTATGAAGTAGCATGGAGAGATGCATGCTGGAAATTACACCAAGAGACATAACAAGAAACACGTAGCTCGTAGATCAAAAACGCAAATTAGACAGATCATATTGACTGTTATGAAAATGGAGTTTGATAAGAATATATTGCTAAGTGGGATGACAGCAGATGGACAAAACTGGTGAATGAATGGCAGCCTAACGAAGGAATGCTCAAGAGGATTACCACCGTGGAGATGAATCGATAAGATCAGCTAAATAGATTGTGGCATCGCAGAACCATGAAGGAAGGGCAATAACCTCGGTAGACCTTCATCCAGCAGTGGTTGAATCATGGATGATGTAATCTCATATGAAAAAGATAATTATTTTTTAATAACGATTCCTGTAGCTACTAAATGCTCTCCCTCTGGCGAACACAATACAGCAGGGCATGGAACGCCGTGAAAAATTGGGTCACAATGACATTGCACATTGGAGACACCAACCTCACAAATTCAAACCCATTCATGCAATAAAACACATCAACACAGCATTCCGGCACTATGCGGCATGTCAAGCATCATCACCCCTCGATCCGTTCTAGCTCTTCATAACGAGATGAAATTGAAAATGACCGGTGACCTACATAGAATTCAGCCGCATTATTTCCACCACCAACTCACACTTGCAATGACTTATATGCTATTATTACACACTGGTATTATTGTTACAATTTTTTTTTTTACTTTTTGTTTAAACACGAACTGCTCAGGAGGTTTCAAGATTATTTTTAAAAGGTGTGGTAAACTCCCTGTTGGGGATTTTGTTGCTTGTGGAAGTAAACAGCAGCAGCACATATTCCACACGTGCAAAGAGATAACACTCAAATATTCACAGGTCTATAAATTGCAATAATAAATCATCAAGAATTAATTCACGAATATAACTTTTGCCATTTTCTACAATGTGTTGTTGATAAATCCCTTAAATTTACAAGACTGTTTTAATTTCCATCACCAGCATTCATGTACTGTAAACTATGAAGGTTCCCAGTGAAATACAATCATAAACATTCACGCAGGGAAATACACGCACAAGTAAAAACCACTACTGTTTAGGTTGGTAATAAAATATTGGCTCTTTCCAGTGGGGAAAGTTAAATGAAAAACTGTTAATCATTCAGTATAGAAAGAAAAAAACAAGACAGCATCATCTTTCTCGAATAGTGTTCTCTGTTCATTTTCTGTTCAATGAATGCCTCCCGGTCACATTTTGCAACATGACCTACGCCCAAGCCTCACCACCCTCCACCCTCGCTTGCTTTTTTTCCATCACAACCACAAATATGAAATAAATGCCGAAAGAAATTTGATTGGTTACACATTTCTAACCTCAACTGGGCAAGGCATACTGCTGGAAAGTTATGACTGTTACAAAACCTTTCATCAAGCACGTGTCTCACAAGACTAATGGATGAATGTGCACTATGTTAAGAGGAATAGTTAACAACAAAAACCAATGCCGGACATCACTCGTGACCTTCCCAGACAAGTTGTGCTCAAAAAGTAAGGCTACCCAAAGAATTCCAAAAGTTTCATATTCACTTTTTCAAGACTGTCCAATGACCCCCGTCTCCACAGTGGCTCAGTAGGATGACTATGTGAGTCATGTTCAGTTATTCCCCTCCAAGACATAGGGATGAGTCATGGTGCCAATTGCAAAGGGTTTAAGGGTAATTTTCTCCCTTGGCAATAGTTCCACCCGTTTGAATTAGAATCCAAAAAAAGAGTGAGCCACAGGAAGTTATGTGGAAAGTAAGCACAATGACAATGCCTATGGCTCAAAAACAAACGATACGACCAGTGCTACATAGCTGCATATTCTGTGGTTCAATGCTTACAACTAGCCAGATATGTTCTTGGAAATCACCATAACGATGCCATCTGCTTTAACGTGCTGCATAAATTGCACGTGGTGTCATCACCATTCACAAGAATATGCTAGCATGCGTATCACAGCCCAAAATACAATAATGAAAATTACACAAGAATAAAACATGTAAAACAGTTGCTATGTTAGCAACGCTCTCAAGGTTGTACATGTAAAAATCAAGTTCACAACATACCAAAGAACGTAAAAAAAACGTTTCAATGCTGTTAGAATTTCAGTAATAACTGAAATCCTTATTTTACGTAATAAATGTCCATTTCAGTTACCTTCAGTAGAAATTTCCTATTGAAAAGCTCTACCGACATAAAACACCCATACCTTACCAGCGTAGATGAATGTGTTTAAAATTTAAGCCGTCACCAATCACCAGAAAGGATACGATCTGTGCCAGGGAACAGCGTCCTTCCCGTCAATAATTCAGCCATGATGCAGCCCACAGACCAAATGTCGACTGGAACAGAGCAAATATAAGCATTTAACAACCGTTGGCATGTTGGATGAGGATAACATGTTCATAAACTTAATTCATAATATTCTGATAGTCCTGTACAGTGAGGGAAAAACGTATTTGATCCCCTGCTGATTTTGTACATTTGCCCACTGACAAAGAAATGATCAGTCTATAATTTCAATGGTAGGTTTATTTGAACAATGAAAGACAGAATAACAACAAAAACATCCAGAAAAACGCATGTCAAAAATGTTATAAATTGATTTGCATTTAATGAGGGAAATAAGTATTTGACCCCTCTGCAAAACATGACTTAGTACTTGGTGGAAAAACCCTTGTTGGCAATCAGAGGTCAGACGTTTCTTGTAGTTGGCCACCAGGTTTGCACACATCTCAGGAGGGATTTTGTCTCACTCCTCTTTGCAGATCTTCTCCAAGTCATTAAGGTTTCGAGGGTGATGTTTGGCAACTCGAACCTTCAGCTCCCTCCACAGATTTTCTATGGGATTAAGGTCTGGAGACTGGCTAGGCCACTCCAGGATCTTAATGTGCTTCTTCTTGAGCCACTCCTTTGTTGCCTTGGCCGTGTGTTTTGGGTCATTGTCATGCTGGAAGGAGGTTCTCATGAGGGAAGGAGGTTCTCACCCAAGATTTCACGGTACATGGCCCCGTCCATCGTCCCTTTGATGCGGTGAAGTTGTCCTGTCCCCTTAGCAGAAAAACACCCCCAAAGCATGTTTCCACCTCCATGTTTGACGGTGGGGATGGTGTTCTTGGGGTCATAGGCAGCATTCCTCTTCCTCCAAACACGGCGAGTTGAGTTGATGCCAAAGAGCTCCATTTTGGTCTCATCTGACCACAACACTTTCACCCAGTTGTCCTCTGAATCATTCAGATGTTCATTGGCAAACTTCAGACGGGCATGTATATGTGCTTTCTTGAGCAGGGGAACCTTGCGGGCGCTGCAGGATTTCAGTCCTTCACGGTGTAGTGTGTTACCAATTGTTTTCTTGGTGACTATGGTCCCAGCTGCCTTGAGATCATTGACAAGATCCTCCCGTGTAGTTCTGGGCTGATTCCTCACCGTTCTCATGATCATTGCAACTCCACGAGGTGAGATCTTGCATGGAGGCCGAGGGAGATTGATAGTTCTTTTGTGTTTCTTCCATTTGTGAATAATCGCACCAACTGTTGTCACCTTCTCACCAAGCTGCTTGGCAATGGTCTTGTATCCCATTCCAGCCTTGTGTAGGTCTACAATCTTGTCCCTAACATCCTTGGAGAGCTCTTTGGTCTTGGCCATGGTGGAGAGTTTGGAATCTGATTGATTGATTGCTTCTGTGGACAGGTGTCTTTTATACAGGTAACAAGATGAGATTAGGAGCACTCCCTTTAAGAGTGTGCTCCTAATCTCAGCTCATTACCGACACCTGGGAGCCAGAAATCTCTGATTGAGAGGGGGTCAAGTACTTATTTCCCTTATTAAAATGCAACTCAACTTATAACATTTTTGACATGCGTTTTTCTGGATTTTTTTTGTTGTTATTCTGTCTCTCACTGTTCAAATAAACCTACCATTAAAATTATAGACTGATCATTTCTATGTCAGTGGGCAAACCTACAAAATCAGGAGATCAAATACTTTTTTTCCGTCACTGTATGTCCCAAACACAACACAGGCAGTAACAAAAGAGACATGTTTAATAATAGTTTGGAGCGTGAAATTCAATTATAGGATGCGTGAGATTCAAGTACAGGATCCCCAGCGGTGCTGGTTCAGTACTCGATCAGGAAGAAAATTTAGCTTCTTAAGCTCCCAACCACACCTAGCATGAGTATAAACTTCATCTTCTTTAAAGCACAACTGTAAGTTTGCCATTGGGTCACACGGACGTTAATTATTATGCCATCAGAAATGTACCACATTAGTAACATCAAGATCGTCAAATATACTTACAAATGAAAGCATGCATGAATTTGTTTGTAAATAATGCAGTTACAAATTAACCATATTTCCCCCAAAACTGCATTGTGAAACAATACATTGAACAGATTATAGTGTGATTTTAAATGCCAAATTATAAAACAATTTTCAAACAGGAAGAAAGCCCATTGTGAAATTACTGGTATTTCGAGGCAAGTGAGCTGCATGTTCACAAAGAGCGTGGGTGTCCGAGCTATCTCATCGTTCACCTGTCTGGTTGTAGTGCATCCAATTGAGCATGATCTCGGGTGCACGGTACCAGCGGGTAGCGACGTAGCCCGTCATTTCGTCGTCCGCGTGCCGCGCCAGCCCAAAGTCAAGGATCTGTTAAGGGTACGGAGTGGAGGGTGAAAATGGTGTGCAGACATTGAGCCCTTGCAACGGTTTAAGGGGTTATTGACCTGTAAATTCCGCAAAATGCAGAATTACTGCAATCTCAAACGGAAACGTGGCACATGCGCTTTAGCAATGCGAAGCTGTAAAAATAATTTTATATTTGTCATGAGTTCAACCTTGAGAACAGCAGTAAAGTATAGACTGTTTTTTTTACACGTATCTAATTTTCATGATAGGGTTTGGGGCTTTTATAATGAGACATGTGCGTGTATTTTCTGCAAATCCGCAACGTTTGAATGGATATATAATTAAGTGCAGTTACAGTTTGGCTGGCTGAGTATGATTAGGTTGTTTGCGGTGAGCTTTTGTATAGTCTACTTCACACTAATTGCTCATTAACAGCTACATACATTAATGCACAGGCTGTTTATACAGCCATGAGCATGTTTCCATGTCTCAGCATAATTATTCTAGTTTTAAAGACATGCATGTTAATAAATAAAAAACAGAGATATACACTGCAGCCTTCATTGTGACAAGAAAAGAGACTAATTGGTTGTGGTATTTCTATATTATATGGTTGGGGGGAAAAAAAACACATTTGTCTATATATGCATAAGGTTGCTGTAGTAAGGTTGAGGCCTTCAAAAACACAAGCCTTCCACCTACTCTGCAGGACTATGTGCATCAGAAGTAATCATACTTTTAGCTCGCAGTCTTCATTCACTGCCAAATTGCTGGGTTTCAGGTCCTGAAAAATAATAAATTGAGAATACTGCGCATCAGCAAGACTAACCCACAAAAAGTTCAATACAATCATCTTTTAAAATACAATCATATAAAAAATTACAAAGAGGCAATAAATAAAAGATTTACCCTGTGAATGATCCCAGCTGAGTGAATGTACTGCACAGGGGATTACAAGAGAACAATACAAATGTTATTAAAACAATAGCCACAACAATAATGGGAAATAAATTACAATGTTAAGTTCCTTAATGTTTTCAAGATCCTTATGCATTGTTACAATCTCACCGAGGCAGTTAGCCTATGGAACCCTTTCTGTCGAGAGTACTAGTCCAGTGTTGTAACTTTAGAGCGATTCTTTTGCACTGCGCCCGAACATGTGAATCTCAACTGATGCACGTGAGATAACGTGCAATGAGCTTCACAGCCGACTGCACTCTGAAAGCATGCATTTTAACAGTGGCACGTGGAGAACAGCTTTGTATTGGAACGAGCATGAGCATTAACAAACTCCAAGCGTGCAGCTTATCTCAAACACATTTTCCAAAACATGATCTTTGCGTCTACTTAATGTGTGCAGCCTATAATGTGCTCGTGTGTTTAACAAAAAAAGTGCTTACACATCGTGGGGGGTTTCTGGTAGATAAATGAAGTTTTGGCACATCCAGGGGTATCAACATTTAATCAGACGCATATCCTTTAAATGAGCCGATCAAAAGATAAATGTCAAAGATAAAAATGTGGCATGGTCTGCGAAGTGCAATACAATCAGGAGAAATCTGAAACTGCCATGAAAGAGACATCATAACATTGACAGCATTAAGAGTAAACCTTCCTGAGTGGGGCTAGATCATCAGGACAAGCTGTTAAGTAACAGCGTAATGGCATTTTAAACTGAGGAGCCTGTGAGTAATTGCAAACGCACCTTGAGCCCACGAAGGATCTGATAAACCAGGAACTGCACGTGGTCATCTGTAAGTTTCTGACATTTCACGATGTTGTTGAGGTCAGCGCCCATCAGATCTGTCACAAGATACCTACATAATGCACGCATAAAAGAAGCAATTATCCCCCAAGCTTTTTAATCGATGACTGCTAACCGTAAATACTGTAAAAGCCAGCACCTGTTCAGGCTGGAATGTTACAAGACAAGAGTGGCGTGGTGCTGACCACGCCAGACCACTTTATTCCCACCAGTGCCGGTGTTTACACACCACATTTGATATTATTTAAAAGCGTGAGGCTTAAAAGTTATGTTATTCAATTTAACCGTTTTTATAATTTAAATTGATGTAAAGTTGGAAATTTCATCTTTCCATTTGAATGCACTGTCAGTTTCCAGTTTCTGATCTAGACAATTTTTTTAGCAGCAGTTTTGACGCTGATATCATATTGACACATGTGCTGCCATTCACATCATGTTTATCTCTACCGAGTGTTCTGACCAACTTGCACATTCTTAGAGGTTGTAAAATTCTTGGACAGCTGCACCGATCCTGTTTTTTGGGTTTGTTTAGTATGACAGCACAACAAATACCATGTTTGTGATAAATTTGCTACAGTTTTGCTGTGCTGAATGTCTTAAAATGGGACCAACTGAGCATCTGCGATGGGGACAAAAGGGTCATAGATTGAGACCTAACGTAAATAACATGCAGAAAGTGGCTGAAGGCTGACTGACAGAGATGCGCAAGTAAGTAATGATCAGCGGGCCATTTGAACAGGGGCTTGGAAAGACTTCGGTAATTTCGTTGACTGGAACACACTTATAGACGCACGCTGTTAACCGAGACGGGCAAAGTAGAGCCCTCACAGGACGGAACGTGCCATGAAGCCACGTTACGGATTCTGGCACACAGTGCGTCCCCTATCATTAAATGGGACGTGCCAACACGCATGCTGGCCAGGGATGGCACACACCCACTTCCAGCGAAAAACTGGGACAGGTGCTGCATGCGTGAATAAGCAACTGATTATGTGGGGCAGACAAAAACAAGGTTTGAAGTACTAAGCTAGACAAAACATTTGAGAATTACTGATTAAGAATAGGTGGCCTGGGAAACAAAATAAGTAAAACGAAGATAAAATTACCCAGTTAATGTAAAGAACTCGGGAGATATTACATTTATCTACGGATGATGATGATGGCAGTGCTGGATTGAATGTGATACAAATTAGATTTGTCAAGTGAACGTTAATATGACCTGGACCGTCCAAAGACTGAAGATCATTATGTTGCAGTTGATTCAACGTGATAGAAGCTAATTCATGCAATTTACTAAAATCTCATTCTGAAAATGCCTAAATAAAACAAATCAAATGCAGGTGAATATTACCAAGTCGAACATCCTCAGAACATACATTTGTGCAAAGGTCTGAATCTCAGCATGGAAGACAGCGGGCTGCTTACAGTAAGCACCAGAGCTCATTACTCATATCCGCTCATTTAAACAAACAGTTGTGGTCTGGAGCAGCCTGCTCAAGCATAGCTGCAATCTAGCTACGCAAGAATGAGCTGCTTATAATTTCTTCTACATGACCGCACGTTAAAAGTAGCTTACAAACCTACAGATTCTTAGGATAACAATCTTTCAGGAAGGAATATAGAGCAACACATATAAACATATACTATGGCCAATATTATTTATGTTGCAAAACATCATGGAAAATAAGCACTATATCTTTGAGTTTCAAACATCTCCAGAGCAGATATACAGGGAAATCATCATGAACTGTAGCTCAGAAGCCAAAACACAGCTGTCTGTAGCAAAAAAAGCGAACGTCCACGGGTAAACAATGCTTTCTAATTTTTTATTTAAAGCTTTCGTGACTGCAGTATTTCATATTCTTAGCTCTTTCGGTAAAGTCACGTTGAAGGGAAACAATAAAATAATAAAATATATATAAAACAATAAAAATTATCACGATGTTTCGACCATAACACAAACGGTCGTCATCAGGTGTGTCGGTTTGCATTAATGCAAACCGACACACCTAATGACGACCGAAAAATGCTTTCTAATGTTTTCAGGCTCCAACGGTGTGACGTCAAGGTGGGACAATTGATCAGCGATGAGTTTATTGCATGTCAGCAGGGGCGACATTCACGCAACGCCTTGTTACAATCGTCACGGCCCTCGCTCTCGCATCCACTTACAGATCGTCAAATTCCTCCAGCGACGAGTTTGGGGTGAACACATCCATTAGACCAATGACCTGCAGGAAAATAAAAAAGCAGCATCACTACTGCCACACGAGCACAACTCCAAATGGCAGACAGGCAAGGCACGGTTCTTTCATCCGCAACATAAACACGTTTTTACCACCGCCGCCGCACCCTTACCCTTTGACATGAGCACCAGGGAACCTTCATCAAGCACCAGAGCATCCAAGGATATATATTCTAATCGTGCATTGCATATCCATGCAAACCAGCACGGAAGTGCTGTTACGCGACGCATTCTACAGCGAAGCCCAGAGCGAAGGCGTTTTGTTTTGATAGGGCACACATGCATATCCCGCACTACACGTCCCTTGTGCAACGCAATCCTCGAGGAGCGTCTGGCTGTAGAATAACAATAACGGACAGGGTAGATAAGCCGTCTCTAGATTGACGCTTGGATAATTGACACGCCTGAGCGCTAAATGTCAAATCAAGGTGCCCTGAGGACATCTCATAGCAATGCAGCATTACTTGTGGTTTGCTTGCAAGGAAACTGCACTTTGTGTGAATATAAAAGCAAAGCATAGCAGACCGATATTGATGAAATCTAGCAGTTACATAATATGATGAACGCAATATTTTTTTTCCAAAAATATAACGAACGCAATATAATTTTGTCAAAAAGCAATGAGTGAAAGTGTGTATATTTTGTAACCATTACATTCTTTAAATGTTTGCACAGAATCTCATGTAAAAAGCAAGCTTTTTACCGAAACCCTGCATTCCCATCTGCAAAGAAATAAAACGTGCAATATATATATACAAAGCAATCACCAACGAATGTATTATAGAAATAAATATATTATCTAAAGCCTTTCAAAGTAACACAATTTAAGGCACAGTATAATGGAATCCAAATATCCAATGGAAGGGCTGGGTCACTCTGGACATATTATACCTGACTTGGGCACGCCACACCCAAGGGGACCTGGTAACAACAATAATCTGGACATATTATACCTGACTTGGGCACACCCAAGGGGACCTGGAAACAACGAACCGGCAAAATCCATAGCATTGAGTCATTTGGAAATAGTAATATTAATAAATACAACTTTCACTGAGGTCCGCGCCACTATTTGGCGTGCTCCTCGTACGCCCCCCTCGACGTTAACGCCATCACCACTTGGCTGCCGCGTCGACTCTCGGGCAAGCAAGGCTCACGTTCTCATGCTTCATGTGCTTGAGCAGTCGCAGCTCGCGGTACGTCCGCTTGGCGTGGATGACAGACTGGAAAGGCCGCGAGAGCTTCTTCACGGCCACCTTCATGCCCGTCTTGGTGTCGAGCGATGAGCTGCCACGGCAAAGCAACCACAGCAGGCTCGGTCGTCACGCGCGCCCCCAATGGCACCGGAGAAAACACTTTTTTCACTTGCATCCTTCCTGTCCTCCAGCTTGTTCAATACAATTAAAACATGTTGCCACGATTGAGTAACCAAGTTGTGATATTTGTATTAAACAAGGGCACAAACTCTAGTTAAGTGGCTTAAGCTCTGGAGCAAGTTAACTTGAACATTTGCACCACCCAGCACTTATCTCATCTCGGCAAGCTCTGTCAGCTGCATGGCTAAGTTGTCTGCGTTGTGATGTCAATGACAAATTAGCAGTGTTTTATATATCACGCTCTCAATACTGTATACACCTTGCTGTATATCTATACACAAGAGGTGCTGCAACGACTAATTTAATGAGAGTGGTAGAAAACAATTGACGTGAGCTGGGGAATTTACTAATTCTAGGGAAACTTTCAAGTCATTAGTCTAAGAGCATCTCCAACCATTTAATTGATTTTGGAATTAAAATAAAAACCACGAGCAATGAGAAAATCAATCGCCAAGCAAAAATCTCTTCAGACAGCTTAACAGAAGCCAATATTAAGGAACAAATAAGCGTATGATTAATCGTACTCAAAATGTCAGTGTACATGTAAGACTATTAATATCGGTGCCCCTTGCTGCACTGAAAAATGTATAACATGATAAATGTGGTAAAGTGTGGCAGCAGTTTAGAAAGATTTCAACGAAGTTCACTCGCAACAAAATGACAAGGGGTGTTTGGATTCTATGGTTATGGCAACGAGCTAACAGTCACAACGTGGATTGGAGGACAAGCCTTTCATTTAAAAAAAAATATAGCCTTTGGCAGTGTAAGATTCTGGAAAGCATGGCAACTTATGAACAAAACCAGTGGACACACCAGCAGCCTTGCGAGGTAACGTGCGCAAAAGGGATGTGGAATGTGGGCGAGAAGCACTGATGAAATCGGAGTGCACGTGGAAGTGAAAACTGCAGCTACAAAAGGCAAGAGCAGGTGGTTTCCAACAAAGGAAGAATTACTCCAGCAGATGAGAATTTACAAAAAAAAGGATGTTAGAATGTTGAGTTTGCGCGAAGTTGGTCAAGTTTCCTGTTAAATGCAGTTGATGCTGATGAGCTCTTTCCAAATATGGCTCAATTATTTAACATTTGAAACTCTTCAGATTACTAAATAACAAAGGTGGTGGGATATTTTTTTCTGAAACCTCTAGGTGCACTCTAAGAGTTGACTTGATAAATATCGTGAAACGCTTTACAAATACAAGCCGAGGAAGGTCAATAATTGTACTGTATTACATCACGAGCTAGCTGTGCTACTCATTATGCAAACAATGCTAAAGAGAGGTCGAGGCAACGCTCTGCTTTAAGCCACTTAGGGCAAATTTGATAAGATAGTTACACTTTGATGCCAAGTCAAGAGGGACCTGTGTATTAAGTCAATAAAGGTCCGATGCAGGTTCATGCATCTTGATCCACAAATGCGTAAAATCAATGTGCACTTGAAGTGTTCCCGGCAAGCACAAAAGGACATTGAGAATGGCCGCGACATAAATATTCCGTCACTGCTTTGCACAGAATGCAACATACACTCTTAATTAGTAACAGCAGCAACCAAGTACCACTGTACTGTACAACAAAGTTGTAGCCTTGTGCAACTCTCAAGCATGCACAACAGTAAAGCGCTGTTTTAAATAAAAACATTTTTTTTTTTAAAACCCAAGCTCTTTAGGAAATGGTGCAGAGGGATTGCAGTTCTCTGCAGTTTCTAAATTATGACAGGACACGTTGTGCAAACGATTTCACGGAACAGAACTAAAATAAGACACAAAAAAAGAGTGGACAACGTCGTTTGCATGGAGGACCCACATCACGCGCCTTCTAACACAACAGAGCGCGGCTTGCAACTCCGAAACGTCACAAAAATGGGACAACTTAAAAAAACCACACACACAAAGCATCGGTGCAATAACCAACGAATGCATTTTCCTGAGGGCCACTTGTGCAGCCCCATCAAGGTTATTTCAGTCTAAACGAGCTGGGGGGAGGAGGAGGACGTGCGGCACGGGGGAGGAGGGGGCACAGACAGCACAGGACAGTGTGTTCCTGTTGCTAGCGTTCACTCCACGAGCTCGGCACATTTAGATAACACTGGAGGGCGCACGC
Organism: Petromyzon marinus; assembly: GCF_048934315.1. NCBI lineage: Eukaryota > Metazoa > Chordata > Hyperoartia > Petromyzontiformes > Petromyzontidae > Petromyzon > Petromyzon marinus. Next base: position 8,870,776 of record NC_133680.1, read on the forward strand.
TCTGCGATGTGGGGGCATATGCTACAACAACTACGTCGTTTGTCCTTTTAAGATTGCTCTCCCGTTTGCTGTTGACGAGACGCGCGACAAAAGTGCATTCCTCATAGCCCATATGCTTAATGAATCATTGCAAAGCGGTGGCCACGAAGTGAATAAATTACTCACTCCTCCCAAAGCTCCTAAACCCCATGTGGCCTAAATTAAATGCTCCCATTTTGCTCAAAAAGGCACAAACGCGCACGTGATGCACACTCCTCGCTGATTGGAAACAAGTTGCAGAATTAAACTGCAATGTGTTTACAAACAAACACCCAATACTGTACTCGCCTTACCAAATAAGCAAGTATCATACAATGGAAGCAAAAATACACTCAAGACAATGGACATGTGCGGACTAAATGTTAACAATGCACTTTACTAAAGCGCATTGCTCAGCAGTAAGAGACGTGTTTGTTTTTTTACAGCTGGCAATCTCAATTGAAGTGTTGCAGTAACGATCTCAATTATAGTATTGACTACGTTCATTCACAGCAATGCTGAAACCAAAGTCACAGTATAAAGCCTTGCTTTGGCACGATAACATTTCTCACTTTTATCTTCGGGCGATTAGATTACATAGAGCACCGAATTATGTTCGATGCAAGGCATACTTCACTTGCATCATCGTCAATGTTTTATGTACCAATCACTCGTGCATGTACCCGAATTATTTTGGACACACGGCGACATGCGCGTTCTTTCATTTTACGATCGTCACTATTGTAGTGTACTGCATGTGCCTTTCATTTTTGTGGACATCCCTCGGAACAAAAGGCGTTCTGTTACAATGTGCTTAGTTGTGTTAACGTAACCAGTGATGCAAGCATCTCGTTTTCAGGGGTAGCTCGGCTTCCACCAAGTTCATGGGCACGAGGGTTGGACTGCCAAGCTTCATCAAAATATAAGTTTACCCAAAGCAGAGCTCTTATTAAAATGTCCCGAGTGCACGCAGGGGGGAGATGTTTAAATCCGTCCCCGTGTCTTGCACGTGCATCTGCTGACTGATGTGCAAAGATGGCCAGAATCAGAACCCCCTGCCCCTGATTTGCCTATCCCTGCCGTTTAAAAATGGAAACGACAATGGGCAACTTTTACGCGTGCAAGGACACAAAAAAGTGGCAACAATGCCACTGTATATGAACAAAGAGTCTCGAAAATACCAAACAATGGCTTTCATGCAGTTTGATGGGATACGTCTGTGGCTGCCTAGCAATGAGACAGTCTACTGAATGTCGGCAAAGAGACAACCGCCCCAGAAATGAGTTACGTAATGCAAATCTATTACCCATTATAAAAGAATGAAATCCAATCCTGTGTCATTCCACTGCTTGACGACGGCCGATTGACCCCAACTTCGTCACGGCTGGTCAGTGTGGGTTGGGTGAGGAGGGGGTAGATGCTTGAGAAGCTTTATGAAAAGTCAGAAACAATAATAGCTCGCTAGAGTGTTTATACAGGCGCGAGGACAGCAGGAAGTATAAAAACACAAAGCACCGCATTAAGCACAAAGCTTGGTGCGACTCCCAAACACCTCAAGTTGATGGAACCGGACGCCAACCAATGACACAGTAATACAACAGTAATTAATGTAATAGGGTAAGCCATATGATGTATTCCCAGGTCACCCTTGTATATGAGACTACCCTGGCCACATGCGTTCTCGCCTGGTTAAATAAACTCGACAATTCGATAAACAAGGGCATCATGGGCAATGCCGAACATTGGCTTCCTCTAGTTTGATGCAATTACTTATTTGGCAACGTAACTATGCGGGTGTTTCAATTAGCACAGAATAAAAATAACCACATAAAACATGATTAATTATCTACATACGAATAGTCGTGGAACCTCAATTGCACAAATTCGAAATATTTGCTTGCAGAAGTTTGGCCAAAGATTTGTGGCAGCATAACCATTGGGAACGCGCCAGAACGGTTTGATAACTGTATTAGCAATCGTAGTGCAATGATACAACACCGGTAAGACTAATGAAAGATAATGCAAGTTGATGATAATAAGTTTGGCCCGTGAATTATGTGATCGGCAAGCATTTGGGACTACTGTACAGCTGATCAAGATAGTAATACCAGTACTGTATTGCAATACTGCAACGCGTTAATAACAGGTAATGACACCGACTCGCAACAATTTGTTCTACGAATACTTCAACGATTACGCGTCTCTTTGCAAGCTAAACTTTGCATAAGATTATGTTAATCGTGCAACAACACTCCAGTAAAATTAAACATTGACTCAAGAGCCCAAACGGGGCGTGTGGGAGCGATTGCTCATCTTCAGCCAGCAAAACAAGTCGGTGGCATATTCTGGCATATTCTTGGTTCTGGCATATTCTTGGTTCTTTCGAAAGAACCATGAATATGAATCCCTGCAGTCACGAAAGCTTTAAATCAAAATTTAAGTTGGTGGCAATTGTCCACATTTTCATGGCAGGGCCCGGTCCAAAAAGAAAAACCCACAGTACTCGCACAAACACAACGGCACATTAACTAACACTTCACTTCGATTTCACGAAAACAGCATAAAATGCACCGAGTGAGTGCCAATTTTGCAGACAAACTTGCATGGCTTTAAAAGTCTCCTCCACGTGCTGTGCAGCAATGACATGTACCACCACCACCACCGCGTACAGTGCATTTTGCAACGCGTATGCAGCATAACGGTGGTGGTGGTGTTGACCACAATAGCCACGCGTCAACTAGAGCCGTGCATTAGGGCCGCCGCCGCTAACACGTCCATCGGAATGAAATCTGACGATGATGACGATGATGATGTTGATTAATAATAATAATAAGAGCGATGCTCAACTCACCACACCGATCCGTAAGCCCCGGAGCCCACCGAAGTGAGGTTCACGTATCTGCGCGGCACCTCCCACACGGTCTTGTTCAACTCCTGCCGACAGAAGCCTTCCTTCACGTCCGAAGACATTGTCGTGGGCGTGTGGGGATGGACTTCTTCAATTTTTTTTAATAAAAAAAGACGGGAAAAGGAAAAAAATAAGGATGCCAACCCCCCCACCACCCCCCAACACATGCACACGCAGCCGACAACGCGTTGCAAATTAATGTTCGCCACAAGGCGGTTGTGTTGCGGCGTGGCTGGGTCGGAACCGTAACCCTCACCACCCCCCACACACACACGGCCACCCGAAACCCGCAGCAATATAAACTTAACCACCGCACTTGGCAAACAAGAAATTAGCCCAGGCCGAGAAGACGCGCGCTAATTTCCCGCCTCTTTATTTACGTTGCCCCGGCAACTTGCTCGCCACTGCTTCTGTTTTTTTTATCTCGATCAATCGATGGTTGCGTGAGCTGCTCCGTCCTCCGCAAGCTCACCCACCCACCACCACCACCACACGCTCCCTCGCAGCCAATTTAAAGTTTTTTTTTTGGTTATATGGGGTGCGCCTTTTAGATTTCCCAACGCGGATGCGCCGATAACTCAGCGGGCACTCGCAAGCCCATTGGCTGGAGAGCGCGTGACAGGCGGTGGCGTTGGGTGGGGGAGGGCGGTCGGCGACGGCGGCGGAAGCGAGCGCGGCTGTGATTGGTTCGCCGGGACGCGGTGCGCCTATCCGCGGTAAGGAATGCAATCGGGCCAAATTTGGTGACACCCGGCGTGGCGTGACGTCACTATGCGTGACGTCAGCGGGGTGACTCATGCGGTGGTCAGAAGTCACCCCTACGCTTGCTTAAGTCAGAGGAAGGAGGCGTACTTGTGACGCCTGTAAATTATAAGATACAGCTCCATCCAGCGTCTTGACATCGGGTGTGTGGGACAAAAATGTCATTCCTTCAGCCAAGCCCAATGGTTTTCCAAAAATACCACCGTATAAATGTTAAATTAAAAGACAAGCCCACAGTGTTGAATGTGGCCGTGCAAATCAAAGTATTGACCGAAAAGTAGACCCACTAGAGACTAATCATAGGATAGATTAACACTGACCTGAAAAAAATATCGAATATGTGACGTTTTTTTGGCAGTGACCCTTCTTCATGACACATAGAGATGCATAGGATAACCCTTGGGTATACATTGAAGACAAACCACACAGCAAGTACGATTGTAGCCACGTAACCCAGACGATGCACCACGTAGTCCACCACTCACATGTGCCACAACGAACGGAGAACGAGCAAAAATCACACGAACTCTTTTCCTGAAGCCCGCTCGTGGCTTGCAAATCTCGCGGCTCTGGCTTTAATCCCTGACCTTTTTAAACTTCGCCCTTTGATTTAAGATCTCCCTTTTTTCTTGCCACGTGTGTTTCCCGTGTTACCTGCTGGTGTTACTTGAATGGTGCATGCACTACTTGAATGTTGTTGTGTTTGCTACTCAGTGTCTGCAACGTGATGTTAAGGGCTGAATGTTACTTAACCGGGATGAAAGCCTCGCTCGATGCTCCAGGAAACATTGCTGTGCTGCTATCTTGTGGTAAATGTTCCATCTTCCAAAATCTGCGTGATCAACCAACTCTTGACTTCAACGTTCAACAAGTAACCGTGTTTCCACTTATTAACTATGATATTTTAAAACAAGTTTAACAGACGCGTTAGCTGGGTCTCACGACCGATTTTTTTAAATCATGCCTTATAGTCGCCCTCTGCTGGACACTATTAAATAAAGGCTAAGTCTTGTGAACCAACGCTTTCTAAAGCCCCAGTGATTCAGAACCAACCGTACGAATACATCATAAACGATATCGTTACCACGGATACCACTTTGAAAATAACGCGTGTAATCGTCTGTGACATTATAAAGGTCCCACATTTGATCAGAGGTCTTGACATGTTGTGTGGATGTGCGTTGAGTCGAGGAGGGAGGTCTTGTGTAGGGTGACATTGACAGACTCGTGTGTATGTTGAACTTCTTTAGCACCGTACGTAGTCAACCGTGCTCATCGGAGGCACGGGGGAGGACGACAAACTAAACAGAAAAGGCCATTCTAAACAAATTAGTTTTCAATCTAGGCCCTAAACTAAACTATTTTTTATTTTATTTTACCAGGTAAGGCTCACTGAGCTACATCGCTCTTTTTCAGAAGCGACATGGCCACAAATGATAGCTCAACGAAGTGACGTATCTCGATTTGAAGCTTTCGTGACTGCAAGGATCCATACTCTTTGGTTCTATTCGGTAAAGTCACGTAGGTGACTTTTTGTTGTTTTATTTTTTACCTACGTGACTTTACCGAACAGAACCAAAGAGTAAGTGACGTATCGTCTGGAAATGTATAGCAGCCAAATACTCTAAATGTAAGTTTCTAAACGTGGAGGGAAAACTTGGAGGACCCGGAGAATAATCCACACGACTAGGGGGAGAACATGCAAACTACAAATATACAGCAGGCGTCAGGGTTGGGCTCGAACCTACGACCTCCTGTATACCTGGAGAGGTATTTAACATCTCGTCACTGTGCCGCCCTGACCTGCATGATTCAAGCCTACCCTATATGATTCAAGCCTACCCTATATGACTCAAGCCTATCCTGTATGATTCAAGCCTACCCTGTATGACTCAAGCCTACCCTATATGATTCAAGCCTACCCTATATGACTCAAGCCTACCCTATATGACTCAAGCCTACCCTGTATGATTCAAGCCTACCCTGTATGACTCAAGCCTACCCTATATGACTCAAGCCTACCCTATATGACTCAAGCCTACCCTATATGACTCAAGCCTACCCTGAATGCCACACACGTGTCCAACCCTCCCCACACGCAGCTGTGCACTTTTCAAGATCTCGGTGTTTATGTAATCTCTCTAAGTAGAATTTTCTACAGACGCACTCTCCATCCCTCTCGCTACTCTCCTCTCAATTAATCCTCCCACATGCATTTATCCCTCGACTTTAAGAACCAACGTCTCACAACAAAACCTCGATTATTTTCACTCCGCTGTCCCACGACAGCTCACAAAGATCACAATCTGCCGTACTGCGCAGACAAATCACTCAAACCAATCATTTCAAACAAATAATAATGTGACATGAGGAAAACTATGTACAATGGCATTCGATCAACAACCATGCACCTTGTATATGAACATCTACATCCATTTTTTTTATTTAAAGCTTTCGTGACTGCATGGATTCATATTCTTGGTTCTTTCGGTAAAGTCACGTAGAAGGGAAACAATAAAATAATACAAATATAAAACAATAAAATTCTCTCGACGTTTCGACTCCAACACAAGCAATCATCATCACCTGATGATGATATAGGGTAGGCTTGAGTCAAACCACAGCAATAATTTTCTTGCTGTGGTTTTCACACCTGATGATGATTGTAATTTTTACACACAGCGTTTTATTAAGTCTCTTTTTTGTGTGGAATATTTGCTGGTATATTCCAGGATGTTTCTATTGCGCGACGTCGCTTTGGGATGTTCTGTGTTCAAATTTTGTTTGTTGCGGGTGCACCCGACTTAAGAGCCGCATGGCTCACAGGGCTCTACCTAATAAATGAAACTTGAAAACTTGAAACTTGTGTTGCAGTCGAAACGTCGTGAGAATTTTATTGCTTTATATTTTTATTATTTTATTGTTTCCCTTCTACGTGACTTTACCGAAAGAACCAAGAACATCTACAGCCATGTTTGTCAATCCACTGGTCAGTGCGGGTGGGAAATGCAGGGAGCTGAAACATGGGAGCATAGAAGTACAATACAAAACTGGATTTTGCTGCTCTGCCCTCTGCTGTCCACCATATAGCCCGACACACTAAAACAGCTTATGGTGCAAGGTGGCCACTCATCCAAATACTATGCAGGCTCAACCCTGCTTAGTTTCCGAGATATAAATAACACCTAAATATGTGCTGCTTACAAACAGCAGGAAGGCACGACTCTCATAATTCCTTATGGTGCATGTCATGGCCAACACATGTCCAATAAGGGGCCGTCCATAAATGACGTCACGCACCTATACGGGGTGGGTTAGACATTTGTGACCATGTGTGACGAAGGGGAGGGGGGTAAAAAATCGTCCAAAATCGCGTGACGTCATTTATGGACGGCCCCTAAATGCGCTCAGCCTTGCATAGAGCACACAACGAGGTGAACACTTGGCCATATTGTTGAGACCACCAATTCAAAAAAGTTAAAAGTGTGGCCGTCCCTTCTTCCTGCGTCGCTAAAACAGAGTACTGTTATTCTGTGTATGTTGAATGTTGAACTTCTTTCGCAACTTCATTACCTAACAATGCGTATTTTTGCCAACGTTGGCTGGCTCAATGTTGGCATAATTATCAACGATGGTTCCATATCATTCCAACGTTGGCTCAACGTTATGACAACGTTGGCATTGAACCGTTGGACCAAGGTTGCCCCCAACTTTCCATGCTAACTGCGATAACGTTGCCCTCATACGTCGACCCTCATCTGTGTCTGTTGGGAATCTTCAAGCACATGGTACCTAAATTTTGTTTTAAAGCTTTCGTGACTGCAGTAATTCATATTCTTAGCTCTTTCGGTAAAGTCACGTTGAAAATATATATATTTTATTATTTTGTTGTTTCCCTTCAACGTGACTTCACATGGTACCTGTACATTAAACAAATAAAAATTCGCGCAACAGCCACGATAGCGACTAATTTTTCGAGCAAACGAAATTTTCGCTCAACTACAATAAAAAAAGGTTCATGTAAGTGTGTTTGCTCTATATATTGTATCTTACATACAAACATTAAAACTCCACTCCCTTACTAAGATGGCGCCGGTTATATTGCGCGGCCGCCATTTTGTTTCCCCCCCCCCCACCCTCCTTTGTGAGTCACGTCAGCTCAATCACGCGATTGGTCGATGCGCGGTACGTGGCTAACGCGCCGGGACCAATCGGCGGGGAGCGTAACATGGTGGGTGGGTAGGGGAAGACGAGCTGTGAACGAGCAGAGCGATGGCCGCTGCGAGTGCCCGGCTGCTGGTTCACCTGGGGCACCTGAGGGGACGTCCACCGTCAACGCTGCCCCTCGTATCCTTCACGCGACGACGAACTAGGAACCCATTGCTCGCGACGTCTCCTCGTGGTTACCGCTGTGTGTGTGTGTGCTACTACATGGCGCTGTTGCGGGAGAGTAAAGTTCGCGTCTCTTGTCGTTGTTGTTACACGTGGGTCATATGGAGTCGTGTGGAATGCGGTTGATGTTGCGGATGACTCTTGTTGTTATTATTGCCGGGATTGCATTTGTTGGGGAAACAGCTGCGGGAGAAGCGACACTGCAATGAACAAGTGTTTTAATTCAGGAACGCTTTAATGCCACATTATTTGACGCCTGTAAATAAGCTTGTCATTGCAACCGCACTTAGTGATGCTTTATTACTTGGCATATCGACTGTAAAAAAAATGTACCGTTATGTTTAAACATACTTTTACAGTGCGTAGAGATCGTAATTGCTGTGTGTGGATGCTGTCTCAATTTTATAACGAGTTATTATCACCAAATTACCCGTAATGCGACAGATGTCATGAGCACACCTCCAAAGCTAAGCAGGTTTGAGCCTGGATAGTGTTTAAATGAGCGACCGCTACGCACGCACGGATTGTTAAAGAGTCTGCATGGTTGGCAGCAGAGATGAGGAAAATCCATTGTTGTACTGAGCTTCTATGCGCCCTGGTCTAATAAGCCCCACTACCTGCATTGCGTGGGGAGGCCTTCACCCAGGAGTCGATTAACAAAGTGCTGTGCATGCATTAAATATCAGGAGGCCCGGTACCTGGTTAAATTCAACCTTTGGAAAGAATGTGGTTATTTTAAGAAGACCATGCAACAACATCAGTTGTATGCAAATAGTGTTTAGTTATTAACCAAAGTACTGTACTCTTAATTGCGACTGATGTCATCTTGTCTCGGACGCTATGCAGGGTTGAACCTGGTTTGTACTTGGATGGGTTGTTTCCGAGGCTTGCCAGGTGTTGTAGGCATTATTAGACGACGAGGTGGCCAGGATATTGAATGTTACCTTTGCGTTTGTGGGTTTTCCCTGGGTTCTCTGGTTTCCCCGTCATATGCCAAATACTCATTTATGGAATTGGTCAAATATCCCTGTGCAGGACCCTCCCGAACAAGAGCTTTGAGGGTCAGTGAGACTTTTCTGGGTAATTAATTATTAGCATTAGTATTATGGTTACATGGTATGGGTAAAACGTAAAAATAGTAGATGCAAAACCTTTCTCATTTTAAATGTGTGCTTAATTTGACCACATTACTTGGTGTTTTATCCAGGTATGTATATAATTGCATAATTTAACTTCCATTGTTTTCAATAAAAGTAATAAAACATTTCAAAAGCCGCATGCAGAGCACAGTGCATTGCAAGACATCATGGGGCCAAAGGCTGACAGATTATAAACTAGTGGCGCTCTCAGTGCCTATCCACCTACAGAACTTTGGTCGTTCTTTCATAAGGTCATCATAGGTCATGTAGACCCTTGAAAAACATTGTCCTAAATATAGGTAATTTTTTGGCATGTCATGAAACATTGGTTAGCACACACGTGACTTGTGATCCAGAGATCGCTGGTTCGTTTTCCTGGCGCAGCAGTTTAAACAATGCAAGGTTCTTAAATCCCACCGCCTCTGTCCCCACCCAGCAGTATAAATGGATACACCACAGTCGACCGGCAGATCATGTGTGGTGGGGCTAAACGTCGGTACTATCACCTCTTCAAAGACATGAGCTCATGGAAGGGTATGCCAAATGCCATCAAGGGAACTCTCTAGAGCTCCCTCTAACGGTGACCCCTTTCTCCAGTATTGGCGTGACCATGCAGTTACAGGGCTGTATCTTTATCTTTTACTATTCTTGCCACTTTGTTATCAGTACTTCTTGTAGGGTTAGTCACATGCAGCAGTGCACAGCCCTGCTTCAAAACACCACGGGCAACAAAACTTGCATCAGTGTCATTTGCCTGAAATTATCTGATCTGCAGTGTCAATAATTTCAGTTTTTCTATGATGCCATTGGACCTTCAAAGATGTATGTAGCTATGTTTTGTGGCAGTACAAATTAAGTGGTTTTTTTGTGTGCATTTATCAGTGACTGGGCTGTTATCAGGAATCTCGGTTGGTATGAACACCTTATTCTGAGAGACAACATAGTGTCTTAAGACAGAATCTTGACACACTTAATGACTTAAGAGCAGAGTAATACCACATACTCTATATGAACAGCATGCTTAATACAAGCACAGATGCGAATATATAGTCATAGTCCATTAAGTGTAGTTTAATATTTATTAATGTGGATTTTCCTTAAGTTGGTTATGAGAGCCCCAATCATGTCGGAGCTGCTCAGGCAATGCACCAACCCAACATCCCACTCAAATTCAGGTGCGTATTAAAAGTACAACTCATGAAACTTGTTTTAATTTCAAGCAATAACACTGCGTGCAATTGTTAAGGCAAGACAAATTAAATCGGAGCTTGTCGATGTAATAATAATCACCTTTACCCTCCTTCCCAGATACTCTTTGGATAATGGGATTCTGACACCGAAACAGAGAGAATTCTACGAAGAGAATGGCTTTATCGTCATCAAAGGGCTGGTTCCTAAGACGGATCTGGATAAATACAGGTTATTAATTTAAACAAATGATGTGCTTTTATACATTTTGGCTTGCATACATGAAACTTTCACCACATGCAGCTTGGTCTTTATCACTCCTGCATTACCCACAACACTCCAGACACCATTTGTTACCATCCAAGCAGCACAAGCAGTCTCTGAACATTACTGAATCTCAGCTTGCTTTGTTTTGTAAAAATGTCCTAAGAAGTGCTCTTTCAGTGTTGTGCATCCATTTTAAGCTGCACTTATTTTAAAAGGCTTCTTGTTCACTTGCCCTACTAAAGCAGTGCCCTCTATACACACACAGGAACCAGTTTGAAAAGATTTGCCGTCTGGAGATGACCGTACCGGGCATGGTGGTCATGCGAGACATTGCCATAGCCAAATCCGAGTTTGTCCCTGACCAAAAAGCCATCACCAAGATCCAGGATTTCCAGAATGATCCTGTTCTGTTCGAGTACTGCGAGCATCCAAAGGCACGTGCCTGCCTCTTGTTGACACAGCGCAGATACAAAAAAACACCGCTGCAAACACAATGCTGGCTCAATGGAGCTCATATTATCCAGCTTTTACATCTAATTTATTGAGTGGGGGTTTTCTGCTACCGGGTCAAGCTGTGCTTACCAGAGAATGCCATAAGACTTTTTTTAAACCGCTCACATTTGTTACCACTCATTGTGCATTGCCTTGACTTGAAAACGTAGCCTGGCATGAATTAATCATTAAGACACTTGTGAAAAGTCAGCAAGAGTTCTGTTCCAAGTGAAACCACTTCACTCTTCATTTTCAGACGGCTAATTATGAATAATGAAATAGATGTTTACTTTAAAACGTGTGTAAAGTGTTTATTTCGTGACTAAAGTTTAATGTTTATTCACTGGCAGGTCATCCAGTATGTGGAAGCTTTCACAGGATCCAACATTATGGCCATGCACACGATGCTCATCAACAAACCTCCTGACCCTGGTAATAATTCATCCTGCCTTCATTTGCTCACATTTTAGGACTGCTTTTAATTTGCATGTGTTCAAATTGTTGGATCATATGTTAAGACCCTTTGGACATTTTAAAGATGTCAGTTCATGATTTATAAATAAACCTATTCCAGTTCTGAAACTGCACTTCACAAAAATAACAAACTTGTGCAATAGGTGGAATGAAATATTGCACTATTTATGTCAATAAATGTCACTGCTGCATTGCAAGGGTATAAATGTAATACTTTGAAGTGTTAAATTGCAATAAACGCCAGATAAACTCACCTCTGATATACAAATGTCCGTGGACTTATAAATATACAAATTACCACCAACATTTTTTAATGTTTAATCGACTACAGGAGGCCTTGACCAGCTTGCATACAACAATAATTACCATTCGTGCCCGTGGCCTGGAATCCAAACTAGATCACTGAGATTGTATCGGAGCACATGAACGGTGATGCTACCGGCCTCTTTATATTCCATAGAATGTAATTTGGCATTAATACAGTGGAGTCCATGCTTAAAACTAAAAGCTATTCCAATCGCCAATATTTTAATATTTTATTAACTCAATATTTTTGGACAAAGAAGTTTTAACCCAAACTCTACAAAAGTTTGTTGATACAGGTTTTGACTGAATTTTTATTTAAAGCTTTCGTGACTGCAGTAATTCATATTCTTGGTTCTTTCGGTAAAGTCACGTTGAAGGGAAACAATAAAATAAGGAAGGATTTGATAAACCATTTCGGGTCTTAATTGATTGTTCACGCTTACGGTGGCTTTCAGAGAGCATACATTAATTTTTCGTCTCCCCCCTCCTCTTTTCCGAACATAGATGGACTCGTCCTTATAAACAAACTGCCAAATCGCTGTCCGTGGTTCTAACGGCGAAAAATAAATAAATAGATAAATACAAACCGCCACTTCTTTCAAATGTTTCTTGCCGTTGGTTTTTCACACCTGATGATAACTGTTTGTGTTACAGTCGAAACGTCGTGAGAATTTTATTGTTTAATATAGATTTTGTTATTTTATTGTTTTCCTTCAACGTGACTTTACCGAAAGAACAAAAATATAGGTTTTGACTGGTACTAAATCCAAATCTGCAATTATACTTTCGATAGAATATATGATCCCGATCATTACTGAACCATGTAATTTGGCTCATGTGGAGTGTGACACTTAAGCCGATAGAAAGCAAAACCCTTCATTGGTTACTACTTACTATGTTGCGTTCAAAGAGACAGTTTTAATAGTAAAGTTGCTACGCATTCATACAAGTGATACAGATTGGAAGAATGCGACGTGACCCTTGAAAAGAACTGTGTAGACCCCAATGGGTTATTTACTCGGGTTATAAACTTCTGAGAATGTTTACCTCCTAATCCACCCATCCATACAACCCACCCAGGCTCCAAGACGTCACGCCACCCGATGCACCAAGACTTGCACTACTTCCCATTTCGTCCGGCCGACCGCATTGTGTGCTCGTGGACCGCCATGCAGACCATCAACCGGCAGAACGGCTGCCTGGTTGTGTTGCCCGGCACTCACAAGGGGGAGCTCAAGCAGCACGACTACCCTGAGTGGGAGGTGAGTGCGGCAAGGGGCAAGCAGCCTTCCCGCCAATAAGTGGCAACACTCGCGGTAGTCACACAAAGCACCACCTCCCGTTCCCTTGTGCATTCGCTCGTGTGTCACCGCTAAGTAACTGTGTATCCATTCATGGATTCAAATCGATTTTTTCACTTGTAATACACGCATCAAAGTGCGTGTTTGACAATAATGGAGCAGATTTCATTCGCGAGCTTAACCAATGAGTCTATCTCCCGCATGAGGCATGTAACGATTTATCCACAGCAACAATTTGAAAAATTATGGTGGTTCAGGGTCACATTTCAATAAAAAAAGCCTCTTTCTCATTTTTACCATATTATTTGTATTGGGTTTTTTTGTTCATTTTCACTTCATTACCCCTCATCAGCAAATTGTTATGTTCGTAAATTGTTTATTCTCATATCGCTGGTTTGGTGGACTCATGCAGCCAGTCAGATGACTTGTGCACACAGCAAATGGGCATCCTCATCCATGTGTGTGGGAGTGGAAGTGCAGCGTGCTGCACTACGAACCTAGTGACTTGAGTAAGGTTCCCGCTCAAGGCCAACATCACTGACGATTATTATCTGAACTGGTCCGAGGCCTCCCCGAGGTCAAATCCGCCTCAAATGAGTAGTATCTGGTGCAATGTGTGAATATCGCCATGAGGCAGAAAGCCAGCCAGGTGTGGTGCCGGCCTGCATAGATGCTCGCTAACAGGACTTGCCCCAAAAGTCTGTTGAGGCGATACAGGGGATCTTTGTCGTGGTTCGTGCACTGAACTATGAACTCAGCAGCCTGAATTCAGTTCCTGCTTATGGCCAACAGTGGCGACAAATATCTGAACCGGTCCTGGTCCTCCCCTAGGTCAACTCAGCTTTAAATTAGTATTTGGTGTTGTGTGTAAACATCAGCACCCACCCCGTTTTGCCGTGCCGGCCTTCATAGGTGCTTACTAACAGCGCTTGCCCCAGCAGTGAGTTGAAGGATCTTTGTGTGCGTGCACGCAGGGCGGCGTGAACAAGATGTATCACGGCGTGCGGGACTATGACCCGACGATGCCGCGCGTTCACCTGGACATGGAGGAGGGTGACACCGTGTTCTTCCATCCCCTACTCATCCACGGATCCGGCATGAACAACACTGATGGTTTCCGCAAGGTGGGGCCACTTACACCACTACCGTCATCTGCACCGAAACAGGTTTTTGTTTTATATTATTTGGGTCTTTCGGTAAAGTCACGTAGATAGGTTGAAAGAAAATGACAAAAAAAACTACGATGTTTCGATCACAACACAAGCGATCGTCATCAGGAGGATCAGATGAACCTATCTACGTGACTTTACTGAAAGACCCAAAGAATATGAATTGCTGCAGTCATAAAAGGCTGAAGGAAATTTATTTATTTATTTATTCTCACCCCAATTTGCCAGCTGCACTCTATTTATGTCTCAAGTCAAGTTGTCTCCTTGCCCGTACGAGTGTTGGCCGTTGCTCATCGCCATTGGTGGCCATGGTCCAGTGGAGGAAATTAGACAGCCTTCATAAAAGGGCCAGGGTTTCCCAAGGCAAACCACTGTAAACGGCTGAGTTAATTGCCAATGGATGACATTTTTATTTCACGCTTGAATAAAACTGATGACAGTTGGTGTGGGCAGGTAGTAGGATGGTGGTGTGTTGGCAGAACATTTTTTGGGGTGCTAAAAACATATGGATTGGTTAATCACGTATATAATCGTGTTTGAGACTTCGGCAGAGCTGGAAGGTGAATATTAAATGTAAATACAAAAAATATGTGGCTGACCTATCAGTAGGGATTTTTTAACGTCACATTATCCCCTCATTTCGTGTTTTCTCTCGTTAATATTTCAACTACCCATTCAGAAATCGGTCAAGCATCACAATGCAGGATCATCTATAAGATAGTCTCGTGAGACTCAGATACAACTTTCTTGGATAAATAAATAACATCCTTTTTGTTTCCTCAATCTGCGCAGTCTATCTCCTGCCACTACGCCAGCAGCGAGTGCAACTACATCGAGGTGAAGGGCACGAGCCAGGAGAACATTGAGAATGAGGTGAAGGACATTGTTCGAAAACGCCACGGCATCACGGAGCTCGACTTCTCGGTACGCAACTCTGTTTTGAACGCTTTTCTGAGCATTGGTGTCGTAGTTATGGCCCTGCACTACAAACCCGGCCACCTAATGTCAGTGGGGAGTGATATCTGAACCTCTACTGATCCTCCACTAGGTTGACCCAGCCTTCAATAAGTACCTGGTGCTGATGTGTAAATATCAGCACTGGGGGAGACAAAGGCGGCCGGGTGTGGTTCTTGCCACAACACCCCCTCGTGTGCCGTGCCAACCTTTATAGGCGCTCACTAACTAACAGCACTTACCCACACAGTTTGTAAAGCTACATGGGGAATATTTGTCTTCGAAGTCAACAGACTGCACTATGACCCTAATAACCCATGTTTTATTCCTCGGTGTGGTAGGTAACACCATTGCTGATTGCTCTCTGAACCTGGACGTAGTCGCCCTTAGGTTAATGCAGTTTAAAATAGAACCTCGGTGCAATGTGTCAACATTAGCACTAGGAATAAGGACAAAGATTCTCCATGTACCTGCATTGTGCTGAGACCTGCAGTTAGTATGGATCATTTGGTCAGGCGACATGCACATGGCTGCATTTGTCTCCCCTATTGCTGATGCTGGCATCCTGCACCAAAGCCTCTCTTTAGGAGTTGATCTAGGGGAGACCAGCTTCATATTCAAGTGTTTTGAGGCTTTTATGCTGGGTCATGATTAGTGCACAAGCACTATGTCAAACTTGTGCGGCCCATTGAGGTGAAGGGCTGCTCATGTGGCTCACTAACTAGTCTAGGATTGCCCATCACTGCAATATACCAAAATAATAACGATACGCGAAAACATGAATGTATTTCACAGTTGTTCAGTGCGTAATAACTGCCTGTGCACTATTTAATACATTTGGTTGGGGAGTTGTGAGATTGACGGTGCCCGCGTTGGCTGCACGCAGGACGTGTGGCGCATCAAGGGACGACTCGTGAATGGAGAGAGGCTGCAGCTGTGAGGGGGCTCCGCCACGCGCCTTCACGCCACTGATGGTTCCCTTAGAATCCCTGCCACCCAATCATGTGTCCCCTTTAATATGCCTTAAATGTATCTTCTATTTCAGACCCAATAGTCATAAAGCAGCAGTTATTAAAGCCATTGGCCGCACCATCCTGGTCAATATATGGGGTCATTCACGGATTACATGCACACTGGATATCCCATCTTCAAGCAGAACAGAAGTACTTGAAAGTAATGCATACCTCACATGAGTAGTGGTGAAAATTCTATGCAAGTGCTGGTGAACCACGTCTCCTCATATGACGTCACGTGGCGTCCTCAAAACGTCTGTACATGTAACAACTAATCTGGACCTCTTTTCTCCAGGTCTCGCTTCTACCTCGCTACTCTCGCTATAATCTCACTCATCTTTATCTCTTGTCTGCAGCTATATTATCTCGTGCATCTCTCAGATCCGTGTTTCTCTGTCTTGGCGAGCCATATCTCTCAGCGGGCCATATGGGTCGACAGATGAAGAACTCTTTCGTAGAGCCACTACATAAGCTGATATTCTGATCTGCAATGCCTTTGTGTTCTGAAATGTTTTCACATGTTTTAAGTAATTCGTTAATGCTTCCATGAGTTTCTGATTCTGTTGGCTGTTGTGACTCGCACATTTCACATTAGATGTTTTAGCAAGCAAAAAAAATAACCATTTTAACTTAGGAAGAGCATTTTGATTTTATTTGACATTTGAAGTACCTAATTTCTGTGGTAAAACCATAAATGAGTTTCATCTCGAGTGTTTATCTTGTTGAACGATGATGGGGACTGTTCCAGCACTTTTGAGGAAGGTTTCCTCTGGACAATATGGGGTTAAAACTTGGCACTTTCTTGGTTTTGATTTTGCAATGATAACAGTTTTCTGCATATAAAGCAAATGCTGTTAATTGTAAAACGTAAATGTAGAGGTGAGTCCTAAAAGATGTAATACCTCACTATAAATGAGTTTGAAATTATTTTTAATAAAGTGTTTAAATTCATCACTAGTTCGTGCTCATTATTTTAGTATCTGCTCTTGAATGGACTTTTTGTTTTGTTTTAGTGACCGAGTATCCCTATTCATCAAATGGACACGTAACATTGTTAAAATTGAGTTGCAAATCATTAACACAACGTGAGATTTGAGTTATGACATTGAAAGATGTTGACCCAGGATATTTAAGTAATGTTACTGATGGTAGTGTGCTGTGCTCATTCCTCATTGAAATGTGCTAGATCACACAGCAAAGTGATTAAATTGTGAATAATCTGATCATTGGGCTCTTCGGCACATGTATACATCTTAGAATTTCTTCATAAAAGGTGAAGATGTGAGCTTCTTGTATGAAAAAGATTGATTGTCTGAAACTTGAGCAAAACTTTCAGCGGCAACTACTGGGATCATGGCCAATCTGTGCGTCTCACTGCTTGGCCAATCGTCACCATATAATCTGCATGCCAGACACACACAGACACGCACACACACACACACGCACCTTGAGGCGTGTAGCCCAGATGATCACACATTCGGCTGGTTTGGAGGGACCAGCAGGAGCCATGACTCGCACAGCGCTCTCTCTGCTCGTCCTTGTGCTCTTCTCCTGTAAGTCGTCCCCTCACGGAGGCCCAGCACCACTCACCCCTGCAGCTCAAGTGCCACATTGGGGTGCCACGTTGGCGAGACGTTTACTGCCTTGCGTGGTATACAGGAGTTGGTGGGTTCGATCCAGATCCTGACGCCTGTATATTTGTAGTTTGCATGTCTCTCCGTTGTCGTGTGGTGGATTTATCCGGATCCTCCGGTTTTTCCATCCACATTTTAGAAACGTGCGTTTTAGAGTATTTGGCTGCTATAAATTCCCACATGATAAGCCACTTCGTTGATATGTCACTTGTGGCTCGGAAGCTTATGAAAAGGAGCTTCATAGCTCAGTGGGCCTTATCTGGTAAACTAAAAATACAGTAGTTTAGTTTTACATTGTCTGTTTATTGGTGAACTTAATAGGAATGTGAGCTACGCATGCCGACAGGTCTGAGTTGAGCTATAGATGAAGGAAAAGCTTCTAAGGAAAGTCTATGGGTTTTGTGTTACAATGAGTACAGTTCAATAGTACATTTACGTATATAATGAGCATTTGCTTATGGTTATCAATGATGCAATTGCAAATTAACATGCATTTTTGCTTATGCATATTTTTTCAGGCCTCGGCTTGTAATATTTTAAATGCGCGAAATGTTTATAATAAGATACATATTTACAATATAGTGTTGCAATAACATGGGTCATGTTTATTTTGAATTGTATTCAAATGAATAAAATAGTGCTGTATATAGTTTGTATAATTTGTGGTAGCGTTATCACACTGTGTAGTCATACATTGACGATTCAATTAAATTCAATAGTTTGTATTTCTCACCAATCACAGTCAAAAATGTTACGTAGTGTTCATCAAAATATGCAAATTTTAACAAAAGCTGGAACTACCCTAAACTCAATATTTGGATAAAACTCAATTACCAGTTGTGTATAGTGATTTTCTTTGTTACTGACAATATACTTTACATATTATTTGTGTTTAGATATTAGAATATTTAGACTGGAGGAATCCGATGAGCTATAAAGCTCTTTTTCACAGATATCGAGGAGATACATTTGCTTTATTTAGAATTTGTAATTCATGATTGAACTCAATGCACCAGATGACACTCAGTTATACTAACTTTAAGGCTCCCTAACATGGGTTCTGTATCGGATGGGGCACAGTAGCCACCTCCAACAGAGCCAATGGTTTGATGACAAGTTCACTGTAAACTGTCATCTGGACAAATTGGCATGCGATTTTAAAGAAAAAATCGTCTTAAACTTAACTAAAATGTCATTACTGCTACATTACTGTCTAAATGCGAAAATGGGCGAAACAATGGATAACTAATATCCTGTCTTCCTGTGGGAAAGCACGTCACCTTGTCGTTTCATACTTATGTTGGTACTTTGTGTATTCTTAGTTAGTGTATGTACAGCAACACAAGATGTTTTCGTAAATTGTATCTGAGAAACAAAGGCGCGCATTTATATATGCCGGTGAGTCGGTACAACATCCAATGGGAATTAACTGCAGAAATTGTTAAGAGGAGCTGAATAAAGAAGGCTGAAAAGTTGGGCTCAAAGTAAATGAGTTGCAGTCACGAAAGATTTAAATCGAAATTTAAATGAGTTGCGTTCATCAAGTGTGATCAACAACTCTCAGACGGAGACAGCTGCTAAACGCAGGTCAGTTATTCAAAGTGGACAGAGATGAAACTGATTTCATAATCAGGTGGACAACCGTGGGCTGGAGTGCTTTGTAAAGCTTGATGATGAAAAGCAATGTGCCTAAGGAATACAATTATAATATATTATCAGCGAATATTAGCCGCTCTGACACGTGCCTCGTAAACGTGGACATGGACAAAGAAAATGGAACAGCGCACAAATCAAGAGATGCATTCTTAGAATTGTATTGGGAGTGGAACCCATACATTGGAAGACATATACTGCATGCTAGAGACTTCATATTGACTCTTGAGAAAAGTGGGCTAGAGCAGGTTATCATCGCAAGACAGGATGATGGTCGGTGGTTGAGAATAACAATGGGGTGGCAGACAAGAGGGGAATGCTGTCTCAGAGGACGCTTGCCATGATGGAGGGATGACATCGGCTCGTGTGCACACGTCCCGGGTGGATTGCCACATCGCAGAACCCCATGTGGGATGATGGCAGCGCCTTGGGGAGACCTCAATCCAGCAGTGAATGAATCATGGTTGATGACGATTATCCAACGGGGTGGAGTGGCGCTTAGATTGCTTCGTTCACTGCACTACGAACTCGGCAACCTCAAAATGTGATTCCTGACCAGGTCATTGGCACTCCTCCATTTCACCAATGTGCAATGACCACTGTGGCGATTTATCACTCATCAAACACTCAAGAGTGACACTTTGTCGATGGACAAAGGCTGTAATTCAAATCAATGTCCTATGCTATAGTGAAAGGGTTTGCTTAGGCGTATGTGTGTGTTCACAATTCCTTGTTTTTGAGCGAATCCACTCCGGTTATTGTTGCATTGACCCGACACTGCCTGAAATGGTATGCCACGGTTTTGCTTAACAGGCATCCAGGAGGGCAGAGCAGCTACACTCATGAAGACAATTCAAGGTAACGCAACTTGCAGCATCACCACCACCGCAACCTTAACACCAGACACTTACGAAAACCCTCACAGCCGAGGTAGCAACTCCGTGACTTTCTGTATCCGTATTAAGGGATGCTCCGGAAAGACGGACCCCCAAATGTCATGGGGTCGGAAATGGATCACATCACCCACACACGGGCGCGTCTCCACGACTTAAGCTTGAAACACAAGAGCAAATGTCATGGTGTCGCGTTGCAGGGCTGTTCCCTGCAAGTCACAGCTCTCCCGTAATAATGAATTATGGAAACCAACAGGAATGCTTCATTCTTTAAAAACACGCGAGTGAAACTCGTGAACACAATAAAAAAAATCGGGTAAAAGATGTAACCATTAGAGGGGAAAGTTTCATAGTTCATAGTTCCATTTATTTGGTATAGCCCTGTGAGCCATTCGGCTCTTGAATCGGGTGCAACCGCAACAAACAAAAAACATGAACAAGAAAACATCTTTAAGTGATTATGTGACAGTGCAAACAGAAAATCCAGGAAAAAAACATCAAAATATTCCTGAAATAGCACTGTACACCAATGCTGTCTGCAAAAATCCCAGTGGGATGCAAGTCAGACAACAACAACAACAACCACAAGACAACTAAGATTAAGGCCATCAGTCTAACTCCGTACTACAATAAACAAAAAGATGGCCAAACCAAAAAACTTTTCGAAATCACCAAAATAAAGCCATAAATGCAATGTAACAGTGATAATAGGGACTGTGACCGAATTTTTAACAATAACTATATATTCTTAGCTCTTTCGGTAAAGTCACGTTGAAGGGAAACAATAAAATAATAAAATATATAAAACAATAAAAATTCTCACGCCTTTTCGACCATAATGCAAACGGTCGTCATCAGGTGTGAAAAACCAACGGCAAGAAACATTTGAAAGAAGTGTCGGTTTGCATTTATTTATTTTTAAACGGTGTATTTATTTATTTTTTAAAAAAGCTTTCAATCAAAATAACTACATAAATAACATGTAACACCAAACCCTAGAGCCATAGCTGGCTGCATGAGTCACTCAACAACAGGAGCATCAGCCGGAGTATCACATTTTTCAATGCACCTTTAAGATCAGCACACTAAATCAAAATACAGTTAATACTTTGCAGCGGTCATCCGGAGCGAAACATTTGATTTTATGTGCACTGGAAGAGAACAGGTTTAGACTGAGCATATGCCGTGGGTATGGACACATAGGGATGCACTGATTTGATTGTAGTCAATGGTCCCAATATCTATCATTTGCTGACAAATGGCTATGACAAACCATTACATCAATGCTAATAGTAAGTTACTGTGTGCCAGACTCAAACATCGGACATGAAGGTTAACCACAACACTGCTATCAATATTTAGGTATCCTTTATGCAAGAGAAAATGCATACTTTATTAGGCTCTCGCCTGAATATGGGCACATACTTAATTTATAATGCAATGACATTAAAATAAAAGCTCCTTAATGGAACTGGTCAAACATCCCAATTCAGTACTCTCCAGAAAATGTATTTACTCAACGAGATAGTCCTGAAAAATAAATTGCGTTATGACTATTCAAGCAGTCCTCGACTAAAGAACGGGTTACGTTCCTTAGGCCCTTTCGCAAGTCGATTTGTTCCTATCTCGGAACTCAATATGTATTTGTTCAGTTAGCGTTATAAAATGTGATACGGTTCAACAAAAAAATGGAAGCATTGTTAAATTAATAAACAATAAATATACATTTGCATGTGATACTATAATACTGTATTATAAATCCAGTAAAACATCAAATAAACACGAAAATAAAATATAAATGCTATTTTCACTTACCTCGAGTCGAACGGTTAACTGTTGTTGTGCATCACATGGGATGCTGGGACTCTCGACAACTCACGGAAGATCGCTCCGTCGAACAAAATAGTCCCGCGGTTCAATTCAAAAGTACAACCAAACGCTCGCAACTCGGATGGTTAAAATATCTTACGGCAGTTTGTTCGAAAGTGCGGATGTTCGTAAGTCATGCGTTCGTATCTCGGGGACTGCCTGCACTATGTTTTTTATCCACCTGCTTGCAGATCCGAATGCGGTGTTTGTGCGAGAGGAGACAGCAGCCAGCTTCCTCCGTCCCCGCCGCTCGGTCAAGCTGCCGCGTGAAACCATCGGTGAGTGAGCGAGCCTTGCGATCCATCATAACCCTCGCTCTAACAGCAGCCTACAATGTGTATCGGCGGAGGTCCAGGGCTTCGCGACCGTTCGGTTCGAGGTCACATTGATAATGCGCACGCGTGTGGGACAGCGGAGCAGACGCAGAGCCTCTTGGCAGACAAGCGCCGCACGGAATACCGCGAGGAGCAGATCAAGGCACGGGAGAACTTTGCTGAGGAAGAGCGATCTGGTAAGGAGCGGCCAGTCACAATCCACAGACATATCTTCATCTGGATCACATTGCTCTCATATTTCAAAACTGCAGAAATATGGTAGCTTATTGGACAGGATTATTAATGGTGTTTTCAAGTTATCAAAGTACCATGGCCTGATTGATTTTATATATTTGAAATGCCGTTATTTGTGCTTCTAGAGTTGAGACAATCGTCATCCTGATCTATTCACTGCTAGACGAAGTTTTCTCCGTGGAAATGCCATTCCTCGTCTTGTGATGTCATAATCCATCCTGTGCATGAGCCGACCTCATTGCTCCATCCTTGTGGTAGTCATACTCTGGTGTTTTTTGCTTTGGAGCAAAGATGGTATCATTGCCACCATCCAATCCAATTAAACGTTAACTTGTAGCTGTTAAAGGGGTAAAGCAAGTGCAAAATCAAACTGTGGAGTCAACGGTGGCCACGAGTTTAGTTTGTTAACTTGAAAGCTCGCATTTTGCTTGAAGCATCAAATGGCAAAAAGTATTACTGCTGTAAGCCATGTTTTTTTTAGTTTTATCTTAATGCCGTGGCAGTTAGGGTTATAGTCCGTCGCTCAGTTGTGTGCGATCAACGCTGTTTGTCCTCCGCAGAGACGTACGAGCAGACCCGGGAGGCGACCGAGTCGTGGAGAGAATACCACTACGACGGACTCTACCCCTCCTACCGCTTAAACCGCCACATTCCCTACTGAGCCACACAAAGAGGACTCAAGAGCCAGCAGAAATCCATTGAGGCACTCGACAACAATGTGCTATGCACATCACCACCAGAACCCAAGATATGCTGCCAACTGCTGAGCCTAAACAGATTATTAATATCAATAAACCGTGCGCAAAGTAATAAACGCATGAGCAGGCAATATTAATGTTCAGTGGACGCATTATTTGTAGTTTAACAATCAACAAAACCTGCATACTTGTGGTAGGATACACATGGCCATTTCTGGTTGGATGATAGCTTTTAAATAAGCTACTTCCCATCAAAATCAGTCCAGTTATGAAGTTTAATTTTGGGATTATTAAATCGTGGCCTAGCGTGTACCCACTATATTGGATTTTATATATTGGGTCAAATCCAAAAGTGATCAAACATAATACGCAACCGTTATCCTATTTAAACTCACAGATGAGTGATGGTGCAAATGGCTCGTACTGGATGTGAAATATTTTGGTCTCCTAAAATAGCCACACCTAGAGACCCAAGAGCTTGCAGCAATGTCCCTTCAAGTGCACCTTTTACACAAATTGATATCGATAGCTTTACAAACACGTTTATGTTGTAATGTTCATAACTAAATGACCACAATTATCCATCCAGAACTACCAATACTAGTTTTTTGTCTACATGGTATACATTTTTGCAACAAATATCAGCAAGCCTATTTGCTTGTATGTTAAATTCAGATTTTCTTTTAAAAGCTTGTCTTAGCATAAAATGTTGCAAAGTCCATTTTCATATTTGAATTGCTTCCTGCTTTAGTGTAATACTTTAGTTACAAAACGCGAATAAATCTTTTGTTGGAACGTTAAAATACTAGTATTTTTTAAACATTTCACCAGTTTTTACTGTGCCCATACACATGAGTTGAGCAGATTTGATCCTTAAAATTCCACACACTACATTGGCAAATTCTACACCACAGTGGCACACGAAACACCGTGTGCTCAACATGTGAAGGTGATAAAAAAGTCCCTTGTCAAGTGATAAAGAGGTCCCTTGTCAAGTCTGCTTAAACTGATGGGGCAATGCTAGTGGCGAGCAGCTATTACAACTGGCACGGCCAGTTGAGGCAGTGGGGCTGCCACTGTCTGGATGTATGCATCTCAAACACGAACGTGTGACACTGCGCAAGGTCACTTAAGGCTGAGTAAATCTTAAACCCAGACTAGTTCATATAGCCAATGGTCTGTAGTTAGATAAGAGACAATATAATTACGTTAACTTACGAAAATGTATTTCTGGAAATGTTAGCCCTGCAAGAAATACCTGCATTTAACAGCTAAAGTATGATAAAAAAACTATGAAATATTTATTGGTTAACTTTAGAACATTTATTCATTAAAGTACAAACACCAACAGTGACCTGCACTCAATAAAAATGTTGACTTACACCGCATGCCTAAAACCTGGAAATCAGGGTCAAAGACATCTTAAAAGTAACTTTCAATGCTTTAGCAATTAAATGCTGACTTCAACGATAAAAAAAACCCAAGCTCCAATATTTGCTACATGCCAACCAAAATATAAAGCGGCTTGATCCACAGAAATTGCATTAAAGCACACACTAGAATGTACCAATAAAACGCATTGCAATTATTAATCAATTAGAAGTACAACCAGCATGATGTATAATAAGATGGTGACCAATACATGGTTTAAGAGAGCAATGATTTAATTAATCAGTAGCCATGCAAACATTTTTAGAATGTATACATACAAAAATACTAATATAAAAGTCAATGGGAAAGTTATTTGGGGAGTTTTATAATTTTTCACATTTTCAAATCCAAATAAATGTTAAGGGTTTTCCTACATTAAAAATCCTAATTGTTTTAAATTACAGTACTTAAGACACTACATAAACACATGTTACTTCAAAGAATAGTAAAGCTATTATTTACAATTACAATGCTCCCGCCAAGTACTTTATAACTTTTTTACTGGGCCTTCATACAGCGGAAGGCAGACGGTTTGAGATTATGCAAAAAGGCCTTTGCATACGCTTCACATGCTACACTTTTGGTAAAATGATGGCTTACATCATAAAAAAGAGTAACAGATACACATTGTTAGCTTCATAGCACGGTGGAATTTCTATGAAAAGTGTCATGATTGTGCACCTACTTGGGCAAGCACAACACACCAGATGGGACGGTGGGACCAGCACCCGCACTCAGCTGCTTTTCACTCCCGATGGCAGATGTCAAAACAGTGTAGTATGGAAATGCATCCAACCAGTGGTTGACAGTGACCCTGATAAAAGGAATTAAATGGGGGCCGCCCCTGTTCAATCGTTACCATCTTTGTAGCCCAGCACCTGATCCCCCTTCAACCCTTGGTGCTCATTACAGAAGCACTGTCTCCACACTCGATAGCCACACCAAACTAAAAGTACAACGGTATTGAACACTTGCAGGGAAAACATCATAGATGTCAAATTGTATTATCCCATCTTGGAAAGTTTCCTTGCAAACACTCAGGCCAGGCTGTTGAGAAACTTTGCCTGCTCTTCGCCACGTGGCAACAAAGTCTCGGCTCCGATCTTTGGCCCCTTCCTCTCCTGTGCGGCAGACACACGAAATCACAGTCACTGTCTGGTACATGCCCACAGAGACCAATATAGCAAGCAAGAATTGCCGGGAGGAATAATGCTAATTGATGGATTACATGAGAACCAAACATTCAGATAGGATGAACCACCACCATCAAGTACTGATTTGCGGCAGGTATTCAATCCTTCAAATGTTGTTGCTAACCTTTCATTCGAAATCCTATTACCGTAAATTGCCAGATGAGAAAAAACAGTACACACTTGAGGTTCAAAAATTACTGGGAGGCGATATGAACAAAATCAATGATCATCTGAAAATTTTCATTCACCTACGATTTTCATCAAATGGAGGTAAGAGTTTACTTAATAAACCAGCAATACTCTCTAAACACTAAAAACGAGTTGTTTATTTTTATATAAAGCAGGGCAATCAACCTGTCAAATCAAAGAGAAGATTTAATTGTGTGGGTGTCTCACGTATTCTCATTCACAAACCTTCAACATTGAGTCCCTTTCCCACTTGAACTGCCCACAGTTTCTGCAAGATGACAGCACATTTTTACTTGATGAATATTTGAACTAAAATGTTCGTACAAGTATTATAAAACAATAAATCTGGCATAAAAGCCACAGCAGACACACAGTGATTAAAGTACCCACAGTAAACACTTGTAGCACTGCAAAAAACCACAGCACAAACACTGCAGAGAGCATCCAGTACATAAACACATAGGGAATGGAAAGACACTGAAGTGCACACAGAACACTGGAATAAACCACAATCGACACAACCACATACTATATCAAGTTACAGCGTATGCAGAACTGGAACAAGCCATAGTACACACAGCACCAGGAAAAAAAAAAGCTAAAGCAAACAGCACTGGAACAGTAAAGCGCTCACACACAGCACAAGCGCACACACACAGCACAGGAAGGGTGAGCACACACACACACACACCGGCAGTGGCATAGCGTTCGCAGAGCACTGGGGGAAGTCACAGCGAGCACACAGGCCACCAGTCACGTACTTGCAGTGTTTCTGTGGCAGCCTGTCGAGCGAAACGGTGCGGTGGCTGCACTGGCCACAGCGGAAGAATCGCTTGACGCCGTCGTGCCATGACAGCGCGTGCATCTGCTGCACGCACGTATCCAGCGCCTTGTAGTGCGTGTACTTGCACTGTGGCGAGAGGGGACAGGGACGACAGGGGGACACAAGGAAAATTAGGTTTAAATACAGCTTGCGGAGCTCATAAATACGTCATTCAATTGAAGTGAGCTGGTCGGTTCAGGTGGCTAACACAGTGGCAAATAACTGAGTTGGCAGCAAGGACATCCTGGGTTCAAATACAGTTGCCAGTAATTCATATACATTTTCAAGTGTAGTGAGTTGGTAGCCTAAGCTGTAACACAATGCTCAATTAGAATGCAATTGTAATTAAAAAGCAAAAACTTGTTAAAAAAATTGACGATTCTACACCTGCTTGCAGCTCACAACACGGCACTTTTGTTCCTTCAAGTTCTTCATCTTCTCTTCCATCTGCTCCTTCTTCTCGCGAACGTTGAAGTACTGCTCTTGTAGGTCATCCTCTGCCTATGGGTGTGGATAAACATACCGCCAAATAGGCAAAACACCGTGGAAGACGCTTTATTCAAACGAGGACGATGGCAATTATCATGACAGGCAAGCAGATACGGTGACAATGACAAATAGGGCTACAGCAATACACGGAAAGGATATGCAGGTTGCTTCAAAAAAAATGTTAACACTTCCGAGAATTTGTAACAACAAGGAATGTGCTTCCGGGCTCTGGAGACCACCTGAAGAAGATTCTAGGAATGTGTTGACAATGATGGTGAACAAGTGGAGACTCTTTTGACTTTTTGAAGCGATTAATATACATTTGTTATCATGTTACAGTGCATTATCCGTACTTTTTACATTAAAAACGATAGTCCTATAATAAGTGTTATAAAATATTTTAAGCACCCTGGACTTATATTCAGGTGAAAAGGTATCAAGGGACTTCCACAAAACTACACGGCTATGCTAATTAACAGGCATATAGACACATACACAAGTACAGGAGAGATATTGAGGCAAAAGGGCACATGGATTTATTTTGCATGGATATCATTGGCAAGTGACTACACAGATGATCTATGGGATAAACAAATTATATTCTCTATTAATTTGCAATAACGTTTACAGCAATA
Source organism: Petromyzon marinus (assembly GCF_048934315.1). Classification (NCBI taxonomy): domain Eukaryota; kingdom Metazoa; phylum Chordata; class Hyperoartia; order Petromyzontiformes; family Petromyzontidae; genus Petromyzon; species Petromyzon marinus. The sequence continues at coordinate 8,899,235 of NC_133680.1, forward strand.
TGGTGGCCTGTGCCATGAACTGGCAGGCTGCCTTGTTAAATAACTTAATTACTATAAATTAAGATGCACCTCCAATTAGCACGGTTGGCTATGTACGGTGCGAAAGAAGTTTGACATACATATAAACTTTTTACAGCATCCTATTTAAGGCAACCACAACAAATGAGACACCAACAGCCGCCCACACACCCATGGGTCATCATGAAAAACTCAAAGACAACCGAGTCCGTAGCGGCATCGCGTGCGCACCGATCACGCAGCGATGGCGACCGGCGGCGTCGCAGCCACCCCACGCACCTGCCGCACTTTATCCGAGTGCTTGGACCGCGCCGCCAGCAACTGCTGGAACTCGGGTGAGTTAAAGAGCTCCGAGTTCCGCCGTGCTCGCTTGGAAGCCGGTTCCTGACCGCCTTGCTCTTCTGAGAATTAACAGCCACGGGGGAAAAAGAGAGACTTGAGTTGAGCCAAGCGGCGGCACAAATGGTTGAAGCTAAGTGGATTTGACGTGCGCACGAGTTAATTTTTCCATCAGCTGTCCAAAACACCCCATTCATGTGGGTCTCAAAGTCCAGGTGGGGTTATACCATATTCTTCAGATAAGCAAGTTCTGGAAAGTAAGTCGCACCTAAAACTTTCGGGACATTTTGAAAAAAAATAATAATTATTAATCGAAAGATTATGGGTGCTATGGGAGAGGCGATGCCTGGAAGATTACGCACGCACGGCTTTAAAATGGGGAGAGAGATGTCTTCTGGAAGATTATGCTGGCCAACAAGATTAAAACCCATCTTCCGGAAGACAACATATACCACCCCCCAACCTGCCCCAACTTTAGCCTTAAAATACAGGGGGGGAAATTGCATATTATTATTATTTGGAGAATCTTTCACACGGTTACTCTTCAGTACCTGGGGAGGAGGCGGTGTCCTCCTCCGTGCGCTGCAGGACGGCTCGCACCGTCTCCCCAGCCACCTTCCGCTTCACAGCGTTGGGGTTCTGCTTTTCCAGTTGCTTGCCATTGGCACGCAGCTTATGCACAGCAGCCAGCTGCGACCAGCACGTGTGCTCATTATTCATCTTAACTGATAAAACCAATCCAGAAGCAGCTGTGAACACATGAGACCACATCTCCACCATTTCTAATAAGAGATTTGGGCCATTTGAGGTTGAATTGATACCCGATGCAATTGTTGGAAGAATTGAGTCGTTTCTTCCATTTATTGGTGAGAAAATCACCACTTACTTGTCAATTGAATTCCCTTTATAAATTCAGTATTGCCTCAAATAATCTCAGGACACTGTTTTGAAAAAGGTTTTGCATGAGGACATTTGCCAAATTCCTTCAAAAACATTGTTTGCCTGAAGTAGAGAACTAAACATTGTTGTAATGAAGGCAACCAACACCAAAAAGTCTAGGGAGATATGTTATCTATACTGACCACCCCATAGCCTTGCAAGTTGGAAATATCACAGCACAAGATAACATTTCCCCGATGCACAAACCACGCCCGCAATAAGCCGCAAAACTGGTGTGTGGCACCATCCGGCGTTTTCCACTGGAACTGACGGCGAGTAAGTTTTTTTTTAAAAAATGCATGACCAGTGCCGTCAAGAGTTTGGCGGGGGGTCCTCACCTTTTTCCTATCGGCGTTTGACGCTTGCTTGTTCGGTTGTGGAGGCGAGTCAAACAAGAAAACCTCGTCCCCATCTCGGAGTCCGCTGCCGATGCGCGGAGTCCTGACCGAGGCCGAGGTGGATGGCGAGGGGATCGGTGAAGAAGACATGCTGCCACCTGGCTCGGGTCTCACTGGCCTCTCCGTCGTGCCCGTCGGAGTCGATGGGTTTGCTTCGTGGCACGAAGCAGAAGGGGCATCTGCGATCTGAAGAAGCCTGTACACGTAAGCAAAAAATATATATTTTGTGAATAATTAATAAATGTAGTGATTGTTAGCCAGTTTAATAAGCTTTATAATGACTGTGTCAAAGTGCCAAACTGGTACCATTGCGATCCTGCATTCAAACCTTGAGTCTCCCTCTCAGGGCTATAAGCCAGTTGCATAGACTTTGAAGGTTGAAGCCCTGATGCTGGGTACAGTGAGAGAAAAAAGTATTTGATCCCCTGCTGGTTTTGTACGTTTGCCCACTGACAAATAAATGATCAGTCTATAATTTTAATGGTAGGTTTATATGAACAGTGAGAGACAGAATAACAACAAAAAAATCCAGAAAAACGCATGTCAAAAATGTTATAAATTGATTTGCATTTTAATGAGGGAAATAAGTATTTGACCCCCTCCGAATCAGAAAGATTTCTGGCTCCCAGGTGTCTTTTATACAGGTAACGAGCAGAGATTAGGAGCACACTCTTAAAGGTAGTGCTCCTAATCTCAGCTTGTTACCTGTATAAAAGACACCTGTCCACAGAAGCAATCAATCAGATTGCAAACTCTCCACCATGGCCAAGACCAAAGAGCTCTCCAAGAATGTCAGGGACAAGATTGTAGACCTACACAAGGCTGGAATGGGCTACAAGACCATTGCCAAGCAGCTTGGTGAGAAGGTGACAACAGTTGGTGCGATTATTCGCAAATGGAAGAAACACAAAATAACTGTTAATCTCCCTCGGCCTGGGGCTCCATGCAAGTCCTCTTGGAGTTGCAATGATCATGAGAACGGTGAGGAATCAGCCCAGAACTACACGGGAGGATCTTGTCAATGATCTCAAGGCAGCTGGGACCATAGTCACCAAGAAAACAATTGGTAACACACTACGCCGTGAAGGACTGAAATCCTGCAGCGCCCGCAAGGTCCCCCTGCTCAAGAAAGCACATATACATGCCCGTCTGAAGTTTGCCAATGAACATCTGAATGATTCAGAGGACAACTGGGTGAAAGTGTTGTGGTCAGATGAGACCAAAATGGAGCTCTTTGGCATCAACTCAACTCGCCGTGTTTGGAGGAGGAGGAATGCTGCCTATGACCCCAAGAACACCATACCCACCGTCAAACATGGAGGTGGAAACATTATGCTTTGGGGGTGTTTTTCTGCTGAGGGGACAGGACAACTTCACCGCATCAAAGGGACGATGAACGGGGCCATGTACCGTCAAATCTTTGGTGGGAACCTCCTTCCCTCAGCCAGGGCATTGAAAATGGGTCGTGGATGGGTATTCCAGCATGACAATGACCCAAAACACACGGCCAAGGCAACAAAGGAGTGGCTCAAGAAGAAGCACATTAAAGTCCTGGAGTGGCCTAGCCAGTCTCCAGACCTTAATCCCATAGAAAATCTGTGGAGGGAGCTGAAGGTTCGAGTTGCCAAACGTCAGCCTCGAAACCTCAATGACTTGGAGAAGATCTGCAGAGGAGTGGGACAAAATCCCTCCTGAGATGTGTGCAAACCTGATGGCCAACTACAAGAAACGTCGGACCTCTGTGATTGCCAACAAGGGTTTTGCCACCAAGTACTAAGTCATGTTTTGCAGAGGGGTCAAATACTTATTCCCCTCGTAAAAATGCAAATCAATTAATAACATTTTCGACATGCGTTTTTCTGGATTTTTTTGTTGTTATTCTGTCTCACTGTTCAAATAAACCTACCATTAAAATTGTAGACTGATAAATTCTTTGTCAGTGGGCAAACGTACAAAATCAGCAGGGGATCAAATACTTTTTTTCCCTCACTGTATGCGTCTCCGTCACTTTCACTGGGCTCAATGTTCATGCAGCAATAATTCTGCTTTATGTGAGCGTTCTCGATAGTTCTTTACCATACAATTCCTTATACATATTTCAAAATCCATTTAATAAATGTCTACTTAAAATAGTATATATAGGTAGGCTTAAATAATATAAAAAAAGTTTTCTACAGCTGTCGGTTTTTTTGTGAACCTATACTACAATTTTATCCAAAAACATTCATAGAGGGAAAAGGCCCAACATACCAATACAGCATCCACCTTTTTAACTCTTGATGCTCACCGAGGCTTTCCTGGACAAATAAAAAAGCTTATATTTCTGCTGTCTAGCTAAATCCCACTTGCAAATGTGCGGTTAACCTCAAGGAAAAGTTTTGTTTTAAAGCAATTACTTTTTAGAAAAGCGATTTTATTTAAAATAATTGCGCACTTCAGTTTGGTGGTTCATGCTCGAAGTGGACCGTGACCCTCAAGAGGAATGGCACCGCTCCCGTGGTCGCCCCAGGTGATACGTAGATCAAACAAATCACTCGAGACCACAGCGTATGGCAGCGAGAGCAGTTCATGCGATTTCTGTCGCAAGAGGTCATGTGCTGACTATGCGCGAGGAATGAATGCATTGTTAGGAATAGAGAAAACATGGCTGTGTGGCTTGGACGCACTTGGCTTCTCGGTCTTCGCTGCGCTTGCGACGGGCATCCTGCAGTCCCCTCTTCTGCTGCCTAATCAGCTCGGCTGCAGATATTGACTGCATGTTGGCTCTTGGCTTCCCGTCAGCACCTTGTTCCGCACATACGACGAGCACATGTGTGTGTGAACGCACGTTGCCACAGCTGCAAACGGCCGAACATTAAATGATACTGTATGGCATATGTGTATAAAATGTGCACGTATTATGCAAGAGAAAATGTACAGATATAACAAAAATGTAATTTAAAAAATATCATACACAGTATTACATTTTTCTAGTAACCCTTGCTCGCGACTGAATTCAAATATTTGTCTTTTTCCCGAAATGTATTCCGATTGTGTGATTGGCTTCATGTTATGAGTCGCAGTATCAATTCCGACATCTTGAGCAGAGCAAACCTTTGTGAGAGAATTGCCCACTAAAGTAAATATCACAGAGCTGAAATATTTTCAGACCTTTGGTTCCACCAATAGAGGGCAGCATTTTCCCACTTGTCCTGCCACCGACAGCAATGTTTGATGCGTGACAGTCAAACTGATACGTTTTTAAATCTCATAGCTGATATTTAGCCAAATTATGTACACTCAAACTTCATGTGATTATTTGTTTGTGCAGTCACTGATGACTGGGTGGAGACCCATCAACTCACAACATTTTGAGAACCCAGATTAATGGCAGGCAGCTGTCTGGATTCACACCCAGGAACTCAGCAGTTCCAGCTCAGCGGTCTGACCTCTAACCCACCAAGGTTGCGGCTCCAACATTAACATAATCTTAGGTTAGTACACTTTCCTGCATCTCACTGTCAAAAGTGTTTTGACCATCCTTTGCGTTTCAGTGTGTATGCAATATACATTTTAATACAAATATATGCCTGCAGAGACCTTTGAAAGCAAGCATAGTTAAACTGAGAGGGCATGTACTGTGAGACATCACGTGTTTCTTTTTTGTTTAAACATTACAGTATGGGCTGCGTTTTGTTCACCTGTGGTGGAGATCTGTACCAGATGCTTCTTAAGATTGAGTGCCCCAGGTGTGGGAGCCTTCAATAGGCCCTGAAAATCTTCTGAACAACCAGTCACGCTGCCACTGGAAGGACCCATACCTGAATGCCCAGTCAAAAACACACGCAATACGTGCCACAAATGAGCCACAATAACTTGCTCATCTCGTCAAAGAGCACAAACCATCACGCGAACTCAGGTCATCATCGCAGCCTGATTTTTGCTAACCATCGACCAAAGACCATTACTGCATCGCATGCTTTTAGATCCGCTTCTGCGACCATCTGGAAGATGCTTCCTTCTGATATTAGGAAGCCAATGCAGCTATGCGCTTTTAAATCTAAATTTAAAACTAATTTCCTTAGAATTGCTTTTCGCGTTTAGTTTGCTGTCCTTCCCCCGCACCTCCGATTAGCACGGTTGCCTACGTACGGTGCGAAAGAAGTTTAAGATACATATAATACTATATCATAAAATCACTCAAGTGAGACACAAAATAAAGAGTCATGCAACTCTCAAAAATATATTACAGGCAGCGAGTAGCTAAGTAATGAACAATGTTATTTGAAGCAAATGGCTTCTCTTTGACCTGTCAATTTATATTTTTTTGTAAAGTTTGTCTTTTAAAGTGAACATTGAAATGCTGTGATATGATCTGCAAAACAAAACCACTGCCATATAAAAAAAAATATTTGAAATGTCAGCAAATACATTTCAATAACTTACCATCTTGTTCTATTCTTTATTGGAAGAGGTCATGAATAGCAATGGTGTCTCACTTGTTTAAACGAAGATAATGAAGTGTAATTAAATTAATACTTAGGAAACAATTTACAGGAATACAAATAAGGACAATAAATGGTCTGGAAGCATGAACACAAGCCTCGTTAAATTTAAGGTGTCAAATATATGTTCAAAATTAATAGAATGGTGTAGAACAGAAAATATTGCGAGGATAGTTTTTTATCTGTAAGCAGAAGGGAAACTGCTAAATTAACTGTAAGTCTACAACATCAGCATTTCTAACAACACAGAATAAAAAGTAAAAAAGCTTTGCAATTCACTATTTTTAACTTTCAAGTACCCAAAACAAATGTATTTTTTCAACTGAGTTTTTCCCCCAATTGCAGCACAATCCATGAATAGCACTGATAAGTGTCTGTTTTAGTATGTGTTATGGAAGTTAAATAACCTACAGAGCGAGCAGTTACTATCCATGCGTGAAAGATACTAACCCAAGTTCTGCTTTGCCTGCAGCAGCACAGCATCTGCGCCTCGTACCACGAACCCAGACAGTGACATCTGTGTGCTTTTGCTGCCTTTGGAAGGTGTGGAAGATGCACTGCAGAAGGTAAATACACAAACAGAATACTTATTTAGCCTGGAGAAAACCGATGAGCTATAAAGCTCTTCTTCAATGATGTCCACTCGGCACGTGTCAGAACATTACAAAAACAAATAATACAAAAACAAGATAAGAGTAGAACATATAGGGAAGTAAAGGCACCATAAAGTTGGCTCCATAGAGTGCGAAAGTTCAACATATATACGTACAAATCACAAATGGGAGCTCAACGAAGTGACTATCATATGGAAATGTATAGCAGCCAAATAATCTAAACGCATGTTTCTCAATGTGCAAGGTCGGGATCGAACCCCCGACCTCCTGCATAACAGACGAGGAAGACAACATCACACCAGAAGGTAATTACATTTATGTAGCGTTTACAAGGGCGACTTAAAATTGATAAACTTTACTTAACCTAAACTTCTACGACTATTTAGTGAGTATTAGAATATAGGGAAGATTTTAATTAAATTAACAATATTGTGTGTCCTTACACCTTCAAGTCTATCTTTGCGCCAGAATAATTTTTAGAAAACACACACATGCCTTGTCAATTTGAGTACATAAAGTTTTTATTTGGTTTTACGTTAAACTGGCCTGGTCGCTCAGCAGTAATCAGAAGCTTGCAAGCTCATATGGCCGAGGGGCGATTTAGGCCATAATCTTTCTGGAGTTGATATCATGAGTACAAATTGTGGGGATGTCAGTTTTGGTTTTCCTAGATACCAAGATAGGTTGAACGTTCAACCTATCTACATGACTTTACCGAAAAACCCAAAGAATATGAATTCCTGCAGTCACGAAAGCTTTAAGTCAAGATTCAGTATTGGTTGTCTAATGGAGAAAATTGCTCCACAATAGATATGTAAGCCAACACTGGCTCCCAGATGTAAACAAAATGAGCGCTGCTTCAATGCTTATTTGTTCCGGAAATCACTTTGGATTCCGCACTATGGTTAGAGTGCAACCCACAATCTGAAGGATGCAAGTTAAAATCCTCTTCAAGGGACAATTCAACAGATCAACCCTCTATGCTCGATAAAATAAATGACTGTGAAAATGAAAGTGGTCATTCAATCGCAAAAATGGCTCTAATCATGGGAATGTAGAATGCGTACCACTGACATCGGGCGACCAACACAGATGAGCAACAACCTACGTGTTCCGTGCTTATGAGTGTTATAGTCTGAGCATTGTACTGTGATCTCAAAAACCTGGGTTCAATCCGCATCAATGGACAAGATCCTATTCTGAAACTCACCCAGATTTAAACAACCTCAGATGAGTATCTATTGCCATGTGCAAACATCAGCACTGGGGAGACACAGGAGGTATGGTGTGGTGCTGGCCATACCATCTCTTAGTTTCCATTATAGATGTTTAATAACATCCTATAAGAATAAAGAACGGATACTGATTTGTGTCTGTGTATATACAGATGGACTTTGACCAATTCACCTGCAAAGTACCCGATTTCATCATGACTCAGCACCGAAGCAGAACTGAGGCTGGATATTGCTTGAATCATTGGCCAACAATGCACAAAGCAGCGGTCATAGGCTGCTGCGGGGCAACGTTGTCCATGGGCGGTTCAGAAAAAAAAATTGCTGGCATTGTATACATCCCACCTTCACCAACTCGCAATGACCAGGGTGGCGAAGTATTGTCAAATAATCTCCACAACTCGCAAAGCATGATGGGAACCCCTCATGCCGTAAGTGGAGTGACAAAACGGCTGTACAGGTGCACGTTTTGTGCGCGCGTGTACAAACTGAGGGTGGGACGAGACGTGTCCTCGCCCGCTGCTACTCACACGCTGGCCGCGTAAGCGGGGGACGAGACCCCTCCGTAGTGGAACCCCTGCTGGCAGATCCTCTCCTTCAGCCCCAGGGCCCCGCGCCCTCGGCCCCGCAGCATCGTGGGCTCCCGGCCCGTGAAGCCTGCCTGCAGCTCGGAGCGACGCGAGCTCATTTTGCGGTACTGCGACTGCACGTGGAACTGGCAGAACTCGCCCTCCATCTGCAGGCAGGGGATACGGCGGTTAATGCCCGTACACATGTGAACTTGCGTATGAATAGGCAATGGAGGTTAACAGCACTTTGTTATAGCGAGCTGCTATAAAATGTAGTGACCCAAGTTCGATTCCTGCTTGTGATGCACATCCAGAAATCAAGATGTACTGCATGGGTAGGGGTCACAGTATAAATACTAAACGATGACAAATTAAGGTAAGATTTTAATTTTTTAAAGATTTCAAATGGTTCACCTGCAAATCAATGTGGCTCAAAGCCCAATGTTAATTTAATGGAAGGTGACGAGTGTGAGGGTCCGCACCAGGTTAATGAGCTGAGTGCAGGGGTCCCCGTTGCGTTTGGCTGCGCGACATGTGCCCAAGTCCTTCGCCTCCCCCATGAGCATCACCTTCTGGGGATGGTCCACAGAGATGGACAGCTACACACACATAAGACATGTTCATTTCAAACGTTAATTTGCAAAGGGAAAATTTACAACATTATCACAAGAAGGAAAGAAAGCTCCAGCAGAATATCCGGAGCTCAAAACGGCGGAATATGCTTGCAGCAGTGACAGGAAAAAAAACATAATAAAGACTAAATGTTGCCAGCATAAAGACAACATTGTAACTAGGCTCGTAGTGATGCATTGATTTCCCGAGTAAAATCAATTGTTATGCTCATGATATATGCATCCAATCATGTGTATTGTATCATTATTTTAAATTCATATACTATGTAGAAAGTAACTATTTTTTTGTGACCGAGAGCCAACTAGAGGTAATACATTCACAAAAATGGTGAAAAGAGACTAAATTATTCAATGAAACTGTGACAATCCATCTATTTGTTGGGTTGGTAAAATGCTTACATGACCATCTACACTCCCAAAAACAAAAGGAGAGTTATTTATAACCAAATACTTATTAACTATCAAAATACCACAAATGTGATCGTTATACTGCCTAGAAGTTTGACATTTTTATCGATCAATAAGATCATATCAGTACATTCCTACACCACTCCTCCCTACTGCATGTAATGCTAAAAATGCTCCGAGTCTAGATTAAATGTTGGCATAAGTTCCATTAACAGGAGCATAAATTAAGGTCTGGGTGTGGTGGGTCCACTAACATGCGTGGACTGGTCATTACCTTTTACAAACCATTCCAACATTATTTGTTTACAAATTCCCATTTCATGTAACATGTAAAGTACGTAGTTGGCTCTCGGTCACAAAAACGTACCAATACTTGCCGTTTATAACACAGCCTATGTAACCGTGATTGTACCGAAGAACTGTAATGTAAAACATCTGTACCCTCACAGGACACCTATGAAATAGAGCCTAACAGAATATCGGGCCCTACCTGCTGAAATAAATAACATCTATGGAAATCATGTGTTCTTTTTGTCTGCATGAATTTCGTAGAATTTTTTATCTTCCAATTTCCCCTGGAAATAAAAAGTTTTAAACAATGACCCCTGTGGTTATAACAGTCATGTAGGCAAGTATACAAGTAATTCTGCATCCAATAAAATCATATATGTAGGAATAGAAGCCAATAGACACATAAACATCACGTGAATCTTAGCTTTACATTGTACAAAAATAAAATATACGTTAGCCACACACCTCATTGTATCCTTCCTTGGGCTTCATGAGGGTGGGGTTCAGGAGGCCCACAACAAAACCCTGGTCCGTTTTCCAGTGCTGCTTGTGGACTTCTCCAAAAAGCAGCAGTGACACAGACACCTCCATGTTCTTCAGGTCCATCAGACGCCACACGCTGAATGTCTTGCCCTGCGCATCATCAACGAGGAGTCAAATTCACTCCCTTCAAGGCCAGGCAAAAAAACAGCTGGAGTCTGTTATTTTAAACCAAGTGAGAGTTCACCAAGTGCTACATAGCCATTAATGTGTGTGTAGGCCGAGATGCAGGTAGCCCTTTTCATCTGTAAACTGGGTGCAACAATATATGGCATATTTTTTAACATGTAAGAATGCTGCTATGGTGCGATGTGGTTAGCACACATGACTTGCAATCCAGCAATTGCTGATTCGATTTGATCTCCTGGCAAGAGGAAACAATAGGAAAATGTGTTTAAATCCTTCCGCCTTGTTAGTGTAGGGGCCAAGCTTAGGGAGCCTTGCGGGTCAAGAGCATGGAGGCTACTTCTGGGCTGACAGAGCCCAGTTTGTAGTGTTCATGTACATTCATCATCAGTGCTCTGACGTGGGCATCAGCATCAGCCCCACGCAAGCCATCCCATTCGTATGTTCTCTCGAGCCGTGCATGTGGTGGCGTGGACTCACGCTGCTAACGCTCTGCGGAGTGTGCTTGTGTACGATCACGCCGATGGTCACCCAGTCAATGTTATCCAAGCTATCGCGCGTGATTTTGTCTGGCAGCTGAGAGAGGCGAATCATACGCCGGCCGGCCATCCTCCTCTCCATGTCCACAGACGAGATAAGAGGCCTCCTAAAATACAACAGTGAAACTGCTTTAACTTTCAAATCATCATAATAATCATCACAGCAATGGCACCACAAAGTTTCAGGAAATGAATCCAGCCAGCCTGGAGATATGAAATTAGGTTTTCAAATACTGAAATGTGAATTGTAAGATAACGTGATAAGTATGTTGCATCATTAAGTTTAAGTAAGCAAGTACATAATTTTAAGTCAACCATACTACAGATTGTATCACAGTTGGTACACTGTGCCATGCCAGACTAGGGTTGTTAAAAAAGAATGGCCAGGGTAAAGGAGCTCCAAACTACAAGAGCAGAAAGTTCACAAGACGTTCATCAAATCACACAATAAACGATATATCTTTATTCTTAAATCTTGTATGTAATGGTTGACACAACCTCTACAGCCACGAGAGGCTTCTGGTGCAGCAATGTAAAAAAACACTTCTAGAATTGAATCACAACAACTGAAATGGGAGGGTGGAGAATCATTAAGCCTCTGCCACCACGTATTACAAAACATAACTTCATATTGTGTCTCTTCTGAGTAAAATAGGAGGAAAATAGATGAGTAAACCACTGGAACTGGATTCAGAGCTGTATGAATCAGTCAATCGACCAACAGATCCTGCTGACACCACGCTACCAATCTTGAGTGCTGGCCATTGTACCAGCACTCAAGATTCTTCAACTAAATCTCAAAACTGGCAGCCAGAAAGCATCATATCAGCATTCTCTCTCAGCAGCACCTGGTTATTGTCAAATGTCTGAAAGAAATCTATACGTTTGTTACCCAGCGTTGGTATCCACAGTTAACACTCACCTAATCCGGAACCCGGAGTATTTCTCCACCTCCGTATTTTCCTGCATCCCACTGCTGCTGCTGGCAGTGGTAGGCGTACTCAGGGTGGTCGGGGCCTTCCGTTTCCCTGCAGTCGCACCACCTGCAGCGCTGGTGCTGGCGGTCACTGACATCGGGCTCTGCGAACAAGCGCCTGCTTGACTTGCAGTTGGTATCTTTGTACGGTCCTTGAAGGCAGTAGAGCTCTCTGGCCATCACATCATAGGTATTAGGCAACAGCGACCTCATTGGAATGCAGAACCCACGTTAAATCCATCACGTCAGAATAAATACAACATGATGGTACAGTATGACTGCACACACTGCTTATTTATAACAAAAAACATATACAGCCCTTTACTAATCGACTGCTAATGTGAAGGCCTCTGAACGCTGTGTTGGTCATGGGGGTTGTTTCACTACTTCATTGTGCTGCAGTCCTGGTTGGTGAAGGTGGAAGGGACAAAACCTGTCTGAATAACACTTGCCATGAATGTCAGATAGACATTTTTTTATATAAAGCAATAATTTTGAACAGGTAATTTCTATGCATTGAGAAGTATAATTGGCACCTTGGAAAATTATTAAAGGTTCTTATTAAGTGCAAATTATTAGTTTATTTCATAAATATTGTCAGGATATATTTCCAAAACAAACGACTAAGCTTAATTACAATATAATACTTTGCAATATCGGACAATCATATTATCGTGAACCTTATATTGTACAACAGATCGTAGTATCGCCATACCATGCAAACACTTGCGAATAGACTTTTGTATGCTGGTGTCACAGTACAATTAACGACATTCCAAAGTTCTCAACTATATTTACAATAAATGAAACCTGCTCTTATTGACAATTTTTAACAAGGTCTTTCCTTGCAAAAGAAAAAGCATTGCAACAGGTGACCAACATTACAATTATGATGATTGTATTTAACTTTTAGTACTGGTGTGGTCAGGTTGACCCGTCTCTTGTGAGTGAACAGTGTCATATCCCATGCTGACCTCCGCTCTTAGGTTGATGTGCGAGCCGGGACTTAGTTTTGACATAAGCAGTCGTGGCAGCTTCTGTTTTTTTGACACCAACTTTCCGCTGGGATGAAACTCCACTTGATGCCGCTACGATAAAAGACACGAGTATATTTCATCACAAAAAAACATGTAGTAGGCAACATCAGCAATTGAACTCGTTCACATTGATGAGCCGATTATATTCCCCTAGCCACATACCCATAGAAATATTGCGGAGAATTACCAAAGTGCACCATCTAATGTTAACATGGATGTTAAAGACTGAAATTATTGGCTATAGTAGGCAATGTTGCATTTGTGTGAAATAACACAAAGTTACTTATAACTAAATTACAGGTCCAAAATTAATAATGGCTTATGTTTATAAAGTTTCCATAATTGCTATCTTTGCTTAACCTCAAATACCACAACTGGATTACAGATATAAAAGCAAACATGTTTAAAAAAAAGTATTAATTTTGACATGAATGTGCATCAGTCATAAATAAGAGCCGTTTGGAAGCACCTTGTGGGGATGTCTCCTGCAGTTGCTGCTGAAGTCTCAGAACTTTCTCCTGCATCAAACGCAGCTCCTCTACCGAAAAAAAACACATGGGAATAAAGGTGCAGTTGACACAGCATCATCGCTACTTAGTGTAAAAATCCGCACTCACAGCTGTACCCTTTTTTAAAAAAAATTTCTCCCAACATTTCTTGGAAAATATTTAATATGCTCACATTTTGGAGTTCGTAAGTGACCGTTGTAGATTATTTTGATGTAAATTATGAGAATTAGAACAATGCACGTACCTGCCAACTCTTCCTTGCTCTTCTCCTCCAGCCGCACGTTCTCTTTGCCGTCATCACAGCGCGGAGTTGAAACCGCAGACCGGCGTGGAGCAGGAACATCACCATCAGCTTTACGGATTTCGTCTCCACACCCCTCGGGTTCACCAATGTCAATGACCAAAGCATCGCTGTCCTCCGCATCATCGTCTTCGGCGTCAAACAGGGCGCTCAGTTCAGCCTCGGTGCCATTTTTGTTACTGCATGATGGGTGGGGCCCTCCGCTGTGCTGAGCGGCATCTCCATCATCGTGGAGATCGTCTCCGTTGACCCGGGTGTCACCTCCATCCTCGTCATTGGAAAGCGGAGACCCCTCTTCCAGCAGCGAAGTCAGGACATCCAGATCCCCCTCGTTGTCTGCGAGGACACCCGCTGTCAGAGGAGGCTTGGCCATGGATTCACATGACGTTTAAATATTGTGCTTATGTATACAGAAAGGTAATTAGCGAGGGTGCAGCCCTGCAATTGCTTGCTTACGGCACTCCTAGCGAAAGGGCTTCCATTAGAGAGTCCCTCTAGAAAGTATATGGTCTACTTCCACGGGTGGACGGAGGTGAGGTGATTTAAGACACCTGTCCATTGTTACACTATAGCAGCTCTGCTCTTACGTATATGTTTTAAGGTTACTTCGGTAAAATTATTGCGTTGACATGCATGCACCTTATTTAGAATGAAATTACTTTATTTATTGAGAAGGGTGTGTTTAATTAAAACTGGTCTGTCGGTACACACTGCTGCATTTCCCTTAACCTTCTGACCAACTGGACCTTGATTACCAAGTAGAAATTCGTTTATTAACTTGTACCTGAAAGAATACAGTTCTCATGCTAAACGTCTGTGCAGTGCATGGTATACAAGAAACATTCTTCATTTAAGAGCAAGACGTAAACAAATATATCACATTTATCGTTTATATTGAATTCCAACATCAAATATAGAGGGCTGACGTTTTGTGCAATGGCCCTTCTTTAGTGTGGCCCTGAGAAAGATGGGACATTTTAAGAGAGTTTAATAAAAGCGTGTAATTAAAAATACTTTCTTTTAAACACGCTTTAATGAAATGTACCGTACTAGTAATGGCAGAACTCCACGACTCCAGGAAGTGGCCCAAAAGCTTGCCATAACGCAAAGGACCGTGGTCATTTACAGCCAACGTCAGTTGAGCATGGACAATTAGACCCAAGCCGAAACATAACATATAAAAAAGATGGTTTAATTTTTTATGATAGAATATAGTATTGTCATCAGTATTACATAAATATACCAAGTTTGCAGTCGATACCACATTGGGAAGAGAGTTAAAATTTAGTTATATTTGAGGATACGACAACAACAACATACAGAGTGAGTTAAATTTAAAAAAGCGTGTAAAAACGAACAATAGTTGAGGACTACATAGGAATTAAACATACCTTCCATGCTTATGGCAGTCAACGCTGCTCGTCCAGTTCACTCCACAATGCATCAACTGCACTTAAGCACTGCGTGTTGGAAATAAATTAAGTGTAAGGAAATTAAACATTGCATCTTTCATTTGCGAAGCTTTACAACAAACGTGCAAATTAACTATATGAATTTATGATTACTTCGACACGGCACCTTTGGAGTGCACAATTCATACTTGACTGAGGCTGATGAAGGCCGCTTGTGTTGTGGCCGAAACGTCGTGAGAATATTGTGTTATTTTATTTTATCAAGTTATTATTTTATTCTCATTCTACGTGACTTTACCGAGAGAACCAAATAAGTTGACTGAGGCTGCTTATAAATTAAAAGGTGCATAAATATCCAACATATATTGTAATATACCGTGAATGTGTGAATTGTATGTATACTTGCAGCAGTGTACTGTACACAGTAGTCCATGACGCCACACCTTTAGACGAATTATAACTTATATTATGTCTATGGCCAAACTTTCCGGGTATTTTGTGTATATTATAAAATGAGCATCACTGCCAATGACTGCATTACTCTAAATCACACTGTATAAATAGTATGCAGTACTGTTCTTTCAGGTATATTTTAACAGGATGAGAACTGACCAAGATGAGTCCTCATTTGCGAGTGACCCAGGTCACAAGAATTAACTTCTACTCCTGAAGCAGCATATACAACATTATGTATGTAATGTACGAAGTAGCGATTAGCTACTTAATTAAACTGTATTGCAATTCGTTGCTTACAACTCTAACACGTTAAAACAGTTACAGTTCTTTATAATCCAACACAGCATCACATCTACCACGACTATCCCACCCAGTTACAATTCTCAAACCAGGGTAAAGAAAAAAAAGCAACAAAACATTTAAACAAAATTACTTACAAATAACAGCAGTCACTGATACTTTGACCCCAATACAATGTACCGCGCGAACCACTGTACACAAACCACAATGTTAAAACAACACACTCACGCGTATGAACTTAATCAAATGCTGCACTGGCAATTACCATCTTTACACTGGCGCGTTAACTAATAGTACGTTTGAAACTTGATACTTTTTTAGGTTAAAAAAACAACCACCAAACTTAAAGCGCGAATCGTTACAGCCACCCGAAGCAGCGCCAAACCTTTGACGCGCGGAGCCCTGCAACATTTACCAGTCCGCACAAGCGCGGCGCCACGATTCGGAGCCTCACCATTGGCTGGCGCTCACCACTCCAACCAATGGGCGCGCGAAGTGAAGGCAGCGCGCGCGCACCGTAGCCAATGTGGAGCGAGGAGAAGCTCGGGCGCGCCTATCCGCGCTGGGGAATTAGAGAGCCATCGGAGAATGGCATCATGCGGAGTTTCGCGCCAAAAAGAGGACCTCCCCACACACACACCCCCCCACTACCCCCCACCACCCCCCACCGCCACACCCCCCCACTACCCCCCACCACCCCCCACCGCCACACACCCCCCCCACCCCCCCCACCACCCCCCTCCCACCACCCCCCACTACCCCCCACCACCACTTCCACCACCCCCCCCACCAGCCTCCCACCAGCCTCCCACCCCCCCACTACCCCCCACCACCACACCCCCCCCACTACCCCACCCCCCCACCACCCCCCCCACCACCACTACCCCCCACCCCCCCTCCCACCACCCCCCACTACCCCCCCCCACTACTCCCCACTACCCCCACCACCCCCCCCCACCACCATCCCACCATCCCCTCCACCGCCCCCCCCCCACCACCACCCCCTTCACTACCAAATTTAGTTATCGTTTGTTATTTAGTTTCATTGTAGTGCTTGATTTTAGATTTCATTTATTAAATATTTCAAGATAATACAATTTCGTTCATTCATTTATCGTCGTTTTACTTTCAATTATTATTAACAATGCGACCTCCAGATGTCACTGCTCTGCTTGGATAAGATTTCACCTTTCCTCCATCGTCGACACATGCCCCACCTATCACTACAACTACTACACTATCATTGCCCCATCTATCACTACAACTACTACACTATCATTGCCCCACCTATCACTACTATTACTACATTATCATTGCCCTCACCTATCACTACAACTACTACACTATCATTGCCCCACCTATCACTACAACTACTACACTATCATTGCCCCACCTATCACTACAACTACTACATTATCATTGCCCCACCTATCACTACTATTACTACATTATCATTGCCCCATCTATCACTACAACTACTACACTATAATTGCCCCACCTATCACTACTATTACTACATTATCATTGCCCCACCTATCACTACAACTATACACTATCATTGCCCCACCTATCACTACTATTATTACATTATCATTGCCCCACCTATCACTACAACTACTACATTATCATTGCCCCACCTATCACTACAACTACTACACTATCATTGTCCCACCTATCACTACAACTATTACACTATCATTGCCCCACCTATCACTACTATTACTACATTATCATTGCCCCACCTATCACTACAACTACTACACTATCATTGCCCCACCTATCACTACTATTACTACATTATCATTGCCCCACCTATCACTACAACTACTACACTATCATTGCCCTCACCTATCACTACAACTCCTACACTATAATTGCCCCAACTATCACTACTATTACTACATTATCATTGCCCCACCTATCACTACAACTACTACACTATCATTGCCCCACCTATCACTACTATTACTACATTATCATTGCCCCACCTATCACTACAACTACTACACTATCATTGCCCCACCTACTACTACAATTACTACATTATCATTGCCCCACCTATCACTACAACTATTACTACATTATCATTGCCCCACCTATCACTACTATTACTACATTATCATTGCCCTCACCTATCACTACTATTACTACATTATCATTGCCCCACCTATCACTACAACTATTACACTATCATTGTCCCACCTATCACTACAACTACTACATTATCATTGCCCCACCTATCACTACAACTACTACATTATCATTGCCCCACCTATCACTACTATTACTACATTATCATTGCCCCATCTATCACTACAACTACTAAATTATCATTGCCCCACCTATCACTACTATTACTACATTATCATTGCCCCACCTATCACTACAACTCCTACACTATCATTGCCCCAACTATCACTACTATTACTACATTATCATTGCCCTCGCCTATCACTACTATTACTACATTATCATTGCCCCACCTATCACTACTATTACTACATTATCATTGCCCCACCTATCAATACTACTACACTATCATTGCCCCACCTATCACTACAACTACTACACTATCATTGCCCCACCTATCACTACTATTACTACATTATCATTGCCCCACCTATCACTACTATTACTACACTATCATTGCCTCACCTATCACTACTATTACTACATTATCATTGCCCCACCTATCACTACTATTACTACATTATCATTGCCCCACCTATCACTACAACTACTACACTATCATTGCCCCACCTATCACTACAACTACTACACTATCATTGCCCCACCTATCACTACTATTACTACATTATCATTGCCCCACCTATCACTACTATTACTACATTATCATTGCCCCACCTATCACTACTATTACTACATTATCATTGCCCCACCTATCACTACTATTACTACATTATCATTGCCCCACCTATCACTATTATTACTACATTATCATTGCCCCACCTATCACTACTATTACTACATTATCATTGCCCCACCTATCACTACTATTACTACATTATCATTGCCCCACCTATCACTACTATTACTACATTATCATTGCCCCACCTATCACTACTATTACTACATTATCATTGCCCCACCTATCACTACTACTACTACATTATCATTGTCCCACCTATCACTACAACTACTACATTATCATTGACCCACCTATCACTACAACTATTACTACATTATCAGTGCCCCACCTATCACTACAACTACTACACTATCATTGCCCTCACCTATCACTACTATTACTACATTATCATTGCCCCACCTATCACTACAACTATTACTACATTATCATTGCCCCACCTATCACTACAACTATTACACTATCATTGTCCCACCTATCACTACAACTACATTATCATTGCCCCACCTATCACTACAACTATTACTACATTATCATTGCCCCACCTATCACTACTATTACTACATTATCATTGCCCCACCTATCACTACTATTACTACATTATCATTGCCCCACCTATCACTACAACTACTACACTATCATTGCCCTCACCTATCACTACAACTCCTACACTATCATTGCCCCAACTATCACTACTATTACTACATTATCATTGCCCCACCTATCACTACTATTACTACATTCTCATTGCCCCACTTATCACTACTATTACTACATTATCATTAACCCAGCTATCACTACAACTACTACATTATCATTGCCCCACCTATCAATACAACTACACTATCTTTGCCCCACCTATCACTACAACTACTACATTATCATTGCCCCACCTATCACTACCATTACTACATTATCATTATCCCACCTATCACTACAACTACTACAACATTATCATTAACCCACCTATCACTACAATTTCTACGTTATCATTGACCCACCTATCACTACTACTGCTATGTTACTATTACCACGCCTATATGCTGATACACTTATACACAGCCAGGGACAGAGGTCGCTCTTATAAATGAGACTACCGTGGTCTCAGAATCAGAATACAGTATTTATACTAGCGGTATCATATGAGCTACCAAGCTCTTTTTATACGTGTCCAATAGTTCTCACCTCGTTAAATAAAATAAAATAAACTCGAAAGGTGCATGCATAAAATCCAGAATATTATAGACAAGGGCTGGTGGAACACGCTGATTTGTGAAACTTACAAATTCGCTGGCCTGTGAGGTGGTCAGGAGATGGCATGCAAAACATGGATTCTTGAATCAATGTGTGTTGAGCTGTTCACTGCTATCCCCTTGTATGCGGGGTAAGGTATGGGAGGGGAGTTACAGCTACTTTGCATGCAAACCCTCATGAATATAATTACCAGAATCTTAATTTATACCGGAGGAATCCGATTAGCTATAAAGCTCTTTATCACAGATGTCTAGTAGGGGCAGGTCAGAAAGTTACAACAACAAACAATACAAAAGCACGATAGAAGTGCAAAGTATAAGAAAGGTAAGAAAATCAATAAAGACAACCTTTATATTTTACCAGGTAAAACTCACTGAGCAATTAGCTTTTTTTTCCGAAGCGACCTGGCCACAAATGATAGCTCAGCAAAGTGGCAGGGTCCTCTTGACAAAGTCTTGAGACATAGGTGATGCTGTTCTGGATCAACTGTATCACAGTATTTTTTGCTTAATGCCAATAATTGTCTGTGATAATACGTTGCGACACTTATTAATATTCCGAGTCCCTAAATCCAATGTCATAACTTCATCGCGAAAGATAGGAAAATTAATGAGTACGTTCAAGTCATCTCAAAGTGGCCGCGAAAGGCCCTCTCCTAGACACATGTGGCGTTGTACAATATTAAATGTAAAGGAGTCACTGAGAGGCCAATGGCAGCCATAACAAACCGTGGGTAATAATAATCGCATTTATAAACGGAGATGAGCCTCCGGTAGGTTTAGTAACAGCCACAAACCACATCGAGAGCAGCGGCGATCACTCAGTTGGTTCTATAAGCCACTAATCACCGTACCACAGTGTACGAGATACGTAAATATACCGCCCGGTATATCAAATTTTTCACATACAGTGAGGGAAAAAAGTATTTGATCCCCTGATGATTTTGTACGTTTGCCCACTGACAAAGAAATGATCAGTCTATAATTTTAATGGTAGGTTTATTTGAACAGTGAGAGACAGAATAACAACAAAAATCCAGAAAAACTCATGTCAAAATGTTATAAATTGATTTGCATTTTATTGAGGGAAATAAGTATTTGACCCCCTCTCAATCAGAAAGATTGCTGGCTCCCAGGTGTCTTTTATACAGGTAACAAGCTGGGATTAAGAGCACACTCTTAAAGGGAGTCCTCCTAATCTCAGCTTGTTACCTGTATAAAAGGCACCTGTCCACAGCAGCAATCAGTCAATCAGATTCCAAACTCTCCACCATGGCCAAGACCAAAGAGCTCTCCAAGGATGTCAGGGACAAGATTGCAGACCTACACAAGGCTGGAATGGGCTACAAGACCATTGCCAAGCAGCTTGGTGAGAAGGTGACAACAGTTGGTGCGATTATTCGCAAATGGAAGAAATACAAAAGAACTGTCAATCTCTCTCGGCCTGGAGCTCCATGCAAGATCTCACCTCGTGGAGTTGCAATGATCATGAGAACGGTGAGGAATCAGCCCAGAACTACACGGGAGGATCTTGTCCATGATCTCAAGGCAGCTGGGATCATAGTCACCAAGAAAACAATTGGTAACACACTATGCCGTGAAGGACTGAAATCCTGCAGCGCCCGCAAGGTCCCCCTGCTCAAGAAAGCACATATACATGCCCGTCTGAAGGTTGCCAATGAACATCTGAATGATTCAGAGGACAACTGGGTGAAAGTGTTGTGGTCAGATGAGACCAAAATGGAGCTCTTTGGCATCGACTCAACTCGCCGTGTTTGGAGGAGGAGGAATGCTGCCTATGACCCCAAGAACACCATCCCCACCGTCAAACATGGAGGTGGAAACATTATGCTTTGGGGGTGTTTTTCTGCTAAGGGGACAGGACAACTTCACCGCATCAAAGGGACGATGGACGGGGCCATGTACCGTCAAATCTTGGGTGAGAACCTCCTTCCCTCAGTCAGGGCATTGAAAATGGGTGGTGGATGGGTATTCCAGCATGACAATGACCCAAAACACACGGCCAAGGCAACAAAGGAGTGGCTCAAGAAGGAGCACATGAAGGTCCTGGAGTGGCCTAGCCAGTCTCCAGACCTTAATCCCATAGAAAATCTGTGGAGGGAGCTGAAGGTTCGAGTTGCCAAACGTCAGCCTCGATACCTCAATGACTTGGAGAAGATCTGCAAAGAGGAGTGGGACAAAATCCCTCCTGAGATGTGTGCAAACCTGGTGGCCAACTACAAGAAACGTCTGACCTCTGTGATTGCCAACAAGGGTTTTGCCACCAAGTACTAAGTCATGTTTTGCAGAGGGGTCAAATACTTATTTCCCTCATAAAAATGCAAATCAATTTATAACATTTTTGAAGTGCGTTTTTCTGGATTTTGTTGTTGTTATTCTGTCTCTCACTGTTCAAATAAACCTACCATTAAAATTATAGACTGATCATTTCTTTGTCAGTGGGCAAACGTACAAAATCATCAGGGGATCAAATACTTTTTTTCCCTCACTGTATGGTGGAAAGCAGAACTGTGTTTGCTGCTGCTGCTGCTGCCGGTTTCATATAGTCGCTAAATATTTAAAGATGAGCGCCGCTATAATCTCGCCCCGCATGTGTCCACGCAAAGAGCAGGTAACACACACAAAGGAGGTGAATGTGCAGTGAAAGCATTTTTTCCCGAAGGGGCATAGCACATCAACACCACCCCTCCCCCCTTCCCACAACCTCCCTGCCACACCGCGAATTATAACTGGACGCTGGTGTATAGTGTCAGCCACAAGATTGCCCTGACTCCATCATGAAATATTAAGGTGTGCACCAACATGGGTTAGTTTCAGGTAGGCGTATGCTCATGGGCAAGCCCGAGAGGTCTGATGCTGGTTTGTGTGTGCGCGTGTGCGAGTCGGTGGGGTTGGTGAGGAGGCAGGAAGCTTGCCCAGAGTGTTTGTCAGGGTGGAATTGTTGTGGGAAGCGGGCACGCACAAGGATGTGAGGCAATGACCACCGGACAGGTGTGAAGACCGCACCGACAAACAGTGCAAGGGACGAGACACCGACCGTGAAGCAAGTAAGTGTGCGTCTTCCAATGCGGTACTCGGGGCGTGGGTAATGCCTGCCCTGGAAATGTGGGAGTCTGTCTAACAAACGAAATGCCTCATGAAAATCTCTTAATAGTGTGTTGCTTCAAGTCTCGAACTGCAGGAAGAGCCTCGTGTTTAAAACGAGATGCTTTAAACGAGTACGAAGTACCCACATTTTCCCAATACATTTTAAGAATCTTTATTTCGACTGGAGGATTCCGATGAGGGATCAAGCTCTTTTTCACAGACGTCCAGTATTTATTTTGCCAGCTTCGTGAAGTGTGGGTGTCCAGCATTGCTGCTGTAATTTGTTGTTTTCGAAGCAGCGTGCCTTGTATCAGCTGGGTTTATTTCATAGGTGCTCGATAACAGCACTTGCCCCTACATTCTGTTAAGGCTATTCAGCGATATTTGCCTTTGTTTATTCCAGCAACTTGTCGTCAATGTTTTGCAATTTAGCGCTTCCAAGCCTCATACAATTCAACAATTATGTATCTAATACTTTACAGCCTGTGTTATGTATTTAAGAGAATGCCAGTTAAAATATGATGGATTATTTAGTGTGATGATTTTTTTAGATTCACTATCTAATCTATTTTACTGAGGTAAATTGCAAACGGCATCAAGGTACGTACAACGGGATCATTTTGTTTATAAATGTTGAAAACTCTTTTTTGAAAAATCGGCAAGTGAGACCGTCGTAGAGAAATAAGACGGGTGATGAAATATAATGCCAGATTGTTATCCAGCAAAGGTCATCATGCAAATGTGGAAAATAACAGCAACGTAGACATACAATATCTGGATACATATCAATGCATTCAAAGCAAATCATACTTTATGAGATGCAAACATCAGCAAGTAGATGTGATGCATTGCTCTCCAACATAAGGGTGTCCTGAAGCTGTCACAAATTGCCACGTTTGTTCACGTGGCAACTTTATTAACTGTCGGGTGGAGGAGGATGTACAACACAGATTTGACTTACACGATCTGACTCAAAAGTAAATTATGAAGTACACAGTCAGGTAAAATATAGATTTGTGGTATTTCTAAGTGTAAGGGCGTTAATGAAACATCATGGCACAGCCTAATTTTGTGTTTGTACTTTTAACTGTGCAAGCAGCATGTGGATTTAAAATCTACAAATACATTCAAAACATTTATTATATAAAATCCTGTTAAAGTGATTACTTGATATGAACCTCACACATGTTGTTAATAACGTATGTGGTACTACGTATGTTTTCCGTATTCGGGCTGATTTAGCACATTTCCATCAACAAAATACGCACAGGAGAATCACATTGTTGAGGTGTTCAGTATACATTACTTTAGTTTAATTAATATCATTCGATAGCGTTGAACTCTGAAATGTATCCCTAGAATTAATTTCCGGTTGGCGTGATATTTATCCTTAATAGTTTAAATTTCGATTTAAAGCTTTCGTGACTGCAAGGAATCATCTTCTTTGGTTCTTTCGGTAAAGTCACATAGAATGAGAACAAAATAATAATTTGATAAAATAAAATAACACAATAAAATTCTCACGACGTTTCGGCCACAACACAAGCGGCCAAAACGTCGTGAGAATCTCTTAATAGTTTAGTTTTAAGGGATGCTACTTTGGTGTCGTGGATCAGTGCACTGGACTTGCAACCCAGAGGTCACGAGTTCAATTTGTTATTCCGGCATGCACACAGTGGGGCAAGTTTCTTAAATCCCTCTTCTTCTGTCCACCCAGCAGTATAAAGGAGCCGTCCATAAATGACGTCACGCACCAGGGGGGGGGGGGGTCAGACATTTGTGACGATGTGTGACGAGGGGGGGGGGGGGGGTGAGAAATGTGACGTCACTTTAAGATGTTTTCTTGTTCATGTTTTTGTTTTTTGTTTGTTGCGGTTGCACCCGATTCGAGAGCCGAATGGCTCACAGGGCTATACCAAATAAATGAAACTGAATAAATAAACTGAATAAAACATCAAAATGCGCAACTTTAAGTAAATATAGACAACACGTTCTACTTAATTAAATATACTTTTTAATGAATGTTTTCTCCTACAACATCAGCGTGCAGCGCCGCATTAAATACGCACTACAATGACAATAGTTTAAAGCGATTTGAAGCATGTTTTATATTTTTTTTGGAGGGGGTAGGGGGCAGAGCTTTGTGACGTCATATTTTAGGGGAGGTCTGACTTTTTGTGACGCCGTGTGACAAGGGGGGGGGTCAAAATTCGTCCAAACTCGCGTGACGTCATTTATGGACGGCCCCAAATGGGTACAACACAGTTGATTAGTCGGTCGGGTGTGGTGTACAGTGGGGGTACTAGCACCTATCCAAAGAGGTTTTGTCCAGCATGAGTACGGTGGCCAAATATCCATGACTAGATGGCTCTCTAGAGCTCCCTCTAAGTAGTGGAGATCTATCCTCTAGCAGTGGGATGGGCAAGTAATTGCAGGGCTGAACTTGACCTCTTTACATTAACTTGAGTGCTATAGACGCATATTTGTGACTACACCTGGTAAACAATATTTGTAAATGTCGAATACAAACAAATCCTCACATAAAGCTGCAGGGGGATCAGCTGGGCGGGTTGACGTATTAATCGAATTGAGTGCACCACGTGGCGGGATTTGGGTTGGATTATACACGGCGCACGTTCAATACGTCGTCGCTTGTTGCACGCAGGGATTAATCAACAGGGGGCTTTTGACGAGAGCGATTATATATGCAGAGGTCCCGTATTTGATCCAGAAACATTCTGCTATTGAGTTCCACTCCATGGATGAAAATCCCATGCTCATGCCCAGTCTACTCTGTAGGCATTCGATGGCATGACTGCTGCCTGCTTAAGCGTTTGCACTTGTGCGGGTTGGCTCCAAACACGTGGGGTCCAACGTCACACGTCGTGCTGAGCAGCTCGTGGTACAACCCGAAAACACATCAAAGAGCTCTTCCATCAGGGCAGGGAGGAATTCAACCCTATCAAAAATAAAAACAGCAGAATGTGGACATAAGCACACCCCTTGGGAGAAAGGCCACGTGTGCTTGTATCAGAAGCTGTCAATTGCCTTCTCCGCACCAGTGCATTGTAAGGGTGTGATGCTTATGAGAAATGTATTTATAAGGTGTGCTTATATCCAGCGTAGAATGCACGATTTTCTGATGTCTTTTGGCTGTCCTATGGAGATAATGGCGCATTGTATTTCCTCCGTTGGATCAATACTGTCAATAGTCGTGATCACGGTCCTCTTGTTGTTATTGTTTGAGCAAGTGGATACAATTCTTGACTTAAAGCTTTCGTGACTGGAGGAATTCATATTCTTTGGGTCTTTCGGTAAAGTCACGTAGACTTTACTGACGAGAAATTCCAGTTCGCAGAGCAATAAGACCTGTGATCTGGTCAAGGTGTCCCGAAATAGCACTGTATATACAGCACTCTATATGTAAAGCCCAATTTTAACATCAAGACATCTCTGCAAATGAAAATGCTAGACACTGAGTGCATCCTTTGCAGCCACCATTGAGACGCTTTTCAAATTACTACATAAATAAATATATGGAAGTTCTGGAGCTACTTGTGAGGACCAGAAGATGTACTCTGGCATTGAAATCAATATGGATTTAATTTCAATTTGTGTTTACATTCAGAATACAGTATTACTCTTGGGTAGAGTCCAATCATAGATAATTCTGGTGCAGAGCTACTAAATGTGACCTGTTTTTTTAATACCCATATTAATAATACCCTGGAGTAATCCATGGGTGCAGCTTTAAGAGCCAAGGTTATCACACTCCACTGTGAACCCGGGGATCAAAAGTACAAAGCCTGGCCATCGCGAACATTAGTGATGAGTGATATTTGAATCAGTCCTTGACCTTCCTTCATCAAACCACTCTGACCAGCATGAAATATGGTAAAACAACCCCATGAATGAAAGGCGTAGATTCACGAAGGGCAGTGGATTGCATTTGAAAATGTGCCTAAATTCCATCTGTGAGAGTTTGGCATGTGCCAGCACCTGGACAAAAAAAAACCGATGAAGCTTTAAAAACATCTGGCCTAAATTCCCAAATAGACGTCGATGCACAACATTCTGTTGGCAAAACCAACTGCGTGAGAACTGAGAAGACTGGGGAGACGTGGAAAGTCACATCACCACAATTGGACCTAAAAAGCTCCAGAGGAGAGAACCCGTAGTCTTGGCTTCACGCCAAACTGGCCCAGCATTTCATAGAGCGCATTGAAAGGGGGGCGACTCGCATTAGTGTTGACGGGAGGGTGTTTTTTTTTTCGGGGGGGGGGAGCTGAGAGTTGCTCGTGTTGGCTTGTGGGATTAACTACGTTGCCTGTGTGTGCGCGCTCGTGCGTGTCGTCGTTGTCTTTGTGCGCACACTGACACCGACCACTGCCAGGAACAGGCGTCGCAAGCACCACACACGAGAAAGGAGAGGAAGACGCGCACCGGGACACAGCTCCAAGTGTCACCTCGACACCGAATTATGTTGCGAACAGGTGAGACAAACACTCGCACGCACGTTTTCGTTGTTGTATGCGTTAGCGTATGTATAAATATCCGTGAATATCCATTATATGCGTGATGTACATAGGTATGCATGTGTTGTTTGCTACTGTATGTCATGTTTGCATGAATGCATGCACAAGTGGCATTTGTGTTTCAGCTCCAGTAGAAAGTAGTAAAATTACATTCGCAAGGCTGCACTTTGTAAAATTATGCTCCCAGCTGTCATTGTAAGGCATTCGCTCGATTTGATTTGCAAACTTTATATTATTTTAAAGTAGCGTTTGCAATCGGTGACAGTGATCTGATATAACCAAATTCCCACCGAAATCTTGTCTCACATTTCGAATGCAAAAAAAGAGTGACACTCTCACTAGCTCGTTGCCGGCTTGTAAGCGAAACCGCTCAACGTGAGCGGCCGCTGTCCTTCATCGTTTTCTCCCACCGCCAGATTTTTCCACGACGATCGTGGCTCTCGTAGCCCTGTGCTCCAACGCGTTGCCGGCCTCGCCGTGCCCCAAGGGCTGCACGTGCCCATCACCGGGCACCCTCGCCTGCAGCGGGCACGTCAACTCGAGCGCACTGCCGCCAGGTACCCGAGCCCTGCTCTTGCTGGGCCACCTCCCTGCCCCGCTGGTGCTCGCTGCCCTCCGCCTGCGCTCGCTGCAAGCCCTGGACGTGTCCCATGCCGGCATCTCCATCCTCCCGCCGGACGCTTTCTCCGGCTGCCCGGCGTTGCTCTCGCTCAACCTGAGCCACAACGCGCTGCGCGGCGTGCGGGAGCACGCGTTCCACCGCCTGCCCTCCCTCCGCCTCCTCGACCTGTCCCACAATCGAATCCGTGGGTCCAGTCTCCTCGGCCTGCTGCAGCGCCTGAGCTCCCTCTCGACGCTCAACGTGAGTCACAATGCCCTCCGCGAGCTGGACGGGTTCCGCGCCGGGCGCGCGAACCCCCCACAGCCGCTCCCGCACCTGCGTCACCTGGACGTGTCCTACAATCGCATCGTGGAGATGTCCCCTGTCGTGCTCTCAGCGTTTCCGGGCCTGGTGACGCTGCGGGCATCGCACAACCGCCTGGAGGAGCTGAGCGAAGAGCTGTTCCAACGCTTGCGGGAGCTGCGCTCTCTCGACCTCGCCTGGAATCACCTCTCCCGGCTGCCCGAGGGTTTGTTCGGAGGCACCACCGCCCTCGAGAGGCTCGACCTGCGCGCCAATCGTCTGGCGAGCATCCCCAGCGGATTGCTGGGACCGCTGGGACGTCTGGCGTGGCTGCGGCTCGAGTACAACCCCTGGGAGTGCGACTGTTCCCTGTGGGGGCTGAGACTGTGGCTGGAATGGCTCACGTTTCGAGGTTTGCATCGCATGACCACCCAGGGCGTGTGAGATGTTTCTTTTTTTCAACAGACCACCGTCTCACATTTGCAGAAGAGGGCACAGCGGTGATGATACCCAGAAAATCGGAGCCCATCCAGAGTTTCACTTATTAAATGCATGTTGCTGGCTAATAGAGCAAAATGGTTTCCTTCACCAACAAAACATAATTTAATTCATGGTGAAATAAACCAACTGTTTTATTTATCATTACCCACAACGTGCATAGTTTTGCACAACTTAGCTGCACCCCACTGAACGGGCTCCAAATTGTTCACAGAAAGCTCCTGCCTACAACATCGGGTAGCCCAGCAAGCATCGTTAAACTGGTCACAAACTTGTTGATGAGGCATATTAAGTTGAAGCCAGTCGACAGTTTGTCCGATTTAACAAATGCTGCCATATGCTGATGGACTTAAAAAGTTGTATTTTATTGGTGGTGAACACGGGGAAGATTGATATTCTATCAACCTCCGTCACAAGCCACTCTGTTCCATGCAACACAGTACAAGGACGTCTCTCGTTTGGGTGCCTTCGTTTGACTTATCATGTATTGTCAAATAAGTTCAACTTTATTCATAAGGTTTTTTGGGTTCCGGTTGATGCTGGTTGTAATCGCCAGCTAAACGCCCTACTTAATTGTAAATGTTGTGGATTTTCTCTCTAACACACTGTGCTAATGCAGTAACAAATTGGCACGTTTTGTTCACGTGGCAAACCTAATTGACTGTCCGGTGGAGGTGGGTATAAGACACATTCGCATATACGTGATCTCACCCAAAAAACGTTATCATGAATATTGGTTGTGAAAGCCTACGTGTTAAAGCTAACATTACTTAACACTAAATCTTGACTTAAAGCTTTCGTGACTGCAGGAATTCATATTCTTGGGTCTTTCGGTAAAGTCACGTAGATAGGTTCAAAGAAAATAACAAAAAACTACGACGTTTCGATCGCAACACAAACGTCGTAGTTGTTTTGTTATTTTCTTTGAACCTATCTACGTGACTTTACCGAAAGACCCAAGAATATTACTTAACACTGCATGATCTAAGCACACAAGTCACACAATGCACCGTCTCCTAATATACCATCACCGAGCGTTAATTCGGCGATGGTAGATGTTTTACACATTCAACAAATCAAGACCAAAGCGAAAATTACGTTTGTCTTCATTTTTGACGAATAAATCTACCTTGGTTAACACGATTAAGTGTTAAACAAGGCTTAATCGCTTGTCTTGTGTGCGTGGTTGTGCAGGCGGGGAGGTGGACAGACTGTCGTGCTCCGCACCGAGGGAGCTCAGGAACAGGCCACTCCAGCAACTGTCCTCCGATATGTTCTCCTGGTGCCAAACATCTGTGCGCGAAACCCACAGCAACAAATCCGACTGGGCACGGAGGATCTCCGAGCCTTTGCTTTTGGAGGCAGAGGTGCTGCAGAACGATCACGGTGAAGGACACCCTTTCATGTCCTCTGAACACAAACCCCCACCACCTTCAGCAAAAGAGACCGTGTCGTCCACGGCACAACGCTCACTGCCGCCACCTTCAGAGGAGCAACACCCGCCCTTCTCGGCAAGGGAGCCGCAACCTCTGTTCTTGCCGGCGAAGATGCCCCCGTCTTTGTCCGCCAAAGAACCCTTGGCCTTATCGCTGCAAGAGTTGCTGCCTCCGGCGCAGCGCCGTGCTCCGGCCCAGCTGGCTGCGGGGGGCCCCATGGCACTCACGGTGGAGCAGCCCGGCACGCTGTCCCCACGCTCGGTGCAGCGCGGCATCAACGACGCGTGCATGTTCCACCACCGCGTACGCGCACGCCAGCCCAGCGTGCGCTACGCCCTAACCACTGTGGTGGTGGCGGGAGTCGTGTGCGGCCTCCTGTGCGTCATGATGGCCGCGGCGGCGGGCTACGGCTGTGTGTACGCGGCCATGGCCGCGCACCGCGCCGTCGAGAGCCGCCGGTTGGGCGGCGACGGTGGGACGGAGGCCGACGGCACCATTCCGCTAGCGGCCACCGAAGGAATGGCCGACAGCAGCGATGGGGGCGACGTTGGCGCGGCCGGTGGGAAGGAACCGCTCGTGTCTTGTCCTGGAAACGGTGCCAAACTCAAGCCAGACAGCCGCGTGTGAACGACCCGCCGCACCAGCAAGAGCGATGTTCCACACCGTCCGGTCTTACCAAGACGTAGCGCCGCGTCAAAAGCACCTGGGTTGCAGGGGCTGGAGGCTGGCGTGGATTTAGCACTGGAGGCTCTGGTCATAAAATAATTGTGGGTTAATCATCGTCGGTTATCGCGATCTACCGCTGGGTGAAGGCCTCCCCGTGTCGCTGCCGTCCCTCCGTTTTGGGATGCCACAATCCATGCGACTCCTGCACATGGCCATCTTAAAAAAAAAATATCATTCTGATTTCATGGCATTGATGATGAACATAAACCAAACTTCCACAAAGCAATAGTTGGCATATGAAAAATAACTATTTTTAATTATTGTTTTGCATTGCATTACTTTCTTCAAAATCCTACTTGTTGCTGTGACGGTGCTTACTATAGTAGGAAGCATATAACAGTGTTTTTTTAAATTAAGGGCTCAACATAAGCCTTTGATATATATTTACTGTGGGACAACTGGTCTTGTGGTTCCCATGCCAGCACTGTGCTTGTGTGTACGTGTGTATAGAAGTTTGAGGTCTTCCTATCAGAAAGTATTCTCTGTAAAGTATAATGTACAGCCCCTTTTTCAATCCGCTAGTGGAGGAAAGCTTTCCCATGCTATGTCAGTCATGGGGGTGGTGTGACCATTCCTTACCGCGTTGGCGGGCGCGGGTCAATGAAATGGGAGGTGGGGGGCGCAGGACTGGGTCAGATGTTCAGACAGCGCTCGTCACTGATGTGTGTCGTGGCCAAATGGTCACTGTTGTTGCGAATAATTGAAGGCTTGCACCAAGTCAGGCTCATTTCTGCGATTATAATTATGTAACGAATCAAAATTTGTTTTGAGGCATCCATTAAGACACATGCAGAATAATACACAGGCTTTTTAATACTATATATTTATAGTATATGGATTGTGTTTGCACAGAACAATGGCAGATTACGTGACATGGTCTGTGAAACGTAAACCCAGTGCAGATCAAATTTGAGCCCGTGCAGTTTTCCACGTAATCGCCCACGTTTTGCCAGTGACGCATCTGTAATACAAATCTCTGTATCAGCATAACACAATACAACACCGCCACCTCGAAGAGCTGCTGACCAAATGGAACCTGCATGGTGATATATATAGCCCTACTTTACATATCACCCGAGCCTGGTGGTCATTGACCACAGCCCTCCCGGTAATTAAGTTCCAGCCACTATCCTTGTCCGGTTTTAATAATCGCGACATTAATTTACAGCCCTTTGTCAATCCACTGCTGGATGAAGGCCTTCCTGACGCCTTGTCCGTCGTTGGGAGATGTTTGACCACACTTCCATCATGTTGGTCGGTGTGGGTTGGTGGGTAGAGAGATGCCCAGGACCGGTTCAGATATCACTCGCCACTGATGTTAGCCACGGTCAGGAATTGTACGAAGAAAACCGGCTGCATAGTATGCAGTTTTATAACCACTGTGCCAGGGCTCTACCCCTGAGTTTCATAATCCAGAAGTTTCTTGTATTTTTTTGCATAATTTTACTGAAGTCAGGTTCACATTAATCCACCGACCCTGCAGGCAACGCATGCCTGTGCTGGTATTTATTAGGGGTGGTGAGATTCATCACCACCACCTGGAGATTCAGAGTTGAGATTTGTTTCGATAGTCATTGAATAGCAGTGCTTACAGTGAGGGAAAAAACGTATTTGATCCCCTGCTGATTTTGTGCGTTTGCCCACTGACAAAGAAATGATCAGTCTATAATTTTAATGGTAGGTTTATTTTAGCAGTGAGAGACAGAATAACAACAAAATTCAGAAAAACGCATGTCAAAAATTTTATAAATTGATTGGCATTTTTATGAGGGAAATAAGTATTTGACACCTCTGCAAAACATGACTTAGTACTTGGTGGCAAAACCCTTGTTTGCAATCAGAGGTCAGACGTTTCTTGTAGTTGGCCACCAGGTTTGCACACATCTCAGGAGGGATTTTGTCCCACTCCTCTTTGCAGATCTTCTCCAAGTCATGAAGGTTTCGAGGCTGACGTTTGGCAACTCGAACCTTCAGCTCCCTCCACAGATTTTCTATGGGATTAAGGTCTGGAGACTAGCTAGGCCACTCCAGGACCTTAATTTGCTTCTTCTTGAGCCACTCCTTTGTTGCCTTGGCCGTGTGTTTTTGGGTCATTGTCATGCTGGAATACCCATCCACGACCCATTTTCAATTCCCTGGCTGAGGGAAGGTTCTCACCCAAGATTTGACGGTACATGGCCCCGTCCATCGTCCCTTTGATGCGGTGAAGTTGTCCTGTCCCCTTAGCAGAAAAACACCCCCAAAGCATGTTTCTACCTCCATGTTTGACGGTGGGGATGGTGTTCTTGGGGTCATAGGCAGCATTCCTCCTCCTCCAAACACGGCGAGTTGAGTTGATGCCAAAGAGCTCCATTTTGGTCTCATCTGACCATAATACTTTCACCCAGTTGTCCTCTGAATCATTCAGATGTTCATTGCCAAACTTCAGATGGGCATGTATATGTGCTTTCTTGAGCAGGGGGACCTTGCGGGCGCTGCAGGATTTCAGTCCTTCACGGCGTAGTGTGTTACCAATTGTTTTCTTGGTGCTATGGTCCCAGCTGCCTTGAGATTATTGACAAAATCCTCCCGTGTAGTTCTGGGCTGATTCCTCACCGTTCTCATGATCATTGTAACTCCACGAGGTGAGATCTTCCATTTGCGAATAATCGCGCCAACTGTTGTCACCTTCTCACCAAGCTGCTTGGCAATGGTCTTGTAGCCCATTCCAGCCTTGTGTAGGTCCACAATCTTGTCCCTGACATCCTTGGAGAGCTCTTTGGTCTTGGCCATGGTGGAGAGTTTGGAATCTGATTGATTGCTTATGTGGACAGGTGTCTTTTATACAGGTAACAAGCTGAGATTAGGAGCACACTCTTAAAGGGACACCTGGGAGCCAGAAATCTTTCTGTTTGAGAGGGGGTCAAATACTTATTTCCCTCCTTAAAATGCAAATAAATTTTAACATTTTTGACATCCGTTTTTCTGGATTTAGTTATTGTCTCTCACTGTTCAAATAAACCTACCATTAAAATTATAGACTGATCATTTCTTTGTCAGTGGGCAAACGTACAAAATCAGCAGGGGATCAAATACTTTTTTTCCCTCACTGTATAACGGCTGTAGAAGTGACGAACCCATTGCACACAACGTATAACGAATAAAAATACGTCAACTTTTACGCACGTGATTTAATGCGTATATTGGGTTCTTCAGAATCAATGTTAATGACTCCAACGCATGTTTCCACCTTCAGTAATTGAAGCAGCGGCAGAAAATGCCACATTGGCCACATTACTGTGGTGGGCACCGGCCTCTTTGCATGAAATGGTGCACCCACCACCAGGCTGCGTCAGCTGGGTACTAGGATTTTAGATAAAGGTTATGAATAATAAAAGCTTACCAGGTATACAGAGCTGTTCATCCTGATTAGTACAGTCTACATTGGTATTACATAACTCAAAGTAATCGTTAGTGCCATCGTGGGGAATATTAATAACAAAATAAATGTACTTTTATACATTGGAAGTTTTTACCACCAAATCATCTATTATACAGTCATCTAGGCTTAAAAACCTGCATTTAAACTACAATGGTTATTTGCATTTACAGCCGAATAGCTACAAAAATGACTCAATTATGCCCGTTTAATTAAATCTTAAGTATCTTATTGATTAACTTTTCACCTTTACAGCGTTTAACCTAAGACTGCTTTTGCTTCAGTTTACAAGCTTACACAGTCGTTTGCATTGTCTGAGCCAGCAGATTGCATTGTTTTTAGTCATGGCCTATTCTGTTTCAATTAATTTTTGACAAACTATAATATAACATGACACCAACCCCATCTTACCTGGGCTGCCGTCGGTTTTCTACCCCACTCCAAACATACCACACCATTGTAATCTTGTGATCTGGTTGGTGGGTTCCTGTAAATGGGCTGTAAATAGCTTGGCTTAAGCATTCAATAAATATATTTTTACGTGTATAATTTATAGTCTGATGGGAAAAGTGCTGCTGGCGAACAGCTGTTATACGGCTGCCACAGTAAAAGGCATTCGCCCCGCCACCTTTGTCTCTCCAATGCTGATACCGACACGATGTTTGAAATGCATATTTTATGTTGAGCGGACCTAAAGGCACATACGACAGGTTCAGAGTGCCGATGGTGCAGCCAGGAATAAATCTTGCTCACAGTAACCATAAGTTCAGTCCTCTAACCACAATCGCGTCGTTCTCCTGGTATACTAGATACAACGCCGACACAACGCCTAGGTGTGTAACAGTACAGCCTATGCGGCAAGGCCTACTGGCGTACATTTCCTACACAAACGTTATGAAAGCTTATAACAATCGATGTAAACATATAAATATTATAGATTTTTTAAAGAAACCATCTGTCAACAAAGCTCACACTACAGCTTGCCAATCATTTTGCGGAAAACAATTCCACCCCAACTGAAATAAGATTTTCGAGTTGTTCAATATTTATTTTCAGAAATTGTATTCCAACTGCGTTATCTACACCATGACATAAAGGAATGTCCATTCGGAAATTTCACGCGGCAGTGTATCACCCTATTACAGACAGGATAGCCCGTGGAGAAGTTTATATCACAGAACTACTTCTGAGATTCCTTCAAAAAACTTCACACGAGGGGTGCTGTACTCCCCCTCGCACCCTGCTATAGAGAGATGTCCATCGCATTGCAGAGTTGAATTTTGCCAAATCAAGTAGTCGTTTCTGGATATGCCAAGGCCATTTACTCACTTCAGCCGAGAAGTGCGTTTAATCATGGGTGACTGCGTCGATTTGAACTCTGACCACAAAGCCACTTGGCCACGATTTTCTTTTCATGCTATTTTTATTTCATGACAAATATTTAATACAAATAGATTTATCAAATAAATGTAAGGTGTATACATTTAATTATTCGATATCAAAAGGGGGAATATCAAGACCTGCACTCGCCAAACAATCCAGCAAGCACCCAATGCACCATCAAGCAGCTCTACGCACTCCCATAATCAATCGCTACTCACCAAACTATTTTCACACAACTGTACATATATTTGCTTTATTCAGCGCAGGTGAGAGCCCAATGAGACAACATATTTCTTGCAAAGGAGACTTTGGAATAATGGAGGGTGTGTTGTACAGCAAAACCAGAACAAGGTGTAAACACATGAAAAACGAATAAAACCTTAGTACGTTTTTAAATAAATCAACGTTTGCTTCCTCAACCATGATTGCAAATGGGCACTTTAATGGAGGGGGTGAAAACAGTATGGCGTTTATTTTGTGTGCACGTGATGTAAGGTGCATTTTAATGCGCTGGCGCAAAATATTCTCTCGATTTGCATTTTGAAGACGCCGGTGACAACAGATGAAAGTGTTTGGTGTTATTATTCTACGTCATCACTTTACACGCCCCTCCACCTTGGCTTCCCTGCGTGTGTGTGTATAAACTGGGACGTCGTGAGTAACTGCGGCTCCCACCGCAAACAAATAAAACATCACAATAAACAAAACAAAATGCCGATTGAAAGCTGTGAATTAATCATTGTGGAATGAATTTGACTTGTTTAAATATGTGAATTAATCAAAAGTATTTTGATTTAAAGCTTTCGTGACTGCAGTAATTCATATTCTTAGCTCTTTCGGTAAAGTCACGTTGAAGGGAAACAATAAAATAATAAAATATATATAAAACAATAAAAATTCTCACGACGTTTCGACCATAACACAAACGGTCGTCATCAGGTGTGAAAAAACCGCCACTTCTTTCAAATGTTTCTTGCCGTTGGTTTTTTCACACCTGATGACGACCGTTTGTGTTATGGTCGAAACGTGAGAATTTTTATTGTTTTATATATATTTTATTATTTTATTGTTTCCCTTCAACGTGACTTTACCGGAAGAGCTAAGAATATAATCAAAAGTAGTACTGCAAAGATTAGATCATTGTGTAGCACGCACAAACACAGCAAAATAACCAAACAAATTCTAGCACTTTTTGTCCATGACAAGAAACGTATTAGACATAAAAGTGTTTGGAGGCGGGAAAATACAAGAGTATTCATGCAAAAGGTAATTTAGTCAGTAAATAGCTCAACTGGACCATAGGATGAATCGTACTCTTTGGTTCTATTCGGTAAAGTCACGTAGGTAAAAAATAAAACAACAAAAATCACGACGTTTCGTTTCGGCCACACAACTTGTGTTGTGTGGCCGAAACGTCGTGATTTTTGTTGTTTTATTTTTTACCTACGTGACTTTACCGAATAGAACCAAAGAGTATGGATCCTTGCAGTCACGAAAGCTTCAAATCTAGGATGAATCGTGCCTTGCATTACAGGTGGCATTAACAAAAGTTGTGTGTGTAAAGCACACAGCATTGTTTTAAACCACCAATTTACACAAATGTTAGAACTGTGGCCATAGTTAGGCTGTACTGCATTATGGGAAAGCCCCCAACAATGCCTTGTGAGCTCACTAGAGAACACTGCTACTAGTGCACAGCAGTCCAACCTAGCCGGTGGACATCAGTGGTAGAAAATTTTGGTCTTTAAAATTCTGGTGGCACCTAAGTAACACGGCATCTGCAAAACGGTTTCACCCTTTTTAGGGATCTTCAGTACAGTATAGCCTTGCTACTCTAACGCCACACTTGTACCCAGAGCTGTTTTTATAAACAGTCTATCCCATGCGTTTGAATGCCTCTTTAGATTGGGTTGTTAAACGAAAGCCAGTAAGAACTAAATAGATTAGCGGTTCTGAAAGTTGGCAAATGGTAACCGCTTCCAAAATAATGTGAGGAGCGAATGCACTGACTGGCACACAATGTACAAATGGCATCGTGGCCGAAGCCACAATTGCGATTGCTCTCGCTTGTGCACGCCACTGCTGGTGGAAGGGCATCCACTCGAGAGCCCTAGAGGGGTATGTGGTCTCATCTTACATGCTAACCACACATCTTGGAAGAGTTGGGTGTACCTACACTTTACCCCCACCACACGTGACCTGCCAATCAACTGTGGTGAATCCATTTATACTGTTGGATGGACAGAGGCAGCGGGGGGGAGGGGTTACTCAATTGTTACAACTACTCTGGCAGCTCCTTACATTTCTCAGTTAAAAAGGTGGACACGTTTAGTTTATTTGCGAGGCATTTTTATTTGTGCAGCGCAAACAGGTAACCGTATTTTTTGTTCATACGGTTACCGGTCGTGCAACAAAAAAACGGATTTTAACAACCCCACTCGATAGGCGTACGAATTGACACTGCCTAAATGCGTTCATAATGCAGACCCCACACCCTCACCTGCCATGAGCTGGTAAAATGTGTGCAGAGCATCGCAAAAATAATGCACACAGCAATAATGCCATCACAGCCTGAAAGTATTCTAACAGAAAGCTTACATTACAAAAGGCAGCCTGTTCTGGCGACCAGTTTTTATAATGTTAACATTCGGAAAAAAAATACGTGGCAGTAAAGTAACACGGCAACTGCAAACCGAGTTCACTACGTCAGCAGCAGTGGATGGCTTGCACAGTAACTGGGTCTTTAAAGAGGTCACAAGAACATGCTGCAATAGGCCATGGTGTGCCAGTGGCCAAGGGTGAATCTGAATAAAAAGAAAAAAACCCAAAAACCCCATCATATTTAACCAGTGTCACAATGGTCTCACTTGTAAAAGCAATGGCGAATCTCAATGACGTCTCACCTTTGACATTGTAAACGCTGTTGCTTCTCTTGGATTCAACTGTGTTTCCCCCCAGTTGCTAAACTGGAGCTAACATTTTAGCTACTGAGTGTGCAGCCAGAGCAACAAGAACTGGGGAGCACAGGCACAAAGAGGTCCAGGGCATCAAGTTACAAAATAGATGGGAATAGAAAAGGGAAACCCATTTAATTTCTTGTAACCGGGCCCTGAGGACCAAAGTGGGAGGCTAACTATTAACTATTTTTATTTTACCAGGTAAGGCCTACTTTGCTATGTAGCTCTTTTTCAGAAGCATCCTGGCCACAAATGATAGCTCAATGAAGTGGCTTAGCACATGGAAATGTATAGCAGCCAAATACTCTAAACGCATGTTGATTCCAAATGTGGAGGGAAACAATGGAGGATCCGGAGAAAAAGCCACACGACCATGGTGAGAGAGCCAAGCAAACTCCAAATATAAAACTCCATATATATGCGAGAGAGATGGTGGCTGAGAGTCAGCTCTGCTTTGTTTGGAAAAACGTGGGTAGGAACTGTTGCCATACAAACGAGACGAGCTCGCGTTCGGTGCGGGCAGTCATGATGACGACGGCCAACAGGCACGCGGCTCCCAGGGCGACATGAAGCAGGCGTGGAACCACGCCGTGGTCACAGCACAGCACCGACTGCAGAGAGAAGAGACGCGACGAGACCAAGATGATGAGCACGAGCGTCCCCGCAACATTCCTGCTCACACAAACTCATCTCCATTGGTGACCCTGAGCCAGTGGTATAAACGTCAAATTGATATGGCAGGGCCAGTCTTTGCATGTGATGATCACTTAACGGTCGTGAAATTTAAGGATGTCAAGTGGTAAATGTCAGTTGGCAGACTTTTGGAAGATTTACAAAAGGCATTATTCAACCCTGGAAAGGTACGATCAAACAAACTTGAAAAAAAAATCCGTAAATTTACAAAACGTTAACTAATCCTGTATCCAGTGCGTTGTGCGGCTTCGGTTAACAAAGCAATATTAAAGTGGATCTGTGACTATTACCAAACTCAGTGACGATGATAGTGGTGATCATTATGACAAAGAAACTGTAATTGCAATGGATATAACAATGAAGATCTGCAAACCTACTGGCTACCTTCAGAGATTTGTCCATGAAGCCATCCAGATATATAAACACAGACACAACTTCAACCGAGAAGATGGATACAAACTGAGCAATCATTGTTATTAATCAGGTAAAGTCTTAACTGACTGTGATGTTTCCATCCTACCTGCCTAGGTCAGCTGTTATTTCCGACTCTCTGTGTGTCTCTCTCTATGCCTCTCTCTTAGATCTCTCATGCTCACATGTCCTTTGGATTGCACTCTCATGCTCACATGTCCTTTGGATTGCACTCACATGTCCTTTGGATTGCACTCTCATGCTCACATGTCCTTTGGATTGCACACACATGCCTTTGGATTGCACTCTCATGCTCACATGTCCTTTGGATTGCGCCATCATGCCTTTGGATTGCACCACTCTTTGATCTTACATTAACATGCTAATTTCTCACATTAACATCACTAGCCCCACCCACTTCTTTATGACCCTTGGGCTACACCCATTTCAAACCTTTTAAATCAGTCTGCATCAGCAGCAGATCATGCTTTCCCACCTGATGACGGACGCTTGGGTTGCGCCCGAAACGTCGTGATTTATTTTATTTTATACCTACGTGACTTTACCGAAAGAACCAAACAGTAATGAAGATCTCTGAGGCGTTCTCGGGTTGCACCTCGTAATTTCCAGTTCCTGGAGAAGCTCCTCACACATGGAGCGAAACATCGAACATCATGCAAAGAACACGCAGTACAACCAGAAACTACATAAGACTCTATGCAGCACAACTGGGGAAAGCATGGTTTTACCCACAATGCTCCACGGAAACTCATAATGCGTTTGTGAGTACGGTATTACTTTTGAGTTCAACAGGGTCCTACAGATTATATGTCATGCGCTTGCTAATAATATCTGATAATCCAACAGTATTTGTTAAACAAGCCCGACTGCTGATGAGACCTAGAAGGTCGAAACCAGTGGAGAGTTTACTTGCTTAAACAAATGCTATTGGATAATATTGGTCTGAAAAGGCTGATGGCCTAAAAAGTATTTTAGTTACCGTATTGTCTGGACTATAATACGCTCCGAAGAGGCAAACACACTCCCAAAATGTACTCTGGGGAGTACGTTATTTGTGTAGATACAACGTGATTCTGTTATACGCCGTTTGAATTCATTCACACATGTGCTATCGCTGGACCAGGTCACAGCCCTTTGATGGCATTGACGATGATGACGATGACGGCGATGGTGAAGCCGTGCTACCTCTGAGTAGGCGGTGATGGCCCAACTGCAGAGGAACGTGAACGCGAGGGCGAGGTTGGGGCGCAGCGCGGCGAGCGGCTCGTGCGGCGTGTCGCGGAAGTAGGCGGCGATGAACTTCAGGCTGGAGGCCAGGCGCAGGGCCATGTTGAGGCAGTTAGCGAGCACGAAGCCCACGGAGCCGAATGCTCGCGTCAGCGCGTACGACAGCACCAGGAACACCACCGAGAGGAACAGGAGTCTCATGTTGTACCTGCGTGTGTGCGCGTGTACGTGTGTGCGAACATGAACACGCGTGGAAACGGTACCACAATGTTATTTGCTGCGGAGTAACCTTGCTGCGTAGTTGACCGCATCAGTATTAACATTTAAGGGCCAAGCGGAACGAAGCCACTAGCAACACAAGGTCAGAACAACACGACTGGACGTGTGTGAAAAAGAGCTTCATAGCTCATCGGATTCCTCCAGCATAAACAGATATTCTGATTCAGATTTTTTTTTTAAGAACTGTAGTGGCTGGACAGTCTTCTGGTCACTCCTAAAGGTTGAATTGAGAGCGATTTTGTTTGGAATTTGTCAAGAGAAAAACATTTCAGTAAATATAAAAAATTTTACACACATGCCTCCTCATAAAAATTTCAATAATATTACACTTTGAAGTGGCCAGGTAGTTTAGAGGGGGTTATTATCTTATCACAGCACTGAGCCCCCATCTATAATCCTTGAGTCAGAGCAGTAATTGGTACAACCTAAGATAGCAAATCTTGAGAACAGATTTATTTATATGACCAGGAAGATTAAATGATTTGACAACACGCACAGTAGTTTGATCAATTAAATCATTGATTGCACATGTCAAAGGCGAAATATTACGTGTAAGGTAGAGGTACTCTAATCACAATAAATCACAGTTGTAATATAACTGGAATTTCAACTATAAAAACGCTTCTGTATCGTAATTATAATTAACTTTACGACTGGTTAGGTGGCTACGTAGTTGCAGCTATGGGACGGAGCAGAAGGAAGCAAGCGATGGCGAGGTGTGTTGCTTGCCGCCAAGAGCACTCGCCATGAGTACTTGACCTTGGCCAAGCACAACCAAGTCCAGCAGGGCTCTCACCTGTCCACTTCGCTCTGCTCCATGGCAGCAAACACGAAGCACTCTGTGATGCCATTCAGCGCCAAGAACAGCACGTAAGCGGAGTACCAGCGCAGCAACATCGGCCCTGCTCAAGAGAATTCACCACCCGGGTCAGAATGTACAACATTACACGACACCATACAGCTACTGCATGGCTCAGCCGCGTGGTCATTGCCACTCATGACCGGCTGATGAGTTTTTACATGAAAGAAACGCAATCCTATCTCCCATGCTGTGGACTGCGCCGATGATGTCTTTCTTAATGGGACTACTGTACATGAGAATATTTTTTTAATATCTCAGTGGATGGCCGTTTCACTTTTTAAACCATCCCGTGCTTTTGTGTAATTATTTTGTTTGTTTACGCAGGAATATCTCGCCGAGTCTCACAACTTTTTCAGGAGGGTTATGCAGTAGGGGTGACAATTGCTGTGTATATATTTCAATCTAGTAATTTGTGGGCATTTTTTTTTATTTCGACCATGATGCCAGCACACAATGCGACTGACATTAGCGTCTAATGTAAAGGTGACGGCGTGTTTTTTCACGGTTCATACACCCATAAGCAGATTCAAACTATGAACCTCTGCAACAATGTATCTTGAACTTCTTTTGCACCCTAAGTAGCTAACCGTGCTAATCGGAGGCACTAATCAGAGGTGCAAAGTGGTGAATGCGCCTCCGATTGCACCAAAAAGCAGCAAATGAGCTAGCGAGGGCTTGTTAACGCCCCAAAAATGCTGCGATATTGCCATGATGGCCACATGACCCTGTTCACAAAATTTCAAGTTTATTTTTTCACCACAAAGAGACCAGGAGAGTTTAATTTGCAAGAGTTACTAGGGGCATTCGTCTGCCACCACAGCACCCTTTAATTAAGTAAAGCCGAATGACAGATCGGAAACACGCCAAGGATGTTGCTGGTTACCGCCGCTGGAGCTGAGCAGCGATCCCCCGTACAGGTCGAGCGCCAGGTACGAGTACGAGAAGCCGAACGTGAGGACGGTGACGCCGATGAGCAGCACCAGCTTGAGCAGTGACTGCAGCACCTTGGCCATGATGGCGATGTCATCCTGCCAGCAAAGCCGCACGGGGGAGGGTGCTGTTAGTGAGCACCTATTGAGGGCAGTGGAGGCACGCACGCCGGCTGAGGGGCCAGCACCACCACCAGCAGTGTCTCCCCAGTGCTGCTGTTCACACACTACAGCAGTTACTTTTATTTGTTATGCTGAATTGACCTGGAGGTTTAGGCCACGTTTCAGATTACAATTGTCCCTGGTGTTGGGTATAAGGAATACAGAAAAAAGGGTGTACAACACAGCATGTCAATCACCAAAAAAACAAAACAGTTTCCCATGTATCTATATTTGACTGTTGGTGCAAGTGCTGTGAGTAAGAGCTTATCAAGTCCTACATAGCACGTGAAGGGGTCAATAGTTCAGCAACACACATGTACGATTGCCTTTGTTACCCCCTGGAACTGATGTTGACCGGGCCACTACACCGGATACTCAATTTAGGCCAATTGTACGTAGGCTACATAAAAATATCAATTACCACTGGTGCTGTGCATGTCCTAAATTCAAATCCGTTTCACTGGGGCCATAATTTAGTCACTACATTAGCAGCCAAAGAACAATCCACCAACCCCACCACCCCAAACCTATTGAATTGTGACAATTGAGGGTCACAACTTGATTCCAAGTAAACGTGTCTCATTGGTACCTTCTCGATTTTGAGATCTGTTTTGGTATCATGTTTGTCCCCACTTCTTCTGCTCCACCATGGCCTACAGGCACCATTTCCCAAAAAAATTGCATTCATTGCCAATGACTTATTCTTCCTCGTGCAAATCTACACGTGAAATCATAAACGATTGAAACAGAAAATCATTACAAGCCTACAAAGACAGAGATCCCCAGTATAGCCTTAACAGACTGCTGGGGCAAGTGCTGTTAGCGAGCACCTATGAAGGCCGGCACACTACGCGAGGGAGTGGGTGGCCAGCACCACGTCTAACCGCCGTCTCCCCAGTGGCGATGCTTTTTAGACACCGCACCAGGCAATCAT
This sequence comes from Petromyzon marinus, assembly GCF_048934315.1. NCBI lineage: Eukaryota > Metazoa > Chordata > Hyperoartia > Petromyzontiformes > Petromyzontidae > Petromyzon > Petromyzon marinus. The sequence continues at coordinate 8,943,978 of NC_133680.1, forward strand.
TTGAGGCTGAGCCGACCTCGGGGAGGCCCAGGACCAATGCAGATAATCATCACCGGTGAGCGGGGATGTCGGCTTCATCGCGCAGTGTGCTAACCACTACACTACCGCTCCCCACACCCACATCGCGCGCAGTATCGCGCGTACACGAACTCGGGAGGCGAAATGCGCAGTCCGATCCACACCTCGTTCTGGTGCATGGCAATCTTTCCACGGATGAGCGAGCGAGCGAAGAAGACGTAGAAGCTGTCCTCAATGGGCAGGAAGACAAAGCGCGGCACCATGGAGCCCAGGTTGTTCACCACGTCGTAGATGCCTGCACAGACCGCCGCCTCATCTCAGCACGAGCCGGCAACTCTCACAGCCTCGCGGCGCTTTGGAGCGCTCCACAGCGCATCACGTATTGTTGTAAATGTGATGGTGGCGCTTTGAGTGGTTAGGTTTGTGGCAAAAAGGTGCAACACATATGTAAATGAAAATAAAAATAAACTATTTTTTTTATTTTTCCAGGTTAGGCCCAACTGAGCTGCTTTGCTTCTTTTCAGAAGTGACCTGGCCACAGATGATCGCTCAACAAAGTGGCTTATCAAGTGGAAATTTACAGCAGCCAAATACTCTAAACGCAGCTCCGCAATTGCTCCCTCGCACCAGTTCCTCTCGCAGAAGCGCGTCCAAGAGAGAGAGCTCTACAGAGCCCCGCAAAAGGGTGCTTGGCCTACTCTTCATTGCTGGCCAGACACAGTGGGAGTACCTACACTTTACCCCACCCATGCCGATCGTTTAACTGTGGCGTGCCCATTAATATTTCTGCAGGGACGGACAGAGGCAGGGGATTGAATAAATGTCAACTATTGAATGAACGACCACGCCAGGCGATTTAACTGGACCTGTGGCCTCTGCTCATGATTACACCACAGCATCATCCCTATTGTGTTTTTTTATATTTGATGACAAATATAACATCTGGTTTAATTCATGATTAGATTTTTAACAATTCGGAATTTAATGTACAATTTCACATTCGTTGCTAGTTTTGCTGTTCAGATGTGTTATTTATGCTTTGTTTAACCTGTATAATTTTGACGTAAAAATTATAATTTAACCTTGGGCACCACAGCAGATCAGAGTTTGTTTCATGTCATCTTAACATATTCATTTCCATCTCCTAGTGAAATAATAGTTCACTTGCACTGCTACTACGATGCTTAATAACGTATCTCAATGCACCTCGAGACCTCACAACAACGTGCAGCGTCTTTCAACATGTCACAACTTCCCAAAACAACCCGCAGTGGACCGCAGCACACCGTAACATTACAACATGCCCCAAACACTCACAGTACGTTACATATAAGTAAAAACAAATCAGTATTCAACCTTGATCTCCAAAGTTGAGGACATTGAAGAAAGTCATGATGTATTTCTCCCCTAGCAGAGAAACAAGGCAAACACACACACTTGGTCATGTGACTTGGTGGTTAAGGAGGCAAATGCTTATGGACATTCTAATGAGCCAGCAATGATGAGACCCTCATGCTGAATCCTGCGATTAAACCAGGTTCTTTTGAGGAGTGAAGCTAAGTGTCTTAGTCTGGCCATACATAATTGAACAAAACACAACATTGTACGCATATGGCATTTCAGTTCCCAGGGATTAATGAACAGGCATCACAATCATTCACAGCGAGCAGTACATCAACGCACTTCCAGAAGATGATATTACAGAACTGTGTCTGCGCAGTTGCTTCTTTTGGGCTCTATTATCAGACAACTGACATTGACTGCATTTTACTCGGTGTGGTGACACACGCCTGTAAGCCTTCGTGTTTGATGCAAGGGTTCGTGGACCACTCACTGCTGTGGTGAAGTATGGTCATATAATTCCCATGACCTATAAGGTGTGTGGAGGCCCTCATATGGCAATGCATTGACACAAGGGCTGTATGTGTAATCCATCAATCTCACTTTTTTCACACTTCACATCAATAAAGGCTTCTCAGGTTGCTTTATATGAAATAAAATATACACAAAAAGGCCCCACACTTTAAAACATGTAAAACGTACTCTATTATTGAATACATATGTAGGGATAGTTTTGTGCGAGAGGATAAACACAGGCTAGGTACCTTCAGTGAGAAGTTGCTTCAGGAAGGATTGCATCATGAAGCTCCTAGTCAAAGTGACGAGTGCCCATTCAAATGGCTGCATTGCACAAACACGCAGTTATAGTAGGCCCATCACACGGGCCATTCACACAGGCCAGTCACACAGGCTACGCGGGTGAGACAGGAAAAGGTTCCCCATTGTAATAATGGAGAGAATGATGATGAAGATAGAGCTGGGGTGGGCAACCTGAGGCTCCGGAGTCGCGTGCGGCTCTTTAAGGACTGCTTTGTGGCATTATTTTCGTGTGTGATGACAATAGAGCCTGCACGCGGTGTGAGGGGACTAGTGGCCACGGGAGAAAATGACAGAGAAGTCAGCCGACAGTGCGAATACACTCGTGGACATGGGAGGTAATGACAGGGGTATCAGTTGTGAGTGAGAAGGGACTGGTAGCTACAGGAATGTTATAGAAGGGAGAATGATCAGGTGACGGAAGATGACGGTAGAGTCTGCCGGATGAGCGAGCGTCCAGTCAGCGAGAATGATCGAGAAAGGGGGGCATGGCCTCAGTTGCTATATAAGGGGAAGATGCGCGGGAAACTCGAGGCTGTTGCAGTGGGGGTCTCCGCCTGATGTCAAGTGAACGTGTCTTCAATAAAGTTCCATCTCAAGAGAAGTGTGTCAAGTCGTCATTACACATGCATTGCGGCTCTTGGAACATTGAGGGGGTTTTTTAACTAAATAAACAAACAAAAATGGCTATTAATTTTATGTTGGTTGCCAACCCCTGAGATAGAGCATATGTAAAGGTGATCTGCCAGTCAAATAGAATGGTCATCATGTTTTCCATTTGGCTAGCTTGCACAGATTCAACACATCGATTATCACGGTCTCCCAGTAACTTCTGGAGACTTAATAAAGTGCACAGGCGAACATAAATTCACCACGATTGGTGATTAACGACACTGGCTTATATGTAAATATAGTGCTGATAAACTAACGCTTGGGGCAATGGGCCATGTTTTCAACAGACTGAACAGAGTCAGAAGGTAAATGAACCTTGGTCTGTGTGCGAAGCTTCACTTGTGGTAACCCAGCAAAAAAACTGCCGATAGCTAAAGGCAAAACAAGCATCCCCATTCACAGGCACAAAACCCCAACTTTGAAAAATACCCACAATCATTATAAACGCACGCATAACTGATCATTATTGCTGCAGGGCCTCAAATGCTTGGTCCGAGGCTGTGCTGCTGTGTTACTCTCTCCCCTCTCTCATTCATTTCCCATCCTATTCCATCCTCATGTAGTATATTTGTTGAATTTTTCTAGTGTCTTGAGATTAAATTGCAATTTTCAAAAGGATCCACACCTGGGGAATCAGTTGTGCCACTTGGCTGCGTGCACCCAAATCGTTTACATGTGGACATCCTCTGCAACCAATTGCAATCAGTTGCGCAACCGATTGTTTAACATAGACAGGCCATAACGCTGAGTGAACGGCTCAGTGATTTTGATGTGGACCTCCGATTAGCGAGGTTGGCTACGTACTGTGCAAAAGAGGTTCAACACACGTAAGTACATCGTGAACCGCTGTTATCATTGGCTGCTTAACGTATGATGCACGTGGGTGCAAGCAGTGCAGAGTGTGGCCTCACCTGAGTGCCCCAAGTGAAGAACATCTGGCGGACAGAGCTGATGGGAAAGTGGCTATCCTTGGCGGCTGTAGAGCCGATGTAGAGGGTGAAGTAGACGTAGTAGCAGATGGACAGGACAACTGCATACATCAGCTGCACACAGCACGGGGTTCCACAGTGAATATGCAATGCTGCAGGCTACACAGATGGTCTGTCACGGGGTTGCTCAACTGCTAGCTGGTGGGCAAGAAGTGACAAACGAAGACTCTTGGAAGGTCTTGCAGAGTTACGGCCCTCCGAGAGATATGCAACGAGACAAAGAAATGCGGATAACTGAGATGAAGGAGAAACAAAGATAAGAGCTACAAATGGGAGCACTGTCGACAAGAGATACATATTAATGAGATGCACTGCTGCACCCAAGTATATCATAGTCTCTTCCCTCTTTTCCATAGGGATTTTCAGTGGGGAAACTAATGTCTACGGTTCATCCCTGGGTCCACCGGAGTGGTGATGGAGCGATGACAATAATCACATGTAGGTGCCGAATGGATTGTTGCGCATCGCAGGATCTTGGTAGGTGACAGCAGCTTGGGGTGGCCTGCGTCTGTGGATTGATCGTGGCTGATGATGATTAGCTTGGTGCAGTGACATGTCCTAGCGATGGCGTGTTCGCCGCTTGTTACAAGGCAACATGGTTTGAAACCAGCAGGTGCACTGTTTTTTTTAGTCAGGTGTGTGTCAACCGTAAGAACGGTCGTCGTTGCTGCACTGCGGCTGTTAAAGATCCCTTGACGTAGGCCAATGTGCGACGGCGTCAGGGTCAAAATTTGAAAACTTTCCTACAAAATAACTCAATCGGGATGATACGTGGCAATCATCGCGCCCGGCTCCAAAAAACCTGGAAGGAGCCCCATGTGAAAGAGTCACGAGACTCGGCGAGGCTTTCTAAGGTAAACAAGCATAATAATTATTAATAGCAATTAAGGAACTAATCTACAAGCATAAACTCGACAATCTTAAATCAAATTAAGAATGTCAGTGGTGCTGGCCCCGTGACTCTCATAAGGGCTGTTATACATTAGCATCACGATTCAGGCCAGCCAGGCTCCTTCTGGTGCATCTCTAATACCTTTAAAGTGGCCTTATCATATCATGCTGAATTTGCCAGCGTTGTAAGGTGTCCTGTATTGTGCCTGATGTGGGCACCTGTGCCAAAGCGAAAACCCAGAGGCCCCAGTGCGGCACGAGGAACACCAACACCACGGTGAGGATGCTCCTGCTGCCCAACGCCAGGCTCTCCGCACACACCTGAGACTCACAAGGTACAGGGAGAGGGGAAGGTGTTTCACGTCAAGGCCCATTTGCGGCTTGGGAGGGATTCTTTAAAGTAAGAGGTCTGGGGGCTGCTGCAAATAAGGAGCTTTGTTGAATCTGAAAAAAAAAGACCAAGGGTTTCTCTTGTTAAGTTTGTTGTCCGTCCCCCGCACCTCTGATTACCATGGTTGGCTACGTACGGTGCGAAAGCAGTTCAACATACATACATACATAAAGGGCTTGGATTGCTCTGTATGTAAAAATGTATTGGGGCATTTTACATGCTGGGCTTTTGATAGTTCTTAAAACAGCAGACTTTGCAGGTTCGTCAAATAATAAGGTTGGCAGGTTTTTCCATACACATCTCAATTTTATCATGGCAATGGTGTTTCAGGGAATCTTGAGGACACTGTAACAAACTACTAAGATGACAACTGTTCGCCAACGTGCTACTTTCACTGAAAACCTCTCCTCGAAGCGAAGGCATCAAGGAACAAAACCGCTCCCGAGCCTGGGTCAGAGCAGCTAGTCACGGACCCGCAGTTGCATGAGTGTGTGCGCCTGGCTCGGAGCGGCTAGGCACTGACTCGTAGTCACACGAGCATGTGTGACTGGGTCGCAGTGGTTAGGCACTGACTCATAGTCACACGAGCATGTGTGTCTGGGTCGGAGTGGCTAGGCACTGACTCATAGTCACACGAGCATGTGTGTCTGGGTCGGAGTGGCTAGGCACTGACTCATAGTCACACGAGCATGTGTGTCTGGGTCGGAGTGGCTAGGCACTGACTCGTAGTCACACAAGCATGTGTGTCTGGGTCGGAGTGGCTAGGCACTGACTCATAGTCACACGAGCATGTGTGTCTGGGTCGGAGTGGCTAGGCACTGACTCGTAGTCACACAGGCATGTGTGTCTGGGTCGGAGTGGCTAGGCACTGACTCGTAGTCACACAGGCATGTGTGTCTGGGTCGGAGCGGCTAGGCACTGACTCGTAGTCACACAAGCATGTGTGTCTGGGTCGGAGTGGTTAGGCACTGACCCGTAGTCGCACGAACATGTGCGCCTGAGCGAGCACCCAGAGCGGCTCTGACAGCAGCTCCACAACAGCCGAGACCGCAAACGCCCACACTGCGGCCGGGTAGGCGGGCACGTGCTTCGCGTCCGGGGCCTCAAGCCATCTGGCCCACACGTAGCCCAGCGCTCCGGCGCATGCTGCCCCCAGCGGCACCCTGACCACACCGGACGGGGAACCCTCCGTGCGGTTAGTCAGCACGCAAGCGACGACGATCAAACACACACACACACGTGTGGCGCATCTGTCGGCGTGCCTCTGATTAGCACGGTGGGCTACGTACGGTGCGAAAGAAGTTTAACATATGGTGCGATTTTTTAAAAGGCGCAAAATAACAAGTGGCTATGTAATGGATAAGAGCAGAGCATGTTCTTTGAATTGAGCAAAATTATTAGAAGAACTTGGGTGAAAGAGACCATGGGAGGAAATTTCCAAAGTGTGAGAGAAGAAGCAGAAAAAGTGTTGTGACCTGCAGTGTGCTGGTTGAACACAGTCTGGATGAGATTAAACAGTCAGTTTTAGCACTTGGGTGAGGAAATAGGTAGGTGGGTGGGTGTGTTGGTAAATGTTATGGTGGTTGGACACAGTACGGACGAGACGAAACAGTCAGTCTGGCAGAACATGGTTGGAACAATCAATGAGTGAAGTTCACAGAAAGTAACCATGGTAGTTATTTTAGTGATAAGGATGTGACTGACCACCAGTCAGACAGTGGTTGTAGTGAATCAGTGAGTGCTGGATCATCAATCAGCCAGACTGCTTTATATTGAATTATATTTAATACAGCGAGGTAGGTAAGAACTGAGTGCATCACCGCAGACATGGCATCAGTATTCCAACGTGTGCTTTGTACATTAGTAGCGACAATTGTTTGGAATTAAAGAAGGCTTTGGCACAGCAAAGAAAACCAAGATTCTTCTAATCGAGAGCCGTGCCCAGCCAGCCCAGTGTGGCTCAATAGGCCACAGGTTTTTTTTAATTGCAGAAGCCAAGCCATGCCGGTGACATCACACTCAATTAACGAGTCGAGACGCGCACAGATGATGCAGTGACGCTGCCTAGCCACGTTCCTGGCCCTGCTTGGATTCAAATGTCTTGTGAGGCCGGCGTATCATGCTTTGGTTCTGGCATAGCACGACAAATGGCGACTTTAAATCAACCCGTACAGTGAAAGCACCACACTGGCTTGAATGTGCCAATGGAAGAAGGGTGTGTGCGGAATGGGAGCCATGGTGTCTTGGCAAAGGGAACTCACGCCATCCACAGGAGGTTGATGACGCGACGCCAGTCGGCGGAAGATCCCCGGCTCAGGCAGGCTCGCCGGAACGCCTCCCTCGCCAGGAACACGGTGGTGGAGTAGAGCAGGGTGAGCCTGCGTAGGCAACCGCAGGAGCAGCACACGCGGGCGCAAGCCCATCTCTATGGTACTCGCCAAACAAGGGCGAAAGTCGATTTTAGATTGACGACCTGCTGCTTTGCCAATCCATCAACACATACGCTTGTCTTGAACTGCAACGAGATACTTCTTGCATTGATGACTCAAGATCATATACCGCACCTGCGATGAGCACGTTTGCCTACGTACGGTGCGTTAGGACACTGCGCTGTGAACCTGGCAACTTGAGTTCGATTCCCGATCACAGCTAACATGGGTGGAGATAGCTGAATAAGTCTTGGGCCCCCTCTACAGTGAGCTACTGTGACTAGTATAGTGAAGTATGATCAAACAACCCCTGCGACCCATATGGCGCGGGGAGGCCCTCATCCAGCGGTAGATGGACAAAGAACCGTGAATTTTATTTAACAGCATAGGTTTATTATGATTTTAATTCATTTATCAAGAATATCCCAAATGGAGAAACCTCCTGAAAATATTTTCAAGTTTGAAGTATTTTTGGTTAAGTTTTTCATGAACGGTTGGATCTTATCATCCAGCAGAATAGACCAACACCCCACGAGCCAATCAAAAGCAGTTGAATTATCCATGGGTTCTGTATTCGCAGAGTGGCGACCATCGCATGAGGCAGCATACGTCCAGGCACCATTTCACCATCACGAAACATTTTTGTGAAATATTCCAGCAACTTGCACGTCCTTTAGACATTACCATCTGTCGGTCCCTCACAGCTAGAAAGCCAGCTAGCAAAACGTTTGTATCTTATATAGAGCCCTGTATCTCTCTACCTTTCTCTTGCCTACTCTCTATAGTATATTCCAATGTATCTCGATTTCTCTCTCGTCTGTTTCTATTTCTCTCTATTTCTGTCCCCTCTTCTACCTCTCCTATCCTCTAATATTCCTCTCCTCCCTCCACCGTATCTCACACACTCCCCCCTCCCATCTCTCACCCTGTTTCTCTCTCTCATCCTTGATCTCCTTATTCCCACCTCTCCATTTCCAATCTCAATCTCTCTTGCCTCTCCATAATCCTTCCTCCCACTGCTTGTCGCTTTCCCTCGCTCGCCTCTTTCCGTTTTGCTCTCCCTTTCCTCTCCATTTCACACCCTTTCATTCTCTCCCCCCCGGTCTCTCCTCAACATTCCTTTCCGTCTCATACTCGCTCCTATATGTGCCTCCTATCTCCCTATCTCCCTCACCTCCCTCCTCTATATCTCTCCCTCAACTCACAGCGAGCAATTGGCTACAGGCCAGCCAGGAATCCAGGCAGAAATTCAGCCAGCCAACTTTTTTTTCTAATATAGTATGATTTCAGCGGACTGACACTGCAAGTTTAAGGACTGAAGTTAAATATGCAGCAAGGCACGCTGACACAGCACACATGTTGACGTGGCTCAAAATATGTTTACGTGAATGGATTGAACAAAACCATCTGTGCCATAAATCTTTTGATTATTCTCAGTGCATGGCTTCTCAGAAAAGAGAGCACGTGCCAATAAAAAGCCCTCACTTGTTGACTGTTAAAAGGGGTGTAAAAGCAAGTGTTGAAACCAATGGCACTCCAGTTTCAGCCAGGGCTCAAACACACATCAGCCAAACACAATAACTGCTGCGCTAAGTTATTCTGAGCAGCCACCATGACCAATTCAAACAGACCTCTAAATTGTCAGCCGATCACCTGCCAGGTAGTCCACTTTGGTAGGAGGTAACCACCTCTTTGGCGCACGCATATTCGCACTCTGACCAAGCAGCATCGTGTGCGAAACCCAATAAAGCATCGCAGTAGATCTCTTTTACGTGCGTCGCTGCAAAGCCAGAATGAGTAAGTGAGCAAGGTCACCTGACATTGACGACCCCCAGCACCTCCTTGGAGAGGTGTCGCAAGATGAAGGCGTTAAGCACGAATGTGACGACACGGAAGGACACCTGCAAAAGACAAAAGTCCCCCGTATAGCCTTTAACAGACTGCTGGGGCAAGTGCCGTGAGTAAGCGCCTCTGCATAGACAAAGACACACACGCACAAGCCTCGTTGAGACTTTCAACATACTACTTCATGCTTTTTTGTCCGTTTTCCCAATTTTATCATAAATGTTCTACATGTGTCACGTGATGAGAAGAAGTCATTTGTATATCCGTTGCAGAGGAGAGCGACTCTTTGTGTTAGGAAACCGCTCACGAAAGCGGACACCACAGAACTACCTCTGAAATCTCTTCAAGTGAAACTCCGCTCCACAAAGTAGAGGTCAGAACATTCCCACTTTCTTTGCAACAAACAGTAATGTCTGCTACCACCCAACCATCTGTACATTTTGTTAAGGAACCAAGATGATACTTAATGCCATGACTGGGAAATGTTATTCATTCATTGAGGATACTTCACAGGTGTTATAATTTCTACAAAAAACCCTAAACTAATTGACCCGAAACATACACCACAGCTTACTATGTTCCCTGCATTAAATAGATTTTGGACCAGATTGCCAACAAAATAATTTCCTGATAGGGTATTGCTCTGGGGTTGTTGAGCAACTGTCGATGACCACAATAAGAGCCAGGTACCATCAAACGTTATTTTATTTGGATTCTTTTTACCTGCAGTGGTCACTCAGTACTGCAGCAAGCGCATCGGGCATCTAAACCATTCAGCCATCGCAATACGCCATATTTTTTATATCGTTTCGATTATTGTTGCGAATGCGATGCTCGGCAATGTCAGAAGAATAAAGAATCCGTTCAGAATTACCACTGAGCAATGCAGCCCCGAGAGTCAGAGAACGGCTATGCAAGAGATTTTCCCAGAACTTATTCTGAAAAACCCACCCAAGCAGCCGTTTCATCTATACACACTACTGCTATGAGATTGGTGTTTGTTGAATAATAGTCAAACAGGTACGGTATTTTTATTTCTCGAAGCTGGAAGTTATCCCAATTTAGTCTCAACCTGGTAACCAATGCTGTCATTGGCAACGAGGCTGAGACTATCAAACTCGCTATACTTCAGAGCCTGGTTTAACCACAGGCGGTTGAAATCCAGATTAGAACTCTGAATGACAGCAAAAGGTTACTCAGTGATCTGAATAAAAGACTCATCTTGTAGGCACTCTCCAAATACCTATGTCAATAGTTTTAACACTCATACGAGTACAACACCACCCCACCACGAGTGGTATTAGTTATGAGATGTATTCTTTAATAGTTAAACCACAGGATATTTGTTTTACTTTTAACAGCACACGATGGAATTATACTAACAGGGGCTTTCATAGAATCGTGCCGACAGATATGGTTTCTAATTTCCATGTGTGCAATCATTCCCTAATAAAATCACAGATATCTTACCCATTAACGTGCCAGTGTGAACAAAGGAATAACAGTCCCTCAACGTATAATAAGAAGCAGTCATTACTCAAGACCTATACAGATCGTCCAAAAGACAGACAGAGAGAGACAGACAAACACACAGACATAAACACGAACAGAAACAGAGACAAAGAAAGAAGCACAGAGACAGAGAGTGACAAAGTGAAACAGCGACACGAGATGAAGAGGAGAGAGATATAGAGACCAATATAGACAGATAATAAGGTTTTCCCCTTTTTTCTGGCAACAAAACTGAAACCTTTTAACGAGGATTCATGTCTGCATTAACCACAATACCTGCAGTAAAAATGTAAACAAAAAACATACTGATAATATATGCATTGTCCTTGAAACTGATTGGTCCACACCAAGGGACGGGTATCTTTTGAGCCTCGACCCAATTGGTGCTCGACCAGATGACGCCAGAAGGCGTGTGGACCAACCAGTTTCAAGGACAATGCATATATTATCATAGTATGTTTTTTGTTTGCATTTTTACTGCACGTATTGTGGTTAATGCAGACATGAATCCTTGTAAAAAGGTTTCAGTTTTGTTGCCAGAAAAAAGGGGAAAAACCCTATTATTATATTTTGGTACTGGCAAAGGAGGTCTAATGATGTAGACAGATAATGTTGGGGTTCCTCTTTCATGAAATGGGGGTCCTACGCACATGTTGCACATTCATAAAGCCAGCACTGCTCGTACCCTGTAGATATTTCCAAATAATTTGAGATTGGCGGTGATAAATTAGCACTGTGCATCATGATTTAGGTATTGTGAAATATCCAACTGGGAAAGGGGCACAACTGTTCCCGTCACGGTGCCTGACGTTTCCTGTTCTAACGCTTATGTCAATGCGAGCAGCCACCGCTAACGCGGAGCAGCGTCATGCCACGACTTGTTTGCCCTTTAGGCAAGAGCACGTGGCTCTAATATCTGCCAATTCACCTCCCATAACAGAATTTGACACACTGATAAATCTACAGATAAAGCAAAACGGGGGTGGCTGCAAAGTTTGAACTTGCTCACCCTTCTGTCCAAAGAACAGCAGCCACGATCTCAGACAGCATCAGGCCTGCTTACTCGCTTTCTGATAGGCCAACAGTGAGCTTGCAATTGACTAGAAGTGACATCCAGGACAAATTATAACTTCAAATTTAATCACTGGCAGGTTTTGCTCAATTTATGTTGCGTCATTTCACTCACGGTGTCTGCTGCGAACAGGGTGTTTGTATAAAGCACCGCATTGTGCACACATACATTTTGCCTATTCCCTCAAACACAGCATCAGAATGAGACTTGTGTAGTCTCACTGACCTAGATACTTGTGTGTTAGAAAATATTAAATTAGCCACCTTTCAAATTACTACCTCTAAAACATGCCTGACAATAACTATGCAATGACCACTAATACAATGGCAACGTGTGCACAGCACAATGGAAACATTTGTAATGTTTGTTATTGGATTTCCAGTCTTTTATTTTGGTGATTTCGAAAAGTTTTTTGGTTTTGGCCATGTTTTTGTTTATTGTAGTACGGAGTTAGACCGATGGCCTAAATCTTAGTTGTCTTGTGGTTGTTGTTGTTGTTATTTGACTTGCATCCCACTGGGATTTTTGCACACAGCGTTGGTGTACGGTGCTATTTCAGGAATATTTTGTATTGTTTTTTTCCTGGATTTTCTGTTTGCACAGTCACATAATCACTTAAAGATGTTTTCTTGTTCATGTTTTTTGTTTGTTGAGGTTGCACCCGATTCAAGAGCCGAATGACTCACAGGGCTATACCAAATAAATAAACTATGAATTGTAGGATCCTTGTTGGGTCGACTAAGATGCATACCACTGAGACACAAGTAACAACCAATGTTTAATCTTTCAAATTACTCTTCCATCTAAATGACAATGTGGATTTGTTATAACTTCAATTGAATTGTATATATATATCCTTGTCTGTTTATACATAAGTACAATATTTACCCTCTATATCTTAATGTTTTTGTAACTTAATTTAAATTGTATGACGATTAGTCTAAAAAGCATCTGTACTATTTAATAATTATTAATGTCTGTGCAATATTACAATTTCTCTTACGACAAAGTTTTATTTGCGCTGATTTCGAAAATAATAAACGATTAACTAATTTTATTTTACCAGGTAAGGCCCACTGAGCTAGATAGCTCTTTTTAAGCTATAATTTGTGACCTGCCCACAAATTATAGCTTAACGAAGTGGCTTATCACATGGAAACGTACAGCAGCCAAATACTCTATTTGCTTAATGCCTGTACATTTTTTATTTGTTTGGTTTTGTTACTTTGGAGACCAAGGTCACTCATGCAAATGACACTATCATGGTCTCTTGAGTTCTCACCTGGTTAAGAAAATAAACTTTACTCGGACCCGTTAGAGAAACAAAATACATTTTTAGAAAAATGATAATGCTGGGTTTTGATGCGACTGTCATCTTTGAAGATTATCACGAGGTATTTAATGTTCACAGGGAACTCATTTATTCAGCTGCATTCGGAAAAGACAGCAAGCACTGCTGAACCTAGCGAGCGGAAGCTTCCACAATTATGATCTTCACTATTTATTACCGGACATCGCACCTCCGGACAAGCATAACAGTGAGCCCTGAAGGGCCAACAGAAATAAGAAGCAGAATTGTACAGAGCACAGCACATAGGCAGTGGCACACATGAACCCAGAATAACAGGTTTTCAACACAACCAGCCACACCGTTTAGTAATCTAACACATACAACTCGCGTACTGTATAGTGAAATCATTAAGCTCCGAGATAAAAAAAAAATACTTTCTTGCAAGTGGATGGTATCGCTCTGTTACAATGAACTGGTGTTTCTTACCGTAATATAGTCACCCACACAAGCACTGATGAGACCTGATCGCTGGCGTAGCTACTGAAACTGCTGCAGATCAACACCAGAGGGCATGGAAGCTCAAGGGGACAACGCTGCATTGATTTGTTCAACCATTCGCCACATTTCGATTTAAAGCTTTCGTGACTGCAAGGATTCATCTTCTCGGTTCTTTCGGTACGTGGCTTTACCCAAAGAACCAAGAAGATCATTCGCCACATGTTCGCGTGAAATGATACAATTTGCACAAATCGAACAAATCTACATGCAAGATTTTATGCATGTATCGGGAGCATAAAATAGGTTTTTATCGATTAATCAATGCATCGTTGCATGCCTATCAACAAAGCGGCATTTCAGCTGCTTCGTCAAGATGGGAATCTACCCTAGAACACGTGAACAATGTGAGGCAGAAGCCTATGTCTACCAACATTCTCTAGAACGGTGGTAGTGAACCTTGTCCATACTGATGGCCGAATATATTTACAGGCCACATGTTATCCAATAATGACAAATATAACGCATGTATCGACTGATGTTAAAAAGGCCCTTGCATTGGCAGAGGTGACCGAGTGCTAAAAAATGTGAAACTCCGGTGTGTGAAATATTCATCTTTAGCAACTGAATAGTCCAGCCGATATGCTAGCAGTGTCGACTATGATTGTTGGGCCGTTTCTAAGTGATAAGCATCATATAGCCCATTCGATATGTTCACGCAGGGTCGTATCCTGTGCGTAGGCCATATATATTCCCCCACTGCTCTACAACATCACTTCTGTATGGTGTCAAAGCAAGAACTGCAGCAGCCACCGTTCGTGGATGCATTTAAGATGGAGGAACAAAAAACTCACGTTCTGTGCCTCGAGACGTACCGCACATTTGGGAAGCACAGCCAACAACAAACGCAAACACATCGGTTAATAACCGCAACGACAGCGCGCCACCCGCACCTGTAAGAGGACATTGTAGATGGCAAGAGTTGAGGCTCCCTGCAGGGCTTTCGTGGTGTCTGAGGCCATGGCCGTGGCTCTGTGTCCATGTGCCCACCAACTCCTCCTCCAGCCCGGGCTGCTCTCTGCTGCATGAAGTGACTCCGAGCTGTTGGGGTTCGGTGTGGGAGATGAATTGAGAGAGCTAGGGGGGAAGAAAAAACACATTCCAAAGCACCTGAATGAAAGTGACTTGCAATGGGAAAGAATGATGATTTACTGGCCAAGCCTTTGGGGAAAGGAAGATGCTGAATATAATGTGTTCTATTACATATGGGCTCGTACGTAGTGTATCTATAGTTCATGAATGAATATACCTCAAGTAAAATCAAGAGGTCATCATGGCAAATGCTGTTGATGCCACGACATATTGCCTCCTCCTGCTGCTAGATCCCGTAATTGTTTCAGTTCAACCTCCGAGATTGTATTCTTGTATTCTGCCATTTCGCCTGAATTCTTTCGTCCCAGAGTTGCCGACCTTTTAAGTGCTACTCCAATACCCGCCTCGGTAACAACTGCCTTTCCACGTGCTAATCCAAACTTACCAAGCGGCGTATGCCATCCTTACATTAAATTCCAAGCATCATCCACGTAGTAGTGTACGAGGAACGGTACTTTCAGTACATTTCGCATGAAGGCATTTTGACGTAGATTCACAGCTGCATTACCCACAGAAACTGTCAATAATCTCCGCGAAGTTCTTGAAACTGCTGAAATTCTAATTTATTTTCGTTGAATTGTCGTCGAAAATTCAGGTCACAACACAAAACATAAACGAGGAAAAAAATATTCCTCTTGCAAATGATGCCACAGTGATTGTAACTCATCATCATCCATGATCAATCCACTGCTGGACAAAGGCGAACTTTATCTCCTGTCGTGCGGCAATCCATTATCGATACAAATAAACATCCAATCAATACAACCTAATGACTAAAAATGAAAAAAAACCTAAGCGCATTCGTCAATGCCAGGCGAACCGATGCTCTTCAGATCATTCAGGGGTCATTTCCCGAAACGTCAGCTGCAATTTGTATTGTTATTTTAAGGCCAGTGTTATTGGCACCGAATGTATTGAGTTCGTGTGAATTGCGCTTACTCTTTGGTTCTATTCGGTAAAGTCACGTAGGTAAAAAATAAAACGACAAAAAAATCACGTTTCGGCCACAACACAAGCGGCCGAAACGTCGTGATTTTTTTGTCGTTTTATTGATTGATTTTTACCTACGTGACTTTACCGAATAGAACCAAAGAGTATGGGATCCTTGCAGTCACGCAAGCTATCAAATCTAGAATTATTGAATTGCGCTTCTTGCACCGATGCCAGGACAGAGCAGCGGCATCACCAAACAATTTCACCCAAGACGGATCACAACGACTGCTGGCTGGGGGCAAGTGCCTGTTCGCGTGTGCCGGGCGCCTACGAAGCCCGGCACGGCACACGGAGCGGGTGGGATGGCCAACACACACACAACACACACACAACAACGCCTGTCGTCTCCCTAGTGGCGATGGCTACGCATCGGCGTTGCGTGTTGCCCGCCCGCCGCCGGCCTTCGTCGATCGCTCGACTCGCCGACGGCGCTTTGCCACAGCGGCCTGCTACAGACGACGCGAAGGCGAGGGTAGGAGGTTGGTGTTGGGGGGATCTCTGTACGGTTGCCAGCACAGCACTGTTACCTGCAACGGCGATTTAGAGCGGCCAAGCTAGGCGGCTTTTGGTAGTGTCCAGACGGTTAAAAACGACGCCCAAAAAGGGACTCGAAAGCGACTCCCAAAACGACGGAGAACGGACGAGCGGCGCCCCCCCTTTGGAACGCGCCGCTGACGGTCGGGCCGGGAAGTCGCCGCGACGCGGAAACTTGGCGGCTCGTTCGCCCTGCGCGCTGATTCTTGCTCATCGCAGGCCGAAGTTCGCGTCGTTATAATTGTCCGTGCAGTGGTGGTGGTGAGGTTTGTGTGGTGTCCCGTTCCAAGGGTAGACGAGCGGGTTTTTTTAAAAATTGAAAACGTAACGGGAAGCCGCCTGGAATGAGAATCTCGTATTTGGCGAATCCGCCAACTTCAGCGTCGTTGTTCAGTGTTGGGCGGGCTGCGGCTGCTTTCGGGTTGAGCCGCGGCGTCAAAAGACAGACGACGCGGTGCCAATGGGAGCGGTCCCCGACTTACGAACCAAGTTCGTAAGTTGAGGACCGCTCCACTCCGGCACCCGTTCGTAAGTCGATGACCGCCCACTCCGGCACCCGTTCGTAAGTCGATGACCGCTCCACTCCGGCACCCGTTCGTAAGTCGATGACCGCTCCACTCTGGCACCCGTTCGTAAGTCGATGACCGCTCCACTCCGGCACCCGTTCGTAAGTCGATGACCGCTCCACTCCGGCACCCGTTCGTAAGTCGGAAATGTTCGTAGGCCGAGGGTCGATCGTAAGTCGGAACGGTTCGTAAGTCGGAACTGTTCGTAAGTCGGAACGCAACAATGCACTGCATTTAAATGCCCATACGGTCAGTGTTGTGAATTGTGTGACTGTTCAACAAAAACATTTAAGCATTGACTTTACCGAAAGAACCAAAGAGTATGGATTCCTGCAGTCACGAAAGCTTCAAATCAAGATTGTTAAACTTATATTCTTAGTTTTTTCGGTAAAGTCACGTTGAAGAGAAACAACAAAATAACAAAATATATATAAAACAATAAAAAATTCTCACGACGTTTCGACCATAACTCAAACGGTCATCATCAGGTGTGTCGGTTTGCATAAATTTATGCAAACCGACACACCTGATGATGACCGTTTGAGTCATCATCACACACCTGATGATGACCGTTTGAGTCATCATCAGGTGTGTCGGTTTGCATAAATCTATGCAAACCGACACACCTGATGATGACCGTTTGAGTTATGGTCGAAACGTCGTGAGAATTTTTTATTGTTTTATATATATTTTGTTATTTTGTTGTTTCTCTTCAACGTGACTTTACCGAAAAAACTAAGAATATGAATTACTGCAGTCACGAAAGCTTTAAATCAAAATTGTTAAACTTATTAGAATAAATATTATACATATGCATGTAACACTGTAAAAAAACATACCGTATAGTAAATAAAACAAAATAAAGTACAGTAATATTATTGGTTCTTTCGGTAAAGTCACGTAGAAGGGAAACAAAGTAATAAAAAAATATGAATCCCTACAGTCACGAAAGCTTTAAATCAAAATTTAAAGTACAGTAATATTTTTCATTCAGATAATTGCCACTGTGGTTGGTCGTGAGCGGGTACCAAACTCGCATTGCCAGGTTGGTAGCGCAGCTCGCTAAACATTGCACTACCGCTCCCCACACACACTCACTTTCACACACAATGGCAAAGATCCCCCAATAGCCTTGAACCGACTATTGTGCCAAGTGCTGTTATCGAGCACCTACGAAGGCCGACATGGTGCCAGTGCCGGATGAAGCTCGTGCGGGGCCTGTAGCACATGTTATAAAGGGGATAAAAATAAAAAAAACACGTAAATATCAAAAACACAATGTTTTTACTTGCACAATAAAGTAATTGTATTTTTTCATTTGCTATACAGCCAGATAATACGACAAATCGTTAACATTAAACACCCCGTCGTTCATAAAAGTCGAAGGTGGTATAGTACTATAGTAATAGAGCAAGTGCAGAATCACTGAACCTGAATTGATAGCTTGAAAGCATTTAGCGCGGGGCCCTTGAAAGTGCGAGGCCCGTAGCATATGTAGCTACTTTTGCTACTAGAAGAATACAGCACTGCATGATGCATTTCATTTCACATTCTTTGAAACTCCTCTTATCCGCGACTCCGTTATCTGTGGATCATGTTACATGCAGCCTCAAACACGATAGGTATAAGGGTTATTAATCCAGGAGGTTGATCATACCTCATAATAATCTTCCCTCTGGTAATCCATTGCTTGTTAATCCATGTTAATCATGGGGGTTTCTTGACCATACTTCACCCATGCTACTTAGTGCGGGTGGCGAAAGGTGGGCCCAGCACCGTATGGACATCGCTCGCCGCTGATGCCAGCCGTGGCCAGGAATGAAGCTTATAGGTAGTGCACTAACTTCTGCTACTCTGCGCCACCACTTCCTATTCGTGTTTTTTTGGTTCATCACAAGCAACGTTTTACCCGTGACACACCACGGGATGGGGAGTAGAGTCAAGGATATGATGTATGGCAAAATTAAAATGGAAGAGAAGAGAAAAAAATCGGAATTAAGAGAAAAATTATGGTAAAGGAACAGAGGAAGGGGAGCAAATGGTCAGGAAGATGATAGACAATGTAAGTGCCTCTAGGCTCTCACGGAGCAGTGTGTGTTTTCACAGTGGGTGGGGAGAGCAGAGGGATTGGGGGGATTGGCCACACAGATGTCACGTAATTTACAGAAGGCTTGAGCCGACTTAGAGATGAAGATGAGTTATCCAGAGGTGGTTGTGGCGAGCACTAAAGTTATCCATGCTCGCGGGTACTAAAATTAATAGGATAGAGACAATTACACAGAAACGTAATTTTAAAACCCAAGGAAAGGAGATTGTTGGGGGTGAGAAACCATAGAAACAGGAGTTAAAACATGCCAAATAATTTAAAAGCAGGAGACATGACCAGAGAAATTGAAACATGAATCAAACAGGGATTTGGGATTGAAAATATGCAGAATATGGGCCAAAATAAATGAAAATATTACTAACTAAACGGTTGAAAGCGAATAAGTTTAAAGTACAAACATCAATAACACAACGTACTCATACCAAGTCAATGGACTCAACACAAAAACGTTAAACCTTTATTGAAATTAGATGTATTCAGAAACAAATAAATGGTACTTACTGTCCATAATATCGGGAGGGGAGGGGGGTTTGGGGTTAGACCGTGATCTAACAAAAAAACTATATTATGGATGATATTGGTCGTGAAAGCCTATGTGTTAAACTGGTACTTAGTTTTTAATGATTAAAAAATATAAACATGACTTTAATATCTGTGTTATTGTATCTTGCTTGCAAATAACTTTAATTTGAAAGTATCCACGATTTTGCTCTCTTTTGTGTCACGGTACCTTATTGGCATTCCCCAAAATGCATAAAACGATGATTTGCAAATCATATGAAGAATGTAATGCGCATAAAACATTTCCATGGTGAAGAGGATAAATAAACTTACGTACGAACAGCGGGAGATTTCCCCGATCGTATTGGAGCTGCGGATAATAGTCGCAGGCAATAGTCATGGATAAGAGGATCTTTCACTGTAGGTGATTAATGGAGATGTGAATTTAGGGGATTTAAAATCGAATCCGTCACTTAATCTGTTTGCACCCCCTTATCCCCCTGAGAAAATGGTTTTATTGCTACATATGGCCTTGCGAGCCCAAGGACCATTTATGGCTTCGTTTTTTTAATACTTAATCATTTTAAAGTCGCTGAAACACATTTTGGCAGCAGATCAGCTTGGGCGAATTAAATCTTTATAGGACATTCCCTCGGTTAGACTGCTGTGTGTAAATATATTTCTCCAATTGTCACGTGCCAACTCGTGTGGAAAAAAAAAATCAAACTTGTTTGTAAGTATACGCTGTCCCACGGTCAAATCAAGAGAGGGTTGTGCTGGAGCAAATGTTCCAAGGTTAGTCACGCCACCACCCGCTCAATGTGTGGCTGTTTGAACTTTTATGGATGCTGTCTACACCACTTCGCAAAAATGAAAATGCGAGCAGCTATGGCAATCCGCTGCTGATTAAAGGCCATGTTAATTGTGGGGGATGTTTAAACAAAACTTCACAAGTGGAGCTTGGTGATGGTTAGGGAGAGAGCCCACGGCTAGTTAAGAAATCTCTCCATCGATGTTTTCTGCCGGCCGGCAACCAAACTCGCTGGGTTCTGCACTACTTATTTCCATTAATTTGTCCTTTAGAACAAATTATAATTCTGAATGAATATATATGCACGTTCGGATTTGTTTTACATAGCTTTTCTATCTGTGTGGGTTTAACCTGGAGAGTACAGCAAATATTCGTGAAGATGGGAATGAGACCCATGGTGTTTATCGGTGCCTGCTACCAAACTAGTTGAATCTCGCTGATGCGAATCAAGTAAGTTGAAATTTGTCTCGCCATGTAAAAACAAGTTAGCTACACGACAAACTGATCTAAAAAGTCCATGCAAACCTCGTTTGTGAATCGATTGCTGGATGAGGACCTATTACCTACGCCGTGCGGGTCGTGGGCGTTATTTTGATGATAGGTAACCATTCTGGAGGGTGTGAGTTGGTGACGAAGCACACCATATATGAAGAGAGATAGTACACTAAAACCATCATGATTTGCTATTCTGCCCTCTGCGGGCAACAAAGTAGCCCCATCCACGTATTAATTTTATTTTAACATTTATACAAATGACTTTCGCTTCGAATTGTCCAAAATTAAATATCATTACATATTTTATTGTAAATTTCAGCCTCATACTCAGGATTGTACCATCCATGTGTTAATCGTATGGCGTGAATTCATTAAAATACTGTTTACAAAGTATTGTCGATGCTTCGTGTAATCAGTGCAGTCATTGCCAGTAATAGACGATTCAGTGCATAGCATGGTATAACCCATTCATACCTCGTGTTATAATGTTGTTACTTCATGGTCTGCATTCACCATGGGAATTTTCCACTTTATCAGAAGTTGCCACAGCGTTAAAATACCTTTAAGTTTAATTGGCTGCATTTAAATGACGATCAAACTACTACTGTCATTATAAAGACGTTTCCCCCCTTTTCGTAAATATATAATCATACAAATCACTTTGAATACGTCCGATTCCTTCAGATCTTGGAAGCTAAGCAAAGTTCTAGCCTGAATTGTGCTTGAATGGGTGGCCACCATGCACAACGAGTGTTATAGCCTGTGGGACTACATTATGGGCAGAGAAGCAGAACCCACTGTTGTACTGTACCACCTCTATGCTTCACACCTTCACCAAGCCGCATCGACCAGCGTGATGAAGTATGGTCAAACAGCCGCCATGACCCCCCACGTAGCAATGCGGCGTACCTGTCAACCCCTTATCAGTGCCCGACCTTATTACGGAACAATTCCAGACCCTATTGGTCACCATGTGCCCTTATACATCTCAACGTTCACCTTACAAAGTCCCATCACAAGGGAGAAACACAACAAATTTGATTTTGTTTTGCCCGTTCTTGAAACGCCTGTACACCGTATGTACCTGCAAACTAAATTTCCCTGTATAATAATACGGCTAAACCGTATGGGTTGACAGGTATGATGTGGAGACCTTCATCCAGCAGTGGATTGAAAGTAGGGTTGTACTGGCACTACGGCGCAGCTGTGGTTGGATTTTCTGGTTTACCAGATGGCAAGTTTAATTTCTCGGTTTACAATGGACAGTCTCCAATATCAACAGTAATTTATGTCGTGTCAGTTGGAAGCTGCGAAATGCATTACATTCCAAAAATAAGTTCCCAAGGTCAAATGCTGCGTAAGTAATATGTTGTGTGCGGTGCATGCTTTTAAAGAGATCCACATGCATCCAACCAGATTCACGTCCTTGCCCGCGAAATATTCGCTGAGTGCATGAAGGCCGGCTCACCATCACTGTGACAAGTAGTGGTCAATCCACTGGCGGATGAAGGTCGTCAACCACCTCTCATATGATCCTGGGATGTGAGAGTCAGTGCCGGATTACGCTAGTGCGGGACCTGTAGTATATGTTATAAAGGGGCCCTAAATAAAAAAAAAACACATAAATATGAAAACACATAAAAAATTACTTGCATATTAAAGTAATTGCATTTTTGTATTTTCTATACAGCCAGATAATACGACAAATCGCTAACCTTAAACACCCAGTCGTTCAAAAAAGTTGAAGGCAGTATAGTACTATAGTAATAGAGCAAGTGCAGAATCACTGAACCGGAATCGATAGCTTGAAAGGATTTAGCGCGGGGCCCTTGAAAGTGCGGGGCCCGTAGCTACTACATTCGTAGTAGCTACTTATGTAGTAGGAGAATCCGGCACCGGTGAGAGTACACGCATGACGACTGCAAACCAGGCGTCGCATGAGAGAGCCCGAGGACGACTTGGGTGAGGCGTTGAACGCTGCCAGCTGGTGGCACTGTTGCATGAGGCCTGCAGGGGGTTTCCATTTACCGTAAACGCCTTGAGTGGACGCCACACACTTGGCTCTTGAGAGAAGCCACCAAGCGGCACACAGGGAGGCGGCGTGCTGCTCACACGCGGCAGGGATAAGAGACTCGACTCCCATTCAGACTTTTGCGTGCTTTGTCACGTGCCCACCACATCCGCACGTGCAGCACAATGCGCTCGACCTTGTTCTAGACCACCTTAACTCAGAAGAGGGCTGAAAACCTGGCCGTGTTTTCGTTGAGACCACCAACTCAAAAAAAGAGTTTAAAGTGTGGCCGTCCGCTTCAGGCAGCAGTGATACAAAGACACAACTGTAGATGGTGGAGGGAGAGGTGGAGGGGTGTGACTCCTGACTGTTTGTGAGCAGCACCTCTTTGTGTGTTGTTGTTGTTATTGTGCATAAACCATCACATGAACTCCGGTCATCCTCCCAGCAGCGGTTTTTGGCTCGCGATCGAACAAAGGGGGTCACTGCGTCGCGCGCCTTCAGATGCGCTTCTGCGGCCGTCTGGAACGCTCTTCCTTCCGATATTAGGAAACCACTGGAGCTACGCACTTTAAAATTTAGATTGAAAACTCATTTATTTAGAACTGCTTTTTGTGTTTAGTTTGTTGTTGTCGTCCCCCCCCCCACCCTAGCACAGTTGGCTACGTACGGTGCGGAATAAGTTCAACATACATATTGACGTTCTTACGGGGGATTTCATAATTAATATTTTTTTAAATGTTGGATTTGAGCTTACTCTCATGTACGTAATATTACCAAACTCTAGTTTATTCATGTACGCAACATAGCTCGACTAAGACTTTTGCTATCGCTTCCCAATGCCGGGAGGCTGGTGCATGCCTTTATTTAATCTAAGTTAGATTCATCTTAATGCCTTGCCTGCTGGCATTTCTAAAAGCTTTACCACCTGATGATGGACGCTTGTGTTGTGCCCGAAACGTCGTGATTTATTTTATTTTATACCTACGTGATTTTACCGAAAGAACCAAAGAGTATGGATTCCTGCAGTCACGACAACTTTAAATCAAGATTGTTTTAAATAGATTACAATATTTTAAAAACTCAGCTGCTCGGATTTGAACCAGATCTACATCGTATGGTTATATCACTCCTACTCTTTCGTCCCTGCACTGGCTTCCTGTAAAATACAGAGTTGACCTCCAAATTCAAATGATCACGTTAAATGCCTTGAATGGGCTGGCTCCCTAAATATCTCGCCGATCTGCTCAAGTTTGATATACCACTACGAAAACTTACATCAGCTGACTCTGGTCTACTCATCATTCCAAAAACGAGATTGCGGTGATGTTCAATGGGAGACGGAGCCTTCTATAGCCAGGGCTCCGCGATTGTGGAATCCACTTCCTCGGTCGATTGGGGATTCGGAGTCTTTCACTTTTTAAATAACGTCTTAAAACTCACCTATTTGTACAGGCTTACCCTGTAACCTAAGATTTAAAAACAATCTATTTTGTTGTATGATTGGATTACTCTGAAATTATTCTTTGCTTTTATCATAGTTCTCCATTTTATTGGAATTTCGAGAGTCGATATTATCAGGTTTCTATTTTGCTTAGAATTGTATCTATACTCGTGAGTGTAGTTATCTTTTTTATGTACAGCGATTTGATATGCTTCAATATGAAAGGAACTTTATAAAGTAGAGAATCATATCATGAATATAAAGTTGGGGCAACACCGGCCTATATTGTGGTCTTCATCAGTTTCTCTCTTCGTCGGCCGGCCACGTGGCCGATCTTCTGCAAGGCTGTCATCGTCGCCGTCGCTGCGCTCGTCAGACCGCTGTGTAGTTGAACGCCGACGATGGGGTTGTGTAGAAGGGTCGGCTATGTGTAGCTACGTATGGAACGTTACATCGATGTATCGCCCAGTGTTGTGCTTAAAGTGTGAGAATAAATAAGACGCGTATCGGAAGTCGCTCGCTACACGTGTATAGGTTTGTTGGCATGAGTAGTCAGATTCCCAACAGTCTCAATTGCGACCTCAGTTAAAGTCGATGGTTTTAAGGACATGCGTGATTCATCAGAAATAGAGGAGGGATGATGAGATGTGGTGGCATCACTTTCACGAGTCACTATGACCTCGCTCATAATCACAGTAAAGCTGTTGCCGTTGAGCAAAGATCGCCTCCTATTAACTGAGATCAGAACTGATCTTATTCTGCGAAATTAATTCAGGATGACAGGATGAATTTGTCATGCGACTCCTCTTATCCGCACACGTACGTGGATACAAGGAAGGTGCAGAGTAGTATCGTGTGATTTAGCATGGTTGGCTACGTACGGCGCAAAAGAAGTTGAACATACAAACGTATGGCAAGTGTAGCGTAACTCGCAGCTGCAGCAGCATCCTGACCATCAGCAATTATAATAATCACCCTCATTAGCCACGATATATCCACTGCTGGATGAAGGCCTCTCTGTGGCATGGTCATTTTTCACCATCCTGCAGACTCCGCACACACGAACTCATCTCGTCTCTCCATCTTCACGGTGGTTCACCGTCTTCTCAATGGTGTTCACCCCTTTTGGGCTGCCAATCCATCGCCAGACTCATCCGCGCACCGCGGAACAAGTGACCGAGCGTGTGGGCGACAGAGAGAACGGCAGTGTATTACGGAGCAGCAGAATGACAAGGCCTGTGAGGAGGACACTTCACCAACAGCTTCAGGGTTACAGATAGTAGAGGTCGCGCATAAAAGTGAGCTTGTACGGTGAATTTGAGTATTTAAAGTTCTTGCTCACGCGCAGTGGTGGCTAGTTGAATTGTTGAATCATAAGACGCTGATGACGATGGCTTGGGGAGAATTGATTTTAGTATGGCTGATGAAGTTTATCATTAATTTCAGATCAACACTGTTTACTATACCTCATCTGATGTTTCCAAATGGTTGAAGGTTGAAGTTGGTTAAATATTGGCTGCAAGCTATTTTCTGTTTGTGGCACGCTTATTTCAACATGGTCAAATATTCCCTGGGCTAACCGATTATTAAAGTAATCTATTACTCCACCGATTATTGTGTTTTTAAAAATATAATTCAGCTGATCGTTTTACAATTTCACCTGTGTTCCTACGTGTGCTGCTGGACGGGAGGTGTTGGGCGGGGCTTGGTGACATCATCGACATCGTCTGCCGCGTCACGCTGGGCATGGTGTTTCGGGGGTTTCCTGCCTTCGGGAGGCAGGATGGAATTGCCCACCATGTTTAAAGGTGCCCGAGTAATTGACCACGCAAGTCGTTGGTTATAATAGTTGGCCGACAAATCGTGCCAGTTCTAGTTTCTCGTTATGTCACAGGTTTCACTGATAAGTCACATCACGGTTTCTGGTTTGTCTCAACCAACATGATGATGACAATTCATGGGGATATCTACATATGCACTTGACGCTAACACAAGCGAAGTCTGTTGCTTTCGAGTACAGTTGACCCCTGCTACTGAATGCATCACGATGAGCCTTGGTCTACCCACTGCTGGATGAAGACCCCCACAAGCCGTTGACCATATCTCACGAATCTTGCGATGTAACAATCCACCAAATACCTAAACGCGAGCTGTGGGCATTCTCTCAGACTCGCTCCTTGCCTTGGCTGTCACTCCGTCTTTATACTCGACCGTCGGTCATCGTCCCTTCTATCCGTGACACGTCCTACCCGTGACACGTCCTACCCGAGCTCACGTATGTTTCCTAGCTGTTTGAATTACAAACAACTGCAACCTGCATATGTTCTCAAATCCACGTGTTCCTCATCAGCAGCAATGGTTAATCCACTGCTGTATACAGCACCAGTAAATTCCCCACAACCGCGAGTGCCCTATAACAGCTGGCGCCAAGCGTTTGCACACATTTGGGTACGTTGCATCATAAAGTGGTTCGAGATGAAGCGCCCGCAGCTTTGTGCGTGTGACAACATCTATTCGGCTTTTATAGTTTCCAAACAGCAAGGTTTCAGAGGGACTCTGGCCAACAGAGCTGGTACGCACACTACAGTCGCGTGCCATTGATAACCAGGCTAGGTCCGACCGTCTTTCGAGGTGGCATACATGAGATCGACCACGGTCACAAAAATTGTACGGTCAAGGTAGACTTTTTATATATATAAAAAAACAATTTTCCAACATTTTATTTGGTAACAATTTACAGTGTACTTTACAAATGTACATGCCCCATACAGAAGAAGACAGCAACCCAAGCACAGTCAGTAACAAATCAAGACGCCACCTTGTGCCTATCTCTCAGCCACTTCCTACGACCGTAAAATAAAACACACGAGGCACACGCACGCGTGCAGCCACTGCAAAGCTGTACGGCAGCACGCTGAATCGTTCTGCTGATCAAATGGACGCTAAAATCATAAAACACACTTTGTAAATCGTGGCGGTTGTCAATGTGACAATGGAATCACATTTTGACTTCAGGAATCCATCGAAATCGTTTCCGAGACTGTCTCTTGAAATCACCTCCCGGGGGGAGATAACTGAACAAGCACCTCGTGGCTATTACTGCTCATAGCCAGTGTACATCGAGAGCAAATCCGGGCACTTTGTAACGAAAGTGGCGATGAAAAATCATGTGTTGCGAAAAATTAAAGTTTATCAGGGGGGCTGGGTTGGGTAGGGCGGAATTCCATCCGAAAGTGGAGACGTGGTTGTTGAAATTTAAGAGGGGATTTGTTTCCTCCGCTCTCCATTGTGTTGGCCGATTGCACAGTCAGTCACCTTGATGCGCGGCGCCTCTCATCAGCCACCTGCTCCTTGTGTAGACCATTGGAAGTCGTTCCCTTTTAACTAAAAATAAACATTCCCTAAAAACATTACGACATCAGTCCTCTGAGTCACCAAAGCTGTACTCTTAAAATACCTTTTTTACCATTGGACACAAAGTCACGGTACCACTGCAAAAGGCCAGCATGAAGTAATTTCATTTTAAAAAGTACTGTTTTGTGGATGCCGAGTGTTTTGCATTAAAAAAGAAATACAACTAAACTGTTTAATAATTCCGCTGTGTTTTGTAATGGTGGTAAAGCTTTGCCTCTTGACACGCGCGTGTCAATTGGCAAAAAAATAAATAAATGCAGACCTGAAGCAGTGTTTCCGTTCATTTGTTTTGTCCTATTCATCCCTTTTCCAATACCTTCATTTACGACAAACCTTACCATTACACGATACAGCGGTACACGTACATACATGATCGGTGGTCTTAGTATTTTTGAAAAGGAAGATCTCCTCTATTTAAAGCGCTGCCACGACCAGTAGTACTGGGAGGCAGATATTATACTCACACGAGCGTATGGTGACTGGGTTTTCTGGAGCTCAGCCCTAGACAGCCCCAGGCTGAAAGTAAGCCACGTTGTGAGTTACAACTGGAGTATAATGTGCAGTCACGTACGATTCTGGCGAATTGCCCGATGATGCTGGATGCAATTACCAGCGAAACGTCGTATTCAAACTGTAAATGTTGTGGATTCACTCTTCAACACACCGGTGGGCTAAAGTAGTGAACTAATTGTCTTTTGTCAACGTGACACTTTATTTAGCTGATTGGCCGTGTCGGGTGGTGGAGGGTTTCGACACATTTATAAATAACGCGATCTAACCCAAAAACCTTTATTATGAGTCACGTACGAGTCTGCACACTTTTCATTTGCGATGTAGGACTTGAGACCACCTGCCATATATAGTGTACAGTGCATTCCTTTCCGACCAACGGTGCTTCAAGCACCCCCATATTACATCCGCAGACCACCTTAACACGTTCTCTTACTGTGCAGCCAACTTTCCAAGTCTTTCTCGGCGAATTGCATTTCAAGGCAATGCCTTATTTTGTGACGCAAACTTCGTTGCAACTGAGCCACGCCGCCTTAATTCACGTCTTCCAACAATCCAATTTACGACATCGATTCACCACACCATGGGAAAAACGCAACGAAAACTGCCAAACCTCTTTGTCAAGTTTTAAACCAAGCTAACATTTACACATGTTACCCTGCATGCAGTGGTGCTGCTTAAGAGGTGGGAAGCAGACATTATAAACGTCAAATATCCGAACCGTCACATATTCTCCCTGACCAATTCACTGCCCACATCCCAGTGCAGTATATATGCATGGTGTCGCTGTCATTCTCCATGGACGTTCACATATATGACCTTGCCATGTGTCCGCCTGTACGTTAGTGCCTGGCGGACCAGATCTATGTTGTACCGTATGTAAAAATGAGATGTGAAATCCATTGGAAGCCCTTCAAACATTATAATCACTCAACACAGACTTGTTCTTGTCAGTTTCTATCAGTCTTACAATTCATTGTTCATTTTTCTCTCAACATCGTCTTAAGTATGGTTGAAAATTGTCACCAAAAAAACCCTCACGTATTCATTTTATATATAGTACTTTTACTATATATAGTGAAAATAACTTACGAGCTAATTTTAAACTGCAGGTATCTGCATGCTTGATTAAATATACCATCAGAAATCAATAAAAAATTAAATATGTATTTAAGAGCTAACAACCTAATTACCTTTGTAGTACTGTATATTAAAAGAAATTAAAATAAAATTTCATTAAAAAGAACTCTATCAATGATAAGACAAATTAACCAGGCGTGATGTTTAGTTTGAGCCAACGCCAAATTATACAACTTATAATAAAAAAATATAATAGTCTTGTTCAATCGACCTTAACACATGAACCACGATTTGGTACCGCATGGCAGAAGAGTATTTCGACACGGTTTTGCAATGTCAGGTGAGATTATGCCATGAAACAAAAATGCCATTGTAATTTTTTCATTTAAAAAAACATCTTCTGGAGAAACAACAAAGGGGTAGAGAATGGAATTTCATTTTAATCAATCTTACCTTGGCTCTTAACTCATGCAGCTGAAAACCTGGCAACGAATACACCCCATACCATAATACTCCTTTTCTCCAAGTCTCATTCTTTTTTGTTAAGGGAATACTAATTTGGCAAAGATGCTGCAGTGGTGTAAGGGTTAGTTAGCAGTGGGGTGGGCCAGCAATCCAGAGGTCACTGGTTCAATTCGATCTCCTGGCGTGGAAGCTGAAACAATGGTGGCAAGTTTATTAAATGCCCCGTGCCTCTGCCTATCCATCATTAGACGTGTCGATCGACAAGTCGTATATTTGGTGGGGTAAAGTGTGGGTAGTCTCGCTTCATCCAAAACCTCAAGCCAGAGTGGAAAAGTAGGCCACACTACCTTCTAGAGGAGCTCTCTAGAGCTCTCTGCAGTGAAGGCCCTTCTGCAAAGTAGTAGCACGGCAAGGTATATATCATACCTATTTGGCACGTTTTTCAAATTGCGGGATAGAGTTCTTATTAATCCGTGAATGCTACAGAAACCCTACACAAACAACCCCCAGATGCCAAATGATACTATATACACTTGTAGCTTAAAATCTACTTTAAGGCTCAAATCTTGACTAGATTAATATATTTCAAGGCAAGATTTCGAAAAAAATCTCTGCTACAGTAGATTTTGTCTGTCGCCGGTACACAACGCTAATATTACTGGAGTGCAGTACTTGAGGACCAATTGTTTTCAGGTTTCTACTTCAACCAATGCTTTCTTAGTGTACGCAGATACTGCGTCAATAATACAATGATTTCGATTTAAAACTGCTTATTGATTGAATTACCTTGTAAATTAGGATTGCCATTTGAACGTAAAGTAGGCACAATACGCTAACATAATCGATAAACATGTAAAATGTACCAGTGGTGGTCTCAACGGTTTTGAGTTCTCAGTGATGGGCCATATCTGGTTCTGGTGGTCATACCCAGTCCATATCTGCACATTAATCAGCCCTCTTAAATTGCATCAATGAGCAGTGAAATCATTTACGGCTCCTGTACATATGCCAACTGCTTTATCGTCATATGATTGCGTATTTGTACACAGGCCGGTTTGCACTTAATTAATCACCGAATACTCTACATCAACCAAGATTAATCCTTTGGCTCAATTTCCCTTCCAAGAAAGTGGAATCTTAATAAGCACAAACAAGCTTAAAAAACGCACACACGTACGTACATACATATGGAACCCAATGCCCCGAACGAACAATTCTTGACTCTCAATGCCAAAGATACATTTTCAAAGCTATTCACGACGCTGGCATGCCACAAAGACGCTGCTCGCTCAGATGCGTTGTTGGTGCTCACTCCATCACCTCCACATTCAGCGGCCCACGCGGGGAATAGAGGTAAAATTTTATTTACCCCACTTTTTTCTCTGATCGACCGTTTAGCAGAGCAATCGAACTAACGATCGATTGCTTAGATTATCGGATTTGCTAACTCCACTCTTCCGGGGTGACCAAGCAGAACTTTTATCGTTACTTCATTTGGTATGGATTACTCGATCGGAGCTCAGTGCCCTGCAGAGAGAAGCCTTCACCTTCACACCACCATCGTGGTTTCCACTTCCCTTAAGGAATCTCTGACATTCTCTATTCCAATGTAACTCGTGGCAATGCAGTTGGCAAATGCTGACAATGCCACTGCGGAGGCAAACCACATTACATGATATTCCATACCATGTATGGAGAAAGTAGGGTGCCACTCGATACGCAAACGGAAAAGTCATGTTTTAGTTGTGACTTTTCGTGTAAAAGTCAGCAGCTGAGAATCTCATTCTACTCGGTTCATATCCAGAGTTTGCTCAGGATCCCCTCCTCCTCCTCCTCTTTGCGTCTATGCCCCCTGCACGATGCCACGGTGGGTGACGACCGGAACGAATTTAGCACCGCTGTTGAGCAACCAGGAAATATTGAGGGATTGCCTTTACACTCTCAACACTTCAGATTAACAGGCAAAAGAATAAGAGCAGGAGGTGCGACCTTGAGTGGCACCATAAATGACAAACACTGGCATCACATGTCACGTGGCTGAATGTCGTCCCACAACACAATAGTTTTCATTACAAAAAATAAATAAAATAAAGCCCACTGTGCCCGTACAGCATTTGTCAACAACGCGGAGATAAATAAAATAAAAAAACACACACGTACGCACTTCGCATTCGAGTGAGCACCGGCGCCAGATGTTTGGCATCAATAATAATGTGGAATAAAAGTCTCCTGATTGTCTGCAGATATCCACTGAGATCGGACTGCGTAGCCTCATCTTGGCTCTGCCTGCTAGCGCGGCGGAATGCGTTCGGTCTGTGCTAAAGTCTGATTGGCTTGTTTTGCATTTCGTTAGGCTCCTGGTCTTGGCACAGGCATGTGTGGCACTATTAGACTTATATTTCCATGGCTTAATGTGTTTGGAGAAATGCCCAAGTTTTGACAAGCCTTTGTTCGAGAAGGTTAAAGTCTACGAAACCGTGAGGTTATACGTCCCTGGTGGCTCGTGCACTAAAAAAACGAATGCCTACGAGCCGAGCCTCGTGTCACACGCGAGGTGTGACGCCGTCGGTGACAGACATTCGCATTCTGACCCGCCCCCATAGCGCTGCGTTCAACGAGCAGATGAGAAACAGCACTCAAACTAGCACAGTGGAAGGGTGAAATTCATTGACAAAAACCTGCCGTGACACAACAGCGTTGGGATTTGCGGTGGCGTTACGAATTATTCACAACGTCTAGAGGAGTAGGCGATCTGCATCAATTGTACGCCGCCGCCACAATTTAACGGCGATTCCAATTAGCCGATGTCTACACGAACCCCTCTCTCCCCTCCACCCTCATTAAAATGTGGGTAGCGAAACATGCGAAAAGGCTGTCGCAGCACAAAATAATGAGTGCAACACCTACGGAAGATTGAACTCGCTCACGGCAATCCATAGAGTTAGGCTGGCAAATTAAACCAGAGAGGTAATTGGTCACTGAAACAGAACCTCTTCATGACTGCGAGCAACTGTTTTAAGGGAGATTAAGATTAAAACAAAAAAAGTAATTCACGACAATTACAGAGATGGCATTCCATCTCACAGTCCCTTGTTAAAAACCCAACCAAAGATGTTGTCATTTAAAACACCAGCTGCCCGTTTGGAAGTTTTGATGAACTGGCGTTTTAAAAGATCTTTGTATTTAACACTCACAGCAATACGGTACCCAACATCCAACATTTAAAATATTACAAAGAAACATGAATATGAATGCGTAGATCAGCATTTTACTAACAACCCCAAGAGCAGTTGGCGGGGCGCTTCGAGCCTCTTTGTTAATATCATTGAAGGCACTTC
Organism: Petromyzon marinus; assembly: GCF_048934315.1. NCBI lineage: Eukaryota > Metazoa > Chordata > Hyperoartia > Petromyzontiformes > Petromyzontidae > Petromyzon > Petromyzon marinus. Next base: position 8,977,161 of record NC_133680.1, read on the forward strand.
AGGTGTGGCAATACCTTCTGCCAACACCGCACAGCAAACACCTAATTTCCACTGGGCAACTCACAGTAGCTGCGCCAGACCTTGCCAGCTGGACACGGCCGAGAAGGAGCCAGGTTGTTTTTCCACTGCAGTAGCCGAGCCGTGCCTCTGATGTCGCTAACGCAATGAACTAGTCGAGGCGCACGCAGATGCCGCGGTGACGCTGTGTTGGAATTGCACCGATTGACGTTGCACGCAATGCATGTGTGATTAACCCCGCCCCTGGCCCTGCTTGGCCTCCCGGAGCTAGATTTACAGTGGGCCACGGTTTGGTTCTAGCTCGGCATGGCCAATTGCCAGTGGGAGGAAGCCACCCGTAGTACCGTGAGGGCTCCGCGCTGGCTCGGCTCGGCTGTGCCAGTGGAAAAGGGGTATTATAGGAGCCAGAAAAAAAGGACCCATACCGTCCGTCGGTCTCTTTTTCTATTGTCATACAACGTTGATCAACAACGGCAATGTTGTCAATGCTGGTCATTCGTCTCTGTGTGTGGAAAGTCGTCGGTTGATGATTCAATGGGAGGATGTCACGTGAAGAGGGGGGAGTGATGGAGCCCCCTTGACAGGACGTTTCCCTTCAGTCTTCCTGCCCGCTGGAGACCTCCTCGTGGTCGGATAAACAGTCCCTGGACATCTCGTCCAGAAACCCGGGGCCCTCGCGGCCTCGCCAGGAGGTCATGTGGAGAACTTCACTCGTGTCCATGACGGAGGATACTTCGGACCGCTGAAACGACACGATAAAAAAAATATTGAACTATTTGTGTTTTACCATGTAAGACCCACTGAGCTATACAGCTTTTTTAATGAACCACCTGGCCACAAATGATCGCTCAACGAAGTGGCTTATCATCTGGCGGCGCACCCTCATCAGTTCTCTGTCCCGCCATGGTATGACTGCAGGCTGATTTCACAGTGCGAGGAATCACAGTACGGCAATTCGTCGCTGAACGCGGTTTTCACTAAACGCGGCGCTTTTTGGGGAACGGGAACGCGCGCCTACTGCCGCGTCACAACGAGGGGCGGCCGCGATCGCCTCCACCTCCGGCTCCCGCGTCCCTCACCTCGGACTCCGAGTCGGAGAATCCGCCCAGGGACAGCTCCATGTCGGAGCGCACCGATCCGGGTGCCTCCTCCGCGTCGCTGTACGCTTCACCGGGCGTCGGGGGGCCGCTGTCGTCGGCGGGGATCTCGGGGGGGCTTGGCGGGGGACCCTTGCCCTGGGTGTGTCCGTGCAGGGCGGTCCCCAGGCACGCGAGCCAGCGCCGCTTGTTGTAGGCGCTGTCGGCCTGCAGGGTGTGGCCTCGGCCCATGGGCCCCACGCCCACGCGGAACGCGTTCTTGCCTGGGGGTCGGCGTCACCATGAAGAGTTGTCAAACTCGCGGTAGCGGCGTCATCGTCAAATTACTCGATCATCGAGATTAGACGAAGCGATTGTCACCCCCCCACCACCACCCTCCCTGACTGCCAGACTAATTCTCGCTTGCAGGCATGGTGCTGAGGTCACAGAGACATCTGCCACCGGGGGTGCCCCTTTCAAATGTTTGAGATGAGATGGCGCTCTTTCAAAAAACAAATGATTATTGTTTATTATTACTACTATGGCTACAAGTGTCATCATGCCTGCCAGTGCCACCACGAGCGTTAACTCACCATGGAAGCGTCTCCGTCATCATTACCAAAAAGCGGGAATAAAAGGCAACGACAGAAAACGACGTCTGAATTCTCACCACGATCGTTTGGCCCAAAGGGCCCACGGAAGGAGCCTCTTCCCCCTGGCTCCGTGATATCCTCCAGGCGGAGCTCCGCTGTGGGGACCGGCTGCCGGAACACCTGTGCGATGATCAAAGACACGGATCAAGGTGGGCATTCACGCACCGAGGCACCGAGTGGAGCCCTGCCCCCATCCTGGCTCAAGACCCATCTGTTTTCCTCTGCTAATGGCCAACTGCGCCCACTGTTTCTGTAAGTTCTTAAAATGCGGTTGCATTTAGAGCAGGGGTCGGCAACCAGCGGCTCCTGAGCTGTATGCCCCTCTTTAAGGACTGCTTCGTGACATTATAGACACGCATTGTGCCTCTTGAAATATAAAAAAAATTTTACCGAACTGGAAAAAAAAAATGCTCTTCCTGTTAATTTGGGTGCCGACCACTGATTTAGATGCTTGACGAATCCAAACGGTAATCGAACTGTATCATCGTTATCGGTAGTAGTCGCAGATTTATTATGAGCGACATTCTCAAAGCCAGCTGGGGCTGCATGGGTCAGGAATGGCAAACGTCGGTGTTGAAGTGCTCGAAGTCGAAGATCATTATAAAATTCGGACCATCACACCGTCACCTGATCGTCTGATATTGCAAATGACGACAATGATGTGAGTGTCATTAACAGCCAAAATTATTGGGGGGTTGCAGACCTTAATTGAATCATCAAACTTGAGGCCAACCGGCTCGATGGCTCGTTTCTGCACTGCTAAACCTTGATAAATAAATACACTATCGATCGTGTGCCGGGTAGGAAGTTTGCTTGGCCAGGCCATGGCGTCTCTCACCTGGTAGAAACTTCTCTCTCCGCGTGCGCCAGGCCGAGTGAGCACCAGCACCTCGTCAAACAGAAACACGTGCAGCTTCTGTTGGGTCGCCACACACACGCGCACGGACGCACACGTGTACATGCGTAAATAAAGTGTGTTTTAGTCCGGTGAGATTCGTGCATTTCGGTGCCGTAGCTTGTGTTTTCGGCTAGTACCCAATCAATATCAATACAAATGATGTATATATTGTTGGTAATCATGCCAGAGTAAAAACCTGGAATGTATTTTCAGGTCTAAGTGGCTCCATGCTCAACTGAGCATTATTTGCATTACCGTTTGAAAAATGGGGGCACTTAGCTTTTTTATTGAATGCACATGTACAGCCCTTTGTCAATCCACTACTGGATGAGTGCCTCCCCATGCCATGTGCAGGGGCGGAGCCAGGATTTTCAGCCCGGGGTGACATTCAACAAATTTTAATTTCAAGAATGATTAGAGAGTCAGGCTGTTGAACTAGACGCCATCGGTTAGCGACATACTCTGACAATGCAGTTGCACTGAGTCCACCAGACCGAGTGTCGTACACTTATACGCAGAATGTTTCAGATTTTCGATTTTTAATTTTTTTTCGGGGGTGACAATTGTCTACCCTGTCACCCCTCTGGCTCTGCCCCTGGCCATGTGGATAGTGGGGTGTTATTTGACCAATGCTTTATGCTGGCCAGTGCGTTTTCCTTAAAAGGTGGAGTGTAGAAGTGGGAGCACAGAAGCACAACAATTGATGTTGCTGTACTGCCCTTCCGATGGCCAAAACCTAGCCCCACAGCCTATAGCACCTGTTATGCATGGTCGTCATCCATCCATGCACCCCTGCCGAGCTTCCGGTATATTATGGGATCGGGCACATCCCGGGTCATGTGGTCATGGGTTTTTGACACGGATGTGCGATGTAAATCAATTAAACGAGTGACCAGGATGAATGGATGTCAAACATTATGCATCGAAAGACGCCGCGGTGGGCAGAGAAAAGTGAAAAGGAGATAACAGTTAAGAGGACATTCCCATTAAATAAGTTGCAGGTACATTTTTTCTAATTTGGCAAATTTGGACAATGATGCCTGCGCACATGACCTAGTCATTTTCAAATAACATCACGGGATCTTCAATTGTTCACCGTGAAGCAGGCACCGAGTGTATTACTTCGGTGAACACACCCGCAGCATTACCTAGGGCGGGCCGCAGGGCTTTAAGCGCAAATCCTCTGCTACAACGAGCGGCAAATGCGCTAGCGCCCGGCCAACACCGCCGAGCCGTGCACTGTGCGGGCACTCACGGTGCCCCGTTGGTTGCGCAGCTCCCCGTGGCAGTGCAGGAGACGCGCCGAGGCGATGCGCGGGTCCCGGTGCCGCGCGTCCACAAACTCGAGCCGCTCGCGGTAGAAGCAGCACTCGGACTCGCCCGTGCGCAAGTTGATCTCCGAGAGGATGCCCCGGACGATCTCCGTCTGAGTGGGGAAGGGAGGGGGGGGACAAAGAAGCGGCATCAGCTCGGCGGTCATGGGAAGGCAAGCGCGTCATCACGGGCGACGGGGGAGGCCAAATGCTTGATACGCTCGCCGAGAGGTTCTATTCCTTGACCTGTGGTCAGATGGAGCAATGTTCGTTGGGGGGGTGGAGAGGGGCAGGCGTAATAAGGGGAAGGATTGTGCGAGAGGGTGGTGATTGTTTAGCTTAGGGGTAGGGCTGGTGTTTGGTTGGCGAGTGTGCTTAGCCTCCTACCAGTTTGCCGCTTCTCCCCGATGCCAAGAATGGCCTTTCACGTTTTGTTTGCCTTTCACTGATCCTACTCAGCCACCTCAGGGGTGATGACCTGACAACAGGGGTTGAGGAGCTCTCTCCTCACTGAGGGCCGCATTGGGTTTCACAAGTAATACGGCTACAAATAACGTGCGTCTTGGCTGTGCACAAAGTGACAAGGAGTGACCGAGCGCGCTGATATTAGAAACGGGAGTGCCAATACCGGATTGAAAATATTTCCCTTCAGTACCTGATTAGCGCGGCGAAGATGCTCGCAGTGGGTGGCTAAATATCGATGGCAGGACGCTTCCAACTGCTTTCTTATTTTTAGTTTGTTGTCCTTCCCCCGCACCTCCGATTAGCACGGTCGGTTACTTACGGTGCGAAAGAAGTTCAACTTACACACATTCACCCCCTGTCATGTAGCTCCACCTCCTGTCATGTAGCTCCACCCCCCATCATGTAGCTCCACCCCCATCCCGTAGCTCCACCCCCTGTCGTGTAGCTCCACCCTCCATCATGTAGCTCCACCTCCCGTCATGTAGCTCCACCCCCCATCATGTAGCTCCACCTCCTATCATGTAGCTCCACCCCCATCGTGTAGCTCCACCCCCTCATCATGGAGCTCCACACCCTGTAATGTAGCTCCATCCCCTATCATGTAGGTCCACCTCCCATCATGTAGCTCCACCCCCATCGTGTAGCTCCACCCCCTCATCATGTAGTTCCACCCCTGTCATGTAGCTCCACCCCCTATCATGTAGCTCCACCTCCTGTAATGTAGCTCCACCCCCCATCATGTAGCTCCACCCCCCCGTTATGTAGCTTCACCTCCCGTCATGTAGTTCCACCCCCTGTCATTCAGAGTGACTGCGGCAGGGCCCTCACCGCGTGGCGCAGCAGGTCGACGTCGGGGTGCTCCGCGGGCGTGTGGCGCTCGATTTCACGCAGCAGCAGCGGGTACTTGACAAGGCGCGAGCGCGGCACATCCAGGAAGCTCCACAGCTCCAGCTTGCGGCTGAACGGCGACTCGATGCAGCGCTGCAGGAAGTCCTGCACGCGCGGGTCGCGTTTCTTCTGGTCCAGCAGCGCCTTGGCCGCCACCTGGTTGCCGCAGTAGCTGGTGTACGCGTTGAGGCACGGCAGCTGCAACGTCGGGAACGGTGGCGAGATGTTAACTACCTCGCCTGGTATGCAGGAGGCTGTGGGTCCGATCCCGACCCTGAAGCCTGTATATTTGGAGTTTGCATGTCTCTCTTCCAGCAGTCGCGTGGATTTTTCTCCGGGTCCTCTGGTTTTTCCCTCTACATTTAGAATCAACGTCACGCGTTTAGAGTATTTGGCTGCTGATATTAATTTCAACATGGTAAGCCACTTCATTAAGCTATGATTTGTGGCCAGGTCACTTCTGAAAAAGAGCTATATAGCTCAATGGGCCTTAAATGGTAAAATAAAAATAGTTTGGTTTAGGATGGTTTTCCAGCCGCTCTCTAAGCCATGAGGATTTGCGCGCAGTGGCCGCTTCCGATGCGCCTCTGGCAATTTGTAGCACCGTCACAATTATGTCTCGTCCCAACCACGCTAATAAGCTGACATTGTCCAGCCAAGAGGACCCCCCCTACGGCAGCTGTCCCCGTGTGGGGCAAGGTCAAAGCAGCACTCGCCAGCGGGCATCAGGCTTGCCGGTATGGGAAGCGATGATGCTACGTGGCGTATTCCAATTGAGTGATGTAAGAGTGATTATCAAATTTGTCGGAACGTGTCCGCAGCTGTGCAGGCGGGTGGCCTCGTCTCTTAACACTCACCCACGTGACGAGGGTTTGTCCCACTTCCTTCACGGTGCCGTCGGGACCACGAGCCTCTTCCAGACGTCTGACCAGGTCTGCGGGAGGAGACGGCATCGGCGGTAAAGCGATCAGATCCGGCAACACCATCAGCAGTAGCAGTCAACGCTATAAAATTTAAGGGATATTGGCGAATGGCTCAATTCAGTTCCTGAAGATGCTGCAAACCCGTGGTGCGAAATGTCGGACATAACGCTGAACAACACGGGGTATCACACAAAAACACATCCGAGTGCAACCATGTGTATTCCTGACACTGTAGAAGGTCTAAAACGAAGCTGCTGCATCGTGTTAATTATCATTAACATCCAAAGAGTTAAACTGTGTAACCCTGAGCCATGAGTGGTAATCGCAGTCCCTCCATCAGAACAACCGCTCTTGCTTCCCCCCGAAATGGTACAAATTTGATTGATCATCATGAAATTACGAGCCAAGAATGTTCTATCCTGAAGAGGATTTAAACTCACAACCCTGTGACTGTGCCACGCAGTTAGGCTGCTTTTACATCGTCATGTCTTATGTCTTCCCAGTAAACGTGCAACGTTGGGCCAACTTTAGCACGTGGTTGGAACTGTCCGACCAACGTTGGCCCAACGTTCCAAGCTTGTTCGGTTCTTGTAATGTTTATTATTACCTTGGTGCAATGGAATAAACGAGTCGAGGTCTCCAAATATCTTTGTTAATTCTTCCTCGTTCATGATGCCCAACTTCAGCATGGGGTCGTGGTAAGCCTGCGTGATTCAGAACACAAATAGGCCACGGTGACTCTTATGAATGTGGTAAAGGGAAGCATAAACTGCCCACAGCATGACATACTCCCCAACGTAAGTTAAATAAAGTGCTTGACCTTCACGAGTCATACATTCAACATACTGTGGTTTAGTTTAACAATTTACGTGGAACCACCAGCCATCCGTGCTGTTGACTCCCCACCTCTATTGAAGTCTGGCTCTAGAACTTCCTTGATTCCTCTGCCCACGACCGACTCTTTCTCTACGTAACAAATATGCCCCCCTGTGCTGCACGATGTCTTCTTAAGATGTATTTGCATTCAGACACTACATACAGTACATTCAAATTGCATTGTTGCATTTTATTGGGGCGATTGGTTATATGACCATGTAAACTTCAACACACTTCAAAACATTATTAACAAATGTGAAATGTAAATGGGGTTCTTACGGAGAAGTTAGTTATGTTTCTCTTTGACCCACCCATCTTCAACTTGTTGCCTATACATCCACGCCTCTATCCATCAGGTAATTATACATGGGTTCACAAAGTCTTACTTAGTCAATCGGCAGGTCGTATGTGAATGGGCAAAGTGTGGGTACTCCCACCTCTTCCAAAATGTCTGACCAGCGTGGAAGAGTAGGCCAAATACCCCCCTAAAGAAGCTCTCTAGACCTCCCTCTAGTGGAGGCGTCACCGCCAGCAGTGGCATCAATTGGATATTACAGGACTACACCTTTATGGTTTTAGCTAAATGGCAATGATTGACTGTGGAGATTTGGTATTCAAATCAGCTCATGCTGCATGCAGCCTTAAATGGTCTAAATCCGATCTCCCGCTTCATCTCTGATAACAGCGTCTCTGCGCGTCCTTGAGAGCTACATGGCGTTACCGGTTATCTCCCACTGTCGATAAGAAGACGACTGAATTGCTCACACGTTATTTGTGTTAAGGGGTTGTTTTTTTGTGTAAAACGGTGCCTGCAATCCCTTGCTGCTTTGTTTCAACCACAGGCAAACACGAGAAACCTAAGCAGAGCCTCTACATTCCAGTGTCACATTCCAAACCGGAACACAAAGTAGAGTAAATCCTTCCTTTGCATGCGACGGTCCAACTACATGGAACGCAATTGTCTCTATTACATTAAGAAACGAAATCAACCGAGTGAGAAATGGTAAAACCTGTAGGGGGTTCCCATTTATATCAGAGAATTCGGTTTGATGACCATCTAAACTTTAAACACGCTTCCAAAATATTACTTTGAAACAGAAAGTAAAAGCTGGATCGTTCTGTAGAAATGAATAACGTTTCCCTTTGCCCAACAATCTTCAACTTGATAGCCACAGCATTAAGCCGGCGATTGGCCCTGGTGATTTGGTACGAAAATCATCTTGTGCTGGAGCCTTACACGGGCCAGATCGTTTTTTCCGCACATCCTTGCGCTTCGTGTCTCAAGTTATAGCTTCTCCGCACGTCATCGAGGGCTCTCCGATGTGACGGGTTATCTCCCACCGTCGATAACACGAACACAAACTCGCTCGACCTTTGTCTTGGAGATTGTTTCGGACGCGGTAGATTTCCTCCTTGCCGCACTTTTAACGCCACAGGCAAAGACTAGAAACCTAAGATGAGCTTCTTCTAAATTCCTTTAGTACATTCCAAAAAGGCACAAATTTTGGTCAATATTATTTTTGCATACGATCCTTCTCATAAATGGAACAATGTTGTTTACGTTCCACTTTGGAAACAATATCAACAACGTCAGATTTCAATAAACTTCCAGAAACTATTTGTACAAATTGGTGTATTCCACTTGGAGTATTAATGTCTCCTTATTACCATGCTAGTGATTGCTTTAAAATTGCGCCAAGCCTAATTGTTGAACATGTTCACATTTATTTTACAATTGTTTCGCTTCTGCATCCAAGATATATACTTCAAAATATTTTTTAAAATTTTTGCTATACCATGCTTTAATGTGTATGTTATTAATTTGCTGTAATTTACCCCCTCTATTCAGGATCGAAATTCGAGGATTTCTCCACAACTCTGGCTATCGCCTGATGAGGCTGGTTGTAATTACCGGCGAAACGTCTCGGTACTCGAATTATAAATGTTGTGGGTTTACTCTCCAACACACCAGTGTGCTGAACTAGTAACGAATTGGCACGTTTTGTTTTCCTGACAAACCTTACTCATTGGCCGTGTCGTCAGATGGTGGCGGGTTTAACAACACATCTATATTTACGCGATCTAACCCAAAAAAAACCCCTCTATCATGGACGATGTTTCGGGTTGTACCATGTGCTGTTCGGCATGATGTCTACGGCGTTTAGCCCCACGTGCCGGGAGCTTTGTCCGGAACAGAGTTCCAGTTCCTGGCACGTGGGGTGAAGCGTTGTACACAAAGTGGAATAAACACGCGATACAACCCGAAAACACACCGGAGAGCCGTACCACACGACCACCACGAACACCTACAGAGCATATTCTTAGCTCTTTCGGTAAAGTCACGTTGAAGGGAAACAATAAAATAATAAAATATATAAAACAATAAAAATTCTCACGACGTAATGTCGTGAGAATTTTTATTGTTTTATATATATTTTTATTGTTTTATATATTTTTTTATTATTTTATTGTTTCCCTTCAACGTGACTTTACCGAAAGAGCTAAGAATATGAATTACTGCAGTCACGAAAGCTTTAAATCAAAATTTAACCTACAGAGCAGCCGTGAGTTACGTTTAATTGTTTTTACACGGCTCACACCTTACGCGGCAACTTTCAGTCTCAATGGGCTCACATAGAGTGTATATACGTGTGCAGGCGTGTATGTATGAATGGTGCTGTATTGATTACCGTATTAATCCTTCGATGAGCGTAATTTTCTATTGTGCGATATTCCCTTACACTAACACACAATGACCTTCTCTAGGGAACAACGCCACTCGTTCTTTGATACCCCAGATTATTGCCATGCCTCCCAGAAATTATTAGCGGTTGACTCCTGACTTTGCCTGGCTCGCAGAGCCTGGCAATAACAAAAAATACCAATTTTTATTATACCAGGTAAAGCCCACTGAGCCATATAGCTATTTTTTAAGAAGCGAACTGGCCACAAATTATAGCTTAACAAAGCGGCATAGCATGTGGAAATTTATAGCAACCAAATTATCGCATTATTTAAAATGCGGACGGAAAAACCGGAGGACCCGGAGAAAAATCTACACGACCACGGGGAGAACTTGCAACTCCACATATACAGCAGGTGTCCGGGTCGGGATCGAAACCCACGACCCTCATGTACCCTAGGTCATTAACATCTCGCCACCGTGGCGCCCCAAAGACGCGCGGCTGTGAGTTCAGCATCCACACTCAGGGAACGGCTGGACGAGGGATTGTTCGGGTGAAGTTGCGATACCTTCTTGGCGAGCTGCAGGTCCTCGATGAGGGCTTGTTCACCTTGGAAAAGCTCGAAAATGGTCTGTGGAAGGGAACAGGGGGTTCACGCGGCGATCAGGGGGCAGAGAGAAGGGGAACACAAAACAGAGTGCTCAGACGAGGTGACACAGCAGGGAGCAACGTAGAAGGACAGAGTTGTCATGATTGTGGCATTAAAATAGCAAATGTAAAACGGTGGCTCTCGGTGGCTCAGAGGGGCTGTTGTTCTCATCATCAGCACAGGGATCCTGGAGCCCAAACTGATGTGAAACGAGGTGCTGCAGCTGTGTGGGGTCGCCGTCGCGGCTTAACGGGTAGCACCCTGGACTTGTGATCCAGAGGTCGACAGTTTCGTCTCTCCGCTCTGAATCTGAAGCATTTGGCCAAGTGTCTTGCTGCATTGCCACCCCGCCACCACCCCACCTCTGTCAACACGGGCGGGGACATGGCGTAACACCAACGGTTGGGGTAAAGCGTGGGCACCACCACCTCTTCCAAGACGTCTGCCCAGCATGGAAGAGTAGGCCAAATATCCTCTGAGGAAGCTCTCCAGGGCTCCGGCTAGTGGAGGACCTTCCACCAGCCGCGGGCGAGAGCAAGATATTGGAGGGCTGCGCCTTTACCTCGTTGGCCGCTGTCGAATGAATTTATTCATTACAGCATGGTAAGATTAAAAATGTGTTTTTGTTTTGTACTTCGCTGAAGCACAGCTCCAAGGGCTTAAGCCACAGCAAGTCAGAGTCAGTCAGTCATTCATGGGGACAGCTTAAGCCCGTAAAGATTAGAAAACACTCTTTCAGGATTCTGGTCGTTTTGAGTGATGTGGATGTAATCCAGGAGGATACATGGGATATCTGTGCTGGATAATAACACTTTGTTCTATGCGGAAATACTCATTAACAAAAATATCATAAAGGAGTTCAACGTGAAAATGTAACACGTTTACAGAACTTTGTCAATCCCAACACCGTGTCGGTTTGGTGGGTTGTCTGACCATACTTCACCACGCTGGTCAGTGCGGGTTAGCGCAGGGGGTGGGGGGGGAGCACACAACCACTGCGCATGCTAAGCCCGAATAAAATTGGTGAAACTTAAGAAGAAGAATAAAAACGAAGCCGGCTCGCTGCGGCCAGAAGCACCTCGAGCCGCGCCTCACAAACGATTTGGCGGCAGTTGCCTAGCAACCAAAGCACTCTTTATTTATTTACGTTGCGCCTCGCGTTCCCTCAGAGCCCTGTCGTGGCGGCGGGGGCGGGGCGGCGGGGGGGGGGCGGGGCCTGTTTACCTCCGAGGTGCGGATGACGACACCACGGTGTTTGCGTGTGTCTGAGTGGTGGACTGGATGGGAAGGGGCGGGGCACGTGAGCGCGTGGGCAGGAGGGGGTCAATAACGACGCGCTATTGAGTCACTGCCATTGAAGTCACTGCTACGGAGACGTTTCGGTGCAGGAACCCCGTCACTCGCCCCCCCCCCTCCTCATTCCCTCGCCCCCTCCCCCGTCCTCAAGAGTTCACCGTGAAGCGGGTGTAGCTCAAGCCCTCGTAGCGCGATGCCCGGCCACGCGGCGACCACAAGAGTATTTGCCTGGCCGGCCCTTGGCAAACGTCAGGTCAACAATTATGCAAGGGGAGAGAAATGACATCGGCTCGTGGCGATACGCCAGGCGGAAGCTCACCGAGATGCTATGAATCGAATGCGCTGCCGGACGAAGGCCTCCCTAAGCCGTCGCGATCTCTCGGCTCGAGGCCTTCGACGGGTGCGGTTGGCTACGTACGGTGCCAAAGCGGCTCGACACACATTGCCACACAGTTCCGTGATGCCAGCTCCGTGCAGGTCGTTCTCCTCGGGGTTTATTTCACCCCGTTTGGCTGCCGCTCCGTCGCTAGTCTCGACCGCCGGTCATCGTCCCCCCTGAGCCATGACGTGTCCCGCCCGAGCCCACCACTTACTTCTCTGAACCGGCAGTACGATGCCTCTAACTCTGCGTACGTTCTCTAATCCGCGTGTTCCCCTCCATCCTATTCGTGCCCTTTTCAGATTCCGTTGCCTTTTATTCGTGAATAACTTTTTGACGAAAAAATATTGTTACACCGATGTGTGTTGGACTTTCATTCGCACCGTACGTAGACAACCGTGCTATAATCGGAGGTACGTCACCTGCTCTGACACAGCGACAGTTAATAATTTCACGTGCTATTATTTACTCAAAGATACGCTTTGAAGATGACAAGTTTTGAACATAAAACGATATACAAAGGACCTGACAGACTTCACATGGTCTTCAACATCGACTTCAAAGCAACAGTAGCAGCTGTGCTTTGGTAATTGCCACTCAAGACCAGCAGGTGTGAATAATGGCTCAGTGGTCAGCAAAGTGGCCAAAGGGCCATGCAGCTGCCCAATGACCACAGTAGATTTTTATAAATATCCAGGAAAGCCTCCATGAGTCTACATATTATCCATAATATAAGGGGGGGGGGGGAGGGAGTTTGGGTGAGATCGCGTAATGTAATAAAAAAACCCCATCTATTCTGGATAATATTGTTCGCGTGTTAAAGTCTCCATACTGTTTCAGGTGAGCTGTCAAATTGGCAAGTTTGGCCAGACGTTTCTGGCCAAACGAGTATTTTGAGCACGGGAGGAGTGCGCTTGAAAACCCAAAAATGTTGGGGATTAACATTCAAAACACTCACAGAGATTGGTCATAAACCACGACTTGCTGTACCGCCACCTACACACAAGGGTGTTGTGACATTCACAAAACCCTCCTCCACCCAACCCAGCATTGCAGGTGCCCAGCACCACCACGATGGGAGATTAAACCATCACCCCTCCCCGCCTCTTTCCAGCCAGCAGTGCAACTGGGTAGACCGCGGTTAGTCAATCGGCAAGTCGCGCATGGTGGGGTAAAGCGTGGCTATTCCCACCTTTTCCAAAATGTCTGGCCAGCGTGGAAGAGTAGGCCAAATGTCGTGGGTTCGATCCCGATCCTGATGCCTGTATATTTGGAGTTTACCTGTTCTATATCTCTGTGGTCGTGTGGATTTTTCTCCGGGTCCTCCAGTTTTTGCCTCCACATTTAGAAGCCTACATTTAGAATATCTGGCTGCTATAAATTTCCACATGTCAAGCCACTCCGTCGGGCTTATCATTTGCGGCCGGGTCGCGTCTGAAAAAGAGCTGCATAGCTCGGTGGGCCTTACCTTGTAACATCAAAATGAGTAAATAGTTTAGTTTTACAGAGGCCGATCCCTCCATCAGCGTGCGGCCGAGCGGGCCGGCGAGCCAGCCGGACAGACGCTCACCTCTTGCCGCTTGATCTCGGAGGAGGGCAGCGCGTCGCCGTCGCGCACCGTGAACGTCTCGCTCCACAGGCGGCTGTTGGAGCGGCGAGGCGGGGGGCCCGCCTGGGGCGGCGTCACCGGGGCCGGGGGGCTCTTTCCCGGCGGGGTCTTCTGCTGAGCGGGGGGCTGCTCCACCGAGCGCACGCTCGTTGTGCGCTGCAGCGCGGAAGGGGAACGGACACAGCCGGGCAAGAGACAAGGCCGGGTGTTAGGCCAGCGGGGTAGCGTGGTGCGTGTCACCGCCCCCCCCTCCTGAACCCCCCGCCCCTCTTTGCAGGCCGGTGCCTGGGTCTCCTCTGGACCGTGGGTCCCCAGTGCAGTTGCACCGCCTACAGACACCCGATAGCTCGGTACCTCTGTGAACGCTTGTAAGGTTGTGAGCCCCTCTCTCAGAGATGAAGTGTGATTTTAGTACATGGGCATATTAGGTGTTTTGTTTTGTTTAAATTACCGTGGACTCCTGGCCTATGCACTGCCTAAGCCGAGGGCCTTCCTAAAGTGAACCAGCCAAAAGCTGCTGTGGCAACGCATAATGAACTGCTGCTCATTTGCATTGAATGGGGTCCCATAGTTTGTTTTATGGAGTGCTCTTGCAAATAACAGCTGGTTATCCATGAGCATTTGCTTAACAAGCTTGATTCTGCTAATGAGACCCAGAAGGTTGGTGATAATATTTCGTCTTTAATACATATAGCGTCATTCATGCCAATTGCATCTCACAACACTGTACAATAATTATGTCCATAATCACAATAAGGGCTACATCCTATTTATAACAATTATTAAGTCAATTAAAACCCTCAGAAATGTTTTAATGAATAAACCAAACCGGTTTAGAGTTTGCAGCTTGCTTAAACATATGCTGATTGACACTATTGGTCTGGAAAACCAACAGGCACATGCGCTGAACACATATTTTTATATTCTTGGTTCTTCCGGTAAAGTCACGTAGAAGGGAAACAATAAAATAATAAAAATATAAAACAATATAATTCTCATATACAAAAAAATATTGTTGTGGTTTTCACACCTGATGATGATTGCTTGTGTTGCAGTCGAAACGTCGTAAGAATTTTATTGTTTTATATTTTCATTATTTTATTGTTTCCCTTCTACGTGACTTTACCGAAAAGAACCAAGAATATGAATCCCTGCAGTCACGAAAGCTTTAAATCAAAACATATTTTTTATGTTCATGTGGAGTCAGAGAACGGAGTTCTGCTTATATTGCTCATTCGGGGAGCTCACATCTATTCTTCCTCTGTTGCTCCAGCTGTCTGCAACTCAGTCTCCCCACTGTCTGCACCGCGACCTCCCTCCTCCCTCAGTCGTAACCCTGGTTAAAACCCCTCCCCTCGTTATCCTTAACGCATGAATGACCACCTCTGTCCATCGTACCATAATAACCATCCCTTTCCACTATCTCCCGCTAACGACGATTCATCACCTCTCTCCCCCTTCCCAGCCTAATAATATATATGCCGTTGTACTTAGCTGATTTAGAAGCTCAAATATTAATGTCGGATAAAACCTGTGACACGATGGCCTACTTTTATGAATGAGATCACAGGGGTTTTTTTTTTTTACCATTAACTGTACAGCCGACTGCGCTCGTTGGCAATTCCACTCGAAAAATCATTGGGGTGTGGTGGGGATTCAAATCATGGAACCAATCCAATCCTCGCTCAAGTTTGGACGTCTCGGAGACCTTTCCCTTGCCAACGTCCCCTCTAATCTCACTCTACTCCCCACCACGCACTCTCCTACCTCTCATCTCACTCTACACCCCACCACGCACTCTCCTACATCTCCCCTCTCCTCTCACTCTACTCCCCTCCACGCACTCTCCTACCTCTCATCTCACTCTACTCCCCTCCACGCACTCTCCTACTTCTCCCCTCTCATCTCACTCTCCTCCCCTCCACGCACTCTCTTACCGCTAACCCTCTCATCCCTCTCAACTCCATTATCGATGCACTATCTGTATAAGCAAGTCGCATAGCCCCTATTGCAACCATAGCTCAATGGGAGGTCACTCATTCTGCTTTGGTAGCCTCATTGCCTGGGGCTCTCTTCCCTCAGCCCCCCACGCTGTCAAGACCGTTTTACCTCTGCCTATGGCTGGGGATTGTCTCCGTATCAAATAAACAAGCCCACCGTATGTGTTCTGCACCTTGAGGTGCGGTCACATTTTGACACTATATAAATCCACATTGTAAGCTGTCTAAGATGGGCCGACGACAAAGTTGCTTACCTAGACACCGTTTAGCCAGCAGTGGATAAGTAACAGGCTGTGGAGCGGAAGGCGCGAATGCGAAGAAGGGTTTGTGTCGATGCTGCCATGGGGTGGAGGAAGGCTGAATGTTTGTCCTGCGTATTTGCACTCGAGGGCTTAGAGCGCACGCACTCACGCACAGAGGGGGGCTTCACACATTCGAGTGACTCGGCAGAATTGTGCCTTGCCGCGTTTCCTGACTCGATTGTGCGGCTCTGTGTGTTTAGTCTGACCCGCGCGCGAGATCAAAGGCAAGCTCACACGAGGCCCGGCGGAATTCCTGAATCTGGAAAAGGAGTCCTGAACAAATCGGCTGGACATGCACCGTTTGCGTACAAACGCCACCCTTTCAGAAGGCACTGCCTGTTTAATGCACAGGCGCAGAGGTCAGCAGAGGTCACCCTGTTTTATGTGCCGCACTCACGGAACTTCTGTTTGCAGTCCTTGGGGCCCACTGAAGCAGAGCTATATACACATCACACCCAAACCGTACACACATCGCATCCAAACATGAAACAAAAGCCGGCACGAACATCTCACTGAAATTTAAGGTGTCCGACGGTCGAGAACACTTTGAGTGGCGGGCCAGAGAATGAAACGGATTCACGGAGGAGATGGAGCGACGGCATCAGCTCGTGCGCAGGTCTAGGTGGACTATCGCATCGCAGGGTGGCGTGGCGACGGCTTTGGGGAGAAATTAATCCAACAGTGGATTGACCGTGGCCGATTAGGATGATGATGATGATGAAACAAAATGCTGTAAGAAAAGCCAGACCATGGCCGTGTTTTTGTATTTTGTTTTGACTGCGATGTGTTTTTTTTTTGCGAATGTCTCTATGTTTTTTTGATAGTCGCCTGTCTGAACAATGATTGAGAACAATGCAAGGAAGTGCACGATGTTTTGGCCAGCGTGCTGTGTGTGATGTGTGCGAGTGTTGCTATGCGTGTGTGTGCGTGGCGAGCGGTAGTGTAGCGGTGAGCGCTACGCTGCGCTACGAGGCTAGCCACCCGGGTTTGATTCCCGCTCACGGCCAACACCAGTGACGATTATCTGAACCAGCACTGGGCCTCCCCTAGGTCGACTCGGCCTAAAATGAGTACCTGGTGCGATGTGTAAACGTCGCCACTAGGGAGACAAAGGCGGCCGGGCGTAGTGCTGGCCACCCGCCCCCTCGTATGCCTTGACGGCCTTCACAGGTGCTCGTGAACAGCACTTGCCCCAACAGTCTGTTAAGGCTATATGGGGGATCTTTGTATTTCTGTACGTGCTAGTGTGCCTTTGTGAAAGTGTGTCGACAAACGTGGGCCCTCAGTAGATCAGTGTTAATTTAGTCAGCATTTTGTTAAGTTAGTCATAGTCTTCGTTTGCGAATTGCATTCAGTAGTTATCTTAGCCGAGTCAACCGAAGCAGTGAAAAATGTAGACCACTCAATTATTATTAATAACGACGGTGTGCGAGACGCAAGGTTGTCACCCATTTTCATAATCTGCATCGAGCCAATTCCCGTCGTTCGTTTGTCCTGCCCAGTGCTCTGGCTGTCTCGAATAACACTGCAGAATGATCGTATTCTTCATCACTATTCAAGTTGGTTAATCTCATATCAGCATAGGCAGTCATCGTCACGGTGTCCACTCAAAGTCATCGCTGACTAAAATATTAAATAATGCTAATAATAAACATGAAATTGAGGGACATTTTTGGCACTAAATTTGTTAACAAATTGAACACCTATCCCTCCCAGTTTCCCGTGTCTTCCCCCTGCACTGCCAATGTCGACTCTCCCCCTGCTCCTCTGCTCGGCTAACCACAGGCACACCTGCTCGCATACTTTGGCTCACGATTTCAAAAGGAAAAAAAGAGAGAGATATGAAATAAAGATGCCTTCTGACTTTGGGCCTTCTTCAACATTCTCCGAATTCTTCTGGTTAAGCTGGCTATTTAGAAAACGGATTAAAGAACCGCGCCTTAATACAACTACGGGCGACGATAACTTACGATATATATTGTTATGAATTTGTCACCTGAAAGAAGTGAAACTTGAAAGAGAAAAATGTACACTTGCCAACCAAGTAAGTTTAAAAGAAAATTGTAATTTAACATGTGTACACATGCATAACAAAATGACTTCATGTTTTCTTTTTCTAATATACTGTATATATAAACATTTAATTCAAGAAAATTCCCCTTTGTGACCGAGAGTATTGCGGTTAGGAGTGTGTGTCTCATAGCGAGACGGTGGACAGTTCCGAACCTAGTCAGGGGGTGACGCAGCCCTCCTTTCATGCCTCTGGGGGGCTGGGGGGGCAACTAAAATGAGCACCACTCGATAGGAAGTCGGCAGTAATTAGTCATAAGATTACGCCGGAGCGCAGGATAGAATATTGGAATTTCCACCGCCGGCTTTCAGGCTTGTAAACAGGAGCTGAAGCTAACCCCGGCGTACGAAGCGAAACGTCGCAACACCGGTGACAACTCGGAGAGCCGCACGGCGAGACCGCGAAAAACCTGAGCAGAGCACGCGAAAGCACCTCTGCATGCTCGTCTGAGCAGGGAACTCGAACTTTGCGACGCGGTTGAGACGCACGCGTGTACGTATGTATGTTGAACTTCTTTGAACTACGTAGGCAACCGCGCTAACGGGAAGATGGGAGTGAGCGAATCGACACGCACAGAAAGAAGTAAAACATTCGACACGTGCACCATGTCACGCGCGATTGTGGGCCATGGTTCAGATGTCACTTAAGAGCGATCAGCACTTCCTCTCGGCCACGATACTGCACACGTAAGGAAGTTTACAAAAAAAACTATACTTTAGAATAATAATTTTAAAAACCACCACAACATCCTCCATTATGATGAAGTTTTGGCAGCGCCAACTCTCTGAGTTATCAACCTTCCCCTGCCCATGGATAACGGTATCAATCGTGTACTTCAAAGGATGGTGTGTATCAGGGGCCTCTTATGTGTAATCTGAAGGAATTCAATAAAAACACCCTGCTCACACACCCACTCCTTACTTCACGGTCTAGAGACGTATTCATGACTTTCGCCTCGTGGAATCGTGGGCTCTTTGTGTGAGAAGGTAGCCACTGTCATTACGGCCCAGCCCACAGAAGGAATTCAGCATTCCACCATTACAAAACGTGCAATTATCCCACCTACACACACCTCAATTATGCCACCTTTTACCTACATTTATTTATTTATTTATTACAGATGCATGGGAGCGGCCGCGCCGTCTAGACTTTAGACCGAGCGTCCTCAACGTGATGTCCTAATCTATGAGTACACAGAGCCGTTAGTACCAGGAGACCAGGTTTTCAAGCGGACAAGGGATTAGCATATGGCAGAAGGCTATATAAATTCATATCATATAATCGGAGGTCAAAGCGGTTTATTTGTGATGTTTGAAAATGAGTGGATTGTTTGAAAATGAGTGGACGAAGTGGGACAACGTCAAACAGCGAATGAAGAGTCAATTGAAACCTATCATCTTTTGTGTATTTGAGCTCTTTAGCAAACTGTACAGAGCTCTGCGGTATAGCTCCACCCCCTGCCACCCACAGTTATGTCATCGCGTGTTTTATATATATTTTTAAAAGCCCAAGTAAAACCGCATGGTCAACATCTCTGTGTGGATTCCTTATTCACCAGAAAACTCAGAGATTAGATTCCACACGGTGATGAAATGCGCAAATCTTTTGAGTGACATAAAAAAGCCACCCAGTGGGAAGGGCATTCCTTCACCTCTGCCGAACGGACTTCACGAATAGAACACCACAGATATTAAAAAATATCCACAAATGTAGCTATGTTTTCTTCACAACAATTCAATGGAGAGTTTCAATACATCCATCAGTTCGCACGGACAGCTGGGGTCCAATGCCTTGAACCGCAACGACCTCCGTGTGTGGCCTCATCCCAAGTCTCACTGACAGCAGCAGGTGAGTTGTCGACGATTCGTCACCATCAGCAGGGACGATGCGAAACCCCCATTAATGATTCCAGACAAGAGCCATCGTCAGCCTTGGTCAATCTGTTGCTGGATGAAGGCCTCTGCAAGCTGCCACCACCGCGACCTCTCACAACCCCGTGATGCGGGGAATCCTGGTCGTACTCGGCGATTCTTGGCACCTCCCTGCTCCTTCACCATCCCAGCCGATGCCATAGTTGGCAGATCCACAGCTGTTGGGGACTTGATGTCATGATGTAGGTGTGTTGGTGATCGGGGTGGTGGGGGGGAGGGCGGGAGGGTTTGACCATACTTCACTACGCTGGTTAGCACAGGATGGTGCCGGACCCTATCGTCATCTCGCTGAGTACCCGACACAACTAAGCGGGACGATGAGAGTAAGGACGCCGCGCTGGCGGCTTTGAGCGCCGCACCTGCATCTCGGGCCTCACCTGTAAGGATCGGCCAAAGTGTTTGGCAGCGGCGGTCTTGACGGGGAAGATGAGGTTCACGAGCGAAGACTTGGAGCGAACTCTTTTGTGGCTCGGCTCCTGGTGAGAGAGAGAGACACACACGGACATGGATACGCGCACTTTCAGAGGGAGGACACGGCGGCGCATGGCACTACTGATGACGACAGTCAAAGTGGTGGTGGAAATTCCACGTTCCTATGGCGTGGGGGAGGGGTAGTCACTTAATAGGACAACCACTGTTGACTTCCCCACAAAGTGGTACTTATTTTTTATCGACCCCAGAATGATGATGGTCAGAGGCAACCTCCAACCAGGATTTGAATTCGCAACCTTTTGATTGGAAGTTGCTCGCTCCACTACCGAGCCACCAGGCCGGATACTGATGACCATATTTGGTTTCATTTGGTGGGTTTAACGTGCAACTAAAGTTCCGCAAGTTATAAATAAATACACTTCAATAACAAGACTGAAAAACCACAATCTCCAGATAACGAGACACGCTTATTTCCCTTTAAATTTAAAGCAAGCAAGAGTTGGGGGTAAATTCTAAAATCTGGTAGGTGTCTGTGTGCGTGACCAGGGAGACAAAGGCAGCCTGGCATGCTGCTGGCCCCCCACCCCCTTGTGTGACTGTGCCGGCCTTCATAGGTGCTCACTAACAGCACTTACCCCAACATGTTGAAGGCTATACCGGAGATCTTTGTCTTTATGCTTGCGACCAGATTTTATTTTCACTTTATTGACACGGTGCACACGTTTGGGGTTCTTCTTTGTTTCTGGAGCCTCATAAAATCTGGAGAATACGGTGATACAATGCCATGGGATGGAGCGGGAGGTGAATTCACAATTAATCTGTCTATCACGACTTGTTTTAGGCAGGGTACGTGGGGAGGTGATTAGAGCACTTGGGGATAACTTAATTCACGAACATTCACAGGGATGAGTTGAGCGCCATATGTTTAAGTGCAAAAGTATAAATAAATACTGTGACTGTGTATTTGTGTTTGTGAGCCTTAACTAAAGGTTACAACTACAAATAGAACTGTAGTGTGTGCAACTCAATGGAGATTTATGGCATAAACAGTGCAATAAAAATAGGTCCAATTTGTAAACAGGAAGAGGCAGTTAGCTGTGGAGACGGTAAAAGGATTGGCTTTTCAGGCCACATGGCCAACATGGAAGAAAGGGGTGACCCTCCCATTATATAAAGATTGGTGGGATGGCGAATGAAGAGATAGGAAACTTGGGAGGCTGATAATGGTGATGGCGTCAGGTCGGATTAAGGGCACAGGGAGAGGAAAGGCAGCAATTTTCTTAGATATTGCTTAGTGGATCGGAAGGTCTGATGGCCACATAAAGTTTTGAACCAGCCAGCGTCGGAACACTGACCTCAACCTGACTCCGGAGTGTGTGCGGTGTCCACCACGCGCCATCTCATTCACACAGGAGTGAGGCCAATGTGGAAGCGTGAACTGGACTCTGGTCCCAAGGCATTGGGATTAGGGAGGGCAATGAGCAGTCGGACAAAGGCTGCCCTTGCAGCCAACTCGCTCATGGAGAGACGTCAAACAGCTGACGGCTCAGCCGTCAAGCCGCAGTGTGTGTCGCCCTGGTAGCCAGAGTGCGCAATTACAGCTGGGACAAAAAAACAAATGTCACTCAAAACGGCACGCGGATCGCACCGCAATCAAAGCACAAGCCGGCATTTTACGTTCCCGGAAAATACGTTAAACGTAAAATAATAATACTACTTTAAAAAGCGTCCCACCGGTCCAGCCTGGTCAGTGCAGGTTGGACCGGTTCAAGTATCGCTCGCTACTGATGTTGGCAGTGTCCGGGAATCGGTCGCTGGGTTCGTAGCGCAACGTGCGGCCCTCTGCACCACCGCTCGTTCCCATCAAAGGTTACCGAGCACAACAATATTCCTGGCACAGTACTGTCACTATATCATCATCATCGTCAGCAGCAGCAAAAGCAGCTATAGTCAATCCATTGCTGGTTCAAGACCTACCCAAGCCACCGCCATCTAATACTATTTTTTATTTTACCAGATAAGACCCACTGAGCTATATAGCTCTTTTTTCAGAAGCGACCTGCCCACAAATGACGTGCTAATTTATAGCAACCAAATACTCTAAAAGAATGTTTCTAAATGTGGAGGGAAAAACCGGAGGACCCTTAGAAAAATCCACACAACCACGAGGAGAGACATAAAAACTCCAAATATGCAGGCATCAGGGTCGGGATTGAACCCACGACCTCCTGTACACCAGGCAAGGTAGTTAACATCTCACCACCGTGGTGCACAATCCTCCAATGTAATAATCCACCAAGCACCAGCACACTTCATCTCCTCTTGTACAGGCCCACTTTCCTTCCTTATCAGTTTGACTCTGTCTCTCTATAAGTTAATCGTTTCACAAGACGTTGTAGGTAATGCGCCATGGGGAGCGAGAAAAAATCCCCCCTTTTGTGACAACTCTACGAATTGAAAGAACCCCCCCAGGAAAGGAAAGATTAAAAAAAAACTTCATTTCTAGACATTTACTGTATTCTTTGATGCTATCGCTAAATCTGTTTGTTGATGCTACGGTTGAGTTGAGTGAATTGTAGACTAAACATCCAGTAAATGATCCACACTTACAATGTCAGTGCAACATCCAACTCGCTGGGGACTGAGGTATTGGTGGGATAAGGGAAGAGGTCAGATGTGTGAACATCTCTAGACGATGACGGTTCGACCGTGCACAAAGACTAAGTGGTTAATTGGTCAAGGGCGGATAATTGTGTTTCGTTCAAAAATTGCGATGCTGGACATTTGCAACAGCGGAAAAAGAAAAAAAATACTTTCCGGCTCAGCATTTATTTTTCTGACAAAATGATTTTCAAACATGACACAAAGCAGTCAAAAGGCCTCTTGCGCATTTTCACGCGGTTTTTGCGACACGTCTTTGTTCGCCAGCACCTATTAGGGCTGGCCTGACATAAGGTGGGACGGCAAGGCTTGGCACACGGTTGCCCGATGATGTTCGCGTCTTCCCGGTGCTGCTATGTGACACGCTGCAGTCGGTACTGATTTTAAAAGGGCTGGGCAGACCCAGTGGAGGTCTGTACCAAGTCTAGCTACGAATCGTCATTCTTGGGTGTGTGTGTGTGTGGCCGGGGAATGGAGCCTGTTGAATCTGGGATCGTTGTACCGTACTGTGTGCACGGTTAAACCCAGGGACAGTCAGTGACTGCACATATACACATACAAAGTTCCCCCGTATAGCTTTAACAGACTATTGGGGCAAGTGCTGTTAACGAGCACCTACGTATGATCTGTCGTGTACATATATATGCCACATTGTACACACACATATATTTAGAGTGCAGTATTCATAATTTAGTGGGGTCAGCAGTTAGCACACTGCAACCATGCTTCCGGTTACCTGAGTTTGATTCCTAATCAAGGTTACCATCAGTGGAAAGTGGTGTTACCCCTCCCCCCTTCACCAACCTGCACAGATCCGTGTGGTGAAGTATGGTCAAACAACTGCCCACGGCATGGGAAGGCTAAAAGCCATGGACTTACAAAGTGTCGTGCATTATTATCCTACTGTCTTAGAGCATTGAAACATTTTATCTCAGTGTTTGGCACAACATTAATATACACACACAAGGAGGGCATTGTATTACACATTGTGTTGATGCCTTGCGCATGTTATATCTCACTGAATAAAAAAAAACATGGATATAACATAACGAAAAAAAACAATCGGGCACAGGTGTTGCAGTGCAGGTGTGTGCATGCCCTTGTGTGCGTGCATGTGTGTGTGCGTGCATGCGTGCATGCGTGCATGCGTGTATGCGTGTCTGTGTGAGTGAGGAGCTGTGGTGTAGTGGTTAGCGAGCCACGCAACGAATCTGGCGACCCGAGTTCGATTCCCGCTCATGGCAAACACGAGTGACGATTATTTGAACAGGTCCTGTGTCTCGCCTAGGTCGTCTCAGCCTCAAATGAGTACCCGGTGCGGTGTGTAAACATCGCCACTGGGGGAGACAAAGGCGGCCGGGTGTTGGCCACCCACCCCCTCGTGTGCCATGCCGGCCTTCATAGGTGCTCGCTAACAGCACTTGCCACAACAGGCTGTTACAGGTTATACGGTGGATCTTTGTCTTTGTATGTGGGCGGGGGAGAGATGTGGGGCGGATGGAGAGATGGGGAAATGCCACGCAACTTCTTGGAAACGTATCGCACGTGTTGGTGACAACAACTAAAAAAACACCCGCGGGTGATCCACTGTTCCCCCCATATTCAAGAGACATCAGCAGTTCGAACCAGTCCGGTCAGAGCCAGGACACCCACATGGACGCGAGGGTCAGATGAGTTTAATCACGGGGGCCCGTTTACGCAGAACACGAACGTTGGACTCTAACTGAGGGGGGGGGGGGGGGTCTGATGGAATGACGCTGATAACGTGGGATCTGGTGTTTGAGGATGTGCATTCGAAGTACTCTTGTGGGACAGAGCGTAAGACTTACGCAGTTCTTCTCGCGTGTGGCCGGATGAACAGTGAGATGCTGGACGGAAGGAGGTGTAACGTGGAAAGACGTCGGAGCGATGTGTCCCCACCTCGCTCAAACAGGCAATGGTGTGGCCCTCAATTCCCCACTGGTGTCCCCGACCCAGTGGTGGATTTCTACATTACTGTGGTGGGAACCGGTCACCCCACGTGACAGCCACCGGTGTGTGAGTCTCACAAAGTTGGTAGTCGTTTTATTGACTTGGCAAGGATGATGGGTTGAGTGAATCCCCAGTTGGGATTTGAACTCAACTAAAAAGCACCGCAGGATTCATCCAATCGGTCGCTTCAGGGTTTGCTAACTCGACTTTTGATCGACGTTCATCCTCCGCACTTTGACCCCGAGTGTCTATTATTCCGATTACTCATCTCCCTCACTCACTCCCTCCCTCCGTCCCTCCCTCATCATTGCCCCATGGCTGACTACAGTACAATGTCACGTACCCGACGATCACAAACAGCCCTCGCACCCAGTGCTGTGTTTTGTCCACGGTGACGTAACTGTTCTTTTTAATAGTTGATCACAAATCTGACCTTTTCACAGTCACGCGTTCTTAATCGCACGCAGATTCGCTCGCTTCGCAAGCACAGTCGAGCACCGCCTCACGCGTACAGAAGTTTTCTCTTCATTTGTGTCCGGTAGCCCATTAGCGCCGTGGTGCTGTAACTGTGATTTTTCCAGCGACGTTCACATATCTGACCTTTTTCACAAATCCGCCTATACACCTCAGTCCACAATAAGTCGGATATGTGACGTAGTGCCCTACCTATGAGTTTGGTATTTAAGGGCTGCAGCGTAATGACGATTGCCAATCAGGGTGGGATTGGCGCATGGTTACCTTGTTTCTTCACTACCCACGCAACTTGCAAAAAGGGTAACATTTCACCACGCGATGGGCTGGTGGCTAAGCAAGTGGCTGCTGTGTTTAAAACACCGAAGGGATGAGGGCACGGCGAGGGTTTTGTGTGCAACGCCCATGGGTGCAGCAACATAAGCACAAACCCAGGCCGCCTATGAGTAGGCCATTGTGTGCCAGAGTCAGGGTCCAAATTCGAAGAGTACAGGTAAAACCCCCTGAGCTACGTAGCTCTTTTTCAGAAGCGACCCGGCCACAAATGATGGCTCAACGAAAAGTGTGCTAATGACGTGGAAATGTACAGCAGCCAAACACTCTAAACGCGTGTTTATAAATGTGGAGGGGAAAATCCATTGGGATTATAAAGTACAAAGCTGCAATCACTTTTGCAAAACAGACTTATCCTGGTCTCTTGAGCTCTCTCAGCTAGTTAAACAAAATAACCCTTGAAACTTTCTCCAGTGTTCCAGTGTGTTCTCTTTCCGAAAAGCCATCAACTGACCGACCACCGGAACGTTGATTACTTTATCAACAGTTCATACTTTGATCAGCTGTCCTTTATCACAAACACGTCATACCCTTTGTAGGTGAAACTATGTGGTCAAGGTCAAGAGGTTACCACCGCCACACAAACTTCACCTCGCCACGGTTTCCTTGTGCTACAGTCATCTCCGGATTATAAGAAGCAATTTGAACTCTGTACGGGCTTTTAAAACAAAAGTTTGGGGCGTGTATTATTTTGCGAATTTTTTTTCAACTCAGGTAATACGGTAATGGTTGTAGTGAAACCGACATCATCTGACTTCATGTTTTCCCTTTGGTGGCTGAGCTCCAAGTCCCAATACTGTGCTATAGCACATCACAGTTAACAAAAAAAGACATTTAATAATCCTCATAAAGAGTGAAATGGCTGGTCCCTGCCAGAGGAATGTGGAATTTCAACGACTGCCTCAGAACTTCCAATGCGGACGAGCATTACCAGATTCTTACTTGATTACAGCGACACACTTTGACAATTCGTTTTTCTTTATACAGGGACAACTCCGCTTACCTGGTGTGACCCTATTATGCACAACTCTATCCTCCCCGTTATCACGCGATTATTTCCCACGGGTAAGTGGAGCAAAATATCGAAAAATCGCGAATAATTAACGAGATCCACAACAATGGCAACCCCACATCTCCGCAGATAAACAGAAGTAACTTCCGTGCAAGTGTAAAATGGTGTTCGTACGCTCTCGCCTTGGATGAAATCGCACTGTTATTCCGTCTCGCTTATATTTTGTAAAAAAAAATGTACAAACTCCCCCACCGTAGGCGTGGATCAATAAATCCGAAAGCCACCCCCGGAGACCTCGTCACTTTGAGAAGCCCGTCGCACGGTTCGACAACTCGCACTTTAACCCGGCTCGCTTAGGCGACGTCTGTTACCACCATCGTGTCCGTCCGGTATGTGTCTGTATCGTTTTGCGGGATAAAAAAAAAGGAAAGAGGTTTTTAAAAGCAACAAAACTTACCTGCACCCGCATAGCCCAGAGGCACGCCTATAGGTGCACGCTTGTCTCTAATTTACAGTGGAATGTGCCACAGTTTAATTTATTTTGGGGGGGGGGGGGGCATATTGGTGTGTACAAACACTTTGATCTCGTCCAGTTACCGGTGCAGTGGGGTAAAGTGTGGGCACTCTCACCTGTTTCCCCAAGACTCACTCGAGCTCGCACTCTATAGCTCCCACTCTAGAGTGGGGGCTCTGTAGAGTGGGGGCTCTGTAGAGTGAGGGCTCTCTAGGACTCCCACTCTAGAGTGGGGGGGCTATAGAGAGGGGGCTCTGTAGAGTGGGGGCTCTGTAGAGTGGGGGCTTTCTATAGCTCCCACTCTAGAGTGGGGGCTCTCTAGAGTGGGGGCTCTCTATAGCTCCCACTCTAGAGTGGGAGCTATAGAGAGCCCCCACTCTAGAGTGGGAGTCCTAGAGAGCCCCACTCTAGAGAGCCCGCACTCTGGAGTGGGGAATCTCTAGAGTGGGGAATCTCTAGAGTGGGGGCTGTCTAGAGCTCTCTCTAGTGCAGGGGTCAGCAACCAAAGTCACAACAAGAGCCATCTCTATCAAATTCGGTATATATATAAAAAAACAATATTTCAAGAGCCTCAATTTAAAGTGAATACGAGACGGCCCTGAATAAACAAACATCACGAAAGAGTTCCTTCGTGAGTCGCATGGGGCTGCCGAGCCGCAGGTTGCCGACCCCTGCCCATGGCAAAATGAACTTCCACGGTGAAGTGGACTTCCATAGTCAGGGCTCTGAGACCCGTGGCTGCGGAGCTGCAGGTTGCCGACCCCTGCTCTAGTGCAGGCCCTTCGGTCAGCAGTGACATTATTCGGAGATTTCAGGCCTGCATCTCTGTATTAAAAAAAAAAGTTTCCAATATTTAATTGTCCTTAAACCCGATTCAACTTTGAGCAGCAGAATGACTATTTGCATACGCGTATATACTGCAGCGAGAGTAACTCCCATCCCCATCTATTGGTCGTAACTTGTTGACACAGGGTCAACCCGTGACAAAGAGAGGCTTGTCTCAATGAGTTTCTAACCTGGTTAAGTAAACTCAATCAAACAATAATTCACTCCAATGTGCTTCAGCAAATACCAGCGCGAACAATGTGTTTTTTTTCTAATCTACAGTTAGGCCCATCCTTCTCTGGTTTGTGAACGTTGAGCCGAATGAGCTGGAAAATAATATGGGGACCGTCATGCAGCACTGCACAGTCGGGGCATGCGTTTAAAAAATGACAAAGTCTAAGCTCGTAAAAAAATAATATTGTCGAAAGCCCACAAAAAAGGACGGCTATGATAAAAATCATTAACTTGAATAATTTGCAGCCTTTTGCTCGTCCGCTTACTGGACGAAGGTCCCCACGTGCGGTATATGCGTGTACATATATACGTCTCACCGTTCTTTATTTAAGCAGGCGAGAGGTAGTTTATCGCGAGCAAAGCAATGTATTTCGGAAGGGCTTTCTCGCACCTCCTGTCCCCTCTCGTGACCAAATACGCTCATCCAGAGTGCACCCACGTATCTCGCGGCGCACCCAGCGCCCGCGACTCTCATCGTCAGCCTTGGTCGACTCCTTATCGCGCCATCGAACCCGCATCGGCTCTCCTCCCCCAGCGGTATCGAGTAACTCGTCGTCACAAGCAGAGTGAAAACACCTGGCTCGCGTGCTGCCATGCGTGAGCTTTCACGGCCCGCACAAGCCCGCCTTTGTTTGGGTGGAGGAGATGGCCGGGACTGCGCAGGAGGTGGATTTGGGTGGTGTGCTGTGGTGTGGTGTGCCGGTGCGCATGAGAGATGTGTGAGATTGGTGGGTGGGTGGTAAGCCAGGCGGATGAGAGGTGTGTGAAATGGGTGGGTGGGTGCTTTGTGCCGGGGCGGATGAGAGGTGTGTGAGATGGGTGGGTGGCTGGGAAGGGTGAGGCATGTCTGGCCCTGCCAAAAAAACAGATGGGATCCCTTCGCCATAATTTTTCTTTTGTGTCTCGCTGCCTCCGAATCTTTGCGGCCAGCCGCAGACGAGACGTGGATTCGACATGCGGTACCTGCCCCACGCACGCCAGCCTCTGGGTCAGAGTCGGTACGTTATTCTCACATTAGGAACATGATACCACACGGTGACTCACCGCTGTCACTATTGTGATAATACAATACCTGTAAATGAACAAGCATGCTCTGTCAATCCACTGTTGGATCACGGCCTCCCCATAACCTGCGGGCTGTGAGAGAGATACATTTACCATACTTCACCACGCTGGTCAGTGCGGGATTCTGAAGGTGGCGGGAAGTGCGGAACGATCGATTTTGCTGTCCTGCCCTCTACTGCCCACAAAGCCTACTGCACCTGCCTTTTGCGCGTAATGGTCACCCGTCCAAGCACTATCCAGGCTCAACCTTGCTTAGCTCCCGAGCTATGATGATTTTGGTCACTGTCCGGGCGATTTGGTCAAAATAAACGCCTCTATGGCTTTATTAATGTGTTTCCTGTTTGGCCTCCAGCATTATGCTCCAAATTCTCATCTCTCCAGCTGGTGCTCATTCCATCACAACAGCAGCTACCAAGTAACCTGAGCCTCACATGCTCTACAATATTTATAACCAGGTAAGAGCTCTTCACCAACCCACACCGCATAATGCGTTGAAGTATGGTAAAATAAAACAAACGACAAAAAAAAACCCCTTGACAGGGACGGCGGCGTGAGGAGGAAGCCCTTGACAAAAGGCTGTAAAGTACTGTATTATATAATTCAAGCAGTCGTTTTGAGGCCAGAAGTCTGTTTTCTTCCAAGGGAGAGCCTGGGTGCCCGGGCGTAGTGCATAAACATCGGCACGCCAAGGGGTGGGGTCAAAGGACAATGGTCACGAGATCTCAAGAGTCATCACGTCAATCAGACAAGTGACACCTGAAATTGTCCTGTTGGTTTCCCTTGGCCCACCCAGCCTAGTCTGAAGAACTGGCGTGGCCTGCGAGCATAGGAGGCACCGGGGCGATAAAGGCGAACAAATGGAGCCCTGCGTTAATACAACGACGACAAAAAAAACATTAAATGAGTTTTACCTGGTTAAGGCAATTAACAACATGCAACATGTGGGGTCCCAATTAGGGCGATTGCCACCCACCCCAGCTGGTGCTCTGTAACAGAATTTACATCTCAACTGTCTACAAAGGCTGTGCGGCGGGGGGAGGGGAAACTTCGTCTTTGTCTCCATCACCCTAAAGGCTGCAGGGGCAAGTGCTGTTCGTGGCACAAATTATAAGGCCCGTCAATTCAGCTGTAAATGAGTGCGCGGCCCTGTTTATTCGCTGGACAGACAAAGGCAGCTTGGCTGGGTGTGGTGCGTGTCACACCCACCCCCTTGTGTGCCAGCCCCAAGTAGGTACTCGGCAAATGCATATCCTCGAAGTCTAAGGTCTATAGAGGGGATACACAGGGAGCCTTTGTCTCCGTGTATACGTACGGACGCGAATACGTAGCCTTGAGGAGAGCAGAGGGCCCTCTGTCACCAATAGCGGATGTTCATAAACCCGACTCTAACCCTGCCAGCACGCACGCACGCAAGGGTTTGGCAAAATAAAATATTTCACCACCGCGGTTCATCCGGACCCGGGGTAATCGTAACCACGCTCACAGCACACGGCTCTCGTCCCGGTGTGGTTTCAAACGGGCTGGGACTGATCCGTCGATGAATCGACTGAAGATCACGCGATGGCTTTGTACGTGGGCCGATTGACTCGGGCTCCTTTAAAAAATAAACTCGCGGCTGTCCCCACATGCTTTCCTCCTGAAGGTGGGAAACCCCGCCACCCACCCATCAAGCCACAGGCAGTACGACTGATGATGTCGGTGACATCAACAAACCCCGCTCCATCCAGAAACAGAGGTTACTTGCGTGCTGTCCGATTAGTCGAGCAATCGAACCGATCATTGGTAGAGTAATCGATTTACTTCAGTCATTCGATAAGCCAGCTCTAGTCTCAAACGTTAACCCACAACTCTTAGAGCATTTCAAATTCTAGTTGAAGGTGGGGGGGGGGAGGTTACTTAGCCGATCATCCCTCCAGGGGGTCAATGAAAACAAACGCGTGCCACTCTATGGGGAAGTTAACAAAAAGGTGGTTGTTCATCGGCAAACTGCGCCCGCCAGAGGAATGTGGAATTTCCACCACTGGATCGGGGCTGTCAAAAGTAGATGAGCACCACTTTGATGCTCGTGCTGAGCAAAACAATATATCTTTTTAAAGAAGCAGCACTTGAGTGAGAGGAGGGGGGGAGGGGGGCACGCACCAGGGTGGGATGGGCCCGACTATGCAAGCAGACCTGAAGGAATGGCAAAGTGACTTTATGCGTGCAGACAGTAATATAAGTCTGCACGCGATGCCTGCCGCCCTGACGTTCACGTGAGCAGCGCGCGTTCCGTCTCGCGTGACACCGACAACGCGGCCCAGTTGCGCGTCCAAAAATATTTCCGAATTAAATGAAAATGTTCCACGCGCGCACATGGGGTGGATCGCGCGCGTGCGCACGCACGCACAGATGCAACATCTTTCAGCACGTAGCCTGACAACAAGGATTGGTGCCCGTGCGGTGGACACCTATTGAGGTCGACGCGGCTTACGACGCAGGGGTGGTGTGGTCAGAACCACACCGGAGCCACCTTTGTCTCTCCAGCTACAATGTTGACACACCCCTCTATGTGCCGAGTCCGTTTTCAAAGGTGTCCGTGGTCATGGCCTTCTTTCCGTTTAGCTTCTCTGTCCGTGATATTGAATCAAGAACTCTGCATGCTCCCGGTCGCATCCATCTTTTTTTTTTTCCACACTGGCTACTCGTTTCGTGGACGAGCTGGTCACGTTGGCCGTGTGACCATACTTCGTCAATACTTCGTCAATACTCGCCGTTGCAGCACGCTAAATAAAATAAGGGACACCGAGCTGCGTCAGTTAAAATAATCACTCGCCGCTGAATGTATCCATCGAAAACCAGGGAATTCGAACCCATTTTTGCCGGGTTTGTAGAGGCAGCGGGCGCAAATCAACAGCACCGTTCTGGCGCATAGTTCGCAGGCAAACGGAGGGGAAAAAGTCGGCAATCACCAGTTTCAGTCTTTGCGCAGATATTTTCTCAAGTTGTGCAAACAAACGGCTGGCAGCTTGGAGTTTGTTTTTAAGCAAATGCACTTTAGCGGCAGCCAGGGCAGTCTTGCCTAGAAACAAGTGTACACTGTTGTGCGTGCGTCTCAGCACGTGTGTGTGTGCTCGCTAACAGCACTCGCCCCAACAATCTGTTAAGGCTATATGGGGGATCTTTGTCTTGGTGTGCGCGAGGAGTGGCTGCACAGCGGTTAGCGCTACGAACTCGGTGATCGGAATTCGATTCCCGCTCATGGCCAACACCAGTGACGAATGAACCGGTACTGGGCCCTCCCCTACGTCTTCTGAGCCTCGTGTGCCGTTCTGGCCTTCATAGGTGTCTTGTGAAGGGGGTGTGCGCAATCTGTAATGTGTGCGCATGATTTTGCCAGCCAAACACTGATACCATTAGCAGCCACCATGACACACAGACGAGCCATGATATGTGGGTCTATCAAGGTAGAGTGTGAAATCATCATGCACCTCCGGTTAGTACAGTTGGCTGCGTACGGTGCGAAAGAAGTTCAACCTACATGGGTGTAATATTTTTTTGGTTCAAATGATAGTCACAAAATAAAAGGGAACAAAAGCTGAAAAGGGCACAAATAAGGATAGAGAGAGGTGCACGCTGGAAAATACACGCCGAGACAGAATAGGAAGATGTGGGCTAGAGAACGCACGCAGGGTAGAGGCATCGTACTGTAAAAGAAGTTCAACATAAATTTTGATTTAAAGCTTTCGTGACTGCAGTAATTCATGTTCTTAGTTCTTTCGGTAAAGTCACGTTTATTATTTTATTGTTTCCCTTCAACGTGACTTTACCGAAAGAACTAAGAAGAAGTTCAACATACATACAGCCATGATCCACCCACAGCTGGATGCTTTCTCAAGCCATCACCATCCCTCACCATCACAATTCACCTATCTCCTGCAAATGGGATTATCTCATCGCTGTGTTGCCTTGATGGATGGTCCTTTGCAGTAAAACAAGATGTGTAAATTCCACATACCACTAACAGGTACAAATTGTACCGACCCCTGATGGATGAATTGGCTGCGTTGACTCACAATCCTTCCCAGTTCCCAGCACGAATTTCTAACTCGCAGCTAGACGGCGGCTGAACCGACTTATTATTTATATTTTACGACCTGGGCTTCTGCAACAGCATTCACTAGATGTATTGCCGATCTGTGAGTCGCTGCACCTTCAATGCACTTCACAGTTTATCCCGTGTCTCCCTTCTCCCAAGTAACAAGCTGGAATTTTCTTGGCAGCCCGAAGCTGGGTTATCGCTTGCTGGCGAGTCCTTTATGAGGGCGAAAGTCATCTGTTTCCCATGCCGTGGGCTGCCAATTTGTATTTCTCTGCTGTGGCACGGCTCCTCCTGTCAGGAGCCTTGACACCCAAGCAGGAATCCAGCAAAAAAAAAGGGATGACAATGCGAGTGAAAGGTAATAGATGAAGAGGCAGAGAACGACTGTGAAAAACGATGGACTTGAGTGGAGGAGGCACGAGGTCAGCGAGGATCAACATGGAAACATCGGCAATAAATGGGATACGATGATGATGATGATGGACTGCTACTGCTGCTGCCATAAGTTGATGGACCCAGCGGCCTCAGTAATGGGGCTCCACGGGAGAAGCAAATAAGACACCGTATACACGTGGCACGCGTGTGATTCTGGAAGTCATTATCGATAAACAAATGAGGTTAATGAGTGATTAGTGAGATTAATAACAACAAATGTTTTGGTTTGGAGGGGGGGGGGGGGTCTCAGTAACCATTAAGAGTTTATTGGACCTCAGAACAAACACTCCGAATAATTATCCGTGTAAAAATAAACATTGCTCTGGTGCAGGAGAACTATGAACTAAAGCGCTCATAAATTACAACAAAAAGCAGTGTTTACGGGCGTAACCACAGAAACCGCACTAGCGGCGCCACAAATTGCTAGTGCCCTAGCACAGAGCGCGCAGGTATTTGAATTGAAGTGCCCCCTGTTTAGAACGCAGCTGATGCTTGCCAGCCAGAGTTCGGTGTTGTTCCAGATAGTGGGCGTGACGTTACGGATGCTTGCCTGGAATCCAGTCCCACTCGTGTCTGCTCGCGACCGCGCGCTGGACACGTTATTTGGCCCGCCTGGTCTCGCGATCCAGAGCCCCGCCGGACCCGCTTCGCGCTCCCGGCGGGGCAGTTTCAACAAAGTTATTTTTTTTTAAACTCCCCTCGCCTGTGTCCACCCGGTAGTATAGGTGGGGGGTCCACCACCACCAGAGAGCAGCAACAACCACGGTTGGCCAATCAGCTGCTCGCGTGTGGTGGGGTCCAGTGTAGGTATTCGCACCTTTTCCACGACATTTGGCCAAGTAGGCCAAATACACCCTCTTGGAGGGGGCAATCTAGAGCTCCCTCTAGCGGAGGCTCTGCCCACCAGCAGTGGAATGACATAATCAGGTCGTGTGCGGGAGCTCGATGGATTATTGCTGGGCGAGACCGCGAGATGATTGTGACCTGCAAGTTCAGAGCTTAATTTGTTTTTATCCACGCGCAGCAGCAGATAGAGCATGGTGCTGATGACGCTGCTAAAAAAAAAGCTCGGAGAGACGCTTGCTCGGAAAGACACCGAGGAACGCAACGATCAGGCGACAAACACCGCGCGGACCAACGAGATTGTCTTTTTGTTTCGATCCAGCGGCGGATAGACCATGACCTCTGAGGGTTGTTGGGGATTGACCGCTCACTGCCCGTCCTTAGTCTTGTTTGTCTCCGACTCCCATCGAGGTGAGTGCTGGAGGGGATTGTCGTCCAGCACAAACAGAGCCGTGTGCAGACAGGTTTTTACCGCTGGCACCCTCCCCAGCACCGGCCCCAGTCGCAGCCCCCAGCCCAACAAGGAGTGAACGCTTATCCTGGCACGGAGCTCAGGAAGGGCTGAGAGCGGGGGGGGGGGGGTAATTAGTGGCGAGCCACAAGAACACGGACACACTTACAGAAAGCACACGCAGCCAATGCGAGCGCGCGCGTGCGCGTGCACGCAACATACACACGCATCATCGACGCGAAAGGAAAACACATGGACGACTATTTGCCAACGTGTGTGCGCGTGCATGCCCATGCAACAACAAAAAACGCACAAGTTTATAAAAGTGCACGAACGTTTAGAATGCAGTCGCAGCTTTTTACAGACCGCTGCCGCTCGTGCTGTTAGTGAAGCACCTATTGAGGCCGGCGGGGTGCATGAGGGGGTTTGTGTGGCTCGCCGCCTTTGTCTGCCCAGTTCTGATGGCGACACACTGAACCAGGTGCTCAGTTAAGGCTCAGTCGACCTGGGTGGAGGCTCAAATATTCACCACAGTTATTGGCCCTGAGCGGGAATCGAATTCAGGTCGCCGGGTTTGTAGACGCAGTGCGCTAATCATTAAAGAACCACTTCCCACTGCTCTCCACGCACACAAAATGATCCCCCGTTGAGCGCATAGAGACTGTTATGGCAAGCGTTGTTAGTAAGCACCTCCAATGAGACACCAGCATACAAAGATAATGGGTGGAGTAGCACTACTCTCAGACACATTGTTTCCCCAATATACATGTCCAAAACACAATCGACTTATTTTGGGCTGAGTTGACCTTGTGGAAACCCAAGCCAGGTGTAGATACTTAATTCTCAATGGTAACACACTAACACCTGTACATATGAATGATATATCTATTTTTTTCAAAGGATTCCATTGCCATTCATGGTAACAATTCAAATGTCATTACAGAAGATAAGCTGGGTTGACTCTGGATGATGCTTGGATGGGTTACCACCAACCATGCTGCCAAATGACTTGCAGGGGACCCACACGGTGGGTACCAGAAGGCAGTGCAACAAAATCCATTGTTGTGCAGTACCTCTATGCTTCCACAGCTACACTCCCCCTATTCACCATCCCGCACTGGTCAAAAAAACGCTCCCCCCGTGACCCACACTGACGTGGGGAAGCCTTCATCCAGCAGTGGATGAAGGCTTCCAGCAATGTGTTTGCCATTAAACCAAATGGCCTTTCCAGAACACGTCAAGGGGGGGGGGGGGGGGGGGCAAGTCCGCCTTCACTGACCGGCTGGCCGGCCAAGGGAGCGAGCCGCGTGACAATGCCAATTGTGGATGGGTTTTTTTTTTACGGCCTCAGCTGTTTGCGCAATCATCGAGAAGCAACAAACCCGGGGCGAGGACCGTTGCCAGTTTTGGGAATCCGCGAATTGTGGCCCTGCTCCTCGCGTCCCCACGTCGCGTCTTCGCCTGCATGCGCGGGCAAGAGCCGCGGAAGCCTGGGTTCGATGCCCTGCCCCGTGCCGCATGCCACAAGTCACTTCTGGTCCGGCTGGGCCTCCCTTAGGTCAACTCAGCCTCAAGTGGATAAGCAAGCGCTGGGGGTCAGCACCAGCTCCGAGGATGCAAAGGTTTGGTCGGATACGATGCAAACCGGCCCCGTAAAATTGCATTGGCAGATAATCGCAAACTCTGCTTGGCCCGATAGTCCAGGTGGGGAGAAGGCTGCCCTCGACTTGTTTGTAATAAACACGCAGATACGGATCTGACTCGGGGGGGGGCGGAGGGGGAGATGCGTGTGGGTGTACGGTCACGAGCGTGATTGTTTGCGACTGTGACTATGAATACGTCTGTGTCAATGTCTGCGCGAGTGCTTGTGTGGTTGGCTGATGTCGGTTTTAGTCACGTGTGCGTGAGTGTGTCTATGACTGTGTGTGTCTGAGTGTTGCATGTGGCCGTGCGTGTGTCAGCCTGGGTGTGCGGGGAGCGGTGGTGCAGCGGTTAGCGCTGCGATGCACTACGAACCCGGCGACCCGGGTTCGATTCCCACTCACGGCCACCAACACCTGCCACGATTTTTATTAACCGGTCCCTCCCCTAGGTTGACTCGGCCTCAAATGAGTACCTGGTGCGGTGTGTAGTAAACATCGACCACTGGGGAGACAAAGGCGGCCGGGCGTGGTGTTGGCCACCCACCCCCTCGTGTGCCGTGCCGGCCTTCATAGACGCTCGTTAACAGCACTTGCCCCGACAGTCTGTTACAGGCTACACGGGGGATCTTTGTATTTGTTGTGCGTGTAAGAGCGAGTCTGTATTATATGTCCTAGGGGAGTCGGGCCATGGCCAAGAACACCCTTTTATTTCTGTAAATGTACAGCCCCACTGCTAGATGAGGCAGTTAGTTGACCAAACTTTACCACTTCTGGATGAGGGAGTTAGTTGATCAAACTTTACCACTGCTGGATGAGGGAGTTAGTTGACCAAACTTTACCACTGCTGGATGAGGGAGTTAGTTGACCAAACTTTACCACTGCTAGTTGAGGGAGTTAGTTGATCAAACTTTACCAATTTTGGATGAGGGAGTTAGTTGACCAAACTTTACCACTGCTAGTTGAGGGAGTTAGTTGACCAAACTTTACCACTTCTGGATGAGGGAGTTAGTGACCAAACTTTACCCATTCTGGATGAGGGAGTTAGTTGACCAAACTTTACCACTGCTAGTTGAGGGAGTTAGTTGACCAAACTTTACCAATTCTGGATGAGGGAGTTAGTTGATCAAACTTTACCACTGCTGGATGAGGGAGTTAGTTGACCAAATTTTACCACTGCTGGATGAGGGAGTTAGTTGACCAAACTTTACCACTGCTGGATGAGGGAGTTAGTTGACCAAACTTTACCACTGCTAGTTGAGGGAGTTAGTTGACCAAACTTTACCACTGCTGGATGAGGGAGTTAGTTGACCAAACTTTACCACTGCTGGATGAGGGAGTTAGTTGACCAAACTTTACCACTGCTGGTCAGCGTGAGTTGAAGGCAGAGAGTATATCCGTTAGAGCATAGTACACAGTACAAGGGATTTTAATGCACATCCCTCTGCTTTCCAAGCACACAGCACCTGCAACCCATAACACCTGTTATGCACGGTGCTATGCCCTCCAAGCGATATCCAACCTTAAACCTGCTTGGCTGCTCAAAATGTAGATGAGGCCGTGTGCATTCCGGGTGATTTTGTCATCGGCATTTCTAAACACTCGTAGCAATATAGGAAATGGCCCCTCTCATGGGAATGTGGAATTTCCATCACTGGCTCTGGGGCCACCAACGGAGCCGAGGGCCACCCCATTGCTTGTATGAGCAAGGTCACGACACATTGATTTGAATTCTTTCCGAGTACACCTCCTGCGGTCCAGTATCTCACAGTTTGACTTTGCAAGTTGCTTTCCATCCGGCCACAGACAACAACTGCACCACAACTGTTAATTCTTTCTCAGTCCTTTTTAATGTTCCACCACAGCAGTGCTTTAAGTGTACAACTCCAACACCAGGTCGAGCGTTAGCACCATCCAGATCTGGAATGGAGGAGACCCAACACAAACCGCCTAAAACTGCCACGGCCTGAGACAATTGTCACTCCACTTCTCTCTACTTTTAGCAGCAGCTCTGTTTGTGTTTCCCGTGTGTGTGTGTGCGTGAGACAGAGAGGCTGTGGCCATCTGTCAAAAGTGTGTGCTCGCAACGTTTGGCAAGACTAACGCTGAGCAAATGAAACCCCCCCCCGCCGGCGTTTCTTTGTAACACAATATTTTGTCTGACAGCTGCAAACATGAGACCGTCTACTATGGGAAGGAGAGACGTGTGATCGCGTGTGTGTGTGTGGGCATGGGGAGCGGTGGTGGAACGGTTAGCGCTACGCTGCGCTACGAAACTCGGCGACCCGAGTTCGATACCCGCTCACGGCCAACACCAGTGACGATTATTGGTTCTGGGCCTCTCCTAAGTCGACTTAGCCTCAAATGAGTACCTGGTGTGGTGTTCATAATAACGGTTTTTGGGTTAGATCGCGTTTATTTATAAATGTGTCGTAACCCTCCACCACCCGACACGGCCAATCAGAAAAAAAACTGTCACGATGACAAAAGACAAATAATTCACTACTTTAGCCCACCGGTGTGTTGAAGAGTGAATCCACATTTACAGTTTGAGTACGACGTTTCGCTGGTAAATACATCCAGCATCATCGGGCAATTCGCCCGTCGTACTCAAACTGTAAATGTGGATTCACTCTTCAACACACCGGTGGGCTAAAGTAGTGAATTATTTGTCTTTTGTCAACGTGACACTTTTTTTGCTGATTGGCCGTGTCGGGTGGTGGAGGGTTACGACACATTTATAAATAAACGCGATCTAACCCAAAAACCTTTATTATGAATAATATTGGTCGCGAAAGCCTACGTGTTAAACTGGTGTGGTGTGTAAACATCGTCACTGGGGAGACAAAGGCGGTCGGGCGTGGTGCTGGCCACGCACCCCCTCGTGTGCCGTGCCGGTCTTCATAGGTGCTCGATAACAACACTTGCCCCAATAGTCTGTAAAGGCTACACGGGGGATATATGTCTTTGTGTGTGGGGCAGGGGGAAATCTTCAAACAAGCGCCCTTTCTGGTCTCATATTACTCAACCCTGCGTGCTCTCCTTAAGGTTACAGCTTCTTTCTCAAGTACTTTGTTTTACAAACGGGAGTTTTTGTAGGGGTGGTTTTGCTCGACTGTTGTACATACGCTCCGATTTATAACGTGGAAGAAGAAGAAAAAGAAGAAAATAAATGAAGTGTTGCCCAGTAATAATGTATGCAGGAAACATTTTTCGAAAGCAGTTTTAATTTGCTGCATGCAAGCAGCCAATATATTCCCACTAATGCGCACTGCAGATATCTGGATGGCAGTTCTCCTCTGGTAGCTCACCCAACGTGGATGTGTCCGTGCAGAGCAGTGCGCAGAAACGTGCAGGCACAATAATAATTGTACGACATCGCATATCCGCCCCATACCAATTAACCGCCCACACCCAGATGCAGCATTTGCAGACCGTGTAATGTAATTTCATACCGAACACATTACTTGGCGATGCTGCTTATATGCTTCTGCGTTGGCAGCGGTGCACTCACATTCACCAATAGCGCCGCCTTAAAATAAATTAACATATAATATGCGACGCTTTGAGCAATGGTCCTTCTTCAGAGCACATTTTCTACAGAGGTTCAACTATGCGCCTACACCACAGTCCCTGGCTAGTCGGATATGCGACGTTGTACGGTGTCGTCATTTCGGTAAAAATGTAAGGTCCAAACACGAAGCACCCTAACGTAACTTCACTTAACACAGTGATGAGTTTTGTCCCTTCCGTTGACAAACGCGTTGGCAGGAATATTTAAAGTAAACAATGCAAAGCAATTGTCTATACAAAGTTCACATTGCAGACGCATCAACTTTCGTGTCAATTTTTTACGGGACCCATGCGCTGACTAACACGTGACTGGAGCGTAGGTCTCGTACATACAAAGGCCACATTATAGATCGGATCCACGAAAGTTGATATACCACAGCTGAGACTGGTTAGGCAGCGCGCACGGCAGACTGATGCCAGCAGGTTTGGCAAATGTGTGCGAGGGGTTTATGCAGTGTTATACCGTGCAAGAGTAAGCTTTTTCACTTGATTTTTTTTTTACCTTTAAGACCAGGTGCCGGAGCCCTGATGCCGAGGGTAGAGAGTTAAGTGTCTGGCATTTGCGTTTGACATGGCACATGCTGTCGACTGCATTTGATGTAGAACCAAAAGCACTGCTGGCCAACTTTGGCCAGACATGCGTTCAACACAGATCATTGTAAATTGTAGCGTCGTAATCATATCCATCAATGCTATCGTGTATGTTGTTACTGCAGTGCATCTCGATGAGTTTATTTTAATGGTCCGTGTGTTTGCATCCCATAAACACGTACGTCTTTCAAACTCATTAAAAAGGTGATGGGTTTGTGTTTTTTTTCCATCACTCTCATTCATTTTTTTTGTGAGAAAAAAGTGATTCAAATTTGTTTCTTATTTATTTCTCTCTGGTCTCCGTTCTACCTGCCATAGTCATGGAGAGGTCTCAACACCGGCTCGAGAACAATCAAGGGAGATGTACAAGCATCATTGCATTCTCCCCGTCGCAGTAACCACTGGCTGACCAGAGAGGAGTTCGTTGTTTTATGCGAGTTGAGTATACCCAGAGGAGGCGGAGTGGTTCAGGTGGGAGGCGAGGTGTGCGTTTGGCAAAGCCAATGAAGGAGGGGGGCATTCTGAACACCTTGTGGCCCTCTCGTCAATTCTCAACCATGGTGGGAAAAAAAAAACCTCTGGTTGGCACTTGTCCATGGTGTGATACAATGCAGTACTGTCGAGTAGTACTGTATTACCTTTTTGCTCATAAACATTTTTTAGGATCAATTTGATCTGCAGATTTTTCCCCCCCTCCCTTGGCTACGGTGACACAATTTTATTGCAGAAACAAATGAAAAGTGCTGCGCCCCGCCGCAATGCAAACACACGAGCTGTGAAATTTAACGTGAGGAAGAAGAATAACCCCCCCTCCCCGCCGCCCCCTACACCACGCAAAGCCAGGCAGCCACAACAGAGAGCTCAGGAAAAAGGCCGAGCCACCACCCTTTCCTGAATGTCGGCCAGTCTGACCCCCAGCAGCGACACGGGGGCTGCTGAAATTAAAGTTGAAAAAAAATCTGACAATCCCAAGGGACACTGTGTTACTACTGTATTAAGGTTTTAAAAAAAATAAAAAAAGTTATTTTCAGTTCTTCTTTAGAAACCAGTCCACCGGACTTTAACAAACACGTATTTTGGAAAACAATGGCGCAGTTCTTGAAAAATGAAATGAACAATATGTAGTCCAGAGTGGTTTACGGGAAGCTGTATTGTTTATTCTTTTGAACAAAAGTAAAGAATAAATCCACCAACAAAGGAATAATGGTGGAATGTGTTTTTGTATATAGTGTAGTGTGTGTGTATATATACATGCCTTTTTATAGCCAGTCAAACTCCATTTGACTTTCAAAATGTTGCTAACAAAAGTGATTTAACCATAATGAGAAAGGTTGTATTTGATTTGGAATGTTTAAGCAGCGCCAAAGGAACGGCCCTGCAACCCCTTGCTCACACCACTGCTGGCAGTAGAGGTCTCCACAAGCGTCAGCTCTAGGGAGGGCATTTGATTTGGCCCTACTCTCCCACGCTACCCAGATGACTTGGGACAATGAACGCACTTGTACTGTATGAAAAATAAGAATAGGTTTTACCCTTTCTGGCAATAAAACAGCGGGTGTTAAGATGGTTAAACACCAAATAGAAACCTTTTTGCAAGGAATCAAGTCTGCATTAACCGCACGGACTTGTGGTGAACATGTAAACAAACATGCTCTGATAATAAATGCAGTTTTCTCTGTGTGCCTATGTGTGTGTCTCTCTTTGTGTGCCTCTGTGTTATCTATCTCTGCTTATGTGTCTGTCTGTGTGCCTATGTGTGTGTGTCTCTCTCTGTGTGTCCCTGTGTTATCTCTCTCTGCTGATGTGCCTGTCTGTGTGCCTATGTGTGTCTCTCTCTGTGTGTCTCTGTGTTATCTCTCTCTGCTTATGTGTCTGTCTGTATGCCTATGTGTGTGTGTCTCTCTCTGTGTGTCTCTGTGTTATCAATCTCTGCTTATGTGTCTGTCTGTGTGCATATGTGTGTCTCTCTCTGTGTGTCTCTGTGTTATCTCTCTCTGCTTATGCGTCTGTCTGTGTGCCTATGTGTGTGTCTCTCTCTGTGTGTCTCTGTGTTATCTCTCTCTCTGCTTATGTGTCTGTCTGTGTGTCTCCATGTCTGTGTTTTGTCTCTCTCCCAAATTTAGCAATCTTTGGAAGAACGTTAATCAACCAGGTATGGTGTTGACTGTTATGTTAGCCGACTCTCTGTGTTGTATTGCATTATATTTATAAGTTTACCAGGTTTGTTTTCTCTTTCATTTGTACCTGATGATGATTGCTTATGTTGCAATCGAAACGTCGTATGCTATTATTTAATTTATTTTTCTTTCTACGTGACTTTACCGAGTAATACATGCATTGTATTTGAAACTGATTGGCCCTCACCAGAGACAGCCTTCTTTATCACCTAGCCTCATCAGTGCCAGACCAGAGAACGCCAAGACGCGAGCAGTACAGAGACAATGCACGTACTGCATCTGTCCGAGCTATAAATCAGAGCATTTATAGCACGGACAGATGCAGGGATTTAAGAAATTGGCACCGTTGGTTCATCCGCCACGCCGAGAGATGGCATCGAACCGGCGACCTCTGGATTGCAAGTCCAGTGCGTTGACCATTACGCAGCGGCAAGATATTCCCTGTAATTTATAGACGACTGTAATATTTGCCGTCTTCTTTCCCTTCGTGAGCGTCAAGGAGAATACAAAATCGGTTTAAAAGATGTTGACTGATTTGTTGAAATATGTATTGCACCATAAATG
The DNA here is from genome assembly GCF_048934315.1 of Petromyzon marinus. Classification (NCBI taxonomy): domain Eukaryota; kingdom Metazoa; phylum Chordata; class Hyperoartia; order Petromyzontiformes; family Petromyzontidae; genus Petromyzon; species Petromyzon marinus. Next base: position 9,021,062 of record NC_133680.1, read on the forward strand.
CGTGTTCATGTAAATTGTATTGCTCAGTGTATTGAAGGCTTCGCACCTTCACACTGCGTTTGCAATCTTCAACTGTACTCCAGGTTTCAATGGGCTCTTGCCTGGCTTCGGTTAATTCGAGAAACATGAACCAATTACATGGAACATATGTGAAACTAAAAACAGCAATGTTTTGGATTTTATACTAATCGATGAATCAATGCATCGTTGCTGCAGGACAGTGCAATACACCTCTCATCCGCGGTGATGAGGGAATGGACATCGTGGATCCTGTTATCCGCGATATTATCTGCAAATTTACCCCACTTATCGATGAAAATCAATATTGTTTTTTGCAGAAAAAAGGATTAATTTGCTTATGAAGTCCACTTATTCGTTAACAATTTTAGGGATAATAGGACTAATGATGTAATTTCCAGAAGTGCATACCAGGAAAGGGAGCAGGTCAAGACCCACGCGGATAATCGTATGAATCTGCCTCTTCAACTTCACTTATCCACAAATATTTCCGCGAATAACAGGAAGACGTTGAACGTAATTCTGTGTTTGAAAAAAAAAATGCGGACAATCGCGAATAATTTAAGAATGGGGTCGTGGATAATATGCACGTATGTATGTTGAACTTCATTCACACCGTACGTAGCCAACCGTGCTAATCGGAGGTGCGGAATAGGAGCTGTCGCGGGCCCTCCCGGATAATAAGAATCACACGTGATAGGGCTGTGAGGAAGTGAAGTTAGGCGAGTTCACGGATAAGTGGAGTTGCACGGGGTAGGAGTGGCAGGGGGGTGAAAGAAAACAGATGAACAGCATCATGAAACTCAACACTGGTGCCCCTGCATTCACGCCATAGGCGTGTATTGTTGGGAGATCTCGTTTTAATAACAATAATAATATGGCTCAGGGCTAATGAAATGAGACACCCTCGTATGCATGGCACACGTTACGCATCCACTCACGCGATGGTGACGTCGTGTGGCCGGGCTTAGCGTAAACAGAAGGAATACAAAAAAACATCTCGCATTCTGCCAATAACAGGGGGTCTTAAACTAAAATGTACAATAGGCGACAGTTTCGGGAAACGGCCCTCCTTAAACAAATTACTCTTCAACATCGGTGGCATTTAACAAAATATTAATAGTTTACACCTTTGGCCAATGTATCGAGCCGCGTCACGGCCATGGGAGTTATTTGAGCGGTCAGTGCGGGTCGGTGAAGGAGGGACAGCCCGGCATCCATTCACATATCAGATTTATAACTCGCCGCTCATGTCAGCCGTGGCCACGAAATCAAAACTCGGATGGGGGTGGGGGTGGGGGGGAGGCCCGGTTTTACATCGCATAGCGCAGTGCGATGAGCATTGCGCCACAGCTCCGGCCGATATATTTGCCAACATTATTTTGTTTTAATACTCTTACAAAAGCGCGCAACTTTATCTATCTGTGATGAACGCTGCACTTTCCGTCGTTTTCATGCAGGAGGCGCTGTAAACCTCTTCGCGCCCCCTGCATGAACGACGGAGGCGCAGGGACAAGACGTTTGATTACGTTGGAATCGATCTGCAGACGGCGGTCTTCTCGCACGGCCAGCAGCTCTATGTCGCCTTATCTCGATCCCGCAATCCCAAACAGGTGAAAAATCCGCATCGAACCGAACCCCCAGCAAGGCCATCTACTTACCGACGAGAGAAAATTCACACGAAATGTCGTTTTAAATTAAGTCGACCGAATGTAAAATGATATAAGATTTTAATGAAGAAATACAATTGTCTAATTCAAAACATAATACAATTCAAAAATGTTTCATTTTAAAACTTCTAAACGGAGCGTCGGGTGATTGCGTGAATGCGCCGTTCGTGTGCAATTGTTTTCGTGACTTTAAAACATTAACTCAATCTAAAATAAAATACGTGGCGGTATCACAGCTTACCACGAAGCCTGACACAAAGCGTGCTGCTGTTAATGAAGATACGTCCTACGGATTGCGTGTGACAGCACGGGGTCCCGTCACTCGATCAGACACCGGCACTTGCACCGACACCTGCATTGTTACCCACGCCATTGTGTCGTCACAGGCGTGAGCTGGTGCACGTGTGGGGTAGGTGGGGGCGGTGGTTTGCGCAACCGAACCACCTGGGTTCCATTCACCCCGGCCACGGCTAACGTCGGTGGCGAATATCTGAAACGGGTCCTGGGTCTCCCGCAGGTCGACTCAGCATCAAAACGAGCAGCTGATGCCAGTGCCGGATTAAGCTAGTGCGGGGCCTGTAGCACATGTTATAGAGGGGCCCTAAATAAATAAATAAAACACGTACATATTAAAACACGTAAATGTTTAACTTACATAGTAAAGTAATTGTATTTTTTTCATTTGCTATACAGCCAGATAATAAACACCCAGTCGTTCGTAAAAATTGAAGGCGGTATAGTACTATAGTAATAGAGCAAGTGCAGAATCACTGAACAGGAATTGATAGCTTGAAAGCATTTAGCGTGGGTGCCTTCGAAAGTGCGGGGCCCGTAGCTACATGGAACTACTTTTGCTATGAAGAGAATCCGGCACTGCCTGATGTGTGAACGATAAACAACCACCCCCCTCCCCCCCCATCAGAAGTGGAGAGACAAAGACGGCCGAGTGTGGTTGCGCCGTGTCGGTCACAATAGGTTATCGCTAACAGTACTTGCCGCAACGGTCTGGAATCGGAACATGTATTTATACTGGAGGAATCCGATGAGCTATAAAGCTCTTTTTCGCAGTTGGCTATGTAGGTTAGGGGATTTTTGTTAGAATATTTAACACCGGTGGCGAGGAATATTCAAAGTTTCCCAAACACACAGTGGGAACCCCTCCCGGGTGAGAGCAGCTAGAGCAGATACCCTTAACTACACGACAGACAACAAAAACAATCTCAACTACTCAACTTTTGTATTCTTGGTTCTTTCGGTAAAGTCACGTAGAAGGGAAACAATTAAATAATAAAAATATAAAACAATAAAATTCTCACGACGTTTCGTCTGCAACACAAGCAATCATCATCAGGTGTGAAAACCACAGCAAGAAAAAAAATGTCTTGCTGTGGTTTTATATATTTTTTATTTTATTATTTCCCTTCTACGTGACTTTACCGAAAGAACCAAGAATATTAATTCCTGCAGTCACGAAAGCTTTACATCAATATTCAACTTTTGTTATTTTACAAGGTAAGCTCTTTTTTAGAAGCGACTTGCCCACAAATGTTAACTCAAGCAAGTGGCTTACCATCACGTGGAAATGAAAAGCGGCCAAATAACTCCTAAACGCATGTCGATTCTCAACGTGGAGTGAAAAACCGGAGGATCCGGAGAAAAATCCACGCCACCACGGACAGAGAGAGGGGCACGCAAACTCCAAATATACAGCAGCAGGCCGTCAGGTTCGAGGATCAAACCGACGGACCTCCTGCGTACCAGGCGAGGTGGTTAACATCTCGCCGCAAAAGCAGGTTGCGCCGTTTACCCGTTCCGCAATTGTTTGTTGTCGCCGTGCCCCTCGCCACCGCACTTTGTGTATTCACCCCCCAAACACCGGCCCGTCCGCTGGTCCCGTTGACCAGAGCTGGCGCGCGCGTCCGTGCGTGCGCGTGCGTGTCCGTGCGTGCGCGTGCGTGTCCGTCAGTGCGCGCGACATACCTCTGGCGTTTCCCTGAGTGGGCAGCTGTGCTCTCTCTCCAGCAGCCCGATGCCCCGCTTGCCTCCCGTGTAGTGGGGGCAGTCCTTGGCCACCATGGTTGAGAATTGACGAGAGGGCGACGAGGGGATTGAGAATGGCCTCCTCCTCCTTTATTGGCTTTGCCAAACGCAAACCTAGCCCCCCACCCCTCAACTCAACCACTCAGCCTTCTCTTGGCGTACTCACATAGACCTAACTCCTCTCCCACCTTAGAGATGTCCCCTATTGTTCGTCCTTCGTGTCGCACTCATCCCCGATTGCCAGTTGGCACAAGCTAAGCACAACAAAGTCCAATAGGCTCAATGCCCTCTAACTAACCACGTGCCAAAATCTCACCCCACCCGCTTGGCCACCGTGCTGACGATACGGACTCGACGTCCTTGCGAACGTTGCTCGCTTGCTTGCCCCCCGCTGTTAGAGGCTTCTCAGCCCGTTGCGAGCACGCCACCTCCGTCCCACGCGCACTGCCTCTCGCCGAATGTCTGGCTCTTTTTAAGTTTTGATCTGTTTGACTCTTCGGGGTTTGGAGGAGCTTGCGTGGGCGTCCTATGTGGGAGGGGCTTTCTGGCTGGATTGGTGAATTGCCCGTTGTGAAACACGCCCTGTCAGGTCAGGCAACCAATTGGGGCTTCATCCACACACACAGAGAGAGACAGAGACGGCTGCACGTCGATCCTGTCATTCTAAGGAAAAACCAGGGGGGTGGTTAAATGGTGGCTTGAGACGTTGGATGTGGTGAAATCCTGGCCCTCATGCCATCATTATGCATCTTTGCCTATAAGGACTTCGTTGTTCTGTGCGTAGAAGTTATCTTAGACGTGAAGTTGGTGTCGTCTCGTTTATCAAGTTCAGATGCCATTGATATTAAATGTATATATCAGTTGCTTAGCATGCAAATGCTGTGTTGGTAAAACTAAAATTTTTGCGCCTTTTTTTTCGCAAGATAATTTCAGTTTGGGGGAGAAACGTCGATGCAGTGTTTGGCACACTGAGCTGGCGATCTGAACTTGCTATTATTATTATTATCAAATTAAATGTTCTAAAATATATTGCTTGTAGTTGCATCGGTGTTTTTTTGTATTGATTGTTCAAAGCGTTGGATGACAAAACAGCTCCAGGGACAGGTAATTGTTTCAGAATTTTTTTTATAGGATAGGCATCAGCTGCTTGACCACGCCGAGACTGATTACAATCCGTAACGGTGTGCTGTACGCTCTATGCAAAGCATTTCACGTCGCCCTTGAAAAAAAAACACAGCGCAATGAGCTTTACGTGGGGAAAATAAACTTTTATATTTCTGAACAATAAAATATCTAAAAGCTAAATTTTGATTTAAAGTTTTCGTGACTGCGGGGATTCATATTCTTGGTTCTTTCGGTAAAGTCACGTAGAAGGGAAACAATAAAATAATAAAAGCTTTTGCCCAATAAATCCAATTCAAAAAGGTAACGCAAGCAATTGTTTTTTACATTCGATTGAAAATATTCATTTGCGCCAACAGCATTCGTGGCGTCACTTCTAAAAGAGTCCCAGAGGCGCGGAAAATGAAAGCTCAAGGCCTTTGACCCTCCTGATTTTACAGGACTTCTAGGACCTACCAATTGTTCAGTATTCGCTGATTCCTTGAGGCAGTGGTTCTTAACCAGGGGTGCACGCACCCACTGGGGGCGCGAGGCGTAGACAGATTTTTTTTCTAAGGTAAATCATCGAAACACAAATTAAGCAAGGGCACGTTAAGTTACAACTTACTTTGTTTAATCAAACCCCGACGTATTTATGAACATGTTTTTCAAAAAAAATTACGATTAAGAAGCAAAGGGGTGCAAGGCTGCAATAACGGTTATTAAGAACCACTGCCCTGAGGCATACCTTGGTGTGGTATGCTGCGAAGGTCGAGCGAACTCGGGAGTAAGTGCCGTAAGGTGAGAGACCGGGTGAGAAGCGCCGCTCTCAAAGAAGCCACAAAACTCCAACCAGAGCAGCGTTCACGCGCTAACTGAGCAACGCTCGGTAGGGCAAGGTGCACGCCTTGCATAGGACGTTTGAGATGTGGTTACGAAGATGAGGAAACGCAGGAAAATTCGTCAATAACACTGGCCGAAGGAGAAAACGTATTTAATAGGCGACGTCTCAGACTTTGGTGAAGAAGGGTCGTCGCCCAAAACGTCGCCTATATTTATTTTCTCTCCGCTTGATGACGATCGCTTGTGTTGCGATCGAAACGTCGTGGGTTTTTTCAATTTATTTAAAATTTTATTTTACTATTTTTATTGTTTTTTGCTTTTATTATTTTCAATTTATTATTATTGTTTTTTATTTTGAATTGTATTTTTTTTCTATCTACGTGACTTTACCGAAAGAACCAAGAATACAAGGCAGTGTTATTGACGAATGTGTTTTTTTTGCTATTGTTAATTGTGCACCGCTGCCAACGCAGCTGTAGCAGCAGCATGACCACCAACTTATTTTCTTAAAACGAACAAGTGTGCTCAATGACCATTGTAAATTAGTAATCTATGTGCGGTTGCAATTTTAGATCTACAGACAGCATGTACTTATCTGTTGTATGGAATTCCGTTAAACCCGTGCTCTTGTTCGCCACAATCATCCACGTGATTTGCTGGGCCTCCAGCTGCCTTTTGCAATCATTATTTATTTATTTTACAAAAACACAAACTTTTCAAACCCATGAGAATCATCCTCCGTTTCTCAGATTTTAAGAATCAGACTTCTACCTCTGCTTCACGATTGTGACATAGTTTAACATTTGCCAGTGCATGTGTTTTTTGTTTTAAGTGTTTAAAGAAATTCATAGAAGTACATTTTTAATTATTAACAAGTTTTGATTAAACGTATTACATGTTAAGTTAATGTAATGAAACGTAAATATTTAGGAAGTATTTTTTAGAATGAAGGACATTCCCCTGTGACTAGGACGGCTTCAGGAGCTTTTGCTGAATTCAGAACAGGGGTTTGCATTACAACAATTTAATTCGGCTTTGCGTTTTTAAACGTTTTAGGCCCAATAAAATGTTTTACCTTTTCGGATTAAGACATTTAAATCCAGTTATTTTCTTCATTTATAGCCATTGTAATGTTACAAAAAAATGCCATCTTTATAAATTCACATTTTATTCACTTTGATCATTTTGCATTTCCATAATAAACATTTTTAAAAATCAATTTAAATGTACATTAACTTTAATCTCTCGGAAGTAATTTTACATTCATACGTAATTTTTGCTGATATACCATTTAACAATATTTTAAGTAATTTTGACAAAATTCTAATAACTTAAAATAATTTTACAACAATTATTATTACGACGACCTTCATCTACAAAGACATTTCATTGCTGCACGCCTTTTCAGCAGTGCCCTGCATCGCAAATTCCATGTCCAAATCGTTTTTTCTTTCGATCCCTGCTCTTGCGGAGCCGCCGCTCACACCTGACGAAGCTGGGTGTAACCCCCCAGCGAAATGTCTGCGTGCGGCGGACGGTGGAGCAGGCCCATGTCCGCCGTCATCGGCGAGACCGAGGAAGAGGAAGAGGCGGGGGAGTTGCGGAGGCGACGTAGCTCTGCCCGCCCCAGAATCTCCCGCACGATGAAGCGCTCGTGACGTGCGCAGGCGTGCACGTGGGATGGCGTGCCCGGGATGACGTGGGCGATGAAGGCCTTTGTGAAGAATATCAGGTGCTGCGAATGCATCCACGGCGCAAGCAAAGGATTTTCAGTTTCAGGATTTGCATGCGCTGTATAGAGGCGCTTGCTTCAATGCCTCAGCAACTGAAAGCGACTTATACGTCACTACTCATCTCAGCCACTCAAATTCCCTGCTGCAGTCTAGCCAAGGTGACCCCCAATGACAGCTGTCTCTGCATGATACAAGGTGTATGCAGGACCCGCCTCCAAATGAGCATTAGTCTGCCAGTAGGAGTCGCACCTCCGATTTGCACGGTTGGCTACGTATGGTACGAAAGAAGTACAATTTTACATATACAGGAATCGATGTTGCTTTGTGTTTTTTTTCTACAATTAACTACTGTGTGAAAAAGTTATTAAACTTGGCAAATTTAGACCGCATTCCCAACAGGATCCTTGCGAAAGAGTTCCGGAGACTCACGGTGACTTTTTTGGATTAGATAAATACATTGTATCGTATTACCACAATTATCTGTGATCTTGGAAAACATGATGCAATGGCGAGATGTGAAAGCATCAGTGACATTTTCTGTGATGACCTCATGACACTGATAATAAGTTGCTCTGCTGACCTTAAGAAGTGCTCACGATGAAGCCTGCAGGATGCTGCCGTGGTGCAATGCTTTTACACACTGGACTTACAATACAGAGGTCACCGGGTCAATTTGCTCTCTTGGCGAATCAGTGGAAACGATGAGCAAGCTTCTTAAATCCCCCCAGCCTCTGTCCAGTCCCCCCACCGCCAGCAAGTATAGATGGGTGCACCCTAAGCCAGGGGTGGATAACCTGCGGTTCCAGAGGCGTATGCAGCTCTTTAAGCACTGCATAGCGGCTCTTGAAATATTGATTTTTGTTTTATCGAATGAACAAAAAATGGCTCTTTTGGTTATTTTGGTTGCCGACCCCTGCCCTGGGCAGTCGATCAGGAGGAGGGTGTGGTACATCGTGGGCACTCCCACATGACGTCAAATACAATTGGGAGGGTCTCTCTCGCGCGCCCTCTCATGGAGGGGGCGGTGCAGTGGCGAGATGTTAACTCCCTCGCCTGGTATGCAGGTGGTTGTGGGTGCGATCCCGACCCTGACGCCTGCTGCCTATTTGGAGTTCGCATGTTCTCGCTGTGGTCACAAGGATTTGTCTCCTTATCCTCCGGTGTTTCCCTCCACGTTTAGCAACGTTCGTTTAGAGTATTTGGCTGCTCTAAATTTCCACGTGATTAGCCACTTCGTTGTGCCATCGTTTGTGGCCAGGTCGCTTCTGAAAAACAGCTATATAGCTCAGTGGGCCTTACCTGGTAAAATAAACATAGTTAATGGTTAAGAGTGGCATGAGCAAGGAATTCCATGGCTACACCTTTGCCTTGTGATGTACATATGAATGTGTACGAATATGTGAGTGCATGCAGATACGTACCTCCACAACGATGACAAAGGCCAGCTTTGCCGCCAGTATATGCCAGTACAGCGTGGTGACGGAGTACACATGGGGATGATCTGGCGGGTAGCGATATCCTCTGTATCTGCGCACGTGTAATGACACCACAAGCACGCACGGCCTGTCCTGAGCAACGTGCATAGCAAGTAGAATTGGCACTAAATTCAATAAGTATGGTTACGTACATATGTCCGTTCACAGCCTGTTTGTCAGTCTGCTTCTGGATGACTGCCTTCCTACACTATAGAGGTTGAGGGGGTTATTCTGATCATGCTTCACGTTGGTCAGTGCGGGCTGATGAAGGCAAGGACTATAGATGATGGAACATAGTCGAGTACAACAACTGATTTTGCTGCAATACCCTCTGCCGACAATGCAGCCACCTGCAACACCTGTGGTCACCAATCCAGGCACGATCCACACTCAATAAGCTTGCTCAGCTTCTGAAATCTGTGGCAATCAGGTGCATTTTGAGTGCTACGGTTATGTGTGAGCATGGCTATATTATACATTGAGCGAATATGGTTATATTGGGTATACTGATTTAAAAAATACATATTTTTTTGCAATCGGCAAAATTTCCCAATGCAGGACCTTCCTGAAAAAAGCATATTTGGACTCAAAGAGGCCCTCCTGGATAAATAAATAAAATCACACAGCAAGGTGTCATTCTGCTAGAATTCATTTTATAGGAATATGGTCAGAGAGTCATTGTTACGCACGTCACAAATAAGACAGCATCACTGAGCTGGCTGTCATATGGAGGATGGTGTTACATTGAGCAATTACATCAAATCAACCATATCACACACAACAAGCAAAAGATCACACCCAGGAGGACGACACGCCCAGAAGGAAAGATGTCACATCAACTAGGACACCACACCCAGAATGATGTCACATCCACTCAGAAGAAGAATCTGTATTTATACTGGAGGAATCCGATGAGCTATAAAGCTCTTTTTTTTACAGATGTTCAGTATCCACTCAGACACCACACCCAGAATGATGTCACATCTACTACAACACCACACCCATAAGGATCGCACATCTGTTAGGCAGCATACCCAGAAATCTGGGAATCACATCCACGAGGACAGCACCACCCCCCCCCCCCCCCCCGAAATGAGATCATTGCATTCAGCTGCACAAACCTGTACACTGTGTGGATTTCCGGGTCAAACCAGGATGGCAGGTTGTCGGGACGACTCCGCTCCTGGAAGTTGCTGATATTGAATATGGACAGGCTGTTCTCAGTGTACCGGTGCACGGTAGGCGAACCTTCGCCATGCCCTGCTGAGTAGTCGTAGTGGTGCAACAGCCGTGGGATGATGTCCGACGTGAAGGCCACGATGCATGCCTATGGCATTCGCCCACAGACACGAAGCGGTAGCGGTCAATAAGCATGCACAGTGATTACACCACCGGTTCCCAACATCCACTCACTCCCCAAACTGTCCTGAGTAATTGCAAGAATTGTCACAAGTTCAATTTTGGGGGATGCTGTCATGGCATAATGCTTAGCGCAATGACTGGCAATCCAACAGTCATCATAATAAAGGTTTTTGGGTTAGATCGCGTTATTTATAGACGTGTTGTAACCCTCCACCACACGACACAGCCAATCAGTAAAAAAGTGTCACGTTGACAAAAGACAAATACTGTCTTCTGCTGCCAGGCCACCAAGATTATACGGCTTACCAAAAATACATAAAGTAGATACACCCCTTCGTCCCATCGTCTCTACTATCAACTCCCCCATCGTCCCATCGTCTCTACTATCAACTCCCCCACCTACAAACTGGCTCGTTTTTTGTCTGAAATTCTGCGTCCTTTCACTGGAAAAACCACCTCTGCGGTACAATATTCTACTCACCAGGTATCGACAATCAAGGGTATTTCCCTGTCCCCAGACGACCTGCTTGTCAGTTTTTATGTAGTTTCCTTATTCACCAAAGTTCCTGTACCTGACACCATCGCAATCATTGAAGACTTGGTTCATCAAGGACTAAACACTGAGGTACCCCCCCTGGTGGGACACTGTTTAACCAATACATACTTCACTTGGAATGGAATTTTCTACAAACAAACTGAGGGCACCCCAATGGGCTCCCCCCTATCTCCGGTTATAGCTAACATTTTCATGGAGAAATTTGAGACTGAAGCCATCCAGACTGCCACTCTGCGCCCAACCTTATGGAAGAGGTACGTGGATGACACTTTTGTCATCTGGCCACATGGCTGGCCTGCTCTAGACCAATTCCTCGGCCACATCAATTCCATACACCCAGCCATCAGATTTACCATGGAAGTCGAAAAAGATGGCAAGCTACGTTTTTTGGATGTCCTAATAAAAAAGAGACCTGATGGTTCAATGAGCCACTCTGTCTACAGGAAAGCTACCCATACGGATGCTTATCTGAAACCGGATTCCCACCACCATCCATCACAGAAGAATTCTCTCATCAAGACTCTGTACCATAGAGCCCAATGCATATCCGACCAGGAACACATAGCCAGTGAACTCAAGCACGTACACCAAGCTCTTAAGGCTAATGGTTACTCCGACTATACAATCCGCAAAGCTATCACTCAAACCATGAAGAAGGACCCTCTTGAGGAGCCTTTGAAAACCATCACTTTACCCTACATTGCGGGGATCACAAAAAAGATCTCCAAAATCTTGAATAAACACAAGATCCAGGTCCGTTTCAACACATTACATAAAATCCGTGATCTGGTTCCGTCTGTAAAAGATGTGATTCCGGACATACAGTACCCTGGTGTCTACAAACTAAGTTGCCTCTGTGGTAGTAGTTATATTGGAGAAACCAAACGCCATGTCTTGGACCGCATTCGTGAACACAAAGCAGACCTTAAACACGGTAGGATCAACACCTCGGCCGTGGCAGATCATTGTTATAATTCAGTAGGCTCACATGACATTGACTTCTCCAAGACAGAGGTTCTTTGTAAGCCATCTGGCTACCATGAGAGATTGGTTCATGAGGCTATCCACATATACAAGCACAGAGACAATTTCAACCGAGAAGATGGATTCTGGCTTGGCAATCATTGGAAGGATTTGATAAACCATTTCAGGTCTTAATTGATTGTTCACGCTTACGGTGGCTTTCAGACAGCATACATTAATTTTCCGTCTCCCCCCTCCTCTTTTCAGAACATAGATGGACTCGTCCTTCTAAACAAACTGTCAAATCGCTGCCCGTGGTGCTAACGGCAAAAAAACACCGTTTAAAAATAAATAAATGCAAACCGCCACTTCTTTCAAATGTTTCTTGGCGTTGGTTTTTTCACACCTGATGATGACCGTTTGTGTTATGGTCGAAACGTCGTGAGACTTTTTATTGTTTTATATATATTTTATTATTTTATTGTTTACCTTCAACGTGACTTTACCGAAAGAGCTAAGAATACAAATACTGTAGTTCACTACTTTAGCCCACCGGTGTGCTGAAGAGTGAATCCACAACATTTACAATTTTTGACTACGACGTTTCGCTGGTAATTACATACAGCATCATCGGGCAATTTGCCAGAATAGTGAAGCCCTCACTTGCTCCCGTTCTTAAATAGAGCAGCAGGGTGACCGGGAGCAAGTGAGGGCTTCACTATTCTGGCAAATTGCCCGATGATGCTGGATGTAATTACCAGCGAAACGTCGTAGTCAAAAATTGTAAATGTTGTGGTTTCACTCTTCAACACACCGGTGGGCTAAAGTAGTGAACTATTTGTCTTTTGTCAACGTTACACTTTTTTAGTGATTGGTCGTGTCGGGTGGTGGAGGGTTACGACACATTTAGAAATAACGCGATCTAACCCAAAAACGTTTATTATGAACAATATTGGTTGTGAAAGCCTACGTGTTAAACCAACAGTCGTCAGTTCGATCTCATGCAGCAGTTGAAGCGATGGGTCGTTTTGTTAAACCAACCCCAGGCTTTGGCCCCCCGATAGTACAAATGGGCTAGTTATAGTCTGGGTACTCCCACGTTTTACAACACATCTGGCAGAGCGTGGAATAGTAGGCCAATTATCTTGTTGAGGGGCTCTCTAGCGCTACCTCTATTTGTGACCCTCCAGCCAACAGTGGCATGAGCAAGCAATCACAGGGCTGAAACTTTACCTGTCACAACGTTTGGGGTGGGGTGCGTGGGATGGGTTGGGGGGAGTGGTGGTGCAGTGATTCACACACTGTGCTTTGAACTCAGCCGCCTGCGTTGAATTTCCAGCTACGGCTAACGCCAGTGGAGGGTGATATCTTAGCCAGTCCTGGTCCCCATTCCAGCCCTTCGCCAACCCGTATTAACATCTGGCCACGGTGCCGAGATGTTAACTGCCTCGCCTGGTATACAGGAGGTCGCGGATTTGATCCTGACCCTAATACCTGCTGTATATTTGGAGTGTGTGTGTTCTCCCCGTGGTCGCGTGGAGTTTTCCTCTGGGTTTTCTCCGGTTTTTCCTTCCACATTTAGATTCAAGTGGAACTGCTGAACCAGCGAGAGAGTTGTTACAACAAGGTTATTTATGTGGCGATGGGCAAGCAAGCGGGGTCTGAGTTGGAAAGGAATTTCATCCCCGGACGCAAGCACGTCAGTTGTGTTAATGGGGGAGAATAAGGAGAGAGAGATTAGGGAGAGAGATTAGCATGGAATGAGCTTCCGTCGCCGCATAAGAGTATCATCCCGCATATGCACACAACAGCAGTGTTAATGGGAGATTAGCACTATGTTGATGGGAGAGATTAGGCAGGGAAATTAGGGGGATTAGCAAGTTAATGTCATGTCTATGTGTAGCACAAGCTGCGGCGCTGCCAACTGCGCTGTGAGGCAAGCGCGTCCACGCAAGGGAACCACCGCAACGGTGGTCGCATCAGTGAGACACACAGCCCATCACACAGCCAGAACCATCGATACATCGAGGCTAAGGGAGCAGAGGTGGCCATGCTAGTGAGACTCCAGCCCGTTAATGCAGAGGCACCTAACAGGGCAATGCAACTCAGAGAGTCGGAGAGAACAGCCAAACGGCAGGGAAGAATGGAAGCACCACAGCAAGTTACGACTTTGCTTGGTCAATAACGTCCTTCCAATGATTGCTCAGCTTATACCCATCTTCTTGGTTGAAATTGTCTCTGTGTTTATATATATCTGGATGGCTTCATGGACAAATCTTTGAAGGTAGCCCGAAGGTTTTCAGAGTACCTTGGTCTCGGAAAAAACAATATCGTGCGAGCCCACTGCGTTATAACAATGATCAGACACTGCAGAGGTATTGGTTCTGCCGTGTTTCAAATCTTGCCTTGTGTTCGCGAACACGGTCCGAGACATGTCGTTTCGTTTCCCCAATGTAACTGCTGCCGCAGACACAACTTAGTTTGTAGACACCAGGGTATTGCATTTCAAGAATGACATCCTTCACAGATGGGATCAAATCACGGATTTCGTGTACTGTATTGAATCGGACCTGAATCTTTTGTTTGTTTAAGATTTTGGAAATCTTTTTGGTAACACCTGCTATGTATGGCAAGGTGATGGTTTTGATTGGGTCCTCAGATGGTTGTCTCCCCACGGTTGGGGATACAGCTTTGCGGATTGTGCGGTCTGAGTATCCATTCATCTTGAGGGCTTGGTGTACGTGCTCCAGTTCACTGGCTAGGTGGCACTGATCGGAGATGCAGCGGGCCCTATGGTGTAGTGTTTTGATGAGGGAGTTCTTCTGGACCAGATGGTCGTGGGAGTCAGGCTTTAGATAGGAATACGCGTTAAGTGGCTTTCCTGTAGACAGCATGTCCCAACGAGCCATCAGGCCTCTTCTCAATCAAAACATCCAGGAATGGTAGCTTGCCATCGTTTTCCACTTCCATGGTGAATTTGATGGATGGGTGTATGGAATTGATGTGGTTGAAAAACTGGTTTCATACTTGTTGTAGGCTGCAGCATTGTGGACAACAGAGGTCAGTGCAGCAAAATTCGTTGTTGTATTGTGCATACAGCATAGTATTCTTTCACATCTGTGCTCCCTGCCTTTACCAACCAGAAACACGGGTCAAATGACTCAAACCCGCACAGCAGATTGACAAAGAGCTGCACGCATACTGTCCAATAAAATTACGCCCAATTGTTTTGTGTTTAATACCAAAAAAAATAACAATGCACCGCTGACGGAGCAATGCAGATCCCTCCGAGTCGGTCATACCCATCTCGAGGTACTCGTCGAAGAGTCCGAGCGAACTCTGCGGCTGCAGGCCCATGTCCTGCTCACAGCGCGTATGGACATTCTGAGGCCGTTTCTTGGCCCGACACTGAGCCAACCAACTGCTGAATCACCTGGGGATTGGCGGAAAGGAGGGGGGGGGGCACGCAGACATGCAGATGAATGCCCGTAGTAGGCACGGACACATTTAATCATCAACTTGGGGTTGTCTGTTTAACCCTTTCTCGTTCCGATGACGTACGTGTATGTCGTCAAAACGAAACCGGAATAAAAAACCGAAAGATAATAACTTTATTGGTACCGAGGCTCTCGCAAGGCCATGCGGGAGGGTGTGCAGCACGTTCCGGCGCCAGCTATCATAGAGCGTGGTCGTGTCGCTACTGTTCTCTGCGGTGAGTTCAATGTCTTTAAAAACAACGGCACCACGCCTCTCTAAATCAAATTAACACGGAGCCGCTTGTGCGCTCTGAGATTCAGAAGTGAACGGGACACCACACCGCAACTTGTAGACGTCTCGAAATGAGAAAGGGTTAAGAGCTCTCGAATGTGTTTTCGGGGTTGAACCACAGGAAGCTTCCCAGCATGTCGAGCGAAACATCAGACACCGTGCTGGACAACATTGCGGTGCAACACGAAAAAACACGCCAGAGCGTGAGACAGAACAACGCTTAAACCTACTGCCAGTCATGGACGTTGCTTGCCTAAAATTATGGAACTGCCCGGATGAAACTTGATGCAGCAATAGCCCAAGGTGAACTTTGTAGGAACAGTTGACTGCGGGTGTTAACTGCTAACCTCGTATGGAGCAGTGCCACAGTTTGAATGCATGAGGCTGACAGAGAAAGCGCTGCTAGTGAGACCCATTAATGTGGGCTAACGAGGCATCCTTTGTCTACCCAACACTGGTTAAGCATTGCAATGATGCAAGGTGGTCGGGTGGTTCAGAGGTCTGAGCGCTGAGTTGGCAGCACTGAGATTCTGCATTAGACTCCAGGCAGCTGCCTCTAATTGAACAGATTTCTCAAGTGTAGTAAGATGATCAGCTTGGTCAGTATTGAAGAAATAAAAATAAACTCCTGTAATATTAGATTAGTTTCTGTGCTTAAATTGGCCAAATGTCAGCTTTTTACATAAATAAATTAATTAAACATATTGGTTTGACCATCACGAACATTTCTTCTGAGCAGAGTGGATGGGAATGCATAGGAAAATGCTGCCCCCTATTGTGGTCCCTTGAAGGGGTCAATAATTGTTTCTGTGGACCTCTCTCTAACATGTGGTGATGCGCCGCTCTGCGAAAGTTCATCATGAATTCTTCTGTGCACGACACGGCGGCAACAGCACAATCGCGATGGAAATTCGGCGAAAACGCCAGCAACTGTCATGAAAGAAAACAGTACAAGTTACTTATCCAACGGGACAACATAGAGGCGTGTGTGATGAGGTAGTCGTCGTGGGGATGACAGAAAGCTTTACCATGGTGATGATGTTGAGCTTATTGCTTGTGCAGCGAGCCTCATACTCAGGTCGGATCGGATCGCCCTCCTCCTCCGTCAGGTCCCAGCGGAGAGCGAGCGACGTCTGGTAGCGCTTCCAAATCTCCAGGAACACCGTGGCTGCATCACACGCCACACGGCAACTTTCAAAAGTAATCCGACTCCCGAATACTCCAGGTTTAGACGTTACATAATGCCGTCTTTTATATGATATTTTCACAGTAACTGAAAATGAGTACTTTGTTTTACTTTCATAAATACCTAAAAAAATGTGCCATGGGTGTCATGTCACGTGATGGAGTATGCATCTTTTGCAGAGCCATGCCACCCTTTTATTATTATTATTACTACACGCTTTCTTTTAACTCACTCTGTCTGTTGTCGTTGTCGTTGTTGTATCCCAATGTGGTATCGACTGCAAACTTGGTATACTTGCGTCATACTGATGACAATACTATATTCTATCATTAAACAAGAAACATTTATTTTTTTAACATTATTTTTTTATATGTTATGTTTCGGCTTGGGTCTAATTGTCCACGCTCAACTGACGTTGGCTGTAAATCACCACGGTCCCCTTACGTTGTGGCAAGCTTCGGGGCCACTTCCTGGAGTCGTGGAGTTCTGCCATTATTAGTACATTTCATAAAAGCGTGTTTTTAAAAACAGGTTTTTTTAAAAATATTACTTATTTAGTTAGACAATGGCACAAGGAAGTGGCTACCAAAGAGCTACCTCTCAAATCCCTTCAAATGCCATCTGATCCACACATCTGGGGGCAGCACTATACCAACTGCTCTGTAACCAAAATGTATGCTTGTCGCAGGGCAAATGGATATTTACCCTTTTTATTCTCAGAATTGGGATTTAGTTTAAGTGCAGAACCAAATATAATGTGCTGAGGGGTTTTTCATTTGACATTGGTAATTCAGTTGTGTCCATGTAGTCATTGCAAATGAGAAACTGGTTGAATTAGAGGCGGCTGCCTGGATTAGAACCATGAATCTCAGCGGTGCCAACTCAGCCCTCTGGACTCTGAGCCGCCTAGCTATCATGTTGGAGAGGTTCACACCCTCCAAATGCAGTGGCCGCCCTGATTAATACTGCCGGTGTATCTGAATTACAGTGGACGTTGAACATCCCGCAACACCATTTGCAAGCGTATGCCATTGTGTGCCGGCATCATGTCCACAGGTTTCCAATTTGAAAATAACCGGCAAAATAGTCAATTGGAAAATACAGAGCCATTATCGCCCCCTCCTGGAAAGTTAGCAGGACTCTCCTGAATAAGGGTCGTGATACTCAAAGAGGTGTTTCTTGGTAAACAAGCGTGATACAAAACGAGTTGTAAACAATATAAACACTTGCAAAGTGCATCTGGAAAATGTTTACGTCGCACAAAAACCACTGGAACGTTAACATATCAACGATGGGCATCAAACTCACACATTGTTCACATGTTTGGAGGGCATCCCCAATACATTATTGCCTTCTGCCGCAATGGGAGAAGGAATAAGGCAATAATGATGCCCTTCCCGTCATAGGTTTATTCATTACACCGTCATAGGTCGGTCCAAAATATATTGGTCACCATCACGATTACAAGACTGTCTCGTTGCATGTTCCATCAAAGTGAGTTTTTATCTTACTATCCTGGGCACATAACTGACATGATGTGCACCATCAAAGAAACAGGCCATCATATGCACCGGGACGAAGATGCCACAAACCCATTCACGAATCACCAGGGAACACGACAACTCCGAGCTTTAGACTGAAATAATTAATTCACCCAGAATATGCTTGATCTCGTTGTATCTAGGATGCTCAGCGTGCTCGAGCCCTGGATAGTGCTGGGATTGGGTGACTGCTGTGCATGCTAAGTAAGTCATAGGCATCTGTGGGCTGAGCTCAGTGGGTGGGCACCAGAGGGCCACGTGGGAAAAAGGTGTTGTTGTCCTCGACTATGTGCACACATCTATACTCCGCGCCTTCATCAACCCGTGCTGGCCAACGTGAAGTATGGTCAAATAGCCCCCAAGATCAGCTTGTTGTGGGGAAGCCCTCATTGGGCAGTGGATTGACAAAAGGGATATGTGAATACACATCGTCGTTAAATAGGGGCATTGCTAGACATAGTCGTGCGTGTGTCAATCACCATCATTATCGTCATCATCATCGCAATAACGTTGAAGCTTGTCGTTGGGAAATGTGCGCCAATGTTCAGCATCACTTACCCCAAAGTCCCATGAAGATTGTGAAGAATACGGTGTCCGGGTTTTCATAAATAGACGAACTCTGCACCGACACGAGCGGAGGTGCTGGTCACAATTAAACCTGGGTACAGTACCAACTGAGCATCCACATCTGTTCAATATTAACAGCAGCAGCAGCAGCAGCAAAATAACGATGCAATGACCTGATTAAAATATATTCATCGCCTGCGGTATTTTGCAGGTGGGGAATCGATCGTGCACGATTCACGTACGCTTTTATGGTTCGACTAATGCATAAAATAAAACGGTACAAATGTGACAGGAGAAAGAAGATGCATTGGGTAGTTCCTTGATGGCAGACAACCATTTCGGACACGTTCAAGCGGTAGTAAATAATTACTTGGTCGTGATATGTTCACCAATTAGGACCCCCAATACAGTTTAAAATAATTTGTCGACTTGTCTTGATAGTGAAGAAATGCTCACAAAATACCATAGCATCGGATTAATTCACGCTGGGATGTGATGGTGCATTCAGCTTCACGCACGTGTGTGTCCAAGCATTGACTTATTCCATTAATAAGCCATATTTGCTTAAACTAAACACAGTCTACCTATACGTGCGTGCTCGTGTGTTTAAAACACCCAGTGGTCAACAGTGGCGTAGTGATTAGTGCACTGCAACTACAAAACCAATATCAGCAGCAATTGCCTGACCCGGGTCCTACGCCTCCCCTCGGTCGACTGAGCACCTGGTGCGGTGTGTAAAGAACCAGCACTGGTGCTGTCCACACCACGCATTCGTGCACCGTGCCAGCCTGAATAGGTGCCGACTAACAGCACTTGCCCCAACAGTCTCTATACATATTCTTGGTTATTTCGGTAAAGTCACGTAGAAGGGAAACAATAAAATAATAATAAAAATATATATAAAACAATAAAATTCTCACGACGTTTCGGCTGCAACACAAAGCAATTGGGTAGTTCCTGATAATGATTGCTTGTGTTGCAGTCGAAACGTCGTGAGAATTTTATTGTTTTATATATATATTTATTATTTTATTGTTTCCCTTCTACGTGACTTTACCGAACGAACCAAGAATATGAATCCCTGCAGTCACGAAAGCTTTAAATCAAAAGTCTCTATACAACTATAGGGGGATCTCTGTCTTTTTAACAGCCACACAAATGGCAGCGTAGTATTTAGCATCATATGCTTCGATCATGGTTAATGATCCTACAATCTCAGCAACATGGTGCTTGCGTTCTGACCATGATGGACAACTCCAATGACCGATACTTATCCTAATCGCAAGGGGAGCATCGATGTTGTGTTTGTGCGATACCTTAGCAGAGTCGCAGGTTTCATTTAACCTCCAGAAGGTGCATCGTTTGTCACACTGGGGGCACATGACCAGGATTTCACTGAAGCTGTTGCAGATTTCTTCACTGCACACGCAGACACGCGCACACGCGTGCACGCACGCACGCATGCGCCAATGGTCATATTACGCTTGAATGAGAAGTACAATTTGGCTCAAGTCAGTGCTTACCATTGTGTTGTGCACCCCCTGCGTTTGGCATTGCCCCACTCGAAACAAGGTTGCAATAAAAGGTGGGTGCCAACTTTTAGCATTAGCCAAAGTAAAACTCACATCCAGGAAAGACTTTGCAGTAGTGTCCTGTACGAGAGTGCGGGACGCTACGGCCATGGTTAGCTAGGAGATGTTAACGACCTCGCCCGGTACACAGGGGGACGTGGGTTCGATCCCGACCCTGATGCCTGCTGCTGTATATTTGGAGTTTGCTCGTCTCTCTCCCTGTGGCCGTGTGGATTTTTGTCCGGCTCCTCCGGTTTTTCCCCTCCGCATTTAGAATCAACGTCACGCGTTTAGAGTATTTGGCTGCGATGAATGTCCACGTGATGATGAGCCACTTCGTTAAGCTGTAATTTCTGGCCAGGTCACTTCTGAAAACGAGCTATGTAGCTCAGTGGGCCTTACCTGGTAAAATAAAAATAATGTAGTTTAGTAGTATAGGTGTCGCACATGGGCCTCTCGTGTAGGTGTCCATGTGCACTCCACCGCATTCCTCCCCTCCATCCCCCCCCCCCTCAACCTACATCATGCAGTGGGTAAGCAGCCGTGTAGCAACCATTGGAGATCATCCGGTTGAGGTTGAAAGTCGTTTAACTGTCCTGTGACACGTGGCAATAAAGCAGCATGTGGTGGACCTGCAAGAGCATGTATCACACACAACACACACACAATACACACATGCAACACATCACACGCATGGTTGGGTGAGCTATGGTTGACTGACTTAACTGTGCAAACGCGACCTCCCTCCCGCCTCTCCAACTGCCACCAGCCCAGAAATTCGGTCTTGAACCGACCCGTAAACCAACCCTAATCCAAGGCAATCTCAAAGCAGACGTACGATCTGGCTGCGTACGGCCGGCGGGATGAGGGCGTCGCGATCGGTGATGGGATAGACGTCCTGCTGCGACCGCCGGAAGGCCCCCTGTGAAGTCGTCGGGCTGCTTTGGCACGCACGGCTCCCGGCTTCAGGCGGAAGAGCTTGCCCAGGCAACCGGGCGGCCCGCGATCCGAACGCGACACCTGGCCGAGGTCGCTCTCCCCGAGTGGCACCTGTTTGATTTATTTGAACGGGTGAAACACTTTGCCACGGGCACGTGATATGATACTGCGTCTTTGATACATTTCATCATCATAAAGCAACATCATCAGCCATGATCAGTCATCTGATGGATGAAGATCTCCCACGAGTTATCATCGCTCACCGTTCCTATCATGCAACAATCCGTCTGCCAAATGCCAATGTCTCTGCCTATCCCGCCCACTAATTACAAGGCCCCAACTATTGTCCATATCATGAGCACCTGCACCCGAGCCACTCTCATCTCTACATTGGACATCCTCTTGGGCACATTCCCTCCTTTGGCTGCCACTCTATCGTTGGTCTCGATCAGCAACCATCATCATCATCATCATCGCTTCTCGTGACATGTTCTGCTCAAGGCCATTTATCTTAACAGTAAATGTTCGAATCTATTTTTTTATCATGTATGTTTTTTTAAATCTGTCTGTATATTTCCGTTTCTCAATGTCTGTAAAAGTCTGCGACATTTATTATCTTTTAAAATTCGTAAATTATTGTCAAAATCATGATCAATATGGTCATCATGAAAAGATTATCATCGCAATAATCACCATCATCACAATCATTACAATCGTCGCCATCATCACAATCATTATGACCATCATCACGGTCATCAACAATTATCACAACATTCCATCACAATGATCATCATCATCATCACAATGATCAACACAATCATAATCACCCATAGGAATCATCATCACCATCACCACCAGCGTCATCTTTGCAATGACCGTCAAGTGAGCCCCTTGCCTGGACGTGCAGGATCTCAGCATAGGTGCTGAGAGGCTCTCACGGCGCGTGCACCTTCACGAAGGCGGTGCGTCCGCTCACCGACTCCTGGTCAACGGCACCGAGTTTTGGTTTCCTTCTCTTTTGTTGAACCAGGTGGGGGGACTCAAGGGGACAACAACCGCCGTCTCCTTTGCGAGAGTGGGCCATGATCACGTGTGGTTTTTTTTCTCGTCGTTTTGCGGCACAGCAGCTCCCGTGCGCCTCCAGGTCGTGGCCGCGTGTTGGTGGGGGACGTCAAGCCGAACGGTTTAGAACCCTCCCCAAAAAAACACACGGGAGAGGCAGAACACCTCTTTGTACGTCACCAACAGCCGGAATGGCACACACGCAGGAGAACAAATACACGCCCAGCCGACCACTACTGGACATCTGTGAAAAGAGAGCTTTATAGCTCATCGGATTCCTCCAGTAATAAATAAAGATTCCGCTTTTGATTCAGAATTGAGAAGCTCATTGCCACCGAGTGGGCAAGGTCAGGAATCATATCGGTCAGGGCAAGTGCTGCTTGTGAGCATCTATGAAGGCGCGCGAGAGAACGGTATGGCTGGCAGCATCACACAGGCGGCCACTTTTGTCTCACCGGAACGAATGTTTACACACCGCACCGATAGAGGACCCAAGAACGAAGTGGCTGCAATGACAGCTAAAATAATTAGCGCACTAATTATTATTGACGCACCACCATCATCTTATTCGCAACCTCCGACCCACCACTCCCCTCCCCCACCAGCCCCCCACACCCCCCACTCCCCCTGCACCCACACACGAAACCCTTTATATTGCGAATCACGGTGTCTGCGTTATTTCGCGGACACGCCGCGTCTGTGCTAACGGGTGGCATCACGGAACTGGCAAACCACGGACTGTTTCTTAGATATCCCCCCCCCCCAAACCACCTCTGTTCATTCACCAATTTAAAAAAATGGCTAAACCACTGTTAATCGGCGGATTTTGCGTGGCGGTGTAAAGTGTAGTTATTCCCATCTCTTCCGAGACATCTGACGAGCATGTAAGGGTAGGCTGAATGCCCTCCGGAGGGAGTTCCCTAGCGCTCACATCTAGCGGAGCACCTTCTGCCAGCAGTGACGTGAACAAGAAATCACACTCCTCCCACCTTCACCTCGTTCTACTGTGTGATCCACAGCTAAAGAGACACGCAGACAACTTACCTCCTTGGGCTCCGTCTCGAGCTCCAGCCACCGTCTTCAGCAGCCTTGCCCGATACTCGGACCTCTTCGTCTGCCAAACAAAATCGAGCACAGATGTAATTTTGCTCTCATTTCGCGTTAGGGGCCGTCCACAAATGACGTCACGCGACTTTGGACGATTTTTTACCCCCCCCACCCCCGTCACACGGCGTCACAAAAATAAGTCAGACCCCCCCCCTCAAATATGACGTCACAAAGCTCTGCCCCCCCCCCCAAATAGAACATGCTTCAAATCGCTTTAAACTATTGTCATTGCAGTGCGTATTTAATGTGGCGCTGCACTCTGATGTTGTAGGAGTAAACATTTATTTTAAAAAGTCTATTCAATTAAGTAGAACGTGTTGTCTATATTTAAATTTGCGCATTTTGATGTGACATCACATTTTCTCAACCCCCCCCCCGTCACACATCGTCACAAATGTCTGACCCCCCCCCCCCCAGGTGCGTGACGTCATTTATAGACGGCCCCTTACTTTGGGGTCCAAAAGGTGAAGTAACTTCACCAGAGCCTCACACGGATATGCCCTGGAAGGTAGCGTCACTGAACTTCAGTAGGCCTTCTGAATAATTACTTGAAGTTGAAATATCTTGAACTTGATGCTTTTTTAACAATACAATAATTAACATAACCCTCTGTCAATCAATTTCCGGATGGTGGCCTCCCCCATGCTGCATTGGTTATAGGGGGTTATCTGACCATATTTCAGCACGCTTGTCAGTGCGGATTGGTTAAGTAGGGGCCCAGGACTGTTTCGGATATAGCTCACTCCTGGTTAGCCTTGACCAGGAATCAATCTCAGGTCGCAAGCTTCATCGGACAGTGCGCTAACCAGTGTGCCACCGCCCCACCCCAGGCCTTATACAGCACGAGACAGTGCTGCTGTTAGACCAATTCACACTAAAAAAATGTAAAATCATATCTCAGAAGCTAAACACGATAGAACCTGATTAATAATTAGATACGTCACCACCAACGCTTGCTCAACATTGTAGACTTGAGGGTGGCCAGGAGATGTCAGTGTTGAATGTCACGAATGGCACGAAGCGGTGAGTTTCCTTCCACACAAACCCAAAAACAATCCTGATTAAATGGTATTTGCCAAGCATCTTAATGCAGGGCCCTCTATTCTAAGACTAGTTTTCCACATGCCAATTTGCAATGTAGCTTAACATCGAAATTTAACACACTGCAGGTTATCTGGGTATGAGTGTGTGCAATGTGGAGGTGATCCATTCATGGTGGAGTTGAGTGATGGAGTGAGAGATGTAAAGATCATTGGTTGTTCTTCTTGGTTCTTTCGGTAAAGTCACGTAGAATGGAAATAAAATAATAAAAATAAAACACAATAAAAAATATAATTATTTTATTTTCCTGCTCCCTCAATCTCCACGTCCACGATGGTCGGTCTGGATGATGCGGGATCTGCGCAGGCGATGTGAGTGAGGGCAGAGGGGGTAGGTGGTTCTGGAAAGGGGGGTTGGCAGGCACAGGAACGAAGTTCGGTAAAGCATGCACGTGGTCAGAAGAATCCGGATGTTTATACTGGATGATTCCGATGAGCTATGAAGCTCTTTTTTGGGGCGGGCCTGAACGTTACGATAACAAGCAATACAAAAACACGACACAGACACACGTGGTATACTCACTCATATGCTGCACGTGGTACTGAAGCTTCCTAACGTTGGTTGAAAGCGTCATTGTATTAGCCCTTGGCGCTACAGCTCTCGTAAAGATTATCCAGAATGAAAGAACATGTAATCTAACGTTTAGTTTACCTTATTTAACGCCGGACAAACACGTCAAAGTGTTGATAAACATTTTCAGACACACACCATAGGCAAAGCAGACTATTTTAATTACACAAAAATACGTTTTCACAGCTTTACTCATCGGCTGCCATACAGCTGATGAATTATTAAATCTATTTCATAAGACAGGCACATGTTGGGAAGCGTTACGTAAATCATGCATATGCATGATTTCTCAAAACTTGTTTTTCGTCTCAATACAGTACTGTATACTGAAGTGCCTTTGACTAAATTACACTGATCTCGAGAGCCAAGTGTGATTGAGCAAGGTTGTTGCGGGGCCGTAAAACTGGGGAGACAAAGGCGGCCTGCAATGGCATGGCACGTGTGGTGGTGGTGGTCCACAGTAAGTTGTGGGCAGAAGTAGGAAGAGCAGCAGCAGCAGCCTATCTCAGAATCTGTATATATACCGGAGAAATCTGATGAGCTATAAAGCTCTTTCTCACAGATGACCAGTAAGGGCGGATCAGAAAGTTACAACAAACAATAATACAAGCAGCACGCCACGCTTATATGCAGGATTCTGAGTCAGCGGGTGTTATAGTTAAGGACTGGTTTGGGTTTGATGATACGAAGTCATTTTATGTCGGGAAAATCTTACAGAGTCTCTAAAAGACAGGGTTATCCGCAGAGTCCAGTACTATGAGGGTTTGGCCAATTTCAAAATGTCATTATTGTTTCACACCGACAGAGCGCGGTAGTTTTAAGGGAATGCTCTTACCCAATAACATCTGGTAAACCGGTAGCGGTTTAGCAGGCCTGATGACTGCTGATGAGACCCAGCAAGTTGAAACCGGCTTACGAGGCACATAGACCAGTTGGACTAAAATGTCACGTTGAGGTGCTGATACTGATCCGCCCATACTGGACATCTGTGCAAAAGGGCTTCAGAGACTATGTAGATGATTGTACTGCTATAAATGTCCAAATGATGATGGGCCACTTTGTTGAGCTATCATTTGTGGCCAGGTCGCTTCTGAAAAATAAGTTAAAACCTCAGTGGGCGTTGCCTGCTAAGGATGGGGATTGTTTCGTTTTATCTGTATGTGTTTGGGTGATTTGTTGAACTTTTTGTGTGTTTTGCACTCCTATCACGTGGTTTTTGAAGTTTGTTGTTGTAACGTTCGTACCAGCCCCGACCGGACATCTGTGAAAAAAGAGCTTTATAGCTCATCGGATTCCTCCTCCAGAATGCCTACTATAATTACCCGGGAATGTCTGTCCTTAACGCTCGTGACCTCACTCCACATCGACCAGCGCCTCTCATTAATATTAATGAGCAGGTGACGTCCTCCAAATGAACACCCCCCCACCCCTCATTAATAATCATGAGGGGGTGACGTCACTCAATATGGAGTACTCCCCCCCCCCCCCGCCACTAATAATTATGCGCAAGTGACATCACTCCACATCGGACAGCCCCCCTCATGAATAATCATGAGCAGGTGACGTCACTCCACATTGAACAGCCCCCCTCATTAATAATCATGAGCAGGTGACGTCACTCCAAATGGACACCCCCTGCCATTCATAATAATTAGAGGCTGACGTCACTCCACACGGGGGGGGCCGAGGCGCCTCCTCCCCCCTCCTCGGAGTCAACTCACAACCCTCACTACAAAGGCAGAACCCTCACGTCACGTGATCTCCGTAACTCTATTAAGACATCAAAGTAAAAAGGACGTCATGATGAACAAGGGATTATAACTTTTACATGAAATAGGTCTGTGTCACCGCGCCCTTACAAACTGCACACGCATTAATGCAATGAATGTCACGTCGCCCTCTGCTTTTCGCTTGCAAGTTTCAGATTTACTGCAAAAAACCCGTCCTTGGACGGGCAAAAGGCTAATAAATAAATATTCTGCATTCTGGATTCCTCCTCCATTCTCAAGAAAAGATTCTGCTTCAAACGAGATTCGAAGCTTTCGTGACTGCAGGAATTACTCTTTGGTTCTTTCGGTAAAGTCACGCAGACATAAATTAGATAACCCCAGCCAAAATGAGTAAAAAACAAACGTTGCTGGAGAGCTTCTTAGAAAAGGGGGAAAGACCCAATGATGACCCCCCCCCCCCGTCCGTGAAAAATGTTGCAGTACTTGATTCCTTGCAAAATGTTTCTATTTGGTGTTTGAACATCTTAACACCTATATTCTTGGTTCTTTCGGTAAAGTCACGTAGAAGGGATACAATAAAATAATAAAAAATCTAAAACAATAAAATTCTCACGACGTTTCGACTGCAACACAAGCAATCACCATAGGAACTTGGGCTAATTTTTCACCTTTTGTTGGCCATGAGACGTGGCAACTCTGGGCTCAAGCAAGTTGATTTGGGTGGGAGACAGCTTTAGTGGGGAGTGGTGCATATCGTGTGCCATGTGTTGGCCTTCGTAGGTGCTACTTGCTAACAGCACTTGCCCCAACACTTAAAAAATATATTTCCTATATAGTATATATAAACACAGGGTAAACAGAGGCGCCAGCTATGGGTTCCATGGCCCAGCCCCATGTGAGCAAGGTGCTGAGGGATGGCTGCCGGTAACCACAAGGATATTTGTCAATCATGCCTAAGGCGCCATCTGCTGCACAATATTATTATGTACTAGGAGGAACTTTCGTGGTAAAAAGATGGCGAATACAGAAATGCAGACTGATTTCATAAACTGATTTCGTACGAAAATATTTGTCACATATGTGCCAAAAATGCATTACACTTACTCACGATTGTATCTAAATTGCAATACATTATATCGATACAAGTATACACCAGAACAAAACAATCTACCCAATTTTTTGCAGTAAACACTGGGAAAGAGCCACAACAATAATTTTTTGTGGTTTTCACACCTGATGATGATTGCTTGTGTTTGCAGTCGAAACGTCGCGATAATTTTATTGTTTTATATTTTTATTATTTTATTGGTTCCCTTCTACGTGACTTTACCGAAAGAACCAATAATATGAATCCCTGCAGTCACGAAAGCTTTAAATCAAAATCTTAACACCTGTTTTATTGCCAGAAAGGGTAAATACTTATTTTTTCATACAATACTTTGATACTGGCAAAAAGGTCCCATTTTTAAAGTAAACAAGTAACACGTTTAGTCCTGTTCCGACAAACAGAAAGAAAGGTCGTGCGTTCATTCAGCTCAGTCGCAGTTGGTAGGTCGTGCAGCCTCGGTGTGGTTTTTGAAGTTTTGTATCATCCTCCTGGAGAGGAGTCTTGTTCGTGTGGCTCTTTCCCAGTGTTTACTGCACAACAATTGGGTAGATTGTTTTGTTCTGGTGTAAACTTGTATCGATATAATGTATTGCAATTTAGATACAATCGTGAGTAAGTGTAATGCATTTTTGGCAGATATGTGACAAATATTTTCGTACGAAATCCGTTTATGAAATCAGTCTGCATTTCTGTATTCACCATCCTTTTACCACGAAAGTTCCTCCTAGTACATAATAATATTGTGCAGCAGATGGCGCCTTAGGCATGATTGACAAACATCATTGTACTCATTGGGCTTTTTTTCGGTAAAGTCACGTATGTAGAAATACAATAAAATTATATTAAAACAAAACAATCACGACGTTTCGATCACAACACAAGCGATCCTCATCAGGTATCAAGAACAAATCATGGAGGTAAATACAACAAAAAAGATGAGAGACGAGCATTCAACAAACCTGAAAAACATGTGAAGCACAGCCAGTCAGGCCAACAACACAGCAGCCATCCCTCAGCACCTTGCTCACATGGCGCTGGGCCATGGGACCCATAGCTGGCGCCTCTGTTTACCCTGTGTTTATATATACTATATAGAAAACATTTTTTTAAAAGTGTTGGGGCAAGTGCTGTTAGCAAGTAGCACCTACGAAGGCCAACACATAGCACACGATACGCACCACTCCCCACTAAAGCTGTCTCCCACCCAAATCAACTTGCTTGAGCCCAGAGTTGCCACGTCTCATGGCCAACAAAAGGTGAAAAATTAGCCTAAGTTCCTATCCAGAGGCCGAAGTAGAAAGGGCTGGGGCATTAAAGATGAGGGGTGGTAGGGGAGAACCACATTATGTAAAGTCGATAGAAAAGTGCTTCAACCATGATAATCCTTGCTTATATTCTTAGCTCTTTCGGTAAAGTCACGTTGAAGGGAAACAATAAAATAATAAAATATATAAAACTCAAGGAAGTGAAAGCAAATAATAAAACACTGTACTATTAAGTGCAGTAGGTAGCCCAAATGGTAGATGCGACCACAGGCCAACTGGTACAATTTGATTACATTACCTATACTGTACACTCAATATATTCCGTGAGAGTTAATGATTGGTGACCACCATGCCTGGATGCACGAGAATGTGGTGTGGCAGCCAGAGGGCATTGCAGAAAAAACCCATTCTGCAGTCTAGATACCCGCCTTCACCAAGCCATGCAGTATTGACCGGTATTGTGAAGTATGGCTAAAACAGCCCCACGATTTGCATGGCGTGGTGCAGCCCTCTGGCAGTGCCCTGTGTATGATTTACATTGAGACAATAAAACGCGACGTGCAGTTAAACTTGCCCTACACACAATAATTAGCCCATGGTCAAGCCACTTTTGGATGTAGGCCTCGCCAAGCTAACACGATCTCACAATTCTGCGATGCAATAATCCACCGAGCCCCTGCACACGAGCCAAATTAATAATTCCATCTCCGCATTGGATGTATTTTTGTCCACATTCCACTCCATGGCTGCAGCTCCGTCATTCTCAACCACAGACCATTACATCCCTTGTAGCCGTGTGTCTTGCCAAGCCAACTTTTCTTGACGGTCAACATTCGTGGGGGAAACATCAACCATTACCCATCTCAGAATTACAGCATCCAGTGGGAACACACATTCAAGAAACCACTTTTGTTTCAGATGGAATGTTAATGTTAGGCGCCTTTGAGCTGCCAAGGCATTTACTGTGCTATACAGTACAAATGCAAACGTTAGTATGAGAGCATACGGAAATACAGTGCACATGTTTAATCACGTTATGAATCCAGATTATTTTGCGTTCAATCACGTTAATAGAAGAGGTACACATACATATGGAGACAAATTTCAATTAAGTACTGCATCCCTTGAAAGTATTCTAATACATCTACCATCATTCACTTGACCAAACGAAA
The DNA here is from genome assembly GCF_048934315.1 of Petromyzon marinus. Lineage (NCBI taxonomy): Eukaryota > Metazoa > Chordata > Hyperoartia > Petromyzontiformes > Petromyzontidae > Petromyzon > Petromyzon marinus. Next base: position 9,051,510 of record NC_133680.1, read on the forward strand.
ATAATTGTTGGCTGGCCCATCCCTGGCGATTTGGCTGACTATGCCGATGAGGCAAAAGTCGCAAGTTAGGGCGAAGGTGAAAACAGTGGACGGTATTCGTAGCTCATGGCACCTCCGATTAGCATGGTTGGCTACACATGGTGCGAAAGAAGTTCAACATAAATGGCAGCACTGACCGGTGGGGGTGTGTGCACCTCAAACCGACTGTGGCTTGTAGCTACCGGAGTGTTTCCTATAATAGCAATACTGTATACAATCATTAAAGCACGTGTAACCCAGTAAACATGCAACGATGAGGCCAATCTAGAAATCTAGAAATGCAACGATGGGCCAACGTTGTTGGCATGTTGAAATTATTGGACCAACGCTCACAATGATACCACAGCCAGAGTGTGATGGACTTGCTATCTTGAGGTTGCCTGTTTGGTGTCTCGGCGTGGCAGTTCAAAGAATGCCCACGTTTTTCTTATGGGGCTGTCCATAAATGACGTCACGCGATTTTGGACGATTTTTGACCCTCCCCCCTCGTCACACGGCGTCACAAAAAGTCAGACCCCCCCTCAAATATGACGTCACAAAGCTCTGCCCCCCCCCCACAAATAAAACATGCTTAAAATCGATTTTTAAACTATTGTCATTGTAGTGCGTATTTAATGTGGCGCTGCACTCTGATGTTGTAGGATAAAACATTTATTAAAAAGTCTATTTAATAAAGTAGAACGTGTTGTCTATATTTATTTAATGTTGCGCATTATGATGTGACGTCACATTTCTCAACCCCCCCCCTCTTCGTCACACATCGTCACAAATGTCTGACCCCCCCCCCCATAGGTGCGTGACGTCATTTACGGACGGCCCCTATATCCCTCTGCTCACCCATCAGTGTACAATACACGACATGGACCACAGTCGATGGGCAGGTCTGGCCAGTGTGGAAGAGTAGGCCAAAACACCCTCCAGAGGAGTTCACCACTCGAACGCACTCTTGTGGAAGCCCTTCCACCAGCTGTGGTGTGACCGCGCAATTGCAGGGTTGCACCTTTGCCATATTTAATAAAACGCACACCTGCCCGGGGTTTTAACATGAAAATGAAATAAAAAGTCACATTTCACACGCACACACGCACCACATATCCGCCGCGATATTATTAATAAAAATCCATCTTTATCCACCCATGTGTAATGAGAGAGCGCCATCTAATGGGCGGAAAGAGGTCACCGCACGGCCACCACCGGGTCGCGGCTATCCAATCCCAAGCGGGGATATTTTTGGGCCAAAGTTCATGGGCGGAGTCAAAGGGGAACGTGCGGGAACCATCGGGAAGGCTTCACGAGGGGGCGTGGCTAGAGGCGAAGCTTAGCTCCGCCGAGAGGGGTATAAGCAGGGGCAGGGGAGGACTCGGGGGTCGGTGTGTGAAGCCTCGAGTCCTGACCACGTCACTGCACAAGCCTCTCCTCGCCATTGACCACGTGGCGGCACGCCGCCAGTCAGCGGCGGGATCGGGGAGTGGGAGAGAGGCGGACCTCAACGGCGGAACAGAGGGAATGGCTCGTCGTCGGCCGTAGAGAGAAGGGAAACGTACGGGGGTTAGCGGGAGTGAGCTGTGCAAGAATTCTATCAATAAAAGACGCCAGTCAAGATCGTCGTGGAAGTCGTTTATCACACATGTACAGTCACTGAGTGAAAGCCACACAGCTGATTTTGAAATAAAATAAAGCAGACGTCACCTTCATATAACTTAGAATTGCTGTGTTATGTATAATATACACTTCTATCGATCTAGGACCCATAATCTTTCGGAGAGGGACCTTGGCTATTACATCTGGCAGCCCACCAGCATTGATTCAAGCGAGCCTGATTGCTAATGAGACACTGGATGTCGAAACCGGTCCAGAGTTTGCTTGTACTGAATCGCGGCTGATGAGATTTTACTGGTAAGAACCTCCTGGTTACACCAGCCCACAGGGGATGATTGTGTCCGTCCGTCCGTTGTGCATCCAAAAATGGGAGGGGTGGGGCTGGGTGGAGAGGGGAGGGTGGGGAGGAGCTGGGTGGGGAGGGAGGGGCTGGGTGGGGAAGGGAGGGTGGGGAGGGTGGGGAGGATGGGGTTGGGTGGGGGGATAGGAGGGGTGGGGCTGGGTGGGGAGGGGCTGGTCACCCCGTGGTGCCCTTATAAAACTCACCATTTAACCTACTCACGCCGGCTTGTGCCCGCCCTCACAGTCGGGCATATTTGCGGAATACACCACGCCGCCGTTGACCCTGGCCATTGACCGAGCAACCCAACGTTCCTACCAGCTCCCTCCGCAGAAATGTGTTTCACTCTCAGAAGGGCACATGGGGCCGAAGGGTTGTGTAATAAATACCTTTCTTTTTTATGTGGAGAGACAGATATATAGAGAGAATGTAGCCTAATTATCTGTAACAACTCCAGGAGACACTGTTCTTGTGATGATCTTTATTGAAGACACGTAAACTTGACAGGCGAAGACCCCGACTCTAACAGCAGCCCCGAGCTTCTCCTCTCGACCCCTTTAATCCCCAGCATGGCCATCCCCTGACCCGTGGCCACGCCCCTTCTCTAGAACCTTCTCGATGGCTCTCGGTCCCTGATCCACACCTGTCCCTTCTATCACTTGACCACAGCCCCTATTTTCGATCCTTCTCGTAGACCCTAGATCGTTCCCCTATCTGCACCCTTAACATGTCATTACCCCCTGTGGCCCCTAGTCTCTTCCTTTGCTAATTCCCTGTCATTACCCTCTGTGACCGCTAGTCCGCTGCACTGTATTTACATATCTAATCCATCGGCTTTCCTCGACCAATACAGTTTTATGATTCATAAATGATAATTGATTTTAATTCAAGAAAACCAAACTGCCGATTAGTCACATATCACGATCAGACCCAAAATATAATAATTGTGCCTCATTATTATTGAAACTGCGTTGTTTCGTATAATCTGCACAACGACAACTAGTTTATTTGTATGTTTAAGTGATTTGTTTACCTTTCCTATACTTTGCACTCCTATCGTGTTTTTTCCGTATTGTTTTTTTGTTGTTGTAACGTTTTGGCGCCTACTAGGCATCTGTCACAAGAGAGCATGATAAATAACGATTCAGATTCTTTAGATTTCAGAATGCGTAAACTGCTTTCCCGCAAAATGGGTCCTCTGGTTTTCCCTCCACATTTGGAAACATGTATTGAAATGGCTGAGATTATTTTGGTGCTATAAATGTCCAAATGATGATGGGTCACTTTGTTGAGCTATCATTTGTGGCCAGGTCGCTTCTGAAAAAAGCTAACACCTCAGTGGGCTTTGCCTGGTAGGATGGTGATGGTTTAGTGTTTTATTTATGTGTTTGGGTGATTTGTTTACCTTTCTTGCACTTTGCACTACTATCATGGTGTTGTTCTGTTTGTTGTTTTAACGTTCTTACCCCCATGCCTCCAACTGGACATGAGAAGAAAAATATCTTAACAGCTCATCGGATTCTATCTGCAGCACAGCTGTCAACCCATACGGTTTACCCCGTATTCTTGTACAGGGAAATTGAGTTTTCAGGTCCATACGATGTACAGCCGTTTCAATACGGGCAACAAAAACATTTGTCCATTTGCTTGTGTTTCTCCCTTGTGATAGGACTTTGTAGGAACTTTGAGATTTATAAGGGGCACGGGATGACCAATAATGTCTGAATTGGTCTGTAATAAGGTAGGGCACTGATAAGGGGTTGACAGGTTTGCTATTTGTTTGTGTTTCTCCCTTGTGATTGGGACTTTGTAAGATGAACGTTGAAATTTGTAAGAGGCACGGGATGACCAATAAGGTCTGAATTGGTCTGCAGTAAGGCAGGCACTGATAAGGGGTTGACAGGTTTGCTATTTGTTTTGCGTTTCTCCCTTGTGATGGCACTTTGTAGGATGAACGTTGAGATTCATAAGGGGCACGGGATGACCAATAAGGTCTGAATTGATCTGTAATAAGATAGCGCACTGGTAAAGGGTTGAAAGGTTTGCTGCAGTATAAATAAATACAGTATTATAATTCTGATGCCCGCCCCCCCCCGTCAAAGTGTCACGTGCTCCCCGAGACGCGCGCTGATTGGCTCTCTTGCTAACCCATTTATCGCCATTGGGTGGCGACCACTTCCGTTGTTGTCGTGACCTGGAGTCACCCCGCCCGACGCGCTCGCTGTTCATGCGGACTACCATTTCCGATCGCGCGCTCGCCGTCGTTAATGCGGACTATCACATCTGATCGCTGTCGCCGTTGTAAATGCTAGTGCGGACAGGCCCCACTCGCCGCGGAGTGACGTCACTTTCCGGGCTGTCGCAAGCGCGAACGACGCCGCTTGAGGGGCGTTGGCTCGCCCCTACAAAACGCGCGCGGGTCCATCCGTCGGCATCGGTCGCGATAGGGCGACGAAGCGGCCTACAAACGCGTCCACATCGGCGACAACCGTGAGGTGAGCGATGCGAGGAGGGGGTGGCGGACGCGAGATGCGAGACGCCAGGGGTTGTGGTGGGTTGAGGCCTAATGGTGCCGCAGCTAAGGTCGCAAGTTGTCAGCGTTTTAGTACCTGTTATGATGTTGTGTTGACATTACGATGTTGACACGCGTGTATTTACCAAATATTTTTTCAAGAAAGTACCAATAAAATGCTGCGATATTTGACATCCCCGGCACGTCTGCTTTGAACATCTGTCCAATTATTTTTTTTCCTTCCCAAATTTGACCCAAATTCAGTGGTTTGAATTCGTTCGCAGCAGATCATTCTAATACGATCGCATCCGAGCAGTGTGTGTACACTCGAGGAGATGGAGCGATGGAATCGCTTCGTGCCTACAGGTATTTGGTGGGTTGTTACATCCCGGGATTCAGAGGGGGTGGCTGCGGCCCGGGGGGGCATCGGGAGAGACTTTAATCCAGGAGGTCTAATGATGATTTCATCCAGCAGTTAATAGCCCATGGCTGCTGTTGCTGCTGCTGCTGGTGTACAATGTGCAGTCCGTTTGTCAATCCACTGCTAGATGAGGGCCTCCCCACCTTGTGCGGGTCGCGTGGTTTACTTCACCAAGTCTCACGTTGCTCGCAGTGTGGATTAAACGCGCGGGGGAGTGTACACAAACGACTATAGATGTTCTCTCTGCTACCCACACTGACGCGCCTTCGTGTGGATGGAGAGCAACGGCTGCAGTATTGTATAGTATCATGATTTGTACTTTTTTTTTGCTTTAACGGTGGACTAATTATCGTGTGCAGTATGATGCCATTATTGTGATAAGCGTGGTGTGTGATTTTGTAATATATGGCCCAATACGTATGTATGATGAACTTCTTTCGCACCGTACGTAGCCAACCGTGCTTATCGGAGTTGCGAAGTGCTGCCAACGCTCAATATCCGTGGTGGATGTACACAATATATGAAGTTTCAAGGGATGAAATGGGGGTCCCCTAGCCCCCCTTCGTCCGGTCACGTGCCCTGCCCGGTTCACCCGGGGTGTCGCGGCCTGCCTCGACCTGGGTGACACCCCGACCCTGCCCTCTAGTGAGGCATGTTGTGCCTTGCTCACGCTGGTGTCATAGAGAGTCACCCCATCTACAGTACCCGTCATCACCTGGTACTGTCTCAACACACTAGTGACATAATTTATGTCGCTACAGATGTCATTTGTAGAGACTAAGAAATCCACTCCGGTGTCAGTCAAACATGCATTCACTTGGCTGTAATGATTTTGTATACGTCTGCGGGGTTCTCCTTTTACAACTCATCGAGACCAACTTATGTCCCAATTTGTTTTTCTTAATTCTGGCTTTAGTTCGGCACCGTGTTTGGTTTCGGCTGCACTCGCATTTCTAGATTTGAAGCTCTCGTGACTGCAAGGATTCATACTCTTTGGTTTTATTCGGCGAAGTCGCGTAGATAATATAAAAGAAAATAAAAGAAAACAATTAAATCACGACGTTTCGGAGGCAACACAAGCTTCCATCTTCAGGTGGAATAGCGCAGAATATCTGTGTCAGGAGCACAGTTCAGAGACGACCGGGATTATATACAGGTTAAGGGGGGGGGAGGAGTCGGTAAGGGGGCGTGGGTGGGTAGGAGGGCTGGGTTAAGCAGCCTTTTGATAGGCTGCTGTGGGCAACAACCACTTCGCACTGCACGAGAGTGGGTAAAACCCACCTTTTGCAAACCTACCGGTTATTAGAGATTTGTCCACGAGGCCATCCAGATTTACAAACACAGACACAACTTCAACCGAGAGGATGGTTTCAAATTGAGCAATCACTGGAAAGATGTTATAAATCAAGTCAAACGTTAGCTGCCTTTCAATTTTTTGTACAGCCATTTCCTTTTTTCAGAGGTTGTATATCAAACTTTAGCTACCTTATAATTGAACAGTCGATTGCCGCCTCTTTCAAAATCCTCCCCCCGACCCCCCACTCAGCATAACAAAAGGTGGGTTTTACCCACTCTCGTGCAATGCGAAGTGGTTGTTGTCCGCAGCAGTCTATCAAAAGGCTGCTTAACCCAGCCCTCCCACCTACCCACGCCCCCTTACTGACTCCTCCCCCCCCTTAATTTGTATATAATCCCGGTCGTCTCTGAACTGTGCTCCTGACACAGATATTCTGCGTTGACTATGCCACTTGAAGACGGAAGCTTGTGTTGCCTCCGAAACGTCGTGATTTAATTGTTTTATTTTATTTTGTTTTATTTTATCTACGTGACTTTACCGAATAAAACCAGAGTATGCACTTGCATTGTTTGGAAACGTGACCATGTCACCACACTGATCGGTGTGGGTTGGTGAAGGAATGCACTGCCTATTTGATTGGCCTTATTAATGCCTTGTATAATTACTATTAATAAATAATTTACTATTGCTTTAAGAGTAGTTACAACAGTTAAGTACTTGGTTACTACTGACAGCAGAGTGGTAGCAAAGGAATGTTCATCAAATAATCCGAACTGAAGTTGAACTGAAACTAAAGCCAGTGACAGAGACAACCTGTCATGTTTTACAATAAACAAGTCCAGCATGCAGATGCGTCTGTATGCTCACTTATACAGGGTGATCCCACTACAATACCTTAATAGGGAGAAATGCGAGAACTCGGGTTTGTAATTTAAAGCCTTTACAGCTCTCCAAACTAGCTCATCACACTTATTGAGTCAACACTTTCCGGATACAATTGCCCAACATAGACGGTGTGATTTGTTTGCATCATTCAATGATAACTGAGAAAAAAAACTAAGAGGGTCATTGTAAACGAGTGCAGTGTCTGCTTAAATGGCTCACCTTGGTGAGACTGCATTATGATATAACCACGATTACTTCAGTTATCAAAATTACGGCAATTTAACCTATAAAAGGCATTTTTGGTCTGTCCGTCTTTGTATGGATGCAACTTGCGACAGATTTAACTCGCAAACCGTGGGGTTTACTTTTCAAAAAAGTATCCAGATACCACGCGATAAGCCCCGTGGTGAGCCAGCGCTATTCGTATTTCACATCCGTCAACTTTAAAGTAGTTAAACTAACAATTTAGTGTTATTAATTATTATATTACTACGCTGAGGGCACGCCAAAGCACGCATCTGCACGCATCTGCGCATGCGCGAAATGCTGACCGGTGGTTGCCTCCTAGTAACGCACATACGTGATCAGTGGGGAGAGAGGGAGATTTTAATTTGCGTAAAACATACACACGACGCTGAGGTAAATTCTTCACAGTGTGATGTCCTCTTCTCCCCCTCCACCTCAATGTGTGCACTTAGTACTGTAGGGTCGGTAGATAATACTGTAGAGTTTGTAGTTACTGCTATGGTAGAGCGGGTGGTGGGGGGGGCGGTGTAGCAGCCCAGCCTGCCAAGGTGCCACCTCGGCTGGCTGGGAAATTAGGCGAGGCCGGGGGCTCTGCACGGGACTAGGCCTCATCACGGCACTATGTTAAGTTAGTAGTTAACTGTTATAACTACTACCTTAACATAGTTCCCAGACGACCTGCTTGTCAGTTTTGATGTGGTTTCCTTATTCACCGAAGTTCCGGTGACACCATCGCAATCAATTCTAGATTTAAAGCTTTCGTGACTGCTAAGATCCATACTCTTTGGTTCTATTTGGTAAAGTCACGTAGGTGAAAATAAAATAACAAAAAATCACGACGTGTTGTGGCCGAAACGTCGTGATTTTTTGTTATTTTATTTTCACCTACGTGACTTTACCCAATAGAACCAAAGAGTACCATCGCAATCATTGAAGAATTGGTTCATCAAGGACTGCATACTGATGTACCCCCCCTGGTGAGACACTGCTTAACCAACACATACTTCACCTGGAATGGAACTTTCTACAAATAAACTGAGGGCACCCCAATGGGCTCCAACCTATCTCCGGTTGTAGCCAACGTGTTCATGGAAAAATTTGAAACTGACGCAATCCAGACTGCCACTCTACACCAGACCTTATGGAAGAGGTACGTGGATGACACTTTTGTCATCTGGCCACATGGCCGGCCTGCTCTAGACCAATTCCTCGACCACATCAATTCCACACACCCAGCCATCAGATTTACCATGGAGGTTGAAAAAAATGGCAAACTACCCTTTTTGAATGTCTTAATTAAAAGGAGACCTGATGGTTCAATGAGCCACTCTGTCTACAGGAAAGCTACCCATACGGATGCTTACTTAAAATCAGATTCCCACCACCATCCATCCCAGAAGAACTCCCTCATCAACACTCTATACCATAGAGCCCAATGCATTTCCGACCAGGAACACATTGCCAGTGAACTCAAGCACGTACACCAAGCTCTCAAGGCTAATGGTTACTCTGACTACACAATCCGCAAAGCCATCACTCCAGTCATGAAGAAGGATCCTCTTGAGGAGCCATTCAAAACCATCACCTTACCCTACATTGCGGGGGTCACAAAAAAGATCTCCAAAATCCTGAATAAACACAAGATCCAATTACGATTCAACACGGTACATAAAATCCGTGATCTGGTTCCGTCTGTAAAAGATGTCGTTTTAGACATACAGTACCCGGGCGTTTACAAACTAAGTTGCCTCTGTGGTAGCAGTTACATTGGAGAAACCAAACTACATGTCTCGGACCGCATCCGTGAACATGAAGCAGACTTGAAACACGGTAGGACGAACTCCTCAGCCATGGCAGATCACTGTTATCATTCAGTGGGCTCACATGACATTGACTTCTCCAAGACGGAGGTTCTCTGCAAGCCATCCGGCTACCATGAGAGATTCGTTCATGAGGCCATCCAGATATACAAACACAGAGACAATTTCAACCGAGAAGATGGATTCTGGCTTGGTAACCACTGGAAAGATGTTATAAACCATTTCGGTTCTTAATTGATTGTATTTTATGGTGACCTTCAGACCGCAGTCCATTTGCTGGCACTGCCTCTTAATACCATTCACACGACGGTCAATGGTATGGTTTATAGCATGTATAATAATAAATAATATAACATTGTAATGTTTAACATAATTCATAAGGCAATATATAGTATCGTAATTGTATAGTGAATATACAGCAGTGTGATATATAGGGTTGATAGAATGAGACATAGTGTACTACTGTTACAAGCCTAATATTTTATAGTCTAAAGTATAGTGTAGTGTATAGTAACGCATTGTATAATTCAAAGGTGGAATTTTGGCTATGGATATGATATTATACCATGTAGTTTAGATTGGAAGTTATATATTGTATTGTATAGTAGTCCAGTTTATAGCATAGTTATAACGCAACACAGGACAGAGCAGCGCACCTTGGCTGTTCCCTTATTTCCTTTTCTGTGTGCTCGGTCACCACCCTCCTTCGATCCGGTGGCGGTGCTGGGTAACATGCTAATTCATATGTTAATTCCGCCCACACAGCTTAAAAAGACGCGGTCCTTGCTTGGCAGTGTTCACTCAAGCGCTGTCTTCTGGACAGTCCTGTTTATTCACCTGAAGAAGGCTACTTGTGTTGTGGCCGAAACGTCGTGAGACTCTTATGTTATTATTTTTATTATTTTATTTCCTTTCTACGTGACTTTACCGAAAGAACCAAGAAGAGGAGCCTAGATACTATTATAGAGTCGGTAGATACAACTATAGAGTCGGTAGAAACTACTGTAGAGTCGGTAAATGTCACTGTAAAGGCAGTAGATGCTACTGTAAAGGCAGTAGATGCTACTGTAAAGGCGGTAGATGTCACTGTAAAGGCGGTAGATGTCACTGTAGAGTCGGTAGATGTCACTGTAAAGGCGGTAGATGCCACTGTAAAGGGGGTAGATGCTACTGTAAAGGCGGTAGATGCTACTGTAAAGGCGGTAGATGCTACTGTAAAGGCGGTAGATGCCACTGTAAAGGCGGTAGATGTCACTGTAAAGGCGGTAGATGCCACTGTAAAGGCGGTAAATGTCACTGTAAAGGCGGTAGATGGCACTGTAAAGGCGGTAGATGCTACTGTAAAGGCGGTAGATGTCACTGTAAAGGCGGTAGATGCTACTGTAAAGGCGGTAGATGCCACTGTAAAGGCGGTAGATGTCACTGTAAAGGCGGTAGATGTCACTGTAAAGGCGGTAGATGTCACTGTAAAGGCGGTAGATGTCACTGTAAAGGCGGTAGATGTCACTGTAAAGGCGGTAGATGCCACTGTAAAGGCGGTAGATGTCACTGTAAAGGCGGTAGATGTCACTGTAAAGGCGGTAGATGCCACTGTAAAGGCGGTAGATGCCACTGTAAAGGCGGTAGATGCCACTGTAAAGGCGGTAGATGTCACTGTAAAGGCGGTAGATGTCACTGTAAAGGCGGTAGATGTCACTGTAAAGGCGGTAGATGCTACTGTAAAGGCGGTAGATGCTACTGTAAAGTCGGTAGATGTCACTGTAAAGTCGGTAGATGCCACTGTAAAGGCGGTAGATGCCACTGTAAAGGCGGTAGATGCCACTGTAAAGGCGGTAGATGCCACCGTAAAGGCGGTAGATGTCACCGTAAAGGCGGTAGATGTCACTGTAAAGGCGGTAGATGTCACTGTAAAGGCGGTCGATGTCACTGTAAAGGCGGTCGATGTCACTGTAAAGGCGGTAGATGTCACTGTAAAGGCGGTAGATGCCACTGTAAAGGCGGTAGATGTCACTGTAAAGGCGGTAGATGTCACTGTAAAGGCGGTAGATGTCACTGTAAAGGCGGTAGATGCCACTGTAAAGGCGGTAGATGCCACTGTAAAGGCGGTAGATGTCACTGTAAAGGCGGTAGATGTCACTGTAAAGGCGGTAGATGTCACTGTAAAGGCGGTAGATGTCACTGTAAAGGCGGTAGATGTCACTGTAAAGGCGGTAGATGTCACTGTAAAGGTGGTAGATGCTACTGTAAAGGCGGTAGATGTCACTGTAAAGGCGGTAGATGTCACTGTAAAGGCGGTAGATGTCACTGTAAAGGCGGTAGATGTCACTGTAAAGGCGGTAGATGTCACTGTAAAGGCGGTAGATGTCACTGTAAAGGCGGTAGATGTCACTGTAAAGGCGGTAGATGTCACTGTAAAGGCGGTAGATGTCACTGTAAAGGCGGTAGATGTCACTGTAAAGGCGGTAGATGCTACTGTAAAGGCGGTAGATGCTACTGTAAAGGCGGTAGATGTCACTGTAAAGGCGGTAGATGTCACTGTAAAGGCGGTAGATGTCACTGTAAAGGCGGTAGATGCCACTGTAAAGGTGGTAGATGCTACTGTAAAGGCGGTAGATGTCACTGTAAAGGCGGTAGATGTCACTGTAAAGGCGGTAGATGTCACTGTAAAGGCGGTAGATGTCACTGTAAAGGCGGTAGATGTCACTGTAAAGGCGGTAGATGTCACTGTAAAGGCGGTAAATGTCACTGTAAAGGCGGTAGATGCTACTGTAAAGGCGGTAGATGCAACTGTAAAGTCGGTAGATGTCACTGTAAAGTCGGTAGATGCCACTGTAAAGGCGGTAGATGCCACTAAAGGCGGTAGATGCCACCGTAAAGGCGGTAGATGTCACCGTAAAGGCGGTAGATGTCACCGTAAAGGCGGTAGATGGCACTGTAAAGGCGGTAGATGCTACTGTAAAGGCGGTAGATGTCACTGTAAAGGCGGTAGATGCTACTGTAAAGGCGGTAGATGCCACTGTAAAGGCGGTAGAAGTCACTGTAAAGGCGGTAGATGTCACTGTAAAGGCGGTAGATGTCACTGTAAAGGCGGTAGATGTCACTGTAAAGGCGGTAGATGCCACTGTAAAGGCGGTAGATGTCACTGTAAAGGCGGTAGATGCCACTGTAAAGGCGGTAGATGTCACTGTAAAGGCGGTAGATGTCACTGTAAAGGCGGTAGATGCCACTGTAAAGGCGGTAGATGTCACTGTAAAGGCGGTAGATGTCACTGTAAAGGCGGTAGATGCCACTGTAAAGGCGGTAGATGCCACTGTAAAGGCGGTAGATGCCACTGTAAAGGCGGTAGATGCTACTGTAAAGTCGGTAGATGTCACTGTAAAGGCGGTAGATGTCACTGTAAAGGCGGTAGATGTCACTGTAAAGGCGGTAGATGTCACTGTAAAGGCGGTAGATGTCACTGTAAAGGCGGTAGATGTCACTGTAAAGGCGGTAGATGTCACTGTAAAGGCGGTAGATGCCACTGTAAAGGCGGTAGATGTCACTGTAAAGGCGGTAGATGTCACTGTAAAGGCGGTAGATGCCACTGTAAAGGCGGTAGATGCCACTGTAAAGGCGGTAGATGCCACTGTAAAGGCGGTAGATGCCACTGTAAAGTCGGTAGATGTCACTGTAAAGGCGGTAGATGTCACTGTAAAGGCGGTAGATGTCACTGTAAAGGCGGTAGATGTCACTGTAAAGGCGGTAGATGTCACTGTAAAGGCGGTAGATGCCACTGTAAAGGTGGTAGATGTCACTGTAAAGGCGGTAGATGTCACTGTAAAGGCGGTAGATGCCACTGTAAAGGCGGTAGATGCCACTGTAAAGGCGGTAGATGCCACTGTAAAGGCGGTAGATGCTACTGTAAAGTCGGTAGATGTCACTGTAAAGGCGGTAGATGCCACTGTAAAGGCGGTAGATGCCACTGTAAAGGCGGTAGATGCCACTGTAAAGGCGGTAGATGCCACTGTAAAGGCGGTAGATGCCACTGTAAAGGCGGTAGATGCCACTGTAAAGGCGGTAGTTGTCACTAAAGGCGGTAGATGCCACTGTAAAGGCGGTAGATGCCACTGTAACGGCGGTAGATGCCACTGTAAAGGCGGTAGATGTCACTGTAAAGGCGGTAGATGCCACTGTAAAGGCGGTAGATGTCACTGTAAAGGCGGTAGATGCCACTGTAAAGGCGGTAGATGCCACTGTAAAGGCGGTAGATGCCACTGTAAAGGCGGTAGATGCTACTGTAAAGTTTTTCGTTACTGCTACTGTAGAGCAGGCGGTAGTGGGGGGCGGTATAGCAGCCTCGCCCCAGCCTGCCAATGTGCCACTGCTCGCAGTATGTAGTTTCTTTGTCAGCTGATATATATTTGTTATGTACAAATATCGCCCTCAGAGTTTAGTATTTCAAATTACTGTTTGCTTTGCTTGTGGAGTTTTTGGTGACTGAGCTGAGATACAACAGGATGCTGTTCTCATGAGGTGGTCTGGATTGAAACATCAACTCTCAAGTAGGCGTTAGCTGGGTGCAGAGCTGTGGACATGAGTCACCTGAGCAAGCCGTCCGCTTTCATAATGAGAGGCGTCCATTTCCACTAATCCGCTATGCACTCATGCACATGAATTTGCATTGCTTGGTGAGTCTATCGACCCCATGTTTGCCTGGTTTAACACAGCTTGAGTACATGCTTGGCTGCTTGCCCATGAAAAGCCTATCATAGCTTGGCATCATTGTGTGGATTTTAGTACGGTTTCCTGCCTCTGACTCACTGCCGATGGCATGTGGATGGAAATCTCTGGACAATAGTGCGATGTAATAATAGGGTTTTCCCTTCTTTTCTGGCAACAAAACTGAAACCTTTTACAAGGATTCATGTGTGCATTTACCAAAATACTTGTGGTCAAAATGCAAAAAACATACTATGATAACATATGCATTGTGCTTGAAACTGATTGGTCCACACCAGATGGCTTTCTTTTGAGCCCTTGACCCAATTGGTGCTAGACCAGAGGATGCCAAAAGGCGTTCAGCTCAAAGACAATGCACTATGAAAGTAATGAGAGCTCGGGGTAAGTATCTACATCATTAGACCTCCTTTGCCAGTACCAAAATATAATAATAGGGTATGTCCGTGTGTGTGTGTGTGTGCGAGTCGATGTGTGTGCGTGCGTGGGGTGTGTGTGTAGACAACTAATATTTACAAATTTAGTTTGTCAATTTGAAAATAATAATGTGTCTTAAGTCCATGTGTGCGTATGAGTCGACGTGCATGTGTTTAAGTCGATGTGTGTGTGAGTCGATGTACATGTGTGTGTATGTGTACGTGGACGTCCATGTGTGTGTGTGTGCAAGTCGATGTGTCTGTGTGTGTACGTCGATGTGTGTGTCCGAGTCGCTGTATGTGTGTACGTCCATATGTGTGTGTAACTCCATGTGTGTGTATATCTATAGTTGATATATATGTGTGTGAGTTTCTGTGTGTGTGTGCAAGTCGATGTGTGTGTGGGTCGATGTATGTGTGTAAGTCTGTGTATATGGGTCCATGTGTGCGTGTAAGTTGATGTGTGTGCGTACGTCAATGTGTGTGAGTCCATGTGTGTGTAACTCCATGTGTGTCTATCTAAAGTCGATGTCTGTGTGTGGGTCCATATGTGTGTGTGTGTAAGTCGATGTGTGTGCGTGGGTCCATGTTTGTGTGTAAGTCCATGTGTGTGTGAGTCGCTGTATGTGTGTACGTCGATTTGTGTGTGTAACTCCATGTGTGTATATCTAAAGTCCATTTCTGTGTGTGTGAGGCCATATCTGTGTGTCTGGTTTTTTCGCCCGGGCAACGCCGGGTACTTTAGTTATATATAAAAGCAAACTAAGCACATCTCATATTCTTGGTTCTTTCGGCAAAGTCACATAGAAGGGAAACAATAAAATAACAAAAATATTAAACAAGAAAATACTATTGTTTCCCTTCTAGGTGACTTTGCCAAAAGAACCAAGAATATGTATTCCTGCAGTCACGAAAGCTTCAAATCAAAATTTAAGCACATCTCCTTTTTCTAAATCTGCACATGTACATAGCAAATATATTCTGGTCCATGACCTTGTTGCAAATGGTGGGCAACCTGCAAGACCACATGCGGTCCATGAAGTTCCTCATTGTGGCCTAGTATATTTAGGCTTATGTGCGTACACTAGCACGATTTTCAAGTTTGTGGCCCATGTGGCTGTTCATGTAGCCCACAAGCTAGTCTAGGTTGCTCATTGCTGCATTATTGGCTTACCAGATCAATAATATTGCGCATCATTTAAGAAAGCAAATTGGACCAGTTTTGACATTTTGGATCTCATCACAGGTTTCAACCTGAGACTCCAGAAGGTTGAAACCAGCTGACTGAATTTTGCCTATGAGAAGTTTTACTGTACTTGTTAACCAGCGGAACAAGAGAGAACACAGAGATGCAAATAAAAAAAATCTGTATTCAGTGGTCTTGTGTTTAAGGACAAAATGGGCAGGTGTATAATTTGTTTACATTTTGTATTTAAACTAACGAGAGACCTTTCTAATTTTATTTTTAGAATGACTCTTCATCTTCAAAAGATGCTTTTCCCCATGCTATTTTGCGTTCTTCTTGGAGCTCTTCATGTCACTGCACAAGGTAAGAGGTTTTGTTACCGTTTTAGTCATTCAATTGTATTTTGTGCATATATAAAATAGGACAGCATGAAACATCTTGGCCAATTGATGTACGAACAAAGTTGAGTTCTCTATTTGTTTCCTGCACTAGGGTGTGGCCTGATTGGTAATAACTAAAATTGTTGCAATTTTTACAATTTATAATAATTTACAGCCCCTTTTTTTAATCCACGGTGAGATGGTCATGCCATGTTGGTCATGGAAATTATTTGACCATACTTCGCTATTACCGTCGGTGTGGGTTGGTGAAGGGGATTGCCCGGGACTAGTAAAGATATCACTCGCCATTGATAGTAGCTGTGGCCAGGAATCCTATTCAGGTCATCACTACGTTTGTTGTACAGTGCTCCGTCCCAATGAGCCCCCGCTCAACTAAAAAAACCCCAATAATGTTTCAACACTGAAGAGCGTTCCTTGAGAAGTTCGATTTTATGTGAATACGGTGCCGATAATTGCTACGTGTTTAGTGTGGAAAACAAGACTATATTTTAATGAGAGTGAATTTCAGGTAATAAACTGGTTTCGACATTCATCTGAGAGTCTCCTGAAGGAATGTGTAGACTTTGGGTCAGTTATGTATTTATTATGGGTGGTGGCTTTGTGTAAGTTCAGTGTAAGTGTGCATATATGTATGATCCTGGTGAGTACATTCAGATCTATTTGTAGTAATCTGGTTAGATAGTGGTGTGGCAGAGTGCTTGGTTAAGAATTTAATTCATGATCATCTCATTTGTGAGTTTACTGCCCATCCATCACTTCAGTTTTGATCAAATAAATACCACATTGGTGCTATGCAGAGACCACCTGCAATGTGAACATGACTCATTATGAATTTGTCTCATGGCACTACACTAAGTGTCTCATGCTGATAATATAATCACGTTTCAGAATGTGCGCCCTTGTAAGTTGCACTGATTCCCAGCTATGAAACTGCTGAGTGGTCAAAGTATTGCCAGTTGCTGTTTTAAATTAATTGATTAATTGTGATGTAGATGCATACATTTAATAGTGTGTTTGTTTCATCAGCTGGATGTGGACCACCACCAAGAGTAAACAATGGACGACCCGATTCGACGAATACATTTTTTCCTGTGAATGATATGGTGCGGTACCAGTGCAATTCTGGTTACGCTGCAACAAAAAACTCTTCATTACGTCTGCAGTGCGTGGCCAATGGGACTTGGGGAGAGCTAAACTACTGGTGCGAGCGTAAGTATTGTTCATTTTACCTTGACATCGCGGGCTACTCCTTGCTGGTCTACTTTACCACACCAGGAGGATTTCAGTGCAACCATGGATGAATTAATAAGGCCCAGCATCGACGAGCATAAGCTACGTGGAGCTTAATCCCCAAAACAGAATGGTTAGACGTTTTGGATGAGCTACAGATTAATACTGATTATACAAAAGCAGCAGGAGTCATGGGAGTGGCATGGAACAGTGGCATGGATTGGTTGTATATGCTGATGAGCACGTATGAAAGCATAGCATGTTAGTGCTTATTTGTTGCATACTGAATAATTCCTTTTTGGAATGTTGATTAAAAGGATGCATTACCAAATTGGAAGTAAAGCCGGACTTAAAACTAGTAAATATTTTGTTCCAAAAACGGTATAATTTGTTTATTTTATAGCTTGTGAAGTTTGCATTACCCCATAATCATTTTGGTATAAATGGTATGCTTTGAACTTCACAACACAACCACATCGATGTATGGGGATTGCTATGAAGCATGTGTATTTTTCTTGCTTAATGCGAGTTCTTTTATAATTGCAGGTAAGACATGTTCTCCAAAACCTATTGACCAAGGCTCTTACACTGGCGGAATCTCTTTTGGAGATACGATTACGTATACGTGTGATACTGGGTAAGTATTATACTTTTTGCATCACATTTGCTTTGCCTTGGTTATCTTATTGACTATCCCATTTTTATGTTTTTTTAATTTAAAACAATTGTTCTAAAAAGTAGCCCGTTAAACTGGTACCTTAGATTCTGGGTTCGAATCCAGGCAGCCGGCTGTGATTAAACTGGCTACTCTACGTGTAGTGAGTTAGTTGTTAGTCACAGACTGATCACCAATAGCTTTACGGAAAACCATAACTAAATATGCTTCCATACTTAATTTGGGTAGAATTCGGCTCCCAGAATAAAAAAATATAAAATTTTACTGTAGTGACTAGTCTCACTCTCAGTAGCAGAGCGAATGGAAAAGTACACCATCGCCCCCAACTGTGTCGACCAGGGGACAATTGAAGGGATTTTACCTTTTCTAATATGCATTTCCATGAACCTTTTTCTAACATGGAGGGTTACATTTCTCTGTGAGAGATCTGAATGGATACTTCATTCCATTACATGATACATACTAATAGAGGAATTGTGATAAGTTTGGGAAAATGTCAAAAGAAAATAGTTCTGAGGCATAAAAATTTGTGAACAGGATGCATATCATTTGAGGCCTGGAGCATGGTTTCCTGTTTTGTTGTTCTGCAGGTATGCGCTCACAGGAAAAACATACCAACTAACATGCATGGCTGATGGGACTTGGAATCCAGTGGATCCACCAGATTGCCAGTGTATGTGACACCATTTACAGCTGTTTATTGTTCACCCGTGCATTTGTACTTAAGATGGCTGTTATTACAGTTTAATCCAAAGTGTAATTTTACTTGGTTGTAAAAAAAACACTTTAAGGAGAAGTCTTGTATAATGTCTGAGGCAAGTAGCAATTATTTTAAAGTGTTTTGGTGAATATAGCATCTTAAAAGATAAAAAACGAGCAGCATCTTCCTTTAAGCTGGGCATAGCATTCTGCCATCCTTATTTATCAACAGATGAATTGCACCCATTTTGTATGTATTCCCTTTACGTCTTACACCATATAAGCAAGAACTTAGAAATCAAGTAATGTAGGCCTCCAATTTGTATTCAAGTAATATCTTCCACCTGCCACAAGGATTGGAAATTAAGTCCATGCTGTAATTTACTTTCGGTCACGTTAACTTCGGCGTTAATGCTTTTTATGTAACCTTTGAGTTTAATAAATTAACCCATGACCTTTAAAAAAGCATGCTTATTTATTCTGCTCTGATACAAAAATCCTTGCGTTTTTCATTGAAAATTGAATAAGCAATTGTTTGTTTTTGTCTGCAATGTTCACATCAATGTATTGTTTTTGTTTACAGCTGTCTCGTGTCCTGAGATAGATCTTACTGAGAAATTGGTGTTTCAGCTATCACTCCAATATCAATACGGATCAAGGGTTACTTATAGTTGTGAGGCTGGCTTCTCGCTTATAGGAGACTCATTTCGGGACTGCTTGGAGAGTGGCAAATGGTCTGGATCCAACCCCATCTGTAAAGGTATGGGACCACACGGCCGCCTTGCCTCATTTACTGGCTAGAAAGCATCTACAGTTACATGGATTAGAATATAGTTTCAGTTTAGTTTCAGTTTATTTATTTTGGTATAGCCCTGTGAGCCATTCGGCTCTTGTATCAGGTGCAACCACAACAAACAAAAACACGAACAAGAAAAACATCTTAAAGTGACTATGTGACTGCGCAAACAGAAAATCCATGAAAAAACACAGCAAAGTATTCCTGAAAAAGCACCGTACACCAACGCTATACAGTGAGGGGAAAAAAGTATTTGATCCCCTGCTGATTTTGTACGTTTGCCCACTGACAAAGAAATCAGTCTTTAATTTTAATGGTAGGTTTATTTGAACAGAGACAGAATAACACAAAAAAACAGAAAAACGCATGTCATAAATGTTATAAATTGATTTGCATTTTAATGAGAGAAATAAGTATTTCAACCCCTCTCAATCAGAGAGATTTTTGGCTCCCAGGTGTCTTTTATACAGGTAACGAGCTGAGATTAGGAGCACACTCTTAAAGGGAGTGCTCCTAATCTCAGCTTGTTACCTGTATAAAAGGCACCTGTCCACAGAAGCAATCAATCAGATTCCAAACTCTCCACCATGGCCAAGACCAAAGAGCTGTCCAAGGATGTCGGGGACAAGATTGTAGACCTACACAAGGCTGGAATGGGCTACAAGACCATTGCCAAGCAGCTTGGTGAGAAGGTGACAACAGTTGGTGCGATTATTCGCAAATGGAAGAAACTCGAAAGAACTGTCAACCTCCCTCGGCCTGGGGCTCCATGCAAGATCTCACCTCGTGGAGTTGCAATGATCATGAGAACGGTGAGGAATCAGCCCAGAACTACACAGGAAGATCTTGTCAATGATCTCAAGGCAGCTGGGACCATAGTCACCAAGAAAACAATTGGTAACACACTTCGCCTTGAAGGACTGAAATCCTGCAGCGCCCGCAAGGTCCCCCTGCTCAAGAAAGCACATATCCATGCCCGTTTGAAGTTTGCCAATGAACAACTGAATGATTCAGAGGACAACTGGGTGAAAGTGTTGTGGTCACATGAGACCAAAATGGAGCTCTTTGGCATCAACTCAACTCGCCGTGTTTGGAGGAGGAGGAATGCTGCCTATGACCCCAAGAACACCATCCCCACTGTCAAACATGGAGGTGGAAACATGCTTTGGGGGTGTTTTTCTGTTAAGGGGACAGGACAGCTTCACCGCATCAAAGGGACGATGGACGGGGCCATGTACCGTCAGATCTTGGGTGAGAACCTCCTTCCCTCGGCCAGGGCATTGAAAATGGGTCGTGGATGGGTATTCCAGCATGTCAATGACCCAAAACACACGGCCAAGGCAACAGGAGTGGCTCAAGAAGAAGCACATTAAGGTCCTGGAGTGGCCTAGCCAGTCTCCAGACCTAATCCCATAGAAAATGTGGATGGAGCTGAAGGTTCGAGTTGCCAAACGTCAGCCTCGAAACCTTAATGACTTGGAGAAGATCTGCAAAGAGGAGTGGGACAAAATCCCTCCTGAGATGTGTGCAAACCTGGTGGCCAACTACAAGAAACGTCTGACCTCTGTGATTGCCAACAAGGGTTTTGCCGACCAGTACTAAGTCATGTTTTGCAGAGGGGTCAAATACTTATGTCCCTCATTAAAATGCAAATCAATTTATAACATTTTTGACATGCGTTTTTCTGGATTTTGTTGTTGTTATTCTGTCTCTCACTGTTCAAATAAACCTACCATTAAAATTATAGACTGATCATTTCTTTGTCAGTGGGCAAACGTACAAAATCAGCAGGGGATCAAATACTTTTTTCCCTCACTGTATAGGCTGGTAAATAACCAGCAAGAGTTTAGTTTTTAATGCATTTGAAATGTAACAATGTTTTCGTTAGCCTGCGTCACGTTGAAGTCGATCTGAATTCCAGTTTTCTTGCGTCAACATACAAAATCATGGTGGTGGAAAGCTGCATATGAGACTCCTTTTCCTGTACTCTGCTTTAGCAAAGTTTCTCTTCCCGACCAATGGAAGTCCCTCTGGCTTTGGAGACTCGTGCCTCACTGAGCTTTTCCTTGCACCCATCGGGTTAGTTCGATAAATAGCTTCTGTGGTGCCTTTTCTACATGTATTCATGGGAGTGGTGGCAGAGTATATGGTACACAGCACATCAATCCTTACCACCGAAGTTTGAGTCTATCCATGAAGTGCTACTATATTAAACTATCTTGTCTCCCCTAGGTCAACATGGCTAAAAATGAGTGATGTAGTAAATACTAAGCATCTATGGTCGTGACCACGTCACTCTCCTCGAGTGCCATACTGCCAATAATAGGTGCATACTAAGAGCCATTGTCCCAGATGTCTGGCGAAAAGGATAGTGTATTTCGTGTGCTCATGTATTTGTATTATTTGTGTGTGTGTGCGCATGCTTTCTTTAAGATGTTAAGTGCAAGACACCTCAATGGGACATCAGCCACGGCCAAGCGATGGGTGAACGTAAAGGAGTTTACAAGTACAACGATATTGTGAGATACGAATGTTCAGCAAGATATCGGGCTGAACCAAGTGAAATCCACTGCACCGAGAGCAACGAGTGGTCTGCCACGGTCAACTGTGTCTGTAAGTACTTGTGCTCCTTTTGAGTAGAACAGTTACTTTTATTCCTTTGTCTCCACAATACAACAGTTGTCATGTTACGTGTGTTATTGTACAGGTGTGTTGTGATTGGTTGATGACTTTTCTGAAATAGAGCTTTGTTAATAAACAATTTTAGAGTGCGCATATATTTCCTGAACAGGACGCATTGTTGGATTGTGAGTTGCCAGGACAGGGCTCAAAGTCCCTCCACATGCCAACCTGAACAGTTTGGCATGTGAGGTTTGCATTCTGCGCATGTGTGCAGTGGGAGAGTCCCAGATAGTTGGTGCATGTACAGGGAAGTGCTGCTCAGCCAGGACAGTCCTGGTTATGGGTACAATAGACAGATAATTATTATTAGTCATGTTGTTTTACTAAAGTCAATCAAGTGAGAAGTGTGGAGAGGTATGGCAGGAAACCTTGAAAGAGCTCAGTGTCACAAAAGCAATTTTATACTGTATCCTTGATGTCAAAATGCAAAATTTGAATGAAGCCATATGGCCACACCTAATGCCAAGGAGAGCACGTGACCAGTTGTTTTAGAGCTGCTATAGTTTGTTTGTTGAGGTGTACTTCTGATGTCTCGAGGTAAGGATGGCGTTGCAGTAATTTAAGCGAGTGTGTACAATCCTAAAATCAGAGTTTTGCTGTGGCAAAAATTGGGCAAATGTGCCATAGGCCCCTAAAGTGGTGGTGGCAATGTCTTTATTTAGTTGATGACGTGGTTGTCGAGTGATAATTGAGAGTTAAAGGTGATGCTGTTGCTAGAAAAATAACTATAGATTTATTAGAGTTTAATAGGAGGTGGCTTGACCAAAACCAGTGTTGTAAGGTTGAGCTACAATTTGCAAGGTTGAGTGGGCCTCAGAATATTAGAGTTGGAGTATCATTGAGTGTCATTGGCATAGGTATCGTGGTTTGTGTCATGACTATCAATGAGGCGACCAACTGGGGAGATGAAAATTGAAAAAATAAAGGATCCAGGACCGATCCCAGAGGAGGGGACATCTGCAGTGGATATGATGATGGGTTGAGGACTTGCGAACCTTGGTATAGGACCTTCTGTCAGAGATACTATGTGACCCACTGTATAGTCGTGCCCCGAAATCAGATTCTAAGCATTCCAATTAAATATTGTAGGCCAACTATCGACTCTGGTTCCATCATTGCTCTAAAGGCTATGATGTCAGTGATCTGGACAAAAGCAGTCTCGGTAGAGTGGGCTGGGTGGTAGACAGAAGGGGACAGAAATTGGGGGATGAAGTAATGTAATTCTGAAAAGGGTGAGGCACTGCAGGAGTTTGGAGATGGTTGATCATTTGGTAATAGAGCATTAGTTTGCAGTGTCCTCGGTCAGAGCTCGGTTACTTTAGGAGAGGTGGCAATTTGGCCAGTGTAAGTAATAGACTGACTAGTCGGCGGCGTTAGCAACATGAAATTACATATATTCTATAGTTTATCATAATATCATGCTGGTCAGTGTAGGTTGGTGAAGATGCCCAATATGGGAACACAACACCACTCATGCAAGGTGTAATCATATTCTAGTGCATTCCATTGTTAATGACTGGCATAGCTACAAATATTACTCTGCTTACAGTGCATTATAAGCACAATTACAACATGTATTTGAAATAAATGTTATTGTTCAGTGAGCTGAATATATTTTTAAAATTAGATTGGAGAAACAACAACAAAGATAAATACTGAAAGTACTCACCATCTCAGGTTTGCTGAGATTGTGATTACTTTGACCACGCAATCTTTGGAGAGACACAACTGGAAAACAAAACAGTTTGCCATGTCTAGGGCATAGCAAACATGGCTCAAAATAATGAAATAGAGACGAGCAAAAACAGAATGGAGTGCTTTTTGAAACAAACTAAGATTATAATGAAAAGCGGCATACCAGTTTGCCTTAAGAAGAACATGTTCAATCCGTACATATTTTCTGCCTTGACAAATTCACCATAACGGACTGACAAAGAACGTGGACCAATAGCTGAACATATACAGGATCATGGATAGATGTATGTTAGGAACTACTGAGAGACAGGAAGAGGAAGACATGGATCAGAGATCAAACGTTTAAATCACAATGTTAACTGTTAAAGTTGGCTTGAGCTTGTTCTTCTTTGGTACTCTGTCTTAATGGCAGGTCCTTTGTTGCATCTTCTCCATTCTCTGTTCTGTCTTTATTTCTACAAATGACCCTTCAGGTCCAAAATCACAATCCTTGGCCTCCCTCTGGTTCTTTCCCCTTCCCATTATTCATTCTTAATGTCGGTTTTCATTAAACTCTCCTACCAGTGTCCAGTCGAGATCTTGTTCCTCATGGCTTGTGTTATCACTCTTTTATTGGTGCCAGTCAGAATTTATTTTCCGGTCATCTTCTTTATCAAGCTTTCTTTCTGCATCTTTTTCCATATCCACATCGCAAACGCTTCCAACCGCGTTACTTCATCGTTTCTCATCCACATTTCTGGTCCATAGAAAAAGCTACACTCCACTATTATCTTGTCCAGGACACTTCTATAAAAGGCGTGATTGCCATTTGAGACTGGTGACAATAGTAACTGAAGGATGGAACATGACTGAGAGGCTCATGATTCTAGAGATGGAGTGACGAGATCGGCTCATGCACAGAAGGAAGATCGATTATGAAATGGCAGGACCATGAGGCTAAGCAACGGCAAAGCCTTCATTCAGCAGTGGCAATATGATGAAACAGAGATCGCTGCATTCAGTGTTGTGTGTTATTAGCTGGCAGCAACACTGGGGTGAGTTAAATGTGATTGCCATAAGTAGTGCATTTAAAATTTACATCACTGTGTGTGATGGTTTCAATCTGCATGGGAAAAAAATACCTTCCCCTCCGTGTATTAGAGCGCTGGCTTTAATGGGTCAATCGTAGGAAAACTTTTTTTTTCGTACAGAGCTGAAGTTGACATTGAGCACTTAAAATCTCAACAGGAGTAAGAGCCCAGCAGTGTAGGAAAGGCCAGAAATAAAGTATGAACCGTTTTCTCTGCTGCAGTGACTGTCTGCCGCAGCCCTCCTCTGATTGGCAATGGTGACGTGGTGCAACCGAAGTCGGAGTATGCCATGGGTGACTCGGCGTCCTACAAATGTCGCAAAGGCTATCGGTTAGAGGGCAATGAAACGGCTGTTTGTAGGGAAAACGATCAGTGGACACAGCCTCCAACGTGTGCATGTAAGTAAATGAACTCTTATTAGGGATGAGTTTCGGGTTAAGAAATTTAGAATAAAAATGTTTAAAGGACATTTTCATGTAATTTATTTTTGAACCGGTGCATTATACATAACAACCGTGCCATATGAGAAACCTGCGCTAACCTGATACCACGTGATACCACGTGATACCACGTGATACCACGTGATACCACGTGATACCACGTGATACCACGTGATACCACGTGATACCACGTGATACCACGTGATACCACGTGATACCACGTGATAC
This sequence comes from Petromyzon marinus, assembly GCF_048934315.1. Taxonomy (NCBI): domain Eukaryota; kingdom Metazoa; phylum Chordata; class Hyperoartia; order Petromyzontiformes; family Petromyzontidae; genus Petromyzon; species Petromyzon marinus. The sequence continues at coordinate 9,076,904 of NC_133680.1, forward strand.
CACGTGATACCACGTGATACCACGTGATACCACGTGATACCACGTGATACCACGTGATACCACGTGATACCACGTGATACCACGTGATACCACGTGATACCACGTGATACCACGTGATACCACGTGATACCACGTGATACCACGTGATACCACGTGATACCACGTGGCATCTGATCCAAAATATTGTAACTGGGCCAGATTCAATTAAATCGGAAATCCATCACTATCACCGATGAACTGCATGTCTATTCATCAGGTAATTCATCTAATTGCAAAGAATTGAAAGTTTTTGCGCAAGTTTTGTTCCTCCATTAAACTTGCAGTGATCTTGAATTTGGAGCTTTTGTGACTGCAGGAATTATTCTTTGTTTTTTTTCGGTAAAGTCACGTATAAATAATAAAATAACATAATAGTCTACGACGTTTCGATTGCAACACAAGCAATCATCATCAGGTACAGAAGAGCTAAATTTACGAGAGAGAGGAGACACATAACCGCAGATATATATACAGACACAGATACAACAGGGGATACAGAGAGAGAGAAACGTGGGAGCACACTAAATCAAACAGGTTTTAGCAAGATTTGGAAACCATATAACGCAACACAGACGGTCGGTCAAAACACAATTAACGCAAGGTCAGGTTGATTACGTTATTTCAAAGATTGCTAAATTGTAAGATAAGGGTGAAATTTAAAATCTAAAAAATATACAGACCGCATACACATATATAGACATCCAAGCAGAACGAGTTAGCACGCAGACACGTGGAGAGAGACAGGCAGACAGTGAAGCATCATCTCTGTGTCAAGGTTTTAAATAGAGAGGGCGGGGCTGAGATGTTTGTAAAGGGGCAACAAACATCACACTTAACTTACAATTTAGCAATCTTTGAAATAACTTAATCAACCTGACCTTGCGTTAATTGTGTTTTGACCGACCGTCTGTGTTGCGTTATATGGTTTACAAATCTTGCTAAAACCTGTTTGATTTAGTGTGCTCCCACGTTTCTCTCTCTCTGTATCCCCTGTTGTATCTGTGTCTGTATATATATCTGCGGTTATGTGTCTCCTCTCTCTCGTAAATTTAGCTCTTCTGTACCTGATGATGATTGCTTGTGTTGCAATCGAAACGTCGTACACTATGTTATTTTATTATTTCTACGTGACTTTACCGAAAAAAACAAATAATAATTGCAGTGATCTTGCTAAACTGACAGTGTGTGAGCTGAAAATGATAGCTCCTTATTTTAACAAACCCAGAGTGGATTCTGGGATAATGAGTTGAATCGCATCAAAGTCCAATGTGAACCGATATACACGTAAACCATTAATATTCGCGAGTTTCATCATTGCTTTTGCACATTAGCCACAAATTATCTGCAAATTTGCCAAGTTCAGAAATTACACCACATTATGCAGTTGCACAGCAGCAAGCATCGCCCCCTACTGGCAGGGCTCTACTTCCAATTTGTATCGGGCAAGTGATGAGTCAGCTTGTGTCCTACGGGGCAGCTGGCACTGGATGGGGGGTGGTGGAATGTTAGGGGGGGGGCTCATTTCAAATGGTATTGAGATGCAATGTAGGACACTAAACAAATCATCATGACAAGAAGTTTCCGTATTGTTGTGACACATGGCAGCGGTGTGAATGGTCGGAGCGCGGAAGTCGCCCACGGGACACCACTCTCAGTCTGTCCTTGTCTGCTGCACAGTTTACACGCGACTGCTTTCCTTAGATTTGTTTTTAAATTGTGTTTGTTACCAGTAACGAAAAGGAGAGTTTAAATAAAACCGTATAATAGTAATTTATCCATTGATATTTGCACTTAAAAAAAATTCTGTTCATACTTATTAAAGTTAAGTTAAATCTAGATTTGATATAGATTTGAAACGTTTGTGACTGCAGGAATCCATACTCTCTGGTTCTTTCGGTAAAGTCACATTGGTATAAAATTCAATAAAAATAAATCACGACGTTTCGGGCGCAACACAAGCGTCCGTCATCGGCGCTAGGGGGAGAGAGAACGCGAAGCCGGGGAGGAGGGGGGGGGGGGAAGTTGGTGGGGCTGGAAGTGGGAGGCTGGGGAAGCTGGGGCTGCGGATATGATGGCAACAACCATAAACACCATAAGTTAAATAATAATCCTAGAGTGTTTTCATTAATATATACACATCGTTTATATATTTACATTTGAACTATATCTGTTTATGCCCCTAACCCTATTTTCCTCAAAAGCTTTCAGTATTAATATTCGTGAATTTAATATTCATGCCATTCTCCGGAAACGTCTCCCACGAAATATTAAGGGTTTACTGTACCAAGATCACACAGCGCTCGTACGAGTTTATATATTGAAACATTGGCTTCTGTTTGAGAAGAAATCTTGATGCTCACCAAAACATGACCATACATGTCACCTAAGATCGCAACAACATAGCTTAGACCTGTGATATTCCTCAAGGAGGATATTATTATTTGTAATGCTCCAAACCCTTTTGCATTATTACTACACTGAGGGGAAAAAAGTATTTGATCCCCTGCTGATTTTGTACGTTTGCCCACTGACAAAGAAATGATCAGTCTATAATTTAATGGTAGGTTTATTTGAACAGTGAGAGACAGGATAACAACAACAAAAATCCAGAAAAACGCATGTCAAAAATGTTATAAATTGATTTGCATTTTAATGAGGGAAATAAGTATTTGACCCCCTCTCAATCAGATTTCTGGCTCCCAGGTGTCTTTTATACAGGTAACGAGCTGAGATTAGGAGCACACTCTTAAAGGGAGTGCTCCTAATCTCAGCTTGTTACTTGTATAAAAGGCACCTGTCCACAGAAGCAATCAATCAATCAGATTCCAAACTCTCCACCATGGCCAAGACCAAAGAGCTCTCCAAGGATGTCGGGGACAAGATTATAGACCTACACAAGGCTGGAATTGTCTACAAGACCATTGCCAAGCAGCTTGGTGAGAAGGTGACAACAGTTGGTGCGATTATTCGCAAATGGAAGAAACTCAAAAGAACTGTTAATCTCCCTCGGCCTGGGGCTCCATGCAAGATCTCACCTCGTGGAGTTGCAATGAGCATGAACATCTGAATGATTCAGAGGACAACTGGGTGAAAGTGTTGTGGTCAGATGAGACCAAAATGGAGCTCTTTGGCATCAACTCAACTCGCCGTGTTTGGAGGAGGAGGAATGCTGCCTATGACCCCAAGAATACCATCCCCACCATCAAACATGGAGGTGGAAACATTATGCTTTGGGGGTGTTTTTCTGCTAACGGGACAGGACAACTTCACCGCATCAAAGGGACGATGGACGGGGCCATGTACCGTCAAATCTTGGGTGAGAACCTCCTTCCCTCAGTCAGGGTATTGAAAATGGGTCGTGGATGGGTATTCCAGCATGACAATGACCCAAAACACACGGCCAAAGTAACAAAGGAGTGGCTCAAGAAGAAGCACATTAAGGTCCTGGAGTGGCCTAGCCAGTCTCCAGACCTTAATCCCATAGAAAATCTGTGGAGGGAGGTGAAGGTTCGAGTTGCCAAACGTCGGCCTCGAAACCTTAATGATTTGGAGAAGATCTGCAAAGAGGAGTGGGACAAAATCCCTCCTGAGATGTGTGGAAACCTGGTGGCCAACTACAAGAAACGTCTGACCTCTGTGATTGCCAACAAGGGTGTTGCCACCAAGTACTAAGTCATGTTTTGCAGAGGGGTCAAATACTTATTTCCCTCATTAAAATGCAAATCAATTTATAACATTTTTGACATGCGTTTTTCTGGATTTTGTTGTTGTTATTCTGTCTCTCACTGTTCAAATAGACCTACCATTAAAATTATAGACTGATCATTTCTTCGTCAGTGGGCAAACGTACAAAATCAGCAGGGGATCAAATACTTTTTTCCCTCACTGTATTTATATTTTCATGTGCCATGCAGCGGTCACATGTGGCCCTCCAGCCACAGTCATCAATGGCAAAATAAAGGAACAAGCAAAGACTCCGTATGCATATGGAGACAGAGTGTCATACATCTGCGATGACACTTACCATCTGGTGGGAAATGGTGAAATTACTTGCCAAAACAATGGGCAGTGGTCACCTTCACCTAGCTGTGCGTGTAAGTATTCGTGGTGTCCAGGAACATATGTATGGTTGGCTGTAGCACATTTTACCTGATCCATAAAACCTACGTGCTCCATTGCTCTCTCAATCACATTGCGCTGCAGTAGCTTTGATCAAAGCAAGCGTGGGCTCTACCTTGCGGTGTGTCCCGTCCTCCGCTTTGCTCAAATGCTAAAGAATCCAGTTGTGTTATTGCGTGAGAAAGTTGCATTTCGTGATGAGCATTGTTAATTGCTTATCCCGAATTGCTGAAGTAATTTTTACATCGAGTTGAGCTGCACAGGCTGCAACAATGCGTTCCTTCTCAAGTTTCGTGAAGCACTCTTAACAAAATACAAGAATCGAGTTGCTCTGTGTACATATCAATAGGTGTATAGAATCTTTGAGGTTTTTTAAAAGCGTTTTTTCAACGTGAACCCACTGCATGTGCACAGTATTAACAGGTGCTTGGTGAATTGAGTCGGACATAATGATAAAATGTGGAGTGGACACCTACGGGCTCTGCCCATGGATCGTGATGATGACGATGAATGAATGACGCTGATGTATGAAACACAATTTTCGCCGTTTACATGTTTTGGGGGAGATTCTGTGTGTTCATGTGGATTTTTTCTATTTGGAATGTGTTGTAAAAAATATCCAGCAGTAATTCTCAAATGTTTTCGTTTTACACAGTAAGAACAACATCTCTTCCGCGCACGGAAGATCCGCTTCAGTGTAAGAAACTTCACATTTTCTAGGTTTCACGGATTCTGGATTCATATTAGTGTTGCCTTGATATAGTTTTGCACGATATGATGTCAGATGTCATGACATGACAATTATCGCGATATCTGTTTCCCATAATTTTGTAATTGTGTTTCACACTATTGTATTGTTTTTTAATCTTTCTGTACTTCCAGTATGAATAAAAATTACTTAAGTTCTTCAACTGCAGATCTCTCAACTTGAGGCTTTCAGAAGTCATAATCATTGCGACTTTAATATCTGCAGTATACAGTTCATAAGAATTTTGAACTAGGACCCATATATTTAAAGAGGGTCTTTGCCTAAACAATGTGGGTTCACCAGCATATATTCAAGCAAGCCTGCCTCTGCTGATGAGACTGACAAAGCGCACCCAGAGTTATTATATTGAATCGATGCATTATTCACTCGCCGAAGGCTGTCAGCCCGATGGGTTGTGTAAGTTTTATCTTATACTTTAAAGAAACAGATATATGAAGGAGATTTATTATATAGATTTATGTGTATTGCCTGCTTATCTATAATGCAGACACTGTCAGTTACAAGTAAACTAATTAAACCATTACATTAAATGTGAATTATTACTTATAATCACCATTCTCTCACTCATGGTTATTTCATACATTTTGTTGGGAAATATAATACGTAATACATATCAATTTAGCAACAATAATCATATACAGTAACAATATTTAGCAAAACGTATGGTACATTTATCGTAAAGCATATATTGTATATTACCTCGTATTTCCTTATCCGCAGCAGCCCTAATGTACACCACCAGTAAATAATTTTTCTGTGCTTATTTTAGCAATGGGACATCCACGAAAGCCACATCTAATCTGAAATTGAGCCTCGCTTCCAAATTCCATTGCTGAAGTCTACATATTTTATTGCATCGGTATACTATATTACAGTCCACTTAATAAAAAGTTTTGAAATAGTGCCTTCTATTTTAGAATAACTCTCTGTGCTTATACTAAGATTTGCAGTACCACAATGGGGCTTTACTTGTGACAGCAGGTTAAAATAACACATTTCAAGGATGGATTATCTGAAGTAAACCAGTTCAGGTTAGGCTTCGCACAAACACTTCCAGATCATTGCATTATCACTTTATATTTACACGTTTTTATGTTTTCAGGTTCGTGTGACAAACCCCCTGCGATTGAACACGGAGAAGGAAATGACAAATACAAGTCTGTATATGCTTGTGGATATACATTATCGTACAAGTGCAAGACATGTTACTTCCCAGTTCACTCTGAAATTACTTGCCAACAGAACGGGCAGTGGTCACATTCGCCTGGCTGTGTGTGTAAGTATATGCGGTGGCCCGGAACATGATGTATGGGTGGCTTGGTATATCACATTTCAGCCTTGTCCAAAAGCTTGCCCGGATGCATCTCTCCACTCTCTTGCTGATATTGTGCTCCAGCAGCTGTGATAAAAGCGAGCGTGGGCTATTCCTTGCGGGTGCCATGATATCTGTTTTTAACTCTCACCTTGTTAACAACCATGACAACTGCCTAAGTCTCAGATTATGGCAAGCATTTTAGGCCTTCAGCAGTAGATTGGTCATGGCTTATTTTGATATACTGCATAAAGTATTATGTTGTATTTGAATTGCATGCATACAAATATTGCAGTGCTTTTGAAATGTATATTTGATGTAAGCTAAATGTTCAACTCACCAGTGTCCCAACATTACGCTTGTATTTGGTGGGAGGTGCTGTCAAGAGGTGTGCTCATATGTAGATTTGAAGTTTTTGCGATTGCAGGGATCCATACTTTTGGTTCATTCGGTAAGGTCACGTAGGTATAAAATAAATTAAATCACGAGGTTTCGATTGCAACGCAAGCAATCATCAGGTGGGAAAACCGCAGCAATTTTTTTTTTGCTGAAGTGGGTGAGAGAGGTAAGAAAGGGGGAGGATATATAAACATAGACATAACTTCAACTGAGAAGATGGATACAAATTGAGCAATCATTGGAAGGATGTTATTAGCCAGGTAAAATCCCAACTGCTTTTGTTGTGGTTGTCTATCATATCTGCCGGGTACTACTACACCACGCAGCGCTCGCCCTACCCCACACCCCCACACCCTCCCTCTCCCCCCTTGATCCTCCCCCTTACCTATATAACCTCTTACCACGGCAACTCTCTCTCCCACTTCAGCAAAAACATTTCTTGCTGTGGTTTTCCCACCCGATGATGATTGCTTGTGTTGCAATCGAAACGTTGTGATTTAATTTATTTTATTTTATACCTACGTGACTTTACTGAAAGAACCAAAGAGTATGTGCTCTGCCACCAACAGACACTGGCTACTGGCAGCACAAATGGGGCTTCTAATTCGGCCTACAGATTTGGATAATTCTATGAAAGTTGCAAATATGGATTCAGATTCATCCCATTATATTATTCGCACGGTGGCGAGATGTTATCTTCCTCGCTTGGTTTGCAGGAGGTCATCTGTTTGATCCCGACCCTGACGCTTTTATATTTGGAGTTTGCATGTCCATGACGCATGTATATTTGGAGTTTGCATGTTCTCTCTGTGATTTTGTGGATTTTTCTCCGGGTCCTCCGGTTTTTCCCTCCACATTTAGAAACTTGCCTTTAGAATGTTTGGCCGCTATAAATTTTCACATGATGAGGAACTTAGCTGAGCCACGATTTGTGGCCAGGTTGGTTTTGAAAAATATTTCTCTATCTCATTGGACTTTAACCTGTTAAAAAAACTTGCTAAAACTATTTCATGACCCTCTGACGTATATATCCACATGGTGCGCACACCTCAAATCCACCACAACCTTTTGGAATTAATCTTTGAGACTCCCAACCTGCATTTCTTCATGGTTGTCAGTAGTTGACTGATACAGCAAGTAGGGTTTTTGACCTCTGGATAATTGCACACTCTCAAACCCTGCTTGAAAGGCTTGTTACTCAACAAGGCTTTCCAGAGTAAATAGTATTCTTGTTATGTGGGTGTGTTGCCTTACACGTGGCAGCATAACACCACCCTATGGGAGAAACCCAGGTTTATTCCCTATCAATAATATTCAGGTTGATCTGGGTGATGGAACTGATATCCACCGTCCATATGACTTCCACCTGTACCCTCAAAATTAGCTTGGGAAAAGTCTCACTATGCATCGGCGAAAGAAGTGAACATTGCCACATTCACTGTGTTGAGTAAGCTTCCAAAGGAAGTCTTATGGCTGGATGGATGAGTAGGCTGACTGCTGCCCAAAGTGCATTGACATTCATGTAGGTATGTTAGGATATGGTTATATGATATAGAATGTGTCTGGAGAAATATCGCTGTTTTTGTATGAGAGGACAACAACGTTGGGATAACCCAAGAGTATGAATGGGAAATGGTCTTTTATTTACTACAAATAGGCCCTGACTGGAGTTTCCTCTGTATACCTTTGCCATCAAGTAACAGAACCCTGTATTTTCCCTGAGCATTTTTTTTTCAATCTTTTAAAACGGTTATAAAATGTGCATGAGTCATCCATGTTCCTTGAACACGCTCTCGTGGGTGTCAGACAGTCTTGATTTATGAAAATATATATGCAGAAAGTATAAATGTTTGAGTTGTATATAATGCGAATAACTGTCCATTTTTGTGCTGTTTTCTTTACAGTTAATGCTACTTGCGTTATTGTCCCTGGTAAGTAATTTAATAATTAACACCACAAAACAAACATCAGTGCAAGCAAACAAGAGCTGATGAAAAAAAATGTCATATACTAATACCTGCAAATGTTTTTCAACAAAAACATTTGAGTCGCAAGGAGAGAATGTGATGCAAAGATTTTTGCACGGAAAAGCATTTTGTAAAGATGTTCATGGACACCATTGTATGTACAGACACTGGTACAGAGGGAACCATTGGTTTTGCTATAGTTCTATGGATTTGCAAGTCATTTTTGCATACATTTTTCTTATACAGGTATCCCTCGATTTATAAAAGGGATGTTTAAAAAAAACGCGCGTAAAGCGAAATTTCGTTCATAGGATTCGACTTTTCCCCTTCAATTTAATACAGAAAGTTAGGGATGTGTTTTAGACAGTCATTCCAACTCTACTCCTAACCTAAACATACGCCTGTATCACTATACACAATCCAAAAATAATAAATACAATCAATATTACAACGATGAAATAATAATTCATTCAAAACTAAAATGATACATTTTCATGGAACTCTGCAAACTATGTCCGCATGTCGGCATGCCTGTAAAAGTGATGTGGAGGCGTCGCTGTTGCACTGCGGCGAGACCATGACCCTGTTGCGGATGGATGACGCAGCCTCCTGGGTGTTTCTTTTTTGATGATCTCATTTGCGCGTTCCATGTGAATTTTTTTTTCATATTTGGTTACTCAAAAAGTGTCCGTAATTTGTCAATTGCGTTTACGCGAAAATTCGTAGGTCGATTGTTTGTAAATGGACAGAAACCTTCTCTCAATTGTAATCCTGTTCCATTTGTCAACAACCATCCCTTTTATGTTGTACTTGGTTAACGTTTTCAGTCAAAGTCCTATTCAAACCGATTAGCACTTGGATGTAGTGTAGTACACTTCCGTGCTGCCATGTCTATCGGTGCTCTCCACCTTCACCAATGTGCGCTGACCGCCCTGGTGAAGTTTGATCACTTATCCCCCTCGAACAGCACAGTGGGGACTGATAAAGAGCTGTACCGGTACCACTTAGATAAGCTTCTCCAACAGTGGCTGGGTTGGCAGTAGATATTGACCAATATAAGTTATATGTCTTTCAAATTAAATAAAAACAGGATAAATATTTAAATAACGTAGAAAAAAATCAACCAGTAAGCACACGGCCACATGAATGAGCTGTCGCTGCGTTCACATTGGTGCACACCAAGTGGTTGTCTATTTTTTGGGGGGGGGAGTTTCTTCAGAAAAAAACAAATATAGAAGCTGTTTAATATTTAAATGTTGTGGTTTGTTTTTCAGTCGTTATTATTGTAGCCCTCATTGGTGCGATGCTTGCATTTGCATTCTTCAAGAAAATTGCGTGTTTTGCACCAAGTGGAAGCAAAACCATGTAAGTACAAAATTATAACATTGTTATTTTTTTGCTGTACTTGGCTGTTGATTAAAGCTTAATCTTTTAAATATAAATTACCCCTTAAGTAAAAACAATAATCTCATTTGGTTTACATTAACCTCAATTAAAAAGGGCATGCTCTGAATTTACCCACTGCTACACAGCAAGAAAATTTGCTGTCATTTTCACAACTGTTGATGATTGCTTGTGTTGCAATCGAAACGTCGTGGTAATTTTAGTGTTTTATTATTTTATTATTTCCCTTCTACGTGGCTCTACCGAAAGAACCAAGAATATTAATTCCTGCAGTCACGACAGCTTTAAATCGAAATCTTTTTACCCTGTCACGACCACCGTTTTGCTTATCCTTATTGGTCTCGTGGCATTTCACATTGCACTGATGGTCATTATGGTTCCTTGGAGGTAGATAGGTCCCAGTTGTGAGTGGTACAGAGCCTGACATTGCCATTGACACAACAGAACTTATAGTTTATTCTGAGAAGATTTGGCCAGGTGGCACGGTATTTACAATGCTTCACATGTAACCAGAAGGTTACGAGTTTAATGCCTGGTCAGGAGTAGAATCACCTTGTTCTATACATTTTGATAAAAGAGTACCACGTGAGAAGTCATCCTTTGTTATCAAATGGAGATGCCCATTTCCCCTAAATTCGTGTTAACATTTCCACCATTGACTCATGACTGCTTGTGGAAATGAGTGCCTCCCTACACTCTTCACTTGGAGGTGCTTTGATTTTTACACGCTTTTTATTAACTCTGTTGTATCCTCAAATCTTCTAACTCAATTTTTACCCACTTCCCAATGTGGTATCGACTGCAAACTTGGTATACTTATGCCATACTGATGACAATACTATATTCTATCATAAAAACACAAAAAAAACATTTAAAAACATATTTTGTATGTGTTATGTTTCGGCTTGGCTCTAATTGTCCACGATAAACTGACGTTGGCTGTGAATGACCAACGGTCCCGTACGTTATGGCAAGCTTCGGGGCCACTTCCTGGAGTCGTATAGTTCTTACATTGCTACTACGGTACATTTCATTAAAGCATGTTTAAAAAAAAGTTTTTTTTTTAATATTACTTATTATGGAGGCGGAGAGAGAGAATGGGAACTTACAGCTGTAGCAGTGAGTTATGAAGTTTTTTTTCCTTCTCACATGGATATTTTCCTCTTAGCTTAATTGCTGTTTATTTGACTCAGAAATGACCCTAGGAAGAATGAAAACGAAATCCCTCTTAATGATACTATGTCGTTGAAGCCTAACGATGCATGAGAGGTCACATGGAGCATGCAGGTAACCGAGTGCTTTGTGTTCGCGCTGGGGTTGGAAACCCACGGCTTTCGGCCCTTGACTTCACACCATATACGTCTCACGAGCATTTGAGGTCTACCATTTAGAAACGGCCCACAAACAATATCCGTCACTAAGTGTTTGAGCCACACTTGTCGAGTGCTAGAGCAAAATGTACGCATATATCGGAACTGGCAAAACTGTAATATAATTTTAGTGTCCTTAGTCACTTGTCATTTCAAGAGCCTCCAACACACTGGTGTGCTGTACTCGTGACGAATTGGCATGTTCTGTTTACGTGACCACCATTAATAGTTGGCTGTGTCGGGTGGTGGCGGGTTTTAACGACACATTTATGTATTTACACGATCTAACCCAAAAATGCTCTTATGGTTTCTGTTACTGTTATGTATGCATGTGGCTATGCGTGTGATCTTCATGAACAGTCGCAAATTGTGAATCTGTCTGCCCAATTTCAACTGAGAATCATACTGATTGTAATGAGGAATGACTTGAAATATTTAATTTTAACATTTTCATATTGAAGGGTTAGATTAAAGGATTATTAATATAAAATTTGCAATATTAATAGTATAATTCTACAGTTTTGTAAGTGGATATGATAAAACACATGTAAAGAAAGACATTAAATGTAAGAAATTTGTCTCTTCTGACAATGCATGGCAGGATGCAGATGTTAATGTTATAATGTTGATACATGTTAAAGAAAAGCTATTAAAACCAAGCAAAGCCCAGTGATATATTTGCTTGAGAGGATGGTAACATCTGGGAAACATGAATGTGTGTTAATTATTATTGGCAATCATTCCATACATTAACGACCAAATAAGCCGAGGCTTAAGGAATGTTCGTGTGAAATTAGGCGGCTGGGTAGCCCAGCAAGACCCCACGATGGTCAATTTGCTCATTAACCACACACCAAGCACACTACCTGCTGTAAAGATAAACTTGTCTAGAACAAAATGGTGAAAAGAAGCCTGTCCCTGCACAATTACAATCACCATACTCTGCCTTGCAAAGAGGATCATAGGAATCAATTGGCTTCATCTAATGGGAATTGATATTATTGCCGTATTTTCAACAATTATTTTTCTGGGTTTTTTTGTCTTTGTGAATGAGCAATAACATTTTTTTTGTAATACATATGTTTTAATATTTAAATCGTGTACTGTTTGCACGTGTATTGCCTCTTCTCAATCCAACAGATGAATGCGTGTTCTGAAAAAAAATTCTTCTACAGATCTGGAATGAAGACCTTTTGTATAGTAAAGAAAATTAATATTAATATAAGGACTGAATAGGGTCCTTATTTTCACATTGGTCTTATTTAATGTTATTTGTTCAGCAGATGTAAGCGGAACTTGTGGATAAAAAAATCTTGCCTTCTAAATGATTTTTAGCACTGAAAGCCTTATTTAATCAGTATTGTAAAATAAAACCAACTTTATTTGGTAAAGGTAATTTAAGAATGCACTTGTCCATAAAATAATGTTATTTTTGACTGCTAAAGCTGCGTGTGATGCGCCCATTTCTTTAAAAGTAAAAAAAAATCATTTTCTAAAATGTGGTGAATTGGAGAGCATTTCCATTGTTACCAGCACCATATAGTATTTAATTGAAGCACCTTTTATAATCGCTCTAAATAACTGTTGTGTTGCTTTGAGTCTTTACAAAAAAACCCTCTGCTTTGCCCATCACGACCATCAACCTGGCATTGCGTTGTCTTGTTGGTGCAAGCTTCTCCGCCAATTATTATTACCTCGTGCCAGCTTTGTCCATTTGAAAACCCTTACCACCCTGGCATTGGAACATCCCACCCAACCGGCACATACACATGTGCCAGTTCTGAATTCAGATTCTGGGACCAGCGCGCATTTGTTTATGCAATGATGCATTCGATTAAACATCGGCAAGATTTTGGTGTCTGCTCGGCCGCTTTTTTTTTTAAGCCAAAGAAATGTTTCGGATGTTTAGTTGTTGGACCCCCCGAAGGTGATGATGATGCCGCCAATCGACTTAAACCCTTACTCCCACCTTCAGATAAAAAAAAACGCTTCTGTAAAAAGCTGAGTTATGGAGGGACAAATCCCATGTTACATTTGACCACAACAGTTACCCAACTTGAAATGTCCAGGAGCGGTTTGGATGATGACTCGCTGTAATTCGGAGTGGAGCTCGTGCCTGATTGGAACTTGGTTTAGACCAAGGGATCATTGGAAAAAGAAAGTAAATTAGGTTCAGTAAATGCCAATAAATGTGTGCAATTAAAATACATTTTGCTGGATATTGTACACCAATCCCTGAGAAATTGACCCTGATCTTGTATTTATCCTTAGCTCTTACACTCTTAATAAAACAATGTTTGTATTTCCATTCTGTAACCTTAGCTTTGTGTCTAAAACGAGTAGGAACTCACTCCTAATCCTTAAATAAACATTTGTTTTGCTTCTAACCACCACAAATCACCGTGATTTCTGAGGACGTAAGTTTCCAAAACAATGAATTCTGTCAATATTTAAGAATTACAACGTTCTTTTGAAAAGCCTAACAGCATGTGAGGGTTGTTTGAGTAACAGTTATCACCACTAGTGGTGCATGTTAATGCTGCAATGTACGACCTGCTTGCAGTCACGACTGGTATTTGTTGAAGTAAGTGATTGTGGACGTGTATAATAAGTACGCTGCTTTCCCTATGTTGCCTGTCGTATTATATTAAAAAAAAATCACGTTTCAGTGCAGTGAGTATTCCCTCTGGTTTCCCATCCTTGATGTAGATTGAGAGCAATCTCTCCCAATGTGCTTGTTGGCATGTCAATTTGCCTTGTTGCGCATGGCTGTTTGCCTCTCCATCAGTATTTTTGCACAGTCCTGGTGAGATCAACGACCGTTGCTGACTATGTCAGTGGCCAGGAACGCTTATCCAAACACAAGATTACAGCAAATACGTAATTACTTTTGAATTTACGTGTTATGAATCTAATTAGGAAGCCCCCTTTCACCGTTGAGCCAATCCAATGGTGATTTTCTTTGCCAAGCTGTGTATTGAGCATTTATTTTCTCTTGCTTTTGCCACACACGATCGAGGTAATCGTGCCTCATGTTCGCATTTTATATTTTGTTTGCCTTTCCATCTTCTGACTCCGGTTGAACACATTACGAAGGATCAGTGACGACTACATTTGGTCGATTAATTATATAAAGAAATGCTCAACATGCAGCCTACCTCAGAAAACCACATTTATAAATGACAAGCACGTTACCTACGACATTAAAACAACGTCCTTCATAAATGCTTCTGCAAGCGTGTTTTGCCGTCTTAATTTTAACGGCAAATATTGGTTTATGCAGACTTAAATTGCCAAATGTTTCAGTATACTCCCAAATGGCTTCATTTGTAAAGGTGGAAATCGTCATACCCACCTCCGTCTCCCAACCCCAAAAATCACATTTGACTGGACCCTCTGGAAAGTGCCACAGGAGTTGAATGGATTCTGCGTTACCCTTACAGGCCACTCTGCTTCTCTCCAAACATTTTCTCCCAGCTGTGCAAAAAAAAAACAATGGAATACCATTCACAAAGACTGTAAATAAAAAAAAAATTGCCTTGGGATACTTTTTTTATTACATTATTTTATCACCATTGTAGGACGTGTGATTAGACTCCGCAATGTTTCATGACTGCTATATCTGTGTGTGTTTTGTAATGTGGCTATTGCACCGGGTCTCGTGGTGTTGAACTATCGTGCTGCATGTGATGGCTGGAAATGGTAGTTTGCCTGCAGAGGAAATGTGATCTGTTTGGCACAAGCCAGACATTGGAGTGGATACAATGAAACCGCTAAATTGCTTTGTATAGAATTGGTAAAGTTGGAATCTGGTCATTGATTTCTTAAAATGTAATCTACTGAGCACTGTAGTTGTAGCACTTATATTAAAATATTTTGTATTTATCGGCAGATGAATGATTTGTATTGACATGTTGCCCGTTTTTTTTCTGTTTGGCTGCTGTTTTACTTACGAGAACGCAAGTTAGCTATAATGGTATCGGCACTGCAAAGAAAGTTAAGATTTGGACCTTGCTTAGATTCAGATTTGGGTCCTATACATATTCCCCCCTTAAGTCTGCTTGGATATATGTGCAGTAAGGTTATTCAAATTCATTTCTAAGACAACCCTGATCTTAAATCAGGTGATAATAGTGTTAATATTATGAACTTTTTAAAGGCATTTATTTTATAAAGGAAATGATGGATACTCAAATTAAAATAAATGAGTGACAACTTGCCGACAGGGGCGATATGAAGGGTATAATATACACATCTTGTTTAAATAGACATCGGAGAAAATGCCTTTGAAAATTACTAAGAGTACATCTAAATTAGAACAAAGAACTGCATGTAAACTGAGAACGGTTCCATCAATTGTGAACGCGTGGATTTGTAGTGAAGCTCGTGATGATGGGGTTTTTAGGTCAAAGCGCAGTGTTGAAGGGTGACGTTTGCGAGTGCTTTGTGTTGAATCTGTTGAGCTTTTGTGATACATACTGCAGAAGTTGGGGTTTCAATTGCTGGCGGTTGCTGGTGGGTTTTATGGCCTAAATCCCTAAAACACATTTGTTTAGTGATAATTGTTAACAGCACAATACTCTGGAGAAGACGTACCATAGGTTTTGCTGCCTGCCTTTGCACTGGGCAACATTAAAGACACCACGTGATATCTGTCGTTCGTTGCCTTGCTCTGCTTGTGTTAAGTTTGTGACGCTTACACGTGGCATTCCTGAAGTATGTGGTGTCATTTTGTGTGTAACTGTTCACTCTTGGCCAATAGCCATATCGCCCGAAATGAAGTTTTTCGGTTTATTTTGTTTTACCAGGTGAGAACTCAAGACGAGCATGTCTTATTTGCAAAAAAGAACCACCTGGATAACATTTTTTTTTTACAAAAGTTAAACAAAGTACAGTGGAGCAAATATAAATCTTGAGTAAAATCAACTTAGACCAGCAATAATTATCAATGGCTGTCTTGTTTATACCGTGTCATTGTATATCTGGATTGCAATGTTTTTCCATTTGTGCTGTGAATTGTGTAATTTGTACTTTGCATTGTACTAATTGCATCATTTGCAGTCTCATTCGTATAGTCTACACTCACTTCACCAACCCACACTGACCCGCGCTCAGATAACCTCAATGGCCTGCAAAAGGGATGCACATGTACATTCGCTTATGAAGTCAAAATGCTTTAGTTTTAGTACATTTGGTGTTCATGCCATTCTTGTAGCACAGGGCTAGCACAACGGTGCTATGCGCTACAGATTTATATAGTTTGCCAGTAGGGAACGATGTGTTGTCCGAATATAATTATTTGCGGCTGATTGTGTTATTTGGATAATGACGCTGGCACACGGCGAGGGGGGGGGTTAAGAGTCCACTGAGAAGCGGATGGAGCCTATTTGTAGGGTTAATACTCAGTAATGAAACGGTGGCTGCCGAAAGTCGAACCGCAAACCCCTGCGTGGTGAGTGTTAATTCGGCCAATCGTCCCTCTGCGGTCGTTAACATCAGTGCTCTACCACGTGCGGCTGCATCACTTGGTCGGCAGGTTAACAAATTATTTATCGGTGGAGACCCACAGTCGACACCAAGTGACGCAGTGGCAGCCTAAGGACGAAAACGCTCCCGAGAGAAAGGCCGCCGTGGTGATTGAGTGATGAAATCGACACGTGCAGAAGCGAGATGGATTGAGCGATGAACTTCGGGAGACTTTCATCCAGCAGTGAATTAATTATTAAATGGTTGTGGTTAGTGTTACTAAACCCGTTTTTTTCTCCTTTCACGGATGTCCAGGAGTTATAAGATTTAAATGGCTGCAAGGGAAGGGCTTAAGTGTCCTCTTGTTGGTGTCACCTTTGACTCGTCTCCCACTTTGTATACCCACATCGCCTCACATCTGCCGCTTTCCTCTAATGAATCACGAAAATCTACTCTTCACTTTCTGCCGCCAAACTCCTGGTCTATGCTCTAATCTTTATCTGCAATTGCTCTCACTCCCCTCCAACATATTCAAATGTTTCAATCTCCCATTTAATTCTCACGTCCGCCCTATAGTCTCCCACCTTAGCCGGTAGAAGATACCAACAATCCATCTGATTAAGGTGCCCAAAAATGGACTCATGATCGCATCTTCCCCCTTGTGGGCAACTGGGATGGCAACTTCCAGTCCAATTTCATAAAAGTCCGCAGTTTGTAGACTTGTGAACTTGTTCAAGAAACAATTATGAATAGTAATATTGGTTGCGCAAACTTACATGCAAGACCTATATTCATCGGCACACTTTTAAACATACTCTTCACATTTTCCAGCCAGAACACCCGTCTCCCTCTGCCATTGCTATACCAAGTTTCTGATTTTAAAAATAACATTCGAGCTTCATGGATCTTTTTCAGACCTGGCCACATATGATAAGCTCAACGAAGTGGCTTTCCATGTGGAAATGCATAGCAGTCAAAATAACTTAAGCGCACGTTTCTAAATTAAAAAAAAAACCTATGGAGGACTGGCGGCCACGGGAATGTTCGAGAAGGGAGCGTGGTCAGGTGACGGAAGAGGACGTTGGAGTCTGCCGGGAGAGCGAGCGTCCAGAGTCAGCGAGAATGATCGAGAAGGGGGGGCGTGGCCTCGTGTTGGTATATAAAAGGGAGATGCGCGGGAGACTCGGGGCTGTTGCAGTGGGGATCTCCGCCTGATGTCAAGTGAACGTGTCTTCAATAAAGTGCCGTCTCAAGAGCAGTGTGTCAAGTCATTAAATATTTACTAATATCTTAGTTGAGCACGTAGCTCGGACAATGAGCGGCGTGCGAAAACTCCGCCAGAACGCGTTGACATTTGCCATCTAATTTTATATTTATCAGCTGGGAGGGCCTGTTACCTGGACCCAAAGGGATGAGGTTGTTCATAACGTTACACATCACACTATCTACTGTATACAGCTCAGAGATAGTACACGTGTGATGTGTAATGTTACATATCCTCACCATGTATTATAGCAGAGTTGTATACAATGACAGTGTTGCTGTATGTTGTGATGTGTGACACCCATACGGCTTAGCCATATTCTTGTGCAGGGAAATTGAGTATAAATATTTTTTGTCTATTTGTGTTTCTCCCTTGTGATGGGACTTTGTAGGATGAACGTTGATATTAATAAGGGACACGGTGTGAATTGGTCTGTAATAAGACAAGACACTAATAATAGGGTTTTTTCCCCTTCTGGCAACAGAAAAAAGGAAAAACCCTATTACATTTTGGTACTGGCAAAGGAGGTCTAATGATGAAGACAAGGCACTGACAAGGGGTTGACAGGTGTGCGTACTCTGTGCTATATCTCAGCTGTATACAGAGAATGGTGAGGGTATTGTGAGAAAATAATAAGTGTCACGTCGGTGATCAATCGTACATGGTAAAATAAAATATACGTTGATGAGGTGTCAACCATTAATGTTGCGCAACAAAACCACCTGTTGCATCGACGTTGCGCATTCTCATCACACCACCTTTGCCACAACACGGGACAGCTGCAGTACACGATGACACAATGGAGACATGACGAATCAATCGCTGGAATTTTCTGGCAATCCGTGATTGTGCACACACGCACGCAGCTACTAACCTGTATATGTATATACTGTCGACGTCATTTATCTTCCTTATACTTGCACTACTATCATGTTTTTGTACTGTTGTATTAAACGTAACTTACCCCGTGCCCCTATTGGATGTCTGTGAAAACGAGCTTTATAGCTCATCGGATTTCTCCTGCAGTATTAATATTCTAATTGTACGTCAGTCCAATGATGGCAAATTAACATATGTCATAATTATAATAAATCGCGTTACCGGCATCTGCTTTGATCCACATTGCTCACCCGAAGCTATTGGGCTGTTTAGAATGTACCACTCACGAGGGAGGGGGAACCAACAGTTTTGAATGGACTTTAACTTTAAAACATTAAAAAAACAAAGCACGACAGCATTATAAAATCACTGCAACTATTTACAATTAATTATTAACAAATTCCAAATAAAATCAATGGAATAGGGTAAAGTTTTATTTGTAAAATTGTGAAATAATGGGATACAATCACCCCTGTAGTCGATAAATGGTTTATCCGTGGGTTTTGGCGATGACATTTCTATTAAATTGTAATTACATTTTTAAAATATGTTTTAAATAAAAAAAAAACACTTTGTGTGTGTGTTAACATCCACAATTGGAGATGCTATTTTGGGCGGGAAAGAAGGAGCGTTACCGTGACATACACGCACGAAACTACTAACTTTTATATAGATGTAATGACCCAAAAACAACCCCCAAGCAATATGCAGCCTAACGGGCAATTTTAAAATAAAGGTCTCCGATAGTCCGATTGGAAGAAAGTAATGCAACTTTACTTAATTACTTTCTCCACGGCGACTGGTCGGGAAGGCAGTCTTTTAAAGGGATTGGATGAATAATGGGTTGAACGAGAAAAGAGGGAAAACAGAAAGGATCCGTTAGATGGAACGGACAGGGATTGGCTCGATGTGTAACTCGGATAAGAAGGTTCGAGAAAGGGAGCCGAGAGATATATAAGGGAAGAGCACGAGGAGTGAGGACGCTCGGAGGAAAATACAAGCAGGAAGACAAGAACGAAGCCTCGGGTCCGTTATTGTGGAAGTCTTTAAATAAAAGCGGCCCTTATTACTTTGTTGTTGGAGTCGTTGCATATAAATAGCGCCTTTATCCAAGGCGCTTTACAGGGGTTATTATGAGTGGTACCAATTAGAGTAGCTGAAGGTGATTTGGTGAATAGGGATGGAGGTGTTATCGGGTACGGGAATTACTGGGAGGGGGGGGGGGTACCTAGGGATGGAAGAAGGATGGGGCCAGGACACCAGCCAGGGAGATGGTGTGGAAGCACTTCCGAACTACAGAGTGTATGGTCCACTCCGGTGGCTGCACATTAATTGTTTAAAAATAAAGAAACGCATTAAATGCAGGTGTCGACGGGCGCACAACAATGGGCGTGGAGACTTTTCGCAGGTGGGTTTATTTTAATGCGAGACTCCAGCTCGGACCTCAACACTCTTTTTTTTTCAGCCCGTTTCTCACTGCCTCCACGGGTTTGGCACCTTCACTGCTCTGAACCTGCGGCTGATTTCTAGCCAAAATCAGGGGTGAGAGGGCAGGAGGGGCAAGGCATATGGGTTAACCTGCTTGGGTAAGCATTGAGCTCTCATCGGCCCTATTGTCTGGAGATGCAGTTTATAGCATCCTGATGACTTTTAATAAGGGGGGGGGGGATTTTTTTCTAACTCACACCATGTGACAGGTGCTACTCGCTTCATGTGGAAGGGGACGTTTGTTCCAGTGCAAGGGGGGAAAGTCGGGAAGAGGAGCGGAAACGAGATTGTGCACAAGGAGAGGGGGTAACGGTTAGGAGGAGAGATCGTCAGTTTGTTCCCCTAAAAAGGCCCAATATTAAAATATGCTCAAAATGTCCCCCTCAATATATTGCTATTAAAAAATAATTGCTATGCTATGTAAATAAAAACAACAATTTGCTAAACCTTGGCCACAATATCTGGACTTGTCTTCATATAAATAAATGCATAGATTTCTGTTTACATGATTGTGGTTATGGTTGCACTTTATTAATCCCTAATCTCTGCCATTGCATACAATGAAACAAGAAATGGTAAAAAAAAAGTAAAAACAGAGCAATGTAATACAATATACACTATTAGACAATATTGTAAAAAAAAAAGTCCATCCCACGAGTTAGTGAATTTTTTTAAATATTTTAGGCAGGAAATGAGTTTGCAAATTTAGATTTTTTTTCTGAGTTGGGACCCCCAGACACCCTGGAAGATTTGGATCCCCCCCAATGTTGACTCCATGGCTACGGCCTTGTCCCCTAATCTCCCCCGTCTTCTTTTTCGAGAGACCACACAAGAGCGAGCCCTGTCGCGTTCCCCTTTCTGTGTGCCACGGCCCAAGGGTTCCCCGAGCAAGGCCCTCTCCTTCCCCGAAATGAAGGGCGGTACCGACGATGGCTGTGGCGATAACGACCAACTCACAACCGCAGCTTGCGTTTATTATAATACTTGTATATTTTAAACAACTGTAGTATACGGTATGTATAAAATTAGTTTACTCGTAAAATACAATTTTTATTTTTTTTATGTTTATGAGTATCAATGTGACGATGGCCGCTTTGAGTGGCGGATTTTGTGCCCGAAAGGCGCCGCGTGTGTGAGCAAAAATAGAATTGGCTTGACTTGATGCCGTCAGAGGATGCCACAAGTTCCTGTTTTAGGCGTGCAGAGCCTGCTCACGCGTTTGCGTCTCATACTTGCCGGTCCTTCAGGCGTGTCTGACTTCTGAGTCGTATAAGCAACGTGGTCATGTTCCGTAAACATAAAGGGTGAGTTGTGACTAGAGACCAAGGTCACTTGCCAGAGATTTCGGTGATGACTCTGTGGTATGTTTTCGTCAATCGTTGCGAAATGATACTTGGTTTCGGGTTGTGGCTTGGGATGTCGCACGCCCTGGCCTGTAACAAGTGACACAAGACATTTCTCCAGACCGCGTCATCACGAAGTTGCAATCATGGCCCTTCTCCCTAATATGGTCATCGTTATCGTCGGCCAGTGCATCTTGACAGGTGTCTTGGCACAAAGTGCACCACTCATTCGAATATATCAATAAATTTTGGTGGCCAAGATTGCTTAGAGCTGCTTACGTGGCTCAGAATGTTTGAGCTGACACACTGAACACAGTTCACATCCGGGCAGCCACCTGCGATTAAACTGGGTTCTTCCTTGTTGGCGGTGTCAGCGTGTACATTTTCAGCTTTATTTTTAAGTATGGCTCTAAATTCTTGATTTGAAGCTTTCGTGACTGCAGGAATCCATACTCTTTGGTTCTTTCGGTAAAGTCGCGTAGGTAGAAATGAAATAAAACAAATAAAATCACAAAAGTACCAAAGAGGATGGCTCTACATTCTAAAACATCGCCTCCCCTCTTGGATCAGCCACGACTGTGGGGGGAAAAAAAAAACAGCCGGGTCAAAAATCACCGCCCGATCACGGACCCCACAAAGCACGTGGCTTCACCGTGCCACGTAAGGTATGGGTCACGGTGCAGCGCATCAGCACCTCTCATGAGTGCTGCAATCAGCTGCTTCTGAAATGGGGAATGAGGGAAAGCCCTATATGTGGCTGTGAAGACATCCACAAACCAAGGGACATTGAGAGATACGATAATGCCATCTGAGGTTATTCACGAGAGGGAACATTCTTGATTCACTCAATGTCATTGGAAGCCATAGAGTGGTTGACAACCACTTATATCATTGCTTTTCAGCAAGGGCTCTATTGTATGTGGTCAGGCTTTGATTTTGCTACATGCACAGCACATACTTTTGCAGGAGGGTTGGCGAGTGGGCTGAGTGTATCCAACCTGTGACGTACGAGATGTCATGCCGACCCGGTTTTATCACGAGTGGGCGCCTTGAAATTGAATCTCAGCGGCAATGGTTCTGTGCCATGATGCCTGCATGGCATTGGACCCCTTAAGCCAGCTGGCCCCCTCATGGGTTTCGTTGGTTGACAATTGTTCGATGCCTGGTGCAAATATTAAACACATTCCTGCGGAGGGAGCTGGTAGGAACGTTGGGTTGCTCGGTCAATAGCCAGGGTCAACGGCGGCGTGGTGTATTCCGCAAATATGCCCGACTGTGAGGACGGGCACAAGCCGGCGTGAGTAGGTTAAACGTTGAGTTTTATAAGGGCACCACGGGGTGACCAGGCCTTCCCCACCCAGCCCCTCCCCTCCCACCCCCCACCCAGCCCCACCCCTCCCCACCCAGCCCCTCCCCACCCTCCCACCCAGTCCCTCCCCACCCTCCCCACCCAGCCCCACCCCTCCCACCCCCCACCCAGCCCCACCCTCCCCACCCAGCCCCTCCCCACCCAGCCCCTCCCCACCCAGCCCCACCCGTCCCACGTGGACAGACATCCACAGACATACACAATTAATCCCCTGCCTCCTGTGAATGAATCCCGGTTGGGCTTCCAGTCCACTACGTTTCCTACCAGTATTATGGGTGCCTCTATGCCCTTCTCCATTCGCTGAGTGTTGTTTACCCCATTTGAAGTAAAAAACAAAATTCGAAGCTATCTTCTGCTGACGCGATCATTCAGGCGTTGCTCATCTCTTATTTCAGCCCTGTGACAGTGGTGAAAATTGCACATTTCTATGGCGGGGGTGAGTATATCCATAGGACAACCATTGTTGATGTCCCCAAAAAGTTGTAAGGTATTTATGGTATCGACCCCGGAATGATGATGGGTTGAGTCAGCCCCCTAACAGGATTTGAACTCATTACCTTCTGGTGGCAAGTCACCAACTCCTACTGCTGAGCCACCTCATGTTTGTTTATTAGGTTGATGATGATTTGCCCCTCTTGCGATTCAATGCGGTGGCGAAATGTTAACTACCTCGCCTTATATACAGGAGGTCGTGGGTTCGATCCCGATCCTGATGCCTGTATATTTTGAGTTTGCATGTTCTCTCTCCCCGTGGTTGCTTGGATTTTTCTCCGGGTCCTCCGAGATTTCCCTCCGCATTTAGAAAGAGGATCTGTCCGCTATAAATTACCACGTGATGATACGTCACTTCGTTGCGCGATCATTGGTGGCTAGGTCGCTTCTGAAAAAGAGCGATATACCTCAGTCGGCCTTACCTGGAATTAACAACAAAAAAATATGTTAGTTTAGTTGAGAGTGACAGTCAATTTAACACGTAGGCTTTCGCGACCAATATCATCCATAATACAGGTTTTTTGGGTTAGATGTCGTAAATATATAAATGTGTCGTTAAACCCGCTACTACCCGACACAGCCAACATATATATTTACGTGATCTAGCCCAAAAAAAAATTGAGTGACAGTCAATCCTTGGCATGCCTCTGGAGCCCTCCCATGGGCTCGTGCATTGCTCATTTACCTCCTGATTCGTTGCCCTCCTCCCGTCACCCCGTTGAGCTATGATTTGTGGCCAGGTTGCTTCTGAAAAATATCTATATAGCTCAGTGGGCCTTACCTGGTAACAAAAAAATGTTAATAGTTTCAACGACTTGTTAAGCTTTAGCGTCACGGTTTCATTAAAAAAATCAAATATACTTTTAACATCGGGGTGCACTATAGCACCTCTAGTGGCTGCAGGGGTCACTTTAACTAATTCCATACAATGTATACGAAACAAAACGATAGGATGCGGCCAGGCGGTTCAGAGCGCTGAGCTGGCATCACCGAGACTCTGGTTCCGAATCCAGGCAATCCCACAATCGATGGTCTCAGCCCACACACCAATGACTGCACGACCCCCACCCCCCATCACTTAAAGCATGTGACCGCATTTAAATTTGGCAAAATTCCAGCCTCGCTTGACCGTCACGCAGCAAACACGAACTGCTCTTGAGTGGCAACGTAAGCAGAGGTCACTGGCAGAGATTTTAGTTGGATAACTTGGTCTCACGACACCGATAGTACAATTGTTGGGAAATACAAAAACGTTCTGCTACACTGTAGCGCCTCTAGTGGCTGTAGGGTCACATGAACTACACGAACTATGAACGGAACAATTATTTTACCAGGTAAGGTCTTTTGAGCTATGTAGCTATTTTTCAGGAGCGATCTGGCCACAAAGAGCAGCCAAATACACTAAATGCATGTTGATTCAAAATGTGGAGGGAAAAACGGGAAGACCCAGATAAAAATCCACGCGACCACGGGGAGAACATGCAAGCTCCAAATATACAGGCGTCAGGGTTGGGATCAAACCCACGAGCTCCTCTATGTATACCGGCCGAGGTAGTTAACATCTCGTCACCGTGGACACCAATTCCATATATAGCTCCACTTGGTGCGTGCATCGTGCGCGATAATTTCATGTCACCCTTGAATCGCCGCATCATTCCTCGCGTTTTCGTACCACGTGGCGACAGGACAGGCGATATCAATGAGGTAGTTTAATTTGTAAAACATCGCGTGTCTTCTGTGAACCATACCTTATCAACTCATCATCATCATCAATGCCAAATACAATTGCTGTGACAGTTTAGCACAAAGATACACTTAAGTTATTTATATTGTTGAACCAATGAAAATACACCGACCGATATTTATTTACTGTGAAGTCAAGGCAATGAACTATCCACCACACTTGTATCATATAGCGCTTAAAACGTATTAAATATATAAACACTATTCAGGATATAAGCGCACATCACAGCTATAACATGCTGACATATACAGTAGCCCCTCGTTATTCAGGAACTTGCTATCCGCGAATCGCATCTGGAACTCTACACGACTGCCTCAAGAGAGAGAAACAAAGTGATGAGAGAGAATGTGATGACAAAGTGATGAGAGAAACCAATGAGAGAGAGAGAGAAAGTCTCAGACCTCAATATCATTATCCGCGAAATTTGCTATTCACGAGCATCCCCGGAACGGACCCGTCGCGGATAACGAGGGAATGACTATATACAAGCTGACGGCACACACACTGGGTGGCAGAACAAGGCGAGGCGTTAACAACGCACACGGAGCGAGCGAGATACGAGGGTCACAGCTGGCCAGAGCGAACACACGAGCGGAGTCAGCGGAGGCAGGTCAGGCGTCGTGGCTGAGTGCGGTCAGAGTTGGGACACCGCGTCGTTCTCCCTCCTCCCGTGCGCGGCCCTCTCCGGCTCCGTGCCCACTTGAGGCTTTGGCGGCTTCCGTGCGCCGCACAGCATGCGGTGGATGTGATCGCGAAACTGCGCGCGGCACGGGACCGGGGAGTAGGGTGGTGGCGGGGGATGCAGAAGTTGCGTGCCACGCACGGATTAGCGGTGTCTTTCCTCTGTCGCTCTCTTTATCTGGTGGTGGTGGTGGCTAAGCACGCCTGTAATCCGGCAACTTGTTGTCCTTCCCCCGAACCTCCGATTAGCCACGGCTAGCTACGCACGGTGCGAAATAAGTTATACATACGTACGGTTAGAGGCGAGGGGTCGTGGATCGAACAAATGTTGTGAAACTCCGTTCCCGCGCGCGTTGGGTAAGTGCTATACCCTGGCTCACCAGAAGAAGGCAGTGCTGTACAGCAAAGATGTGGACTGCACCTGTTCCGTCTGTATGGGATCGAGCGTTTCCCCATCGCACACATGGGTTTTCTCCGGGAGCTGGCTCTAGTATCCTCCCACATGTTAAGATGAATTAATTGACTGATAACACCTCAATATATAGAGAACTGCTGGACATGGACAATTGTTGGTGCCAGCTCACCTCGTGACTGCCTTCCTGCTTGCCCATGGTCCATCATCGGCCTCTCTCTTTGAGAGTGAGTGAATATTGTGCGGCGTGTTACGTACGTACAGTGAACTTCTTTCGCACCGTACGTTGCCAACCGTGCTAATCGGAGGAAGGACAACAAGATAATAAAAAGAGGGCTACGTACGGTGTGAAAAGAAGTTCAACATACATCTCCCACAGGAAGATCGTCCGCAGGTGTTTAATGCCGATCATCGTTTCTAAGCTGGCGATGCTCAGCTCTACCATTGCTCGGTTGACCGTAAGCAGCCCTCATCACCATTTTATGAAACTGCCTCAATGCAGTCTCATTCTGGATTAGCTCTGACGATCTCAAAATCTACGTAAAACAGGAGTCCTCATTGGCAAAAAAAAAACATTTATTCCAAAAATCTGGGCCTCAGAATCAGAATATTTATTTATAGTGGAGGAATCCGATGAGCTATAAAGCTCTTTTTCACAGATGCCCTCATCCTTAGCCTGGAATTTTCTCCTCACATATCAAAGCTCTCCAACGAGACCTCTTGCCAACTCTGAGGCACAATATCGCCAGGACATATCATGGGAAGAAGAGCATCTCACAATTCCAGAAGATGGCACAGCTTCGTGTGAACGCATCGCCTGGAGTGGTGCGTTATTACCACTAAACTGACAAAAACCGTGGAAGACTCACGGCTTTCCCACGACGACGTTCCTGGGAAGACCAGGACAGGTGTGGCAGCCGCACCCTCTCACCTTGTCGCAACGGGCGAGAGTGAACGCTCGCTGTGCAGCGGTCACCTGGCGGTTGAGGAGGATGTAGATGATGGGATTGTAGGCTGTGCTCGACTTGGCTGCGTAGAGAGGGATGGACGCGGCCAGAGGGCTGAGCTGTACGAGAGAAGGAACCGGCGGGTCCGATTACCGAGCGCTTTGCAATGTATGTACGTTGAACTTCTTTCGCACCTGACGTAGCCAACCGTGCTAATCGGAGGTGCGGTGGAAGGACAACAAACTGAACACAAAAATCAGTATTAAAGAAACTAGTTTTCAATCCGGATGATTTTAAAGTGCATAGCTCCAGTGGCTTCCCTAGTATCGGATGGAAGAGCGTTCCAGACGGCCGCAGAAGTCCATCCGAAAGTGTGCGATGCAGTGACCGTCCTTGTTCGATGAAAAAAAGCCGCTGCGAGGATGACCGGAGTTTGCGCGATGATTTATGCTGCTTGATGAGATCAGCAAGGTATTGTGGTTCATTTGTGGCAGGCACTTTGTGTGTAATGAGTGCGACTTATAATGTAACTCAGCGAGCACTGGACGGACGCGGTGGGATCTGGCAGTACCCATCACGACGCGTGCTCTGCAGCTGACGTCGTATATTTGACACCTGGACAATTTGGACAGTTACGCAGGCACACGTAGTGCCTACACGTTTTTGACTAAAGTCAGGAGATCATTAATGCCCGTTGCAAAGCAGATGGTGCTTATTAATGATTAATAATCCAGGGCTGGCTCTTTTTATTGTGTACCTGTACAAGTACTACAGTACTTGGTGTAGTGTGCACACATGAGTAAATGGGGAGACAAAGGCGGCCGGGCGGGTTGCTGGCCACTCACCCCCCCCCCCCCCCCCCCCTCGTGTGCCGTGCCGGTCTTCATTAGGTGCTACTCGCTAACAGCACTTGCTCCAAAAGTGTGCCCAGCCTCTCAGGGGGATCTTTGTGCTTGTGTTTGGTTTATTTTTGCGGCCTACGTGCCCGGTGCGTGTACAACGTATGCGTGTAGCCATAGGTCTGTGCCAGCGTTCACTAAAAAATAAATTCACAGACTGACTCAACGAAAATGCTGAAGATTGTCGTCGACCAGACTGAGACCAAAATGCCGACTTAATAAACACTGAGGCTCTCTAGGGGGCCGAATATTCTTTGGGTTGGACTCCCAACCATAAAAATGACATGGGCATTTCCTAGGGCACATTGTTAAACAATCAAAACATTCCCAGTGCAGCCTTTAACTGTTGGGTCAAGTGTTGTTAGAGAGCACTTTTGAAGGCTGGCACGGTACACGAGGGGGTGGGTGGCCAGCACCAACAACAACACCCGCCATTCGCCACGAAGTGACTTTGACGTCACCACGGCGCTTGTGCCAGGCTATGTGCACGTTGAGGCCACGTGTAGTGTCGAACGCACCCATCCAGAGCCCACATTTGGCTGCTGTGGTGACTACAAGCGCCGTGAGGGGAATGGCTGATTTTGGAATTGACCTTCCCTCCATGGCATTGCTAACGTCCATCACAGCGTCACCATCCGGCACCACCCAGGAGGTAGGCGGTCGTTTTTGCCGCACGTGGCCAGCACCACGCCCCACAACACGCACACGCACAGATACGAACACTGGGGGTGCATGTGACCCAATCAATGTGGGGGGGGGAGGGGGGGGGTTACGACTTTGCCCGGCCACGTCGAGACTCGCCTGGATGCCGGGCTGGAAGATGACCACGAGCGCACAGGCGGCGTACGGCAGCCAGCAGAAGAGGAACGCCACGATCATGAGCAGCACCATGACCCCGACGCGCTGCTCGGCTCGCTGCGTTCCGCTGTACTTGACCCGCGACGCCTGCCGTGGGTGGCAGGGGTGGCGGTAGCCAGCTCAATTAGAACATCCTGAACAGCGAACGCTTCCCCTAAATGTGTTTCCTACTATTATAATCATTTACGACGGTAATCGTTTCAGCGCTTTGCCAGTCCAACGCTGGATGAAGGCTTCCCCTCTGTGCCGTGACGGTCACGTGAGTGTGTTTCGGCCCAGAACCGGTTCAGATGTCACTCGCCACTGATGTTAGCCGTGGATGGGAATCAAACTCACGATGCCACGATGCAGCATCCAACCGGAACCGGCCATGCACGGAAAGGTATTGTCAAGCAAGCCCCGAGACCAGTGAGACGTGCGAAGGCCTTCATCCAGCAGTGGATTGACAAAAGGGGCTGTGAATTAGTATCATTATTATTATTATCACTCCGACTGTATCATCATCACTTGTTGTACCGCAGCGTAAAGTCAAGCGGTGGTTGTCCTCTGCGTGCGCGGCTGCGGGAAGTGAGCCGTGGGCATGCGAGCAGCGCGCTGGACGGGCAGCACGCCGCTTGGCTGCCCGGCTGCCAGGGTGGGCGAGTGTCCCTCTGTGCTCAGTGGTGTCGCCCGACCCGACGTTTCGCTGGTAATTACATCCAGATATGGGGGATCTTTGTCAGTGGTGTGGCCGTGAGAGCCGCCGCAGGGGCAACCCACCGCACTCGCGGCAGTTTTATGCTCTTTTTTTGTCTTTTTTTAAAGATTCCAGATTGCGCCATCAGCATCACCGTATTTGTTTGTTGTATATACAGAGTTTGACTGATTACTTCAATCTAAATTGTCTTATGGTCGTTATTGTTTGACTTGCATCCCACTGGGATTTTTTGTACACAGCGTTGATGTACGGTGCTTTTTCTGGAAGACTTTGCTGATTTTCCCTGGATTTTTCTGTTTGCGCGTCGTCACTTTAAGATGTTTTCTTGTTCATGTTTTTGTTTGTTGCGGTTGCACCCGAGTCAAGAGCCGCATGGCTCATAGGGCTATACCTAATAAATGAACTGAACTTATAACGTGATAATAATCCATTGAGATATCTCGCAGAGTAGAGCAACCCTTCACGTTCGACAACAGCCCACGGAAGCGAATATCATTGCCCTCTGAGATTCCTGATTTCATAATTTCAACGCACCACACTGTACAGCATTTGCTCGCTTTCGAAGACAGAAAGTGACTGAGAGGCACGAGGAACCACCGACAAGCGCGGAAAGGCAGCCAGGCAGTGAGTTGGCACCAAATTACTCCCCCCCCCCCCCACCAAGCTCTGCGATCCTCTATATATACAGGTGTTATCGGCCAATTCATGAGTGTTTTACATGTGGGAGGAAACCTGAGCACCTGGAGAAAAACCACACATCCGAGGGGGCAACACTATCACCGTACAAATGGAACTGGTGGGAGTCCACATTTGCGGTACCGCCTTCACGTGGCAAGCCAGGGGTATGGTGCCTCTGTGCACACAGGAAGGAAGTTTCACAAGATTTGTGCGAGCCGACAACCCTCACTGCCTCCACAGAGCTGGGCCACGGGCCACGTGCACAGCCATCACCACCCTTCAGGTGTCGGCAGTGTCAGCTCAGCGCTCTGACCTCTGAACCGTCCAATTCAGCCACCTCCTCGTACTTTCCGGATAGCTCGGGAAGTACCAGCACTCTGCGCTGGCGACCGCTGAAATCCTAGGTTTGAATCCATCAAAGATAGCAACTACTTCTGAGATCACTTCTCGTCGTCGGAGGGCTGTTCTCTCGGTATGGATCTCGCAAGAGTATTTTGGCCCTTCACCACAATGCCGATTGCACATTTGGGATAGAACTGTA
This sequence comes from Petromyzon marinus, assembly GCF_048934315.1. Taxonomy (NCBI): domain Eukaryota; kingdom Metazoa; phylum Chordata; class Hyperoartia; order Petromyzontiformes; family Petromyzontidae; genus Petromyzon; species Petromyzon marinus. The sequence continues at coordinate 9,108,041 of NC_133680.1, forward strand.
AAGAAACGAGAAAACTAGAAAAAAACGCAATAAAAATATTTTAAAAATCAAACGCAGTTGGTGGAAAAACCGTCGAAATTCACCGCGAACAAAAATGTGTACACGGATGTGTACTGTTCCGTATTCACAAACCGGGAAATGTGCCCAATTCGTGCTCAATGTGCAAGAGGGCATGTTTGTTACAGTACATTGTACATTGCAGTGCAATTTTATCGAAGCGTGGTGGCCCAGTGTATGTCACGCTCGTGTCAGAGCAACAACTTCAAGACGTAAAAGGAGGTCCCTCTTTCTTGTCTTGGGTTTGATGCTTTCAGCAGGGTCACAAATGGCCACGTGTAATTGGGAAAAGCAATCCTATCAGGCAGGCGGTAAGGGCTGACTGAATACAAAGCCAAGACGGACGCCTCTGCACGGTTGCACAAAAAGGACTGTGCACGTGTTTTTGTGTGCCGTGCCGACCTTCATAGGTGCTCGTGAACAGCACTTTCCACCACAGTCTGTTCAGGCTCTGAGGAGCGGGGGATCTTCGTGTTTGTCTGTGTGTGTGCAATGATAATTATCGACTGATCATCATTGCCCACCTTCCATTTTCATCATCCTTGCCGTCATAATCATCATCAAAATAATCAATTGCTTGTCATTGTTAAATAATTCGTTGAAATCGTGTATGAATACCCTGCCATCAGCATCATCGTTGTCATCGTTTCGTTATTTTTATGAACATCATCCTCATTAATCCATTGTCACCACATCGTTGTTATCATGGTCATCAACAATTGCTCATCCATTAATACATGTCGATGTAGACATCGACATCATTGTTTTCATCATAGCCAGTTAAAAGTCCCGCACTTGCATAATATTCCTGACGCGCGATAACAAAACATTTATTTTCTCAAAGTTTCTGCTTTTTTGTTGTACAATCTCCCAATTAGCTACACGGGGGGTCGTTGTCTTTATAATTGGAGTTTTAGAAACGTGCGAATTAGATAATTTGGCTGCGATGAATTTCCACGTGATAAGCCACTTCGTTCAGCTTGCCTTTGTGGCCAGGTCGCTCCTGAAAAATATCAAAATAGCTTAGTGGGCTTCAGCTGGTAAGATAAAAATAGATTAATTTTAGTTTATTTATAGATTCATTTGTTTTTTTTTGTGATTTCCTTGCCTTTCCTAGACTTTGCACTCCGATAGTTTTTTGTGTGTTGTTTGTTGTTGCGAACTTTCTAATTCGCCCCTACTGGACATCTGAATTTCTCCAGGATAAATAAATAAAGGTTCTGAATATTTGTGCGTGTGTCTGTGTGAATGTGTGTAAGCGTGACTATACATGTACGTATAGGTATGTCAGAGAGTGTGCATGTGTGTGTGATTATGTCTGTATGTACAGTGAGGGAAAAAAGTATTTGATCTCCTGCTGATTTTGTACGATTGCCCACGGACAAAGAAATGATCAGTCTATAATTTTAATGGTAGGTTTATTTGAACAGTGAGAGACAGAATAACAACAAAAAAATCCAGAAAAACGCATGTCAAAAATGTTATAAATTAATTTGCATTTTAATGAGGGAAATAAGTATTTGACCCCTCTGCAAAACATGACTTAGTACTTGGTGGCAAAACCCTTGTTGGCAATCACAGATGTCAGACGTTTCTTGTAGTTGGCCACCAGGTTTGCACACATCTCAGGAGGGATTTTGTCCCACTCCTCTTTGCAGATCTTCTCCAAGTCATTGAGGTTTCGAGGCTGACGTTTGGCAACTCGAACCTTCAGCTCCCTCCACAGATTTTCTTTGGGATTAAGGTCTGGAGACTGGCTAGGCCACTCCAGGACCTTAATGTGCTTCTTCTTGAGCCACTCCTTTGTTGCCTTGGCCGTGTGTTTTGGGTCATTGTCATACTGGAATACCCATCCACGACCCATTTTCAATGCCCTGGCTGAGGTAAGGAGGTTCTCACCCAAGATTTGACGGTAAATGGCCCCGTCCATCGTCCCTTTGATGCGGTGAAGTTGTCCTATCCCCTTAGCAGAAAAACACCCCCCAAAGCATGATGTTTCCACCTCCATGTTTGACGGTGGGGATGGTGTTCTTGGGGTCATAGGCAGCATTCCTCCTCCTCCAAACGGCGAGTTGAGTTGATGCCAAAGAGCTCCATTTTGGTCTCATCTGACCACAACACTTTCACCCAGTTGTCCTCTGAATCATTCAGATGTTCATTGGCACAATTCAGACGGGCATGTACATGTGCTTTCTTGAGCAGGGGGACCTTGTGGGCGCTGCAGGATTTCAGTCCTTCACGGCGCAGTGTTACCAATTGTTTTCTTGGTGACTATGGTTCCAGCTGCCTTGAGATCATTGACAAGATCCTCCCATGTAGTTCTGGGCTGATTCCTCACCGTTCTCATGATCATTGCAACTCCACGAGGTGAGATCTTGCATGGAGCCCCAGGTCGAGGGAGATTGACAGTTCTTTTGTGTTTCTTCCATTTGCGAATAATCGCACCAACTGTTGTCACCTTCTCACCAAGCTGCTTGGCAATGGTCTCGTAGCCCATTCCAGCCTTGTGTAGGTCTAAACTCTTTGGTTCTATTCGGTAAAGTCACGTAGGTAAAAAATAAAACAACAAAAATCACGTGACTTTACCGAATGGAACCAAAGAGTATGGATCCTTGCAGTCACGAAAGCTTCAAATTGTGGAGGTCTACAATCTTGTCCCTGACATCCTTTGAGAGCTCTTTGGTCTTGGCCATGGTGGAGAGTTTGGAATCTGATTGATTGATTGCTTCTGTGGACAGGTGCCTTTTATACAGGTAACAAGCTGAGATTAGGAGCACTCCCTTTAAGAGTGTGCTCCTAATTTCAGCTCGTTACCTGTATAAAAAACACCTGGGAGCCAGAAATCGTTCTGATTGAGATGGGATCAAATACTTATTTCCCTCATAAAAATGCAAATCAATTCATAACATTTTTGACATGCGTTTTTCTGGATTTTGTTGTTGTTATTCTGTCTCTCACTGTTCAAATGAACCTACCATTAAAATTATAGACTGATCACTTCTTTGTCCGTGGGCAAACGTACAAAATCAGCAGGGGATCAAATACTTTTTTCCCTCACTGTATGTGTGATTATGTCTGTATGTATGTTTGAGTATTGTATAGGGGAGTGGTAGTGCAAGGAACCCGACGACCCAAGTTCGATTCCCGTTCACGGTCAACACCAGTGACGATTATCTGAAATGCTCTTGGGCCTCCCGTGAGTCGACTCAGCCTCAAATGAGGTTAAGGCTGTATAGGGGATTTTGACTTAATACTTTCGTGACTGCAATAATTCAAATTCTTTGGTTCTTTCGATCGCACCACAAGCGGCCGTCATCACGTGTAGCGATCGAAACGTCGTGATATTTTTTATTCACTTTAGTTTTATTTATTTTTTCTATCTTCGTGACTTTACTGAAAGGACCAAAGAATACGCACGGGGGATCTCAGTGCGGGGAACTCTCCGCACCCACCCTGTGGAGGCTGAGCAGGAGGCTCCCGTAGCAGAAGACGATGAAGAGGAGCGGCAGCACGAAGCAGAAGAGCAGGAAGGAGAGGATGTAGGACCGGCCTAGCGGAGAGCGCTCCGGCCAGTCCGGGGCGCACGACGTGCCCAGCTGCCACACACACACACAGCGCTGACCACTACACTACCGCTTCTCTCACACACAGCGCTGACCACTACACTACAGCTTCTGTCACACACAGCGCTGACTACTACACTACCGCGTCTCTCTCTCACACACAGCGCGCTGACTACTACACTACCGCTTCTCTCTCACACACACAGCACTGACTACTACACTACCGCTTCTCTCACACACAGCGCTGACCACTACACTACCGCTTCTCTCACACACAGCGCTGACCACTACACTACCGCTCCTCTCTCACACACAGCGCTGACCACTACACTACAGCTTCTCTCACACACAGCGCTGACTACTACACTACCGCGTCTCTCTCTCACACACAGCGCGCTGACCACTACACTACCGCTCCTCTCTCACACACAGCGCTGACCACTACACTACCGCTTCTCTCTCACATACACAGCGCTGACTACTACGCTACCGCTTCTCTCTCACACACACCACACACACACACCACACACACCACACTCGCTTCACTGACGAATAAACAGAATTCCCATCACTGACACCGCCAACGAATTGGATTGACACTTGAAGCTGTGCGGTGGTGGAGGCTGGGGGGTGGGGGAAGGGGGGGTGGAGGCTGGGGGGTGGGGGCAGGGGGGGTGGAGGCTGGGGGGTGGGGGCAGGGGGGGTGGAGGCTGGGGGGTGGAGGCTGGGGGGTGGGGGCAGGGGGGGTGAAGGCTTGGGGGGTGGAGGCTGTGGGGGGTGGGGGCAGGGGGGGTGGAGGCTGGGGGGTGGGGGCAGGGGGGGTGGAGGCTGGGGGGTGGAGGCTGGGGGGTGGAGGCTGTGGGGGGTGGGGGCAGGGGGGGTGGAGGCTGGGGGGTGGGGGCAGGGGGGGTGGAGGCTGGGGGGGTGGGGGCAGGGGGGGTGGAGCCTGGGGGGTGGGGGCAGGGGGGGTGTGGAGGCTTGGGGGGTAGTGTCACACAGGGGCGGGGGGGGGGTCTCTCACCCCCTCCGGGCCATAGCGGCCCCAGCCCAGCAGTGGCGGCGTGGACCAGGCGAGGGCCCAGAGCCAGGCGGCCCCCAGGGCCAGCAGCGCGTGACTCCCCCTGAAGCGCAAGGAGCTGATCGGACAGCACACCATGACGAAGCGTTCCGCCGCCAGCACGCAGATCGAGTTGAGACCTGCGAGGCCTGGGGGAGGGGGTTGGGGGTTGGGGGGACAAACACGGGGGGGAGGGATTGGGGGGCGGGGCACGCACTAAATTCACCGTCTCTCAATCTTGATCTGAAGCTTTCGTGACTGCAGGAATCCATTATCTTTGGTTCTTTCGTTCAAGTCACGTAGGTAGAAAAATAACCCTCTCTCGTTGGGGGTCGGCTGGGGTCAATAGACAAAAGCGAAGCGCGGAACGACCAGCGGACGGCGCAATCATCGCCAGATTCACTAACACAAAGGAGCAGGAGGCAGCAGCAGCAGCTGCATCATCATCCCGGCAGCGAATACTCCACTTACTCCGCTCCTACTCCACACGCAATTACCTGGTCCCCCTTTAACCACGTCGATGTTAAATTGTAGTTAATGCCCCAGCGTGAACAATCAGCCATGCAGCAGCAGCAGGAGAAGGATCTGTTACTCGGCGTTCCGTTTGTAGGATTAACTTTTAAGAATTTGCATTTGCCGTGGAGGGCCGTCTGCTTAAATGCGGTTGTATGACAACCTCATCTCAATCCAGCCTGGTGGGAGCCCCCTGTAGCGGCTCGCTCAAGGGCGCTGTTGCTTGGTGGTGGGTTTCACCAATGAAGTAACACCTGGGGTCTTATCTCTATGTCAAGGTGTTGCTGCGTTAGACACTTTTCAGTGCGCAGAAGCACTCGGCTACAAACCGCCTGGGTTTGATTCCCGGCCATGGCCAATATCGGCGGTGTGTTAAGTCTGGACCGGTACCGGGCCCCCTGTAGGCCTTAAATGGGTAACCTTGTGCAATGTTTTATAAGTCAGAGTTGTTTTTCCTTAAGAGGCGCTGCGCTGAGGTGTGTTCATTGTTTTCCCAGCAGTGTCCTAAATAAAGCTGCGTGTTGTATGTTTGTTTTTCAACCTCGCTGTGGAGAATATTAATGGGTAAATAAAGAACGCCTCCTTCCCATATTTGTCTCTCCAGATAAAAAAAGTTAAATCACACGGGATAATGTCAAGAAGTGCACGCTCCGACCACCTGTTTGTCAGCAAGTGCACGCTGTGTCAGCAAGTGCACGCAAGCGCGTGCACTTGCTGACATTTTACCGGTGCTTGATCGTTCGACAAGTCGGACTTGTACGCGTGTGTGTGTGTGGTGTGTGTGTGGTGTGTGTGTGGTGCATGTGTGTGTCGTGCGTGTGTGTGTGGTGCGTGTGTGTGGTGCATGTGTGTATGGTGCGTGTGTGTGTGGTTCGTGTGTGTGTGTGTGTGGTGCGTGTGTGTGGTGCATGTGTGTGTGGTGCATGTGTGTGTGTGGTGCGTGTGTGTGTGTTGTGCATGTGTGTGTGTGGTGTGTGTGGTGCATGTGTGTGTGTGGTGTGTGTGGTGCGTGTGTGTGGTGCTTGTGTGTGTGTGGTGCATGTGTGTGTGTGGTGCGTGCGCGTGTGTGGTGCATGTGTGTGTGTGGTGCGTGCGTGTGTGTGGTGCATGTGTGTGGTGCATGTGTGTGTGTGGTGTGTGTGTGGTGCTTGTGTGTGTGGTGTGTGTGTGTGGTGCATGTGTGTGGTGTGTGTGTGTGGTGCATGTGTGTGTGTGGTGTGTGTGTGGTGCTTGTGTGTGGTGTGTGTGTAGTGTGTGGTGTGTGTGGTACATGTGTGTGTGTGGTGCGTGTGTGTGTGTGGTGCATGTGTGTGTGTGTGGGTTGTAGTAGACAGGACGTGGGAGACGTGTTCCCAAGAAGGCCGTGAAAACAAACGTCGACTCGCCCGCTCGCTCGCTCGGAGGCCGCATGTGGGAGGAGAGCCTCTCTCATTTCTGGGAAGAGAATTCCTGCTTTTTAATCACACACACACCACACATACACGCACCTTACACACATGCACCACACACACATGCACCACACACACACAAGCACCACACACACACATGCACCACACACACATGCACCACACACACACATGCACCACACACACACAAGCACCACACACGCACCACACACACACATGCACCACACACACACGCACCACACACACGCACCACACACACACACACCACACACACACGCACCACACACACATGCACCACACACGCGTACAAGTCCGACACTGCCAACTCGGACTCGTCGAACGATCAAGCGCGGGTATAATGTCAACAAGTGCACGCGCTTGCGTGCACTTGTTGACACAGCGTGCGCTTTCTGACAAACAGGTGGTCGGAGCGTGCACTGCTTGACATTATCCCTAAATCACATTGTTACACACAACCCATCAACCACACGGCCTTCTGAGAGTGCATCTAATCGGCAGCATTGATTGGTTCAATAGCAGCAAAAGTTTGATTCTGCTGATGAGACACTGAATGTCGAAGCCGGTCCAGAATGTGTATGTGTGTTGAACCAATGCTACTGATGAGCTGCATTCCCTGAAGGCCACGTGGCTGATGGATTGTGTATATAATTAGTTTTTATTCCAAAAATATCTATTTATGTGGTGAGAGAAATATGGAAAGCAGCAGTTATTTACATATTTTAAATACACACGTCCTACATATGTTACACGTCCTACATATGTTACACGTCCTACATATGTTTGGAGTGGTGGAGCAGTGGTTAGCGCACCGCACTATGAACCCAAATGACGGATGTCAATTTTCCCAGACGGGCTTTGGGACCAACCCGCATGACTAGCGTGGTGAAGTATGGTCAAACAAACCTCCACGACTTGCACAGAATGGGGAGGCTCTCATCCAGCAGTGGATTGACAAAGTGGGTGTACATTTTTATTTTATTCTGCCAATATACATATTTACATATATAAATTACACAGCCCATTATGCTGTCTTTGTCATAGAAAATTAACCGAATCAGACGGTTGGCTGTTTGGTATCAACAGAACTAGAATTTGATGTGATTAGCCCCTCAGAGAGCTGCTAATTGCTCTCTGCCTAACCACCCCAGACCACACACGCGCATTCCGAGTAAGGCTGTACCATGCGTTGGGCCATAAACAGACACTGCATGGTCTCTCACCCTAAACGAACTCCTGGTTCAAGGGATTAACATTGCTAACATTGCTTACGATCGGCTTAAAATTGCTAACATTGCCTACGATCGGCTTAAAATTGCTACGATCAAGATTGATCAGATTGTTAACAAATTTGTTTTAATGTTTTCCTGCACATGGATTTCATGTGCAGGGAAGCAGTAAAAAACTCATAAAACAACAGTGGCTCTAAGTAATGGATACAAAATATTAGTCCATCACACTCAACAAATGTCTAAATATGAACATTATAATAAAATTGGAACGAAGTATAAACGTAATAGTATTAAATGGTCGATATGGATAGCAAGCTGAGTAATGGCCTTGCATTGGCTCACATGCCCTTGTGACTCTGGCTTTTATAGTTAAAAGTAGAGATGGGCTATTTTAAATGTTGTCCTTCCCCGCACCTAAGATTAGCACGGCTGGCTACGTACGTTGCGAACGAAGTTCAGCATACGTACAAATGATTATCTGTTCGTTTATTCAACTACTGTACTCAGACAACTTGAAGAGATTCGGAGAAAAAAAAAGATTCTCACCTCTTCTACCCACACGTGCCGCTGTACTGGAGGTTGGATTAACAGCCCCCGGGGTCACGCATCATTGGCCGTGTCACGCTGGGCGTGGCTTCTAAGGGGTTTCCTGCCTTCGGTGGCGGGATGGGCCGGGGTAGATGCTTTTGGTGGCATCCGTTTTTAAATTCCCCGAGTAATTGGACCACGGTGAAAGTTATCGATTGCAAGTTCCATCGACTTATTCGATTAATCGTACCGTCTCTATTCGTTAATACAAAGCTGTAACGATGCACCCCATAGCGACCAAAATGATTTGTTCCAATTCGGGTTCGCAAGCTAATTCAGGAATCGGTTTTGTTTTTTTTCTCTCGTCTTTGTCGTTTCACTTGTTCCCTTTTGTTTGTGCTTCTCTCTCCTTCACATCACCCTTAATGTAACATTTACACGTAATTTTTATCGCTCATATACACTGCGATTATTTCACACGTGCTCAGTTGCCAGCGCGAATAGCCGGATGAATCGATTCTGGTTAAGTGATCGATCCAAGCCTTTATCATCATTAACATCTGACCTGAACCTTGCTCGATCGGATCAACTGACGGATTCTGATCGATTCCACGAAACCGTGGATCAGAATGGCTTTGTTCGTAATTTGGTGTTCAACACAATCTGGGCCACGTGACCATATAAAGATAAAACCCAAACCAAACACCCCCGTTTCACAGCGTACTATCCCACACGTCTAACACCTTTTACCTATATAAGAGCCGCTGCCTAATTCGTTGAAAAGGTCGCTCATAAGTTAGAGTTAATTTATTAGTTGCTGACGATGCTTTACATGTTTCTATTGTAGTCAGTGCCCAGGCAATGGTGACTATGCACGTGACCTGTAATCCAGCACTGGAAGCGAGGGTTGGGTTGGTGGATCAAATAAATGTTGCGAAAATTCATTGCAGTGGGCGTAGAGGAAGCGACATACCCTTGCTTGCCAGGAGACGGCAGTAGGGCCAGTGGACTAATCGCCATCTGTTTACATCTGTACGGTGATCGAGTGTTGCTCCCTCGCATGCGTGGGGTTTTCCCCGGTTGCTCCGGTTTCCTCCAACATGCATAAACACTCGTGATTAGTTGGCTGAAAATATCTTAAAATAGAAACTCAATGTAGCAGGACCCTCCTGAAAAATACTCGTACGACTCAGTGTGACTTCCTGGATAAATACGTAAAATTATAATAATTATTATAATATGCAATCGAGGCTTGTTTTACAGATAAAAACAAATGTATATGGTTATGGTTGTATAAGAATGTGTAGAATTAACATTAATCTCCGAACCGAATTTACTCGAATGAGATAAGTAATCTGCATTCGATGGAAATTTTGGATGCGAGTTTCAACTAAAAATCAAGATTACAGCACCATAGAGAGGGCAAATCTAACCGTAAGACGATGGATCTCTGGGAAATGGACTGAAAGGCCAATTTCTACTCGTCAGTCGGAAATCAAAGAAAGCGAGGTGAGCACGCCACACAAATCGTGTCCCATTATCCCCCAAAGTGCGCAGTTCAATGATCACACAGCGTACTCATTTCTTTGGGGCGGCATAAAAACCCCTGTGGATTATTTCAAATGTTAATTTAAGGTTAGAGCACAATGCGGCCTCCGGTATAATGAGCCTGGAAACGTCCGTTCGTGAGCTGTATTGCAATGAGTCCGACACTGCATTCACGCACAATTTGAATGCGTGATAAGGTCGCAGTTATTACACGCAAAGTGCTTGCCACAAATGAGCCACAATATCTTGCTGATCTCGTCAAGAAGCCCAAACCATCATCACGCGAACTCCGACCATCCACACAGCGGGTTTAGGCTAGCCATTGAACAAATACGGCCACCGCATCGCGCGCATGCGTTTCTGCGGCCGTCTGGAACGCTCTTTCCTTCCGACATTAGGAAGCCGCAGGCACTATGCAGTTTTAAATCCAGATTGAAATACTAATTTCTTCAGCGCTGCTTTAGTTTAGTTTCTTGTCCTTCTACCGCACCTCCGATTAGCACGGTTGGCTACGTGCGGTGCGAAAGAAGTTCAACTCGAGTATCCGTCCTGTCGGTGGTGTGTGGGTGGAGGAACTGCACCTCGACAAGGTGCGAGACTTTTCACATTGTCGAGCCTTTAAATAACCGCCGCTCGTGGCCTCACGACCACGAGAATGAGCTCCTGAGCGCAATGAAGCCAGCCGCTCCAGAGCCCCTTACACAATGCACCCTGGACGCAGACAAAATACCAGGTTGACGATGCTAAAGTTCACGATGCATCTCGTGATGCTGCCTCGGCGTAGTGGTCAGCGCCAGGATGGCAAACTCTGACTGAAGCTTGTTCAAGGAGATTTTAGTTTTCTTCCAAACAAGATGTAATGCAATGAATTGTATCGTTCAACCCGTGCACAATATCAAGCCATTGTCGTATTGTATGTGAGCGTAAGGCGAGTCGCGGAATAATGAGCATCGGTTATGTTGACTTATTTGTTATAAAAAAAATATCTTGCGATTAAAACCTCCCGGATTGCTATCAATAGCCACCGGGAGACCGATCCAAATTCCGGTAGAGACTGCCCGGCCAATCTGGGACAGTTAGCGACCCAAGTCGCTCCGATTCAAGCTCCTTGCGAGGCAGTTGAAACTATCGGCAAGTTTCCTCCATCACCCACAACAATAATCATAACAATAATTTTTCGTATAGAAATAGGTTTTAACCTTTTAACTGGCACAAAAAACTGACACCTTTATTCAAGGCATCATGTTTGCAATAACCACAACACAAGCAGTCAAAATGCAAACAAAAGAGACAACTCTGATAATAATATGCACTGTCCTTGAATAATTTTTCGACTTAAAGCTTTCGTAACTGCAGGGATTCATCTTATTGGTTCTTTCGGTAAAGTCACGTAGAATGGAAATAAAATAATAAAAATAAAACATAAAATAAAATAATTATTTTATTATGTTTTAGTTGTATACTTTTATTTTCATTCTACGTGACTTTACCGAAAGAACAAATAAAAATAATAAAATAAATATTCCTTTATTTTATTTTATGTTTTATTTGTATTATTTTATTTCCATTCTACGTGACTTTACCGAAAGAACAAATAAAACATAATAAAATAATTAGATTTTTTATTTTATTTTATGTTTTATTTGTATTATTTAATTTCCATTCTACGTGACTTTACCGAAAGAACCAAGAAGACATACCCAATAATGTAGAATCATTTCAACTTGTGCTGTGCCGCACAGCTACGTCACCAGCCGCAGTGCTGGTGACGTGCGCCACCACCGCCCAGCGGTGTAAATGGCCAGTGAACATGAAACGTTGGGCCAACGTTGGGCCAGCGGTCCGAACCACCACGCTAACGTTTACCGAACGTTGGCGTGTGGTTTGACACGCCACAGTTCGTCGATCAACAGGTCGCATTTGGCGGGCACTCTCACCTCTCCCAAAGTGGTCTGGCCATGATGGAAGAGTAGGCCAAATGGCCTCGAGAGGGAGCTCCAGTGGAGGTCCTTCAGCCAGGGCTGCACCTTTAGCGTGACATCTCGCCGTCAACACAGATTAATTTTTATTTTGCTCATTCTAATTACATCCACCTGTTGGGACCTCACACGTATTATGTGACAACACGTGCAACTGTAATTATTTTTGTATCTCATCCACACTATACCGCATGATATATATGTATACCCACACACGGGGGAGAGGGAGGCAACATTATTAGATGAAAGGAAAGGATTATCAAGTCTTTGGCGAACTGACCTCTGAGATTAATATTTTCCATTTGGAATCGCACGACGCAACACACAGAGGATTCACGCTGACAATAATCATCATCAGGTCATGCCGAGTTTGCTCCATCGCCAGAGTGTGTCGTGCCCGAGTGATATTCACAGGGACCGACACAAATGAGATTATTCCCTTCAGACCAGAATTCTGAATTTTTACCAGAAATTTTTTTTATTTTGATTAAAAAATCACTTAAATTAATGTTTTGTTGATGAATATGGGTAGAGGCGCAGCCCTGCATTTGCCTGCTCACGCCACTGCTGGCGGAAGGGTCAGCCACGAGAGCTTCTCTCGAGGGGTATTTGGCCTACTCTTCCATACAGACCAGATGTCTTGGAAGATGTGGACATAGGCACGCGTTATCCCACCACACTCAACGCATTGTGGCACACCCAACTCATAGTGCTGGGTGGACAGAGGCAATGGCTTTAAGAAGCTTGCACCATCGTTTCATCTGTCACGCTGGGGAGATTGACTCTAACCCAGACATAGGCAAAGTACGGCCCCCGGGCCGATTACGGCCTGTTGGGCTTTTTAATCCGGCCCGCCGAATTTGTCCAAATATTATTATTATTAAATAAAAATTTACCTTTCTCCTGTAATGCCCCCATTTCCCCATTAGATGGCGCACTTTGACCGGGAGTTACAATATGTTTTTGTATTGTTCATGTTCGTGCAATTTGTTAAATTGCCTTGTAAATAAATGCTTTGCTACCTGTTAAAGGCCAAATCCTTTCATGTAATGATCTTTACACGTCATTTATATTAAGTTCACACAAACACTCCATCCATCTGTTCCTGGCCCGGCCCCTCTGTCAAATTTTAGAACCCATTGTGGCCCGCGAGTCTAAAAATTTCCCCAAGCCTGCTCTAACCGGTGACCTCTGGATTACAAGTCTTGTGTGTTAACCATTACACCACCGCATCACATATATGTAGTATATTGCAGTACAGTATAAGATATGACAGCGATATATACTGCGTCTACATCAGCCGCACGGAAGAATAAGAAGACTGTAGTGCTGTATATATGCCTCCGCATATATACATATTGTTGTGAGTGGTAACACGGCTAATATCAGAGACGAGGGCTCTCTGAACCAGTTGCCCCCCTTCACGAACTTACCCTGACCAGTGCAGGATTGGTCGCGCGGCCGAGCGGTAGCGCGCTCGCCGCTTCTTGCAGAGGTTCACCGTTCTAATCCGGCGGCCGCCCTGGTTATTACTGCGGGTGAAAAAACCCAAAATGATGCTGCGACTTGGCGTCTGCTTCGCAGTGGACGTGAATAATCACAATGACGTCATTCCCAAGAGTGGGCCGTCGTGTGCCGGCGTCAGGGGATAACATTTCAACAAAAAAAATGTACCGGCAAATGACTCAATTAGGATTTTTATACATTGCAGCAATCATTGCCCCCTACTGGCAGACTAATGCCCAGGGTCACTCTTGCAAATGCTGGTCTCTTTAGTTCTCACCTGGTTAAAGAAAAAATGAACTTGAAACTTGAATCCCCATGACCAAAACGACATAGGGAGGCTTTTATCCAGCGGTGGATTGAGAAAGGGCTACGCGCGTACACTCTGTGCACACGCAGCTTATGGTATGAGTACTGGAGTCGCGCACTCTAATTCCGGCGTAATTTCTTTGGATAATATTTATAAACGGAAAAAATTTAAATCTGCGTATTGACCAAGAACAAAAAGATCCTGGTGCAATGTTGTGCCCTAAAATGTACACATTAACGTCAAATAAAGAACTGTTTTCTGCTGACATAAACTCGAGATTCGTTAATTTATTAATGTTTCTCTCGTTTAGATTACTCTGAAAAGCTGTATTTGAAAACAAATAGGTTTGGAGAAGCTTGCCATCTGGCATAACGTTTTGAAATATACGATTGTTAAAATAATAAAAGTACAGCGAGGGAAAAAAGTATTTGATCCCCTGCTGATTTTGTACGTTTGCCCACTGACAAAGAAATGATCAATCTATAATTTTAATGGTAGGTTTATTTGAACAGTGAGAGACAGAATAACAACAAAAATCCAGAAATACGCATGTCAAAAATGTTATACATTGATTTGCGTTTTAATGAGAGAAATAAGCATTTGACCCCCTCTCAATCAGAAAGATTTCTGGCTCCCAGGTGTCTATTATACAGGTAACGAGCTGAGATTAGGAGCACACTCTTAAATGGAGTGTTTCTAATCTCAGCTTGTTACCTGTATAAAAGACACCTGTCCACAGAAGCAATCAATCAATCAGATTCCAAACTCTCCACCATGGCCAAGACCAAAGAGCTCTCCAAGGATGTCAGGGACAAGATTGTAGACCTACACAAGTCTGGAATGGGCTACAAGACCATTGCCAAGCAGCTTGGTGAGAAGGTGACAACAGTTAGTGCGATTACTCGCAAATGGAAGAAACACAAAAGAACTGTCAATCTCCCTCGGCCTGGGGCTCCATGCAAGATCTTACCTCGTGGAGTTGCAATGATCATGAGAACGGTGAGGAATCAGCCCAAAACTACACGGGAGGATCTTGTCAATGATCTCAAGGTAGCTGGGACCATAGTCACCAAGAAAACAATTGCTAATACACTATGCAGCGCCCGCAAGGTCCCCCTGCTCAAGAAAGCACATATAGATGCCCGTCTGAAGTTTGCCAATGAACATCTGAATGATTCAGAGGACAACTGGGTGAAAGTGTTGTGGTCAGATGAGACCAAAATGGAGCTCTTTGGCATCAACTCAACTCGCCTGTTTGGAGGAGGAGGAATGCTGCCTATGACCCCAAGAACACCATCCCCACCGTCAAACATGGAGGTGTAAACATTATGCTTTGGGGGTGTTTTTCTGCTAAGGGGACAGGACAACTTCACCGTATCACAGGGACGATGGACGGGGCCATGTACCGTCAAATCTTGGGGAACCTCCTTCCCTCAGCCAGGGCATTGAAAATGGGTCGTGGATGGGTATTCCAGCATGACAATGACCCAAAACACACAGCCAAGGCAACAAAGGAGTGGCTCAAGAAAAAGCACATTAAGGTCCTGGAGTGGCCTAACCAGTCTCCAGACCTTAATCCCATAGCAAATCTGTGGAGGGAGCTGAAGGTTCGAGTTGCCAAACGTCAGCCTCGAAACCTTAATGACTTGGAGAAGATCTGCAAAGAGGAGTGGGACAAAATCCCTCCTGAGATGTGCAAACCTGGTGGCCAACTACAAGAAACGTCTGACCTCTGTGATTGCCAACACGGGTTTTGCCACTAAGTACTAAGTCATGTTTTGCAGAGGGGTCAAATACTTATTTCCCTCATTAAAATGCAAATCAATTTATAACATTTTTGACGTGCGTTTTTCTGGATTTTGTTGTTGTTATTCTGTCTCTCACTGTTCAAATAAACTTACCATTAAAATTATAGACTGATTTCTTTGGCAGTGGGCAAACGTACAAAATCAGCAGGGGATCAAATACTTTTTTTCCCTCACTGTATGTTGCAACTCTCCCCTCTGCAGCCTCCCAAAGCCCTCCTCTGCATGCTTCAAATTAATTTTAAAAAAGCCCACACTAGGCTGCTCACCCGCACCACTCTTCCCCGATACAGTTCTCACGATCCCGCTCTTGGCTGCCAGTCACATTCTGAGCGGGCCGCAAGATTGCCCTCAATGTCTCTTCACTATTTTCCATGGCTTGTCGCCGCTCCTGCCTACCTCTCTCCCCTCACATCTCGCTCTCCGCTCCAGCGATCCAAAGACAAATCCTCTGCTCAATTGGAGGCCGCTCCTTCTCTCCCTCTTCCCCCCCCCCACCCAGTCATCCAGGCTGCCGACTCCATGCCCCTATGCAAGTATTTTGTCAAGATGTTTATCTTCTGCCTATGACTGCTGCCTCTAATAAAAATTCGTATAATAATAGATCAATGGTTTCTTGCAATGACCATGTCCCACTTTCTAAACACCGTCTTGAGATACGGCTGCACTTACATATAAATCCACATGGTATTACAGAATATCTGGCAGGTAAAGTAGCTGAAACTTTTCTCTCCTAACTCACCCACGGCACGCACACATGTGCGATTAATCTACAATGGGAATACATCTCGCACTTGGCAGCACGCATATTCCTTCTGTTATCATAGACTGTCATTAGTTTCAAAGTTTTGTTTGAATTCATGCAGACCTGGACAAACCGAGTGCTGGATACATGGCACCAAATGAGAACAATTTTCCCAGGAGATGGATTTCAGTGCCAGTGTTGTTCAGGTAAGATTCTGGATGCAATTTTAAGTGTGATAAAAACGTTGTGGGTTTGTTTTATTACCAAAAGAACCAAGAAGAAGTCTACATTATAGACTGTCAGTACGCTCATTCAGTTTAATAACCATTGCTACAGTCTACATTATAGACTGCCAATACACTCACCGAGGTTAAAAACCAGGCTACAGTTTACATTACAGACTGCCGGTACGCTCACTCAGGTTAAGAACCAGGCTACAGTCTACATTGTAGACTGCCAGTACACTCACTCAGGTTAAGAACCAGGCTACAGTCTACATTATAGACTGCCGGTACGCTCACACAGGTTAAGAACCAGGCTACAGTTTACATTATAGACTGCCAATACACTCACCCAGCCAAGTAACAATTGCTACAGTCTACATTATAGACTGCCAGTACACTCACCAAACTTAAAAATCAGGCGACAGTCTACATTGTAGGCTGCCAGTACACTCACTCCGATTAAGAACCAGGTTTCAGTCTACATGAGTGTTTTTTGGTTTGTTATTATTTGTATTTAATTTGTATTCCCTTTATTATTTTTATATCTACGTGACTTTACCGAAAGAACCAAAGAATATTACTTCCGAGAACAAATCCAATAATCGGAAAGCGTTAAAAAAATACATGCGTGTGCATTATTATACATGGTGCTTCAAATAAATGTTAACACTTACATGGGACTATCGTTTTTAATGGGAAAGAACGGATAATACACTGTAACATGATAAAAAAAAGTATGTTTCACAAAGTAAAAAAGTCTCCACTTGTTCGCCATCATTGTCAACACATGCCTGGAATCTTCTCCAGAGCCCTGAGGCACATTTTTTGTGGCATTATTGCAAATTATCTGAAGTGTTAACATTTTTTTAAAGCACTCTGCAGTGTGTATATATTAATAGTTTCTCGCAGTTTTTTCCGCTGTATTAAACATGAACGTTAACGCGACAAGATCATGTCCATCCACTGCTAGATGAAGGCTTTCGGACCCCTTATTTGACCATAATTCACCATCATTTGCCATGATTCACCGACCATAACACACGTGGTCGCCCATCCAAGCTGTATCCAGGATCAAACCCGCTCAGCGTGATTGAGTCGTATTGCACACTCACTTGAATATTGTAGACCAATAATGTAGAATCTACATCCCCATGCCAGTCCCACAACTGGATGAGGGGCTACCCCGCACCGAATCGGATGGTTGAAGAGGGGGGGGCGAGCCAGGAACCAGTTCAGATATCACTCGCCCACTTATGGGTCGCCGTGACCGGCAATAGAATCCAGCTGTCCGAAACTCGTAAATTGCAGGCGCGCTAATCACTTCGCCACCACTCACTCGAAATACAATTAATTAGTAACGCGCTTTCACCATCGACTTTCATCGCTCACAATTCTATGCATTTCACGACAATGATCCTCCGTGTAGCCTTAACAGATTTTTTGGGGGGAAAGCGCTGTGGGCGAGTAGCGCACCTCTGGAGCCCGGCATGACACACGAGGGGGTGAGTGGTCAGCGTCACGCCCCGGCCACCTTTGTCTCCCTAGTTGGCGAATGTTCACGCACCGCACCAGGTACTCATTTGAGACCGAGTCGACTTAGGGGAGGCCCAGGACCGGTTCAAATATTCTCCGCTGTTATTATTGGTCGTGAGCGGGAATCGAACTCGGGACGCCGGGTTTGGAGCACCACCGCCCCTTAGTTTACCATCAGCGCCCCGCCACCCGCGTCAATCCATCCCATCCACCACCGCCGCCACCGCCGCGTTATTTACCGAAAAATGCCACCAGGAACCCCTCCACCTGGCAGAGCGCATCCTCCATCAGCAGCTGGGATCGCATTGCGTTGGTGACAGTGGTCGCTACGCCTCCTCCGAGCGCCACTCCGAGGTCCGCGCACGCCAGGCTCAGCAGGGCATAGTTCAAGGGCTGCCGCAGGGCTCGGTATCGAACCGTCGTGGCCACCACGATGGAGTTCAGAGTGACGGAGGCGGCCGTGGTGACTCCCATGAGTGCGGCCAGCAGTCCGTAGCCCACGGGACCCAGAGACGGGACAGGAGTCGCCGCAGAGGTCTCGTTGGTCGAGGAGGCTTCGAGGAGGTGCGAAGAGGAGGGCTTGATGGTGGTGGATGTCATCATCATCATCATCACCATCATCGTTGTGGTCATCTTCATCGTCACCATCGTCGTTGATGTTGAGAGCGTACGTCTACAGCGTCCCCCTAAGCCGTCGTGGAGGAGACAAGGCTACCTTCCTATCAGCGAGGAAAATGAATTAACGATTAATAATCTGTGCCGCGCGTGCCTCTGGGTATGCGCATGAATGCACGCGCGCAATATAAAAGTACAAATTATCTCACGGTGCGAGTCGTTTATGGTTGGCAACAAGAAAAAAGGATTTTCTGCGTGTTGGAATACCCCCGTGTGTGTACAGGTGTGGATGGTTATTCATCTGCGTGCAACTGTGCCTGAGCTGTGTACGCGCCTGGGATCTGTGTATATATGTGTGTGTGTGTCGGTCTTTGTGTGTGTGTGCTACAGATGTATCTGTGTGTCTCTGTGTATGTGAATGTCGCTGTGTATGCGTAAGCTGATTGTGTATATGTCTCTCTTTGTCTCTGTGCATGCGTCTGTGACTGTCTATGTGTAATTGAGTTGCGTATGTGTGTGTGTGTCTGTCTGCGTGCGCGGTGTATGCGTAAGATGAGAATGTTCGTCTTTGTGTATGCGTGTGCCACTATGTGTAAATACGTTGCGTGTGTGTGTCTTTGTGTGTATGAGTGCGAGCTGAGTACGAGTTGTGTATGCGTGTGCCACTATGTGTAAATAAGTTGCGTGTGTGCGTTGTCTCTTCGTATGTGTGTATCTCTGTGTGTGAGCTGTGTGTGATTTGTGATACGTGAGCTACGCTTCCCTTATACAGCTCTCATACCGCACGCCTTTCGGGAATGTGCGCAGGGGGTGATGATTGGGCAGGGCATTGTGAAGGGATCACAGGGGAGGCGGCAGGGGAGAGGGAGGTAACGGCAGCAATGGGGATGGGGGTGGGAGAAGACAGGCAGCGAGCAGCATTTGGAGTTGGAGAACAGTCCGAAGGCTTCCAGAGGTAGTGGTACGGATTGCGTGTGGCGATGTGACGCGCACGTGCAATCCGGGATTAATTGCTCGCTCGATATCATTTCCAGAACGCTTGCTGGTACGTATGTTGAACTACTTTCATACCGTACGTAGCCATCCATGTTAATCGAATGTGCCGGGGAAGGTGAACAAACTAAACGCAAAAAAGCAGCTCTAAAGAAATGAGTTTTCAATCTAGATGATTTAAAAGTGCATAGCTCCAGTGGCTTCCTAATATCGGAAGAAAGAGCGTTCCAGACGGCCGCAGAAGCGCACCTGAAAGGGTGCGATGCGGTTATCGTCTCTGTTCGATGCCTCGGCTGCTGTTGAAATAAGGCTAATTAGCGTAAGGCACTACCACTGAGAATAAAAAAAATGTTCCCGTGTATCCACTATAATTCTTTACCTGGCCTGTCAGGTGTTGTAGGTATATGGGATGCAATGTGGCCAAGAAAGTGTTCACCCCTTCGGTTGCGTCCTGGGACCTCTCTGGGCACTCAAGTTGGCTCTCAGACGAAGGCAAACACGAATGGCATTGGTCAAACATCCCAATGTAGCAGGGCTCCTACTGAAGAAAATTCACGATGCTCATTGAGGACTTCCTGGGTAAATAATTGGCATTATTATGATTGCATTTATCATGTTACCGTACACCCTGAATATATTCTTATCAGCAGCCTCAGATAGAATTGGGACAATATGGAGGTATGCGAGCATCTCGACTGGACCAATGTTTCAGGCAAAATGTGTTAAAGAAGGGAAATCATGGACCGGTTTTTACTCTCTGGGTCTCGTCAAAAGGGTGTGGCTAATTTAACAAATGCTTCTAGGTTTCCTGATGTGGCCACTGATCGTACGTTATTAGTAATTACATAGAACCTTGTATGTTTACTATAATCCACCTTTTCAAATACACTGCATTATGATTTCATACATAACAAGCTTCTGTCCAACTCTTACCTGTAAATGTGTCAGTCAATCACAGCTTTTACTTGAGTCTCCTTCATCATACAGGCTCAGGTCAGGGTTAATTCCTACCGAAATAAACCATCAACTTATGGTATTGAAGGTGAGTTATGCACGACCTTTAACTTTAAATCGAAAGTTCAGAAATCCGCAACCGATTGCTCACCGCACTGAGGGGTGCACCACGTGTTTGGATAGATTGGTCTATTGCACTTTGATTATAATTTGCCCAGGGCCTGCTATTTTGCATTACCCATTGTTAAATAATATATCCGTATTGAGTGTCTGGTGAGCGCGGTAGTAAGTGTGTGGTGAGTTGTGCAAGTGGTGAGTTTCACGTGAATCTCAATTGACTCGTGCATGGTGACGAGTGAGTGTCAGACGAGTCTGGTGGGTGATGGGAAATCGGGCGAGTACCGTTTGGTGAGCGTAGAGGAAATGAAACGTGACTGTTGCGCACATGGCGTGTGGTCTCTCTGAGTGATCGGTGTGAGCGGCGAGTTCGCGTGGTGAGTGTCAAGTGTTTGGTGAGAATCGGGTGAGTGCAAGTGGTGTGCGATGAATGTCCGATGAGTGGTGAAGGTTTGGTAAGTGTTGAGTGGTGAGCATCTGGTGAGTGCTATCTGTCGAGTGAGTGCCGTCTCGCTGTGGGTCCGGCGTCAGATGATCGAGACTCATGTCACCCTGTCCAGGTGAATGCATTTATCGATGAACAAACTCAGGGCGCACAGTGAAAACCCATGCGGACATTTCCGCAAACATTTTCAATAACCTACTCGCCGAACCGCGAATTGCAACCACCTCGCTGCCCCTGCCACGCGTGCACCACCGCACTCGCTGCTACAAAGCGTGGCCTCGTTTCAATAATTGCGACTGTTATGAACAGGCCGGTGAAAGTATAGTTGCAGGGATCGTGTGAACGCATTACGTGCGATATACACAACTCGCGAAAAACGTTTGATGGATGACATCGCGAGCTGAAGAATGGACGTGACCTCGGATGACAAATCGCACCGTTGCCACAACTCGCCATGGAACATCTTGCACGATCGTAAAGAAGCACGATTAGTCAACGTGCTCTCAAATGACATTGCAGTGCGATTAGGGGGATACGATGAAGCATGGATAAGCGTCTCAGCAGCAATCTGGGGGTAAGGAAATTGGCAGATTAAAGAGATTTTGTGGAGAACCGAGGTGTGATGACTTGCAGACTTGAAATATGCGGGAAGACAGCAGGAGCTTAGGATCTATGATCGGCTCTTATTTACGTGACATCATCAAACTCTAGTTTCACAGCTTCCCATCAACACCATCTATAAAGTGATTCCGTGTAACTCTCAAACCCATTCGGGCTGCAGGGTGGCAAGCCGATAGGAGCACAGCAAATGGGTTTGGGAGACTGTCGGTGTGGATCCTTGAGCGATATCTCCTCGCATGTGTCGTCGGCTTCCGCCAGGTTATCTGGTTTTCTCCTACATCCATGCCGATGCAGAACCCTCCTGGGACATTACCCGAGGCACTCAGTGATTCTGTCCTGAAAACATAAATGACTTTATTCAAGAAAGATTTTGTAATTTTTCAAATGTTTTTTTTTTAGAAACGTGAAAACACGTACACGATGACAGTGCAATGAATGGATGTTGAGAAGCTCTAACTTAAATGTCCTTATTTGTGTCTGCTCAGAGTCTGGTACATTTTAGAGTTTCCGCTAACTCTGGACGATGTCATATTTGCTCTTGTATAGAAGAGACCCGCCAAATTGGCTCAGAGGTCAGAGTGCTGAGCTGGAACTGCTGAGATTCTAGGTTCTCAGATTTATTGAGTTGATGGTCTTCGTCCAATCACCAATGATTGCTGAAAAAACCTCATCACATTAAATTTGGTTCTGCCATTCATGTGGATGATTTCCAGCTTTGAGAATATAAGAAAAAACATATCCGTGTCATGCGACAAACAACACATTCCTGCGGAGGGAGCTGGTAGGAACGTTGGGTTGCTCGGTCAATGGCCAGGGTCAATGGCGGCACCACGTGGTGTATTCCGCAAATATGCCCGACTGTGAGGGCGGGCACAAGCCGGCGTGAGTAGGTTAAACGTTGAGTTTAATAAGGGCACCACGGGGTGACCAGCCACTCCCCACCCAGCCCCACCCTCCCACCGCCCACCCAGCCCCACCCTCCCCACCCAGCCCCTCCCCACCCAGCCCCACCCTCCCAGCCCCACCCTCCCCACCCTCCCCACCGCCCACCCTCCCCACCCAGCCCCTCCCCACCCAGCCCCACCCTCCCAGCCCCACCCTCCCCATCCAGCCCCTCCCCTTCCTCCCCACCGCCCACCCTCCCCACCCAGCCCCTCCCCACCCAGCCCCACCCTCCCAGCCCCACCCTCGCCATCCAGCCCCTCCCCACCCTCCCCACCCAGCCCCACCCTCCCCACCCAGCCCCTCCCCACCCTCCCCTTTCCACCCAGCCCCACCCCTCCCATTTATGGATGCACGACGGACGGACGGACACAATAATCCCCTGTGGGCTGGTGTAACCAGGAGGTTCCTACCAGTAATATTCTTGGTAGCAAGTGGAATAGTGATGCTCCCTACTGTGAAGGGATTCATAATGTGGTTCTTTAATACCTGCTTTCACGAGCCGTTCTCGCCCACAAGGGGTCACGCTGCTAAGTGAGAGATGCAAATGTTTTCTTCGACGCATCACGTGACACCGAAAGTGCAATCCGGGATACAATGATGGAAAAAAAATCCCAAAACATTAAATATAAAATCCCACGATTATATGGTGCTCGCCACAAGTCTTGGAAGCTTATTCAGTCGTGGTCATGCTTTGGAGCGGACAATGCGAGCTGTTGTGAAGCAGCTCACGCGCTCATTGTTAACAGAATGAAGCCAGATCCAATTCTGTGGCTGCCGCATTCAAGGATAACGCACAAAAAAAAATCTCCAAACTGCACAATACATGTGATTGCCTGTGTAGTAAATGCACCCAGTGTACCAGTCTATATTTGTGTGGAACGTAGAATGTTGTGTCCCATATAATAATATTCGCTCTGTGTGAATGAGCCCTACATTTCTGAGGTCATGTTTAAGTACATTGTTTGAGCCCTATAACAACCTTGGGAATTAAATCGTACACTTTTCCATGAGTATTAGTACAGTACCTCTCTGCCATTGGAATGGCGCTGCTAGTTTGGCCCATTGTGCAATAAATAAAATGTTATTTTGCAGCTGTTAGCCAGTGGTGGAAATTCCACATTCACGTGACGTGGATGGTGACGTCCCCATGCTGTGGATTCGTTGGGGGTTATTTGACCATACCTCTCCACGATAGTCAGTGCGGGTTGGTGAAGGGGAACACAGCCTTGGGAGCATAGTTCAGTACAACACAAAGGCTTTTGGTGGCACTGCCCATCCAAACATTATCCATACTTAAAAATCCTGCTTAGCTTCTGAGATCTGACGAGACAAGACGCATTCTGGGTGAAATATGATCATGAGTGTGACACAGGTATCATCAGTTAAACTTGTTGGCTTCCAGCATTACACGAGACATTATAAACCTGGGACTTTGAAAGGGTTGGTGGGTCACGCAGAGATGGAAGCCATCATCACGCAACTTGAAACACGCAATTGCTTTGACAGCGAAGTTGCCTACAGGTTTCAGTACAGCAAACCGGTTACGGGAATATCTGTGCAAGGCTTTAAGTGTACATTTCCTCTCCCTCTCACACACACACTCACACACACAGAGAATCATTTTAAGAAGAAATGGGCCAAGACACGTTTTGGCAGGAACCTCCTGAAAATAAGTCTTGAGACTCAAGTCAATCTTGCCGAGTAACAACCGTCCGCGCAACCTGCATGGGTTCCTGATATTCTGTCATCAGTCTCCCACTCAAATGATCCACAGCCCTGAGGTGAGTGGTGGACATTCCACATTCCTATAGCCGGGTCTACGCCCTCCGCTGAACAACCAATTGGAACGAATTAAATCCCTTCTTTGTTTAGATTGTCATTATTATTATCGCAGTAAAAAAAAAATTCCCACGATATCACCACACTGTTACTGTTACCAAACTATGATTACGTATATAGTCGTTGGTAATAATTATAAAACAAAGAAGTAAAAATTATATGTGGGCGTCAATTGTTTAAAAAGGGGAGGGGGGGGACAAAAAACACAATGCCCCCACCCCCTGGCGCGACCCACGTGACCAGCTTGCACGAGTCCTTATTGGTCGGCGCGCGATGACGTGGCCCTCCTTTCCGAGCAGCCCAAGGTGAGTGCAGGCGGTGCGCGGCGTTGCTCCTCGCTTGCGTTTCGCAATCCGAAGCCATCGGCCCCTTCGCCGTGGCCAAAAGTTTCGCTTTTACTGCGCGATAGAGTGGCCCGTGCAGCGGACGCAGTTATTTGGACAACTTGTCCGCTTTCACAATATTTTTTTTGTTACTACAACCACAACCCCCCCTTCTCTCTCTGACCGCCGTCCAGTGCAATGCGTTTATAGTTTCGCGGTTCGAGCCGCGCTCTTTGTGTCGGGCCGCGCGGGCTCGCGCTTTACGCGATACGTGGACACGTGTTGGAGCGTGAGCGCAGGGAACTTGGAGGGTGGTGGTGGGACAGCCGTCTTGCTCTGGTATTACTATATTAGTGTGTCTATTACGTTGCGTAGCAATATCGATATTTTATTTGCTAAGTGTGTTTTTTTTGTAAGTGCTCTTGGTTACTAGCCAAGGTGTGGTGTGTGTGTCTGAAGGGAACGTCTTAAAGAGTATTCGATTTGTTGGCGAATTGCCCATAAACCCCACCCTACATGATTAAGTAAAAATGTGTACGTCTTAAAGAGTGTTCGATTTGTTGGCGAGGTGTCCAATCCACCACTAGATCCTTGATGAATTAATATTTATGATTACCACTTACGTAAGTTAGTGTGTAGGGTTTTTTTTACCTTTCTCGGGTACTGCAAACTGAAAAGCTAAACATGGAAATATCCCCCCCCCCCTCTTTGAGATGGGCCCATGGATCTGAGTTTGTTATCGATGCGGGTGTGGGATGATGATGAATCTTAACATAAATCTGCCTGAGGACTTGTTGCTTCCAAAGCTGACAACAATCGCTCCACTCTGACTACACCCGTCGTCGTCTTAACCCCCCTCTGAACTTATTTTAATGTGGACCCCCTTCCCAGAAGTTACTTCCAAGGTTGCGAGAAACATTTCTGAGTAAGACACAAATTGGGCTTTTTTTAAACCCCACGTGTCTGTACCAAGTAGCTTCCAAATGCCTCAACATTTTCTGCCACACTTTTGCCAGTTTTCGTGGAATTTGCTTCACCGATTCCTGCGGCTTGTCTTTACAATCCCAAGGAATTGTGTGAAGTTTACATTAAAGCCCCCCCCCGTGACACGTTTTATTTCCCTGCAGTTGGACCATTGTGGATGTTTTTTGATTTGGAGATTATGCTCGACTGAACACCAAGTTAATGCAGTTGGCAGCCGGGTTTGATAAAAGCCATTTCTTTTTCAGGGATGTAATCGTAAAATGTGGACCGTGCTGTTAATGGCTCTTGTTATGCAGGATTTTCCTCCAGTCTTTAACATTCACTTTACAAGTAATACTCCGCTTTACAATCGGTGATCTTCCACAAGATTACTGATGCATCTGCGATTTCGTTAGATGCATTTGAGAAGAAAATCTACCCTTACAGTGAGCAATTTCTCGTTATTTAACCGTGCATCTGATTAACTACTGAACATAGGTTTATAGTTTTAAGTGTGTGCGTTTTTTTTCCGTTTTCTCACCACCCATTCAGCCACAAGGCCATAATGAGGACACCTTGGACAGAAAACAACCATTGGATGGGTGAGTTTTCGTTTGTAAAATCCTAGACGGTTCATGTCCAGTCCAATTGGTAACATAATATGCCTGTTGCATCTCGTACAGTGTTACATCGTTGGCGTGCGAGATATGCCACCGAGGGAGGGGTGGGAATCTATGCCATGTGCCCTGCCCCTGGGTGAATGTATACATGTGACTTGGCCCTGAGCGAATTTGTTAATATTTGTCAAGCAAAATCAACACCGTAGGATAGATTCCATTGACCTTTGGAAGTTAATTCTACTGCACAAGTTCACCTGGATTTGGTCGTGGTTTTTGTTTTCAAGTACACCACCAAGGGCATAGTTACAGGGGAGTTTTTTTTTTATCATTTCGCCAATGTCAGTCTGACGAAGGTCACGGCTAGATTAGACATTCCCCAATTGGTATTTGTCAATGCTCCCTGCTCATAGCAGTGTGCAGAACACTGCCATTACTCCGCCAAAAGCATGGGCATGTTGATTTGCTACCGAGTTGGCATATGTTATGGGGCAGGGCTGGCAATTGTGTTTACTTGGAGATGCAAACCCGATATTTCATAGACTGTAACCTTATCGTGATTTGTCCCCATGTGTTTTTTTAAACGAGCGTGTGCAAATGATGCCATAGCACTTAAAAGATCTGCACCTGATCTGATTCACCGTGATAGCTTTTGCTCACTCTGATGCACACTCATGAGAGACGCTGCTTGTCCGCTCGCGTCATCTCAAGTCGAGCTAACCACGTATGTACGCCGTCTCTACCCACCCTAGGGGCACGTGGTGACGGCGAAGGGAACCGACATTCACACTTGGCTGCGGCATCTGTGCTTTGAAGTGGACGACACGTGGCACGAGGTGTAAGATGGAAAATGTGTAAGATAACTGGAGTATGAGGGTGGTTCTGAGCCAGTGCAGTGGCTGTGATGGTGCTCTGCTAACAATTCCTGAGGGGTGGCCTGGGTTGAGTCCTGGGCGTCCACGCAAGATGAAACCCAAGTGTTGCGACTTAGACGTCTCAGGGCTGCACAAATATAAACTTCAAAACCGAGGAGCAAAAGCTGTGGTGAAATGTATTGCGGCATGTGGAGAAACACCTGTTGACAATGTTAGCGTGCTTGTGTTGAAATTTGCAATCGGCAGAAAAACCAAACATGCGGCCCGTTTGGGTAGGCCTAGAATTGACTTTAGATGGAAAAACAGGCTTGTGAAAATCATAAGGATGGAAAACCAGAGTTGATGAAATTGCCTAAAGGCTTGGGCTATGTCATTGTCGATTACTTGATGGATACTTAACGGCAAAACTTTGGACATGCCTCGTTTCATATCAACATATTTGCAAATTACATTGGTCGTGTAAATATTGGCGATTTTTGGATCCATCCCCCTTGAAACACCCGAGGCGTCTAAGCAATGTACATTCACCAAAAAAGCGTTTGTATTCGGTTAAGTCTTCCATGCTAACTTTTGGGATAAACGAGGTTTTAGTTCCAACCAGTTACAAGGGTCATGATTAGTCTTGCCATAACCTCTTGTTAAAACTGAGCTGGGCTGTGGACAAAGTGTGATCGCTTTTTTCCAATGGCGCCTTTTTCCTTCAATGGCAATTGCCTCATGGGAGCAATTAAATATTGCCACATCCACGTGGCAGTTTCTGAACTGGCTGTTCCTAAAATTCGTATCCCATCCATGATGACGAGGTTGCCCTGGGAAAGCACAATTTTGCAGTGGTTCAAAACAAAAAGCCGACATGACACATTTCAGTTTCCACAACTACAAAAGTGGTGGCTATGCCAATGAAAGGAAAAGTTTTAAAAGTGTCGGTGAAATCTTGAAATTCACCAGCTCCTGAATGCGTTCTACCGGAACGGTGCTGACTTGCTATTTATGCATGTCGCTCCTAAGGCATAAAATAAACCACGTTAAGGGACTGTGTGAGCAAAACTGTAAACAAATTTCATTGGCGCTGCCTTGTAACAGATTTATATCAGCCTCACTGGATGGAAATGCACTTGAGTTACAAAAGACGTTCCCTTTGAAAAAAGGCTGATGGATGAATTATCGACGTTAACTTTGTCTTAATGTGTGAACTAAATTGAGTGCTGTGTAAATTCTGTAAAATGCATATTGAAAGTCCCTTAATTTATTTTGCAACTGTTGTGGAGTATCCTGCAGTTGGTTTGCGCTTGCCGTATTTATGGTAAATTATACATGTGAATTAAATTGTATTTAACGTATTTCTTGTGAATTGTGTAATAAAAAAAAAATCTGCAACTAACGTTAAAACGGCGTTTGATGGGATTTTCTGTGCGTGGACCTGATTGGCACGTTGACCGGTGTCTTGTCTAAAAGAAGAATCAAACTCAGCATGGGGTGCTGGTTATGCGACTTTATATGCGCGCAGATGTGCAAATAATTTTTCTACTGAATGGGTTAATGCTTCCAGGAGACTGCTTAGGGGTGACTTACCCGCCGAAGAATTGAGCGCATCTTTATGACAACCACAGGAAGTTTAATATAACACAACACTGAAATGTGGGGGGGAAAAACGCAGCTTGAAGGCTTTTGACGGATCTGGCCACGTTCTGCCGGTTGTAAATTTATGGTTGGGACTTTTTAAAGTGTCAACTTAAAAAAGGGTGTAATTCGACCGGAGGTGGTAAAGATGTCACCACTGCTAGCTGCTGGGCCTCCACTCGAGGGAATTTGAGGGCGTTGCCTCATCGTGGTGTCCGGACGTCTGAAAATTTCAAACCTAAACTTATTTTATTAGGTAAGGCTCACCGAGCTGTATGGCTTTTTTTGTAACGGAAGTGGCTTGTGGAAATTTATAGCAACCAAAAATACTATACGTATGTTTCTAAGCGGCGGGAACAACTGAAGGACCGAGAGAAAAATCTACGCAACCGCTGGGATAACGGGCAAACTTCAAATACGGGTCGGGATCGAACCAACCTGTACACTGGGCGAGGTAGTCAACACCACCGTGCCGATTTGGTAATGCCCGCAAATAACTCCACACGCGACATTTTGGTGAAGACACTGCCCATTTTAAATTGCTGTAATCTGGATAGCAAGTCGAGTTTGCAAAATGTTACTTCAACCACAGCCTCTTAGAATTGGACAATCTCCAAAAGCTAAGCTCATGTGGTCTGCATGTTTGTTGTAGTACACTTGCATAACTAGTATTGATTGTTACTCTTTGAACAATTGCCTTAATTGAACACGAGAGTACAGTTATTTTCAGTTGCATTCCTATAAAAGCTCGAACACGGTAAGTAATTTGATCCAGCCAAGACAATTGTACATGGATCCAACCTATAATTGCCTGCAGACAATTCACATCGTCAGGACCACGTGGCGTTCGGGAAACCCAACGTCGGCAAATCTTTTACCCAAGCAGCCTATCTCCTATTGCGTGAGAATAACCGAATAGTTCACTGTTAACATTCGTTGTACAGGGTACACATCATTAGACCTTTGCCAGTACCAAAATGTAATAGGGTTTTTCCCTTTCTGGCAACAAAACTGAAACCTTTTTACGAGGATTCATGTCTGCATTAACCACAATACCTGTAGTTAAAATGCCTTTTGGCGTCATCTGGTCGAGCACCAATTGGGTCGAGGCTCAAAAGAAAGCCGTCCCTTGGTGTGGACCAATCAGTTTCAAGGACAATGCATATATTATAGTATGTTTTTTTTTATTTGCGTTTTGACTGCAGGTATTGTGGTTAATGCAGACATGAATCCTTGTAAAAAGGTTTCAGTTGCCAAAAAAGGGGAAAAACCCCTATTATTATTACATATTAGGGTACACACAGTTGATGCATCCAGCACGTGCTGATTCTCTCCACAGGTCGTGTTGTAGGACAGCGGTCCCCAACCTTCTTGGCACCTGGGACCGGTTTCGTGGAAGACAATTTTTTCACGGACCGGGGGGGGGAGTTCATAATTTGGGTCTTTCCCCCTTTTCAAAGAAGCTCTCCAGCGAAGTTTTTTACTCATTGTGGCTACTAGGGGTTAGAGCTTGTGGGCTTAC
The DNA here is from genome assembly GCF_048934315.1 of Petromyzon marinus. Classification (NCBI taxonomy): domain Eukaryota; kingdom Metazoa; phylum Chordata; class Hyperoartia; order Petromyzontiformes; family Petromyzontidae; genus Petromyzon; species Petromyzon marinus. Next base: position 9,138,511 of record NC_133680.1, read on the forward strand.
CAACACTGACTGACGAGTGCGCAGTGCGGGAAAGAGGCGCGGACGGAAGTGGTAAATAATAAAATAATGGGGGCGGGTTCCACGCGCGGACTCACCGCTCTCACCTCCTGCTGCTGTGCGGCCCGGTTCCTAACAGGCCACGGACCGGTACCGGTCCGCGGGCTGGGGATCCCTGTTGTAGGATAATTATTGCCAGCAGAGGGCAGACTCGCACAATCAGGTGGCGTTGTGAATACTTTTGAACCACGCGAGGGCGCATTGTCATTCCAACGCGGGTTTAAAAAAAAAAACATTTTAATGTCGTACAATTAAGTTCGTGGAAAATATAAATGGACTTTGATCCGAGGTGGCCGCTGGAGTGGCTTCGGGCAGAGCGCTGAGCTGGCTCCGCTGGGTTGCTGTGTTCGAATCCAGACCGCTGACCGTGATTTAAACGTAGTGAGCTAATGGTATCAGCCTGGTCACCAATTACTGCGCACTAAACGTATCACATTGAATTTGATGTTAATATGTTGGTGTTAATGTCATATGGCGATCCCATAAAGTTTATGGATAAGCGTCAATGATACAAGTTTTTTTTTTCAGAAATACTGAAAAATCTCTTCTGCGAGCGGTTCTCTGACACGGGGTCCACTGCTCTTAAAGTTTCTGAATGGATTATACATCTCGTGACTCGAACCCAATCTAGGCAATACGAATGAATGGTTCAACGATGTTTGAAATTTCGTAGAACACGACTTAAGCTGCTGCAGATAGTCGTAAGTGTGCGTTTGTTCAATCACATTCTTTGTTGAAGAACTGTACACGTTCTAATAACGCTAGACTTATGTATTGCTTATTCACCCACACTGGACGTTTGTGAATAGGGGCTTCATTGCTCATCGGAATTCCTCCAGTCTACGGATTCTGGTGTCAAAAACAGGGCAGTGTGTACACGTATCCCTATCGCCTCTTCACGTACGTACCAGTGTGTATCAATAGGCGCTCGCTAACAGCACTTGAACCAACAATCCGGCTAAGTGAAGTCTGTAGATAATAAGTCGGCACTAGCAGGGTTAAGTGATGACATTTGCACGACCCATAAGTTGCCCCTTGACCTCTCGGCGCTTGCTTGAGCAGCTGGGAGGAGGGAGGGCTGTAGGGGGTTCACGTGTAAATGCGCAGCTCGCAGACTCTGAATATTTACACTGGAGGAATCCGGTGAGCTATAAAGCTCTTTTCCGCAGATGGCCAGTCGACCAGAAATTGGTCGCTTAGCGCCACCGCTATTGGAAGGGCCTCTAGGAGAGAGCCCATTCTAGAGGTCATTTAGGCTCATCTCCCATGCTGGACAGACGTCTGTGAAGAGGCGTCAGTATCCACACGTCACCCCACCACAAGAGGCCTGTCAACCCACAGCCTGTGTTGTTGTGTGCCTCGTGATCCTGCGAGGCGGTTTAAGACGTGTGCATTGTTTCACTGGCCACGTCGAAAAATCCAACTGGCGATCCACTGGATTGCAATACAGTCCACATCCTGCGCTCCTGTAGATGGTTCCGAGTTCAAATAAAATACTTGTGAAAGCAGAACTCTTCTGCATCTTCATCAATAAAATACAAATGTTTAGTCCATCATCCTTTTGGTTTTCTAGACCAATGTAAAGTGGGATTTGTTTAAGCGTGATAACTCTGGACCGGGTTTGTCCTCCCTGTGTCTCATCAGCAGAGGGAGTCTTGTTATACAAATGCTTCTGGGTTACCAGATCTTATTGACAAAGGGGACTCGATTGCAATGATGGGGCTCCGTTAAACTCAAGACGATTACCGTTTGAGTAACATGCCGATTGATAGCATTTGCCCGTAAAGGCAAAGGCGGGGGGGGGGGCTGATGGGACTAAGGCACATTGCGTGCGCGTGTGTGGAGCGGCGAAGGGAGCTCAGCTGTACACGTGGTTTGCAACTCCAGTGCGTCGCTGTAGGGGGCTCGCCCGAGACAATCCCGGAGGGGCTGTGGGCAACTGGCCGTGGGGGCGAGGCTCATGCGCCACGCAGCTCATTTCCGAAACGCTTCTCTTTGCTTTGTGAGCCGGAAAAAATAAAAAATCGCCAAGTGAAGTGGCTCCAGTCGCCTTTAATCTCCCCACGACCCCGCAACAAACACCGACGAGGAGTGGGGGAGACATTTCCTTACCGAGGGAAGTGCCAGATCCTCTTAGTAGCAAAAGTAGCTACATATGCAGTAGCTACTACAGATGTACTACAGATGTAGTAGCTGCTACATAAGCTACGGGCCCCGCACTTTCAAGGGTCCGCGCGCTAAATGCTTTCAATCTATGAATTCCGGTTCAGTGATTCTGCACTTGCTCTATTACTGTAGTACTATACTGCCTTCAACTTTTATGAACGACTGGGTGTTTAAGGTTAGCGATTTGTCGTATTATCTGGCTGTATAGCAAATGAAAAAAATACAATGACTATACTATGCAAGTTAAACATTTATGTGTTTGAATATTAATGTTTTGTTTCATTTAGGGCCCCTTTATAACATATGCTACAGGCCCCGCACTAGCTTAATTCGGCACTGACTGAGGGCCGAATGGGACTTTGAAATAGGTTTGACGGGTAACCATACATTAGCCCACGCACCGTAACGTTATACGTGAATAACGCTAGACGTCATTCGGGGCTCATTGTGTGTCCAACGTTGTTGAAAATAACCCCGTCTAGCACCAGATTAGTGTGGCCAGGATGCTTGCAGTGACGGATAGCTGCCGTTTCCCGGACGATTTGGAGGTGGCAGGATCAGAGCTCGTGAACCCACAGGTCGTATGAAACGAAAGTCGCGGGACGGATCTGGCACCAGGGCCGGATTCAGATTTTGTAGGCCCCTGGGCTATAGGTACCGTGAGGCCCCCAGTAATATTTTCAAAAGGAAAACAAAGTGAAAGAAAAATAAAATGTATTTTTACAAGACTAACAACCAATAAAATTCAGCATTCACAAATGAAATAACTTTTCACTTAATCTCTGGAGGCCCTCCAGCTGGCAGAGGCCCCTGGGATGCAGCCCCTAAAGCCCCCCGTGCCTTAATCCGGCCCTGTCTGGCACCCATGGCCGAGATGGGTTCCCCCAGCCCTTCGGAAACTTCATGATAGGGTTCACACATTTTGGGCACGGTTCCTCTACCAATTCGCGAAGGACACGTGCGCGTCCAGTATGACAGTGACGACGTGCTGTGAGTATCGAGACTTGTAGGAGGGTCTTGCATTGTAGACCGTGATTGGATAAAGTCGTAGCCATCCCCGATTTGCTTAACGTAGACAGTCGTTATGACAAGCGACGAAAACGATCTACAGGGAATGATTGAAGAGCTGAACAAGGAAGACCGCAGAGACGAAAACAAGAGTCGTGCACAGTAAGTTCCCTAAACAAATCAATTATTGGAGGGACATTCCCGGAAAACAATGGAATATGCATAGCTAGGTAAATGATTAAAAGCGGATCGGCATCATCGTTAAATAACAATGCGAGTGAGATAAAAGCGGGTTGGACAGCTTTTGTGAAACCAAATTTTATACATGAAACGCAAAAGGCCAGTGTGCCTAGGACATATACGAGGGCGCATCGCCTGCCGTGACATACGGGAGCGGAAACATGAACACTGCCAAGGAAAATGGAACAAATGCCGACAAGTACGCCACCGAGACGAACGAGAGAGAGAGACGCGCGCTGGGGAAGTAAACCCGGAGCTCAAGAGACGGAAAAGCGGAACACGAGGATCGCAGAGCAGCACAAATTAGAGACCTCGTGCCGAATCATGAAGGCCACGTGTGGAGTGTGCAGTACACATGGTGACGTATTCTGGTGACGTAGACTGGTGACTGGTGACGTAGACTGGTGACTGGTGACGTACACTGGTGACGGAAGGGCAAGAAAGCAGAGGGAACGTTCCCGAGAGGATGACCATCGAGGAGATGGTTCAATGAAGATAATGCTCAATTGCAGAAGTGAGATGCATCGTGGCATCCCCAAGTGTTGGGTGTTCTCCGTTCGGCAGTGGATCCACAGTGGCGCAAGTCACGTTGTAATAATGGGTTGACGTAGCAGTCCCGCTCACCAGAGGCCGCTACACTCACGACAATTGTTGAACAAAATCGATTTCTTTCACAAAATCCGCGGTCATGGCTCCTGGCGCGAAGGTGGGGGAGAGGATTGTAGGACGCCCCCCCCCACCCCCCCATGTCAATGCAAACGTTGGAGGTGCGTCTTATAATCCCGTGCGTGACCAAATTTTGACCAAACTGTATTGACCATCGGACACGTGTTTGTTTGAGGTGCGCCTTACTTTCGGGATCGTTTTACAATCCGGAGAATCCGGTCGTGGATTTTATTATTGTGTCTCCTTATTGCGTGAGAATAGCCAAAAAGCGCACTCCGTTAACGTTCGTTGTACAGGGTATGCACTGTTGATTGATGCACCCAGCACTCGCTGATTCTCTCCACAGTTACTCAACCGGTGGTCAGTCGCCACCTTCTAACTCTTCTTTCGCCAATACTATGGCTACTGTGTCCAGCAAGCATGATAAACAAAACAACCACGAGCGTCGCCCTGTAAGGACACAGGTCGTACACCACACATCATATACACGCATCACAAGCAACGTTGCTTTCGCACATCCCATCAGCAGCACGGACATCTGGGAATGCATCACGTCAGCAGCATTGTTGGCTCAACATCAGCGAAACAGAAAAGCCATCTCTCTGCTATTTTTTCGGGCAGTGGTCGACGACTTTTGGAACCACCAGTTCGTCGTTCTGCTTCCAGAAGTTCTTCCTGCACTCTTGCTGAATTCGGGCTGACTCGTGCACCGCCTACCACAACTGGACAATGTCGTTCGTTACGAGTTGCTTGACGTTTGTCGGCCTGTCCTCAGCAACCGTTATAAACAAAACACAAATGTATTTATACTGGAGGAATCCGGTGAGCTATAAAGCTCTTTTTCACAGATGTCCAGTCGGGTGGCCTAAACGTCAGGACACCGGGTAACTCTATTACATTAAGTTTAACACTGGCATTCAAATATTTGATTTGCTTATTATTTCAGTTAATATTTTTTATCTGTTGTCATTATTAATATATATTATCATTCTTCCTGTGGGGTCACTTCAATTCCCTCGTTCACAAAACTCAAAGACGACATCTGTCATCTTTAAAAAAAACTTTCTAAATTAATTTTAAAAGATAATTAATGCCTGCATTAGTGTAAACGGCAATCAGTTTGAACATTTGTTCCAGTGAAAGTAAATCACACAATTCGATGTATTTAAGTAAATATAATAATCCGACGTGTGCTAACTCTTTTGGACAACCATGTAGAAAAACGAAACAAACCCGGCATAAATTGAGAAAAAAAAATGAATGACGTTGCTTTTCATATTCGTGTTTACGCACGGAATAAACACAATGCATGCCGAGGGGACATGATGCTTGTTTTTTTTTTACCGGAGGGAGGAAGTTGTGTGCGCGCGTGTAGCTTGTGGAAGAATTGTGCCACCCCAGTACTTCACTGGGAGGGAGGAGGGGGGTAGAAAGCGTGAGTAAGCGAAGCGTAACACAATCACAATTATATTCACCAGTCTCTCACTTCATCCAGATCAGTCTGGGAACGCCGTTCCGGGAAAAAAAATGTCCACGCCACAGCCATGTCGTCTTTGTGTGTGTGTGTGAATTTTGTGTATGCTCATGCTGCTGCGGTTGGCTTTTTTACGAACATAGACCACGATATGAATAGTGTACAGGGCTTTTATAGATAGGCGGCAACCTTGCCTTACGCTGAAATAATCCCTACTCTAAGCTAAGCCTTGCAGCGTTCCGAAACGTATCGAGTGAGACATTAATCCCTGGCCACATGCATTACTATACTCTTGTGGTTCTTTCGGTAAAGTCACGTGGGTAGAAATAAAGTAAAACAAATCATGACGTTTCGAATGCAACACAAGCGATCCTCATCAGGTGGGACAATCGCAAGCAAGAAAATTCTGAAGTCGGCGGGAGAGCTTCCGTGGCAAGAGGTTGATATGCATTACTGTTTTACCGCGGTATACACATTGGCCAAGAGCTGGTCCCCGCACTGCGTTGTAGTGAACTTCGTGAGAGTGGCGGGCCTCATCTGTTGACGCGTGGAGTCCCATTAGCGGTGAGTAATGTGGGTAGAGGGCGAGTCCCTTGCCGGGCGCAGTTGTTCCCACAAGAGCGATCGGTGCTCTCGTGTTTAAGAAACCAGAGGACGGCCCGTCCTATGGGCAGCATGACGTGACTCTCCACATTGTCAGCCTCCAATAAAACCTGACACCCAGTCACCAGAAAGTCCACAGACGCTCTCCACTCACCAGATAATCACACTCGCCACTCACCAGACGCGCAACAGATGCGCCGTCAACAACTCACCTGACAGAAGACGCTCACCAATAATCACACCACTCACTGAGATGCCCTGGCTATCACGGTTCGTAAAGTCAAAGGTCGTCGCATCGTTAAAAGTTATATTCAATACCACAGGTCCCTGGATTTGTTACGGTCAGAAGGTTCCCTCACTGCACCCCGCACGACAACAATCACACAAGTAAACGATGTGACTGACACAAGGACATGGACAAATACCGTTACTCATTTGGAGGGGCAGATCCTCCCACCGATATGGTGACGTGACACAGCAGTCGCGTGATTTTTCACCAGACACTCACCATTCGCCTGCCACGACGCACCAGAGGATTCACAGATACCGCTCACCAGACATTCGCCAACCACATCGTAGACTCGCCACTCGCAAAACACCACCCACCTAACACCACTCGCGAGATACACGCCACTCAATCACACTCCCCCAATGCTCATCATTATCCATACACTCACCAGACATTGTTTCCCAGTGGGTGTCAAAAGATCCCGTGGCGTAATTCGCAAGAGCAGGCTATCGTGTGCGGGCTCCGTGGTCCACATTGACCAAAGTTTAAATATAACCCGCAGATTGTGGGTGATGATCGCTGTGAATGTTCACAGCGATCATCACCCACAATGCAAGACCCTCTTTCATGTACAGGGACTTATTTACTTGGCAACGAGTTAGGTTCCAAAGGTACTGTTCGTAAGTCGATTTGTTCCTAAGTTCAACTTTACTCCTGTCGATTGCAAACGTGTTTTACGGCATTTACACTACACACGGGGAATGGCTTAAAAAGTTGTATACATCTCCTGACACACTCACCACTGACTCCCCTATTACTGGCGTACACAGACTCACCACGACACGCAGCGCAGTAGCGCATTGTATCCAGCACAAGACGCACATCGCATTGCGATTGGCAATCGGCAACGTTTCGGGCAATGGCAATGTAGAAGGGCCATGAAAAAAACACGTGTTATTGACGAACGTGTTGAGCTTTTGTTCGTTGTATTTATGCACCACTGCCGAACCCGTGCCACTTGCTGACCCGCCCCAACTGGACACGTGTGAAGAAGAGCGTCATCGCTAAACGGATGCCTCCAGTTTTCAAGAAGATTCTGATCGATTCTGAACCAAGCATCGCCAAACAATTTACAATTAGCAGCCGTAAAGTTTTTTTTTTTACACCTCAGTCAAAAGTCCTAGGTCGGATATTGCAGTATGTTAAATCCAATTACAATGACCCCTGCATTTTTCTGATCAAGCCCTGGCTGAGTCCTTTCGGACGAACGCTACTCGAGTAAATGGTGTGGGGCGCCACGGTGTCTGGTATGCAGAAGGTCGTGGGTTCGATTCCCGACCTTGACGTCTGCTGTATATTTGGAGTTTGAATGGTCACCCCGTGATCGTGTAGATTTTCGCTCCGGGTCCTCCGGTTTTTCCCTCCACGTTTAGAAACGTGTTGTTTTTAGAATATTCGACAGCTAGAAATTTTCACATGATGATAAGCCACTTCGTTGCGATATCACTTTTGGCCAGGTCCCTTCTTAAAAAGAGCTATGCTTGCTCAGTGTGCAGCACCTTGTAAAATAAAAAAAACTATATATTTTAGTTTAGTTTAGAGTGACAGTCAATTTAACACGTAGGCTGTCGCGACTAATATCATCCATAAAACCGGTGCTTTTGGTTACCACCCGACACATTTGCTGGCGGGTTTAACGGCACATTTAAATATGTACGCGATCATACAAAAAAAAACTATTACGAGTGACAGTCAATCCTTCGCATGCCTATGGAACCCTCCCATGGGTTCGTGTATTGCTCATCTGCCTCCTCATCCGTTCGCCTTTCATTTGCTCCCCCCCTTCCACCCCCGTTGGCTCCGTCTCTTACTACTGGCACCACCGTTCCCCCAGTGCCGTAAACCATCTTCGTCAAGGTCACTTTGTCCCAGGTTAAGCTCCATATGTTAGACGTGGCTTTTCTTCAAGCCCGCGTGTCTGGTGTATACTGATCGAAATGAGCCCTTCTGTCCGTCCTTCGTGACGCCACTGAGTCGAAGGAATGCTGCCACAATACCGACAATCTATCCTGCGAGCGGTGTGATGGGATACTGTATTCACTTGACGATCAGCATTCAAATTAATCGTATTCATAATTGACTGATTTATCCAGGAAGGCCACACTGAGCCGCAGGAGGTTCTTTCATTGGATTCTAAATGTTAATATATTTTAAGCCAATTAATGACGACTGTTTACTATATACAAGTGGGCGGGAACCAGAGCGCCCGGAGAAAACCCACACACGCACGAGGGAGCAACACGGCCTCCCCGTACAGACGGAAACAGATGGCGACTAGTCCACCTGCTGTAGTGCCTTCTCCCGGCGAGCCAGGGTATGACAACCCCATCGACGCCCACGGGAAGGGAGCTTCACAACATTTTGTGCGGCGATTCACCAACCGTCGCTGCCTCCACAGTGCCGGATTACGGGCCACGTGCATAGCCACCACCACACGGCAGAATTCACGATTCAAAGTCACGAGACAACTCGCCGCTAACCTGACAACCACTTACCAGACGCATCAGCATCAGCCGCCAACAATAATCGTACCGTCATCATCATTAGCAGCAGACATATGTAGTATCAACAACAGCAGTATAAGTAGCAGCAGCATTCCCAACATCATCACGCATTCGCATGCCTTATCTCAGTTGGGAAGCGCGCAGCTCATTTGCACGGAAGCTGTGTTTCTCCCCCCCCCTCTCTCTCCTCTACAGTCTGCTACAGTCTACAGTCCAGCATCGAGGCGACACTACTGCATGAGTAGAGGACACCTCAATAGATGAGGTGGCGCAGCCCTGCAATTCCTTACTCACTGCTGGCGGCAGGGCAAACACGAGAGGGAGCCCTAGAGAGCCCCTCTATGACGGTATGTCCCCCCCCCCCCCCACGCTGCTCACACGTCCTGGAAGGAATTTTAAACGATTGCAATATATATTTTACCAGGTAAGGCCCACTGAGCTATATATATAGAGCTTTTTTCGGAAGCAACCTGGTCACAAATGATAGCTCAACGAAGTGGCTTATCATCACGTGGGCATTTATAGCAGCCAAATGCTCTAAACGCACGTTTCAAAATGTGGAGGGCAAACCCGGAGGACCCGGAGGAAATCCACGTGACCGCGGGGAGAGAAACACGCAGACTCCAAATATAGATCAAGCGTCGGGGTCGGGATCGAACCTGCGACCTCCTGTATACCAGGCGAGGTAGTTAACATTTCGCCACCGCGCAAGAGGTGGGAGTACCCACGTTGTGCCCCACCACACGCTACGGTGTCTCCATCGCTACTGATTGGTGGACAGAGGCGGGGGGAAGGACATTAAGAAACGTGCATTGTTCAATCTGTCGCGCCAGAAAATCGTATCGAACCGGCAACCTTCTGGATTGCAATATTGTACATATCCATGCCCAACCAATATATTGATTTATTTTGAACTTCTCTAACACCGTACGTAGCCCAACCGAGCTAATCGGAGCTGCGGGTGGAAGGATAGACTAAACGTAAAAAAGCGGTTCTAAAGAAATTCGTTTTCAATCTTGACTATTTTAAAGTGCATTGCTCCAATGGCTCCCCGAATATCGGAAGAGCATCCCAGACGGCCACAGGGCATTTAGAAGCGCCGCGCGATGCGTCTTTGTTCGATGTCCAGCAGCCAAAAAGCCGCCGCTGCGAGGATGAGCGGAGTTCGCGTGCTGATGGTTTATGCCCTCATCGAGGTATTGGTAGGACACGAACTGCTCCAAACCCTCATGCAGGATAACCCCCCTTCACCCCCGGCGTGGTGGAGGGCGGGGGGGAGGCAGTGGCCCTCACCTGCACGCGTGCCTCACCACCCCCGCGGCACTCACACAGCCACCGCGCCCCACCGCGACTCGAGACCTCCCTCCTCGCGTCCGGAGCGTTTCAATTGGGTGACCCCCTTGGAGCCAATCATCTCGCCGGGCTGCAGGGCGGTAAAGAGGGACGTGCGCGTTCCTCCTCCCCGCGCGCTTCAAAGTGGACGGCTCCTGCCCACCGACGGTGCTGGCGATGATGGCATCGGCGCATCGCACGAAACGGGAGCTCTGAGCGCCGTTCTGCGTCGCTGCAGGAAGTGGGGTGCGCCATCCACGCTCCGTCAGCATCGCGTAGCGCAGTGAAGACCCCGGCACGAGTAAGGGCACCGCTTAAACTTGCTCGCTCTGCTGACCGTGGTCACCGCACGTGGATGGAGAGAGGGGTTCTTAGGTGAACATCACAGGGGCGCGTGAGGTGGGGGGGGGGGGGTGGCAGATTCTGTAGCGTTACGCGCAGCCACGCCTGCGAGAGGAAACGAAAAACACGCGCCCCTGCAGCTGAGACAGGCAACTCAAGGAAACAAAAAACGCACGAACAGCGAGCGACGTCCCCATAGATATAACCGCTTCATCACCCGTCCCAGGAGCTACCACCAACCCCGGCCAGAGCGTCCTATCGAGGTGAGTGTTTATGCAGCGAGCCGTGTGGTGGGCCGGCGGGTCGCGCACTGCGATCTAAGTTAGATTTACGGTCCGCTGATCACAGACGTCAGCTGCGAGTGGCGTCTGAAGCTGCGGCCCTGGGTCTCCCCGAATTTGAATGAACCTTAAATAAGTATACCTGGTGCGGACAATGGGGAGACAAAGGCGGCCAGGCGTGGTGGCGGCCACGCCACCACCCCCCGGTGCGCCTTGGCGCTCAAGCTCAACTGGAGACTCTATTCACGTGAGTAATTAATGAGACTTACCAACAATGGCTATGGTAATGCGGCATTCAAAACCACGCATAGGCACGTGTTAATGATGGACCTGAATTGTGATGCTAATGGTAGTCACAGCGGCGCACGTGGCGATGCTACGGGGATGGCGATGAGGCGCAGGTGGAAGCTGCGAGGATTTGCCGTCCGGCTACCCCCTGTCCACGGCCTAACACCAGTGATGAGTCCGGTGAAGTATGGTCGAACAGCTATCGCGGCCGACACGGCATGGGGAGGCCTTTATCCACTAGTGGATCGACCAAGCGCAGTGGATCGCATTTTATTATTGATCCGGCACAATTGTGATAACAATTATTATTGATCCGGCACAATTGTGATAACAATTATTATTGATCCGGAACAATTGTGATAACAATTATTATTGATGCGGTATAATTGTGATAACAATTATAATACTGAAATATGTGACGTGAAGAAGGGCTATGGCCAGAAACGTCGTCGATTATATATACTTTTTTTACAGCAGTATTGTTGACTAGTGTGTTGCGTTTTACGTATTACTCGTGCTTAGCTTGATCACCAAATAACGTCTAAAATATAATGAACTGGCGGACTTTATAGCAAGGATGCAGCTCTCTTGCGGGAGTTGGCGTATCGAGGACGGGGTCTTGAAAACAAATTGATGGCTCACTGCTTGATGCGGCATCTGCCTCCCCAGTCCATCATGACAATTGCTCCGATAAGCGCGATTTGAGTGACAGTGCCACTCTGAATGCGCCGTGGTGAGAAGGGAGCGCGTCCTGTCCGCTGCTTTAACGTGCGATTTATTTTCTCCACACCGGGGTCGAGAGATGATCTCGAGTTATGTACATCGCTATGTAACTTCGCATTGATCTGTGACCCCATAGCGCAGACAGAAGGCGCTTCCTTGCCTGTCGGGAGCTGCGGTTCGCTTAAGAGAGCCTGGCTCCTGCTTGATGAGACACTCAGTGTCGAAGCCGGTTCAGGGGGTTGCTTGTCTTGAGCCAATGCTGTTGTGCGAATAATAATGATAGATTTTGCATATGGAGAAACGGGTATGTGAAGGAGAGACAATTTCTGTTTCTTAAATGCTATTTTTTTGTGTTCTCCAACAATGACTACAATGAATAATTATTTAGAGGTGCGGTATGCAAATACGTGCGTCACAAAGTACTGCGTGTGACTTCCAGCCGTCCGTGGCCAACCGCGCTCATCCGCACCTCCGATTAGCGCGGTTGGCTACGTACGGTGCGAAAGAAGTTCAACACACACGCGTACATGCATACGTTCAATGAACGAATTGGGAACGTTTATTTGTTTTTCGAAAATATCTTCATCCTAAACCAACAACATCAAAGACAAAGATCCCCCGTGTCGCCTTAACAGACTGTTGGGGCAAGTGCTGTTAGCGAGCACCTATGAAGGCCGGCACGTCACACGAAGGGGTGGGTGGCCAACACCACGCCCGGCCGCCTTTATCTCCCTATTGGGGATGTTTACACATCGCACCAGGTACTCATTTGAGGCTGAGTCGACCTAGGGGATGGCCCAGAACCTGTTCAGATAAACGTCACTTGGTGTTGGCCGTGAGCGGGAATCGAACCTGAGTCGCCTGGTTCGTAGCGCAGCGTAGCGCTAACCGCTACACCACCGCTCCCCAACATCATCATCATCATCATAATTATTTTTAGCCCTTTGTCAATCGCTTGTGCAGCGGTGCAAGTGGAGTGCACGTTCAAAGCAGCCGCATCACGACCAACCCTTCCACACGGCGCCGTCTCTGTTTATGCACACAAACAGTCCGCACCACGTGCAGAAAGAATCACGGTCCGAATAGTGAAGCGCTGTAGTCTGCATTCGTTGCACAGAGGAGCGATAACAAAAAGCGACTCCACCCCTCCCTCTCCTCCCTCTCTCCTGAGCCCTCTAGTCGTAGCCAGCAGACCTCGACAGTGGCACGTCGCTCCTGGACAAGTCGCTTGCTGCCACACGCAAAAGGATAATCTACACGCGATAGAAAGAGCATTGGGGGTTTTTGTTTCGTTCGGAATAAGTCGTCTTATACGTCGCGTATCACACCAATTCGCTCCAGTACGGTATCATAGTTTGGATTTATGAGCACTGCTATAATTATCACAAAAATATAAACTGCACTGCCCTTTGTTAACCTTCTGCTGGATGAAGTAATTCATTGACAATGATTGAAATATACGTGGCCAATTAACGAACTATCATTTAATCAAATTAATGAATTGAAGGCATCTCAATGCCGTGTCTTTTATTACGGTGGATGCTTTGCCGTACTTCACCACGCTGGCTACAGTGCAGGTTCCTGAAGGGGAGGGGCAGTCAGGACAAATTCAGATGTCACTCATCGTCACTGATGTGAGCCGTTGTCTGGAATACATTTTATGGTCGCCCGGTACGTAGCGCGGTGCGCTAACCGCTGCGCCACCGCTCCACTTTGTTGTTTGTTGGACGGCTTTGTTCCGTGACAAACGCCAGCAGTGAAAAAAGTAAAGCAGGAGCGAAAAAAATCCACCCGTCAGTGAGCGGCTGCGAACGGAAATATGAATCGGTTAATATTTCTGTTCTGCGCTGAACTCATAAAAGGATCAGAGGGACACGCCGGGGACGATGCCGTAGGGGAGTTGACGCGCACACGGGACTTGCGGTCCAGAGGTCGCCGGTTCGATTTCCCGTGGCGGCAATTGAATCGATGGGCAGGTTTCCTTACCACCCCCTTCGCCTCCCCTTTTATCTCTGTTCACCCATCCAGCAGCACACACCAAAGTTAATAACACAAAATCGGCCGGTGGATGAGTTTGCATGCTGTGCTTAGTGGGTGTAAAGCGTGGATACTCACACCTCTTGGAAGACGTCTGGCCAACGAGACTCTAAGAGGGGCTTCTCCAGAGCTTATTGAAGTTGATGAAGGCCCTTCTCTGCCAGCAGTGGCGTGAGCAAATCATCTCCGGGGCTGTACGTTTATCTTCGCCACAGTGACCCCATAATAGAGCATCGCATTACAGTCTATCTATCTCTTCGCAATAAAGGTTTTCATTTTTTACGACGTGCTGTACAGCAAGTCGGTTGTTAACCCATCTCTATATATTTTGAGTGGTTGTCCGCTTCTAAGTGGTGATTATCTCCGGGCATATCTGAGTTTATACCAACGGCTATATGCTGCAAAAGCACGGTGTCCATTTATAATCCACGGTTGATTTTTAAAGAAGCAGAAGGTTTTTTTGTTACCGACTAGAGACGCACGGAGAGTTGAGTTGACCCTAAATTGGGATTTAAAGTTGCAACAATTTCAAATTGAGCCACGGGCTATGGAACAACTCGCCCTATGCCAAGGGAATGTGGAATTTTACTTTGACTTTAAACAAAATCTCAATAGTGCAGTCGTGCACTTCCGTGAAACGGCGCTTTGGAGGCAAGGGTTGGTGGACCACGCAGAGATTGGTGAAACTCCCAAAGCCGCTCGGCTGCAAGGTGGTCGGATGGAATGGGTTCTTCACGGGTTCTTGAATCCATCTGTGGGGAGCTTTAATTGGCACGTGTTGGTTGTCTCTAGATTCTCACGATTCCTCTCACTAGCCACAAGGTAAATTAGCCAAGCACCACAATCGTAGGACCCTCCTGATGATATAGTTTTGAGTCAGTGAGGCTTTTCTGGATAGATACAGGGAGTAATACTTACGTATGGCCCTTTGACAATCCACTGCTGGCTGAAGGCCTTTTCGTTCTGTGTCGGTCATAGGGCTAGTTTGATCATACTTTACCACGCCAGTCAGTGGGGGTTGGTGAAGAGCAGGAGCTCAGCACCAGTACAGACATCTGATGCCACTGATGTTAACTGTGGCCGAGAATCTAACTGAGGTGGCCGGTTCTTCGGGCAGCACGCAAACCACTGCGTCACTCCACCGCTCCACCCGGTTCTACGGTGGCGAGATGTTAACTACCTCGCCCGGTTTACAGGCGGTCGTGGGTTCGAACCCGACTCTGACGCTTGTATATTTGGAGTGTGCGTATTCTCCCCGTGGTCGCGTGGATTTTTCTCCGGGTCCTCCGGTTTTCCCTCCACATTTAGAATCAACGTGTTTTAGAGTATTTGGCTCTTGCTATACATTTCTACGTGATAAGCCACTTCGTTGACCTATAAAATTTCGGTCAGGTCGCTTCTGAAAAATTGCTACATAGCTCAGTGGGCTTTACCTGGTACAATACAACTATTTTAGTTGATAGCTTTTACAATCATGAATTCAATATAACAATTTACAGCGCTTTGTCAATCCACTGCTGGATGAAGGCCCTCCCCACGCCATTTCAATCACGAGGGTTATTCGACCATGATTCACCACGTTGGTCAGTGCCGGCAGGTGAAGAACCCAGAGGCCTGTCCAAGTTTCACTCGTCACTGACGTTAGCCGTGTCCGAGGATAGAACTTCGTTGCCGCTTTGAGCACGTACGCATGTCACAGCCCAAGTCATCAGACAGATCAACTTCGCAGTGTTGCGATAACAATGATTGCGTCATATTCTGCAGCAGCACCGCTCCGACAAATCACTCGCAACAATTCGCTTCATCTCGTCAGATCTCGGAAGCTAAGCAGGCTTGAACCTGGTGGGCGAGTGCTTGGAATGGGCGAGCGCCGCCTAAGAGCAGTTTGTTGAAGGCGCGCCTTGGGAGGTTGCACTGTTGTGCCGGGCAGCAAAGGGGCAGTGTAGCAACAACCCAATGTCGGACGGTACTTTCTATGCTCCCGCGTGTGTGGCTTTGGGTTTATTTTGTTTAACTATGTGAGATCTTCAGAGACCATGATAAGCCTAATATGCTATAGTCATCTCGGCCATGATTTCTGCTGTAATTGTGGGTGACTTTCAAATTTGGATTTTTTTTTACCACGACACCAGCACACAATGGCCTAACCCTTCCGAATTTACATCGAGGGATCTTTAATGTCCACTGTGAGGCAGGCTGTTATAAGACCCGCGGTAATAACCAGGGCGGCCGCTGAATACGAACCGTGAACCTCTGCAACAAGCGGCGAACGCGCTATCGCCAGGACTCGTCACCGCACCAAGTGCGACCAAATAAAACACCGTAACTCGCACGGCGCGGGGAGGCCCTCAGCCAGCAGTGGGTTGATCATGACCGCTGATGATTGCGATTCCTTTTGCAGGCGGGGCCCCCATGGAGGTGATGGTGGAGCACCTGGCTCGCTGGCATGGCAGCCCCCAGGGCACGGGGGTGCTCGAAGCACCCCCGGGGCTCTCGCATGGATATGGGGATGCGAACCCGCTCCTGGGTGCAGCTGTGCCGGGGCAACTTCACGGCAACCTCCATCATCACCACCACCATCAGCAGCAGCAGCAGCAACAGCAGCAGCATCAGCATCATCAACACCAGCAGCAGCATCAGCAGCAGCAACAGCAACAACATCATCATCAGCAGCAGCCCATGCCGCTGCACAGTGAGGATCTGGAGGTGTTTGTGGGGCTGCTGGATGCTCAGGGACATCCGAACGTGTCTGGGGCGAGTGCGGAGTACAGAGCAGCGACTCACGGTGAGAGACACGGGGAGAGATGGACACGGGCAGAGATGGATACGGGGAGAGTGGGGCAGGGGGAGAGTGACACGGGGAGAGATGGATACGGGGAGAGATGGACACGGGGAGACATGGACACGGGCAGAGATGTATACGGGGAGAGTGGGGCACGGGGAGAGTGACACGGGGAGAGATGTTTACGGGGAGAGATGGATACGGGAAGAAATGGACACGGGGATAGAGGGACACGGGGAGAGATGGACACGGGGAGAGATGGACACGGGGAGAGTGGCACGGGGAGAGATGGACACGGGGAGAGATGGACACGGAGAGAGATGGACACGGGGAGAGATGGACACGGGGAGAGATGGACACGGGGAGAGATGGACACGGGGATAGAGGGACACGGGGAGAAATGGACACGGGGAGAGATGGACACGGGGAGAGTGGCACGGGGAGAGATGGACACGGGGAGAGATGGACACGGAGAGAGATGGACACGGGGAGAGATGGACACGGGGAGAGATGGACACGGGGAGAGATGGACACGGGGAGAGATGGTCACGGGGAGAGGGAGATGCGGCAAGTGGGGCAAGGGGAAGGGAGAGCAATGTGGGGAGAGGGTCACGGGAAGAGGGAGACACGGGAGGCAGACAACTTAAATAAAACAATGCATTCAAATGTAAAGGCGCAGCCCCGAAATTCTTCGCTCACGCCACTGCTGGTGGAAGGGCCTCCACTCGAGGGAGCTCTAGAGGCCTCCTCTTCCACGTAGGCCATCCATCTCTGAAGGGATGGGAGTACCCACAGTTTAACCCGCGACTGTCTGGCGTAACCATTTACACTGCTGGGCAGACTCAGTGGATTTCAGACATTTGCCTATGAACCGACAACCTCTGTTATCCGTATTTCCTGTTGTCTTTTCCTTCTGGTGTACATACACAGCCCAGTCTCAATCCACTGCTGGATGAGGGCCTCTCCCCACGCCGTGAGGGTCGTTAGGGTTATTTGGTCATACTTCACCACGTTGGTCAAGGCGGGAAGTATAAACGTTGGACCATATATGTAACAGACAGTATAGTACAACAGTTGCGGCATTTTAAATGTGCGAAGTAAAGGCCTGCAAGCCTCACAACAAGCAGGTGATGTCGTCTTAACATGCAAAGTATGCTGGCATACATATTTTGCAGCTATATGTACTGCTTACGTGTCGTGAACATTTAAACTAAATAAATAAATTCGCGTTTCTCTACGTGGCAAGACGGATACGGATTTGTTAATTAAATTTCCCCACAAGGCTCGCGATCATTGTGCGTGCACATCAGCGGCGGATGTCGCAGCTGCGACACTCGCCAGCGCTGGTCCGTCAAACGCGCTTCGCAGTTGAGAGCAACAACACTCAAAGACAGACGCTCAGAATTTGACACCGACGTTCGTAACACGGAGATTATTACAGCGAGACGAATGCACATCACTGGGCTCTCGCGAGCTTAAATAAAGGACGTGCAGGACTTAAAGCAGCTCAGTGGACTCTCGTCTGGTTGAATACGGAACGTGAATAAATAATGAATGTCAACGGGGTATCGTGGTTAAATAAAGGATGCTGCACCTCAGCGCGCTCTCGTGTGGTTAAAGGACACCCAGAAATGATGCATCTCAATGGTCTCTGATATGGTTAAATACGGGACATTAATGAATAATAAATCTCGACTGGCCATCGTGGTTAAATGCGAGGACAATGCACGTACAGTCCATCTCAGCGGGGTCTTATACGCCTAGATTAAGAGCATAAAGCCACGATATGATACTCAACACGTTTGGGGCACGCGTGAGAGAGACATTGAGGAATGAGGATGGATGAGTCTCTGGACACGAGGCAAGGGAGGCACTGCTACTGCTGCCTGGCCTTAGCATTCCCGTGTAGGGGACATAGCTTGCTGCTGCTGCTGCTGGGACAGCGTAAGGGCACCGTTGTCGTTCTTAAGCAGCACGGTGCTGTCCTTCACAAAAAAATGGCACAAGTTGAACAACTCGGGGACAAACACATTTCACGCTATACTCTGTGGTTCTTTTGGTAAATTCACGCAGGTAGAAAAATAATAATAGATCGCGACGTTCCGATCGCAACGCAAGCAATCGTCATCATCGATGTCACTCTCCCCGTGCCCCACTCTCTCCCCGTATCCATCTCTCGTCATCATCAATGACGAGAGATGTTTGTGTTGCGATCGAAACGTCGTGATTTATTTAATTTTTTTCTGCCTGCGTGACTTTACCGAATAAATCAAAGAGTTTTTGATTCCCGCAGTCACGAAAGCTTCAAATCAAGATTAAATTGTTGCACGCTGCATGAAAAATAATAATAATAATAACAATAATAGGTTTTACTCCTTTTTGGCAAAAAATAGGAGGTGTTTTAAGATGTTCAAACACTAAATAGATACCTTTTGTAAAGGAATCAAGTACCGCATCAGCGACACGGCGATCGTGCAAAGGAAAATTAAGGTCCCGCGATAAACGGGATTGTACTAACAGTTAGAAGTAGTGTTACATAGAAATCTGAATTAAATAGATTATACTCTATCATTATTAAAGTCCCTCGTGCCATTTTTCACTCGTCTAATTTCACCAGCCACCGTGAACAGCCGCTGGCATCACGCTGTGCCGCAATTTGCCTCCCCAGCGCTGATGCTGGTGCACCGCGCCTGGTACAGCGCTCACTTTAGTGACCGAGTCGAGCGGTTCACAACGTTCGTCAACCGATCGATGCTGGCCGTGAGCGGCCAATCGGAACGCGCGTGGCCGTCCTCGCTGGGTGCAACGTGACGACGATTTGCCCCACCGCGATTCCACTCGACTCGGTCCAAACACGCGCACACTCGCAAATGGGGCCGTCCATAAATGACGTCACGTACCTGGGGGGGGGGGGGGTTGGGTGGTCAGACATTTGTGACGATGTGTGCCGAAGGGGGGGGGGGGGGAGTGTTTGAGAAATGTGACGTCACATCAAAATGCGCAACTTTAAATAAATATAGAGACAACACGTTCTACTTAAATAGACTTTTTAATAAATGTTTTTTTCCGACAACAACATCAGAGCGTAGCGCCACATGAAAAACGCACCACAATGACAATAGTTTAAAGCGATTTGAAGCGTGTTTTTTTGAGGGGGGGTGGGGGAGGGGGCAGATCTTTGTGACGTCATATTTGAGGGGGGGTCTGACTTTTTGTGACGCCGTGTGACGAAGGGGGGGGGTCACAAATCGTCAAAAATCGCGTGACGTCATTTATGGACGGCACCCAACCTGTGATGTTGGCGGCGGCGGCGGGTGAGACGATGCCAGGAAACGAGCGAGCAGCGGGACAGCCAGGACACGCGGTGGGACACCCGGGGGCTCCAAGGCAAATTCGAAGGCCCTTCTTAAACTGTTGACAAACGACGCTAGCCAGCCGAGCGCCCTGCGGCGAAACCTCCACCCCCCCCACCCCCACCTCATCCGCGGGGAGGTCTCCCTCCCTTCGCTGCGGTGCAGCAGCAGCAGCCAGCCTCGCGTCTCTCTCATCCGACATTCCCTCTCAAGGCTGGCCCGAGCTATACCTCGGCGCTCTGTCGATTCGCGTGAACCGTGGCGAGTTGTCGGGCGTGCCTGCCGAGGGAGCCTCTGTTCGGTGGGCGCGTGCGCGCCTCTTACTCCCTCACTCGCACGCGCGCCGTCTGATGCCGCTGGCACGCAGCATCATTACTCTGTTGCCTTCCGTTTGTAATTACACGTTGAACTTTCGCACCGTGCGCGGACAACCGCGCTAATCGGGGGCGCGGAGGCTCACCCACACAGTCGAGAGACCTGAGCACCAGTATGCCGCGTGCTACATTTTGTCTTCATTACTTTTGGGGGGTGGCGGTGTGTAGTTGTTGTTGTTGTTTTTTGGATGCACGCAGGATGTTACTTTCCTCGGGGTGCAGATGTTGGCCAACTCCGCTCGCTCGGCTGCCTGTCGTCGACTTCTCCTGTGCTCGCACTTTTCCCAACTTTTGCCCGTTCCCCCCCACCCCCCACTCGTTTAGCACAAATTACCTGGCTACAGTACACTCTCCGCTCACCAACTCCATCCTCAAGATGTAAATCATCCTGCCAGTCACGAGACGTGACGAGATCTCGCTGTACAAACGTAAGAACAATCCTGTATGATAGTATAACCATCAGCAACAACAGGCGAGATATATCCACTATTGGTGAGATTTATCCGCAAGCCATCATCATCATCTCTTTTATGGACTTGTGATGCAACAATCAATCTCCTTCCCGCACGCGAGCGAATTTTAATCCCTCCATCTCAGCGTGGGGTCCCTTCCAGGACGCGTTGTCTCCTCCATTAGCTGCCGTTCCATAGTTCTGTCTCCGTAGCGAACATGTTTGTACCGTTTCACTGTGGAGAAGTAATACGTATTTGTTTCTTCCGGACACAATGTGTCTACGTTGAACTTCTTTCGCATCGTACGTAGCCAACCGTGCTAATCGGAGATGCGGGGGAAAGACAACAAACTTAACCCCAAAATTCAGTTTTAAATCAATTACTTTTCAATCTAAAATTTAAAATGCGTAGCCACAGTGGCTTCCTAACATCGGAAGGAAGAGCGTTCCAGACGGCCATCTGAAAGCGTGCAATGCGGTGACCGTCTTTGTTCGATGCCCAGCCAAGAGCCGCTGCTGCGAGGATGACCTAGTTTTGTGAATGATTACATCTCGCGGTATTTAATATCCACTTTACTAAGGCAGACAGCACACTTAGTTAATTCTCAGTAATTTGTGGAGTCCTAAGTAAACATTTATGTTAAATCTTTAGTCACATCTCGTTGATTAACTAAACATGGAGCGGCTCTGTAAAGGACTTAGGCATGAGGCCCATCGCTGATTAACCAAGAATGAAGATGACCAAAAGGTTTTTAATTTAATTTGTATGCAATGCCATTCTACTTGTGCTGTTCGGTGTTACGAGAAGAGGTGCCCACGAGTGCAGTCCAGAGGACATAAGCAGATTTGACCAAACTTACGAAACCCCTTCGAGTGACATCTTGTTCACCCCAGGAGGAGCGCTTTCCCATACATCCCGCCGTACACATAAATGTCCACCGTGTGGCCATCAGTGATAAATGTAATTCTTAGAGTGATATGTTTTGTTGAAATGGAGTGAAAACTTAGTCTGCTCTAAGTTTCGTGGTGGGCACTTTATGATGGCTGTGCCGAAATAAATTTAGTTTTTGTCACTTAGTTTGGGTAAATTCCGTGCAATGAGCATTTCACTGTGGGCTAGGGGACATGGGAATGTTGGTACCCAAGTGTGGATGAGAAATGATCTCATAAGTTTAGTGAAATCTGCTTTTGCTCACTAAATAGGGTGATGAACTCAGGATCTCCGTGGTGCAAGATCAGTGCCCTTAGAGTCTCAGAGGGCACGAGTGGGATTCGCCCTTTGTGCTCTGAAGCCATCAGCTGGATTTACGACTTAAACATCAAAGAGAGAGAGAGTGTACTCGGCCCTCTTGTCCACCTAGACAATGACCGCAGGTTTTCACTGACGGTCGCGCTGCTGGTGATGCCCCGTGGCCCGTGTGTTGCAGCTCGTCTGGCCGGCACGGCCCACCCCATGTGCAGGCCCCAGCTGCGATTTCCGTGGCTGCAGGAGAGCGGCGGCAACTCGTCCACTCCTGCTCCTCCGCACCACCACCTCCACCCCCACCACCACCTGCACCACGGCCACCACCACCACCACCACCTCAGCCACCTGAATCAGCTGAGCCACGCGGCCGTCACCACCGCCTGGGCCCTGCGCGAGCCTCTGGCCAAGGCGCGGCCGTCCCCGTACCCCCACGCCACGCCGCTGGCAGCCCCGCCCGCCCGCGGCGAGCGGGGCTTCCCGTTGCCCCCGACGCCGCCAAAGGAGGGCGGCGGCAACGGCCGTAACGGCGGCGCCGGCGGCGAAGCCTCGCCGGACACGGATCCGGGGAGCGGGGCCGAGGGGGCGGGGACGGCAGCGGGGGCATCGCCGTCCCCGCGGAGCGAGGGCAGCCCGGGCCCCCTGGGCCTCGAGGAGCGTGGGGAGCCGGCGGGATTCCCCGCCGCGCTGGGCGCCTACCCGGCGTGCCTGCCGGGCCACCCGGACGGGGACGACGAGGAGGGGGAGGCCGGCCGAGGCAGGGGCAGGGGCCGCGGTGGCATGGGTAAATAGGAAGCCATGCACGCACGCGCGCACACGCGGTTGTCGAAAATATTCCAACCGTTAATTAGATTTTTCATTCCAATTCCGAACGAAGGCCTCACCCACATCGTGTCGATTTCTGGGCCGGTATTTGACCGTACTCGCCCAAGCCGGTCAATGCGGGTTGGTGGTGAATGGTGGTGGGTCGCCGGCCAGACGAGATGCGACGTCGACTCGCCACCGATGTTTGCCGTGACCGGGACGGGAACATCTATTTTCCACCACAAAACCGAGCCGTGTGTGGGGACAATGCCAAGTCAGCTCAGAAAGCGCCAGGTTCTTTTTTTAAATCCACGAGCCATTAGCCCCCGTGCTCCCCCGGCGCTACGTGCCCCCACCGAGCTAGATTTGCACATCTTGGTAGGCCGTGTTATCACGGTTTTTGGTTCCAGCTCGGCATGGCAAATAGCCAGTGGAAAAACCACGCGTACCACGAGGGCCCCTGTGCCGGCTTGGCTCGTGACAGTGGAAAGAGGAACACGTGTTAGTTTAATACGTCCTATCATTATTGTTGTTGTTGTTGCTATGGAGCATTGTGTAATGCAGTATACAGCGCCTTTGTCAATCTACCGCTGGAACTGCTCAGGAGTGTTAATGCCAAAATAGTTTGGGAACATTTGCAGTCCTATATTTGAGATTGAGATACTGAAATAGTATGAAGTAATATAAACAAACGATCATGACGGAGTGCAAGCGTCACGGATGTAAATGTTCTTAAAAGTAGAAATCTTGGCACAACTAGAATATATAACGAGAAAAAATTATAACGGGAAAAATCCGAAAACCAGAATGTCAGAGATTGGGCCCCCATAAATTACGATTGTGATTACACTCAACGCGCAGGTTCAGCCAAAGATTCGAAATTGCTTTTTAAGTGTCGTGCTCAATAAACACCCACAGATGTATGCTCCCCATCATCTGTGAAGAAAGTAATTCACCTTCCAGATTCTATTTTCATGTAACACAATTTGTACAATTTAGACCACCATTCCAGATTCTGTTTGCTTATTTATGAGGGTGCTACTTGAGATGTTTGACCAATCTGTTGTTCAATACATTTGGTGTGTGGTTGGAAATCAGAGTAGCTGCAACAACAACAACAAATACACACAAGCCAGCGTAGAATGCTCAAACATTCACATTAAAAAAATAAGCCCACACCCTCCGTTCTGTACCACAATATACGAACGCTCCTCCTATATGTTACAGTTAAAAGTCTCACATAAATTCAGCCTTACTGGGTAGGAATGTCAAAATCGAGTGAAACAAAAAAACATCCTTATTTTATCAACGCAGAGAGATGACGCATGAACGAGATGTCTTTGCTCACGGCCCTGCTGCAGCATCACCCAGCTCACACACAGACCAACGTTGGGCACAGGAAGGGAGTTTGCAGGAGTGTCAAGTGGATGATGTGCATCGTCACTCACGAAGATAAAGCCCCCGCCCCCCGCTCCCATATACAGCCTTAACAGGCTGTTGGAGCAAGCCCTATAAAGGCTGGCACAGTGCACAATCGTGTGGCATGGCCAACACCACACGCCTGGCCGCGTTTGTATCCCCAATGCTGATAATGACACACCTGCATCAGGGACGTATTTAAGGCTGAGTTGACCTCGGGGAGGCCCACGAACCTGTTCAGACATTTGCCACTGCGATGTCGAACTCAGGTGACCAGGTTCGTCGCACAGTGCGCCAACCACCGTTTCTACACAAGACAAAGATCCCCCGTATAGCCGTGACAGACTGTTGGGGCAAGTGCCGTTGGCGAGCACGACACGCACGTGTGCAAGATGTCATTGTGTCAGCCTTGGCTTGCACTGCAGCACCACAAGCCTCAGTCCCCCCGTCTCGCCCCCTCCCCGTGCGTCAGAGGGCCGTGAATGCGCCAACTGCGGAGCTACGTTCACCCCGCTGTGGAGGCGGGACGCCAACGGACACTACCTGTGCAACGCGTGCGGCCTCTACCACAAGATGAACGGGCACAACCGCCCGCTCATCCGGCCTAAGCGCCGACCGGTAGGCACCGCGCACGCACCCACACATGCCCACACGCACGCTCGCATGCACACACGCATGCTCACGCTCACACGCACGCACACACGCACGCACACACGCACACGCGCACGCTCATACGCACACGCACGCACACATGCACGCTCGCATGCACGCACACACACATGACACACACACGCACGCTCACACGCACACACACACATGCACGCACGCTCACACGCACACTTACGCACACACGCACGCTCACACGCACACGCGCGCACGCATGCAATCGTATATGCGCAGAGAGACGCGCAGACACATGCGCACGCACTTGCACACGTGCACACACACACACACACAAAGACATATACGCACGCAGAGATGAACACATGCAAGATGCAAACGCATGCATTGTGTGTGCACACAACAAAATCAACGTTCGGCTTCCGTCTGTTTCCTCTTACAATGTGCGTGAGTAATTGCTCGTCGCTCATTTGGGAAGCGCAAGTCTTGATCCCGTTACTGAATTGATCCAGACGTGTCAATGCAGTGAAATCTAACAACGATAACAATCACCACGTTTGTCAAACAACACTGAGGGCTTCAAATCAATAAAGATATAATAGGCGACGTTCCGGGCAATGGCCCTACTGCGTAGCACACAAACGATGCAGTGGTGTTGTCAAGCAGACCCGTTCGACGCTGTGTTCCCCTGTTCGAGCAGGTGCTGTTAGCGAGCACCCAATTGCAATCTTCAAAGTCCTCGTCCAAGGGTGGCGTTCCGGGGCTTCGGGCTGCGTGCTGAGCATTTCCACCGCCGGGGCTTTTCCCCAACGTGCCAATGTGCGGGGCATCGTCAGGAGTCGCGTGTCATCCCGCACAACGCATTCGACCATCCCGTGACGTGTCGCCGAATCTCTGGGGGGGGGGGGGGGGGGGTTGAGTGAGCGAGTGAGTGAGTGAGTGAGCGAGCCTCTCCCCCACCTCCCCGAACGTTTTTTGCCGACTCCGCCACTTTGCGTGCAGTCGGCGGCGCGGCGCTGCGGCACGGCGTGCTCCAACTGCCAGACGAGCGCCACGACGCTGTGGAGGCGCAACGCGAGCGGCGAGCCAGTGTGCAACGCGTGCGGCCTCTACTACAAGCTGCACAACGTGAGGCGGCCTGCTCGCACGCGCACCCGCGCACACCCCCGGGTTCACACGCACGCAGATGTGGTGCCGGTGCACGACGATTTGCCCTACCGCACGCGTGTGCCCCGGTAAAACGGGCGACGTCGGGCGAACCGTTCCAACCGCTTCAAAAACGTTGGCCCGACGTTGCGCGGTGCGTAAGCCACTGCACCGCCACTCCCCGCAGTACCCGAGTACACGCAAATCCATGCCTCTAGTCGCTCTGATGTTAACAGGCAAATGGTGATCAGAGCGACGAGCCCACGGAGTCGTGCGGTGCTATTGACCGACACGCACCGCAGCAACGACCATCTGCCGCGACCAATCTACGGCCAATGCCGTGGACATCCCCCTCACGTTCCTGCGATGCCGCAATCCATCCGGGTTCTAAACGCGAGCGGATTTCGCCGCTCCATCTCCCCGGTGGACGTGCTTTCCTCGGGCACTTTCCCCTCCCTCGGCCGCCAACCCCCATCCTCATCCTTGCCCATTGGCCGCCGTCACCCCTTCTGGCGTCGCTTAGCCACGCGCGCGGTTTGTTGTCCTTTCCCCGCACCTCCGATTAGCACGGTTGGCTATGTACGGCGCGAAAGAAGTTCAACGTACATTGCCAGTGGCTCTGCGCGAACCGTCGGCTGATTTTTTTTAAACTAAACTATTTTTTTTATTCTACCAGGTAAGGCGCACTGAGCAAAACTTTTCAGAAGCGACCTGGCCACAAATGATAGCTCAACGAAGTGGCTTATCACGTGGCGATTTATTGCAGCCAAGTACTCGAAACGCTTGGCGATGTTGATTCTAAAATGTGGTGGGGGGAAAAAAACCGGAGGACCCGGAGAAAAATCCACGCGACCACGGGGAGAGAGACAAACAAACTCCAAATATACAGCAGGCGTCAGGGTCGGGATCGAACACACGACCTCCTGCATACTGAGACGCCGCTGTCGTTCCCCCCTTCCCCGCCGCGCACAGGTGAACCGCCCAATCACGATGAAGAAAGACGGCATCCAGACGCGCAACAGGAAGTCGTCCGGCAAGCCGGGCAAGCACGGCAAGAGCCGGCGCTCGCTCGCGAGCCCGGGCCGCTCGCAGACGCTGCCGCTCCTCGCCGGGGCCTACGACAGGCCCCGCGCCATCGCGTTCGGCGGCGGCGCCCTGCCGCCGGCTCACCTCTCGTCGGTTCACCTGGCGGGCGCCGCGCACGCGCTGCCTTCGCTCGCTCAGCTGCACACGGCCGCATCGTCCCTACCGCTCGCTCCTCACCTCCACAACCATCACCTGTCGCACCATCACCTCTCGCACCATCACCTGCAGCAGCAGCAGCATCAACAGCAGCAGCATCAGCAGCATCTTCTTCACCAGCACCAGCAGCAACAGCAGCGTCATCATGAGCAACATAATCACCTTCAACACCAGCAGCATCATCATTTGCAGCTTCATCAACAGCAGCTCGGTTTGCAGATGCCCACAGGTATGGTCTCGGCTCTGGGCTAGTGGAACTTTGCTCCGAGTCTCTTGTTGAGGATGATGGGCTAGTCTTGGTCACGAGGCTACAATGGCGTAGGCTGTTTGATATGGGCCCTGGTGTGAATAATCACCATGGGGTCCCCTATTAAAACTCTCCCTTCGTAAGGCCAACACCTGGGCCCCTCTGGCCTGTGGGCCCCGGTGCAGTCGCACCGCCTGCACACTCGATAGCTACGCTGCTGGAGACTACGGAGATGAGACAAACCGGTGTCTGGTGCAATTATCTTTTGTGGTGTTGATGTGACTTTTTTTAAAATGATAATCTTTCCACCCCCCACCGCGTCTTCAACCCTTTCCAAAAAACATTTTTAACACTGAAGAATTTGTTTACTTCACACATATTGACATTCTATTTTGTCAATGTGGTTAAAAGAGAAAAGGTGCAATTTGTGCCCAGTCTCATCATCATCATCACCATCATCGTCATTATCATCATCATCATCAGCCATGGTCAATCCACTGCTGGGTGAAGGCCTCCCCAAGCAGCCGCCACCTCTGACAACCCCGCGTTGCAACGATCCACCCGGCCCCTGCACCCGAACTGACTTCATCGCTGCGTCAGTGCCGCAAGTGCCTTTTTCTGCATCCCTGGTATAAAATCATCGCAATTCCCCACTTGAAGAACTGTGTTAAACTCTAAACCGCTGCTCACTATTTTGGAGCAGCCCTCTCAATGCAAGCTATTAAAAATATTGACGAAGAAACGCAACGCATTCGTCAATAAGACTGTGGCCTTAAAAACATCTAAAATCGGCAACGTTGCAGGCAATGGCCCTTCCTCAGCACATAGACAGGCCAAATGAGTAGAGTGAAGGTTTGACGGCTGGAGTGCCACATCTGGTTTTCAGCGTACGCTGCAGGAAAACGTACTTTTAATGTGAACTTTGGTGAAGCTGTGGACACTTGAGGGGGCCATTTCTCAACGCTGCTACTGCTGCTGCTTGTCGTCGTTTGCTGCCAGAACGAAAATGTGAAAAAAGAGGGCTTCATATTTTCTGGTGAGCAATCGACTGCCCGCCACGACACATTCATTAGCTGCTCGCGAGATAACTGTTGGCGACCATAAATTGGACGGAGCTGCTTTCCGACAATCGCAACAACATATTTGCGTCTGGGGCACGACACTACTACATTTGAAAACGAAGACAACGTTCCTTATCGCTGTGCCGCGTAAGCACGGTTGATAGGCGACTACATGGTAAGATAAAATTTAAAAATAAACATGATTCAACTCGACAGACCTCAAGGTCTGCTTGACTAAATCTACACAACTACAGAGGAACCCTCCTCTCAGTCCGCTGGTGGATGGACTACTTCGTAAACCGCTCGAAAGTTTGGAAATATATTCACCAATATGGTTCCTTTTTCTATACCTTATCTCAATGTGTTTTTTTACTTCCTTACCCTAATAATAGTGAAATGAAAACATTATACAGCACAGTATTTATTTTGTACCACCGAAGTTTAACCCTGGCACCCAATCACCACTATGGTCATTGGTCGCCAAAGACCAGAGCCAACTCAATCGATTGGGTGGCGGTGTGCACGCAGCAATCAGTGAGGTTAAAGGCGCAGCCCTGAAACTGCCTGGCTCACACCCCTGTTGGCAGAAGGACCTTCACCACAGGAAAGTTCTATGACAGCCTCACTTAGAGGGTCGCCTACTGATCCACCTTGGCCAGTGTTGGGAATAAATTCGGATTTGCCCGGAGGTAACCCTCCCACTTACAAGTTGGTTAACGTAAAAAAATACGTAGAGGCATGTTTACAACGTTGTTGCTGAACAGCCTGTCGTCAAACAGAACTCCATTACATAGAGATAGGTAGAACCCAGTCAAAATGAACAGGTAGCGACTGCTTTGTGTAGATCTCTACTGCAGGTGGAAAGGCCTCCACTCTAAGGATCTCTGGAGGGCCTGTCGATCGACTATCTATGGTCGACAGAGGCCAGGGGCATTTAAGAAGCCGACACCTCGTTTCATCCGCTGCACCGGGAGTTTGAACTGGAGCTCTTTGGATAGCATGTTCAGTGTGCGCTGCCCATCGCACCATGACAGCGTGCTAGACGACTGGCAACGATAGCAGCAACTGCCATGAATCAAGTGAGATGCAATGAAAAATCGCGTCTCTCTTGCAAGGGAGACCCAAGGGACCGGTATATACCCCGATGCGAGCTGGGAGAAGCAAAAGCTTGGCGTACATCCCGACTGCCTTGATTAGCTCTCCAGTGTGTCTCACGGCTGTTCCCACAATGCCGTTCGCCATCGATGTCCGACGGTGGGACCTGGCCCACGTCGGACATCGATGCCGAATGACATCACGGTGCAGCCAGACAATGCGCCGGAGAGCCGCAACGGAGCACGATCGCGAAGGGCTAGGCAGTAGTACAACTGCCTGAAAAGTCCTAAGCGGTAGTACGACAGAGAGAGCACGTTCAGCACGAACCAATCGTCGGGGACCAATAATTGATTACGTTGTGTGCAATAAATTAAGTGCCTTAAAAAAACCCGATGTATTATCACCCTGGCGTTGCCTTTCATCGGACTGCACAAACTTCGGCAATAAAAAAGGGCCCTGCCTTAAGTTTGTTGAGTCCGCGTAGAGCTTGAGGTTGGGTTTTTTCACCCACTTCAAATCTTTCACATGCCGCCTCTTTCTACGATGTTTGTCTTTTTGGTGTTCGCCGGCCAAAGGCTGCGCTCAACCTGTCTCAGAACACCAATAGAACACTCGGTAGAAGCGCCCCATTGCCATTCGCTCGGTCGCCACTGCTAAGTCACTGAATGCAAAATGACTTGACGTTTAAACGGCGGTGAAACGTAAACCAACTCAAAGTTGGCTCGCTTTTGCGGCAATGTATTTCTTCTGGTCCTGAGATATGTGTGGCCCAATATTTTGTACGTTAAGGCACGTGATGCTTCCCCAAATGCTGCGATTCAAAATACATTTTTAGTAAAAAAAAACAAACACGTCTATATTTTGCCAGCATCAAGATATTGAATGATTAAAAAAGGCTTTATTATCCTTTCTGGCGTAAATACAGGAGGTTGTTACATGGCATTATGTCTGCGTAACCGCACAACGCTTTGGTAACGTACGCATTGCCCTTGAAACGTATTGGCTTGCCTCACAGAACAGCCTGTTTTATGGCCTTGTTTTACCAGCGCTATAGACCAAAGGCTGCCAAAAGGAGGAAAACAGTCCAAAGACAATGCGAATGCCAAAGCATTCATAGTTCGCGTTACGCCGTTATGTCTTTGGAACCCTTATGCCAGTATCAAGATATTGAATATTCCAGGAATGGTAAAGCGCCGAAGAACGGTCGTGTGCTGAAATTGGACGTGCGATCAAAACCAATTCAAATAAACGAAGGCGGTTGTTTTCATAGCGGGCGCTTTTGTTTTCCACAAGTGTCGTTTTTTTTACGAACCTATTTTAAAATATTGTGACTGCAAGTGTTGTTTTTTTCCAGATTTTTAAGTAAATATATCTGTACATAAAAAAAAAAAATAATCTAGACACAATCAGCGACGGGGTTTGTTCAAAATATAATGTTTAATTGTTCCTGTGCTTTACTGCGTGTGTAAAACCTGTTATTCCGCTCGCTTTCGTTTGTTTTTATCGATGTAGTGTGTCCCGTCCTGTACAATAAAGCCAATGACTACGCAGCATTTTGAGGTCACGGTGTGAAGGGGCCTGAACGTGATGCAGTGGTATCCTCCATCCCGACACCACGACGCCACTGAAACCCACTCAGGCTCAGGTCAAGTGCGACCAACACTCGGATAGACGAGGAGTTTTGTGTGTTTTCTCATCAGATTTGTGTGTTTTCTCATCAGATGTGTGTGTTTTCTCATCAGATGTGTGTTTTCTCATCAGATTTGTGTGTTGCTCATCAGATCTGTGTGTTTCTCGTCATGTGTTCTGGGTAAAACACTCTCGGTTGATCGCCGCTACTTCATCGTGATCCAGCAAAGGAGCCACGGGTGTTCTACGCAGTTCGAGGCGTGCGCTTTTATTCACTCCCACGGGGAGATTTGGGACATTTGGCACTCGCGCCATTCTCAAAAGCGCAAGGCTAACGCGTGGACGCTTCTGCATTCGCTAGGGGAGCACATACATTGTGTATCCCTTGCCTCTGGCAACCCACAACCGGGTGAAAATATCCCTTCCCACGCCGTGTCGGTTATGGGAGTGCGTTTACCAGACTTCACCACGCCGGACAGTGTCGACTGATATCTACAAGCACGAGGTGTCTGTGCAGCAGAAGCTCCTCCTGACCTCCAGTTGCGACGTGTGGAAATTCAAATGGCTGTCGCGTGTTTTTTCTTTGTTAATACAATCACGATTTTAAAAACATTCCCATTTCTATAAATGACGTCACGCACCTCGGGGTGGGAGGGGGGGGTCAGACATTTGTGACGTTGTGTGACGATGGGGGGGGGGTGAGAAATGTGACGTCACATCAAAATGCGCAACTTTAAATAAGTATAAACAACACGTTCTATCTTCTTTGGTTCTTTCGGTAAAGTTTATCAATTTATTATTTTATTCTCATTCTACGTGACTTTACCGAAAGAACCAAAGAAGATGAATCATTGCAGTCACGAAAGCTTTAAATCGAAATTTAACACGTTCTACTTAATTAAATAGATGTTTAAATGAATGTTTTCTCCTACAACATCAGAGTGCAGCGCCACATTAAATACGCACTACAATGACAATATATTCTTGGTTCTTTCGGTAAAGTCACGTAGAAGGGAAACAATAAAATAATAAAAATATAAAACAACAAAATTCTCACGACGTTTCGATTGCAACACAAACAATCATCATCAGGTGTGAAAACCTCAGCTAGAAAATTTGAAAAAAGTAGCTACTTTTTTCAAAACGTCGTGAGAAATTTATTGTTTTATGTTTTGATTATTTATTGTTTCCCTTCTACGTGACTTTACCGAAAGAACCAAGAATATGAATCCCTACAGTCACGAAGGCTTTAAATCAAAACAATGACAATAGTTTAAAGCGATTTGAAGCATGTTTTATTTTTGAGGGGGGGGGGGGTTGGAAGAGCTTTGTGACGTCATATTTGAGGGGGGGGTCTGACTTTTTGTGACGCCGTGTGACGAGGGGGGGGGGTCAAAAATCGTCCAAAATGGCGTGACGTCATTTTTTGGACGGCCCCATAGCAAACACGTCGGAAGAGCGTGGGGAAGTATGACCCCATGACAGCGCCACCTCGCGGTGACTCGTGAGAAGTGGCAATAACGTGAGGCGTCCCCCGAGCAGAGAGAACAGCAACAAGGCAATAACACAATACGAACAACGACTAGTGTACGAACATTAACAAACGTGGTGCCTTCACAAACCAGGTTACTTAAGTTGCTTTAGTTTGGCTGCAGGAGCCTCTGGCATTTACACTAAATAATAAGAACGTTAAACATGGCCACTTGGGGAGTCTAAGTGGCATGGATTTTTTTTTCTCCTGGCCCTCCGGTTCTTTTTTTACCTTCACATTTAGAATCAAAGTGCGTTTCGAGTGTCTGGCTGCTCTACATGTCCACATGACAAGCCACTTTGTTGAGCGATCATTTTTCGCCAGGTCGCTTCTGAAAAAGAGCTACATAGCTCGATGGGCCTTACCTGGGGAAATAAAATAAAAATGAAACATAAACTAAAGCAGCTGATCGGAAATACGATGAGTAGCGGGAGAAACGTCCCAAAGCGTCACTGCGTGGCTCCCTTATTCATTACTCTTTGGTTCTTTCGGTAAAGTCACGTAGGTATAAAATAAAATAAATCACGACGTTTCGGGCGCAACACAAGCGTCCATCATCAGGTGGGAAAGCGTGGGTCTGCTGCTGAGGCAGACTGTTTTAAAAGGTTTGAAATGGGTGTAGCTCCAAGGGTCTTTAGTTCTGCATGCTCAGTGGACACGATTAGCGCCTCTGTTTGGGCTGGTTTTGCAAACGTGCAAAGCACGACATCAACTTCTCAGAGTACAAAGTTTCAGATAAAATAATAATAATAAATATATATATTCTCCTTGCCAGGATGCTCAGAGCGCAAGTGTGATATTGTTTAAAAAAATACTTGCTTGGATTTACGGTAAACTACATAACTCTAAACCCAGAGGCAAGCACACAAACCACAAAGCACAGCCAATCACCACTACAATAATACAAGCTCTATCAAATGTTTTACATTGTTTTTATAATTTTTTCCGTAACTCGAAAACACTATGTTTCTGTGCCACGGGGAGGGAAGAGAGGATGGGAGTTTATATGGGGTGGGGAGGAAGGTTTTAGTTTCACAAAGCCAACATGCTCTCCTCCCATCGTCAGTTGTTTCTCTCCCTTATGAGATTGAATTCATTAGAAGCCATCATTAGCGAGGGAATGGCGTTAACGTGCCGGTAACACCCTCCAATGTTACCTGCAGATTCCCTGGGGTTCCATGCTCTGTTTGCGTGTGTGCGCGGGTGCCAGGTGGATGGTTACATGGCAGGATCGTGAGGGTTGGCGACAGCTTTGACGGAGGTCTTCATTGATGCGGCAGTGGATTTGATCACGGTTGACACCGATGCGCTTGATGTTAACGACGGTGCACTTTGTGCCAGATCGACCTTTCCCTGGCTTAGAGGCCAGTTGTTTGGAGCACTTTCAGAAGACCTTGCTGTGAAAAATCCCACGCTCCCCAAAAATAAAGATACAAGTATAAACCTGAGCTGGGAGAGCGGGTTGGAGATGTGTGTAGTGACCAGGTTGGAGCCGTGGTTAGTGTCTGGAGTAAAGTGAAGCTTGGCGTAGCCACGACTTAACAAGGGTTGGCTGTGAGTCACTGGGAGAGAAGATTCCTCATCAGACAAGAACGCGTGTAACCTGCTGTCACCTGGCCCGCCCCGAACCCATCGCGTTATATTTATTTGTTTAAGACAACGCTTCCGCTCAAGAAAAAAAAGTGCTTTTGACACCTGCGCTTTGTATTGCAAGCGGTTAAGAGGAAGCTGTCAAAACTTTTACAAAAATGATAAATTAAAAGTGTGTGGTTTTATCGTACAGTGTGTGTATATATATAACATTTATGTTTATCTCTCAACGAAATTTTTTTTCAATTCAGCCAGCAGCATTTGTTTAAGCAAGCAAACTCTGGACTGGTTTCAACATTTTGGGTCTCATCAATATTCGGGTTTGTTAAACAGATCCTGCCGGGTTCCCCATGTGTTCTTGCCAAACATTAATTTCATAAGCCTGACGCTACTGATGAAATTGACAAGGTTGAAACCGGTATTTTGCGTGCGTCCACTTTTGTCTATTAAATGTTAGATGTTTTCAGCCAATTTGCACGTGTTTATTATACATGCGAGGGGGCAACACTCTATCCCGTACAGAAGGGACAGATGATAACAGTCCACATTTTGCTGTGCTGTGTCCTGCTGGTAAGCGAGTGTATTTGCACTTCGAAGTCCACGGGAAGGGAGTTTCACAACACCTGTGTGTGTGTGTGTGCGCGTAAGACACCAACCCTCAACTCCGCAGTGCTGGACTACAGGACACGTGTGTAGCCCCCAGCGCCCGGTGGGGCTGGGGGGTGGTGTAGCCCGGCCCACAGGTGGGGCGGAGGGGGGGGGCATCGGGGCAGGGGGTCGTGGGGGGCTGCGGGGGCCGTGTAGGTGGTGGGGGGGGGGCTGTGAGGATTGCGCGTGTGTGTGGGGGGGGGGGGGGCTCCGAGCGGGGGGGTTCCTTCGCGGCATTTGGTGGTAAATTTGTGGTGCTTTGTGGGAGTTTGGCGGTTTGTAATTAATTGCCAGTAATTTGTGATACTTTTGCGGTAAATGTGCGGTAGTTTGTGATCCATTTGTGGTACTACACGGTAGTTAATGGTCCTTTGGGGTACATGTCTGGTAGATTGTAATCCATTGGCATTAATGCGTGGTAAATTTGCAGTAGTTTGTGGTAAATTTGCATTACTTTGTGGTAGTATCCGGTAGATTTTGCGGTAGTTTGCAATGCATTTCCGGCCGATGATGATAGGTTAAGGTAGTTTGTGTTTACTTGCAGGACATTTGCGGTAGCTTGTGGCACTTTGAGGAAATCAGTAGGACCCATTAAATGAGTTGCGCCTTAACATTTGACATGGCATGTGTTTTCGTTGTTGAATGATATAACCAATAAACTGATGATGACTTTTCAGAATCAATTATTGATTCCTAAAGTCAGGAACAGTTATAGTAATGCAACAAAAGCAATTGTATACTCTGGTACATCAACATGCACTCGACGAATACAACAATACGTTTTATTCGTACAGTAGTTTCCATCTCCAATTACCAAAATGGTTGTGCACATTTCTTGTCCACAGCCTTAAGCCAATGTGGTGGAAATTCCACATTCCTATGGTGAGTCACTGTCGAAACATGTACGTACTGCATTACAAAAGCCACACATAGGTCAAAATGTGGCTACATCAGTGTGTACATGCCTCCAACCGAATTGCCCCGAATGTGCCCTACTCGTTTCAGAGCCTCGGAGGGCTAAGAAAAGTCGAGCCTGGTTAACGACGATACTTTGATGGTTGACCGCCAGGGCTTGCCAGGTGCTGTAGGCGTGGGGTTGTTAGGTTTGGCCGGGGGATGGGACTGCTGGGTTGTCACCCCCTCGAATGCAGCGGTGCCATTCTGGGTTTTCTCCAGGGTTCTCCGGTTTCCTGCCACGCAAAAAAACAACCCCTCTCTTAAATTTTGATTTAAAGCTTTCGTGACTGCAGTAATTCATATTCTTAGTTTTTTCGGTAAAGTCACGTTGAAGAGAAACAACAAAATAACAAAATATATATAATAAAAAATTTCTCACGACGTTTCGACCATAACTCAAACGGTCATCATCAGGTGTGTCGGTTTGCATGTAAACCGACACACCTGATGATGACCGTTTGAGTTATGGTCGAAACGTCGTGAGAAATTTTTTATTGTTTTTATATATATTTTGTTATTTTGTTGTTTCTCTTCAACGTGACTTTACCGAAAAAACCCCTCTCTTATTTACGAATGTAATTAATGGCCACCGATCCCAAGGTAGCAGTGTCTCTTCCTGACAAAGAGTCTTGAGACTCGGTGAGGCTTTGCGAGGTGAATAGCCGGCATCTTTATACTTTTGTGAATTACACAGCAATTATATACCTACAACATGTAACCCGCATTTAATTTACATATGCTGTGAAGATACAGACGCATTCATACCCACGTGTATAAACACACACACACACGCACGCGTGCAACACTCGCACAGCTCACTGAAAAGCAAGCCATGCTAAATATTATGAACTTCAGAAATGAAAACACAACGGCTTATATAAAAAAAAAACAACGTAAAAAAATACCAGGAGTGCAAAACGCCAGCAAATGCCTCTCCGGTTGTTTTGTGTTATTGTGCGGTGCGCGTTATTTTATTATTTAATTCCCGTAACTCCGCCAGCCGCAAAAGGCAGGACCGACACAATGTGTGTGCCACGAGCCTGCGGGTTGTGTCATAAACAATCTACAATGGGGGCAACTGTGGACAGATGATTTCCTACTGGCGATTAAAAATAGCCGGGAATCAGCAGTGTGTGTGTGTGCGCGCCGCTTCCTAAGCCTTGACGCCAGTATTCCCGCTGCCTCGACGATTAAAACCAAACAAGTTTCTTCCTCTCCCGTTCCTTTCTGTCCCCCCCCCCCCCTGCGCACCATTGCAAGTGGTTGCCCCAGCCTGTATTCACAGCTGCTGCTGCTGCTGTTTCGTAAAGCGTTGATTTTTTTGTATGGGGGGGTGGGAGGGGGAAAATCTGAAGGTAGCGAGCATAATCCTCAGTTAGATGAGTGAGACTACAAGGCACCGCAACGCGTCTACAAAAGTGCCCTCCTGGGATTGCTGGCTGGCTGACTCGAGGGAGGCCTACACTCGCCACGTCCTGAAAATAAAAATCACCGACGCAGAAGCGATCGTGAAGGTTCCTGGTTTTGAGCGGAGAGCGGCAAATGGATAAAAACTGATAGTCACCTTATTGGCGATTCGCGCCCCTGTTGGCGATGAAGACATTGGCGATCGTTGACCAGTAATCGGGTGAAAAGGAACCTTCGTCATTTGTTTTAATTGGTCACTGAATGGTTTGTGTCGGTTGCGTAATAATACGCCACCCAAGATTGCACTGAAATGTAGTTATTCCTTCTTCCTCGGTAGAGGAATGCTGTGAGTCTGAGTGAGGTGTGGGGGGGGGTGCTGGGAGTCTGAGTGAGGAGTCGGGGGGGGGATGCTGGGAGTCTGAGTGAGGAGTCGGGGGGGGGGTGCTGGGAGTCTGAGTGGGGAGTCGGGGGGGGGGGGTGCTGGGAGTCTGAGTGAGGAGTCGGGGGGGGAGTGCTGGGAGTCTGAGTGAGGAGTCGGGGGGGGGGGTGCTGGGAGTCTGAGTGGGGAGTCGGGGGGGGTGCTGGGAGTCTGA
The DNA here is from genome assembly GCF_048934315.1 of Petromyzon marinus. Lineage (NCBI taxonomy): Eukaryota > Metazoa > Chordata > Hyperoartia > Petromyzontiformes > Petromyzontidae > Petromyzon > Petromyzon marinus. The sequence goes on from NC_133680.1 coordinate 9,176,714, forward strand.
GTGAGGAGTCGGGGGGGGGGGTGCTGGGAGTCTGAGTGGGGAGTCGGGGGGGGGGGGTGCTGGGAGTCTGAGTGAGGAGTCGGGGGGGGGGGGGTGCTGGGAGTCTGAGTGGGGAGTCGGGGGGGGGGTGCTGGGAGTCTGAGTGAGGAGTCAGGGGGGGGGGTGCTGGGAGTCTGAGTGGGGAGTCGGGGGGGGAGTGCTGGGAGTCTGAGTGAGGAGTCGGGGGGGGGGGGTGCTGGGAGTCTGAGTGGGGAGTCGGGGGGGGGGGTGCTGGGAGTCTGAGTGAGGAGTCGGGGGGGGGGGTGCTGGGAGTCTGAGTGGGGAGTCGGGGGGGGGGGGTGCTGGGAGTCTGAGTGAGGAGTCAGGGGGGGGGTGCTGGGAGTCTGAGTGGGGAGTCGGGGGGGGGTGCTGGGAGTCTGAGTGAGGAGTCGGGGGGGGGGGTGCTGGGAGTCTGAGTGGGGAGTCGGGGGGGGTGCTGGGAGTCTGAGTGAGGAGTCGGGGGGGGGGTGCTGGGAGTCTGAGTGGGGAGTCGGGGGGGGGGTGCTGGGAGTCTGAGTGGGGAGTCGGGGGGGGGGGTGCTGGGAGTCTGAGTGGAGAGTCGGGGGGGGGGTGCTGGGAGTCTGAGTGGGGAGTCGGGGGGGGGGTGCTGGGAGTCTGAGTGAGGAGTCGGGGGGGGGGGTGCTGGGAGTCTGAGTGAGGTGTGGGGGGGTGCTGGGAGTCTGAGTGAGGTGTGGGGGGGGGGGTGCTGGGAGTCTGAGTGAGGAGTCGGGGGGTGCCGGCTGGGACGTGGCAGTGGTGCCAGTCTGCCCCGGATTATCGGGCTTCTGGAGCCAGGGACTCTCTTAAACAAACAGCTATTGTCATTAGTGTGGCACCGCGTGTGTGTGGGTGTGTGCGCGTGTGAATGTGTGTGAGTGCGTCATAGACTCGCAGTAAACTTGGTGCGCCTTTTCTCCCATTACTTACCGCCTTCCACATTTGCACGAAAACCACGACACGTGGAGTCCGTCTGTATAAAGCACAGAGCTCTTCCCACTGCCCACGACGGACTGCTGCCTCCCTTGCGACGGGGACTCCCACCACCATGCCTGGATGTGTGTGGTTGTGCTCTATCGCTCTCCGATGTGTTTCGGGTTGGACCGCATGTTTTCGTGACAGGCTGGAAACACATCGGAGAGAGCGCTGTATTCCCCCTGTTTCTCTCCACCATGATGAGATGCAGTCGCATTTAGAAGCCATGTAACCTTTCCATGCTATGTAAATCCAAACTGTAAATATTAAATCACGAAACACTTTATGTTTTGGTAAACACACAGATAAGACCATGCAGATGAGACCCAAAAGATGAAAACAATCGTCTGAGTTGCTATTCTGGATTTTTAAACAAAACCGCCGAAGGAACGGGCACTGTTCGGTATCTTAGGTCTGTGTGTGCCAGGGTGCCTGGGTTTGCGACTCAGATCGGGGGCGCTGGCAGAGTGGTAAATGGACTGCACTTTGAACCCCGTTCACTCGAGTTTGATTCCTGGCCACGTTCAACATTAGCATCGAGTGGTGTCTGAAACGAGTCCTGGGACTCCTCCCCCCCCACCCCCTCTTGTCGGTTTAGCCTGACACGATTACCTGACACGAGTACCGGGTGCGGTGTGTAAACATCGCCACTGGGGAGACAAAGGCGGTCGGGCGTGGTGCTGGCCACCCACCCCCTCGTGTGCCGTTCCGGCCTTCATAGGTGCTCGCTAACATCACTTGCCCCTACAGTTTGTTAAAGCTATATGGGGGATCTTTGTCTTTGGGGAGCGTTGGCACAGTGGTTCGCACGATGCGCTACGAACCTGGCGAGCCCAGTTATATTCCCGCTCACAGCCAACACCAGTGACGATTATCTGAACCGGTCGTGGGCCTCCCCTAGGTCGACTCAGCCTCCAGTGAGTGCCCGGTGCGGTGTGTCAACAGCGCAACTCGGGCGACACAGGCGGCCGGGCGTGGTGCTGACCACACCCACTCACTCGCGTGCCGTGCCAACCTTCGTAGGTGCTGGCTGACAGGACTCGCTGCAACAGTCGATTCAGGCTACACCGGGGGATCTTTGTCTTCTGTGTGTGCGTGCGTGAGAGAGCCTTGAGGACTGGCAGACAGGAGCGGCTGAGCCCGTCGTCTGCGTGGCGAGCTGGTCCCATGACCACTCGTCTGCTGCTCCACATTCCCGGTCCAATTGAGAGCTCGCACAAAAGCTGCCCAACTCCTGGGTGTGCACACACCATCAGCAAAAAAACACAGACACCCCCCCCCCCCCACACCGTATAGCCGACACAGGCTGTTGGCGAGCAGCTATTAAGGCTGGAAAAGGGGCAAGCGAGGAGGTAAGTGTGGCCAGCACCATGCCCGGCAGACCCTTAGCATCTCCAATGCTGATGTTTCGCGCTTTCAGATGCGCTCCTGCGGCCGTCTGGAACGCTCTTCCTTCCGATGTTAGGAAGTCACCGGAGCTGTGCACTTTTAAATGATCTAGATTGAAAGATTATTCATTTCGAACTGCTTTTTGCAGTTTAGTTTGTTGTGTTTCCCCCATATGTAGTTGGCTACGTACGGTGCGACAGAAGTTCAGCATATAGATTAAACATCGCACCATGTACTGTACACATTTATGGCTGAGTCGACCTAGGGGAGGTCGAGGACCGGTTCAGATATTCGTCACTGGTGTTGGTGGCCGTGATCGAATCGAATTCGGGCGGCCGAGGATTCGTAGCGCGTGTTGCTAACCACTACAACTACCGCTCCCCATACAAACACAGACAGCACTCACACAGACACACGTGCCCGCAGACAGACAGACATACAGACACACGTGCACGCAGACAGACACACAGACACACACACAAAGGCACGCACGAAGTATGCCAAGCAGTGAAAGTGAAAAACCCTGCACTCAACACGCCATGCGCAGCTGAAAACAGAATTGAAATTGGGAGTCAGTTTTATTTAAATCTTCCGAGAGTTAATTAACGATATTAATACATTATTTGTGAAGGCGACTGCTTTGTGTTTGTTGGTATGGGTGGAATATAATTGTTTCTTTGTTTGCGGCCACCAGTACAGTGGGTTACTTTATTTATTTTGTTGGGCCCACCTAGAGCCATGCCGCCACTTTGTTTGCTGTGTAAGAATGGCGTTTATGAAAATCAGGAAATATACTCTGAGCGAGTTACTTTGACTCAAACAAAAGCGATTGTAGTCAACAGAATGATGTTTGAGTCCCATTTTTACAGATTTTCTCGCGTTGCGATTTGTGCTTTTGCTGGCAAAGCTGGTGAAGGCGCAGCCCTGAAATGTCTCGCTTGTGCCACCGCTGGCGGAAGCGCTTCCACGCGAGAGAGCTGTATAGGGAGCCCCTCTCTGTAGGGTATTTTGCCTACTCTTCCACACTAGCCATAAGTATCGGTCGAGGTGAGAGTACGCACACCTAACCCAACCGCACCGGCCAGCCATCGAACAAAGACGGTCACCGCATCGCGCTTCTGCGGTCGTCTGGAACGCTCTTCCTTCCGATATTAGCAAGCCACTAAGACTATGAGGTTTTAAATCTGAACTGAAAACTAATTTCTTTAGAACTACTCTTTATTGTTTAGTTTGTTGTCCTTCCCCCGCTCTTCCGATTAGCGCGGTTGGCTACGTACGGTGCGAGTTCAACATAGATGCAGCTGTGCGTTTGTTAAGACTGCAAACATTTCTTCATCATCGTTTTAGCTCAGGTAAGAAACTAGAATTGCGGTAAAGGATGTCGGCTGTGCTGGCTCATTGCTTAAGTATGTGAAAGCGCAACCAAACATTTCTTGCAATAAAATTTACGATAAATAAGCAGAGTTACACTTTTGCCAAATATTGGGATCTCCTTAAAAATAAAAAAACATCGCATCTGTTACTTGCTGCACCACTTTGGCACACTATTTGGATGGAGCCGCTCATAAAATTGTAACCAACAAGCAAACAAGTAATTAAAGACACGCACACAAACACAAAGCCCCTTAAATAAGCGCATTAAATAGCCCTAGCTGCACCCTTCCCCAGTGGCCACGCTTAGAGCAAAGTGTGCAATCCAACACACACGTAGACGGGAATGTCCCGTGTGTGCAGTCGTCTTGGGGAAGACAAATTCCAGCCAGTGCTGTGACAGATGCCCTCCCCGTCTCCCATTCAAAGGCCAATTAGACGCTATCAGCATTTCTGCATTTTCAACAATGCAGTTTCGCCCGGTTCTTCTTTACTCTTTATTTCCCTTCCATCTTATTTAAGACAACGACGGCGAATTAAATCTTTCCTACATCTTTCTTGAGCGAGCTTCACGGCATCCTTCACTGCTCATTATTCCTCTCCATCCAGTAGGCACGGATGATTTCCACTTATCAGATTTGCGCTAAAGACACTGCGATGCAATTATTTGTATATGCACAGCCCTTTTGTCAACCCCACTGCGGGATGGTGGCCTCAGCCCTACGCCACGTGGGTCGCGGAGGTTATTTGTTCATACTTCACCACCCTGGTCATTGCGGGCTGGTGAAGGTGACGACCATATAGATGTCAAGTAAAATCATCGATGTTGCGACACTGCCCACAAGGTAGCCATGCAGGCCGTAACAGCTTGTGGTGCATGGTGGTGGTGATGATGCTATACGGATTAGGGGCGGCAAAGTGTGGCGCAGTGGTATTACTAGTGCCTCACAGCAGGAAGGTTCCCCAGTTTGATTCCCAACTCTGGACCCTTTCTGTGTGTACTTTGTAAATTCTTCTTCCTTCTGCATGGGGTTCCTCTGGGTTCTCTAATCGCTAAAAAAAACCACACACACGCAAGGTAACGGAGTATTGGTCAAGCATGCCCAATGATAAAAATGTGTTACTGCAAATTGCTCAAAATGGGGATTACACTGACCAACATCGCCCCATACTGAGAACAAACTCGGCAGGACCCTGCCGTAGAAAGAGGCTGAAAACTCACGGGAGACCTTTTCTTGGCAAACAAGCGGGATAATGAACAATACATGGGTCACATTACCATAGTCACATAATGGTTTACTGCTGGGCTCGGCTGGTCACTGTGGACAGCTCGCAGCCCGAACAGCGAACAAGCGAGTGGCGGTGGCATTTGAGCCATGGAACGCTTGCGTCAGCAATGGGACATGGCACACTTCACTTGCGATGCCAACAAAAAAAGATGAAACGCGATGATGAAACACCTAAAAATATAAACTCGCGACAAAGGACTTCGAAATGGATGTTTTTGCTGGGGAAATGAAAGAAATCATTATTCGAGGTGTTTTATTGCAGCACCATACGTTCACGAGAACGGATGTTCAAGACTAATTGTCTCATTTACTTCAAGTGCTTAATTAGCCTATGAAGAAATAATTTACGTGTAAGGTTTTTTTAAATTCTGAGAAGCGTTAAATGCGCGTATACTGCCATCGTGCGCGTGCGCTTGAACAAAGGGCCAGCGTCGCCTTGCCTGTTTAATAAGTTATCTCTGTGTGTTTCGGGGAAAAGTCGTTTTCAGCCAAACACGTTTAATTAACACCGAACGCAAACTCGCTATGCGTTGCCGTGGATCACCGTGGCTAAAAGGCAAACGCAAGTGGAACTCTCTCACAGTGTTGCCTTGTTTTTTTGCACTCAACAGGGTTCCATGTTTTATACGGAGTGCTCTTGCCAATATCGGCTGATAATGCAGCAGAATTTGTCGAACAAGCCCGACTCGGCTGATGAGGTCCAGAATGGTCGAAACCGGTCCAGAGTTCACTCGCTCAAACAAATTCCGCTTGATGGTATTGGTCTGGAAAGTCAATAAGCTGATGTGACTCAAAAACATTTGTTTTAATTCACGTGACAAACATTGCTCACAAGCACCACGACCATTATTGCAACAACGAAGCTCTCTTAATGACCAGAGCCACCCAGTCTCCTAAGTTACTTGATCTAAATCTTGACTTAAAGCTTTCGTGACTGCAGGAATTCATATTCTTTGGGTCTTTCGGTAAAGTCACGTAGAACGAATTTGTATTTTTTTTGCTCGACGTGACTTTACCGAAAGACCGTAAGAATATTACTTTATCTATTTCCTATTTCCTCGTCCGACATGTAACCTGTCATTGTACTATGTTGAACTTCTTTTGAAACCGTATGTAGCCAACCGTGCTAATCGGAGGTGCATTCTTGCGCGTACATTTCCACAGCTGTTTAAAAGTGAAGCACAAAAATTAAGCTTTTCGCAAATTAGAACGGTTAATTTGTGTGTGTGTGTGAGAGAGAGAAAAAAAACAATTACTACAAAGACTGTGGCATCACATGGCTGCATTGTGCAAGAATCAATGGTCTCTCGTTTGGTTAAAAAAATAAGCACTCAAATGAATAATCCTCTTTATTACCCCAGTGAACCCCCCTCTAACCCCAACCAAACACCCACCTCATTCTGCCCAGATTGCTGGATGAAAGACATGTCAGCATTCCATCACAGGCTGGCCTGTTCCGAACCAATATCTTGTCTCTGTTTCTTGTCACTCATTAAGTGGCAAAGTTGACTGAGTGGCAGGGTGGCCACGGAGTGAAGGGTTCACAGGTTTGAGTCCCGCAGAAGTTGTGCCCAAATGCAAGCACATTACAACTTGCTTAAACCTCTTCCATCCCACACTTTGCTGCCTCTGTCTACTCAGCAGGCCACGCGGTTAGCACGGATGGCTACGTACGGTGTAAACGAAGTTAAACATACATACATAGCGGGGTAAAGCGTCGGTACTCCCATCTCTGGAAGAGGAAGCCTAAATACCTCCTTCGAGTGGCGGGCGGTAGCAGGAAATTGCAGGACAGGGCCTTTGCCTTTGCAGGCACATAGATGTAACGCACTGTGCCATCAACATTTTATAATTTTAATTTTAATTTACGTGTGCTATGTATGTAGCCAACCGTACTAATCGGAGGTGCGGGGGAAGGACAACAAACTAAAAAAAAACAAAAACCTGTTCTAAAAAGAAATTCGTTTTCACAGAGCGCTGCAGACGGCAGCAGAAGCGCATCTGACTCCTGTGGCCCGTCGCCAACTCACAGATAAGGCGAATAGCCCCGACATAGTGGCAAATCGTTCCTATAATCCACAGTTATCCCAATGGACAAGACTTTTTTTTATAAAAGTATGCTGATAATAAGATCTCTGATCTGTGCCCACGCATTGCCACGGGTAAGAGGAATTGCACGGCATCGATAACAGCAAAGCCACGCAAATCCGAAGTTGCCCCCGTGTTCATGGGAGTGTGGAGTGGCTCTCGTCACCATCGGTGACTCTGAGCCAGTGGTGGAAACTTCACATTCTCATGGCGAGGGTCGGTTATCTCTTTCAGCATAACGATTGTTGACTTCCCTCGAGTCGGCCTTCGATGGAGCACTGCACTATCAAGAAACGGCGGTGACATTACCAGCCATGGCCACTTTTTTGTTCTTTTTTTTTTTCTGGCGGTGTCATCGCAGAAGTTGTTATTAAGTCACTTCATGAGGTCTATCATTATCCACACTAGGGTCACACAGGCTACATCCCTTGCGAAGTGTGTTCGTGGCGTGAATGAAAGTGTAGTTTGTAATTCCCAGAGAGGAAATTTGGCAAATGAAGTGAAAAGTAAAATTGAACGCGATGGGATTTCTGTGCGTGCAGTGATTGGTGTTAACTGGCTAAATTCTAGAACCCAGTCCCGACCACGTGTGGCCGATTCAAACCCAGGGTCATACTGGGTCAAGCTCAGTTGTGCTCTGACATGTCTGTTTTACAGCTCATTGTCAAAGCACTTCTGGATAAAAGCCTTCTCATGCCATGTCAGTCATAACCATACTTCACCACGCTGGTCAGTGCGAGTTGGTGAAGAAGGCGGGCGGGGTCACAGAACCGGTTCAGATATCACTCACCACCGATTTTAGCCATCCTGTGAAAATTGAATTCAGGTCGCCAGGCTCTGAGAGCAGTGCGCTCAGCATTAATTATGCACAGTCGCCAGGAATCCCAACATTTGAATGCGTCGAGCTATCAGCAAGGTATCCGTTTACACAGCAGAGATTTGCCCTCACCTCCAACGTCTCTCCCCATCACTCCCACCCATCTCTCCTCGTAATCCCCGATACCCATGCAACGCAGATCTCTAAGCCGGGATCTCGTGTGCGCATCACAGGCGCTGAATGAAGGCCCGTGGGGTCACCTGTCGGACAAATCCTCGTCTGTCAGTGAGGCCTGCTGCACGGTGGATGGGGAGAGGGCTCAGGCAGGGGAAGGGAGCAGGCGGTGGGGGGGGGGTGCAGAGGAGGTTGCTTACGCCTCGAGGGTTGTGTTATGGGGTCCTCAAGTGGCTTGTTGTTTGATGCCACTATCCAAAGAGCAAACCACCATGTTAAGTGAACACCAACTGATGGCTGAAGTGGGGAGCGGGTGAGTGTGGGAGGGAGGGAGGGGATGGGAGGAAGGGATCCCCCCTGCCTCGGAAAGCTCTCATGCGACACTTTGGACGCTTCTAAATATTCTGGAATTTCACAGTGAAGAAAATTGTAAAAAAAATCATAGCAATCCGAATAATACGGAAGCGGTTATTGTTTAATAAACTAATTATTTATCAGTGTAATAGAGTGAATGATTTGACACGTAGATAAAACTACGGTGTGGAGGTATAGGTATACACACCGTCGTTACCATCCCCGCATCTGTGTGAGTAACGTCCGACTCCTCCACGGTATTTTATGATCATTTGTCCCTTACTTAGACAGGCGGAAATGTTTTTTTTTCTCTCTATCGGTACGTACGTATGTACAGTACGTTGAACTTCTTTCGCACCGTATGTAGCCAACTGCTAATCGGAGGTGCAGACCTGAACTAGAGCCGGAATTAGTTGACAAACTATGCCCAGTTGAAATCCCACGTCATGATAATGCTAGCGAGGTGTCTATGAAGTGTGTCTGAAGCATATGCCTCAGATGAGCCCTGAGCAGTTCTCCATTTTCATCGGAGGCCCGGAGCCAGTGGTAAAGAAAACAATCCCCATTACTATGGCAGGGCTGGTTTATCCATAAGACAAGCAATGCTGACTTCCTACAAAGTTCAGTGGCGGGTCGAGCCGAGCCCTGCCAAGGATTTGAACTCTCAACCTTCCGATTGTGAGTTGGGCGCTTTGCCACAGCATGTGGAAATTGTGGAACCCAACAATGGCGTGCTGATGAAGCCTACGAGAGCCGTCCAATTGTGGAACAGTGGAGCCGACTCAATCGTTAGAACAATTGGCAATGGAAAAATATTATTCCAGAAGTCCTGTTGGAGAGAAAAAAAAACATTGTTTTTCCTTTCAGTGAGTGTTTCATTCTGCTATATTTAAGCTCCTGCATGTACCGTATGGCCAATGCAGGCCATTCCAGGTCATTCCCCCAATAGCATTTCAAGTTAAACACGGGAGATATGAGAATGTTTTTGGCCAAATCTAATCAGCCGAGTCGAGTCCTGAGCGAGATTTATCTGATGAGCACAGGGCTTGGCGGGCAATCTGGAGCAAGGGACAATGGAACATGCTCGATGTGATCCCTGATAGCGGTAATAGCTGCGTTTAAACCCTGCAGAGAATCCACAGATGCCAACGTGTCCTTTGCCGTTGGGGATCTGGGGTTAATACTGGACATGAATGAGTGTTCCAATTGACAAGCATTTTGTCAAAAATTTACAACTTTTAGGCGACACATCGAAGCTTCCTTTCGCACTCAACGCAATACGAAGTGAATCTACAGGGTGGTCCACTTGTATTGCGACCCCCATTTCATTCTCTAATACAAATATTTTTTTCGTTTTAAGTAAGGTCGATTTAAAACATAAATTAACACGCAAAGGGAAAATATGTAAGGGGTCTATTAATTTGGGGGGTCACAAGTAATCTGGCCCACCCCGCTGTGCATTGCGTTTCCATGCAGCCCCATCTCAAGATAGTTTACAAAAAGCAGACAACAAGTGCATTGTGGGAGCACGAGAGAGACACACGCACAAAGAGTCCCTCTCTAGCCTGTATAGCTTGGGACCTCTTTGCCAGTATCATATATAGATTGCTGGGGACAAGTGCTGTTAGCGAGCACCTATTAATGACGACACGGCACATGATGAAGTGACATGGCCAACTCCATAGGCAGCCACTTTTGTTTCTCTCGGGACTGATGTTTACATGCTGAAGTAGGTACTTGTTTAATGCTGGGTCAACCTAGGGGAAACCCGGTACCAGTTCAGATATTGCCACCGATGTTAGCCTTGGGCAGGAATCGACTCGCTGGGTTCTTAGCGCAGTGCGGCCCGATTCCATCCACAGACAAACACAGACAAAACACACAGATCCACCGTGTAGCCTTAACAGACTGTTGGGGCAAGTGCTGTTCGCGAGCACCTATGAAGGCCGGCACGGCATACGAGGGGGTGGGTGGCCAACACTACATATGGCCGCCTTTGTCTCCCTCGTGGCGATGTGTACGCGCCGCAGCTGGTACTCATCTGAGGCTGAGTCGATCTAGGGGAGGCCCAGGACCGGTTCAAATAATCGTCACTGGTGGTGTTGGCTGTGAGCGGGAATCAAACTCTGGCCGCCGGGTTCGTAGCGCAGCGAAAGCGCTAAGCGCCACACTACCGCCTCCACCAGCACAAGCACACATACAGAGAAGCTAAATCAATAATACTCGTCACCAATTCAGCACCAAATGTATTTGAATCCACGTATGTATGTGCGTGGGTGCGGTAGTGTAGTGGTTATCGCACCGCGCTACCATCCCGTGACCCGAGTTCGATTCCCGCTCACAACCAATAACAGTGGCGAATATTTTAACCGGTCCTGGGTCTTCCCTAGGTCAACTCAGCCTTAAACAAGTACCTGGTACAGTGTTGAAAACATTACCACTGGGGAGACAAAGGTGGTCGGGTGTGATGTTGACCTTCACAGCTGCGTGCTAACAATACTCGCCCTAACAGTCTATTATTGAAGGCTAAACGAGGGATTTTTTTTTCTTTGGGTGTGTGCATTTAATTAGAGTGTTGCGTGTATGGCCTCGACCATGGTAATGTGGAATTTCCACCACCGGTTCAGGGATGCCAGTGGAGATGAGCTTCTGACTTGGATGTTTACTCTGTACTATACTCCATACGAGTACATATGGAGTATATTATATACTTTCGCACTTGCAAGCATGCAAGTAAAGAAAAATCATCGTCAATGCTGCTCTATCCACTGCTGGATGAAAGGCCTCCCCCCAAGCTGCCCCCAACTCCCCCCACGATCCCGCGAAGATGTTCACGCACCACTCCCGCTACTCATTAGCGTAGCAATCCATCTCGCGACGGCACCGGAGCGCAATTCGTCGCTCCATCTCTGCAGTGGAACCAAAATAAAAAAAAACCCTCGGGCGCGTCTTCCCTTGCTTTGGCTACCGCTGCTTCGTCAGTCTCGACCACCGGGCATGTCAAGGAAGTCCGTTTTAAATATAGAGGAGCAGCGCGCACGCCCACAACGCACGCGCATTCACTCTCAATTGCAGGCCATAGCACAAAACAGCTTCAATAAAACTCACATGGCCTCACCGTGACGGGAGACAGAGCCCTCCCAGGCTGGCAGTTTCCTGCCAAATGTGCCCTGCCGTGTCATTAGAGCAGGAGGAGCACACCTTTGCCTCCAGTGCTGTGGCCAAAGTTTTACTGGAAACATGACCCCGAGCTAAAGTGATGCAGACCCAGGCTTTAATAACGCACCATTCAGACCTGCCTGTCCTCAGAGCAAGCACCAGTGACAAGACATGGAGTTTCAATGAATTGCCCTCTATAGTTTGATTGTGGTGCAGTGGTTTTGTGCACTGCGACCTTAGTTTGATTCCTGGCGGAGCCTATCAGCAGTGTTGATCTCCACGAATGGCATTTCATGGGAAGATCTCCATCCAACAGTGGCTTGGCAAAGGGCTGTAAATGATCATTTCTGTTATTTTATACGTTAAGTTGGTAAACACTGTATATGTTTGCATTAAATTTTTGTTGGGTGTTTTATATAGTGATTTTTTTTTAAGATAGGTAAATACCTAAGACGTAAAAGTCACTAATGGGATGTGGTCATTGGCCAGCTAGTAATTTATGTTGGGCATTATTTTCAAAGTATACCCTCTGTTTGAAGGTGGGCATTAAAGTTAGATAGATAGGTAGATGGCGTTTATGACCAGTTACGACAACAAGACAAAGATCCCCCGTATAGCCTTAACAGACTTTTTTGGAGCAAGCGCTAGGAGCACCTGTGAAGGCCGGCATGGCACACGAGGAGGTGGGTGGCCAGCACCACGCCCTACCGCCTTTGTCTCCCCAGTGGCGATGTGTACTCACCACACCAGGTACTCATTTGAGTCTGAGTCGACCTAGGGAAGGCCCAGCACCGGTTCAGATGATCGTCACTGGTGTTGGTCGTGAGCGGGAATCGAATGAGGGTCGCCGGGTCTGTAGCACAGCGTGCTAACCGCTGCGCCACCACTCTCCAGGTAAGAGCCCACGAAGATAAAGTTTATTTTCCAAGGGAAACAAGAGTTTCATTGAGTACGGCAAATCTGCAAATTCCAAACTACAAACACCAAGTGAGATTACAGTATTTCTAATGACAGATGAAAGTTTGCCAGGATATAGCCCCAAGCCCAAACTTATCTTCATCTTAATAAAACCATAACTGAACCACTGTGTCCCTAAGGAAAGCATTCATTCCCAGGTCTTTATTGTAGATAAAAAAACAGAGAGATTAGAAATCTCAGCAATATACACCTTTTTTAGAAAGTGGCGTTCAATTAAATGTGTCATGCCATCTTGGGAGTACGAGATTAACTTGGATAAACCTGTCATGCCACTTTTTTATTAAAAAGCCATGGGGGTGCAATTTCTCACTCGATATTTCCCAGAACGTTGCTAAAGGCTGCCTTGGGGTGGGCATCGTCGGCATAAGGCACTACCACCCGAAAAATAAGGTACGCATCAATAACAATCCTATATTATGATCCTATATTGTTATACCCTGTATTCCTATAACCCCTATGAAAAGGCTCATATCACAATAACAGAATTATTCGAGGTGGATGTGGCGTGCAAAACGCATTCCCTGATGAGCGTCCATAAAAAAAATGGTCCTGGCACACGATCGGGGTTGTTTCACCTCCAGGAGACAGCTGGCATGTGCATGTTTTTGTTCATTGAAGATCTGCATCACGAACAGCAATTGAACCTAGGTCAGTAGGACTGTAGTGGAGTGCATTACCCGAGACCCTCTTATCATCCACTCCCTAACAAATATACAAAGATCCCCCTCATAGTCTTGACAGACTGTTGGGGCAAGTGCTGTTAGCGAGCACCTATGAAGGCCCGCACGGCACACGAGAGGGTGGGTGGCCAACACCACGCCCGGCCGCCTTTGTCTCCCCAACAGCGACTTTTACTACACAGCGATGATCAGGTACTCATTTGACGCTGAGTCGACCTAGTGGAGGGCCAGGACCGATTCAGAAAATCGTCACCGGCGATGGCCGTGAGCGGGAATCGAACTCGGGTGGCCGTGTTCGGAGCGCACGCAAGCGCAGCGCTAACCGCTGCACCACCGCTCCTCGCAAAGCACTCCCTACACACACTCACTCACTCGCACACCCAAGGGAGCGAGATCTCCGGCTCTGCTTGGTTATCTGAGCCACTATCTGACTCAATGATCCTGCAGATGCAGCAGCCGCGACCCCCAACCTACCCATCCCCTCTCATCTACCCACGTTTCCCCATCGACACGACGTTACCCAGCGCTTACCCCTCTACACACACACACACCCCTCTTCATTTGAGTGCCTTTAACAACATTTTTTTGTTATAATTTACTGTTGGAGGTTTAAAGAACGAGTATGGCAGATGGTAATCTTTATGCTGTACACGGGCTAACAGCCCCCAGGAACATTGTTTACAGATGGTTGCTCAAACCCTCGGCACACTCCGGATTGGCTCACGCGTGCACACACACACACACGCAAAGACAAAGATCCCCTGTGTAGCCTTTAACAGACTGTTGGGGCAAGTGCTGTGAGCCAGCTCCGATGAAGGTCGGTGCCGGGTAAGGGGTGGGTGGTGTGGCCAGAACAATGCCTGGCCGCCTTTGTCTCCCGAGTAGCGATATTAACACACCGCACCAGGTACTCATGTGTGGCTGAGTCGACCTAGAGGAGGCCCAGGACCGGTTCAGATGATCGTCACCGGTGTTGGCCGTGAGCGGGAACCGAACTCGGGTGGCCAGGTTCGTAGCGCACCGCGCTAACCGCTACACCACAGCTCCCCACAACTCACACACGCACGCACACACGCACACACGCACACACGCACGCACACACGCGCACACACACGCACGCACACACGCACACACACGTATGCATGCTCAAGCACATAAAAATTCCCCATTTAGCCTTATAGGGTCTTCAAGGGTCCTGACCAGGATGTTTGGTTAATTAACTTTTTGAACCATTTTTTGGGGGGGAGTGGTGGGACAGAGAAATTGAGTGCCCGAAGATAGGTCATGGAGAGAATGCTCAAGCGTCACACAGATTCGGGCAATTATGCGTATTTCATAAATTATAGACTGAACTACATTCATTTATATGCATGGTTTCCAGAACACAGCGGTGGTCGAAATGGAAATTTGGACGTGGCGGTAATGAAAGCTGTTTGTCCTGCGGCCCCGTGTTACTTCCGAGTTGGAAACGTTGGACGAACGTTAGCCCGACGTGGACTCAACGTTCCGCTGACAGTATCACTCTGCAGACACATCGCAGAATAATTTGAGAAAGGAACGGTTCTGAAAAGTGGCGACAAACGTTTGGTGTTGTGGCTAGTTGCCTGCAATGTCGTGCCACCTAACACCAACCAATTTCAACCACTGCGAAGTACATTGGGTCGGGAGTTAAAATAAAAAAAAATAACACAGAAGTCACTTCGACCTGTTGGGGCAAGTTCTGTTCGTGAGCACCTATCAAGGTTTGCAAACTCAGTGAGGTAGCATTTCCATACTCTCTGGTTCTTTCGGTAAAGTCACGTAGGTAGGAAAAAAACAGTAGTATTTCCAGCAGCGTTAGCATCCAAAAATTGCAACGACATTAAAAATTAGCAACATTTATTTTGTCTTCTCCGTTGCTGATATGGAGCTGAGCGCCGCACCAGGTACTCATATCAGGCTGTGTCTACCTACAGGAGGGTCGGCTTAGTGTCCGAGGACAATAGCCACCGTTGTTGCGCAATGTCCTGAAATCAAACCCGTGCCACGTGGATCGTAACGCAGTGAATACCTCACACACACACAACACTCAACCATCTAGTACACACACACATCTAGCAAACACACACATCTAGTACACACACACCCATCTAGTACACACACACACATCCATCTCGTACACACACACATCTAGCAAACACACACAGCTAGTACACACACGCACATCTAGCACACACACACACCCATCTAGTACACACACACACCCATCTAGTACACACACACACCCATCTAGTACACACACACACACATCTAGTACACACACACACAGACATCTAGTACACACACACACACCCATCTAGTACACACACACCCATCTAGTACACACACACACACACCCATCTAGTACACACACACACCCATCTAGTACACACACACACCCATCTAGTACACACACACACACACACCCATCTAGCACACACACACACATCTAGCACACACACAAGCATCTAGTACACACACACCTATCTAGTACACACACACATCTAGTACACACACACACACAACCATCTAGTACACACACACAACCATCTAGTACACACACACACATCTAGTACACACACACACAAACATCTAGTACACACACACATATCTAGTACACACACACAACCATCTAGTACACACACACATATCTAGTACACACACACACACATATCTAGTACACACACACACACACCCAGCTAGTACACACACACACACATCTATTACACACACACACCCATCTAGTACACACACACACACATCTAGTACACACACACACACCCATCTAGTACACACACACACTCATCTAGTACACACACACACACCCATCTAGTACACACACACACACATCTAGCACACACACACACATCTAGCACACACACAAGCATCTAGTACACACACACCTATCTAGTACACACACACACATCTAGTACACACACACACAACCATCTAGTACACACACACAACCATCTAGTACACACACACATCTAGTACACACACAAACATCTAGTACACACACACATATCTAGTACACACACACAACCATCTAGTACACACACACATATCTAGTACACACACACACATATCTAGTACACACACACACACACCCAGCTAGTACACACACACCCATCGAGTACACACACACACACACATCGAGTACACACACACAACACTCAACCATCTAGTACACACACACACATCGAGTACACACACACAACACTCAACCATCTAGTACACACACACACCCATCTAGTACACACACACACATCGAGTACACACACACAACACTCAACCATCTAGTACACACACACCCATCTAGTACACACACACCCATCTAGTACACACACACAACACTCAACCATCTAGTACACACACACACATCGAGTACACACACACACCCATCTAGTACACACACACACACACATCTAGTACACACACACCCATCGAGTACACACACACAACACTCAACCATCTAGTACACACACACCCATCTAGTACACACACACAACACTCAACCATCTAGTACACACACACACACCCATTTAGTACACACACACACATCGAGTACACACACACAACACTCAACCATCTAGTACACACACACATCTAGTACACACACACCCATCTAGTACACACACACACCCAGCTAGTACACACACACACATCAAGTACACACACACATCTAGCACACACACACACACATCTAGCACACACACATCTAGTACACACACACACCCATCTAGTACACACACACACACATCTAGTACACACACACACACAACCATCTAGTACACACACACAGACATCTAGTACACACACACACCCATCTAGTACACACACACACCCATCTAGTACACACACACACATCTAGTACACACACACACCCATCTAGTACACACACACAACCATCTCGTACACACACACATCTAGTACACACGCACACACCCAGCTAGTACACACACACACAACCATCTCGTACACACACACACCCATCTAGTACACACACACACCCATCTAGCACACACACACACCCATCTAGTACGCACACACAGACATCTAGTACACACACACCCATCTAGTACACACACACAACACTCAACCATCTAGTACACACACACACACCCATTTAGTACACACACACACACATCGAGTACACACACACAACACTCAACCATCTAGTACACACACACACACACATCTAGTACACACACACCCATCTAGTACACACACACACCCAGCTAGTACACACACACACATCAAGTACACACACACATCTAGCACACACACACATCTAGCACACACACATCTAGTACACACACACACCCATCTAGTACACACACACACACATCTAGTACACACACACACACAACCATCTAGTACACACACACAGACATCTAGTACACACACACACCCATCTAGTACACACACACACCCATCTAGTACACACACACACATCTAGTACACACACACACCCATCTAGTACACACACACAACCATCTCGTACACACACACATCTAGTACACACGCACACACCCAGCTAGTACACACACACACAACCATCTCGTACACACACACACCCATCTAGTACACACACACACACATCTAGCACACACACACACCCATCTAGTACGCACACACAGACATCTAGTACACACACACACCCATCTAGCACACACACACATATCTAGTACACACACCCATCTAGTACACACACACATCTAGTACACACACACCCATCTAGTACACACACACACACACCCATCTAGTACACACACACACACACCCATCTAGTACACACACATACACCCATCTAGTACACACACACACCCATCTAGTACACACACACCGATCTAGTACACACACACCTATATAGTACACACACACCCATTTAACACACACACCCATCTAGCACACACACACACATCTAGTACACACACACACCCATCTAGCACACACACACACCCATCTAGCACACACACACACCCATCTAGCACACACACACCCATCTAGTACACACACACACACCTATATAGTACACACACACACATTTAACACACACACACACACATCTAGCACACACACAGAGGCCGTGTTTACACACAACAGGTGGCTGGGGTCGCAGGTAGAAGGCGACACGGGGCCCGCGCCTTGAAGGCTGCGCTCTGGAGGAAGAGCCGCCCCATTATGTGGCCGTGTGTACGGATCTGAGCAAAACAACAAACACGGGGTAGGGGTCACACGTGGGTCGGGGGGGCGAGGGGAGGGGCGAGGGTAGAGGGGTGAGGGGAGGTGGTGAGGGTCGGGGGGTGAGGGGAGGGGGGTGAGGAGAGGGGGACGAGACTGACCGGCGCGGGGAAGTATGGCCAATCACCTGCACTGACCGGCGTGGTCCCAGTGATCATGAAAGGTTGGGCCACCGTTGGCATGTGGTTGGAAGCTTTGGACCAACGTTGACCCAACGTTCCATGTTTACCAGGGTGAACTCTGGTCCACGAACCACCCTCACTGAGCGGTGGGGTGAAGTATGGTCAAGTAACCCCCATCACCACATGGCTCTGAGAGGCCTTCATCCAGCAGTGGATAGACAGGAGGGATGTACTTGTACATTTGGCACAGACACTGACTTATTTCAGCCGGAACAGTCCGGAACACTGTTCCGGAAATGATGTTGGAGCGCCATCCATTCCATCTCGCGTGCCGCGGTGTGTGCCGTGGTGTGGTGTGTGGGTGTGCGTCATAGTGTGTGTCGTGGTGTGTGTCGTGGGGTGTGGGTGTGTGTCGTGGTGTGTGTGTGTCGTGGTGTGAGGGTGTGTCGTGGTGTGGTGTGTGGGTGTGTGTCGTGGTGTGTGCCGGGGTGTGCCCCGTGCAAATCATGTGCATACTAATGCTGAAGTTCACCAAATATCCTTGTAGGACAGTACAAAGAGTGTTATGTGTAGGAGTACTTCATACTCTTGTGGAAGAGCAGATCAGTGTTCTGGACAATATTAGTGACAGATTAAGCCTTGAGCAGAGGTGACTAAGTCCATAGCTGCAAGCCACGGCACTATCCGCAACTCAATCATTCTAAAACTGCAAACCCGTTGAACATTGCCGCTCCCTGTGCGCCAAATCGCATCACTCCTACCCACCATGAATCGTCAGTGCGCATGGTCCACCCTAAACCGCATCTGTACAAACCGCGGCAGACGCAGATACCTGATGCCCGAATGGAACAACAACACAATGAAAACTCTCCAACGTGCCACTGTGGTCGTCCAGAACAGATCGTGCAACATCTGCCCGATCCACGAATACGAAGGAGACACCACCACGGCTTCAGACGCGCTCATCTGGCTTGACCACCTGAACGTGAAATTGTAGTCCATGCTCTGCATCGACATCAGCCAGCCGTGCGAAAGTACGAGAAGAAGTCAACAGGCAGGAATGTCAGGCGAATTGCCCGATGATGCTGGATGTAATTACCAGCGAAACGTCGTACTCAAACTGTAAATGTTGTGGATTCACTCTTCAACACACCGGTGGGCTAAAGTAGTGAACTAATTGTCTTTTGTCAACGTGACACTTTATTTTGCTGATTGGCCCTGTCGGGTGGTGGAGGGTTTCGACACATTTATAAATAACGCGATCTAACCCAAAAACCTTTATTATGAATGTCAGGCTGTTTTGTTGTTGTTGTTGCCCGTGTCCCCTCTAAAAACCCAGCACCTCTACATCAGCGGTTGGGTGGCGTGCAGCCCATGGAGGCCCTCGTGGTGGCCTGGTCTCGCTGGCTCGAGGGTGGTGCATGGGAGGGGGGGGGGGTCACGAGCACAACGTGAAGCTTGTGGGCCCACCGAGGTGAGGGAAGGTCGCTCACGTGGCTCAACTAACTCGTCTAGGGCTGCCTGTCACTGGTCTGCAGCGTTTCTGATTTTGTGTGTTGAAATTAGAGCGATATTTTAAGGTATTTTTTTTTTATTTTGTCTCAAGTATGAGGTCACATTACAAAAAAATAAGTTGTAATGTTATGGGGGTCTTCAGGAACAGTAGAATTCGCGTCACTCAGTAACGTATATTGACAGCTCCCAACATCCATATTAAATGGATAGGTGCAATTTTTGTGTATACATTCAAATTAACATACGTGCGGTGAACTAAGTAGTATTAAAAACAAATATTTGACCGAATATTTAATAATTATTTAGCCATTCGGTCAACTTGATTCCGAATCGTAACACAACTCACTCCCTGCCCTCCCTCACCTCACTCCCTGCCCTCCCTCTTAACTACCTCACCTGGTATACAGGAGGTCGTGGGTTCGATCCCTACCCTGATGCCTGCTGTATATTTGGAGTTTGCACGTTTTCCCTGTGGTTGCATGAATTTTTTTCTCCTGGTCCTCCAGTTTTCCCTCTCCACATTTAAAATCAACACGCGTTTAGAGTATGTGGCTGCTGTACATTTCCACACGGTACGCCACTTCGTTGGGCTATCATTTGTGGCCAGGTCACTTCTGAAAAAATAGCTACATAGCTCAGTGGACCTTACCTGGTAGAATTAAAAAAACAGTTTAGTTTAGTGACACTTACCTTCCTTCACTTCACTCACTGCCTTCGCTCACCTCACTCCCTGCCTTACCTCACCGATCATTATTTTTACAAGGTACGCCTGTCCATAATAATAATAATATATTATTGTACCATATATCTCTATAATCCTAAGAACAGCTTTATAGGAATATAGGGTACAATGGTGACAAAATAAGGCGAGACGGATGCGAGGTGCAAATATAATTACACGGAACGGCATTCCAGACTGTTCCAGCTGATATCAAGCATCGTTTACAGGATTTAAATGGGGGGGGGGGGGGGGGGAAGGGGACAAGAGTATGCAGTACAGCAAACAGAGGTTGGCAACATTCGTGCCAAACATTAGGGTATTCACAAGAAAAACAGAAAAAGCATCTACAATATCTCTCACTATATCAATATACACGGTGTGTCAAGTTTAAACTGTGCGTGTGCGTGCGTGCGTGCGCGTGCGTGCGCGCGTGTGCGTGCGCGCGTTTTATATTTCGGCCGTCTGTGTTCCTAACCGCAGGGCTACGCCACAGGGGACCCGGCACCGTCTTCTTGCCGACGCTGCAGCAGCAGCAGCTGCCTTTTGTGAAGGCAGCAGATTCATCACCGGCGACAAATTGTTGCGCGAGAGGTGTTTCCCTGGAAGTGGCTGACGGGGACACACGACAGGGCCTCTGGGTGTGAAAAGCAAAAATAAAAAGAGGGCTTCACGTAACGAGGTGGAGGTGGGGAGGGGGGGTAGAGAAAGGGGTTAAATTATTGGGGAGGAAAGTGCGGAGAGGAGTTTAGAGACCTACTTATTATTTGTGGGGGGGGGGGGGAGTTCTTTCAATAAATGTTATTTTTTCACACATTAAACATTTGAGAGAATTGTTAAATAAAGTTTTGTAAAAAAAAACACATTCTATGGTTTTTACCGTTTTTATTTGCTTGATGTAACTCAGCTTACATCGAGCACTTGCAAAAGACCAATGCTGCACGTGTGAACTTTCATCTCCTGGTTAAACACAGGATACTACTCCTGCTTGCTTGCCAACTCTACCGATTTAAGTGGTAGCATGCCGAATCTTCAACAATGTTTAACCCATACCGATGTTCAATGATTATCACGGTACGCATTTTTTGGAGAGAAAAAGAGGCAACTTTTCCTTTGAAATTCGGTTCGCGGTCAAACGAGTTTAGAACTCACCAGCCTACCGTTTAAATCGGCAGAGTTGGTCAACATGTTTGAGGTAAAACACATGCTTATTCTTTTAATTTCAAAACTAGCCTTGGACTGCAGAATTCTTTAATTTAAGAAGCTCAACGTGCTTAGTTGGCATCCCATTGCTGGATGAAGACCGGCCAGTGCTATGTATATCATGTCCATCATGGGGCGATGTTTGACCATACTTCACCATGCTGGTCAGTGTGTGTTGGTGAAGATGGAAGCTCAGAACAAGGTTAAATGTCCCTCACCGACGATCTTACTTGTGAATCAAACTCAGGTCACCAGGATTACAGTGAAATGTATTCACTATTGCACCACCGCTCCCTAAACGTTCATAAATTATTATCCGTTGACAGTTTCTTTTCGTCTATATCTCTGTGACATAATTAGCCTCCAACATCTGCTTTTCAGGATTAATGTGTGCATCTTTCCTCTATAACTCATGGCTCGTCAAAACAAATGATATCTTGAGGACAATTGGAATACCTATGTCACTGACTGATGTTGAAATATAGACGGTGTATGGTGCGCACTGTCTTAAATCTGCCTGGCGACACAGTCGTGAATTATGAGACTCAGAGAGCGGACTTGCCATCTTGGTCTCCAGACTCTTGATGAGTCACGAGCCCTCACACGTGATGAAGACCTGCTCTTATCACTGGACAATCTCTAACCCCGCTGGCTCGCTCACTCTCCGTGTGGAGGCTGTGCCCTGGAGGCCCGGGGTGTGGGTGAGGATGGAGAGAGGTAATAAGATAGGGGGGGGGGGGGAACAGACGAGTGAAGATTGGGTGACCTCCGTGTGACCCTAATTGCTAAAGACCCCAAACCATGCGTTCGTGAAGCAACTCCATTCAAGTCTCTTTTGGCCAAGTATGGTTAAACTTTTCTTCTCTATTTAATGCTAACCCCGCTGATGAGACCAAAAAAGTCTAAACCGTCCAGAGTTTGCTTGTCGAAACAAATGTTGTTGGATAATGTTGGAAAGCCGATAGGCCAACTGAAAAAAAAACTGTTTGCAATTGTATGTGGAGGCATAGAACATAGTTATGCTCATATTTGATTTTACCCATAACGTATCCACAAGTTATATATAAATACATAATACTCGGTTTTATTTTCGCACGGTGAGACGGAACCTCGTCTGCTTATTTATTCATTTACTTCTGCTGCAAAATTAAACATTGGTTCGGACGGCCCATAAGCCGATGGCCTAAAATGTCACTTACTTCCATTTTCACATCATGAGGCCGACCATTATTTATGAATGTGCTTTTCTATTTCATCAACACACCGTGTTTCATCATTGCCAGTGGGATGCCTGCAACACAACAACACGATTGTACAAACATATTTTGTTTTATTCTGTCCTCCTGTACTGGATTGTGGTAAATACAATAATAAACAGGTGTCTGTTTCAGCACGTACAAAACGTACAAACAAGACACAAATAACATTGACCTGTTAAACAAATGCCATCCAAATGGTGTTTGTCGAGGTTTTCTTGCCACTTACTCCACCAAAAAACACAACAGCACTCAGCAGAGCACACTCTCGTCCACTGATGAGACCCAGAAGGTCAAAACTGGGCAAGAGTTCATCTACTTAAACAGATGCCGCTGGAAGACATCACTCCAAAAGATCCATAGGCTCAATACAGAAAACATTTTATTTTTACACGGAGAAAATGACCCTTGCTTGAATGCAACTTTTTGTCACACTTAAGGCTGAGAGCATTTATTAATTAGAAATGTTTGTCTGTTCTTGTGTCCATCTTAATTGGCGGGGGGTGGGGGGTGTTTGCACGACTCTCGTACAAAATATTTGACATGAAAACAACTTTAGCAGAGAGTTTTTATGCAACGAGGAGCGTACCCGATTGAAAACTCCCAATTTGCTCAAAGGGTTGACTTAAACCGTTGCTAAAATGACTTTTTGCAGGCATGCAAACAAGGCTTTGCCCCGACAACTTCCCGTCAGCTCCCGTACTGCTAACCGTGCGACGGAAAGCATTTCAGAATCCACGCGTGTGCATGGTCCTTTTTCCGCACGCGTTTAAAGATGCAACACCAATGTGCGATGTCTGTCGTGGGAGACATTTCATTACTCCCGTACTGTATCAGATCCTGGGTGCATTGTGCAGCTGAAACACTGGAGACATTAAGCCGATCAAATTCACCCTGAAGCATTCAGCAGGGATTCTGATGCACCACATTTCCGTGAGTCGCAGAACTCGGATATGCACTCGAGTTCTGCGACTCCCTTGGGGCACTACGTTTTCACGGTTTTTTTTTAGTCAACTTCAACCAGCCCGATGTGACTTGGCGTAATCGGCATTGTAATTCCCCGACGTCGTAGCTGGTGGCGAGTAGAAGCGACAACTCAAGTCGCTCAGAATCTTCATTTCGGCGAGGCCACTCGGATGTGTCCATCAACTCGACTTCTGGGAGAAATCGGGGGGTAACACGAGGGCACTCGCGTCGGCTCGAGGCGGCTGTCCACGGACAAAGAGCGATGCGCGAGCGCCTATTAAGGCTAGGCAATAGCCACAGCATGCGATGGGATGGTGTGGCCACCACCACCACCACCACACACGTCTCTTTCTCCCGAGCTATGATGTCAACGCATCACATAGCCGAGGCCTACTCAATTTGGACCGAGTTAAGCTCGGGGAGGCCAACGACGTTTCGGATATGGACTCTCAATAAGGGTGTGAGTGTGTTGTGGCCAGGAATGGAAATCAGGCCACATGATGCGCAAAGACCACAACCACAAAATTGCGAGGCTCATCCCATCGGACACACGTGTAGTCAAATAACCATCCTGCCCACACCGACAGTATAAAAGAGACAATGATCCCCCATATAGCCAAACATGCAAGTGCCTTTAACTAGCATCCAACAAGACTGGCATGACGCACGAGGGAACAACGTGGCCTCTGCCATGCCCAGCTGCCTTTGTCTTTCCAGTGTTGAGGTATACACAGGTACTCATAAAAATTGTGGCCAGCACCATGTCCAGTCACCTTTGTCTTCCCAGTGCTGATATTTACTCACCATTTCAGGTATTAATTTAAGGCTGAGTCATCCTTGGATGGTAATCGAACTCCCAAAAGTACCGTATAACGCACAACCGATCTCACTCGCACACGCTGCTTTGCCAGCGCAATAAAATACAACGCGTAGCGCTTCGTCAACGACCGTTGATGAAGGCCTCTCCACACCATGTTGGTCGTGGAGGTTGCATGACCATACTTCACCACGATGGTCAGTGCGGGTTGGTGAAAACGGGCAGCAAAGACGTGGGAGCATAGACGCACAGTACAATTATGTTTTTTTTTGTACTGCCCTCCGCTGAACACCACACACATCACAGTGCTGCAGCTGCCTATGACAACTTGTTGGCGTATGGGACAGAGTGGGGGGGTTGCAAAAACCGGTTCAGATATCACTCGCCACTGATGTTAACCTTGGCTGGGAGTCGAACTCAGATCACCGGGCTCACAGCGCGGCTCGCAAAATAATTCCCCCACCAAAAATGAAGTTTGCCGGGCCGGACTTCAAACCCACATCCTCCACTGCCCACAGAACCTTGCTTTGTTTGGCAGAGTGAGGCCCTCCCCCGCCTCCCCTCTCCCACCCTCCCCAGCCCAGCCCCGTCCAGCAGCACCACGGACCGCAAACCGCTCCCTTCCTCGGGGCTGAGAGAGCGGCTCCACTCGAGCCGCACCCCCGAGAGGGCTCTGCCATTGAGGAGCCACGCAGAGACGTCGACCAACCGGGG
This sequence comes from Petromyzon marinus, assembly GCF_048934315.1. Classification (NCBI taxonomy): domain Eukaryota; kingdom Metazoa; phylum Chordata; class Hyperoartia; order Petromyzontiformes; family Petromyzontidae; genus Petromyzon; species Petromyzon marinus. The sequence continues at coordinate 9,202,597 of NC_133680.1, forward strand.
ACGGTTTGCAGTGCTTGAGTTTACGATTCCTTATTAGATTTGTCGATTTATTTCGTTCAACAACTCGCTTAGAAATGTTGCGATCGCCATCAAATCACGAGATGAAGGAGTTTCAATGCGGGACTCTCGCATCGAGCAGTGCACCACCTTATGCCAGGGAATTGCCGGGAAAGGTAATCTCAGCGAACTACATCTGAGGCTGCTTTATCAGCACGAATGCCGCGCCTGAGATGAGCGTCACATTTCCATCAAGTCGAAACGTGTTTTTTTTCTCATAGCTGGAATAAGCTTAATCAGGTGAAAACTGACATTTAATGATGATTGTTTTGTTGTTGTTGTTGTTGCAGGTAACGGTAATTGGGCAGAGACAAACAAACTCGCCACATTTGAGAACCCAGTTTAATTACAAATTGCTGCCCGGATTTAAACCCAGGATTCCAGTGGCGCTGACTCCGTGCTCTGAAATGGAATTAGCCCCTGAGCTACCCGATCACGTCTCTCTGTGTGCGGATCATTTCTTGATAGACGCGTGGCCAATGTGGGCCGTTGACGTCTCACAATAATGGCTATTGTTGGTAAATCACGTAAAACCATTTTTGAACGAATCGTGTATTTGAAATATAATTACACATTACTTAAAGTATATCATTTTAGACATGAGCAGAAGACAAATTCAAACTGTGTTGAGGAATGTGTATGAAAACCATTATTGTAAATAATACAACAACATTTTTTAAAATTGGCTAAATAACAGCAATTACACAGCCACTTTGTGAAAAACACACCGCACTTTAGGCCACTGTAGAGAAATGACAAATGTCAACTTACATAAACAAAAGCATTTTTTTTCCTGCTTTCCTTAAACAGTTGTTTTTATTCCCTCTTTTTAAAACCAGTTCATTTCCTTTGTTACCCTTTCAGAGGCGGCCTTTTAATATCCTGCTTGTCTTGTTTACCAAAGGCTCCCCGTCTCTTACCACCCCCACCCCCAAACAGGAAGGCTGCCCAAAATGCCGCATGCCCCTGGGAATGCCCCTTCCATGCCCCTCCCTGTCTGCCCTGCCCTTTGATATATTCCGAGTGGCTTGTGTATGCCACGCATAAATATCTCTCTCTCCAAGGGGCGGATTCCATAAGAGGATTTTCTGGGTTAGATTGCGTAAATATAAATGTGTCGTTAAATCCGCCACCACCCGACACAGCCGAGTTGTGGGTTTACTCTCCAACACACCGGTGTGCTGAACCAGTAACCAAGTGGCATGTTTTGTCTACGTGAGAAACCTTGCTAATTGGCAGTGTAGGGTGGTGGCGGGTTTAACGACACATTTCTATTTACGCAATCTAGACCAAAAAGATCTATTATGGATAATATTGGTTGTGAAAGCCTACGTGTTAAAGTGAAGATGCAGTTGATGCAGTCTACCAACCAACTAAAACACTCACTGCGTACTGCAAGGTTGTTCCACGTGGACAAAGACGCTCAAAGCTAAGCATGGGACAGTTCACCCTCCCTGGCAAGCTATTTGAATTGTCACTTATTTGAGGTCACCTACTTGGGTCGCCACGATATGGCGATACTACGATAAATAGTACAGCGTACAATCCACAATAATTGTATCGTCCGTTTTTGCAAAAAATATCGTTGAAAAGAATGTAGCTATAAAGCAACACAATGTTTACGAATTTAACAAATACAATAATTAAAACACGTAAATAAATGGCTGTTACATGAAATGCGTTTTTTTTTGCAGCATCAAAACTTTAAAAGCCTTGACAATTGTAGAGGCTCGTTTAGAAACAGATGTCCTCGTGGAACTGACAGCGTGCACTTTATAAGCGTTCTGGGGTTGTAAAGTGCACGATGATGAGATTGGCTGTTTTTTGGAGAAGCGTCTGTTGAGTGAACTGCGGCCGAAGGACTTTAAAGTCACATCTTCATTCGCAGTGCAATAAAGACGTCAAGTACAATGGCACAGTTGTGGAAAACTGACATTATGGTAATCGTCACATGACTAAAAAAACACTGTCATAGAACGAGTTGTATCGTGACAAATTATATCGCCGACATTTTTGTGTCGCCTTAATTTAGAAATAATTATTTTTGCTTGTACTGTGATCTTACATTGTTCGTTTTTCGCAGTTCAGTCTTGTTCGTTATATCCACCTAACGGAATATTAACGTATCATCATTAGCAAAGATCGTAATTGTTCTCACTCGCACAATCGGATGCGTGTATCGTTGAGCGTAACATTCTATTTAATAAAAACAGATCAACGACCGCCCTACAAACTTTTTACACCTTCACAGTCAAAAGGGTTGTTTGACCATACTTCACCATGCTGGTCAGTATGAGTTGGTAAAAGGGAGGGGGCGGAAGGGGGTGCAGGCCCATTTCCGATAATACTCGGCACCCATGTTAGCCGTGGCCCGGTATTAAACTCAGGGTTAAGTTAAATTGTGATTTAAAGCTTTCGTGACTGCAGGGATTCATATTCTTGGTTCTTTCGGTAAAGTCACGTAGAAGGGAAACAATAAAATAATAAAAAATATAAAACAATACAATGTTCACGACGTTTCGACTGCAACACAAGCAATCATCATCAGGTGTGAAAACCACAACAAGAAAACAAGAAAAAAATATTATTTTATTGTTTCCCTTGTACGTGACTTTACCGAAATAACCAAGAATACAATGACATTTTTTTTTGCAATATTTTTTTTGTAAAAGAAAATTTAAATTCAGGTAGACTCTGATATATTATTTTTTGTTTTATCTTATTTTTCTACCTACGTGACTTTACCGAAAGAACCAAAGAGTACTGATTAAATAAACTATCTAATCTATTACTTGTAAAGATGTTTTTAATATTGACCGTTTTTGTGAAGGATCTATTGGGTACATGGAAAATTAAAGCAAATCTCCATTCTGCATCTCCACATATATGTAAAATGTTTTATTCCATCAGAATATTAATCCAGAGCAATATCATCACACAACATTTATTTATGGAAGCACCACTCTTGATGGGGTTCGACCTGTCGGGTCTCATCAGCAGTCAGACTAGCCAAAGGCTAGCTATATGAATGCTGGGGGATTACCACATGTTATTGGCGAGAGCGCTCCACATAAAATATGGGGCCCCGTTTAACACAGAAAAATGCAACACAGGTACACACGTTGACTCGATGAACCCATCCCATTGTCAGATTGCCTGCACAGTAAAATAACAGCCGCGGGCGAGTCAGGCACGGAAAGAAATTCTTTCTCCCCACTCGTAGCTCCAGCTGTCTTTATATCCGAGTCTTCTAACAGCAAACATCCTCGTGAATGTCTCGCATAGCGCACGGCGAGGCGACAACAGCCGCACCCACGCACGCACCCACGCACGCACGCACGCACCCACCCACGGACGCACCCACGCACGCACCCACGCACGGACGCACCCACGCATGCACCCACGCACGCATGCACCCACGCACGCACCCACCCACGGACGCACCCACGCACGCACCCACGCACGCACGCAACCACCCACGCACCAACGCACCCACGGAGCAACGTGTGCGCTCACTCTCGATGCTGGACGATTGGTGGCATTTGAGGAGCTTAGAGTCTCTAAGTGTCACCCAATGACTTCCCACTGTGATTTTTTTCCTCTCTCTCTCCCCTTAATTTAAATCAAGATCTGGATGAATATTTTACTATCCAGGGATGTTGCTGCGTTGTAATGGTAAGGGCACTGGACTTTGAATTCAGAGCTCACCGGTTCGTTTGAATCTCTCGGCGTGGCAGCTGAAACAATGGGGCAGGATTATTAATTCCTCCCCTGCCACATCTGTCCACCCTGTAGCCTACAATGGGTTCACCAGTTAGGCTGTGTGATGGGGAAAAGTGTGGGTCCTTCCCCCTCTTCAAATACTTTTGGTTCGCATTTTAAGAGTTGTTCAAATACCGTCCAGAACTTCCTCCAGCGGAGGCCCTTCCACCAGCAGTGGCGTCAGCAAGGAATTGCAGGACTGCGTCTTTACCTGGTCATATAGCGTCATCCAAAATTCGGTTTCATACCCAATGACTGCTGCAAGAAAAGTGCTCGTTTATCAACAGCTTTAAAACTTCCCCGTGTTTTCAAGGCACTGCATTGTAAAGTATATTGGCTTCTCTCTACTCTACATTTCTCATTGTTATTACGGGACCGCACTGTAAAATATATTGGCTGCCCAATTCTCTACTTTAAAGGGCCACTGCCCAAAACATAAAACTACTACGTACATTGTTAAACATGAAACTACTATGTACATTGTCAAGAAGCATTGTTACAGAAAGCAGTGGGGTGGTGCTCTTAGTCTACGCGAGGACACCACTGCCAACGCAGTCCCGTCTTTACCGCAATACTTAAGACTCAACGCGGCTGGCATGGGGTGGTGAGGGTTCAGAGCGTGGGACATAACAGAAACCCATTCATTCCCCGTGCCATCGCTGCCCTCGAAAGAGCCGAGGTTGCTCTTCCCACCACCCCAAAGTTGAGGCAGAAAGAGACACTGGTACCGACTCAATGAGGAATGATTCAATCAATGCGCTGTCACACCCCCGAATATTTACATTAATCCACATTGATTCAGAATCAAATGCAGCCTTAATAAATGAGTACATGGGTTCACCGCTATTAACTGAAGCTCATGGAGCCAGAATTAGACACATATGATTGTAAGCGTTCAGCACCAATGTTTGCACTTTTTATTATTATTATTATTTTAAATATCCAACCAACATATTCACTCTCATTTTCGTGCAACAAAATCACCCTGGATTCGCCTGATCTCTCCAAAAAAAGTTGTCGGCTTTCGGAAGCTCATCAGGCTTTCCGCCTGTATAGTACTTTGGCGGGTGGCCATCATGACACGTCAGGTTGTAGGTATGGGACAGTAACGGAGGCCAAGGGATGGCAGTGAAAAGTGTCACCCCGTCGTATGCGTGGGGTTTTGCGGTATCCTTCAGCACCTCACTCATTAATCACCTTCGCCAAATATCCCAATGCAGGACCCTCTTGAGTTGGACTCTTAAGACTTAGTGAAACTCTCTTGGGTAACTAGCCGGACTTATTACTTTGATATAATTCCAAATGTCAATGATATGAAAGGGCACAAAGGCATGATTGAGATTGTGATATAATGACAAAGCATTTGCCTACAATCCCAAAAGTGGGTTGCACATATGGCAAGGGGCCGACGATTGGGGTGGGAAGATCCTGATCAGGTGTTTGGTGTCCTGAAGTGCTATCTTCAATATTTAAGCCTATAATCTCGTGACTCCAAACAGCAAACCACAAGGTAGTCACATGCACAACGTAATGCTTACACCGCAAGCAATGCAATTTGGATTCATATAGCGTCTTATTGCGGCCGCATCTAAATATTCTGTACAGAAACAGCGCAAAAGCTACTTTCTTTTGTCCAACTGTGAGAAATACAAATAAAGCTTCAAAGGTAAAATAAAGAAAAACATCGTCCTTCAGATTCCATAGCAAAAAGGCAGCACGAGGGAGGAAAACACGCTTCCAGCCGACAAAACGGAGATGGCGTGCGTCCTAATGCTCCCGTGGCCAGATTAAAAAGAACCTTTATTTGAAGCAGGTAACGAGGAGAAGGCTTGGCTTCAGCGCACCGGCACTGAGGTGACTTGGCCCGATACCTTTTCTAAGAAAGAGGCGATTGAAAGAAAACGAGGGGGGGGAGGGGGGAGAAAGCGCACATTTCAAAGGCGGATTCGACTGTGCGTCGACCGCGGTAGAATCGCGCACGGAACCTGCTCACATTCTCAGCGGCGGCGGGGACGTGAAACGCTCCTTTTGTTCCGTGTTTTTTTTTAATTAAGCACATTTGCTCGTGCGCCTTTAACCCCGCTGACCCCATTTAAGGAGGCCCGGGACTGCACTCGACGCGTCGGCCCCTGCTGCTGGGGCCTAAGTGCCGAGTTTATAAGAATCGGAGCGGTCAAGTGAATCGGATCATCTTGCCCAGGCGAACGTCTGGGTTGAGCTCCCACCTGCGCGGCCTCCCTCCCCTCCCCTCCCTCCCCTCCCCACGCCAGCCCCATGGCACCGACTGCTCTCATAACAAAGGCCAGGTGACAAAGCGCCCCGGCCCTGGGGCTAAATGTGACCAAATGATGTATGTGTGTCCGAGCCCGACCGGTGAGGGAGCGAGCGAGCGAGCGAGCGCTGGGCTTAGGGAAATTGTGTTACGCGGGCCAAAATGTGAGTGCTCTGGTAAATTTAGATCTATCTATCCAGGATCTATCAGCTTTATCTCTCTGCCGATCCACAACCTGTGCATCTGTGTCTGTCCCGCTTTACAAGGCCTCTCACGTGATAGTGCTGGACAGTGAAGGTCACCTTATCCAAAGACTTATTACCCTTAAACTCATATAATTATCTGCAGCCCTGGATCGATCCGAGCAATATCTTATTAACCGCACTACAACTTCTTATATATCTCAGGCTTGCGCACGGATTATAGAGATTACCTATGGTGGGAAGCAGTGGTAAATTAATCCTTTAATCCGTGTATTAAGATGTGGATAAAAGGAGTGAAATGTTCGACTAAACCCAGATCACATGATCCGGCCATAGCACTCAAGATGTACTACCAGATTTGAAGTTTAGCAGTTTATCTTTCTATCTTAGCTGTTGATCTATCTGTAACCCATTCACGATGTGGTTTATTTTGCAGCCCTGTTGTTAATCCACTGCTTAATGCGGGCCTCCCCATGCCGGTGCAGGTCATGAGGGTTATTTGCCCATACTTCACCGCGTTGGTCAGTCTGCGTTTGTGAGAGTGTATGTGGACGCATGGAAGTATAGTACAACAACGGATATTCCTGCATTGCTCTCTGCTGTCCACTAGAAGCACTATTTTGTGCACGGGAGTTACCCATCCAAGCCACTATCCAGGTTCGAAATCTGATTGCTTAAGGGAGATGTTGGGCGATTTGGTCCTAGGCTAGAGTTTATGCTATAGCTGAAATTAAATACATTCTACATTAAGTTGTAAATTACAATGGTACTGTTATTGAGGTGGGGGGGGGGGGAATAAATGTCATCAGTGGCCACTGCCTTGGCTTCGAGGAACAAAATTACTTAAGAATGAAATTAAATATGAGGGATTGCATTGCCAGTTCTGCACAATCACGATGCAAAAAAAACTCAACGCGTCTGCCACTAACACTACCGATGTCTCTTCTTCAGAATAGACAGAACACGAGAGGCATTGCACTAAATCTATTCCGTGGTGCCTGAATACAACGTAGATGTTGACATCAAACAGATATCCATTAAATACATACCGAGTCGCAAATTATTAACTCCCGAAAGCAATCAAAGCTGGATACACAGACTGATGTAAATCAAACATTTGTTAATTTTGAGGCTGCCGAGTTGCATTACAGACATGGAGGTATGTACAGCCACACGTGTTAAAGCGCAGCACTCACATCAACCCACTGCTGTGTGAGAGGGCTTCTGCGCGTGTTGTGTGGGGCCGCGGCAGTTAGTTGACCACACTTCACCATGCTGTTCAATGCCGGTTGGTGAAGGCTAGGAGCATAGACGTGGCAGCATTTGAAGCACAGCACAGGACTGTGCTGTGCTGCACTGCCCTCTGTTGATCATTACGTAACACGGCCCGCCAAACAAGCTGCTAGGCATCTCAGTCAACCCATGACACTTCAGTCTGTTCCGTGACCTCCTGTCAGGGGGCCTTCGATACTTCACGTGGCCTCAAAGTGCACCTAGCACCTCACCGCTACTTAGTGGTGAACTACTTAGTGGTGAACTAAGTATCGTGGAAACTCATCCTAGAACTATCCAGGCTGCAACCTGCTTAGCTTCGGGGTGATTTGGCCCACAGGCGCCTGGAATAGAATGTATCTGTCAATATTCCAATGGAGCAATACTTGATGATGGTGAGACAACAAAATGGAAATGATACGCTCACGTTTAAAACAAACTATGACGTACTCCAACATTGATAATGACGGCGAAATAAATAGTCTGTCTCTATTTTTTAAATGCCCGATGTAACCACCCAACGGGTCAAGGAACGTCGTGATGCGAGTTCACAGTTCGATTCAAGAATGCCTTCTGTTGTCACATTGGTACCATCTCGTCTGTATTTTTTTGTTTTAGAATTGTCCTTTTGTAACTGCAGTTATTTTTTTGTACTCCATTAACCTCAGTGTAAGATTAGTACATAAACTGCATAGCGTTTAAGCAATACATTTTCATATGCGATTCTATACATGTATCCCGAGTCCAATAACTGTATTTTATAGATGATTTGATGCATGGTTACGTGCCTATCCTGTACTATAAAACTATCAGTACTTTACCAATAATGAATACAACTTGTGCTTTCGCATTTGTGCTGTACAGCTATGGTTTGCTGCTTGTACAGCGTGTTTTTCAGCACGATGTCCGACGTTTTGGTCCACGTCTATGTCCTGAGACCTTCTGACAAAACAAAGATCCCAGCATCGTGGAGCGAAAGTCGGAACACCGGGCGGACACACACGGGAGAGCTGCAATTATCCAAGTCACGAAATCACAAAGAAGACAGCGCTGATGCCCTAATGCCACTCACACCTCACTAATGTATAATATTGGTGTTTCATTATCAACAGAATATCAACAATATCTATGGCAGCAATGGACAAATCGAACTAAACAGCGTCGCTGAGTTGTTGAGGCATTCGCCCGAACGTCGTGTGACTCAGATGCCCTCTTGTGGCCACTGAAGTTTGTGAACTTTGGCTAAAGCGACAATCTGGTTTCCCATCTGCGAGGGTTTGGAATGTTTTGAGTTGATTTGCAGCATTTATAATTTTCTGGCCCGCCCTTCGTAAAGCGACACTCCAGTGCGTAAACAAAACATTTGGTACACAGCAGCGTAGTTAGACCCCAAGATCAGAATGCCCTGACATGTTTCTCAATTTAGAAACGACACAACGAGGGGTTTCGCCAGAAAAATGTTCGAAACGCAATTCGTATTAACATTCCACTTAAATTCTGATCACGGTTGCTGAGCACAGGCCAGAAGACCCGCAACCTAATGCGGCCCAGCAACAAAAACGCACTTATGATGGTGTTGAAGACACCAGCTAGCTTCTTACAAATGAGCAAGGTTCAGAGGCTGGGGCTCAATTTCTCAAGGAATATTTCCGGGATGAACGCAAATCCCCGTTACCCTTATCTCCATGGCCCCCTTTAGTGCTGCTCCTCACTCGTCGAGGGTTCAGATAACTCAGCGTGCACGTGACCCTAAGCACCGTGGGCAAAATAAAGAGACGACTTTACTCAGGAACAAAATAACACGAGAGACAATTCGCCCTTCACGCCCGATGTACGTCGGTAAGCATTACTTTGTCTCTTGACAGGGGATCCTTTTCCGTCTCCTCACCCCTCCACGTATTCCCGTCCCTCCCCTACCCTTTCGTGACCCCGAGGTGCCGCCTATCGCGGTCACTAATTTCTCAGTCCCTTGCACGCCCCCGCCATCCAAGCATTATTTTAACTATACCGGGTTGGTTTTTTTTTGTTTAGTTACTTTGTTTAGCAACTTGAGAAAATGCGCTAAATAAGTATAAGAACATCGTCAACAAAGCACACCACAAGAACAGGGCACTAAACAAGCTAGTCATTCTTTCACGGAGCCAACCTTTTACTGGGAATGCATTTCGGCTACAGGCCTATATCCAAAACATGTTGGTTATAGCTAGGCATAGTGTTCATTCAAATACTAACATCGGTTAGCATCACTACAGACTATCATCATTAGCCATGATCGATCCACTGCTGGATAAAGGCCTCCCAAAGCCCAAGCTGTCCCCAATTCTCACGATCCTGCGATGCAAGAATCCACCTCGCACCTGTTCACAAGAGCATCACTAAAGCGCAGCAAAGCATCAACATGTCATGACACTGCAGTTGTCCTCATGAGGATTATGGGATACAATGATATCTGATTATTAGGGATAAGCGTACCCTGTATTCTAGTGGCAGTGCCTTACGCCGACGATTCCTACTCCAAGGGTGCCCGGCAGCCTTCCGGAAGATATCGACTGCGACGTTTAGCTGTGGCTCTCTGTCGCAATGTAACTGGGTGGCCCAGTGTGTAGCGACACTCGTGCCTCACAGCAACAACCGCCTGGGTTCGATTCCCGACTCGGGCGCCTTTGTGTGTTGCGTCTGTACGTTGTTCCCACGTTCTGTCCACGTTCTGTCCACGTTCTGTCCACGTTCTGTTCACGTTCTATCCACGTTCTGTCCACGTTCTGTTCACGTTCTCCCCACATTCTGTCCACGTTCTGTCCACGTTCTGTCCACGTTGTTCCCACGTTCTCCCCACATTCTGTCCACGTTCTGTCCACGTTCTGTCCACGTTCTGTCCACGTTCTGCCCACGTTCTGTTCACGTTCTGTTCACGTTCTGCCCACGTTCTGTCCACGTTCTGCCCACGTTCTCCCCACATTCTGTCCACGTTCTGTCCACGTTCTGTCCACGTTCTGTCCACGTTCTGCCCACGTTCTGCACGGGTTTCCTCCGGGTTCTCCGTTTTCCTCCCATCGTTCAAAACAAAAAAAGCCAATAAAATTGAGATTGTGCACTATTGGGGTGTGTGACCAATCACCTGCAAATTACTCAATTTGGATTGCATAGATCAACATCGCACCCCGACTGCGCCACCTTGGCAGGACCCTTCTGAAAAAGTCTTGAGACTCATTACGTGTACAAGCGTCTCAAGAATACCATAATTAAAAAAACTATCTTAATCGGCATGAGCACTGTATAATTGTACACCATTATAGATTATTCAGCTTCACGCCATGTACATTATATATAGGTTGGTCCAGATGTCTTGTGGCCCCCATTTAATACTCATTTTTTAAAAGTACGTTTTATTTAAAAGATAAATAAATATGCAAAGGAGCAAACAGTGTTATTATTGTGGCCAATTAATTTGGAGTCACGAGACATCTGGACCAGCCTGCAGAGTGATGCACGCGTACTTGCACTGCCGTGTTTGCTCACACCATGGCAACTCACAAAACATCCTGGCGAATGTGGAGTCTTTTCATCGTCACTGACACAGATTTCACAGCAGCGAGGTTTAACATCGGCCTATGACCGTCTGCAAGATTCTGTAGACGTAACAACACATCCGCTGCGATGCCCGGTGTATCCACACACACATCCACACAAATACACAAATACAAAGACAAAGATCCCCCATATAGCCTTAACAGACTCTAGAGGCAAGTGCTGTTAGCGAGCACCTATGAAGGCCGGAATGGTACACGAGGGGGTGGGTGGCCAGCACTACGCCCGACGGCCTTTGTCTCCCCAGTGGCGATGTTTACACACCGCACCAGGTACTCATTTGAGGCTGAATCAACCTAGGGGAGGCTCGGGACCGGTTCAGATAATCGTCACTGGGGTTGACCGTAAGCGGGAATCGAACTCGGGTCGCCAGGTTCATAGCGCAGCGCGCTAACTACTACAACAACAACAGCCGCCATTCGCCACTAAGTGGCGGTGACGTCACCACGACGCTTGTGCCAGGCTATGTGCACCCTGAGGCCACGTGAAGTGTCGAACGCCCGCTGGCAGGAGGTCACGGGGCAGACCCAGGTGCCACGGGTCGACTGACTGAGATGACTGGCTGATGCACCACCTGTGCCCCCTACTGTGCCAACCTGCTGTGCTTTAGCCACCCAGCGCTCGGCTCGTTGTTCTGAGCGTCGCTCCTCCGCCCTCCGTTGTTGTTGGAGGGCAACTACCTCCAACTGCCCAGTAGCGTCCTTCACGAGCCTCCTCCACAGAGGCCGATCTTGACACCGCTGGTACCAGTCATTGGCAAGTCCACTCAGCTCCACGTCCTCCTGTACCACATCACTCCATCTCTTCTCTAGCCCGTGCCGCGCCGCTTAGCCCCCTCAATCCGGCCGAACAAAAGCTGTTTCGGCATGCGGTGGCTGGGCATGCAGGCTACATGACCCAGCCATCGCAGCCTTCCCCGCCGGAGGAGCTCACCGATGGGACCTTGCCCAGATCTTTCAAGGATTTGTGAGCTCCTCACACAATCCAGTCTGGTTAAACCCAGGATGGATCGTAGGCAGGCCAGCCTAAATGTTTCTAACCGGCGAAGATGTTCCATTAGGGGGGTCCACGTTTTGCAAGCGTAGAGAAGGGAGGGAATGATCGTGGCCGAGAAGACCTGAAGCTTAGTGCGGAGCGACAGACCAGGTAGCTTCCACACAGCGTCACGCAACCGATGAAAAATATTGCCGCTCGACTAATTCGGAGTGAGACCTCTGCTGTTAAACTGGAGCCAGTCATAAGCACACTGCCCAGGTATGGGAAACTCTCCATTCTCTCCACAACTGCCCCATCACCGATTGGGAGTTGTGGGGGTGGAATGTCCGATGGTACAAAATACCCAGGCTGGTGCTTAGTTTTGCTGGGGCTGATGGTAAGGCCCCACCTCTTAGTGGCACGCTCCAGTCTCAGCAGCAGCGTCTCCAACTCCTCCTCTGAATGAGCAGCTATTACTAAATCATCAGCATACATAACGTGGTTGAGCAATAGGGAGCCATCCCTTGACCGCACCCGGGCATCGATCAGCCTCCCTTTATATCTGTACCATATGGAGATTCCCCCAGTACAGCTATTGAAGGTTTCACGAACTACGTGGTCAAAATAGATGTTAAATAATGTGGGAGCCAGAGGACATCCCTGTCGCACCCCAAGGTGTACAGGGAATGGCTCTGACTCCCGGCCACGTAGTTTTACCCGGGCCCGCTCACCATCATGAAGGTCCTTAATGATCGTGAGCAGAGGGTCAGGTACTCCAAAAGCACGAAGAACAACCCAGAGCCCAGGCCTACTGATGGTATCATAGGCCTTGACCAGGTCAATAAAGCAGAGATGTAGGTCTTGTTGGAATTCCCTACACCTCTGCTGTAGCAGACGGACAGAAAATATGGCATCTGTGCAGGACCGCCCTTTCCTGAAACCGCATTGGGGCTCCGCAAGCCTCTCCTCAGCGTGCCTGGCAAGGTGATGCTGAATAACCTTGCCAGGACCTTTCCCGGCACACTGAGGAGTGAGATGCCCCTGTAGTTGTTACAGTCTGTGCGGTCCCCCTTCTTAAAAAGGGGGACCGCCAGGGCATCCTTCCAATCCTGCGGAACCCATCCAGTGGTCCAGACCGTTGTTATGATGTCATATAGGGCAGTCTGTGCACAAACGCCACCCTCCCTCAGCATTTCGCTTGGGAGATCATCTCTGCCCGCTGCCTTTCCTGGTCTCAGACTCCGGATTGCCTTCAGTACTTCTTCAACAGATGGCACCTCAGCCAGCCACTCACAGGGGGTGACTTCTTCCAATATTTGAGGCACCGCAGCCTCAGCAGGGTCATCCTCACTTTGTGCCACGATATTTTCCTGGCTGAGGGATTTTCCCTCCCCCAGGACCTCACAGAAATGCTCAGCACATCTGCAAACCTGTTCCTGGGGGTCGGAGATTGGATCACCGTTTTTTTCCCCTAATGATGGTAATAGGTGTGGTGCTGCAGGTTACTTTTTTGATGGAGTTAAATAAAGATTTGTGATCACGGGCCACTGAGGCAGACTCTATCTCCTCAGCAACCTGCGACCACCACCCATCCTTGCAGCGCCTCACGGCTCTCCGAACCTCCGAGCGAAGGCTGCGGTAAGCCTCCTCATTCTCTGACGTGGGATTCTGTAGCCGATGACAGTGGGCCTGTCGCTTTTTCTCAACCATCCTGAACACCTCCTCTGTCAGCCAGGGTCTCTGGGGAGGTCTGGACCGCGTACCCAAAGCAGCCATTGCAGCTGCATGAGTCACAGCCCTAAACCTCGCCCATTTACCCTCGACATCAGGAGGAGTCGGGGACAATGCCAATCCCAGCCGCAAGCGATGATGAAATTCTCGCTTGCAACTTTCATCAGATAACTGAGACCAGGCCACTTTAGGTTGGAATGGGGTCCTGGGTGTACACCCACCACCGGAGTGGAAGAATGGCAGGCGCATCTTACAGATGACTAGTCGATGGTCAGAGGGCAGATCAGCTTCACGGTAGGTCCTGGTGTCAAGGACATGGGCTCGCATCCGCTGGTCCGTCACTATGTAGTCCAGCAGATGTTCTTGCTTGGACCCGGCATGCATCCATGATGTTGTGTGGATGCGCCGATGCCGGAACAGCGTGTTGGTAATTACAAGCCCATGGGCTGCACAAAAATCTAGCAGCCTCCTACCGTTGTTATTGAGCTGATCTGGCCCATGCCCTCCAACCACTCCAGAGCAGGTGCCAGTATCATGACCAACTCGGGCATTGAAGTCACCCAACATGATGACTCTATCCCGAGGGGCCACTTTAGCCAGCACCTGTGACAGGAGGTCATAGAAGGCATCTGACTCATCGGCTTTGCCTGCATCCCTCCACGGATGTTCATCTTCGGTGGGGGCATAAGTAACCACGACCACCATTCCTCGCCTCCGGTTGATGGGAAGGTGAGCCCAAAGTAGCCTGGGGCTTACAGCTTCCCACACCTCATCGCTACGCTCCCACGCCCCCTTCATTCTTTTGTTCAAAAGAAGAGCCACACCCTGTTGTTTGGCAGTCTGCTGCCCCGAGTAGAGAACTGTCCACCCCTCATGGTGGCAGGAGCCAGAGCCGGTCCACCGGACCTCCTGAATGCCACATAGATCCAGGCGGTACTGGTCCAGCTCCCGACAGAGGAGTGGCAGCCTCTGCTCCGCAGTGAGCGTTCGAACATTCCACGTTTTGTCCGGCAAAACAACCCGGATGGGCAACTCTGTCGTGGACAGTGCTGTGGGGGGAGGTCCAATTGTGATTGGCTCCTCCCCTCATGGCATATGTGTCCACCACAGGGGCTAAACGGGGGCTCTGGACAGGTGCGAGGGGCTGGTAACCCCTCCACCTTCAATTAATTACCACTAAACCACGAGTTAACTACTACACTACCGCTCCCACACACACATCCACACACAAACACACACACACAAAGACAAAGATCCCCCATTTAACCTTAACAGACTGTAGGGGCAAGTGCTGTTAGCGAACACCTATGAAGGCCGGCACGGCACACCCCCCAACCCCCACCTCTCTCCCCCCAGCTGCCCCACCCCCCAACCCCCCACCTCTCTCCCCCCCAGCTCTCCCGTCGCCGGTAAACAGTGCGCACACTTCAAACATTGTCGTTTAATTGTACAAACAATTAATTTAAAAGGTGATAACATGTGGAATTTTAGTGTGAGTTGTTTATTCAGCAGTGCTTTGTCAAAGGTAAGTGGTTGCATAGTGGATAGTCCTACCATGAAGACATTAAACGAGTCATGACATGTCACACGTGTAAAATATTTTTGGGATTGCCCGCACCTCCATATACCCCGCAGGGTCTTGTTTGTAAAAAGTTGTATACTCCGCAGATTATATGCGGGGAAATACGGTAATTGGTAAATTGGTAAACGCGGAGAGGCGTCGTGTGATGGGTCGAGATGACTGGAGCGTGGTGAAAACCTGCAACTTTTAATTATTTTTTTAAAAATAACAATAAAAGAGCCCTTGCTCGGAATTCGAAAAAAATAAACGCAAATTGCTCATTTGTATGTACGTTGAACTTCTTTCGCACCGTACGGAGCCAATCGCCCCAACCGGAGGTGCTGTAAACACACAGCAGTAATGATCGCCCCCTACTGGCAAACCAATGACCAATTTTCGGCTATGTACGCCGAGTCACCTGGCGCCCGCAGGGACAGCTGCCACAGGGCCGTGCCCGTCATTTTATTTTTGTGAGATGTGATGTAAAGTCGCTTTTATTTATCGTCGTAAATTGATACAGAATCCTCCAATTAATACCTAGAGTCGATGCCAGTAAACCAACTATTATGCACAGTAAACCAATACGGGATCATTAATAGACACCTGGCATGATATATCTCGGCTGTTCACCAGATATTTACGCAATAACACATACACATGGCCCTAAACGCAAACGTGGAATGACTCCTAAATCTACATAATGCCATCGTTCCCAGCAAGTCGCTAGCTCTGTCGCTTTCACACAATGTCGTTGCTTGGGAAATACCCCAAATTCGTTCGGATTAGTGACGTCTCTCTCAGTTGGCAACACTGATATTGTGATGACATAACGAACATGGCATTGGCAGACGGCGTGATGGAAGGAACGCAGGAGCCCTGTGTTTGTCGGTCCACACCACGCTCCCCACCGCACGCCCTGGGTGACCCTGTACCCCACATGCTGTCGCCTGCCCTTGAGAGCCATAACCCCACTGTAAGAGGGAGCCACATCGCAGTTCGTGGCGGCTTTGGGAACGGCGGTGCTGTTGTGGGCCCTTTCATCATCCGTGCAAGTCCACAAGGACAAGGTGAGCCCAATCTGTTATCTTTTCACATCTATCTCCCCCTGCCCTCCGCGTGTCTCTTGCTTCGCATCATTCACTAAGCCGATCCCTCCAAATCTGTTTAATGCAGAGTGATTTGTCCGGGCGGTGGTGGCACACGCCTGTAAATCCAGCGCCGTGGAGGCAAGGGTTGTTGGATCGCATGAATGTGGACATCGAGGTTGCCATACCCCTGGTTTGCCAGGATAATGCAGTACAGCAACAATGTGGACTCCGTCTGGGGGATAGAGTGTTTCCCTCTCGCACGCGTGGGGTTTCTCCGGCTGTTACAGTTTCCTCCCACGTACAAACACTCATTAAATTGGCCGATAAGACGTTAATATATAGAAGACCGCAGACCTGGAGCAATTGTTGGCGCCGGCTAGCGAGCAACTTCCTGCTTTTCTGCTGTTCCTCGCGCAATCCGAATCGGTTCTCTTCGAGAGTGAGTGAATACTGTGCACGTTATAAGTTCCATTGGTATCAGAGATGGAGTTCCATGTCAACGCAGTTAATATTACGAAGCACACACAGAGTTGTTTATTACCCACTGTGTCAATGCAATCGAGGCTATGTTGTATGGGGCTGAGGGGCGGTGCAGAAAAATCCGTTAAACTGTGGTTCTGTGCTCTCTGCCTAACCAACCCGCTCTGCCGTGCATGGTCGGCTCAAATAATACCCACGGCGTGAGGAGGCTCACATCCAGCAGCGGATTGACAGGAATATACATGTAAATGTATCCACTAGAACTATAGTTGTAATCAGAGCAGATCAACCACAGCTACAGTGCTGAGACAATGTTTGTGAACCCCTTAGGGTTTTCACATGTTTTACATCTTTCAAACCTAAAGGTTTATTAGATCCTAATCTAAGTCCTAATAATAGATCAAATAACCTGATTAAAGAAATGACACAAAACCATGTTACTCTTTCAACATTTATTCATCCTCAAATTATTCTACATTCAATAACCATGTGTGGAAAAGTTTGTGAACCTTTAGATTCAGTAACTGGTGACACCCTCTGGAGCAGCAATGACTGCAACTAAACATTTCCTGTAACCGTTCGTCAGTCTCTCACACTGGATTTGGGGAATTTTGGTCCATTGCTTCTGACAGAACTCCTTCAACTCGGTGACATTTGAGGGTTGCCTTCCATGGACAGCTCGCTTCAGGTCCTGCCACAACATTTCGATGGAATTTAGTTCCGGACTTTGACTCGGCCATTGTAAAACGCATAATTTCTTCTTCTGCAGCCATTATTTGTAGATCTGCTCGTATGTTTAGGATCATTGCCTTGCTGCAAGAACCACCTTCGGTTCAGCTTCAGTTCACGGACGGATGGTCTAACATTCTCCACTAGAATATTCTGATGCAATGCATAATTCATGGTTGTGTCAATGATGGCAAGCCGTCCAGGTCCTGAGCCAGCAAAGCAGCCCAAAACCATCACATTCCCACCACCATGCTTGACGGTTGGGATGAGGTTCTTCTGTTCTAAAGCAGTCTTTGGTTTTCGCCAAACATAACGTTTCTCATTGGGGCCAAAACGTTCTACCTTTGACTCGTCTGTCCAGAGAACATTGTTCCAGAAGTGTTGTGGGTCATCTGTGTGCTCTTTGGCGAACTTCAGATGGGCAGCAATGTTTTTTTTGCAGAGCAGTCGTTTTCTCCTTGCTATCCTTCCTTGAACACCATTCTTGTTCAGTATTTTTCTGATAGTTGAGTCATGAACACTCACATTAGCCTAGCCGAGAGTGGCCTGCAGATCCTTGGATGTTTCTCTGGGGCCCTTTGTGACTTCCTTGATGATTTTTCGGTTTGTTCTTGGAGAGAGTTCGGGAAGACGACTGCCCCCCTGGGTAGAGTGACTGTGGTCTTGAACTTTCTCCATTTGTAAACCATCTGTCTGACAGTGGGTTGGTGGATCCCCAAATCCTTAGAAATCACTTTGTAACCCTTTCCGGACTGATGAGCTGATCAATTACTCTTTTTCTGAGGTCCTCAGAGGTGTATTTTGATCATGCCATGACTTGTTTCCACACACCTGTGTGGTGAAGACCAAACTAAAAGTTTCTGATCTTTATAGAGGGTGGCACCTCCCAAACTCACCCCTCAAGATCTACCTAATTATTTTAACAACTAATTATAATTGTTCACTTTATTGGGCTAATTAAACCAGGGGTTCACTTCTGTGTTTGACATACCCTGAACTTTAATACTGATTGTTTGTTTGAATTCGTCCGTAATTTTGTTTAAAAACATGGCATTGGTGAATATAAACCCTATTGGATATTTAAGAAAAGTCCGGTTTCGATTCAAGAAGGCTATCCTGGTAAAAACTACGGAATTTCCATGATTATCACTGGGGTTCACAAACTTTTCTCGGCACTATGATTGCCACTGTGAGGGCAGCCCACTTGGAATTTATATCCAGTCAAGGTCGGTAAAGCAACAACACTTAAGGTTGTTTCTTGATCTTTTGTTGGTTTAGCCTTTCAACACTCGAGACTCAAAGTCCACCAATCCTGGCACAGACATCGTAAAGGCGGCACTACCACCACCACTACGGCTGTATGTGTATGTACAGTAAAACTCCGCTTATCCGTGCTCATATATAACGATATCGGAAGATATTATCTCCGCTATTCTGTGCACTTTTCCCATTGAAGAGTAGTGGATAATACAGCGGGAAAAATATACGGCTTATACTTCCAGGTTTTTGCTGCCCATGATTTCGGTGAAACTCATCTAAACGATCAGATTCACGAAGACCACCACGCAAGGAACACTGGGCCCATGGCAACCACATTCTGGATTATAAGACCACTGGGACAGGTACTGGGCCTTTGGACCACCACCACATCTACTCACCAGGATAAACGCAATCTCGAACCCCATCACTGTGACTGCTGGAACCATCGCCAGGTCCATTGGGACCACCGAGTGAACCGATGCGGTCATTCAGACTTATTTCGTAATTGCTTATGCCTAAAAAGTAGATAAAATGGTTATTATTCCCCACAAACTTTGCTTTTGTGACCAGGACAGTGATATTTTGGGGAATAATATCCATTGGCTGTGCTTTTCAGGCATAAGCAATTAGGAAATAACACTTACTACCCAGGAACAAAAAAAAATGTTACACAGCGTTATGATGGTGACGTTACATCAATTCGATATCACCAGACACAACTCGTTTAAGGCTGGGTTGATCTAGGAAGGGAAGCCCTGACCGGATGATACCTATATATTGGTCACCGAGAACGGCGAGTATCAATAGTTCATAGTTCATAGTTCATTTATTTGGTATAGCCCTGTGAGCCATTTGGCTCTTGAATCGGGTGCAACCGCAACAAACAAAAAACATGAACAAGAAAACATCTTAAAGTGATCATGTGACTGTGCAAACAGAAAATACAGGAAAAAAATATCAAAATATTCCTGAAATAGCACCATACAACAACGCTGTGTGCAAAAATCCCAGTGGGATGCAAGTCAAATAACAACAACAACAACAACCACAAGACAACTAAAATTAAGGCCATCAGTCTAACTCCGTACTACAATAAACAAAAACATAGCCAAAACAAGCAAAAAAGTTTTCGAAATCACCAAAATAAAAGCCATAAATCCAATGTAACAGTGATCATAGGGACTGTGACCGAATTTTTAACAATAAACTACATAAATAAATTATAACACCAAAATCTAGAGCCATATTTTAGGCCACTGAATAGCAGTGGCAGCTAGGGTTGTACAACTCCTCTAGAGCAGTTTTGAGTGAAGATCTCATAGGTAGTGATTCAAGTTGCAGTTTATTGGCAATAGCATTCCAGACCCTGGGGGCATCAATAGCAAAGGCCCTTCCTCCAGTTTTTGTACGGCAATAGGGAATGTGAAGCTGGTAAATGAGCGAAGACCTGAGGTCAAATTTGTTCTTTGAAACAGAGAGGAGATCCAGTAGGTAGTCTGCGAAATTTGTTGTAAGTACATCGTGAATAAATAAGATCTGGTGCACAAGCCGTCGAACATTAAGAGATGTTAAGTTTGACCCAATGCAGAGATCACAGCGGTGAGTCCTATATGGGCAGTTCAATGCAAATCTTAAGGCCGAGTGATAGATGGAATCAAGCTTCTTCAGTACAGTACTTGGGGCTGATTTGTACACGATGTCACAGTAGTCAAGTAGAGGCAGTATGGTAGCTTTTATCAATTCCAAACGGAACATTGGGGGGAAGCAGTGCTTGTGTCGATACAGAAAACCAATTTTTATTTTTGTCTTTTTACCAATATAATCAATGTGATCTTCAAAACTAAGTTTTGAATCCAGGATTACCCCAAGATACTTATAGATCTTGACTTGCTCTATTTGATAATTATTCAAGGAATGTAATTGGGGAAAAATAACTTCCTGCTTTAGTCCCGGAGAGAAGCATAGCACCTTGGTTTTTTTGGAGGTATTCAGGACTAGTTTGAGAGAAACTAGCTGATGTTGTAGTTTGTTGAAATCACCCTGGAGCTTAGCAATCACGTCATGCGGAGAGCGACCAGCAGTAATCAGTATCGTGTCATCTGCAAAAAGATTTACCCTGGAATGATCCAGTTCAGTGCCCAAGTCATTGACATAAAGAAAGAACAAGAGGGGGCCGAGGATGGAACCCTGTGGAACCCCTTTTGTTATCTTAACACTGTTTGACCTCCAACCATCTGTGAATACAGTTTGGGTGCGAGAAAAGAGGTAATTTATTAACCATTGTACTGTGTTCTCGGAAAAACCGAGGCAACCTAGTTTACTAAGCAGGGTGTTGTAGTCTACTGAATCAAAAGCTTTGGACAGGTCAAGAAAAAGACAGGCACAGTACTTATTATCAAGGCTATTGTAAATTTGCTTCAAAGAGTCTAATGCAGCAGATGTGGTGCTGTATTTTTTCCGGAACCCAGATTGTTTTAGATGTAGTAGATTGTTGGTGGACAGGAAACTGCTAATTTGGTAGTTCAATAATTTTTCAAAAATTTTCATCAATGGGGACAAAATTGAGATAGGTCGGTAGTTATTGGGATCATCTTTAGGGCCCCCTTTGTGAAGTGGACGGACATAGGAATGTTTCCATTCTTCTTTGATGGACAGTTGAAAATATGGGCTATAGGTTTGTATATTAGGTGACCAACAGTTAGTAGAGCAAAGACGGGAAAACTATCTGCTCCGGTAGAGGAGGACCCTTTGAGGTAGGACAGTTGTTTCAGCACATTACTTTCGTGGATCGGTTGGAAACTAAATTCGTTTAATGTTTGGACAGGGGTGTAGGAATTTGCAGGAGCAGGGGTGACTCCCAATACATTATCAAAAAGATTACCAGCTTCAGAAAAATGAAGGTTAAAATTGTCAACTATTTTTTTGGGATCTGAAAAATATTCCCCATTTCGGTGAAGCTCAACGGGCAGATTTTCTGTTTTGGATGCCTTTTCAATAGATTTGATTGTTTTCCAAAAAATCCTGGCATTTCCATGTGATTCCAGGAGAGTGGAGGAAAAATAGGCATTTTTTGCATGCCGTATTTTTTACGCATCTATTCCTTAAAATCCTGTATTCTAGCCAGTCATTTACCAAATAACTTTTCTGAGCACATGCCCAAGCCTTGTCCCTAGTTTTCATGAGCTTTGTAATCAAAGGATCATACCATGGTGTGTGGTTGCCTTTAGTTTTAAATCTAACCAACGGAGCATGTTTGTTAAGAATTTGGAGAAACGTGTACCTGAAAGTCTCCCAAGCCGTAGTCAGGTTGGGGATATCACAGACCTTATCAATATCCGAGTGAAGCACATCATTTGTAAATGCCTGAGTGCTGAAGTGCCTCAAAGAGTGCTTCTCAACAATTTTAGGGGGGGCTTTGGGTCTGGCTGATGATCTCACACCAAAAATGAAGGAGTGATCACTAAGGTTATTACCCAGAACACCAGTCAGTGCGAAATTGTGAGGGGCATTTGTCAATAGGACGTCAAGCAGAGTTGACTGTCCCGGATTTTTTAGGTTGGGTCTTGTGGGGACATTTATTAATTGAAACAAGTTAAATTCATCTGTAAAATTTCTGGCCACGGCCGGCGGGTTTAGCCAATTCCAATTTAGATCACCCACTAAAATTATTTCACCTTTAGGGAAATAATTAGTTGAGCCTCAGGGCTCGTTACACGGAGGCCGCTGCATCACTGGAATGTTTGGACAATTTCACGAATGCGTGAATGGCTAGTGAACGAAAGCACGAGTACCACGGACACTTGGGGTAAGGCGATACGGCGCTCCACCGACAGAACTCATTGTGGTTTGGTCGTCCTGTACATCCGTCTCTCGGTCACGTCGCAGCCCAAGCCTATAACACCTTGCCTCCTTCCCAAGCACTCGTCCATCCAATTGACCAACCACGCTCGAACCCTGCGTCGTTTCCCAGATCTCACGAAATCGGGCGTTATCGAGCTGATTTACGGTCCCCTGGAGCAGTCTGAAAAGTCACTCCTTCCCAAATTCCAGACACCTCATCGCTTGGAGCTGACGGTGACCCAACATTTATTTCCATTTCCGAGAGGGTGGTGGGTGGCCCGGTGGCTCACGAGAATCACGATGGCCGTGTGACCCTAGGTTCGAAACTGGGTCTCATCCACCCGTGGTTAAGCTGCCTCTCGACCTGAATACCGACGACTGCAAGATAAGCCACCACGTTCAGTTTGGTTTATTGCTTCAACAAATTCCACGTCTGAAGATGAAACGTGTAGGTGTGTCACGCGGCGAACACTATTTTGCAGAGCATGGTCAGATGTGTGAAGGTTTTTTGCGGGGTGTGAGAAGGTTGTGTGTGGTGTGAGAAGGTTGGGTGTGGTGTGAGAAGGTTGTGTGAGAAGGTTGTGCGGGGTGTGAGAAGGTTGTGTGTGGTGTGAGAAGGTTGTGCGGGGTGTGAGAAGGTTGTGTGAGAAGGTTGTGTGGGGTGTGAGGAGGTTGTGTGAGAAGGTTGTGTGTGGTGTGAGAAGGTTGTGTGGGGTGTGAGAAGGTTGTGTGAGAAGGTTGTGCGGGGTGAGAGAAGGTTGTGTGGGGTGTGAGAAGGTTGTGTGTGGTGTGAGAAGGTTGTGTGTGGTGTGAGAAGGTTGTGTGTGAAGGTTGTGTGAGAAGGTTGTGTGTGGTGTGAGAAGGTTGTGTGGGGTGTGAGAAGGTTGTGTGAGAAGGTTGTGTGGGGTGTGAGAAGGTTGTGTGTGGTGTGAGAAGGTTGTGTGTGGTGTGAGAAGGTTGTGCGGGGTGTGAGAAGGTTGTGAGGGGTGTGAGAAGGTTGTGTGTGGTGTGAGAAGGTTGTGTGGGGTGTGAGAAGGTTGTGTGAGAAGGTTGTGAGGGGTGTGAGCAGGTTGTGTGTGGTGTGAGAAGGTTGTGTGAGAAGGTTGTGTGGGGTGTGAGAAGGTTGTGTGGGGTGTGAGAAGGTTGTGTGTGGTGTGAGAAGGTTGTGTGAGAAGGTTGTGTGTGGTGTGAGAAGGTTGTGTGGGGTGTGAGAAGGTTGTGTGTGGTGTGAGAAGGTTGTGTGGGGTGTGAGAAGGTTGTGTGGGGTGGGAGAAGGTTGTGTGTGGTGTGAGAAGGTTGTGTGGGTGTGAGAAGGTTGTGTGTGGTGTGAGAAGGTTGTGTGTGGTGTGAGAAGGTTGTGTGGGGTGTGAGAAGGTTGTGAGGGGTGTGAGAAGGTTGTGTGAGAAGGTTGTGTGTGGTGTGAGAAGGTTGTGTGGGGTGTGAGAAGGTTGTGTGGGGTGTGAGAAGGTTGTGTGGGGTGTGAGAAGGTTGTGTGAGAAGGTTTGTGTGGGTGTGAGAAGGTTGTGTGTGGTGTGAGAAGGTTGTGTGGGGTTTTAGAAGGTTGTGTGTGGTGTGAGAAGGTTGCGTGTGGTGTGAGAAGGTTGTGTGTGGTGTGAGAAGGTTGTGTGAGAAGGTTGTGTGAGAAGGTTGTGTGGGGTGTGAGAAGGTTGTGAGGGTTTGTGAGAAGGTTGTGCGGGGTGTGAGAAGGTTGTGAGGGGTGTGAGATGGTTGTGTGTGGTGTGAGAAGGTTGTGCGGGGTGTGAGAAGGTTGTGTGTGGTGTGTGAAGGTTGTGTGGGTGTGAGAAGGTTGTGTGTGGTGTGAGAAGGTTGTGTGAGAAGGTTGTGTGAGAAGGTTGTGTGAGAAGGTTGTGCGGGGTGTGAGAAGGTTGTGTGAGAAGGTTGTGTGAGAAGGTTGTGTGGGTGTGAGAAGGTTGTGTGTGGTGTGGGAAGGTTGTGAGGGGTGTGAGAAGGTTGTGAGGGGTGTGAGAAGGTTGTGTGAGAAGGTTGTGTGTGGTGTGAGAAGGTTGTGTGTGGTGTGAGAAGGTTGTGCGGGGTGTGAGAAGGTTGTGTGTGGGTGTGAGAAGGTTGTGTGTGGGTGTGAGAAGGTTGTGTGTGGGTGTGAGAAGGTTGTGTGTGGTGTGAGAAGGTTGTGTGTGGTGTGAGAAGGTTGTGAGGGGTGTGAGAAGGTTGTGTGAGAAGGTTGTGTGTGGTGTGAGAAGGTTGTGTGTGGTGTGAGAAGGTTGTGCGGGGTGTGAGAAGGTTGTGTGTGGGTGTGAGAAGGTTGTGTGTGGGTGTGAGAAGGTTGTGTGTGGGTGTGAGAAGGTTGTGTGTGGTGTGAGAAGGTTGTGTGTGGTGTGAGAAGGTTGTGTGGGGTGTGAGGAGGTTGTGTGGGGGGTGTGAGGAGGTTGTGTGGGGTGTGAGAAGGTTGTGTGAGAAGGTTGTGTGTGGTGTGAGAAGGTTGTGAGGGGTGTGCGAAGGTTGTGTGTGGTGTGAGAAGGTTGTGTGAGAAGGTTGTGTGTGGTGTGTGAAGGTTGTGTGAGAAGGTTGTGTGAGTGTGAGAAGGTTGTGTGTGGTGTGAGAATGTTGTAAGGGGTGTGAGAAGGTTGTGTGGGTGTGAGAAGGTTGTAAGGGGTGTCAGGTGCGGGTGTGAGAAGTTGCGCCACCTCACGTGAATAGAGAGCCACTGGATACAACAAATAACAGAGAGGCACATGACTGACAATTGAACTCGGGAGGCAGATCGGAGAACAGACGACAACAGCACGTCGCTTTGGGGGGCAGTCCACACAACGTGCTCGCTGGAAGAGATGACGAAGGCCGACGATAAACGGAGACTGCGAAGGGAATGGCAGCCCAAAGCGTGAAGATTCCTGGCCACTACGAGACGACATTAGCTCGTGGCACGAGCGAGATGGATTGGTGTTCTTTTTTTAATAGCAATACTGCGAGAGATGGCAACGGTGTGGGGAGGTCTTTAACCAGCAATGGGATTGATCATGGCTGCTGATGTGTGTATGTGCGCATGGATATATGTACAAATACATATATCCCATTATGTCATTATTGTAAACTCTATTTTCAGCATATAGCTGTTCACATTCCTGCGGGCAATGACCATGGCATTCACAGCACATGCCTACATGACGTGGATTCTAGTTGCTAAGCAATCCTATTCGGTATGCCTTTCCGTGGAAAACCATATATGCACTGCATGAAAGGCTGCTCGTGGGTTTGTGACCGAGTTATCCTGCAATTTCCGGGATTCATAACGCACCTCACTCGGGACATTCTTTTCGCTTGAGTCAATGGAAATGTTTATTCTACTTTCACTTGAACTCCAGCCACACATTTGTACGTCTGTACGTACGCACGTGTTCACGCGTCTGTACGTACGCACGTGTTCACGCGTCTGTACGTACGCACGTGTTCACGCGTCTGTACGCACGTGTCCACGCGTCTGTATGTACGCACGTGTCCACGCGTCTGTACGTACGTGTCCACGCGTCTGTACGTACGCACGTGTCCACGCGTCTGTACGTACGCACGTGTTCACGCGTCCGTACGCACGTGTCCACGCGTCCGTACGCACGTGTTCACGCGTCCGTACGCACGTGTCCACGCGTCTGTACGCACGTGTTCACGCGTCTGTACGTACGCACGTGTTCACGCGTCTGTATGTTTGCACGTGTTCACGCGTCTGTACGTACGCACGTGTTCACGCGTCTGTATGTTTGCACGTGTTCACGCGTCTGTATGTTTGCACGTGTTCACGCGGTGCATCCATGATCATCCACCAGTGGTTTACGTGCAGCCGCTGCGTGTGGGTGAGACGGCACGATACAGCACAGCAATCGCATCAATTCTAGATTTAAAGCTTTCGTGACTGCTAGGATCCATACTCTTTGGTTCTATTGGGTAGAGTCACGTGACTTTACCCAATAGAACCAAAGAGTACAGCAATCGCATCGGTTCTTCTTCAACGGGTTTCACGTAACTTTGATTCCTCTGTTTGTCGTGGTCAAATCTTGTAATCAAAATTTCGTCCACTTCCCGTTGTCCAATCAATTTCACATTTTGCACAAGGCACTCAGATCCGGTGACAATGCATGCCTGTAGCACAATCGGCATCAATTAATCAATTAATTCGCTACTTTAAAGCAATTAACATTTTGTATGGACGGCTTCTTATTTATCTATATTTGTGTAGGTCAAAAACGCTCGCGGTCCCTAAACTGTGGAATCGCCTCGCCCAAGAAGCAGGCGCCGTGATCATTGACGTGCTTCACGACGGTGAGTTAAGCGAAGTTGTGAAAAAAAGTTATAAAACTTCATTCCTCCGTATGTCGTGGTCACATCTCGTAGTCAAGATGTCGTCCGCTTACCGTTGACCAATCGAGTTATTCACTTTTGAGTGCAACTTTAAAATAAAACCGGTTTTTTTTTGGTTCTTTCGGTAAAGTCACGTAGAATGAGAATAAAATAATAAATTGATTAAATAAAATAACACAATAGAATTCTCACGACGTTTCGGCCACAACACAAGCGGCCTTCATCAGGTGAAGGGGACGAGACTGTCTGAAGGCCGCTTGTGTTGTGGCCGAAACGTCGTGAGAATATTATTGTGTTATTTTATCAATTTATTATTTTATTCTCATTCTACGTGACTTTACCGAAAGAACCAAAGAAGATGAATCATTGCAGTCACGAAAGCTTTAAATCGAAAAATAAAACCGTTGTTAAAAAAAACACTTTTTTTTAAGTAGTTGGAGTTACTTGTTGTTCCCCATGTGCAACCTTCACAAGAGTTTCCATTTCTGCGTTGCAGTTTCACTCCCCCCCCGCCCATGCACGGCGCCCCAGTGAACATGGCAGCGATGCGCCAACGTTGTTGGCACGTGCTTTGTAATCTTTGGACTTTCCCGTGATTGGCCCAACAACGTGTTGTATGCGCACTGGGCTATGCGGTAAACAGATCGCGCGCGCGTCTGTGTGTGTATGCAGTGTTTGGTGTCCTGTGCGAGCGAATTCAAACGAGTTATGAGTGAAGAATTCACACAGTGCTCAGATTCAATGCCACATTCTTTTTTTGAGTTGTTTAAAGGGAGAACGACTGTGTTCTTCGTCCCCAGTGTTTTAGACGCATTTAAAGCAACGCATACTTTTCAAGATGATTTGTAAAAAAAAAAGCATGCCCCCTTGCAATAAGTAATACTTTTTTGGTCATGTATATGGTAGTTTCAACGTTTAATTTGCTCCTGAACGTAGTGTTGCCACATGCAAGCATAGGATACAATTTGAACTATGGGGCCGTCCATAAATGACGTCACGCGATTTTTGACGATTTTTGACCCCCCCCCTTCGTCACACGACGTCACAAAAAGTCAGACCCCCCCCCCACTCAAATATGACGTCACAAAGCTTTGCCCCCCCCCCATTTTTTTTAAACATGCTTCAAATCGTCTTCTTTGGTTCTTTCGGTAAAGTCACGTAGAATGAGAATAAAATAATAAATTGATAAAATAAAATAACAATAATATTCTCACGACGTTTCGGCCACAACACAAGCGGCCTTCATCAGGTGAACGGGAGCGAGACTGTCTGGTAGGACAGCGCTGGAGTGAGCTGTCCTACCAGACAGTCTCGCTCCCTTCACCTGATGAAGGCCGCTTGTGTTGTGGCCGAAACGTCGTGAGAATATTATTGTTATTTTATTTTATCAATTTATTATTTTATTCTCATTCTACGTGACTTTACCGAAAGAACCAAAGAAGATGAATCATTGCAGTCATGAAAGCTTTAAATCGAAATTTATGCTTCAAATCGCTTTAAACTATTGTCATTGTAGTGCGGTATTTAATGCGGCGCTGCACTCTGATGTTGTTGGAGAAAACTTTTATTTAAAAAAAGTATATTTAATTAAGTAGAACGTGTTGTCTATATTTACTTAAAGTTGCGCATTTTGATGTGACGTCACATTTCTCAAACACCCCCCCCCCACCTCGTCACACATCGTCATAAATGTCTGACTCCTCCCCCCCCCCTAGGTGCGTGACGTCATTTACGGACGGCCCTGCACGTACAGTACGGATCGATAAGCAAGGGTTACGGTGGCACAATGTTTGAGAGTTTGCCCTTGAGCGCACAGGTCCCAGCTGATCGCTACCTTTCGTCCATGTATTCATGACCATGAGAATGTCACCATTCCCCTTCACGCTGTCTTTTACATATCTCGCCAATGTCGTTTAAGTTAAACAAAAAGTTGCAATGCCACGCCTTGTGAACCAGACACAATGCCTCCACACTGAATGCAGATTATTTAATATGCATACTTAGTATGCACTGATTAAAGCAAGCCTGGTCCTTACTGACGATACACTGTCGAAACTGGTCCTGAGTCTGCTTGTCCTGAAATCAGCGATCCTGATATGCACTGCCAGATTACCCTGCGGCCAATGGATCGCGTAAGAAATACTTTGAATGTTGTCCGTGGAGAGACAGGCATGGGGATGCGACACTGCCTGTTTATTTTTAAATTCACCCCTGCATGTGGACCCCTGCGACTTATTTCATCAGCTGTATACAGGTGCTGTGACAGGCAGAGCGACTGCGGTAGTAACTCTTCGTGAGCCTTCATATGCTAAGAATCATTGGAAGTGCATATGGCCGGGTGGAAGATAAACTCAGCCTGATAAGATGGAACACATTAAACATATTGCCATGCAATAGAGCACCCGCGGATTAATAACTTCCGAGCACAGATCACTGGCATTCACATGATTAGTAGATGCATATCAATTATGATGGCAGGTCGAATAGTAGAGTGCCTTAACGCGAATTGCACGTGAACGTTACTGTTATACGCATCAAGCATATGCTTCAGGTTAAAAGCAACTGAATGGGTTGGTCTGCGTACAAATTAAATGTGCGCTATCGTCCAAATGTTTGCTGCAGTTTGATTTTGCTGCTGTGGAGTGGTGTAATCGTAAGCGCACTTGACCTGCAATCCAGAGTTTGCTAGGTTCGATCTCCCAGCACGGCTATACATGTGCAAATCACATTCGACAGGCAGGTCCTGTGCGTCGGGGGGTTAAAGTGTGGGGGACTCCCAACTCTTTCAAGACGTCTGGCAAGCGTGGGAGAGTAGGCCAAATGCCATTCGGGGTGGTTTTAAAGAGCTCCCCCGAGTCGAGGGCCTTCTACAAAGCAGTGGAGTGAGTGAGCAATTGCAGAGTTGCGCTTCTATCACCTTGACAAGTTGCCTTGCAAAGACAAGACAATAGCACGTGCGTTTGAACACGTCACAAATACATCAATAAGGCTGTTAACACAGCGGTTCGAGGGGGGGGGAGTAACTACTTTATGTTTCAATAAGATTAAAATCCTTTGTACAGAATGATCGCTTTCAGTTTCACTGTCTGATGCCAAGATACACTTTGGCGGTCAAAAGAGACACGATGGTGATTTAAAAAAACTGCACGCATTCGTCAACAACACAGCCTTAAAATAAATATTAGCGGTGACGTTTCGGACAATGGCCCGTCTGCACAGCACACACTTTGGTAATAGGCTCCTCTGCATTCACGCAGTGCTGGCATCCTTCCCACCTCCCCACACATTCAACTTGAATCTATTCACGGGATTGATTGACACGTGGAAAATAAAGGGTGCCGCATAGATTGGGTTTTGTGGCCGAATGCATGAGGGGGTGTATTGGTGGAGGAGCGGGGTAAGTTGGTGCGTGTATTGGTGGGGGGGGGTGTGAAAGATGTGTTGGTGGGTGGGGGGTGTATTGGTGGGTGGCTGGGTGAGTGTGTGTTGGTGGGTGGGGGGGTGTTGGTGGGTGGAGGGGTGTGTAGGTGGGTGGGGGATGTATTGGTGGGTGGGTGAGTTGGTGGGTGGGTGTGTTGGTGGGTCGGGGCTGTGTTGGTGGGTGGGTGTGTTGGTGGGTGGGTGTGTTGGTGGGTGGCTGGGTGAGTGTGTGTTGTGGGTGGGTGAGTGTGTTGGTGGGTGGAGGGGTGTGTTGGTGGGTGGAAGGGTGAGTTGGTGGGTGGAGGGGTGAGTTGGTGGGTGGGGGATGTGTTGGTGGGTGGGTGTGTTGGTGGGTCGGGGCTGTGTTGGTGGGTGGGTGTGTTGGTGGGTGGTTGTGTTGGTGGGTCGGGGCTGTGTTGGTGGGTGGGTGTGTTGGTGGGTGGGTGTGTTGGTGGGTGGGTGTGTTTGCGGGTCGGGGCTGTGTTGGTGGGTCGGGGCTGTGTTGGTGGGTCGTGGGTGTGTTGGTGGGTGGGTGTGTTGGTGGGTGGGTGTGTTGGTGGGTGGGTGTGTTTGCGGGTCGGGGCTGTGTTGGTGGGTCGGGGCTGTGTTGGTGGGTCGGGGCTGTGTTGGTGGGTGGGTGTGTTGGTGGGTGGGTGTGTTGATGGGTGGGTGCGTTGGTGGGTGGGTGTGTTGGTGGGTGGGTGTGTTTGCGGGTCGGGGCTGTGTTGGTGGGTCGGGGCTGTGTTGGTGGGTCGTGGGTGTGTTGGTGGGTGGGTGTGTTGGTGGGTGGGTGTGTTGGTGGGTGGGTGTGTTTGCGGGTCGGGGCTGTGTTGGTGGGTCGGGGCTGTGTTGGTGGGTCGGGGCTGTGTTGGTGGGTCGGGGCTGTGTTGGTGGGTGGGTGTGTTGATGGGTGGGTGCGTTGGTGGGTGGGTGTGTTGGTGGGTGGGTGTGTTGGTTGGTGGCTGGGTGTTTGCATGGCGCTGCACGTGCGTCGTCGCACAAGGGCCGTGTGTGCGAGTCGAGTGGGTGTGGGGCGGATTGGTGGTGCTGGTGACGTAATGGATGGCCACTGAAAGTGCTTTCAGAAGAGGCGGCTCTCTCAGTGTGCTGCTGGCCCGCCGTGGTCTCTCATCTTCAGGAGTCTTGACCAAGGTCAACAACCAAGAGCTTTCTCGCCTGCGCATTCGACTTGCTCTTTAGCCCCGCAGCCGGCGAGTCCGCAATAACGTAAGTCGAAGCATCAACACGTGCGTGCTCTGACAATACTCCCCTTTTTGTGTGTGCCGTCTAGTAGTTTGTACGGCGTGAACGTTGTGCTTGGCTTGCTAGGAGGGCGCGTTGTACGATGTTTACACCGACTGGCGCAAGTCTTTGTGAACATGACATCTCTGATGGACTTCGTGACGTCTGCCACCTCCTTGTTACCCGTACCGCCGATCGAAGTGGTGGTCTGCCGAGAGAGGGGGGTTCTTACAGAGATTCATAATCGGGCCACTTCGCACGAGGTTTTTTGTTTGTTTTTAAAAGAAACACACAAACGTAAGCAACTTCCCACCCTCCCCCTTCGAAAGATCGGTAAGCGTTTAAAAAAAAAAACTGCTTCAACACATCGCCGCCCCAGTGAACACCCGCCAAGGTTTAAAAGGCCAACGTTGAAGCAACGTCGGAAATATCTTAGTTCTTTCGGTAAAGTCACGTTGTTGTTCCCTTCAACGTGACTTTACCGAAAGAACTAAGAATATGAATTACTGCAGTCACGAAAGCTTTAAATCAAAATTTAACATCGGAAATGTTTACTCGGAGCCTGGTCGGATTGGCACGTGTGTGTGTCATGCTGGTAAATGGAGTATGCTGCGTTATGGAATGTATATTATGGTATAGCTTGCAGCGTGCTCGACTTAACATATTGCCTTGGTACGCACCTCCGATTAGCACGGTTGCCCGAAGGGTTCAAACAAACATATCAAGTATTAATCATGACAAAATCACCATTGTAGCATCGGGTGATGTGGTTTCGCATCCCGTTACAACAGGATAGAGGCACAGCTCTGCAATTGCCTGCTTGTGCCACTGCATGTAGAAGGCCCTCCACGAGAGGGAGCTATAGAAGAGTCCGTAAAGAGGGCAGTTGGCCTACTCTTCCACGCTGACAGACGTTTTGAAAGAAATTAGAGTAACCCACGCTTTACCCCACCATGCATGCTGCTGGATAGATCAAGTCCAGTGTGCTATCCATTACGCCGTGACACCATCAGATGCAAAATGATAAACATAACAGTATTCGTGATAGGGTTATTGTGTAGCGTCATTTGTAATGCAGTACTGTGTATTGGTTTGTAGACCGACATGCGTGTTGCTTATTATTTGTGAGTACATTGTTGGCAGAGGTAGGAGCCTCGGCTAAGTTAAACCCATCTCCGTGTGGTATTGGTATTCAGAAATAATATCTTGCCTACCAAATGAACCTGCTTGTCCGGCTAGTTGCAGCCGACCGTTTTGGTGTCAAACACCAATGATATGCCGTAACGTTATAGCTACGTCAATGCAGTGGTTAGCACAATTTGCTACGAATCCGTTGACCTGAGTTTCAATTCCCAGCCATGGCCAACGTCAGCGGCAAGTGATAGCTGAACCAATCCTGGGGGGCGGGATTCCTTTTTACCAACCTACGCTGATCAGCATTGGTGAAGTTCTGTATGTTGAGCTTCTTTTGCACCGTACGTAGCCAACAGGCTAATCGGAGTTGCGGGGGGGAAGCATAGGTCAGACAAACCTCATGACCGACACGGCATAGAGAGAGGCCTGCACTCGGTGTACTATATATAATATGTGCGTAGGATAACCGTAACCTTCTAGGAGATATCCGACCTCTGCACATATCTGCCGATGCCTCAGTGCCCGGCGAGTCGGATATGAGACAGTACAACGATTCCATACATTTCAATTGTTGTGCGTATTGGGTTACAGACGGAATCAATTGCATCTCTGGTCAGTCGAAGCAAACGGTTGCGGAGAAAGTAGGAGAGTTGAAGGTTCATTGCGTCGAACCGGGCGAGAGCACTTGAGAGCGGGATGAGTCTCATTTTGCCAGCGTGACCCGGGTCACGGTTGCATTTTTTCAGTAAACACTGTAATGCAGTCAGTTTAACGCGTAGTGAATTATTTGTCTTTTGTCAACGTGACACTTTTTTTTTGCTGATTGGCCGTGTAGGGTGGTGGAGGGTTACGACACATTTATAAATAACGCGATCTAACCCAACAACCTTTATTATGAACTGTAATGCAGTGTCTGCAACTGTGATATCAGAAGGGCCATGTCATGAATCGCCAATAGTACATAGCAATAGGTTATTTAATTTCTCAGTATTTCCGTTCGCAGGGCAGCATTGTGGAGAATGTTTAGCTTGTGCTTTGAGGCACAAAAAAAGTGCTTCCTGAAATGTAAATTGATGCGTGGTCACTGTAAGTCTTTCATGGCAGTTTCTCAACAAGGCACGACGCTCCGCTATTTCTCAAGAGGTCCTGCAACCGCCACTTCCCTTGTCCTCATTGCAAGAGTTTAACTGTGAAAGAATGTCGAATAATAATTGTACAAGCAGATTGTTTTTTTTTTGTCAATCCACTGCTGCATGGTGACCTTTCCGTGCAGGTCGCAGTGCGACTTAAAGACATTGCAGGACAGTTGTACAATGGATTTTGTTGTTGTTGCCCTCAATAATCACTGCACTGTTATTATCAAAGTAAAATATAGTACGCTAAAGTGTTTTTTCTTAACTTTGTGTTCCAGTTGCAGCCACCTGCTGCTGCTGCTGCTGTTGCCCCGTGTGGATTTCCCACTGACTCCGCTCGTCGCCGTTCAGTATGAGCAAGGGTGGCCATAGCCAGGCCTCGCCCGCAGGAGATGAGAATTTACCCGACCGAGAGACGGATCACATCACGAACGCCGATGGCCTTTCCATCTACTGCCGCTACTGGAGGCCAACCCAAGGCAAGCCCAGGTGAGCGCGGGGGAATGGTGATCTGCGCCTCCGCTCCCTTTCGCCGCTGAGGCCGTAAAAAGGGCACGCGGCTGCCCTAGCAAGGAGTAACCTTTAACACGTAGGCTTTCGCGACCAATATTATTCATAAGAAAGGTTTTTGGGTTCGATCGCGTTATTTATAAATGTGTCGTAACCCTCCACCACCCAACACGGCCAATCAGCAGTGTCACTTTGACAAAAAACAATTAGTTCACTACTTTAGCCCACCGGTGTGTTGAAGAGTGAATCCACAACATTTACAGTTTGAATACGACGTTTCGTATTCAAACTGTAAATGTTCTGGCGAATTGCCTGATGATGCTGGATGTAATTACCAGCGAAACGTCGTATTCAAACTGTAAATGTTGTGGATTCACTCAACACACCGATGGGCTAAAGTAGTGAACTAATTGTCTTTTGTCAACGTGACACTTTTTTGCTGATTGGCCGTGTCGGGTGGTGGAGGGTTACGACACATTTATAAACAACGCGATCTAACCCAAAAACCTTTATTTTGAAGGGGTGAATAACCTATTGGGTGTTGCTCTGTTTTGACTGCACAGTGTCATTCTGAAACTTCACATCAACCGGAAAACTGTATTGTACATTGGAATAATACCCTCCTATCGTTGCACTTGGAACGTTTAACAATTTAACAAAACAACATTCCCTTTAAGGTCAAATGGTCATCGTGTACGTGTAGCCGGTGGCGTTTGCGGCTCCACACCTCGCCATCGCATCCTTCCTTCTGCCAGATTTCATGATTGTCGCAAAGTTGACACGCAACCTTCTGAGGGTAACTCTTAACAGCGTTCCAGCCGTCGGGCTTATGGGCCTGTCAGTCCACGGTGTGCCCTTTGTCGATCCACTGCTGAGTGAGTTGTCATCACCCTCCCACAGTCCGCATCATGGGGGTTATTTGACCGTACTTCACCCTCGTTGACACGTGCAGCTGAAGGGACCACAGGTGTGGGGGCATAGAAGTACAGTACAACACTGATTTTTTGTACTGCCCTCTTATGCCCACCCCCTACCTAATCCCACGTGCTGGTTATTAAGACCTTCTGTGCAATGTTGTCAAACTATCCAAGCACTCTCCAGGCTCAGCCTTCCTTATACTCACGAGATCTGATGAGCTCGGCACATTTGCTGATAGATTTAAAATCAAGGCACAGTGTGCGTATATGTGTAATACCATAGTCACTATACTGTGTGTGTGTGAAGTCACCCAGGAAGTGTATAAACGGCACACTAGAGCCAATTTGTTGTGACATGATCATTCAAATCCAGCTGCCACTTTGTAATGCGTTCAGGAGGTTATCAAACCATCGTTGTCTGCTATAGACATTAAACACCAAGTGACCTAACATTCAAGAGTAGTATGAAGGCGTCATAGTTTTAAAAATGTCAGATTTTAAAATAACTACGGGCACATTTATCAAGGCCTCTCTCCTACATGCGCTCGTGAATCTCAGTGAGCGCCTGTCCATTTAAGATAAGGACATTGAGAACAATAGTTATACTGTACAGGAAAACGGAATTTGAGGGACAACCTTAATGGGAATGACATTCCATTGGTGAGTGTACGCCACCCAAAATGCGTGGTGACGTCACAGCGACCTAGACCTTGAGTCAATGACAAACATGGTTGCGGGTTTTACTCAACCCATTCATTAATCAGTGGCGAGTGTCTCTTCGAGTGCCGGGCGGTTTGCGAGTGGTGAGATGTGCTGTGTGGGAGGAGTGCTGTGAATTAAAAATAATGCAGATGAATGCCAGTCACGGGTCAAGAGGGCTCCCTGCTTGAATGAGCACGGGGGCAGGTGCCACATCTCTGTTAGCAGGCCTCAATCAGTTTTTTTGCTTCGGTTCACATTTGACATTTCATTGGGCGGGAGGACGTTTGGGCTAATTCCATCCAGCTCGTTGAGATTTCAACCCACAAATATCCAGTTGCACCAATGAAGAAACGCATTTGGTGTATCGTATAGAAGAACAAAATGCAATTTTTATTTACACTGCAGGAATTCGATGAACACCAAAGCGCCTTTTCATAGATGCCCAGCAGGGGTGGGTCAGAACGCTACGATACAAAACACACGGCAGGAGTGCCGAGTGTAGGAATGGGAAAGCCAAATCACTAAAAACCGTGCACCTCGAAGGGACAACCGAGAGGGAGACGTGAATGACACATTTGACTCCACCCACGGCGTCGCCTGCCTGGGCGAATGGCCACGTCCGATCGGGCGATCGCCGCCGCCGCCTCTGGCTATTGATGCCCCGGTGGCATCCCTACGAGCGCCGTCTCACCCGGCCAGGCAGAGGGGTGAGGTGGGGGGGGAAGGCGTTCGTCTTCGAATTTAACGCGTTTGGCTACGTACGGTGCGAAAGACGTTCGACATACGTATGTACATTCCTGCGCTGACGATTGGTGGCCCATATGGCCTTAGTCACGTTTTTGGCGATTGTTTACCGAAAAGATTTTCGAAATACTTTCGCTAAAAGCGTCACCAAGACAGCAGATAGTGAAAATGCAGCAGCGTGCCTTAATGCCTGATACCAGCGGTGTGGCAGATCGCCCAGACAATGTGCGTTGGCTCATATTGTACCTCTACAGCACTACACAGTTTAAACTTGTGTAGCATCTGCATTCAACCGCATCTGAGACCCCTGTACAATCCAGTGGGAAGCCCATGGGTTTTCTGGGGCAAGGAGGCATATTTAATGATTTACGTTAGAGAAACAGACTAAGGAGATGAGGAAGATATTGAGCGCTCTTGTGCTGTTGTGATGGTGGTGCTGACGTTGGGTGGTTGGTGGTGGTATCAGTGGGTAGTGGTGGTGCTGACATTGGGTGGCGGTGGCAGCGACGGTGGTGGTGATGTTCTGGCAGCAGCGGCAATAACATTGGCGGTGACTCTGTATGTACATTGAACCTCCTTCGCACCGTTCTAAAATCGAAAGGTGCGGACTTTGGTGGCGAAGGTGACGGCGACGGTGGTGTTGTTGCAGGGGTCTGGTGCACGTGATTCACGGAGCTGGCGAGCACTGCCGCCGCTACGACGAGGTCGCGTCTCGTCTCTCCGCGCTCGGGTATTTCGCCTTCGCCCACGACCACGGTGAGCGGGGAGCGATTTGGCGCGTGCCACACCGCCGTCGTGGAGCGGCGCACCACTGCGATCCCGCGGCATGGAGGCACGGAACCTTTGTGCGCGAGATACTCGCACCCGCAGGGCGATGAGGTGGTCTCTGCACGAGTAGCTCCAGACACTGGTTATTGACCTGTTTGCAGTCGTTATTTCATACTCACACTGAAGGCCTTTGTGTGACCAAATCAGCCTGGAAATGCACCGGATCTCCAACGCTAAGCAGCAGTGAGCCTGCATAGTGCTTGGATGGCTGACGACATTTCTTTAACATTAAAAGCGGCTAAATCGTGGGCAGTAGAGGTAGGTGCAGTAGTTCCTCATTGGTGACACGGTCGATGCGTTTCTGAACAGGAGCTGCATTGAGCGGAAAACCACGTTAGCCGGCGAATTCCTGGTACCGAATCACATTTGCACGATAGGTAATTATAATCGGTCCTGCAGTCATCCCATGGCAGGATAAAGATCCAAGATGAGGGTACACACCGTACCGTATAATTTCGCGAATGTACCCAGAAGTCGGTCACAGCATTCACTCAAATTATTGTTGTCATGCAGCATCCATGCAGGCTTCGTTGACCATTAGAATTCCAGGGAGCTTGGGGATTGAATGTGACCTTTGTTCTACAACCTTTGACCTGTGGGCAACGACAAAAATAAAGACCAGGACCGCCTCAAAAATCGTAATCGGCGGTGCACTGGCTGCCGATTTAAGACGGTGTCATTTCACCTCTGATGCCTCCTTGTCCAGTCCTAGAGTGCATCCCTCGCTACTGTCACTTCGTATGAGGAATGGCTGAGTGGCGAGTGTCAATTAAACGTATCTGTTGAGTAGAAGTGGCGTCACGTGATAAAGCGTCTGCCTCGTGCAAGTATAAAAAAAAGTGAGGTGAGGGTAGGACATCAACAGGAACTTCCGTCATTATACAGGTGAGCCTTAAGTGTCCCAGTGAGAGTGGTGCGTGTCTGCGGGTAGTGTCTAAGTGTCTGATGCAAGGGTCAGGTGTGCGAGTGGTTATTGCCCCATGGCTATGTGTTCGTGGTGAGTGTGTGTCTGCAGGTATTGATCAGGAGGTGTGTCTGTTAAGTGTCCTGACGAGTGAGTAAAAGTGGTGTCTGGTGAGTGCTGTGTCTGGTGTGGTGGGTGTCTGTCTGGCGAGTGGGTGGATGAGTGCGATCGTCTGGTTTAATGGTATCCGAGGCGTGGCGGGTGTCTGGCGAATCTTATCCAGCGAGGGTCAGGTGTCTGTTGAGGGAATATCATGTCACCCTATCTGTAGGACAGGCTGTCCTGTACAATGTTAGCCAACAAATTTGAACAACTTTTTTTTTATAAGTATAAGTCTCTCCCTGCTAAATAAAGACATTTTCACTAGTCTTTCCACAGCAGGTGATCATGTAGGCTCCATCAACCTTACCAGGCATAACTCTTTCAGCCCGAGTTAGTTTTCCGCCGAGGTGATCTATGATCAAATTGACGCTCTCCGTAGCTGTAAATCCGCATACCATTACATACTAAAGTACTGTATATAAATATGCCTCTTTTGCAATTGTAGTGACATAGAATTGGTCAGTACGTAGCATCATAGCGCTGGCTGCTGGCAGGGAAGGGGCTGTGCAGCTTGAAGCAGCCCTCACTGACAGCAGGCCACGTGATAGACCCGAGAGGGATCTCGGGGAGAGGTCACGGAAGGGACACGTCAGGGAACCCGCTAGTAGGTTCTAGAAGGGGGGCGTGGCCAGGGCAGAGTGAGGCCACTCTGGGAGACTAAAAGGGGCTGTCGTTTGGAGTGGGATCCACGTCGTCGTCATCGCTGCTGAAGATCACTGTTGTCTCCACTTGATTACTGCGCTGCTAGGCGTAGTCTTAGTTCAGCGCCGTCAGTGTCAGACGGCTAGCGAGACACCAGTGTAGAGTTGCGTATAAGCGAGAGACAGAGTGTGTAACGGTGTAGGGTGTATTGTATAAAGTGTACAAAGTGTGCTCGGTGTTTAATTAAAGAATTGCCTCCAAGAATGTACGTCTCCAAGTCAGTCACCACACAATGAAATACATTTTGCACTGTGTAATAGGGTGAATGCTTTGAGCGAATGTTCCCTCGGGGTAGTAACGGTAACGGGATTTCAACGATACACTTCAACGTTATGCAATTGCGGTGCGATGCAATGTCCACGTCGTGGAAATTGTGCTCGCACTGGCTCGCGAGTGCGTTGTGCGCGTCTCCTTGCGCGTGGCCAATCGATTGTTTTCCGCGCACGTTACAATGTCCCCGTGCACAACGCTGTGCACGGGGACGTGGGCACCTGGGTCTGTCCCGTGACCTCCCACCAGCGGGCGTTCGACACTGCACGTGGCCTTAACGTGCACCTAGCCTGGCACAGGCGCCGTGGTGACGTCGCCACGACTTAGTGGCGAATCGCGGGTGTGTGTGCGCGTCTTGTTACCAAAAAAGTGTAGCGGTTAGCACGCTGCGCTACAAACCCGGCATCCAAGAGTTCAATTCCCACTCACGGCCAACACCAGGTGAAGATTACCGGGCCAGAGCCTCCCCCTAGGT
The DNA here is from genome assembly GCF_048934315.1 of Petromyzon marinus. Classification (NCBI taxonomy): domain Eukaryota; kingdom Metazoa; phylum Chordata; class Hyperoartia; order Petromyzontiformes; family Petromyzontidae; genus Petromyzon; species Petromyzon marinus. The sequence goes on from NC_133680.1 coordinate 9,242,887, forward strand.
CGACTCAGCCTCAAATGAGTACCTGGTGCGGTGTGTAAACATCGCCACTGGGCAGACAAAGGTGGCCAGGCGTGGTGTTGGCCATTATCCCCCTCGTGTGTCGTGCCGGCCTTCAATAGGTGCTCGATAACAGCACTGGACCCGATCGGGGGAGGGGGTCGGCAAAATAAAAATATCTTTGTTACAAAACAGATCATTTCTCGTTATCAAAAAACATGATCCCTTTAAAAAAAACTCTCAACTCAATTTTGAAAACATGTTTCAGATGACATCCAATTTCCTGTGAACGCATAAGCCTCTTGAATTATGAGCGTTGTGCATTTCTACAGATCCATTCGGCTCGCTTCCCTTTATTGATTTACACCAGTGCTAGAAAGGGCATGGCAACTCGTTAATGAAGTTATGCTTCGGTCAATGCGAATGTACAAAATCTAATTATTTGGCTCTGTACTGCGTTTGGCTTATGACCCAGACACCCGATCTTATCAAGTGTTTAGAAACTAACAACGGGGTTTGAGCCTGGATACTGCTTGGCTGGGGGCGACTGCCATGCATGAAATGGGCGTTATCGGCCGTGGGGCTGTGTTGTCAGCAGAGGATAGTGCAGTATATGAACATTGCCTGGTATACAGGAGGTGGAGTTTGCATGTTCTCCATGTGATCACCTAGATTTATCTCTAGGTCCTCCAATGTTACCCCCACCTCCTCCCCATTTATAAACACGGGTTTTGAGTATTTGGCTGCGATAATTCCCACATAAGCCACTTTTTGTTGAGCCATCATGTGGCCAGGTCACTTCTGTAAAATAGTGGGCCTTACCTGGTCAAATAAAATAGGTTTTGGAAAATCCATCGTACTGTAACAACGCCCGAGCGTCTATGCCACGTGGACATTATTAGCACACTACACTGACCAGCGTGGAGCATGGTAAAGTAATTCTCACGACTCAAAACAGCTTAGGGAGGCTTGCCCTCCATTCAGCAGTGGATTAAAAAAACACGTAAATGTTGTGGAAACCCAGCCAAGTAGTGCTGTGGTAGCATTGCCCGACCTCAATGTGTTTGAGTCCAACAGTTAAAACCGCTGTTGCCAGATGACCTGGACCATCTGGGCATGTGCCCGGTAATTTAATAGAGGGACGTTTGCTTAAAGCAAAATTGCCCAGTCTAAAAAGGGGGAAACTTCTCTGGGAGTGCATTCGTCTTCTGCGATTGGTTAATTTTGCCATCTTGACTAACTACATGCGCATGTGTGAGGAGCTGTAGCAGTTAAGAGCTCTGTGTGCTACAAAGCAATAACTCGAGATCAATTTGCCCTCATGGCCAACATCAATAATGAATATCTTAACTGGTCCTGGGCCACTCCTAGGTCGATTCAGCCTGAAATGAGTACTGTACCTGGAGCAATTTGCAAAACGTCAGAAGGTGCAGAGAGACGAGGAGCCGGATGGCGTGCTGGTCACACCACCTCCTGCCGTGTACCTTAAACGGTCTATTAATAACATTTTATTTATATCTCCAACGAAAAGCAGCAACAAGGAGATAGAGTATTGGATAGTTGTCGGTGGCAAATACACAACGCAGTTTCACTCGAAGCCAGCAAGCGAAATAAACTCGTAATATTACTGATATTGGCCAAACAATGCTGAAAACTTACCTGCAAATTACCCAATTGGGATTTACACGCAGCAACATTGGCATTCCCCCTTCCGAAGAGCCTTGATAATCGGCAAAGATTTCCTAGGTAAACAAAAGGGCTAGGCCACGAATAGCACTTAACCCTACAGGCTATGAACGTATAAAAATAGGTGTCTTTGTTTGTATTTGTGTACTTGTTTAAAGTGCACCTGTTAACGCACGCTTGTACATGCATGCTAGTATAACCGCAGTTGGGGAAACTTCATCGCGCGTGCTTTCATATTCGCTTCTGCGGCCATCTAATCCACTCTTCTTTCCGATATTTAGGAATTCACTGGAGCTATGCCCTTTCAAGTCTAGATTGAAAACTCATTTCTTTAGAACGGTCTTGTGTTCAGTTTGTGGTCCTTGCCCCCGCACCACCGATTAGCACGGTTGCTTACGTTTTTTGAAAGAAGTTCAACGTAAATACTGTGACGGTGGGTTATCAATTAATTGGCGTCACTACACAAAAAGGAGTCCACCAGGGCCAGGGGGAGAGCATGGCGTGCTAGTCTGTACTTCGCGGGCGATCACAGACCAGGGCCGAGGCAGAACAAAAGGGTCTCAACACATTTAGCTTCACCAGGTTAAGGGAGGTGGGGGGTCAAGTGGTCACGGCCACATCCCCCAAGAAGGAGGCATCATGCTTTGCACTATTACACACCAACACACCGCGTAACTACGCAAAACCGTCACCCGCAGAAATAGTTTCGCTGTACCCTTGACCAAGCGTAGGAAAACGAGCACCCAGAGAATTAGTTCCTTCAGGTTCTGGTCAGGGTCACACACAGGTGCACACTCGTGGCCACCCTCCAGCCATTCACTACAGCATACCCCCCCCCCCACACCCACCTTCATCCAGTATGCTACAGCGACCACTTCTTCGCGCTCACCTAGTGTACAGCACTCCCCTACAGCAGCAGCACTAACAGCACCGCCACACAGCAGTTTGAAGCAGAAGTGGTTGCGCACTCTTCCTCAATTCTCAGCTCCCTGGTTCGTCTCTCCCACACAACGCTCCTCCAGTTTCAGGCCTGCAGGCCTCACCCGGACTCGGCCGCTGGCAACAAAAAAAAAACAACGCAGATAGGCCTAATTGCTTTGCCTACAAACATTCACCTCGCCACGTCCGACCTCAAGGAAGCTGGGTTCAACTCACCGCCCTTGCTGCGGTGTCGTTGCTGTTTCCTTGACGCCACCGCATACGCTGACGTGGGCTGCCTTTATCGTCCCGCTTGAGCGCTGTTCACAGCCCGCTTTAAATACTCATCTCCACGGTAGGTGGTGCCACACCTGGACCTACTCGATAACTGGCTGGGCCGCCTAAATTAGTCGCCACCTTCTGTGAATTTACTCCCCCCACCCCAATGAACTCACAAACATGACAGACATCCATTTCACCCGTAGCACACGCATACATATGTAGACGAGTAGTGGAGGACGTCATGTCACTCAGGGGGCTGAGAATGGATGACGTCAGAGGTTACGGGGGATATAAGGGGGAGCCCGTGACGTAGGGGGGGTCGTCGCGAAGGGCCAGGAACGGAGAGAGTTAGGGAGTCGGGATCCAGGGTAGGGGGAATCAGCGCCAGGCGAGAGTGATACTTCACCCGGCCGACCGAGTTGGATGATCCCTCGGTCGGTGCTGGGGGAAGATCACGTCTAGCCTGGGTGGAGCTAGGGACCTCCCAGTACCCTTTCCCCTGGGGAGATATTAGGGTTGTCACCTGTTAGGCGTAAGCATTTAATAAGTTACCGGTAGTAGCCCTTAATAAGCCTTGGCATCCGCCCCTACTCAAGAACCGTGTCTGCGTCGTCAGTTGCACCTCAACACATACGTACAGATTCCTGCAAAGCAGAGCTTAGGTTACATACGCAGTCAGGGCGACATTAGCTGCCTCGCTGCACATTGCATGACGGGACGGTATTTACATATTTACAAACACACAGCATGTAATTAGGCGAATGTGCTTGGGGCAAACGGAGAGAGGTCTGACATTATGGCTCGTGACTCGAATTAAAACCGCGAGCGTGGTTTGGCATGCTCGGATGGTTCGCAGCACCAGCAAAAAGCATGCCAACGTTGGACCAACGTTGAACATGCGTTTTGAATTGTTGGGAATAATGTTCGTACCCAACGTTCCATGCTTACTGGGACATTCTGGCCTTTTGTGAAATCTTTGCCCTGAGTGTGATTGATGCAGATGACTTCAGGGTCACTTGCTGTGGACAATAACATCTGAATTCATGTTTATGAGACAAGTTATTACGAGTCATTTGTCAAAATCCGTTTTCATGGCCATTGCTGTAGATGCCACCACATCCTCCTATCATCATATTCTTAATTCTGCCAGATATTCTCTATTAGAGCTGCTCTGATTCATAGTTATTTCGAATAATTATCCCTTTATTTATATAATTATATGGTATACATATTTAATGATGACAATGTAAACTGTGAACAGAGGGCAGCCTGTTCTACAGATGTGAAAGTCACATGACACCTGACCCTTGTCATACATTTACCACTCACCTGACAGCATCCATCAACTCACCACTCACCCAACACTCACCAGCCATCAACTCACCACTCACCCAACACTCACCAGCCATCAACTCACCACTCACCCAACACTCACCAGCCATCAACTCACCACTCACCCAACACTCACCAGCCATCAACTCACCACTCACCCAACACTCACCAACTCTTGACGCTTCTCACTTTATAGCAGTGTCCTTTCGCTGCCAGCGCCACGCACCAGAACTGAGCACGCGGATTGGTCGAGCGTTTGGCGGGAACTTTGAATCTGGCCAATCAAGGGGCATGCATTGTAGCTCAGGTGACCTTCATAAATAACAGACCAGAGTGGGGAATGCTGCGATTGGCCAGTGATGATGGATTGGCATCAAACGGACAAGTAGCATGGTTAATACGCAGATTACAGTGCAATGTTCATGATTTTCTGTTATTTCGTTTCTAGAAGGGTGTCCACTGACCAGGCAACGTTGTGGTCAGCACAAAACCAAATTTTTAAACCCCGAAAATTATGTGATCTAATTTTCAAGAGTTCGTAAATTGTGTGCCGGTGTCATGAGAAACACCCCTGAATGTGACGGTCACAAAAACATGAATATTCATTGGAAATTCATATTAATTCTAACACTGTAAACCACACTTGGGCCTCTTAAAAATGTATGTAACTGTACGCTTGCTTGCTCATGTGATCCTTTTAGCGATCACATCGCCGCACTCCGGCGTTTCTGCATCTGCTTCGTTCCTCCTGAAGCCGCGGTGACGAAAGAGTGAGTGTAACCTCGCGCGCCCTTTTCCCCTTCTCCTCCCCCTTGCTCCCTCCCCCAGTGGGGCACGGGCAGAGCGAGGGGCCACGGATGCAGGTGTCGGACTTCCAGGTGTTTGTGCGAGACACCCTGCAGCATTTCGATCTGATCTGCAAGCGCTACCCGGACCTGCCCATCTTCCTGCTGGGACACTCCATGGTGCGCGAGGGCTTCCTAAGAACACACCGGGCTGCAAGCGGTCGTACGAGGGCAACGGTGTCCACAACTCCCCCGCAGTACAGCAAGAGGAGGGAGACTTTTGCAGAGAGAGGCCGCGTTTCTCAAGATAAAATAGCCACGTCTCCAATTAAATTGTTGGGACACATGGCCGGAGTGATTTTTGGAGTGGAATAGCTAGGCATAGGACATGCTGTGACGTGACCTTTATACATCAGCTTCTGTTAACCTTACGCCTATGACCACATCACCCGGAATGCGCCCAATCTCGGCAGGTTTTGGAAGCTGGATAACAACTTGCACGGACGGACACCGTGCACAGCACAGGTGGTGCAGCCAGCTGCCGCGGTTTATGCTTTCAGCAGATGGCAGCGCAGAAAAATCCATTGTTGTGTTGTGCTATGCTCTCAAATGTCTGTGCTCCTCATCATCACCAACTCACACTGACCAGCGTGGTGAAGTCTAGTTGAGTAAAACCCCGTGACCCGTATGGTATTCGAAGGATTTCATCAAGGAGTGAATCGATAATTCCGTGTACATTTATGTGTAATAGGTGATGTGTCCTACGACAATCTATTAATAAGATGCATAAACAACTGCATACTTTCCTTGTGATGGACGTCCCGCTGTTGCTGTACAGCGTCTTGTGATCCAGTTATATTTTGAGGCTTCATAATTCCACATTGCATCGTAAATCCAATCTGTATTGCATTTGTATCTCTGTACTACTTCCTCTCCTCGTCCGTAAACCTAACCATCCTGCCCCTTCCCCCCCCCCCCCCCCTTTGCCTATCATCGCCCTTCCTTGCCATCCCTTCCCCTCCCCAACACTCAAACCCCATCCCTTTTCCCCATCAACCAATACTAATGTACAATTTATACTGCTTGTAAAGCGCGTTAACAAAAGCGCTACACAAAATCCCAGATACGATGACATTGTGTGTGTGCACGCTCGTGCAGGGTGGTGCCATCTCTATCCTGGCGGCGAGCGAGAGGTCGGACAAGGTGGCTGGGGTGGTGCTGATCGGTCCTCTCATCGAAGGCAACCCTGACATCGTCTCGCCGTTCAAGGTGCGCCGTCAATCAATCCCAAGATTTATAACGCGCCGTACGCGGCACAAAAACCTCAGAGGGAAGCGCCAATGGCACTGAGGAAATGAAACTAAATTAAACTGAACAGAAGAGTTTTTTTTGTGTCTATGTCTCAAAAGCACCGGCTGTTACGGCTAACCAGACTTCAGTCAGCAGACCGTTCCAGACCACTGGGGCTGCAGATAAACAACTCCGTTCTGCTCTCCGAACCCAAGTGGATTTCTCACAAAGCAGCAGGTCCATACCAGATGGCCGTAGGGTTCGTGATGGTACATACGGGTGGACGGCATCGCTCGGGTGACCAGCGCAGCTCCTTCAGAAGTATTGAAGAACTCGCGAGGGGCCAGGCAAACGACTCTGGCGAGGAGGGTGTTTTGGAGAAGCTGGAGACGTTCGCCAAGGCGATTGTTTACGCCGTACATGAGAGAGCTGCGCTGGTCGACGCACGCGGCAACCGCACTACATGCGAGCGTATGTGCGACAGGGGCGGTAAGTGCATTGCCGCATTAACTCGCTGATGCGTGATTCGAAGGTGGGATGATTGTCGAGTCTGTTACCCAGCAGCTTCAGATTGCTAAGTGTTTTATCGAACCGCCCACCACGACGATGGAAACCGGCACGTTCAGATGTCGTAGCTTCTGACGAGTTGCAAGAATCGCGGCCTCGAACTTTGAGGGTTTGAGTTGCTTAGCATCAGCCACTGTTGGAGAGCCCATGTACATTCTGAGAGCACGTTTATTGAAACAGGAGCAGACGTTTCGAAAGGGACGTGGAGCTGGGTATCGTCACCATATCGACGGTACGGATTCGCCGAAACTCTGTTTGAGCCTGGCTACTGGAGACACGTGAGCTGCGAAGAGAATAGAGCCAAGGACAGATCCCCGTGGGACGCCGTACAGAGACGGGACTGCTGCTGGCCGTGCCTTGTCTGTGTTTGATGAAGCCAAAACGGCCGGTCAGGTGAGATTCCATCCAGCGAACGGCGCCGTCAACCGATCCCAAGGTTTGTCTGCTGGCAGTGCAGGAAGGACACGGTGACCGAATGTTGTCAAAAGCAGCCGAAGTATCCAGTGCGAGAAGTGCTACCGCCAACTGAGGAATTGACAATAGTCCTGTGGTCTCAGTGCAGTGGAGGGCTCCGTAGGCTCCCTGGATAGGGCTGAAGGCTATCGGGACGGTTCCATGCGGTCGTGGCCGCGCCAGCACGAGCCCGCTCAACTCGTTTTGACTTTGCAGGGAGATCGGAGAGAGGCCGATAATTTGCAACGTCTTGAGGAGTGCAGGGATCGATCGGGCACTTCTCCAAAATGGACGGGAAAGTGCCGGGGCTGAAAGATACGTTTGACCGGGCGCGGAAGCGTAATGTGCAGTTCCTCCTCGCAGACCTTCAGCAGCGTGGACACAAAGCTATCCAGAGAATAGGTCCACCATCTGCAGTCCGTTGATGTCCGGACGTGGGTGTGCGAATGTGCCCGGCGCCGGTGCCGTTTGAGGAGTGTAGGGTTAGGGCGCCGTCAACTGATGAGCCAGTCGCAGTCGTGCCTTCCCGCAGGACGCTTCACCTTTTGTGGGAAAAGAAGTCGCAAAACGGCTCGGCAGTGATGTTGTGCTGTTGCGAGGCAGGCTCACAGGAGTGTAGCAGCTTGTAAACAACACACGCCATTCGTCCCGGGGATTAGCTGCTGCTGCTGCTGCTGCAGCAAAAGCCCGGGCGATCATCGGCAGTACGCGAATCACATATCAGCTGGACAGTCACAGGACAAGATCTGCTGCTGCGCGCAAGACGGTCAGCGTGAGACTTTGTGCATGGGCTGAGCTCATGGCTCCATCTCCGCGGTGGGCGACCTCTCCCGCGTGACCCCATCCCCCCCCCCCCTCCTCTGGCTGCCACTCCACCACCACCACCACCACCACGTCTCGTGCATCAACGTTGCCCGCTACTCTGCCGCCAGTCTCGTCCGTCGGCCGTCACCACTTCCAGCGGTGTATCTTGCACGAGCGCCCTTGACGCTTCCCGACAGTCGCAATGTGGCTGACGCAGACGCATAGCGACGACTGCAATTTCACATGCAGGCAGGCAAGCGAGATAACCGTGTCGGCAGCAGTGGGGTAGTATCGCCGTGATGTCTCCCTCGTTTCTGTGGATCGGGGCATTGCACCGTTATGCGTTGCATGGTCTGTTCTGGATGACCACAGTTGCGCAATAGAGAGTTTTACATTTGCGCATCAGGTATCCGTATCTGCTGTGGTTTGTGCGGATGCGAATTAGGCTGGACCATGAGCTTCATGGAAGATCAAACCCGGGGATCTTTTGCATTGGGTCGTTCAGTAAGTTATTTTTTTAACTCCATTCAGCTCTCCAAGCTTAATTTTGGGTTTAGCAGTGATATCTGTGATGTGTTCTCTGATCCATGTGTTCTAATGCCTGTGATGTGTTCTCTGATCCATGTGTTCTGATGCCTGCGATGTGTTCTCTGATCCGTGTGTTCTAATGCCTGTGATGTGTTCTCTGATCCATGTGTTCTGATGCCTGCGATGTGTTCTCTGATCCGTGTGTTCTAATGCCTGTGATATGTTCTCTGATCCATGTGTTCTGATGCCTGCGATGTGTTCTCTGATCCGTGTGTTCTAATGCCTGTGATGTGTTCTCTGATCCATGTGTTCTAATGCCTGTGATGTGTTCTCTGATCCATGTGTTCTGATGCCTGCGATGTGTTCTCTGATCCGTGTGTTCTAATGCCTGTGATATGTTCTCTGATCCATGTGTTCTGATGCCTGCGATGTGTTCTCTGATCCGTGTGTTCTAATGCCTGTGATGTGTTCTCTGATCCATGTGTTCTGATGCCTGTGATGTGTTCTCTGATCCATGTGTTCTAATGCCTGTGATGTGTTCTCTGATCCATGTGTTCTAATGCCTGTGATGTGTTCTCTGATCCATGTTCTAATGCCTGTGATGTGTTCTCTGATCCATGTGTTCTAATGCCTGTGATGTGTTCTCTGATACATGTGTTCTAATGCATGCCCTTGCTCCCCAGATCTTTCTGATGAAGATCTTCAAGTACCTGCTGCCCAGCCTCACCTTGGCCTCCATCGGCCCCACCTTGGTGACGCGCAACAAGGCGGAGGTTGAAGCGACTCACATCAGCACCTACAAGCACAACCTTACAGCATAGCCTAAGAAAACCACAACTCTCGTTCATCCGTACAGACCCACGACCTCACAACATCGCCTACAAAAACGACAACTTTCGTTCATCCACAGAGACGCACGACCGCACAGCATCACCTAAAAAAAAATCGACAATTCTAGTTCACCCTTATAGACCCAGTGGTGTTGTTTACACACCGCACCAGGTACTCATTTGAGGCTGAGTCGACACCCACAACCACACACACAGCCACATGCACAGCCACACGCACAGCCACACGCGCACCTGAATGCGTCGCCGTCTGCTGCAGGTGGAGCTCTTCGAGTCGGACCCGCTGGTGCACCACGCTGGGCTGTCCGTGAGCTTCCTCTCCACGCTCATGGACGCGGTGGCGCGCATCGAGGCGCTGCTACCGGACGTGACGTGGCCGTTCCTGCTGCTGCACGGCGACGAGGACCAGCTGTGCTTCGTGGGCGGCTCCAAGGCCTTTCACGAGCGCGCACGCAGCGCCGACAAGACCCTGCACGTGAGCGAGCGCCCTCGCGGCTGCCATGCGCGGTAGAGACGAAAAACCTCAGGGACTCTCCAAATGCGTCTTTTTTTCAACTGCACAACCGAGCCGTGCCGGGGGCCGTGCCGAGCCCACGAGGCGCCAGATTGTTGCTTCGATTTTTTTTGGCTGCTATGAATTCCCACGCGTTAAGCCACTTTGTTGAGCTGTCATTTGTGGCCAGGTCGCTTCTGAAAAAAAGGGCTGTATAGCTCAGTGGGCCTTGCATGGTAAGATAAAAATTAATGAAGAATTAAAGCTTTCGTGACTGCATAAAAGTACCCATTGGCTTTTTCGGTAAAGTCACGTATGTAGAAATACAATAAAATTATATTGAAACAAAACAATTGAAACTAAACAATTTTTCGTTTTGTTTCAATATAATTTTATTGTATTTCTACATACCTGACTTTACCGAAAAAGCCAATGAGTAAGATAAAAATTGTTTAGTTTACTTTCAGTATGCAAAGGTCGAGCCGTGCCGCTAACGTCGCACAAAATGAACGAGTCGAGGTGCATGCAGATGACGCAGTGATGCCATGACCTCACGGTGCACTGATTGGCGTCGCTTGCGATGAACGCATCGGCAGTCCTATACGTGCGTTGAACTTCTTCCTCGCCGTACGTAGCCAGCCGCGCTTATCGGTGTTGCGGGGGAATGACAACAAACGAAACATGAAAAGCAGTTCTTAAAGAAATGAGTTTCCGATTTTGATTCAAAAGTGCATAGCTCCAGTGGCTTCCTAATATTGGAAGGAAGAGCGTTCCAGACGGCCGCAGAAGCGCATCTGAAAGCGCGCGATGCGGTGACCGTCCTTTGTTCGCTGGTTAGCCAAAAGCCGCCGCTGCTGCGAGGGTGACCGGGTGAGTTCGTGTGATGGTGGTTTATGCTCCTTGACGAAATCAGCGAGGTGTCGTGGTTCATTTGTGACGAGCACTTTGTGTGCCATGAGTGGCCATCCTCCTTTGCGCCAGGCCAGATTCAAATGTCGGCATATTTCTGATTTTTGTTCTGGCTCTGCCTGGCACAAAAAAATAAACAGTGGGAAAGCATCCCAACTCCGTGAGGGCTCCGCACTGGCTCGGCTCCAATGTTCCAGTAGAGAAAGGGGTGTAACTGCTCATGCTAGGCCACATGCACTGGCTTGGGGTTTCCTACTATCATGCCAGATTTCCCCCCACGTGTAAACATGTTCAATGTGGACTTTTCCAAACAATCCCAATCACGACCCATCCTGAGAGTCGTGAGGCTCGGCGAGACATTGCTGGGTAAATCTTGCATGATTATAATTCACCAATCTCAGTAGGCTCTCGATGGGTTCATTGTGATGCAGCACCAGTAAGCGGCGGTGGGCACACTATATAGGCTTTAGTGTCACATTACACGAGAGACAAATTGACTTAATTCACTGTTAACAGTGTTCGTATCATGGTTTAGTGTTTAGCATGAGACTTCAGGTTGAGTCTGCCCCATGAATTACACCAATCAACTGTTGCGCCGTAATGTTTGGGGGAGGGCCAAATTAAAATATCGAGGTTTTCTGATCCCTATAAGTTCTAGCCATCGACTCGATTTACGTTTGCGCCAGATCTCAGCTTTCCAGCCACGCCAAAACATCTTTGTAACGCAAATCGGTCAATTGGGCACCATCCTTTATGGGTGAATATTCCGTCATCAATGAAAACGGTTAATCAAGGGACACTGCTCAGAACTGAGTTTGTGTCTTGATGGGGAAATTGGGTGCGAGATCGCGCGAACGCCGCCGGCCCTCCTGGGTTGTGTTGTTGTTGTCACAGGCTTCTGGGCACAGGCCCAGAATGCCAAACGGCCAGCAACAAGCGGCACTGATTGCAGTTGTGATCGATGACAGTTAACACGTTTCTCCAATTGATCCAAGGTTATACGAACTTGGGGAGGGGCATTCCAAAGTCGGGCAGTGCGAGGGAAGAAGGAGTAAAGAGAAGCCGTTTGTGGCCTGCTGTGTGGTGACAGGATACAGTGCGAGCGAGACAAAGCAGACTGGTAGACCGGGTCCGCGCAACCACGGTGGGAGGAACGGACGAGAGAAGTTCACGGGAAGAGTAACCGTGCTCGTGTCTGCGTCCGTGCGGTGGGGCGGGGTCGTTGCAGATCTACGAGGGCGCGTACCACGCGCTGCACAAGGAGATCCCGGAGTGCGCCGGCACCGTCTTGGAGGAGATTGAGGCTTGGATCGTGGCACGGACGCCCGCTTAGCCGCGTGACACGTGTGGTGAACAACACTACGCCGAGAGGAGAGAAGGGGCGGAGCGACGCACCAGGAGTTCGATGGCGTTTCTGGAAAGTGTTAGGGGTTAGGACTGGTGGTTAGCATTTGGTTAGTTCAGTTAAAGGTTCAGAGTAATGTTAGGATCTGATCCAACAATGGATTTTTGTAAAATGCCTTCCGCTTGCCACCATGTAGTTCCAGAGCCTCCAGTAACCTATTCTGCATGATGGCTATCTATCCAAGCACTTTGCAGGCTCCAGCCTACTTCGCCTTTGGGATATGACGATATCGGATGCTTTCCCATTGATCAGGTCATATGGTTAAGGGGTTGTGTCAGATTTTGTTAGGCTCGTGTCAAATGACTTCTAATAGAGTGCCTGTCCCCATATTGCCAAGGATTACCTCTTCACCTTTGATGCCCTTTTCATTGTCGGCGTTGACGGCAACAGTCACGTTTGGAGAGAATATTTGTTTGAGTTTTCTCCCAGTAGGTAAAGCCTTGCGCAAATTTCGCACTCAATGGGTAACGGGTCTCGGGTATCATTGGTCAGCATATTAAAAATAATGAACACACAAGTGCCACACACTCCTGTCGGTGTTGCACTTGGCAGTTTCATGTCCGAGCAGCGTACAAGCAGTGCAAGTGGACGTAGTCACCGGACACGAGAAAAAAAAAGCTTGGACAATACTTCGTGAAATGTAACTGTGTGTTAACTTCTGAAATTTCATGATTATCACGGCACGTACAAGGATTTTGGAAAGCATTGTCATCAATTAAACATTTATTGAGATTGCCCCTATTACTTTGGATGTGCTCGTGTAAACATTCATATAATGGGAGATATTAAGGAAAGGACCATATTGTGAAATATGCAATTCTACATTTCGTACAGAGCAGAGGTTTAGTGCATTACTTCTTACAGACAGGCGTGGCATCTTGCGCCACTTTTCCAGATCTTGGCATCACCACCTGCGGTACACAAAGAGCAGCTGCGCCTCATGATCACTCTCAATCTCCCAGTGATGGTTTTGCGTGGCTTTAATCGAATGCTTGCTAATAATACTCACTTAGTTTACCAGGATAGAAAGGCACTGCTTTTTTTGACCTGGGTGTGTGTAGTTGGTTAATCAATTAACTTTATTAACAATCATATTTTGTAATTCACAATTTCCATTGCATTTTAATTCATGTAACTTTGGTCTCTGCATTTTATTCAAAACGAGATCTGTGTAAGTAACCTCAATGTTGCACATTCACCAACAGCAGTAACCTCAATGTTGCACATTGAGGTTACTGCTGTTGGTGAAGCAATTTAGGGTTTTATCCATGATACAGCAGCATTATGTCACGACTCAATAGGAACGCAACACTATCTGAAAGTTAAAGAGTTTAAATTTACAGCAACTACGAGATTTAATATTTTTTGTAGAGCTAAATGGCACAGTATATTGGTGTTATATGTCGATTCGGTCGCTTTGAAGTTCCGTTTGTGATGTACTTTCTCAGTAATTGGCGATGCACAGTCACTGATGAGCTCCATTAATCTCCGTTCACCCGTTACTCATGGCAAAGTTGGGACACGCCATCTTTGCATTTAATAAGCAAGACATTTCAAATACGTTGAAGTTCTCTATTTACGTTGGGGTGTCATCCCTGGAAAACGCGACATGAGGCGAAACAACATGTATCAAAACCTATTTAACCTTGACTTAATTATATACATTTAGGATACGTTCCTGGGGGTCAATTTTTGGTCGACATTCGCAGAAAAATATATTAAATCAGTATCAGAAAAGATAACAAGACTCTAAAGAAAGATGTTTTAAAAATGTGTATTTTACTATTTTTCTTTCGTATGGCTGACGTAGATGCAGAGCAACAACAATTACAATTTAACGTTCAGGTGGTCAAGGCAGATAACCAAGTCAGGAGCAGCGGAGTGTATCATCATCGCCGTGATGTCTCCTTCGTATTTATGGATCGGGCCATTGCGTCGTTATACATTGCACGGTCCTTTCTGGATGACCACAGTCGCCCATGGTTTGTGCCGTGGACGCGATTTCGGGTGGACCATGAGCTTCGTGGAAGATCAAACCCAGGGATCTTGTGGGTTGGGTCTTTGGCAATCAAAAAAAACTTTCATAATGTTTTTATTGAACCCGCAACACAAACACAACAGTGGGTGAACGTGTGGATGGAAGATGTGCCCTCTGGATGATTCTCCCCTTAAGGGTTTCTCTTCCCTACAAACAGTCGGGTCAAAGGTCGGGAGAGAGGATTCGAGGAGGGAGAGAGAGAGAGGACGCGGTGGGGGATAACCAAATAAAGAATAAGGAGAGTAAAAATAACTGGCAAGATGTCCGGTTCTTCCTTTTTCCTTTCTGGGAGGAAGTCAACTGAGAATAGATTCGTCTGGTATCTACGGCCCGGTCCTCCTCTCTAGCCCTCGGCTCACCAATCATTTTATTTCCTCATTCCGTGCAGGTGCTTCATGTTGCGTGGGGTAACTGGGGTTTCTCAAGGAATGGGGTGCATATCGCCTCCTATGCCCCCTTGTATCTTCCCTTCGGCTTGTAGCTAAGCTGCTCCACCGCTGCCAATGTGACTCAGAAAAAACTTAAGTGTAACACGTTTAAACAAGTAATACAAGTGAGCAAAAGAGTAGCTCGCCACAGCTGGGGGCCTGGTGTGGGGCGAAGAGGGAGTCGAGTTACTACGGCATGGCGATGTCGTAGACACCGAGGATTCATCGCCCTCCAAGGGGGCCGTAGTGCGTCCGTCACGTACACCGCCAAAACTGCTGCGCGTTCATTCGTTAAACATTTTCACAAACAACGTGGCGGTGAATCGACGCATTGCCCCATCAAATTACGTTCCCGAATTCGTCGGCGACGTTGCAGTGAAGCAACGTAAATGATCAGCGGTCATCATCATCATCGGTCGGCTCAGCACCAGCAGAGGGAAGGAAGGAAATGGGTCGGACAGCCTAAGGAACCCGCCGCATTTCAGAGAGCTTGGCCAGAGGCGCACGTGCGGATCCCCGTTTTGAAGAGCTTAAGGTCGAGGGGACGTAGACGCAGGGTTTGTGAATCGAGTGATGCCCCATCGGTGTTGTGTTGTTATTTTACGGCGAGTGCGCGATACGAGACGATGTTTCGGTAATTCCTTCGCAACCACCGACATTGATGTTAGCAACAAGATATCATTGAAGATTAGGCTGTGCTGATGAGCCTTAATCAGGGAGAGTTTTATAGTTGGAAATTTAGATTCAGTGTCATGCAAAAACCGCAAATCCTGATTTTTATGACTGATTATATCAGGCACTGGAGATACCGAACCTTTTGGCTGGCAAACAAGGTTATTTTCTGTTTCAAGACTGCTATGTGGCCTGACTAATGATCACATTCGCGAACGTGACAATGCGTGCTCCACACAACATCCACCCCTCACAACGTGTACCCCCCAGATACAATGTCTCAAATCACCTAGATGTTTTGGTTTTACCAACGTCATTGAGAGCCGTTGTCTGTTTTTATCTTTTTAAAAGGAGCTACACAGAGAGACGTTGGCCATGCAGGAGATTTAGCACCTTTAACCGAATTTAATGTGAATAATAAACCAGGTATGTTAACCAGATGTGTGAACTTTTTGTAAATACTGTACCGTGATTCAGGATTTGTAGTCAAGTTTTTAGCTGCACACTTGTTTTAACCACTGATGTGATTCAAGTTAGGACGCTGAAGTTATCGTAAAGATAACTCGATGGACTCGTGTTGCCTACACACGGCCAGTGGTCTCGTGTGGGCCCTTTGCTTAATGATCATCCAATATCGAAGGGTTTTTTTGTTCTGTTGGCGTTGGTGTCACATCGCAGTGATCGGGCGTTCAAGTCGATTGCTTTGGTTTGTTGCCTGTGTAGCATTTCCACCCCTGCATTGCAACCTCTCAAAGCACACATCACATCGCTCTTAGAAAATAATAATAATAATCTCTGCTGCCTAGTTTCCTGGCTGCCTGCTGGCTGGGCTCCTGTGGCAACAGTCACCCCCTGTCTACAAACCTGGATGCCGTCTTGGTAGCAACACGGGGTGTGTGTGGGAAACGGAAGCCTTAAAAGAACACGCTTTCGGCCGTGTTATTGGTAAAACTAATAAAACATGATGACAGTTGTTGGTTTCTTGGTTGCTTCATTGTATATGTAATGCTGGCGGTAGTCATTTAGGCCCATTTCTACTGCCCGTTTTCCTGAAAATGTACCCGGGATTGGAGTGGCCTGCTTGGCTCACCGCAGTCCCATCCTCTCTCCCCCCACTGACTGGGCATCCCATGCAATATCTGACCAGAATTTAACATAGATGCAGTACGTATAGCAGTTTATATTATGTATTGACGATTCAATTGGTACAAGCAATGGAAAATAGAAATGTCAATGCAGCATACACATTTACTTATATCTGATCATGAAAGATGTTGAGTTATTCTTGATTTGAAGTGTCCTATAGATTGTCAAACTTCTAAATTACTCTATCTTGCCAATACATGCACGATTTATACGTTACATTTTGATTTAAAGCTTTCGTGACTGCAGGGATTCATATTATTGGTTCTTTCGGTAAAGTCACGTATAAGGAAACCAAAAATTGTGATCATTTTATTGTTTTATATTTTTATTATTTTATTGTTTCCCTTATACGTGACTTTACCGAAAGAACCAATAATATGATGTATACGTTATTTAATATATGCCACAAATTTAATCGAATGTCGAACGGGTACTGCATAATTGCACGCACCATTTAAAATTGCACTAACCCATTCTTTGCCAAAAGATATTATTTAAATTCTAGAGAATATATACAGTGAGGGAAAAAAGTATTTGATCTCCTTATGATTTTGTACGTTTGTACCACTGACGAAGAAATGATCAGCCCATGATTTTAATGGTAGGTTTATTTGAACAGTGAGAGACAGAATAACAACAACAAAATCCAGAAAAACACATGTCAAAAATGTTATAAATTTATTTGCATTTTAATGAGGGAAATAAGTATTTGACCCCTCTGCAAAACATGACTTAGTACTTGGTGGCAAAACCCTTGTTGGCAATCACAGAGGTCAGACGTTTCTTGTAGTTGGCCACCAGGTTTGCACACATCTCAGGAGGGATTTTGTCCCACTCCTCTTTGCAGATCTTCTTCAAGTCATTAAGGTTTCGAGGCTGACGTTTGGCAACTCGAACCTTCAGCTCCCTCCACAGATTTTCTATGGGATTAAGGTCTGGAGACTGGCTAGGCCACTCCAGGACCTTAACGTGCTTCTTCTTGAGCCACTCCTCTGTTGCCTTGGCCGTGTGTTTTGGGTCATTGTCATGCTGGAATACCCGTCCACGACCCATTTTCAATGCCCTGGCTGAGGGAAGGAGGTTCTCACCCAAAATTTGACGGTACATGGCGCTGTCCATTGTCCCTTTGATGCGGTGAAGTTGTCCTGTCCCCTTAGCAGAAAAACACCCCCAAAGCATAATGTTTCCACCTCCATGTTTGACAGTGGGGATGGTGTTCTTGGGGTCATAGGCAGCATTACTCCTCCTCCAAACACGCGAGTTGAGTTGATGCCAAAGAGCTCCATTTTGGTCTCATCTGACCACAACACTTTCACCCAGTTGTCCACTGAATCATTCAGATGTTCATTGGCAAACTTCAGACGGGCATGTATATGTGCTTTCTTGAGTAGGGGGACCTTGCGGGCGCTGCAGGATTTCAGTCCTTCACGGCGTAGTGTGTTACAAATTGTTTTCTTGGTCACTATGGTCCCAGCTGCCTTGAGATCATTGACAAGATCCTCCCGTGTAGTTCTGGGCTGATTCCTCACCGTTCTCATGATCATTGCAACTCCACGAGGTGAGATCTTGCATGGAGCCCCAGGCCGAGGGAGATTGACAGTTCTTTTGTGTTTCTTCCATTTGCGAATAATCGCACCAACTGTTGTCACCTTCTCACCAAGCTGCTTGGCAATGGTATTGTAGCCCATTCCAGCCTTGTGTAGGTCTACAATCTTGTCCCTGACATCCTTGGAGAGCTCTTTGGTCTTGGCCATGGTGGAGAGTTTGGAATCTGATTGATTGCTTCTGTGGACAGGTGTCTTTTATACAGGTAACAAGCTGAGATTAGGAGCACTCCCTTTAAGAGTGTGCTCCTAATCTCAGCTCATTACCTGTACAAAAGACACCTGGGAGTCAGAAATCTTTCCGATTGAGAGGGGGTCAAATACTTATTTCCCTCATTAAAATGCAAATCAATTTATAACATTTTTGACATGCGTTTTTCTGGATTTTGTGGTTGTTATTCTGTCTCTCACTTTTCAAATAAACCTACCATTAAAATTATAGACTGATCATTTCTTTGTCAGTGGGCAAACGTACAAAATCAGCAGGGGATCAAATACTTTTTTCCCCTCGCTGTACCTTTAAAAAAAACACAATGCATGTTACGGTAGTACATTGAAAAAGATTCGAATAACCTGCAGTGCTCCGAGTATAGGTTAATGAGAAGAGTCTGCAAATGACAGCTAATATTTTTTTGTTTGCAGAGCAACTGCTTCCCTAACCTGCACAATTAATGATTTCAACTTGTAACGCACGCAGCATTCGCTCACTCTCGAATACCAAAGTGAGAGACTCAAGAGGCACCAGGAGCCACAGACAAGCGGGAAAAGAAACTTCGCGGTGAGCCAGCACCAGCAATTGCCCAAGCTCTGCGATCCTCTGTATATTGTGGTGTTATCAGCCAATTAATTAACGTTCATATATGGGAGGAAAACCGGAGCAATTATATAACGCAGCATTATAAATAAATATGCAGTATGCGCTGTTGCTGTCAACCCGAAATGCAACCGTTCACGTCATATTTTGGAAGCTGAGCAGGTTAGTGTCTGGATAGTGCCTGGACAGTGACTGGATAGTGGAGAGGTCAGCAACCAAAATAGCAAAGGTCACGAAGCAGCGGTCCTCAAAGCGCCGCATGCGACTCCTGGGCCGCAAGGTTGACGACCCCTGGCCCGTGGTGCCCGGCCTGGGTGACCGCCGTGCCCAGCCCGTGGCGCTGCGAGCTGCCGTGGGCTGTAAATCGTCAGCAGAGGGCAGTGGAGCAAAAGCCATCGCTGCAGACGGCATTCGGGGCGTTGAGAGGGGGGCATTGCGGTCACGTTTTTGGCCGCCCCATTGGAGCAGTTGCACGGTCAGAATTCAACAGCCGCTCCTGGTCCGTTACTCACTAAGATCCGGCCAAGTCATTCGCAAGGGGACGTCACTGTGTGCCGGTCTCTTGGTGCAGATACTGGCAATCACCGCCCCAGCCTCGCCAATTGTGAATATTTAAAAAGAACGAGCCATGAGACTCGATTAGGTTTTCCTGGGAAAACAAGCACATTCATAATTATATTGCATTATGCTTCAAAGACAATGCATATAGTATAAGAGTGCGTTTTTTGTTTGCATTCTGACCAGAAGCAATGTGGTTAATGCAGACATGATTCCTTGTAAAAGGTTTCAGATTGGTGTTTTAACATCCTAACACCTGTTTTGTTGCTAGAAAAAAAGGGGAAAACCTATTCTCATATTTTGGTACTGGCAAAGGAGGTCCCCCGATGTATTATGCTCTCACGTCATTCACCAACCCGCACTGACTACTGTGGTGAAGTATGGCCACGGGATGGGCAGACCCTCATCCAGACAAAGGGCTGTACGTCTACAAACTTAATGAAACAAGTAATTTGCATAATGATACTAATCTGCAAGACCTCCCAATTTCCCAGCCTCTTAATCCTCAAACGTGCCGACATCTCTATGGTGGCTCCACACGCCTCCTCTCCGCAGGGGTGACGCTTTATTATTCCCATTAACGCGTGTGCATGCCTTCGTTGTGCAAACACGGGCTCGCCTCGGTGTGAATGACTGCCCATTTGGAAGAGGGGAGTGGTGGCTCAGCGGTTAGCACGCTGCGGATACGAACCCGGCGACCCGAGTTCGATTGCCGCTCACGGCCAACACCAGTGACTATTATCTTAACCGGTCCTGGGTATCCCCCAGGTCGACTCAGCCTCACACGAGTACCTGGTGCAGTGTGGAAACATCGCCGCGAGGGAGGCAAAGGCGTGGTGCTGACCACCCACCCCCTCGTGTACCGTGCCGGCCTTCATTAGGTGCTCGCTAACAACACTTGCCCCAACAGTCCGTGAAGGCTATACGGGGGATCTTTGTCTGTGTTGTTATTGGGAAGAGGTGTGTGTAAGGCTCGGAGGTAGAGAGGGCTGCTTGTGCTTCATGTGTATATTTTGTTCACGCCCTTGGACACAATTTCACCGGTCACTGGCCCAGCGTTATTAGCTAACTTGTGTGCCCATTGCTGTAATATTTTTCTGGCCTGATATCCAGAGTGTGGTTGACGTTTTTTCTTCTTCATGAGCACCAATTACCATACCAGAGCTTAATTGCAACTGGAGCTGTCCAAGGCTGAGCTCAGAAAAAAAATGTCTCATTAGAAATGAAATCCTGGAACATTGTGTATTATAAATGCATGGAAATATATATTTATATCGTAGTGCTATACTAAAGGGGCCGTCCATAAATGACGTCACGCGATTTTGGGCTCTGCCCCCCCCCCAAACCATATTTCCATTTTGAAAATAAAACGTGCTTCAAATCGCGTTAAACTAGGAGAAAACATATCTTAAAAAGTGTATTTTATTAAATAGAACGTGTTGTCTATATTTATTTAAAGTTGCGCATTTTGATGTGACGTCATATTTCTCACCCCCCCCCCTCGTCACACATCGTCACAAATAACTGACCCCCCCCTTCCCCTAGGTGCGTGACGTCATTTACGGACGATCTCCTTAAATGGCATCATCGTCAGCCCTGACCACTACTCCCTGCTCGACAACGGTCTTCCCATGACGCCCCCATCGCTCGTGTGTCCACAATGCGTCTTGCTCGTTCACGCGAGCTCATCTCTCCACTCCATCTGCACGCGGTCTTCCATCCCGTCGCTCGTATTCTCCATCCGTCATCATTCCCTTCTAGCGATGTGTCCTATGCAAGTCCACTTCGTCAACACGTCAACAAGATATCTCTCATATTCTTGGTTCTTTCGGTAAAGTTACGTAGAAGGGAAACAATTAAATAATACAAATTTAAAACAATACAATTCTCACGACATTTCGACTGCAACACAAGCAACTATCATCAGGTGTGAAAACCACAACAAGAAAATTTGAAATTCTCACGACGTTTCGACTGCAACACAAGCCATCATCATCAGGTGTGAAAACCACAACAAGAAAATTTCAAATTTCAAATTTTCTTGTTGTGGTTTTTCACACCTGATGATGGTTGCTTGTGTTGCAGTCGAAACGTCGTGAGAATTGTATTGTTTTATATTTTTATTATTTTATTGTTTCCCTTCTACGTGATTTTACCGAAAGAACCAAGAATATTATAAATCCCTGCAGTCACGAAAGCTTTAAATCAAAATAAATCTCTCGCTTGTGACCTTGGGTCTCTTTCCGAGTCTGCGTCTCGTGCTTATTTGCAGACTTTTCACCCTTTCGTTAGAACATGCATTGTCATTTGTTGCACAGTGGTCACCATAGCGAGCGAGGAAAATAACCCGGAGGAAATTATTGCAGAACGCAGCAAAGAGGGCGGCAAATGTGAGTTCTAGATAAAAACACCACTTGTACTGGTAGGAACCTCCTGGTTACACCAGCCCACAGGGGATTATTGTGTCCGACCGTCCGTCGTGCATCCAAAATTGGGAGGGGTGGGGCTGGGTGGAGAGGGGGGGGTGGGGAGGGGAGGGGCTGGGTGGGGAGGGAGGGGCTGGGTGGGGAGGGGCTGGGTGGGTCTGCGTGGGAGGGGCTGGGTGGGGAGGGTGGGGAGGGGCTGGGTGGGGAGGATGGGGCTGGGTGGGGGGTGGGAGGGGAGGGGCTGGGTGGGGAGGGGTTGGTCACCCCGTGGTGCCCTTATTAAACTCAACGTTTTACCTACTCACGCCGGCTTGTGCCCGCCCTCACAGTCGGGCATATTTGCGGAATGCACCACGTGGTGCCGCCGTTGACCCTGGCCATTGACCGAGCAACCCAACGTTCCTACCAGCTCCCTCCGCATGAATGTGTTTTACCGCGGGCAGCAGAGACATCGCCGTACGAGTTCGCCGAGCAAAGGAAAATGTTTTCTGGAGTGTGTGTGTGCATCTGGGATACTTATTGAAGATGGACCAGGACGAAAGTGGGTAAATAACTCGGTGATGGCGAGCATTGCGGGGTACCTTTGGAAAACCGGTGCATATTGCCTGCCTTGTCATGCGGATGAGAAACAACGAACAGAGTACTCTTTCGTATACTTTACCATTCGCGTTTCAATGTGGCTATAGGGCTTGGACCACGTGTGGATGGCTGCAAGTTATGGGGTTACGTGAAGCCATCACTCATGTTGAGTTCATAAAACGTGGAAAATCAACAGTGATTGTCCTCTGGAGAGGATGGCCCTTGCCATGGGAATATGGAATGTTCACCTCTGACTCAGGAACAACCAATAAATGTGAGCACCACTCCAGTGCTCATTTAACTCGACTCCACTTCATTATTCTTCATTTCAATCAATACGGAATATTTTACAGGCTGGTCCAGATCTCTTGTGACCCACAATTAATTAAATCCTAAGATGTATTCCCTTTTGCTTATTCATTTCTGTTATAAATAAACCTTACTGTCATTTAATTTGTAGAAAATTAAATGGGAGGGGTGGGGGTCACAGGACATCTGGACCACGTTGTACAACATTACAGAATTTGCTTTCGCGATAAGCGGGGTGGCACGGTGGCGCAATAGTTCGCGCTCCACACAGCCTGAGAGTTTGATTCGCAGCTATGGCTATAACAGCCGTTGAACCGCCTTGGTTCACTAGATCCAACCTGCCGATCGACTGCGGCCATTGACCCATGCACACGGCTGGGTGGACAGAGACAGCGCTGGGATTTGGGAAACTTCCTCTCGCTGTCTCCACTTCAGCGTGGGGAGACTGAGCCGGAGATCTCTGGGGTTGCTGAGTGTGCGTTACACCACGGCATCAAACCACACTTGTCTCTAGTCCTCGGGGTGAAACAATGACGCGCACAGATATAGTTTTAAACAAAAAGCAGGCGCAATGGTGTATATGTAGTGACCAAATAACCCGTGATGTTTTAAACATTTAACCGTGATTTTGATTTAAAGCTTTCGTGACTGCAGTAAAAAACTAAGAATAATTAACCGTGATGTTTTAATCACGGTTATTTTGTGAATCATTATTTTGGTTCGGAATTCTAAATGTACTTCAAGCAGCAGTTATATCCACTAAACATGTTGGTTAATACAGAAAGAGACACTACATGCATGTATACTAACATATACATGTTGGTTTATACAGAAAGAGACACTACATGCATGTATACTAACATATACATGTGGGTTTATACAGAAAGAGACACTACATGCATGTATACTAACATATACATGTTGGTTTATACAGAAAGAGACACTACATGCATGTATACTAACATATACATGTGGGTTTATACAGAAAGAGACACTACATGCATGCATACTAACATATACATGTTGGATTATACAGAAAGAGACACTACATGCATGTATACTAACATATACATGTTGGTTTATAGAGAAAGAAACACTACATGCATGTATACTAACATATACATGTTGGTTTATACAGAGAGAAACACTACATGCATGTATACTAACATATACATGTTGGTTTATAGAGAAAGAGGCACTACATGCATGTATACTAACATAAACATGTTGGTTTATACAGAAAGAGACACTACATGCATGTATACTAACATATACATGTTGGTTTATACAGAAAGAGACACTACATGCATGTATACTAACATAAACATGTTGGTTTATACAGAAAGAGACACTACATGCATGTATACTAACATATACATGTTGGTTTATACAGAAAGAGACACTACATGCATGTATACTAACATAAACATGTTGGTTTATACAGAAAGAGACAATACATGCATGTATACTAACATATACATGTTGGTTTATACAGAAAGAGACACTACATGCATGTATACTAACATATACATGTTGGTTTATACAGAAAGAGACACTACATGCATGTATACTAACATAAACATGTTGGTTTATACAGAAAGAGACACTACATGCATGTATACTAACATATGCATGTTGGTTTATACAGAAAGAGACAATACATGCATGTATACTAACATAAACATGTTGGTTTATACAGAAAGAGACACTACATGCATGTATACTAACATATGCATGTTGGTTTATACAGAAAGATACACTACATGCATGTATACTAACATAAACATGTTGGTTTATACAGAAAGAGACAATACATGCATGTATACTAACATATACATGTTGGTTTATACAGAAAGAGACACTACATGCATGTATACTAACATATGCATGTTGGTTTATACAGAAAGATACACTACATGCATGAATACTAACATAAACATGTTGGTTTATACAGAAAAAGACACTACATGCATGTATACTAACATAAACATGTTGGTTTATACAGAAAGATTCAATACATGCATGTTTACTAACATATACATGTTGGTTTATACAGAAAGATACACTACATGCATGTATACTAACATAAACATGTTGGTTTATACAGAAAGATTCAATACATGCATGTTTACTAACATATGCATGTTGATTTATACAGAAAGATACACTACATGCATGTATACTAACATATGCATGTTGGTTTATACAGAAAGAGACAATACATGCATGTATACTAACATAAACATGTTGGTTTATACAGAAAGAGACACTACATGCATGTATACTAACATATGCATGTTGGTTTATACAGAAAGATACACTACATGCATGTATACTAACATATGCATGTTGATTTATACAGAAAGAGACACTACATGCATGTATACTAACATATACATGTTGGTTTATACAGAAAGAGACACTACATGCATGTATACTGACATAAACATGTTGGTTTATACAGAAAGAGACACTACATGCATGTATACTAACATAAACATGTTGGTTTATACAGAAAGAGACACTACATGCATGTATACTAACATAAACATGTTGGTTTATACAGAAAGAGACACTACATGCATGTATACTGACATAAACATGTTGGTTTATACAGAAAGAGACACTACATGCATGTATACTAACATAAACATGTTGGTTTATACAGAAAGAGACACTACATGCATGTATACTAACATAAACATGTTGGTTTATACAGAAAGAGACACTACATGCATGTATACTAACATAAACATGTTGGTTTATACAGAAAGAGACACTACATGCATGTATACTAACATATGCATGTTGATTTATACAGAAAGAGGTGCAATACGAATTGAGTTCAGCCACAGCTTCTAAACACAGCTGTATAATTAGAACAAAGTGCCATGCAAAGCTCACAAGCCATACGTGTGTCAAATCTCGGCACGTTTGTCAATAAAGCAGTGGCCTTAAACTAAAAAAAGATATGACCGGCAACGTTTCGCACAATGGCCCTTCTTCATAGCACGTAAATAAAGTTGCCGGACAGATAGATGTAATAACGGTGGGAGACTGTCTATGTGCTACGATGAAGCGGCATTGCCTCATTGACGAATGCTTTGAGTTGTTGTTGATGTTGTTGATGTCCGTGCACCACTGGCGAGTAGCAGCGTCGCCAAATAATTTGTACCAAAATCTGATCCCAATAATTCAGACATCGGATTTGGAGTCAGAGCTACCAAAAAAAAAACACGCAATTGTATTCCCTCTCTGCCTCTGCTCTGAGGAAGGGAATCGCTAAAACGTCGTAAGTCACGGAGCTAAATGTGTTGGTGACGAATGCGTTAAAGCATTTCGAGCCTTTGCCACTCTCTCTCGACTCCACTGCCAATGTAAAAAAGGGTGAATGTCTCATTACAACGGGTAAGTGGGAAGCATGGGGTTTGCTTGTGGAAGCAAGTAGGCATGGATACCATAGAAAAAGATTCCTCGTATAGCCTTCACAGACTGTTGGGGCAAGTGCTGTTAGCGAGCAGCACCTATGAAGGTCAACACGGCACACGAGGAGGTGGGTGGCCAGCACCACGTCCGCCCGCATTTGTCTCCCGAGTGGCGATGTTTACACACAGCATCAGGTACTCATTTGAGGCTGAGTCGACCTAGGAAAGGCTCAGAACCAGTTCAGATAATCGTCACCGGTGTTGGTGGCCATGAGCGGGAATCGAACTCGGGTGGCCGGGTTCGTAGCGCAGCGCTAACTGCTACACTACCGCTCCCCACAGGAAAGACCGCCCCACCAAAGACAAAGATCCCCCAAATAGCCTTAACACACTGTTGGGGCAAGTGCTATTAGCGAGCACTTATAAAGGCCGGAACTGCACACGAGGGGGTGGCCAACACCACGCCCGGCCGCCTTTGTCTCCCCAGTGACGATATTCACACACGACATCAGGTACTCATTTGAGGCTGAGTCGACCTAGGGGAGGCCCAGGACCGAACTCGGGCGGCCAGGTAGCGCAGCACGTTAACCGCTATACCACCACCGCTCCCCACAGGATACCCCCCGCCCCCAACACGCACACAACAAGAATGCTGCGTGCTGTTGGGGGGTAAGAGCCGTTTGGGGAGGTGCTGCTGCTGCTGCTGAGGCTGCGTCTATGGGGTGGAGTCTGTCGCCTGATCCACAGCCCCCAGCTCACAGCTGCCGCCCGCCCGTGGTTCAGTTACCCTGCAGGCAGCTTCGCGTGTGGCCGCGCGCAACGTTGGGACGGTTCAACGCTTCGGTGTGTCAGGAGTAGCCCGGTCATATAGTCGTAGACTCACATATCG
This sequence comes from Petromyzon marinus, assembly GCF_048934315.1. Classification (NCBI taxonomy): domain Eukaryota; kingdom Metazoa; phylum Chordata; class Hyperoartia; order Petromyzontiformes; family Petromyzontidae; genus Petromyzon; species Petromyzon marinus. The sequence goes on from NC_133680.1 coordinate 9,270,072, forward strand.
TTCGGTATAAGAACGTTCCGTGCATAATTACAGATCAATCATTAGTCAGTGTTATTGTTGCGTGGGTCTGCGTGTTCGCTCTTCGCTCGCCGAGTTGAGTAGCGGAGCACACAGAAAGCGGTGCCACGCGCCGACTCGGTGATGGTGTGACCAGTGATGGTGTGACCAGTGATGGTGTGACCGTGCGCGCCTGCGGATGCTTCACCCGCGTGCGATGGGACAGACGCGAGGCAACTGCACGGGTGAGTGAGCGTCTGATGCGCACAACTGCGCCGAAGCAATGAACGCCAGGCCGAGTGTCTACCTGCGGGACTCGCCGAATGCAGTTGCTTCGGTCACTCTTGGCAGTGACCTTGAGAATGTATGTCGTTGTATTCACCGTGTCTCAGAATCAGACGATCTATTTATACTGGAGGAAGAATCCGATGAGCAATGAAGCTCTTTTTCGCAGGTGTCCGGTCGGGGCAGCTCCGAACGTTACAACAACAACCGATGCAAAAACACAATAGGAGTGCAAAGTAAAGAGCAAGGTAAGCAAATCACTTAAACATGTATACAAATAAACATCAAGTATAGTTTTCTTTTTGTATCTTATCAGATAAAGGCCACTTGGGCTATTAGCTAATGTTTTTTTCTCGAAGCGACCTGGCCATCACGAATAACGGATCAACGGAGCGCAGTGAGAGAACGGAGTTTTCAGTCTTGATTGCAGGAATCCATACTCTTTGGTTCTTTCGGTAAAGCCATCACGTAGGTATCAAATAAAATAAATGACGACGTTTCGGGCGCAACACAAGCGCCCGTCATCAGGTGGGAAAGCATTGTGTTGCGCCCGAAACGTCGTGATTTATTTTATTTTATACCTACCCGACTTTACCGACAGAACCAAAGAGAACGGAGTTTTCGTTGACGTGCGTGAATGTGCCGAGCCTGAAGTTCCGCCCCCCCCCCGTGTTCCACACCGTGCCCCCCCCCCCCCTGAGACGGGGACGCGCTATGAACCGCGCGGCTCTAAACAATCCGGTGCCCTCCCGTTGCGGTGGGGGGGGGAACCTCTCGGTTCCTCGGGGGCGCGCGCCAGGCACCCCTGGGGCCGAACTCCGCCGCGCGTGTTGAGAGAAGCGGCGCGCGCACGACGCGGGGGCGTCACGGGGCACAGCGCCCAAATCCCCAGGGTTTAGGGTTCGGGGAAAAGGGGGTGAGGGCGCTTGATAAGAAGAGGAGGAGGAGGCGTGGCTTCAAAGGTGAGTGAGGAGGCAACAACAGGTGGGGAGGGCAGACGAATCGTGCTGGCAACGTGAGCCCTCTTGCACGTGTTCACGGTTCGAGAACCTTAGCGGCCACCCTGGTTAATACTGCGGGTTGTATTGACCATAGCACTGTATGCCTCGTTTGCTTCGAAGGTGGACGTCAATGATCCCGTGATGTGTTTCTTTTTTTTTCGTCTCGCAAGAGTAAAGGCCATCGTGTGTTGCCGTCACGGGTCCAAATTTACCAGATTTTAAAATGATGCATAGCAAGTAACCCCCCCGATCCCTCCCTCGCCACCCACTGACAGACCATAGAGCTGGGGCCATCGTTGGCGCCGGTGCCCCGTGGCTTCCCGGCTTGTCTGTTGTTTCCTGACCTCACGAGCGAGATGGACCGAATCGCCTCCTCTGGTTCGTGACCTCACTGTTGTGCTCACGTTCTGATATTAAACACGTATTATAGTCAAAGCTCGTGAAAACAAAGCGTGCTTTTACGAAACATACATTAACATTTGGTTCGACCTGAGCATCTCCCTGCACAACTTATGAAACGTTTTGAAGACGAACTATACCAGTCAAGTCAGTGTATGTCAGGTAAGGCCCTTTGAACTAAGACATTCTTTCAATATGAGAAAATATTCCTTCTAAAGTAATGTACAGTATTTGTACCTATCGGCACGAATATAAACATTTCCAACGAAATCGTAGAATTTTGTTTGATTCTGCTTCGGCTTCAGCGTCAATACAAATACTTGTCCACTAAATATGACACACCATTTCGAATGATTTGAATATTTTGTTTCGGGATGATCCCAAAATTATGAGATCACAGGAAATGATGACACCTATATTACATACGTTCTGTGAGTTTTTTCCCCCACCAAAAGTGGTGTTACGTGGCATTGGGTGAAGCCACTTTTGTGAGCATCTCTTTAGGCCCCTTGGTGGTTCCGTGTCTTTAACGGACACGCAGGGCAGTAGAAGCTGGACATGACCACACCCCTTGGGAGCAAGGCCAGATGTGCTTATAACCAAAGTAGCGTGCTTGTATCAGAAGTTGCCCTTCGCCTTCCTGCAAGCAGTGAAATCTAAGCACGTGCTGCTTATAGCAGAATTGTGCTTATATAAGGTACGCTATATATCCGATTCTCCTGTATGTTGAAAAGGCCACTGTTTCTCTAATACAGTGCGCAACGTTTATTACAAATCTTATTTTTTTTAAAAACATAACCACAAAGTGCCACTCATCCTTTCCTGCATCCCTGCGTCTCCCTGTCCTCCCACGCTCTCCAGATGCCCGCAAAGCGGCACTCTCAGCAGTCCCTTTGCGAAGCTTTGTGCTGAGTGCGGGGTTCCTTCTCGCGCTGCGCAGGGCACCACGCCAGCCCTAGGCAATAGCGGCAGAGTTGCGTCCAGCCCCAGCCCTGCCCAACCTACCCAGTAAATCAGGGGTGGGGAACCTTTTTTCTGCCAAGGACCATTTGTATATTTACAACATCATTCGCGGGCCATACAAAATGATCAACTTAAAAATTAGCCTGTTATATTTGGTCAAACATTTAATTAACTCGCCCCTAATGTGATGGGCTGGAACTGCTTCTCTTTGGTGAGGCGTGTGATGATGTTAGCTGGTATTGACGATGTTGCTGCTACTCGCAACTGCTTTGCCAGGTTTGCTCCTAGATTTATTGAATTTCGAGTCCCGCCTGCGGTTGCCTTGGCAGGGACACACCAAATGATTTCGGGGGCCTCATACGGCCCGCGGGCCGGACGTTCCCCACCCCTGCAGTAAATGATCCTAGGCAGGGCAATACCTCTCGTGATAAAATATGCCTTCTTTAAGAACTCCAGAACCAGGGCCACATTTCCAATTGAATATTTTCCAGGCACTCCCAAAACCCTAACCCACCCCCCCACCACCCCCACCCAGGACTCCTGCCCTGCCCAATAGTGGGGATAGGTGTGCGAGCCAGGGGGGGGGGAAATACTTTCCCGACCCAAAGACAATTCCAGATTACATTAAGTCCTGTGCCGAACAATGCGTCACGCAGTAGTGACCCGTCGATAGGTTCTCGCCACTGCAAACTTACCATTCATGTTTCGTGATCTGGAACTTACATGTGCACGTAGATATGTTTGTTTCTCCAATCCACTGCTGGATGCTACTGTAATAGTCTTTGTGATTGTAATTCCCACGTTGTGCAAGAAGAGCACGCAAGTGTTGTCATCGCATCTACTACGCCTCTATATAAGGAACAAAACAGTTAGACTTCTCCACAAATCTGCCTGGCGCCTGATGAAGCTGGTTGTAATTACTGGCGAAACGTCGTACTCAGATTGTAAATGTTGTGGCTTGGCTCTCCAACACACCGGTTAGTGCTGTACTAGTGACAAATTGGCACGTTCTGTTTACGTGACAACCCTTACTAGTTGGCTGTGTCGGGTGGTGGCTGGTTTAACAACACATATATTTATGCGATCTAACCTAAAATAAACTCCATTATGGATTGTGAATGCGGTGTTTTGCGCATTAAGTTTTGCCAATGTTCAAGACACCTCAGGAGGGAGGGGCGTGTTTTGCACGTTAGGTTAACTTGACAAAACTGCAGTATGTGGAGGAAAATAATGACAATGACTGGTCTGTGTGATGTAGTGTCCCATCTCTCGTCTCAACACAATAGAAAGGGCACCCCCAGTGGCAACTGGCTCTGTGGCCACAAGGTGACTCCGCACCTGGCCTGCAAACGGTCTGTCAGCAGTGGTGAGGGGGGGGGAGGATGATTTGCTGTGCGTAATCTCAATTGAGTAATTAGCGGTGTCATTTTTTACTGGGGAAATTTTGGACCCTGCCAATATTCAGAAAACACATTCATAACGAGCGGATAATATTTAAAGACCTGCATAGAGACAGCTCATAGGGACAGCTTTTTGCTGGATTGCCATATCTAGACGATCCAGCAAACCCTGCCTCCTGATTACAGGCGCGCACCCTGCCACGCCCTGTACAATACACACATCTCGTAATTAGCGAACTCCACGTAAAAATAACCGAGTTCCCGTTCCAGCGATCTCAATCACGAGAGAGAGTGTGCCCCCGAGTTCACAGTGGCCGGGTGTTCTCTACAGAGACCCCGCAGGCTTTGGCGTGGGAGGAGGGCCCTGGAATCGAGGACACGTCGCGCTGAGAATTACCTCCCGAGCAGGCCCGCCTGGGAGCATCGCATTTGACTTCCGTACAGGCAATAAAAATGAGTGCACAGAGAGAGAGATTGTATATATTAATAAAAAAAGCATCCCGAGCAAAACGCTGATGGGAATTGTTTAGTGCAGTGGTTCTCAACCGTTTTGGAATGATGGCCCCTTCAATCAAGACCAATGGTCACCCCCCCCCACCCACCCACCCAAGTTACTAACGCCACAGTAAACGTAGCGAGCGCATGTCTTACGCCACGGGTCGACGCGGTGCTGGTCAAGCGCCTGTTTTTCACGTTGTAGGACCGCCTCGGAAAGTGTTGTCGCCGCAACACGGCGCTGACGTGTCCACCGCGCAAATTCGAAATGTTCTCCTGCACGGTATCCGTGCCGCGGCTCTGCACCCACCCTCCGCACCCCGAAAGGCTTCCGTGGCCTGGCCCCCAGGATGGTGCAAGCGAGGGGTCTGGAACCGCTGCTGTGTAGAGTCTATGGGGGGGGGGGATATGTGAAACGACGCAAAGGGGGAAAAAAATTAAGTAGAGAAAAGTTATGCGTCGTTCAAGCATGCAGAGCAGATGGGAAACCCAAAGAGAGAGAGAGAAAGGGGGAGAAAAAAACCCAACAATAAAACATATTTGGGCAAATGGACAGGATTTACGCACTGTTAGTGTTTCAGTTCATTTGTAAACAACGTGGGGTCCTGGCTCTCCACGTCGCTCGATGATTTGCGGGGCGGCACTTGGAGCAACCGGGAGGCCCTCTTGAAAGGGTTTATTTTTGTTTCCACCTCGTCGTGCTTTGTTTTCGTAGATAATGAAAGCGATTTGGCCGGTTGGCAGGCAGCCTGGTCGCACCTGCGCGTTCGCTCTGCTTCAAGACTTGCTGGAATTTAATTAAATGATTTAATATTAACCGTAGACTGGATGTTTTTTTTTTAAATACACATTATATCATCTTATTTCCACAACGATCCAGAGTGTGGAAATACTGTATATGTTTGAATGGAACGATAATAAAACAAATATTTCATTTCAATGCTGCTGTTATCAGCCTGTGACTTGCTCGACAAAAGCCTCCCTCATGTTAATCATAATGTTTATTTTTCACAAGCATCATCGTTCATGAAAATGACATCTCACAATGCCTGAGGAACCTCAGACAAGCTGGAAGTCAGACAGGCGGTGAGCCGTCGCTACCAACAATATCCAAACTTTGGAGTCCTTTACATATCAAGGTGTTTCTCTCCATTCCGGCCTTTCCTTAGTTATTGCTGTCCAGTCGTGTTCACCAACATCTTCTATTTTGTAACCTCACCTGTTTCTCCTGCCTACCCTCAGTCAAAATGAGTTTTACAGCTGTGATCATGACCGCACATTTATATGGCCCGTAAGGTTGGTCTAAGAGCCATGTTAAACTGGTTTCATCTTCTTAGTGATCATCAGGAAAGCATATATACAGCATGTACGGTTGTTCAAGGCAATCCTGGTGATTTGATCATAACCTGTGACCATCCAGAATGCACCTGATCTCATCAGATCACAGAAGCTGAGCAGATTTAAGCCTCGATCGTGTTTGGATGGTGTGGGCTACTGCCGGGCTGTGTTGTCAACAGAGGAGAGTGCAGCACAATTCCATACTGTCTTACATTTCAACTTAAAACTTTCGTGACTGCAGGAATTCATATTCTTTGGTTCTTTCGGTGAAATCACGTAGATATTATAATAATAATAAAAAGAATAAAAATAAAATAATACAAGTTGTATTATTTTTATTCACTTTATTATTATTTTACTATCTACGTGACTTTACCGAAAGAACCTAAGAATATCCATGCTGTCTTGTTCCAAGCTCCATCTATGCCCCCGCCATTACCAACCGGCACTGACCAGAGCAGTGACGTTTGATCAAATAACTCCCACGACCCAGCAGAGTGCGCGGAGGCACTCATCCAGCGGTGGATTCACAACAGAGCTGCACGCGTACCTATCTCAATGGGGAATGCTATCCCATTAAGTTATAAGCTGTTCAATGGACGAATGAATGAATGCTTAAGACTCCGCACATCTGGAGGCTCTGCTGCACCGGACAAATTCCCCGCAGACCAAACCGAGGAGCCACCCACTCCCGTCCCATAACCCTCACCCTAACCCAGGCCCCCTACGCTCCCGTGAGAGAACGTGGGAACTAAGTCGGAGCTGCGGACGGAGTGGGAAGAAAAGAAAGACATTTGTTGTTCGTTCCGGTTTTTCTTAGATTAATGCTGGGAGGATGGTTGTTCGCTGGTCAGTGTTTGGCATTTATATGACTCCCACTTGGACAGTGTTAATAATTCACTATATTGCCGTTAACATTGTCGTGTTTTCTTTGACATTGTAGTGAATGCTGCGCCCGAGTTCTCAGTTCTTTAGGTGAAGAGAAAAGGTAAAGATGCAGCCCTGCAATTACTCGCTCAGGCCACTGCTGGCGGAAGGGCTTCACTAGAGGGAGCTCTGGAGAGCCCGTCTAGAGCGTATTTGGCCTTCCCCGTTTATTCTGGCCAAATGTCCTGCAAGAGGTGGGAGTACCCAAGCTAACCGGTCACGTTTACAGAAAGTCAACATCCGGTTCTCGTCTACAGTGGAATATTAGGAGGTGATGATGGGTGTACATCGCACTTTACCCAGCCACACGTGGCCTGCCGGTCGACTTACCGTAGTTTATCCTTTATACATTGCTGGGTGGACCTGGATGGACACAGGCGTGGAGATGGAATGGGAGGGGGCGGGGGGTTAAGGAACCTCTTCATTGTTTCAACTCCCGCCACCGGGAAAGAGAGGATGTCCTCTCAATACCGTCATGGGGTGCTGCGGTTGAGAGATGTTAACTCCCTCGCCTGGTATGCAGGAAGTCGTGGGTTCGATCCTGACAGAGACGCCTAGATATTATGAGTTTGCATGTTCTCCCCCTAGTCACGTGGAATTTTCTCCGAGTCCTCTGGTTTTTTCCCTGCACATTTAGAAATATGCTTTTAAAGCATTTGGCTGAAATAATGTCCACATGATAAGCCACTTCGTTGAGCTATCATTTATGGCCAGGTCGCTTCTGAAAAAGAGCTCTATAGCTCAGTGGTTCCTTAACCTTCTAAAAAATTTTTTTAATAGTTTAGTTTTGGTTTTGATAATGAAAAATGCGTGCCTCAGAGGTCAGAGCACTGAGCTTGCACTGCTGAGATCCTTGGGTTTAAAGCCAGACATCTGCTCATGATTAGTGCCGTTTCTCAAGTGTAATGAGTTGATGGTTTCAGCCCAGTCATCAATGAATGCGCACACACACAAAAAAAACCCACATCATCTTGTTCTTTGGCTTTTCATTTCATTTGGCTGAATTCCAAAGCGCGATAATTAAATTATCGGTTCGACTGAGATGCGACGAACACCAGTCTCATAGTAGAGTGGCGTGGGATCGTACACCCCACGCTGTACAAAGAAGAATAAAAAAGCCACTCTCTTGAGCAGCCATTGTTGGACACATGGGGTCACACTGTTTTGCTAAATTTACAATTGGAATTTCAGTCACTTGTCAATCACACTTTAACATGTAGTCTTTTGTGACCAATATTATCCACTAGCCTTTTGCCCGTCCAAGGACGGGTGTATTGCAGTAAATCTAAAACTTGCAAGCGAAAAGCAGAGCGCGATGTGATATTCATCGCATTAATGCGTGTGCAGTTTGTAAGGGCGCGGTGACACAGACCTATTTCATGTAAAGGTTATAATCCCTTGTTCATCATGACGTCCTTTTTACTTTGATGTAACAGCGTTACAGAGATCACGTGACGTGAGGGTTCTGGCTTTGTAGTGAGGGTTGTGAGTTGACGCCGAGGAGGGGGGAGGAGGCGCCTCGGCCCCCACCCCATGTGGAGTGACGTCACCCGCTAATTATTATGAATGGGGGGGGGTGTCCATTTGGAGGACGTCACCTGCTCATGAATATTAATGAGGGGGGCTGGTCGATGTGGAATGACGTCAAGAGCGTTTAGGACATATTCCTGGGTGATTTAGTAGGTATAATATAGTTTGTTTGGGGGGTTAGGTCCCGTAAATATGGATGTGTCTTTAAACCGGCCTCCAATCTAACACAGCTAATTAGTAAGGTTTGTCACGTAAAAAAACATGCCAATTCGATACTAGTTCAGCACACCGGTGTGTTGGAGAGAAATTGTAAATGTTGTGAGTTTACTCTCCAACACACCGGTGTGCTGAAATAGTAATGAATAGGCACGTTTTGTTTACATAACAAACCTTACTAGTTGGCTGTGTCGGGTGGTGGCGGGTTTAACGGCTCATTTATATATTTACGCGATCTAACCCAAACAACCTCTATTATGGATGATATTGGTCGCGAAAGCCTTCGTGTTAAACTGAGCCAAAGTACTGGCTGCTGTATCATCTGCTGATTACTTCCCTGAGACAGCGGTGGAAATTGCACATTCATGTGGCAGAGAAGAGTATGTTCACAGGAACACCCAACTTCTCATAAAATGGAACTCAAGGATGATGTTGCTGTGAATCAATTCTCAAACAAGAATTCAACTTGGACTTTCAGATTGCGAGGTACATCCTCGGCCCGCTGCCCCACCCAGATGGATACGAAATACAATGCCACCAAAGAAAGAGATTTCTCGTGATTTTTCTTCGTTGGTATCAAAGTTTGGGATTTGGGCTATGGCAGTGCGCATACATTGGTCTATTGCTATGTTATATTCCAAGATATTTTAACCCTCTCATGTCGACTGTGGTGGACTTCTATAGTGTACGAAGCATTTTCAACATACACGGGGTGCTTCCCTGACTCCTACAACCATATTAAAGCAACATCTATTTGCGTTTTTCTTTGAATAATTAATGCATCAAAGGGTTCATATCCAATTTTTGATTTAAAGCTTTCGTGACTGCAGGGATTCATATTCTTGGTTCTTTCGGTAAGATGTTCTAAATCAAACCAAACATTAAACTAATTTTCAATGGTACAGTATATTTTTTCAAGTAGTGATATCCCAAACTTTCACAGCTGCTTATTTCCCTTCACACCAACATTATGTAAACTCCCCTCCCCCGCGCCTGGTCCATCATGGTCTATCATGTACCTCCTACGTACATCATGCTCATTTTTATGCTAATTCCTTTGTCAAGGCGCATTTGTTTCCTCCCACACAGCTTAATTGACGCGACCTGGGCTTGGCTGATTTCACTCCAACGCTGTCCTCTGGACAGTCCGGTTCCTTCACCTGATGAAGGCCACTTGTGTTGTGGCCGAAACGTCGTGAGAATATTATTGTGTTATTTTATTTTATCATTTTTTAATTTTATTCTCATTCTACGTGACTTTACCGAAAGAACCAAAGAAGATTGTTTCCCTTCTACGTGACTTTACCGAAAGAACCAAGAATATGGTTCATATCTAATTACAATTCACAGTTCCAATTCAAATTCCCTCCACATTAAGAAAGGTGCGTTTAGAGTATTTGGCTGCTATAAATTTCCACATGATGGGCCACTTCGTTGAGCTATCATTTGTGGCCAGGTCGCTTCTGAAAAAGAGCTCCATCGCTCTGTGGGCCCTATCTGATAAAATACAAACAAAAATAATACTGTAGTTTTAACTGCGCGAGCAAGGGAAAGGCAGAGTGTAGGGGCCGTGTTGGGGTTGAATAGAGAAAACTTTGGCTGTGTCAACATAGCGATGACTCAGAGGGCCCTCCAGGTTTCCCTGATCCCTCGCGGTCCACCGCTCACTGCGATTATGAGAACTCCCCGGCGCGTTTCAGGGAAGATCTCTTCTTCCTAATTGCCGACAAGTTGTACCGTGACGCTGGAAAAACGGTGCCTCGTCCCGCCACCACCCCCCTCCCCCGGGCAATTTTCGCGGCTTAATTCGCATCGCTTCGCCGTCGCTACGGAGAGAGCCCTTTTGGGGTTGCCCGCCGGGTTGCCGTGCCGTACCGCGGCAGGCAGCTGTGAGGTCCAACCACGACGACCCACACGGCCCTCTCAGCCGCTCATCTGCATCTCCATCCCGCCCCCCCCCCCCCCCCCCCCCCCCGCTCAACCTCCTCCACCGAGCGCGAGCCGAACGTCCGAAACGGCCCTGTTAGCGTGGCCGCGATGAAAGGGCGGGCACGACTCAGTTTACGTTTAAAAAATAGTTTAGCTGTTATACAGAATGAGTAACAACGCGATCTGTTTGTGTGTGTGAGGGCAGGCTGCGACCTGCTACGCCTATTCCAGAATTGTGCTCATTTTGTATGGTTTTTTAACTTAACTGTGAGAATTTATAAATGGGTGGGGAGGAGGCTGAGTCTTCATCAGGGGTGCGCTCATCCCCCTCCAACTCCACCCCCACCTCCCTCCTGGTATGAGTGGGCACCTGGGAATCGTGTGGGTGAGGGGCGCGTGGTTGGGTGAGCAGATGTTGGGAACCGCGTTTGAAATCCAATTTACAAGTGAATGGGCGAGGCTGATTGATGCGCGGAGATGGAGTGTGTCTGGATCAGGAGGTCTCTGCAATTGCTCGCGCAGATATCTAATTGATTGACGTCCTATATTGAAGCAGGTGAAAGCCCGCAGAGATTCATCGTTTCATTCGCAAGGCATGGCATGAGTAACTCCCAAGTACGCTGGGTGAGCCACTATTTACGAGCGCTCTCCATTTTTTTTACATTTTCAGGATGTTTTTTTCTCTCTCCCTCCCCCCCCCCCTTTGACACTCGTGAATGATATCACCGCTATGTATTTAATGTCCGTTTAACGGACGACTGCACGCTTTGGAAATTGCTGAGCGGCTGTGGAAATGTAATCGTTGTCAAGTGGGCAGCTCTGTGGTGACTGAGCTGCCCATTAGGCTGTAGAACGACCTCCGTGACATGTGTACGAGACCTGCAATAAATGTAATCCTTTTCCTTATCAGCCATGGCCTATCCACTGCTGGATGAAGGCCTCCACACACCATTCCCCGCACCTCCGATTAGCACGGTTGGCTACGTACCGTGCGAAAGAAGTTCAACATGCATGCATGCATACGTTACTGCCTTGGCAAATATATATTTCACTCCTGCACGTAAACTGATCTCACTACTCCATCGTGGTGGTCATCCTCTCAGACATATTTCATCACCAGACTTGTCCATTGTCCATCATTCCTCATTATGACGTCTACTGGTCGGCCCACTTATGTTGTCTTCAGATTCAAAGCGATGTCTCGAAAAGCAATAACGTTCTTTGTTCATAACAGTGAAGCCTCACTGAACCGCACGACTCTTTTTTTTAGGAGGGTCCTAAGGGTCCTGCCAAGTTGTTTTGCAGTCGGGGATGATCATTGCTACGTACAGTATATTCCAATTAAGCAATTTGAGGGTCTTTTAAATATGTTTTTAAATAAATGCGGAGCAACGACGCCGGCGCGCAGTGGCATACTCTTGCGAATGAGGTCACGGGATCTATGACGTCCACTGTCAAGCGGACGGCGAGGTATTTTCAGCGTTAAAAAACGCCCGCTGTATTAATCGGGGCGGCCGCTCGATTCGAGCCGTGAACCTCTGCGAGAAGGCTCTACACCGCGGGGCCACGTCACGGCCCGAACGATGGCGAGATGTTAACTTCCTCACCTCGTATGCAGGAGGTCGTGGGTTCGATCCCGACCCTGACGCCTGCTGCTGCTGTATATTTGGAGTTTGCACGTCTCTCTGTCCCGACCCTGACGCCTGCTGCTGCTGTATATTTGGAGTTTGCACGTCTCTCTGTCCCGGTGGTGGCGTGGATTTTTTTCTCCGGGTCCTGCGGGTTTCCCCCCCCCCCCCCTCCACATTCATAATCAACGTGCGTTCAAGAATATTTGTCTGCTGTCAATTTTCACACGATAAGTCAACTTCGTTGAGCTGTCCTTTGTGGCCAAGTCACTTCTGCAAAAGAGCTACACATAGCTCAGTGGGCCTGACCTGATAAAATAAAATTTAAAAAATAGTCTATAGTTTAGGTTTAGTTTAGGTCCAGCATGAAGCGCTCCCGACGCGAACCCACAACTCACCGTGCAACGCTGTGGCCGCTGCTGCGAGGGGGCCTCAAGCGAATCCCACGGGGCGGTTTCGCTGACGCGTGCCGCATTATAATGAGGACCGACAGCTCTTGCCGTGACAGGGAAGGAGTGGGGGGTGGTGGTGGTGGAGGTGGTGGGGGGGGGTTAGTGGTGGCAGCTTGCAAAGGCTTACATTGCAGAGCGGGTGTCTCTGGGCACAGCTGGTCAGAGCTGGACAAAGGCAGGCTTGTGTGTGCGGCGTGAGTGTGCAGGCTGGCAAAGTGTGTGTGAGGGAGGGGGGGGGGGTGCTGTGGGGTGGGGGGCTCCCATGTGTTGTTGCTTATGCCCGTGTCAGCGTGGGGGGCGCGTTGTGTGGCGGGCGAGCGAGTCGTTGGTATTTTCGTTCCGCTCGCAGCAAAAAAAAAAAAACCCCATTGATGGCACCGGGGGCTCATCATAATCGTCGTCAGCCGTGATCAATCCATTGCTTTTGGTGTTTAGTTTATTGACGGCACCCGCACCTCCGATTAGCACGTTTGGCTACGTACGGTGCGAACGAAGTTCAACATTCATACATACATACATAAAAGGCCGTGATCATTGCTCGTGCCGAGAGATTATTAGCAGTCCCCAACTACTGCATTCTCCTAACCGACGCCTCGGCTGATGGATTGAGAGCCCCTTGGATCACGGGGGCCATGGTTTAGGCGCATGGTGGTGGTGGTGGTGGGTTAACCATACTTCGTCATGTTGGTCAGTGCGGGGCGTTGATAGGGCCCACATTTTGTCTCACCTCTTGCCGAGTCCCAGACTTATATCTGCGCGGCACTAACGCCTCCTTTTGCCACGCCAAGGTCGTTGCTCCAAAAACGAAGCTTATTCAGCATCATTACAAAAGAGCATTGGACTTACAAGGCCGCGAGTTGGAATCCCTGCTGGTGAAGGAACACAATCCATCATGCCTCCTCCTAAGTAGTCAAAACGAGCACCACTTTGTGTGAAGTCAGCATTGGTAAGACAATTGATAGACTGGCATTCCAGCATAGGAACGTGGAATTTCCACCACTGGCTAATGGCTGCCAGTGAGTATGAGCGTCACCCCATTGGATCGTTCGACATTTTTAAATTGGAAACATTCCAGATCTCCACTCGCTGAAAGCTGGCCCGAAGAAATATGTCCACGTGTTGAGTTAAAGACACGTGACTCCCATGTGGATGATGGTGCTAAGATGCCATTATTATTAATAACATTAAGCATAGCTTTGTGAAACTTCATAAGAAAGCCCCACTTGTCTTGATGAAATATGATATCGGGGTTTTTTTCTTTCTCTCTCTCTCTTAGATGTCACATCTGCGTGCTCACGCGCGCGCGCGTGTGCGCGTGCTCGCTCACGCGCACGCGCGCGTTGAGCTGGCGGAGTTGTTGACAGGGTCATTTTAGGGCAATAACTCTCGAGATTCTGAAATAGAGAACAGTAGCAACTGAATTCCTCTCACAAAATGAGTGTCGCTTGTTTTGAAAATGTGAATTATCGTTGCGAGCAAAGTTTAATTACGAATCTTTGTTAATCCACTGCTGGATGAAGTCCTCTCCATCCCGCGTCGATCGTGGGGGGGGGGGGTTGTTTTGACCATACTTCACCACGCCGGTCCATGCAGCTTCGTGGAAGGGGTGGGGGGCCGGGACCGCTTTAGATTAGCGCTCGCCGTCACTGATCGCAGCTGCGTTCAGAAATTGAATCCAGGTCTCTGGATTCATAGCTGCAGGGTGCCCACCGCTGCACAAAAATCTTCGCTCAATTCTCTAAACGCGCTACAGGTATTGGTGCGCCACCGCAAAGGTTGAGGGGCCGTTCATAAATGACGTCACGCACCTAGGGGGTGGGGCGGGGGGGTCAGACATTTGTGACGATGTGTGACGAGGGGGGGGGGGGGTTTGAGAAATGTAACGTCACATCAAAATGCGCAACTTTAAATAAATATAGACAACACGTTCTACTTAATTAAATAGACTTTTTAATAAATGTTTTCTCCTGCAACATCAGAGTGCAGCGCCACATTAAATACGCACTGCAATGACAATAGTTTAAAGGGATTTGAAGCATGTTTTATTTTCAAAATGGAAATATGGTTTGGGGGGAGGGCAGAGCTTTGTGACGTCATATTTGAGGGGGGGGGTCTGACTGTTTGTGACGCCGTGTGACGAAGGAGGGGGGGTCAAAAATCGTCCAAAATCGCGTGACGTCATTTATGAACGGCCCCTAGCGACCCCGTTGGCAGAGGCGCACAAGCACACGTGAACAAAAACACCCACCGCGACCGTCTTCAACAATACAATAGAACAATATTCCACGGGCTTATGTGTCGGCCAATGAGTCTGCTCTGCTCTGAAGAAGGGCCATTGCCCGAAACGTCAACGTATTCGATTTTTGTTGTTTACTCAGCGGCGTCAATGATGGATGCGTCGATTTTGTTTTTCCTTCGCGCGTGTTGTTTAACATCAGGGCTCTCGCGACCTCATATCAACGGGCGGAGGGGGGGGGAACTTTTATTCCGCGACCTCCGTTCCTTTTTATGAATCCCTAACGCAACGCTCTCCGTTTGGCCGCTCAGCAAAACCAGCTGTCGCTCTCAAACGACGTCGCTACGAGAGCCACGGGCTTGCAGTCGCCCCTGAGGCTGAGCGCCGCGATGGAATAGCGCCCCATTTATGGACAGGGCGGCTGAGCGCATTTCACGAACGCCTCTTCCCCATCTTCTCCTCCTCCTGCTCCTTCAACAAAGCGCGATGCGAGGGAGTCCTGGCGTGCTTGCAGCAGATGCCGCGTGCGTGCCCTCCACCCACGCTGCGCTGCCTCCCCCCGGATCGAGAAAGCTAATAAATAATTATTAATATTTAAAAACATTTTTTTAAAAAACACGTTTTTATTAAATGTACCGTACTAGTAATAATGGAAGAACTCCACGACTCCAGGAAGTGGCCCCGAAGCTTGCCACAACGTAAGGGGGCCGTGGGCAATTACAGCCAACGTGAGTTGAGCGTGGACAATTAGACCCAAGCCGAAACATAACATATATAAAAAAAAATGTTTAAAAAATCAATTTTTCTTTTTTTATGATAGAATATAGTATTGCCGTCAGTATGACATAAGTATACCAAGTTTACAGTCGATACCACATTGGGAAGTGGGTTAAAATTTAGTTACAATATTTGAGGTTACGACAACAACAACAACAACAGTGAGAGAGAGAGTTAAATGAAAGCGTGTAGGAATAATAAAAAGTGGCGGCGGTGACGCATTGCCGAGGTTCGCGGGTTGGAGCCCAGCTGCCGCCCTGGTTAGCGCAAGCGGGCATGTTCATGGAAACTAAATCATTATGCGCCGTGTGCTTTACGGCGGCGGTTAATGACGTGACGTTATTGACGTGACGTTATTCGAAACACAATCGGGAATATGTACCGGCGGCCAAATTTGCCAAGTTAGCTCATCGCCTAAGTGACTATACCCATCTTTGAGACAGCACCTTCTTCATACCTTGAGCTATGATTATGGCGTGAATAGCAAATGTTCTAAATGCACTGAATATTTGATTTGCTGCGCCAGTCAACAACGTCGCACAGTTCATAGGAAAAATCCCGACAATCATGGATGTCTCAAATTCTTTCTACTGAATCCCTGAAGTTAATGTAATTTATTTTGTCAAAGTGCATAAAAAAATGAAGCTTCAGCTAAAATGTAAGGGTAATGCATCTGCACTACCGTTATCATCTCTGCAGGCCTGTCGTATCTTGTTTTGCCAGCTGAATCAATCATTAGCATCTCATGAATGTAAATGTTTGCTGAAGCTGATGATTCAGGCAGCTACAACATTTATTCCAATTATGCCTGCCATATCTGTCACAGCACATTCAACACAATGTTACACGTGTTACATTTATCACTTAACGTTTTATGTATTAATATTTTTTTATATTTTTTGGTCGTACGTTTTTCAGATTTCCTTTGTATGCTATTTTTGTCCATTCTACTGAAATGGTCTATTTCAATCGCTGGTATTATTAAACCCTATATATAACCGCACTATTGTTGATTGCTTATTATTAGTTTGCTCAAATTGTACAACCCATTTCCTCGCTGTTGTAACTTCCCCCCCCCCCCCTCTATTTTGATCCAAGGCTATCCCTCGCAAATCGGGCTCCTGGTCTCAGTGGACTCTCGCCTGGGCTGAACAGACAATGATGTGCAGGGTTTACTTTCACACTCGAGAACACTGCGAGGCTGGCTCGGAATAGGGATTACTGGCAAAAGGCACTACCACGAGAGTATAAGGTGCAGCTATTCATAATAATCCTAGTACTTTTCTAAATGAAATCTGGTAACCCTAAGCACTATTCACGTGCATTGCTTTGCACACAACTGCGCACACCACCACACATCGCCACACACCCGGCCCAGGACCGGTTCAGATAATCGTCACTGGTGTTGGCCGTGAGCGGGAATCGAACCCGTGTCACCGGGTTTATAGCGCAGCGTAGCGCTAACTGCTACACTACCGCTCCCCCACACACCACCATACGCACCCCACCATGCACACCATCACGCACACCACCACACACACTACCAAACACACCATCACACACACCACCACACACCACCACGCACACCACCACACATCACCACGCACACCACCACACACCACCACACACCACCACACACACCACCACGCACACCACCACACATCCCAACCACACACACCATCACACCCCACCACCACCACACACACGAACCACCACACACCACCACACACACCACACACACCAGCGCAGTATCCCGAAGACTCGACAACACGACACAGACTTCGTGCGCCAACATCATTCCCGAAACGGCTTTCCAGACCGTTCCGGCTGCAAGTGCACACTGACTCTCTCACTCACCCGGTCGTTCATGAAAAAGGGAACACGGCGGCAAAAATGTTTTGCCGAATGAACGAAAGCGAATGAAAACGTCCCCGGCCGTGGCCGGGTTCCGCTCATGTCACCAATTTGAGGCCGGGCAGGGCCCCCTGCGAGTGATTGGGGTCGCCAGAGCGTGGAGGACGTGGAAGGCTCCGAGCGGGGGTCGTGGGGGTCGCGGTCAACTCTCGACGAGCGCCGCCGCTCTCCGTCTGCACGAGAGCCGGGACAATGGGGAGGGTGGTGCTGGTGGTGGAGGGGGGCAGACGCGGCGTCAGATGTCCTGTGAGTGGGGGGCGGTCGGTCGGGCAGCGTCCGCGCTTGGTGGGGGGTGGTAGTCGAGGGGTTCTGTCGGCGAGGAAGACAATAGCGGGCGTCTCGCCCGTCGTGGTCACCCCCACCACCCCGCCACAACTCTCCCCAAACCTGCGACGGGACCACAAGGCGAACGACGTCTAAATCGTGAGCGTTGTGGCTGGGTCTGTGTTTGCGTGTGTGACGATTACAAACCTGTCAACCCCTTATCAGTGCCCTACCTCATTACACACCAATTCAGACCTGATTGGTCATCCCGTGTGCCCCTTATAAACCTCAACGGTCATCCTACAAAGTCACATCACAAGGGAGAAACACAAACAAATACACATGTTTTGCCCGTATTGAAACGGCTGTACACCGTATGGACCTGAACACTCAATTTTCCTGTACAACAATACGAGTAAACTGTATGGGTTGACAGCTGTGCGATTATCTAAACCGGTTGTGGGCCTCTCCTAGGTCGACTCAGCCTCAAATGAGTACCTGGTGAGGTGTGTAAACATCGCCAATAGGGAGACAAAGGCTGCCGGGCGTGGTGTTGGCCGCCCACCCTCTCGTGTGGCGTGCCGGCCTTCATAGGTGCTACTCGCTAACAGCACTTGATCCGATAGTCTGTTAAGGCTACACGGTGGATCTTTGCCTTTGTGTGTGCCATTGTTGAGCACTAAGCTACTGCCGCTGAGATCATGGGTTCGAATTGTCGGCGACCCAAGAGATTAAGCTCTTTCTCTCGTTTATTGAGTTTGATGGTCTCAGCCCGGCCACTGACAACCTTATTATATTCCAGATTATTCGCTTAAATCCCCGCCACGGTCATGCCCCTGGTTGCCTCTGTGATGTTTTCTCACAATTCTGCTCTCTCTCTCCCCCGCAATGACTTTTCTCCCTGCCTCCGTCAGTGCGCAACTGGAGCTCGCTACCTATCCGACGTTGCTCCTCTATGCTCCAGTGTGGCTTGACTCCCACTCCATATCATGCCACGAACCTACTTGCTTGACTGCCTCCTAGACACGCCTGCCAGGCGTTTCACTGCCTATTTAAACGGATGGCTTTAACCCCGCACACAACAAAATGCAGGCTATAACAATTTTTCTATAAAAAAATGTAGTTGCACCGTGCATTGGGTTTAGAGGAAGACAGTTTCCCAGTGAAAGTATGAAGACAGCACATGTAAGGTACAATGCTCACAAATCAAGTTATCGTGCGTCTTGCTTTCACGCCGGCCCCATCGCTCTAGGATTTCCTCAAAGGGGGTGTGGATCACGCAACTTTCTGCTGCTCTTGATGAGATAGCCAGACGCGTCAATCGGCCTCGGTCCATGGTAGACCACAGGTAAACATTTTAATGAAAACTTTTTTGTTTGAAGATTATTTCTTCACGTTTTTTTTAAAAAATATTCCACTTGTTTATCTGTTTATTCTGGGCCCTATCGTGTGGAAGATGAGTCCCCTATGCGTCGCATAACGGTGCTGTATATCACCACCCCCCCCACCCCCCCTCGTTGCGCGCCTGTTTGCACGAAGCCTTTTTCCTGCCTGCCGCTGGATTCGAGGCGTCCCACGGCTGCCACACGAGAAACATCCGCGGATTTCTCCTGCCGACGGCGGGGCGTGCCAGAACGCGTTTCTAAAAATGAAACGCTATTGTTTTCACTGGGTGAGGAGATGCTATTGTTTTGTCACTGAGACAAAAAAAAAGATTCGAAATGTGATTGCTCTCTTGAAACCAAATATATATATCTCGGTGGATATTAAGATCTTTAAATTTATTTTTTTTATCCCAGCTTTACTTTTCAATGCAAGGAAGTTCAAAATAGTTATTCATTTGTGGAGTGAAGAAAAAAGAAAAAGCATCGCTAGTCCTGCCGATGTTTTACGTATAAAATCTATATTTAAACTATGTACTATTTGTATCTTAGCAGGTAAGGCCCACCGAGCTTCCATGTAGTAGATTCGGCGTTATACAACGATCTACGTTCTCAAGGTCATTCTGTCAACCCTGATCGAAGCAGCCGCATTCAAATCTTGGCGAGTCCCAGAGGTAACGTTCATTTAAACAACATTATTTTTTATTACCAGGTAATGCCCACTGAGCTAGATAGCTCTTTTTCAGAAGCGACCTGACCACAAATGATAGCTCTACGTGTAGTGGCGATTCATAATCGTGTGGGGATGTACAGCATCAGCAGCCAAGTATTGTTGTTACACACCCAGATCGCGTTAACTTTACCCATCGCTGGCTCCCGCAAAAAGTCGGAATGCCAGATTTCACAAGCCAACTGGAACCATTGCAACATTAATCGAGGGCGGGTTAAATTCGACGCGGAATTATATAATACAAGCACACACTTTTTACTTCAGTCAGAATTTTACCCAAGAAAGAATCAAGAAGTCGCAAGACTCGTTTTTTTTCAAGTTGGGCTCCTGCTCGTTATATTTGGCCAATGCCTCTTCTCTATACATATATACTATATACATATAAAAGGGAATGTGTGTCTGCAACAAACTTGAAATTTACCATGTGGGTACTTTCCAGACTATACCATGCAAAAATTATAAAAATAGACTTTTTAAAAAAATTTGGGGGTGGGAGGCGCAATAATGCATTTATTTTGCTGTGACGTCACATCTGTCATGTGACCCGCGCATGTGGAAGGGTAACGGAGTGTGCCTGCAGACCGCGGGTAAAGTGAAATAGAAATGTGTTGCAGGTCTAAGGCGTTCTTCGCGCAGCATTGCTTTATTATTTCAGTCGTTTACTGCCGCACGCACCCTGAAAGTTGTGTGTGTCTGCAGCAAGCGCGTGTTTGTGTATCTATGGACGCGCGTGCGTGTGTGTGTGGGGAGCGGTGGTGTAGCGGTTAGCACGCTGTCTGTGTGTTTAGTGTAGCGGTTAGCGCTACGCTGCGCTACGAACCCGGCGACCCGAGATCGATTCCCGCTCACGGCCACCACCGGTGACGATTATTTGAACCGGTCCTGGGCCTCCCCTAGGTCGACTCAGCCTCAAACGAGTAACTGCTGTGGTGTTTGAGCATCGCCACTGGGGAGACAAAGGTGTTTGGGCGTGGTGAATCCAAGTCCCGGGCAGTAAAGCTAGTATGTTATACAACACACATATAAGATAGCATAGCACAAAAATACAAGAAAACAAACACCTTCATCATCACTGCTTCTGAAGAGAAAATACAAATAGTGGAATGGCTTTTTAGAGCTCAATATGACTATTTTATAGAAATGTATGTTGAACTTCTTTCTCACCGCACATTGCCGAGCCTACTTATCGGAAGTGCGGGGGAAGGACAACAAACTAAACACAAAAAGCAGTTCTAAACAAATTAGTTTTCAATCTAGACGATTTAAAAGTGCGTAGCTCCAGTGGCTTCCTAATGTCGGAAGGAAGAGCGTTCCAGACGGCCGCAGAAGCGATCTGAAAGTGCGCGATGCGGTGACCGTCTTTCTGCTGTAAAGCAGTGTTAATGGACAAGGCCCAATAGACCACATTGGAAGCTAAGCAGGCGTGAGCATGGATAGTGCTTGGATGGGTGACCACATTGCCTACCAGCTGTTTAATGGTTGCGATGGGGCTACATTGTGGGCAACATAGACAAGTGCAATGTTGTACTGTATTATGCACACGGTTCATGCCTCCTGCTTCCACCAACCTGCACGGTGAAGTATGGTCAAAACCAACTAATTGAACATAAGGTGTGGGGAGGCCTTCATCCAGTAGTGGATACAAAACGAGCTTTACATGCAACAATGCTTACACGGCAGAGCCAACGCAGCTGCCCGTGTTCATTTTGCAACGATGGGGGCTAACATTGTCGTTCAATCATCACAGTTCGGTCCGCAGCCGACTCGCTGCGCGCTACCTCCTGAAAGCACCACGCTGTTTCCAGCGGGTGCATGTCTCACGCGCGGTTTGTCTCGGTGGTTCACGGATCCTCTCCTTCAAAGTTGCTGTATTCACAGCTGTGCCTTGCCACCACTCCTTGTCTTGCCAACTAGACGTGTTTAGGATGTCACACATACTCAATCCGCATTCGAAAGTCCCAGTGCAACCGCAGGATTATATATATATAACCTCCCAAATAGCTAACTGGAGCCACTGCAATGGGGGTGGGAGGTTGTGGAATGAACTTTTTCACCCCACACGACCGCGTGGGTGATTCCATGGCGTTTTTTCACTTCTCTGTGCAGCTCTTCAAAGTATTTGCGGCTCGCGCCGCGCGTTGTTCGGCGCGGTGTCCGACGTTTCGCTGAAATTTTTTGCCGAAGAAGCCCGCCTGGCGCGTGGATGCGGCGCGTCGTTCATCGTACCGAACGGCACGTGACTGCGACCCGAAAACTCGCCGGGGAGCGCGACGTCGCGCGGCCCCGCGTCGCGTCGAGCCGTTTCGCCGTAGTTCCCGATTTTAGTTTTCAGGTTCCTTGTTTTTGTTTCTCGTTTTTACGTGTCGCCGATTCAGTTGCGTGTTGCGAGCAGAGACAAAGCAACGTTCGTGACGCACCGCAACGAGACTCGACGCGACTCCGAGAGATGAATCGTGGGGGGGGTGGGGGTGGGGGGCACGGATGTCGGCAACCCCGCGAGACGTTATTCACAAGGAGCCACTCCTCGTCGCCAGTTTCCTCAATTATTTCGTTGGATTGTTTTAACTTTTTTTATCTGCGGTGTAAGCTGGCTTGCGGCACTTGCACACCTTTTGTTTCATAACAATTAAACCGATTTGCTGCATTTTGGCTGAAAGTCAAAGGCTGTTGGCAGATTTTTAGCTGTGGCCTTTTGCCATTGGAAATGCATTAGCGCCGCGCTTGATGATTCATGCCCGTGCAGACAATCCACTGCGTAACAATGACTTAGAATAACACGAAAAGAGATAACAGTCGGTAATGCTCAGCGCTTTTGTCTATCTACTGCTGGATGAAGACCTTCCAGCGCCATGTCGGTCGTCGGGAGGATTGTACGACCATACTTCACCACGTCGATTTTTTTGCGGAGAGGGGTGGCCCAGGACCGCTTCGGACGTCACTCAACACTGACGTTAGCCCTGGCGGGGAATCGAACTGGGGCTTCTGGGTTTTCTTGCGAGTCTCTCGGCTCATGCTACAACAGGGGTCATGCTCGGGATGTTGGCCCAATTATTTAGCAGGATTGTCTTGTTTCTGTACAAGGCAACTGCAGTGACTTGGGGAAACCCACAATTGCAATAAGTAAATAATACAGGACATGTTCCAGGGTAATAATCCTGCTGCATTTCTGACGTAGGGATGTACGCGTTGAACTTCTTTTGCACCGTACGTAGCCAACCGTGCAAATCGGAGGTGCCTGGTGATTGGAATTATTGGAGCCCCTTGTTTGCAGCTGCCAACCAAAACCGTCGGTCTACCAGGCTGACTCTGCTGCCCTGACCCACACTGCGTTCAGCCACCACACTGCGGGCCTAAACTCTCCCCTCTCTGCGTCTCTCCTCGCACCGCTCCACTTTGGAACTCCCTCCCATATACTCCCTTTTGCCGAACAATTATATCCTGGCTCGATTCAAAGTCGCGTTACCTCCTTTGTGCTTGCAACTTCAAGAGCGATGTTTGTTGCTGTACTGATGGAATTTTGGGGCTTTGGTGCTCAGCAACGATACCAATACAACAAAAACCCCAAGTGACGTAAAAATTATCTTACAAGTCAAGGTCAAGAGGTCATCACAGCCAGTGCTGTTAAGTGATCACCACACCACGCCATCGCTCCCTTCCTTCCGCCGGATCCCACAGCTGTTGCACAGTGAATTCAAGGCCATCGCCTGGTTCGCGCAGCGGGAGGCGATTGCCTCTGTTGGACCCTCAGGGCGTTCACCTGCACCTGGGGCTGTGCCACAACACGTGCAGCCTACATTACTGTGTCGCCCACTTTCATCCGAACATCTAACGAGGGCAGCTTACGGCTTTGATCTCAGGACACGCAAATTACCTGGTTGGTCCCTTCATTTAAGCCGCATCATTTATATTAAATATTTCGTGATTATTTAAAATATAAAATTCGCTTGCTGCCGACGATGGTATGCTTTCATTATGGGCGGAGTTTGACTTCTGTATTTGGAGGGGGGGGGGGCAGTGGGCAGCGGTTCGCTTTGTCCCTCACATTACGAATCGCGGGTGCATATATATAAATAATTGTCAACTACTGAAACTACATTAATAAAGGTGACCAGTTTGGATGGGGTGTTGCCCCCCCCCCCCACGACCCCCGCAAATTCCGCCCATCGCTTTCATGTGGGGGGGTTTCCTCTGGGTTTGAGCAGACGAGAGCCCTCTTAGGTGCAGCAGCAGCAGAACAAAAACCTTTCTGCTTCACGTATTACAAACATCGACCTGCTGCAACTTGTTGAGGCTGAGCTGACCTACTGGCGGCCCATCACCAGGTGCAGATACTTGAATCGAAGCAAAGTCACGGCAATAAAAAAGCACAAAGTCCTTCGACCAAAGTAAGCCCTCACCTTGTAAGATTCAATATAGTTTTTGTTGCTGCTGATGTAATAAATATATGTGGAGAAATTTGGTCAACTTTATGCCACGTTTGTGAGTAAATTCAAGAGATAATTTGTACACTTGCGGATTTGCTCCATTCCTATAGCGCAGAGCCACCGTGAAGGTGCTATACGCTTCATATCCGAGTATAGTCTGAAGTAGATCCACAGTAATAACCCGCTGTTGCTCTGCGGTTTGATCAAATTTCGGGAAATTTGCGAGCATTTTAAAATGTTGCAAATTGAGACCGTGACACCGGCACACATGGCCTCTGGCTCTTTTCCCAAGAACACGAAGCGAACGGCGCGTATTTATGGTTGATACACTCCTAGTATTACCCAGGGCGGTCGCCGAGTTCGAACCGCCAACCTCTGCAAAAGGCAGCAGCTGGTTCAAATGCCACTCGCCACTGATGTCAGCCACGGCCTGCAATCGTACTGAAATGGGCCCTGCTCTGTTTATTAATTTATTTTAAAAAAACTAATCACAATCTTGCTTCTTGTGTATTCCACCATCTCTCTCTGCCTCCCTCTCTCTCTCTCTCTTCACAGACGACCCTCGCTCGTAACCTGACATTTTCTCCGCGGTCGCGCAAACGTGCTCAACGCACTTTACAAAACCAGCGACTGCTCGTCGCGCGACCAGGCGGCGAAACCATGGCTCAGGCTGGCAGCCTCCTGCTGCTGCTGCTGCTGCTGGCCACGTGCCTTGGCCTCGCGGCCGCTCTGCTGCCCGGTGCAGGAGACACGAGCCCCAGACACGCGAGCCCTGGAGACACGGGACCGGGAGACGCGGGCCCGGGAGACGCGAGCCCAAGAGACTTGAGCTCAGGATACGCAAGCCGCAGATACACGAGCCCGGGAGCGCCGACGAGCCCGGGAGATGCGAACTTAGGATCCGCGGGCTCTAGGCACACGAGTACCGGGGACGCGAGGCCAGGGACCGCCACGGCACTGGCTCCCACCGCGTGGCATCCCATGAGCTTGGGCTCAACTGCCGCCCGGATGCTGCTGCTGGCCATGTTTCGGGCTCACCGCCGCGCGGCCGTTTCTTCCTCCGGGGACGGACCGCTGCCAGACGGCGCCGATGAATCACCGGCTCCGACGTCGAGGTCAACAGCGGCGGCGGCCATGGCATTGTCCATGTTGCAGTCGTTGATGTCTCATCGGCACCCCGCTCGCAACGGAACGCTCGCTTCAGAAGGTCCGGCGATCAGCTGGGGCCCCCTGGACGCGAGCAAGGAGGATGCTGCGCTCGCCTCCATGCAGACGGAGCGAGACGTCGACCTGGCCCTGCCCGGCGATGCCGAGGGTCCGACGTCGATCGTGACGCCAGGGGAGGAGAGGTCAGAGGAGAGGTCGGAGGAGGATGAGGACAAGTCCTCGTTCGTGGCGTCGTTGGTGGACGAGGGTTTGCTGCCGGCCACGTACGACGGCGTCGCTCCAGCCTCGGCGTCCGTGAGCGAGGGTGGAGGGGAGCCGTGGGGCCGATGGGAGGAATCTCCGACCGCGGGGTGGTCCTCTTCGACCAGTCACGCAACGAAACGATGGCAGGGAGGAGGGTGGGCTTTCACATCGGCCAGCCGGGCCTCCTCCGCTACGCGGGGCCCCAACGTGGCGAGAGAGACACCGAGCGAGATGACCCCGACACGCACGGCCGCCATGCCGACCGCGGCGCGAGAGGAAGACGATGCGTTTGGCACAAGTCGAACGCCGACGACCCGTTCTGTCGGTGCACGCGGAATCACCCTCAGCAGCAGCGCAGGCATCGTGACAACAACAACAGCAGCAGCAGCAGCAGCACCGACCTCAGCACGGTTCACGAACCCCACCGCAAAACCGAGCGCCACCAGATTGTGGGACTCTCCGCCGACATCGCACGCGACGGCGGCGGCGCAAGCCGGAGGCGACTTTGAGAGGAGCAGCGTCAGCAGCGAGGTGTTGCTCACGAGCAGCGAGCCACCTCCGAGCGATTCATCTCAGACGATGGCCCTGACGGGCCCATCCCGCGACGGCGGCGGCTCCGCTTTCACCCCGACGGCGGCAGCAGCGGTGGCGGAAAATTCACCGGGCCGCTCGGAAATTCCACGTGCGTCAGCGTCCCCCGCTCCGGCGATCTCCTCGGGGACGGGCAGCTGGGCGAAGCGCCTGCCCAGCAGCTCGTCTGCCCAAGCGTCCTCTGGCTCCACGCGACTTGGCGCTGGCGTCGGCAGCAGCAGCAGCGGCAGCACAGAGGCCCCCGGGAGACGAGCGCGGCCGCCGTGGCAGATGGCATCGTCGTCGTCGCCCGCCGCCACGTCTCCTGATTTCCCCGGGGGGTCCGGGACCTCCTCTCGCTCCGTCGCTCGGACGTCGGCGGGCAGCGTCATTTGGAATGACCGCGACGGTGGCGACGGCGGCGATGGTGACGATGGACATTTAAATTCGCCCTCCATCACCACGCCCGTTACCTGGCCGCAGGGCCACGGTGAGCGTGAGTCTCTCAGCATCGAGGGCCCTCGCTCAACCGCCGCCGCCTCAACAGCCGCTGCCGCTCCTGCCGCCGTTGCCACGGCGATGCCGGGGACATCTGTTGGCAGCGGTGGCACTAACGGGGCGGGCGGAGGCGGCGGAGAGGCCACGCCGGGGTCGGCTTGGGGTCGGGAGGTCATGGTGGACGTTGGTGTGGGCGCGGAGCAGCGGGCAGCCGAGAGGGACACGTGGGGCTGGACTCAGCACACCCGGCGCGACGCAGGTGGGTGCTCCGCTCGCGGCGAGAAGCGAGAACCCCTGAGTCAATAGGCGACGCGCGGTGCATGCAGTTTTTCTCTGAGTGGTCACAACTGATCTCGGTTGGCAGAACTGCAGGATTCCCAGTTGTGAGGTTTGAGAGCTGAGATCCTGGCCCCGGACTTGATTTTTCATTGCAGTCGTCATCGTTGCCATCATTGTCCTACCAGCCCTACAATTTCCTGCACGTGCCACTGCTGACAGAAAGGGAGCTCTCGTGAGCTGCTCTAGAGAGGCAGTGTTTGGCCTACACTTCCACGCTGGCCAGGTGTCTAGGAAGAGGTGGGAGCGCCCGCACTTTACTGCACTGCACGCGAGCTGCCGATTGGATGTGCACCATTCCTTGACTGACATGAAAATGAGCACCACGCATTTGCAATTCCCCGTCAAAGCAATGTGGAATTTCCATCATTGCCAAAGAATCACGCAACGTGTGATTGAGCCTGTGAGATTCCCTCTGTTGAATTGTAATGTGCGATGCCAGGCTGCAGTGAGGACGTGGGAAGGCAGAGGTTTTAAGCAAAAGACACCAACCTCAGTAAAAAAATCTCATCAATTCTGGCATTTGTAAAATGTTGCTAATGGACTTCTCGGGGCACGGGCAATGGCATGATAATTCACGAATCTATGTCACGTCGTAAAAAAAAGATGTGAACGAAAAAATAGGCGTGCATTTCAGGGGCTCAGTGGCTCGTTGATCAGACACAGCCGTTATGAGCAGACCCCCTGATCCACTTAGCCTCCTCGCCATTCACATTCCAATCGTAAAGTCCGTGGCTTCGCGAGTGGCAGCTTTCGGAGCCAGACTGGATCTCAAACTTCATGCTCCAGGCTGCCGATTGGCTGACTTCAAAGAGTGGACCGCGTTTTGCCCGTAAACGCTCAAATCTGCCACCCCCAGACCACAGCGTCCGCTCTCGTGACGCCGGAAAGCGCCTGGGCTGTGTTGCATTTGACAGAAAGCGACGCCAACAAAACCTTGCGCTTAATCGAGGCCGGTCTGATCGATGGGGCATGAGTAAAAACTAATTTGGGCAAGGACGCACTTCCTTTATCGCCTTAATTCCTACTCGACTGTCGCACGCCATTAAACAAACGGGCATTGCTTCGTAACGTTCGGGTCCCAGGCCCGATGATTTACGGTGCGAAGGTGGTAAATTGTTACGTAATTGTTGCTGGAGTGCCCAGCTTTGGCTTTGTGAACCTAGTCCCGACCGATGGACCTGTCGCGACACAGTCATCGGGTAAGGGCACACCGCAGGGGGCGTGCAACCTCTAACCCTTGCACATGTGGGTGTCTCACCAGCGAAATGTTGACTACCTCGCCTGGTATACAGGAGGTCGTGGGTTCGATCCCAACCCTGATGCCTATATATTTGGAGATTGCATGTTCTACCCGTGGCAGCGTGGATTTTTCTCTGGGTCCTCCAGTATTTCCCTGCACATTTAGAAACGTGCGTTTAGAGTCTTTGTGATAGATTTCCACGTGATAAGCCGCTTGGTCGAGCTTTCAATTGTGGTCAGGTCGCTTCTGAAAATTAGCTTTGTAGCTCAGTGGGCGAGACCACGGGACTGTAATGGCAGTACGTTAGGATTCGTTTGCTTGAGCCGCTGTTGAATCGCCACGGGTGTCAGCGGCGAGCGAGATCCGAACCGGTACCGAGCAACCCCTCCCCACCAACCTGCACTGACCAGTGTGGTGAAGTATGGTCAAAGGACTCCCACTTTTCGCACAGCACATGGATGGACAAAAAACCCCGTACGTGTACACGTGCTCGAACTTGCAATTCAACTACCGTACACTCGTACGTATCGACGCAAACACTTCGCATCCTAAGAATAATGACCGTACATCGACGCGTAACATTTCATTTGCAGCCATCGGCTCGGGACGGAGGTAACACAATTCCTACAGGTCATCCAACACCGCCTTTCCCTGCGCGGCATTCATTCAGAATTTAATTCGTGCGTATAAAAACTAAAATATCACACAAAGGAAGCCCTGGCCAAAAAAAACAAAAACCTTAACGAGCTATGAGAAACAGCTCCCCCCCCCCCCCACCGAACGAGAAGTGGCGTTGGATGAGACGGAGCGGAAGGGCGGGCGGTGCTCTCGGTCACCTGCGGCGAGGAAACTCGGCGGCACAAAGGGCGCATTGACCCTCGCCGGGAGTAATTGCGCCACGACGAAGGCAACGTTCGGGCCGGGCGGCGACAAAAGCCTCGCCTGTGTCGGCCGCGGCGGAAGGCGCACAAAGGAATGGAGCACAAACGCGGGGGGGGGGGGGGGGGAGGGCCGCGGCGCTCTCCTCGTGTGGCTGCGCACTTCCACCAATTAAGCGGTTTTAAGAGTTTCGAAAACCGACGCCAGATTTGATTTTTTTTTTACTGTTGCACCTGACGGTTTTGCGTCTAACAGATGATCGCCGTTGTTGCTGTTGGGTTCAATTAGGCGCTCGCCCACGGCTCCGAGTTGCGGGTGCTGATGTTGAGTCGCAAAGAATCGCGAAGGGCTCCTTCGGATGGGCTCTGCGAGCTTCGAGCAATCACGTAGATTTTTTTTTTTTACTTTACGGATAACACCGGTGGCTTAGGCATGATCACTCTCTTATGGCGGTGTACTTTCTAAATATGAAACGAAGACACAAATTGGCACTGGCGTTCTGGCAACGGCTCCGATGTTATTAATATCGCCGCTGTGATTGAATGTTACCGAATCATTTTTCTGTTGTGGTTTGGTTGAGTGGCAGCCGGGCTCCCTAAGTTGTTGTGAGATCGCCACACGAACCATTCTGAGCAGAGTTAACTCGACCCCCCACCCCCCATCATCGTCCCGTTTGTCACTCTCCAATAATCATCATCATCATCATCTCTTTGTGGTTGGTAAAATAAGACTCAATTCTAGATTTGAAGCTTTCGTGACTGCAAGGATCCATACTCTTTGGTTCTATTCGGTAAAGTCACGTAGGTAAAAAATAAAACAACAAAAATCACGACGTTTCGGCCACAACACAAGTGCCCTTCATCAGGTGAAGGGACCATACTGTCTCGAGGACAGCGCTGGAGTGAACACAGCCAAGCTCAGACAGCGACCTTTAAGCTGTGTGAGAGGAATTAAGGTGCCTTGACAAAGGAATGAGCATAAAAATTAGCATTTAATTGGCGGACTTAGCATGATGAACGGTGTAGAGGGGGTGAACACGTGCAGGCCGGCGAGGGGGGGAGGGGGAGTTTACATATTGATGGTGTGAAAAGGGACTCACCACCTGGTGAGGCTGAGGCACGTGGTGGGAAGCCGACGGTGATCGTTGCGTTAAATACAGAGCGGTCTCTACGTTTTAGATCGAAAGTTCATTTCTGTAGAACTGCTTTGTTTGTGTTTAGTGTTGTTGTCCTTCCACCGCGCCTCCAATTCGCGCGGTTGGCTACGTACGGTGCGAAAGAAGTTCAACATCCGTACAGGGATGCTGCCGCGGCGTTAACGCTTTAGCACGCTGGGCTTGCAATGTCTAAAATGTGCCCACCGAGTAGAATGCAGATGGGTAGTTCACAGTCAGCCGATCTGCAAGTTGCGTGTCGTGAGACAGAGTGCGGGCATTCCCCACCTCTTCCCAGACGTCTAGCCGGCGTGGAAAAGCAGGCCAAGTACAGGATACCATCTGGAGGGGCTCTTTAGAGCTGCCGTGGGTGGAAGCCCTTCCACCATCGGTGGCGTCAGCATGCACGTGCAGGGCTGCGCCTTTACCATCGCCATCCTTCTTGCAGTGTGGAATTTCCCCACGAGCAACAGAGGCGAATGCAGCCATTAAAAACCGCGCGCGCGTGTGTGTGTGTGTGTTGCGTTATGTGCACTTCGCGGCATTGGTCCTGCAAGTAATTTGAAGGCAGGAGGAAAAGCAAACTGTAAATTTAGTAATAGCACAACGAAAGAAAGAAATAAGGGCAGTAAATAAATTGTACGAAAAAAAATTGAATTAAACAAAACGGGGCATTGAAGAAGGGTAGATTGGGGGGGGGGGGGGGGGTGTAAGGTTCTATATGGAACTGACTTGTAAAAATAATAAGAGCAACAAAACAAACGGGTGGCTGTGGGCCGAGCGGCAGGAAGAGAAATCCAGCAAGCAAATGGTCCCAAGTGGCAGGCTACCCCTCCGTGTGGACCCAGGGTCGGTCGGTCGCTCACCCCACTCGCCTCCCGCCTCTTCCGTCCGACGAATCTGGCTTCCCGGCGCCTCACTCAGACAGTCAGAGCGAACGGCCAAGCGCTCGTCAGTTCAGCAACCGTTGATTAACGAGGCGGTGGGACATCGATGGAAACGGTCCAAGTCGTGCGGTGACTCGGAGGCAGTCACCACCAGTGTTTGGCAGAGAAGTGGCCAAAAAGGTGAAATTGCCCGTCCGCCGGTGAATGAATGATGCCATCGGTGATGTTTGCAAGAGACCTAGATGAGCAAGTACGCGTGCACGTGTGTACACGCGTACGTGCACAGCCCTTTTGGGTGTCCACGTGTGGGTTATTTGACCATAAGTTCATCACGCCGGTCAGTGCGGGTTGGTGAAGGTGGAGTCGTAAAAGATATCGGGGCATAGTACGGTACAACGTTGCACTTTGCTACACCGCACCTCTACTGCCACTATAGCCCCCCCCCCCCCCCCCCAGGAACAACCTACAATAATTTAGAGGGGGAAGGAAACTAAATGAACATTAATCAATACGAAACTTTAATGTGATATGAAACTAAAAAAATAAATAGATATGTTCACTGCATATTGAAAATGCTAGCACCATAGAAAACAATAAACACTTACACATGGTTTAAACATAAGAAATAATTGAAAGAAATAGTTGCAATGTACAACCCTTCCGAAATCCACTGCTAGGTGGAATTGTGCCCCACTCGTATCAGTCATGGGCGTTGTCTGTCCACACTTCACCAAACGCTGTCCCAGTGCTGGGTTTTGTAAGGGGGCCTGGGACAGGTTCAGATGTCACTTGGCACTGACGCCCGCTGTGGCCAGCGCCGACCACCGCTCCACCACGGAGTCGTGATAATGATATTTAAATTAAAACGTTCTTGAACAGCCACCGTGTGTTATCAGCTGCTAAAAACATTTGCATTCCATGAATGCAAATGAGCGTTGCAATCGGTAAGATTAAATTTGAACTGCCTTGACCCCAGCAAATGTATTGTTGTCCAAATGTATCTTCATTCCCCGTTGTATAAATGGTTCCCCCACTTCTGATCCACCCACCCCATCATCTTCATCTGCCAGCCCTATTCAGCCCGTGAGCCCCGGGGTTTGGTCAATACCACCTGGGGTGGAACATGCCACTCGCATGCGTCATGGGGGCACTGTGCACTGTCTGTTTTCTATACACGCTGCATATGTATCCTCAGATTCCGTACATCTTTCATACCGTAGTGTTATATTCCCTTCAAAAGTGATATTGCTTGAAATTACCCTTATAAAATCGACAACAGTGACCTTGCTATCATATATATTTATCATTTAACTTGTGTAGGGTAACATATTTTATCTAGAGATTAACATTTCACAAAAAACGAGTTGAGCATTTGCCACCAAGAAAGATACTAAAAGATAAGCCATATATTGGGCCAATGGCCCAAGCGCCAAATGCTAAGCATGTGTTAATATAATTTATCTGCTTTACAATTCCAAGTTGGTGGAGCTGTGGTGCACACTCCAGCCTGAACCTGGCTACATCAGCTCGACTCCAGGCCACAGCTAACATCCGTGATGAGTGATATCTCAACAAATACACCGCTATAGATGGACAGGTATCCCTAGATATACGAAAGGGATGCGTTCGTTAAAAAACACACGTTAAACAAAATTTCCTAAATCGGAATCGACTTTTGCCATTAATGTAACTACCAAAAATTTGGGATGTGTTTTGGACAGCCACTCCAACTCTACTCCTAAATATTTACCTTTACCGCTTTTGACAAAACAAAAATAACAATGAAGAACACACATATTCAAACGATTGAATAATAACTAAAAGTAAAAAAAAAATGTTTTATCTTTTTAAGGAACTCACCAAAAGATCTGTATGTTGGAAAGACAGGGAAGGTGATGTGGAGGCTGTTACTGTTGTACTGCAGGAATACGGTGACGCTGCTGCGGACGGATGACGCAGCCTCCTGTGTGCTTCTTGTTTCACTATCTCGTGGCGCGTGCCGTGTGAAATTTCGTTTCAATTTCGTTAATCGAAGGGTGTCCATAGTTCATCAATTGCGTTCACGCGCAATTTCGTGAAACGGAACTTTCGCAAATCAGGGGTAGAGCTGGTGGCGCAGTGGTTTGCACACTCCTACACCGTGATACCAGTAATCTGAGTTTGATGCCTGGCCACGGCTAACATCCGTGATTCGTGATAATCGGACATAGTTCGCCCCCCCCCCGCCCAACCCTCGCACTGACCAGTATGATGAAGTATGGTCAAACAAAACCCCTAGACCGACATGGCATTGAGATGCAGTGTATTGACAAAGGCCTATTTATATTATAATTTAACATGACAATGCATTGTATTGTAGTGGGTTAATTTTATGGCAACCTTGTCACGTAGTTTTGCCAGCCATGGCCATCCATAAACAAATAAGACAGCTCTAAGTTTTTTTGTTGAAACACCACAGGCCTCGGCTAAAGTCGTAAGTAAACGTCAAAGCCATTTTCTGGCTCTTTCACAATCTTAATGGTTACGCATTGGATGAACCGTCTCCTGAAAGCAATGTTTTTGAATTGGCAAAACTCCCTGTGGCATTTCAGTCCCAGTTTGATGTCGGGTGCCATTAAACAGCCAGAGCTAAGATCGCTGCAGCGTTGGGCTTCGCACAGAATGGATTATGGTGAACAGCCCCCATGCAATTGGCTGCTGAACACATCTTCAACTTTGGCTCGGAACACATTTTGAATGCTCGCTATGCTGCTCCCTGACTCTGCGGCTGCCCTCTGAGCGGGTTAATTAGGCTTTGAGTGATTGACTGTTGGAGAGAGAGAGAGAGAGGAGGGGGCTGGGTGGTAGAGGTGTGACGGTTGGGTGGCTCATGGGAGCAGAGCCTGATTCAGGTTACCGAGCCAGTACCTTTGAGGATATAGGTTCAATTCCCTCATTGGATCACTGGGATTTATTTAAATATATATTTTGGGGCCTTTCTCCGACGTTTTTTTTATTGTGCTATTGGCCTCGTGCTATTGTGTTAAATACAGTGCGGTCTCTTCTTTTTAGATTGAAAGTTCATTACTTTAGAACTGCTTTTTTGTGTTTAGTTGATTGTCCTTCCCCCGCACCTCCAATTATCATGGCTGGCGCCGTGCGGTGCCAAAGTAGTTCAACATACATACATCCATACATGTCTCAAGACAAAGAATCCATCTGGAAGTCTCATAGTGCGGTTTTCTCGTGAGCCAGAGATCAGCCGTGGAAGAGATTTTTCACAGGACTTCATTGAAACCTCACAGCCTCTACAATTGTACATGCACCCCGATAGCATCCAAAATTATTCATTTTTTAATGTAATAATTACACAGAATCTTGATACTGTTCTGACCTGTGGAATTAGTGTCAATATCAGCGCCGTGTGTGTGGCAGTTTGTAATTAATTAGAGAACTTTGTAAGTTACGTTAATCATCATCGCCATCAAACCATTATCATTACACACGATCTCATTTTAACAAAAAGTCGCTTTCGCAAGTGAGACCTCAGAAAAATGGAATGGAAACATTTAATGATTGTAAAGCCAAAGTTCGCGGTATGCGTACCTCTAAAAAAAAATAAACGTTTCTTCAACTGAAATTATTTGGTGAACCGAACGCCGCACAAAAAAGAACAAATACATCCAACCGGGCTTTTTGAACATTTTTTAAACGTCTTTTCCCACCGCTTTCCGCCTTCCCCTTTATTCTCATGATTTATGAAGGCCTTCCGACAATGTGTCATTCGGACTTGTTATTCTCACTCGTTCTTCACTGCGAGAGCCTCGGGCACCGGCGTTTAACTCCTACCAAGGCTTTTTTTTATGGAATCCCAAGCCGATAGCTTGCTGCGAGCGAGCCCTGTTTTAAATGATGGGAAAACTTTTTCTCCCCGTTTATCCAACCACTAAAGGGCAGCTGCCCAAAACGTAGTGGGCGGCGTTTGGTATTTTATTCAAGAACATTAAAACCATATTTACAGATAGCTCCGTGACGTCAGCATGCGCTATTTACGGTAATTAGGTTTTCGTTGCTAAGTACAGGCATTTAACGTACCATCTGTTTAGTAGATCAGTCTTTTGTTTGTGTACGTGTGTATGTTTGTGTATGTGTTTACGTTTGTGTATGTGTGCCTATATATAGACAGTGGGGAGCAATGGCGAAGTGGTTACCGCACTGCACTAAGAACCGGGTGACCCGAGTTCATCCCGCTCACGCCCAATAACAGTGAATAACATTTGAACCGGTCCTGGACCACCCCCAGGCTGACTCGATCTTAATTGGTGCATTGTGTAAACATTAGCATTGGGGACACGCCAGGCGTGGTGTTAGCCACACCACCCCCTCGTGCGCCGTTCCATGATTGTTCTCTAGCAGGACTTCTGTCAACAGCCTGTTAAAAGCTCTATGCGGGATCTTTACATATTCTAATTGCCATTTATGGCCAAAATTTTTACTTGATAGAGAAAGGGCTCCAATCAGTAAGGATGTTCCGAGTGGAAATCCTGGTCAAGATTAAATTATCCTCACTCTCATTACCACTACCATTATCATAATCATCATTATCACCACACCATCATCATCATCCCTTGAGGGTGTATAACAGAAACACCACTTGATGAGGCTGCACCAGTAGGCGGGAAGACGAGAAGTAGTTTGTGAGAAGGATTGTTGACCACCACAGGAATGTGGAATTTCCACCACCTGATCAGGACCAGCAATGTATACTTCAGCAGGAGTTATTTTGAATTGAAATTGACTTTTAGTTAATTAGGCCTCTCTAACCCTAACACCGAACAGAGAACAATTACGCTCTTTAAAGGGTGGTTCACTACAAATCAGTCAACTGAATTGTTTAAATTGTAGCCCTCACTGCTTGCACGGACTAAATTGACTGAAAGACTAAATGAACTACGTAATGGTGTACCTTGTGCAGTCACTGTTGACCCATCTGCAAACGTCAAACTCGGCACACTCGAGAACCACGTTTGATCGCTGGTGGCTGGCAACCCACGCTGAACACAGGATCACGATTGCACTGGCTCAGTGCTCTGACGGAGCCCTAACGAGTTTCTTGAGAGAGAGAAAAATAAAGAAACTGTATGTTCTCTTGTCACGGTCCGTCTCTTTCCCGTTACCGTCCTAGCTTCACCTTGGTACTGTCTGAACCCAGGGCACATATACCCCGCCCACTTCGTTCTGACACCAGGACGCTTGTACCACGCCCATTTTTTTGAATCTTTAAAAACGCTTTCCTTCAGTGACCTTGCCCCTTTTTCCTACTGAAGATGACCGCTTGTGTTGTGATCGAAACGTCGAAATTTTGTATTTTATTTACATTTATTTTTTTCTACCCAAGTGACTTCACCGAAAGAACCAAAGAATATAAAAAGAGAGAAGCGCCAAGCTGAAGAGATGGAAACCAGCATCTCAATGTTTTCTGGCTCAAAACCACCGACAGGGCCGTCCGTTATTAGCCTCCCGAGAGATACAAGACAGACACCAACCCCAAAAAGCATCAGCCCTCGACATCGGCCCCGCTAGCTCACTGCTCCGACACGGCCATTGTGAGCCCCTTGAGCCTCCAGGGCCAACCTCCGACACAGGTGGCTTTCATCGGGCCACCGCGTGAAATATAAAGGCGGCGTTGTTGTTGCTGGTTGGGCAAGGCGGTCGGGGCAGTGGCTCCAGCGCACGTACTTGCTGTCACCCTGGGTTCCTTTTCTTGCCAGCCTGCCAGCCCGCGAGCCTGCCGGCCTGGTCGCCCGCTCCTCCGTTCAACCCATCTCCTTCCGGAGCCACAGGAACGGCCGAGGGGATGAATGGGGCCCGTTAAGCGAATGTCGCCAAGTTACGCAACGCGTCACCTCACTCCGCGGTGGTGATGTCACGGCACGGATAGCGTTCCCGTTGCAAAGAAGGGCGCCCGTTGTTTTTGGCAAATTAACATGAAGAAATTCACATTGGGCCGGATAAATAAATACGAATATTTTTTGCGCAGAGTGTGTGCGCTTCAGTGTGCGTTCGCGAAGGGAGTGGTGGAATAGCGGAGAGCACACTGCACTATGGGCCTGGTGATCCATCTTCTATTCCAGACTATGATGCACAAACAGCACTTGCGAAAGGTTTGTTATCGAGGCCCGGGCCACCCTTAGGTTGACTCAACATCAAATACGTGGTTTGGCAGTGCAGGGCTTTAACAGAAGACTGCTAACAGCAATGGCCCCAGAAATCTTTGAATCTGAGCAGGAGAAGGTAGCATGCGATGTGCCGAGCGAGTCACTGTCGGCAGGCGTTGACCGCTTTATATCAGCGCTGGTGTCACGCTCCACGGGAAGCAAATGACTTGGTTCACCGGTGATGGGGATTCTACATTTGTGACTGTTCATCACGAGACTTCAGGCAGACCTTGCACTGTGAGTAAAGCCAATGCCATTCTGGGCCTCATAATCTTTCTGGCCCAAAACGTAAGACGATTTTTTTGTGTAGCTATAAGCACGGACTCAACTATATTTATACAACTTTCAGCTTACTCGTCAGTAGTGAGCGCAGTCGAGGGTGACCGCGAGTGATGTAAGTTTACACCCACCTCTCGCTGGGACGTGGCCTAGTTTACTCGCCGCTTTTGTACATGCCACTGCACCACCGCTTCTAGCTCATCTAGAACATGAGTAAAATTTCAAGCTGTCAGTCACCATTATCTGTATGCTTGAGGCGATATTTATAAATGCATATCCACCGCATTGGACAGCTCAGCGATTATTGCCGTTGACACTGAGCCAGTTTAATTGGTGTAGCCACCTGCAGGGAATTAGCAACGAGCCCCGCCACTGCGTCTCGGAGTTGTCCACCCAGGGCAGTCGTCCACTGTGTGCCTGCGTTGTAGCCAACAGCTCACGTCTACACATGAACTCTCAAGCAAAGGGAGAGGAGTGGGGGGGGGTGGTGACAGCAGACCTTCGCGTGATCTAACGTGACGCTTTCAATAACCGGTCAAGCACCACAGAGTACGGTGCAATGTAAATACAAATAATAATCCAAAACTGCATTTATTTCCGTAAATTGTGCCTTTTGTAATAGTAAAAGAAAACCAATTACTGGATGCAAAGTAGCAAAATCCTCTGAAAGGATTCATAGGCCCTCGGGCACCCAAAGCTTGTCGAGGGAGGCGCATCTGGCAGGAGACCATCTGCCAATTTTAATGACCAACGGGAGTCATCATCACCACCCCCCCTCCCAGCCCTCTCTCGTGGGCATTCCGCGCAGAGGACGAGACCGTAAATTGCCCGGCGTCGTTCCTCCACTAAATTCGCTTTGGGCCGAAGCCAGTCACGTCGGAGCCGCGAGGAGCAGGTACGGCACGAAGCGAGACGCACGCGTCCCTGTGAAAAGGGGAAGTTTGTGAGCAGAGAGAGAGGAGGAGGGCTGGGGAGAGATTACGGAGAGAGGGTAGAGGGGGAAGGTGGGAGCCAGGGTGAGTGAAAGACGGAGAGAGGGTGAGTGAGTGGGTGAGTGAGCGGGTGAGAGAAGAAGGCAGAGGGGGAAGGTGGGAGCGAGAGTGAGTGACAGACGGAGAGAGGGTGAGTGAGCGGGTGAGTGAGCGGGTGAGAGGAGAAGGCAGAGGGGGAAGGTGGGAGCCAGGGTGAGTGAAAGACGGAGAGAGGGTGAGTGAGCGGGTGAGTGAGCGGGTGAGAGGCAGAGGGGGAAGGTGGGAGCCAGGGTGACAGACGGAGAGAGGAGCGGTGGCTGGGGAGTGAGACGTTCGTGAGAGGGGGAAGGCGTCTGAGTGTAAGAGCATGGAACGCGACAAGATGTTTTGGCTTTGCACACTACAAAGACAAATATCCCCCATATAGCCTACATAGGGTGCTGGGGCAAGTGCTGGTGCACGAAGGCGTGGTGTGGTCACCACCAGACCAGGCCGTCTTGGAATCCCCACTGCTGATGTTTAAACACTGCAGGGAGTCCCTCATGGGGAGAGGTAAACCTAGGGGAGGCTGAGGAATTGGTCACGCAATCACCAGTGGTGTTGGCTATGACCGGGAATAGAACTCAACAAATGCATGCGTTAACCAATACGTCGTCTTTCTACACACACACATACACACACAACAACAACAATCGCCATTCGCCACTAAGTGGCGGTGACGTCACCACGACGCTTGTGCCAGGCCATGTGCACCTTGAGGCCACGTGAAGTGTCGAACGCCCGCTGGCAGGAGGTCACGGGGCAGACCCAAGTGCCACGGGTCGACTGACTGAGATGACTGGCTGGTGCACCACCTGAGCCCCCTACTGTGCCAACCTGCTGTGCTTTAGCCACCCGGCGCTCCGCTCGTTGTTGTGAGCGTCGCTCCTCCGCCCTCCGTTGTTGTTGGAGGGCGACTGCCTCCAACTGCCCAGTAGCAGCGTCCTTCACGAGCCTCCTCCACAGAGGCCGATCTTGACACCGCTGGTACCATTCATCGGCAAGTCCACTCAGCTCCACGTCCTCCTGTACCACATCACTCCATCTCTTCTCTAGCCCGTGCCGCGCCCGCTTAGCCCCCTCGATCCGGCCGAACAAAAGCTGTTTCGGCATGCGGTGGCTGGGCATGCGGGCTACGTGACCCAGCCAACGCAGCCTTGCCCGCCGGAGGAGCTCACCGATGGGACCGTGTCCAGATCTTTCAAGGATTTGTGAGCTCCTCACACAATCCAGTCTGGTTAAACCCAGGATGGATCGTAGGCAGGCCAGCCTAAATGTTTCTAACCGGCGAAGATGTTCCATTAGGGGGATCCACGTTTCGCAAGCGTAGAGAAGGGAGGGAATGACCGTGGCCGAGAAGACCTGAAGCTAAGTGCGGAGTGACAGACCAGGTAGCTTCCACACACACACGACAATCATCACACGCGACACTCACACACACACACGACACTCACACACACGACACTCACACACGACACACACACGACACTCACACACACACACGACACACACGACACACACACGACACACACACACACAACACACACACACGACACACACACATACAACACACACGACACACACACGCGTTCGAACATCCGCGCGAAGTCGACGCGTGGTTCACGCAACGCCAAGCAGCTGCACCCCCTCACGGGAACGTGCCCCCTGCAATCTGCGCGTGAGATCTCCTTGTTATTTAAGAGTTCATCTCTGCTCTCCCCAAATCCCATTTGCCAGTGCACACAGTAACGGCCTCAGGCACGTTAATGCCCTAATTTACGTGAAGGGTTTTTATTTATTTAATTAAACATGAGACCCCATTATCTGGAATGGTCGTGCAGCTACCCTCGGCCACTGCCAGCTATTATAATGCCGGTGGGAACCTCCTGGTTACACCACCACCACCACCAGCCCACAGGGGATTATTGTGTCTGTCCCTCCGTCGTGCATCCAGAAATGGGAGGGGTGGGGCTGGGTGGAGAGGGGAGGGTGAGGAGGGGCTGGGTGGGGAGGGGCTGGGTGGGAGGGTGGGGAGGGGCTGGGTGGGGAGGGGCTGGGTGGGGAGGGAGGGGCTGGGTGGGGAGGGAGGGGCTGGGTGGGGAGGGGCTGGGTGGGAGGGTGGGGAGGGGCTGGGTGAGGAGGGTGGGGCTGGGTGGGGAGGGGCTGGTCACCCCGTGGTGCTCTTATAAAACTCAACGTTTCACCTACTCACGCCGGCTTGTGCCCGCCCTCACAGTCGGGCATATTTGCGGAATACACCACGTGGTGCCGCCGTTGACCTTGGCCATTGACCGAGCAACCCAACGTTCCTACCAGCTCCCTCCGCAGGAATGTGTTTATCACCGCTTCACGCACGCTCGCTTGATCTCACGCAACTGCTGTGTCTGCCATTCGCTTTGTGTTGTATGGCGGCGAGTTGCTCAACATCGTCTGTACACTATAGACGTGTCCACGCTGATGTTGGTGAGCCGGTGGATGGCTTCACGAGTAGCCCTGATGAACATTTGATGTTCTGACGGAGGTACAATCTGACGTATCAGGGCTGCCAGACATCGGCTGCGTCTAACAGTGCAGTGAAATCAATTGTCTCGAGTCTCATCTGAGCATCAATATCGACTTTGTAAACTAAAGGCAAACTAAGGAAGCGTCATATTCTTGGTTCTTTCGGTAAAGTCACGGAGACAGAAAATAAATTGTATTATTTTTTATTTATTTTATTTTATTATCTGTTCTTTTTATTTTATTTTCTATCGACGTGACTTTACCGAAAGAACCAAGAATATGAATTCCTGCAGTCACGAAAGTTTTAAGTCAAAATTTAAGGAAGCGTCTTTGAGAATCTGGGTTGTGATGATGGATCGGTTGATAGATTAATGTCTACACATTAAAATATCCAAATAAATGCATCAAGTTGCATGTGTAAAGAATCGTTTTTTTAAAGCTAACGGAATGAACAAAACTGTTGAAATTACAAAAAAATGGGAAACGACACAAATGAGCCTGTAAAAAAATAGATTGTTTTTATTATCCTATCATTGTGGTAGGATAATAAAAACTGCACGGATCCATACTCTTTCGGTAAAGCCACGTAGATATACCTACGTGACTTTACCCAAAGAACCAAAGAGTATATCACAGGCAACAGAAACGTACATGAAAAAAAACACGTGGAGCCTTACACGCGCGGTTCGATGTCTGAGCAACAGAGCGTGGAGAGTTGCACGCTTGGAATTTGTCTGGAGACAGGAGGGACACGTGGATTAGATAATCTACAGGAGGCTTACAGACATCGTGGTGACTGCCAACGCCGCTCCCAGACTGTGGAACGCTTTGCCTTTGGTAATAAGGCAGTGAAGAGTCACTCGGGCTATTTGAGTCTGTCTCGAAAACTCACCTCTTTAAATTTGGCATTTATCCCCTAGTTCTGGCCGCGTACCCTGGTTCTGTTTATTTCCTGCTTGCCATACACGGCGCATCGGGATCTACGGATGACAATGCACACCTTACAGACGTAGATTATTATAATTCTTTCAGATAAATGCAACTGGGCCTGGGCAGAACAGGTCACCAGAAAGTGACGGCGGCTGGGTGATCGAGACCCAAAGAGTGGCAGCAAGGCTAAAGTCGGGAACGGTCCCCGAGAGAAACACCCACCGCAGAGACAGAGCGTGTGCCGGTGCCGGATGATTGTTGTAGGGCAAGACCACGAGAGGTGGCTAGGGACTGGCGGAGACCTTCATCCCGCTGTGGATTGCAGTGGGTCGACTATGCCTAATGATAAGCTTTTTAAAATGTACATGAATCAATTAACCGATGCATCATTACTCCGCTAATGTGCGGTAGTGCAGCGGTTAGCGCTACGCTGTGCTACAAACCCGGCGACTCGACTTCGATTCCCGCTCACGGCCAACACCAGCAACGATTATCTGAACGGGTCCTGGGCGTCCCCTAGCTAGACTCAGCCGTAATTAGCACCTGGTGCAGTGTGCAAACATCGCCACTAGGGAGACAAAGGCGGCCGGACGTGGTGTTGACCACCCACCCCCTCGTGTGCCGTGCCGGCCTTCATAGGTGCTACTCGCTAACAGCACTTGCTCCGACAAGCTGTTACAGGCTACACGGGGGATCTTTGTCTTTGTATACCGTTCGTGCACACACGCAGCCACGGACCCGTGCTGTGCGTCAGGAACTTGTTGGAGGTGGTTTTATTTGTTGATGAGGACAATAATTGGGCACCCAGTTGGGATCACTCGAGCCTGAAGGAAGGAGACACCACAACTGTGGATAATTTTTTGTGGGTTTAGTGAAGTAAAAGACCCGGTCTGTGGAAAAAAAAGAATTAATAAAAGACTTGAAAATGTGTTTCATTTATTCCACAGAGACATGCACAGGAGATGTGACTCATTGTAGGCTTTTAATGAAGAAAAAAGTCCAGGTCTGTTTGCAGTCGTATCTTAACTTTCTGCGGCCTGTGTTATGTTAGAATAAAAGGAATGTTCACTTTTCGCATCCACTATTTTCCTTAGCATAGCTGCTGCCACCGAGACTCTAACCCAAGACTTCATCGCATCCCCGGCTCGACTAACGCAACTCCCTCCTTCACGGCATCCACGAATCTCCCCATCATCAAACTCCAGATGATCCAAAATGCGGCTGGCAGACAGCTCACCCGCACCCATAAATGAGACCACATCAGCCCAATACCCCGATCCCTCCACTGGCTCCCAATACAATCCTTGGTCCATGTCGAGGATCACACTTGCCGTCATCACGATCATTCCGTGGACTCGTCATTGCCTCTCACTCTACTCCCCCCCCCCTGCCCCCTGTGAACTCTCTTCATCAGCAAGGCCTTTCGTCAAAGCCCCCCAGTTGGTTTAACACGTGGCAGGCTTTCGTGAACAATATCCTCCATGAGAGGTTTTTTTTTGTGTTAGCTCGCGTAAATATGTGTCGTTAAACCCGCCACCACCCGACACTGCCAACTAGTAAGGGTTGTCACGTAAACAGAACGTGCTAATTCGTCACTAGGGCAGCAGTGTGTTGGAGAGCCAAGTGACGACATTTACAATCTGAGTACGACGTTTCGCCAGCAATTACAACTAGCTTCATCAGGCGACAGCCCAGTTGACCTCCGCTCAGCCGGAGATTGCTTTTACTCCTCTGCTCCTTCAGTCGTCTGGAACTCCCTTCCCAAAAACCACCCGCGCTCTTGAATCCCTGCCACCGTTTTAAAGTCCAGGCTCAAGGCCTCCTCCCTCCGTTACCTCTGCCTGTGGCAGGTATTTCTCTCCTTCACATGAATAGAGATCTTGATTTGAAGCTTTCGTGACTGCATGAATCCATACTCTTTGGTTCTTTCGGTAAAATCATGTAGTTAGAAATAAAATAAATCACGTTTCGATCGCTTGTGTTGCGATCGAAACGTCGTGATTTGTTTTATATTATTTCTAACTACGTGGCTTTACCGAAAGAACCAGAGTATGAATAAAGATACATCCCCTCCCCAGTGCCCCTATGCCCCAACGTTTCCCGTTCAGCGTCTTCAGATGCAGTTGCATTTCGACGTTACGTTAATCCGAACTTTAGTGCGATGTAAAAAATAATACGTCTTAAGTAAAAGGAGAGAACACTGTGACGTTTGCACAATGATATGCAGTTTTATTAAAAAACCTTTTCCTAAACGAGATTCCATTTCCACAGAATCTCACTTTTGCACGAAACGCCAAAGTTTAATTCTTAAGCCTGTGCGAAAGTAAAACAAATCTCTGAGTGCTG
Source organism: Petromyzon marinus (assembly GCF_048934315.1). Lineage (NCBI taxonomy): Eukaryota > Metazoa > Chordata > Hyperoartia > Petromyzontiformes > Petromyzontidae > Petromyzon > Petromyzon marinus. Next base: position 9,314,599 of record NC_133680.1, read on the forward strand.
AAGGCGCGACTGCGTTCTGTCACCTTGACATAATCTCCGGCAAAGAGAGACACGATCCTTTTAAGGCCCATCGGCCTGTGGCCTAAAGTAAACAGAGAGAACGATCAGAGAGAGAGAGAGATGGGGAGGGGGCCCGCAGGCTTCGGCAACTCCACGCGGTGGCGGGCTGAGTGTTGTTTAACGCTCAGCTGATGAGGCACACCGCCAGGGTTGCCACCTCCGGGCATACGACAGCTACAACAAACCAGGGCACAACAACAACAACAAACCAGGGCACAACAACAACAAACAACAAACCAGGGCACAACAACAACAAACCAGGGCACAACAACAACAACAAACCAGGGCACAACAACAACAAACCAGGGCACAACAACAACAACAACAAACCAGGGCACAACAACAACAACAACAAACCAGGGCACAACAACAACAACAAACCAGGGCACAACAACAACAACAAACCAGAGCACAACAACAACAACAAACCAGGGCACAACAACAACAAACTAGGGCACAACAACAACAAACCAGAGCACAACAACAACAACAAACCAGAGCACAACAACAACAACAAACCAGGGCACAACAACAACAACAAACCAGTGCACAACAACAACAACAAACCAGTGCACAACAACAACAAACCAGGGCACAACAACAAACCAGGGCACAACAACAACAACAAACCAGGGCACAACAACAACAACAAACCAGGGCACAAAAACAACAAACCAGGGCACAACAACAACAAACCAGGGCACAACAACAACAACAAACCAGGGCACAACAACAACAAACCAGGGCACAACAACAACAAACCAGGGCACAACAACAACAACAAACCAGGGCACAACAACAACAAACCAGGGCACAACAACAACAAACCAGGGCACAACAACAACAAAAAACCAGGGCACAACAACAACAACAAACCAGGGCACAACAACAACAACAAACCAGGGCACAACAACAACAACAACAAACCAGGGCACAACAACAACAAACCAGGGCACAACAACAACAAACCAGGGCACAACAACAACAAACCAGGGCACAACAACAACAAACCAGGGCACAACAACAACAACAACAAACCAGGGCACAACAACAACAAACCAGGGCACAATAACAACAAACCAGGGCACAACAACAACAACAACAAACCAGGGCACAACAACAACAACAAACCAGGTTACGTCGTCTAGTGCCTCATTTCCGCGCCCCCCAAAAACACTGCGCGGAACGCGCAGGGCTGCCTTGTGGGGTGGTGGTAGTGGTGGCGGGTGGGAGCGGTGGTGGTGGCGTGTGGGAACGGTGGTGGTGGTGGTGGCGTGTAGGAGCGGTGGTGGTGGTGGTGGTGGCGCGTGGGAGCGGTGGTGCAGCGGTTAGCGCGCTGCGCTACGAACATGGTCGACCCGGGGTTCAATTCCCGCTCGCGACCACTAATACCGGTGACGATTATCTGAACCGGTCCTGGGCCCTCCCCTAGGTCGACTCAGCCTCAAATGAGTACACGGTGCGGTGTGTAGTACACATCGCCAGCTGGCACTCCCAGTGAGCACCACCCGGCCTCGTCACACGCATTTCCTTCTTCGTGCGTCCACACCGCTATATACACGCCGGGCGACTCGTCCTGACTGTCGTTGTGGCCCCAGCCCACCGCCGTTCTGACGTTTGACCCCGACGCTTCTTCGGGGTTCTTGGTAACCGCCGCCTCCCAGCTGACGCTGCTTAATAACCGACGGCTACGATGGGGGGCCCGTCCATAAATGACGTCACGCACCTAGGGGGCGGGGCGGTCAGACATTTGTGACGATGTGTGACGAGGGGAGGGGGGGTTTGAGAAATGTGACATCACATCAAAATGCGCAACTTTAAATAAATATAGAATTGTTATATAACAATTGCTATAACAATTGCTATAACGGGGGGGGGGGTCAAAAATCGTCAAAAATCGCGTGACGTCATTTATGGACGGCCCCTGAGCTGCTGCTGCTGCTGCTGCTGAGGCTGGACGGACGATGGCGCGTAGGCACAGTGTCCTTGCTCGAGGTCGTCTGCGAGCGACATTATTGGGGTGGCTGCTTTAGGTCAACAAATCGGAACAGGGCCTCGATCGTCAATCCGTGAAACGCCGTCGCTCGGCAAGGCGACAGTGAAATGATGTCCTCTATCTGGGAAAGCCTTGATGAGTCTCAGAGCCTCCTCTTTTCTTAGAGGTTACTGGGGTTGCTGAGCAGGTTAGTACAGTGTCAGGGGCTGCCAACATCGATATCCTGAGATTCAATCCGGATTTTAGCCACCGTTCATTAAACCGCGGTCTCATGTATAGTGAGTTGGTTGTGTCAGTAAACAACGACTGCACGCACAAAAGACATATCTGCTGTTTCACCGACACATTACAACTTTGAGAATTCACGATCTTGGTCCGATTGCCGCATGACAAACATTTTTGTTGCAGGGCACTGAAACATCATTTTCAGGACTCTTCTTTATTTTTGTAATGATGAAGAAAAAAGCCAACCATTGAGGTTGAGTGTCGACTGCGCGTTCTACCAGAGCAAAGGAAGATGTGAAGTGCGGTGCTATTTCTAGCAGTCACAGTCACGACGTCTTAAGATCGAACTGAAACCATTTCATTTTTCTATTCGTCGTGCGCAGGTGAGCCGACATCATCGCCCCCATCCCACACGACGGACGCACGGACGCCCTCTCCCACGGGCAACGCGAGCGCGACCTCCGACCCCACCACCACCGCCGCCGCAAGGGGGCGGCCGCCGTGGCATCTTCGCCCGCGGGTGGCCCCGCTCTTCCCCGTGCCGGGAGCGGCCGGTTCCGCGTGGGCGTGCGGAGGCCCCGCCGGCGTCGGCTCCAGCCTGGCGTACGGCCTGGGCGCCTGCTTCGCCCTGCTCGCGCTGCTCTCCCTGGCGGCGCTCGCCCTCTCCCCGGGCGCCCGACACTTCCCGGCGGCGCGCGTCCACTTCGCCGTGTCGAGCGGCGCGGCGCTGCTGCTGTCCTCGCTCAGGGCCGCGTCGCTGCTCTGGCTTCAGAGCGAGCGATCGCCGCCGCCGCCGCTGCTGCTGCTGCACGACGCGGCGCTGCCGTGCCCCGGCTCGGCGCTCGCCGCGCTCTTCCTGGCGATGCTGGCGGCGTCTCGCATGCGAGTGCCCCTGCTGCGCGGGACGCCCGGGCCCCTCGCGCTGCTCGCCGCGGTGCTCGCTCACTTCGCCCTCTCGCTGGCCGCCGCCGCCGCCGCGGGGCTCACGGAGGCGGCGACGGCGGCGGGGCCGACCGCCGCCACGGTGACGCCGTCGCCGCCGCCTCCGCGCTTCCAGAGACGCGGCGAGCCGCCCGCACCGTCGGCGGAGACCGGCGGCGGCCTCGGGCCGTCCCTGCTCATGGTCAGCCGGGCGCTGTCGGCCGCGTGGGGCCTGGCGCTGTCGCTCGCGTACGTCGCGGCCTTCCCCGGCCTCCGGCGCGCCATGAGCTGCCGGCGCAAGGAGCTGCAGGCCGCCAGCCTGTGCAAGACCAAGCTGTACGGCCTGGCGCTCCACGGCGGCCCCGCGGGCGGCGGCCTGCAGGCGTCCGGCGCCGTGGTGCTGCTCGTGGCCGCGGTGGCCGCGCCGTACTTCTGCCTCTGCTTCTACGCCGCCATCAGCTCACAGGGGCTCGCTCTCTGGGCCGGCGACGACGACGAGGAGGGCGACGAGGGTTTGGCGATGGCGCGGCGCGACGCTCTCCTCATTTGCCTGCGGCTGGGCGAGCTCGCGCTCTGCCTTGCCGCGAGCGGACTGGCGCTCTACCTCCGCCTGCTGCACGTGCGCTGGCGCGACGTGGCCCCGCGTCGCTTCTTGGACAGCGGCGTTCGCTTGCCTCCCTCGGCGCCGCGGCACCAGCAGCACGGGGCGTCCCGCAACGGCGATGTCGGCGTCGGCAACGGCGGCCTCCTCCAGGTCCACCCGGAGCTGCTGGACATGATCGACCTCAAGGGCAGCGTCTCCAGCAGCTGCCGCTCGATGGAGCGCAGAGACAATGGCGGCGGCTGCCTCCAGGACAACGCATCGGTGTCCGAGTCCTTCATCTGCGTGCGGATTTCCGAAGGCAGCGGCGGCGTCGGTGATGAGCAGAGCGGCGCCGGGGGTGGCAGACAGCGGTCGACCAACAGCAGGCACCCTGCCCACGTGGGGGTGGTGGGCAACGGGCACGGCAGGCGGGGAAAGACGGGCGGCAAGGCGGAGGCGCGGAGGCGGGAGGCGCAACGCGACGGAGAGTCGTGCGCGGGAGACGACCACCCCGACTTCCCCATGCACCTGTCGTGGAGCGAGACCCTGCCCAGCTGCTCGCGGCTCAGGCAGGCCGAGGCGTCGTACCTGCCCGGTGCTTGCAGCAGCGACGACTCGTCGCTCATGCTGCTGGGATCCAGTAGCCCGGACTCGAGCAGCGAGAGGAAGCGGCAGGGCAGTAGCTACGGGCAGCGGCAGCAGCATCAGCAGCAGCAGCATCAGCAGCAGCAGCAACAGCAGCAGCATCATCAGCAGCAGCAGCAACAACAGCAGCAGCAGCGGCAGCAAGGCCACTACTCACCAGCCTGGTCGGCTCCGCAATACGACAGCGAGGCGTCGGCTAGATCCATGGGCGGCTTCCGATGGGCCGATGCCGATCCGGAAATTCAGGATGAGTTTCTCCAAGTGTGCCGGGATATTGACCGTCTCTCAGATAGCATCCCCATGTGACGGCTCCTCTCGGCTGTTAAACGAGTGTCGAAGCTTATAGGGTTCGTGACCTGAATATTGTGCACATGGTTTTATCCGGTGTGTAACAGACAACCATCGACGAGAGTGGATGTTAGGTTATTCACTACTTTTAAAAGGGGCTTTGGCTGCATACCATTTAATCACCAGCCATAATCCTCTGCTGGATGAAGGCCTCCCCAAGCAAATGCCATCTCTCATGATCCTGCAACGTAATATTTCAGCAAGCACTTACACACGACCTTATTTGTCTACTTATTTAAATAGATTATCCAGCGGCACAACGTAAATTTGTTACGCTGCATTTTCCCCGGCATGCCCTAACTGCCCGAGCCGCGTTCATACCACCTGCTCGCCCCCCAAACGTACAGACATGAGCATTTCGGCAAGACTTAAAGACGTAGCTGTTTGTTGATGTTTCGCCCCCACTGAGTCTTAGACAGGGAATTCCAACAGCTATAAAAATAAAACATCGTCGAAGACTGGGCTCCGTCAATATCCTTTTGAACGTTATAAATCAAACGCAGGGATCGTCGCTCTACGAAGGGGGTTGGGGGGGGGGGCAAAAGAAGGCCCTCGGTCATTTAGGTCATTTTGAAGAAAGCCAGGCCACCTAACAGGACAGCGGTGAAGCAGAAACAACCAGGGACAGCTCGCCTCTGCATGAACCAGATGAAACGCGGATATTTTTTGCTTAATTTTAGAGATAACTTATATTGAAAATTAAATCCTAGGACACATTATGATGCAAAACATTAACAATTTCTGGGATGCTGAAAAATCTGTACGGATTTTGTCATTTGGAACAAAGGCTCTCATTTTCATGAGACAATTGTCTTTATAACGATATTACATATTTCTCAGCAAGGTACAGCAGTGACGCTTCTTTATTAAATTACAATCTGTATTCTCGAACACAATTCTTGGAGAAACAGTAAAGCTCTTGTTCCTGTTGAACTCAAATTGGCCAGCCGGACTGGCGGATTTCACTTCATTTCCTGTTTTTGTGATGAAAGATCGTGTATGCAGATATTCCATCGGTTGGCTGACCAGTGGAATACGATTCTCATCGCTGTTATATCTGAAAAAAATGGGCCTTGTCAAGACCGACTGAAGAAGAATTTGCGCTGTGCAACGAGAAATATTCCGATAATTAATATTATTGGTGCTTGTTATTTAAATAACTCAACTCCCCCGACCCATGGATCTCGTCGACTGAAAAACACTGCTGCAGACTGTGCATATCTCCAAATGTTGGAGATTTACGAGAAAGCTTTCCACTATTTATGGATTACACAAACACGCATATTGACTGTGGGGCGTTTCCCCCCCCCCCTCCACGTCATGTGTCAAGATATGTTGTGATTGTTTAAACGTGTACGTTGAACATAGACATTGTTAAAAGACCCCCCCCCCACCCCCGATTTTTGTCGACATGATACACTGCCACTTCTTACAAGTTGCGTGTGAGCGTTGTGTCTGCCATGACCTCTGACCGGATGAAGACTTAACCGTTAGTCCTCGTCTTTACTACCCCGTCCCATTGCTTGTGCTGATTTCAGATATGAGCATGGTGCCACCATTACTTCCCTGAATAGGGAACGTCTTCTGCAATTATGTTGGTTTGTGACAACATCCCGGCGGACCAAAATGAGCCAAAGCATTATTTGTATTCCTCTACTACCAAGGCCTTGAAGACACGGTGCCATTTTGCACTACCTCAATATTGCAGCATTCACTGCACACCACACACGTACACCAGCTACTATTTTAGGGCTGAGTTGACCGAAGGAAGGTCCAGGGCTGGTATAGATTCCATATGCCGCTGATGTTGTCGATGGCTGGTAAGTGAACCCAGATGGCTGGGTTCATAGTGCAGTGCATGAACCACTGCCAGGTGGTGCTGCAGTGCGAGTGCTTTGCTCCGAGAGGTGAATGGGCAGCTCATAGCTCCGAGCTATCACCACCGAGAACCTGGGTTCAAACCCAGGCAACCGCCTGTGATTAAATGGGTTCTCGAATGTAGCGAGTTGACAAGTCTCAACCCAGTCACCAAATGACTGCAACCCCCCCCCCCCCCCCCCCAATAAATATGGTTCCGCACTTTGCCAAGCAACAGTTTTACTGTTGCATGATTGTCACGTGACCAATATTAAGGGTGGGTGGGAAAGTGCTGCCCCAACTGTGTGGACCAGAGGTCACCTGACGTGTTCTCAGTATTGGTTCTGTAATAGCCTCTTCTGCGGGCCGTTCTCTAACAAGGGGAGATGTACTTCCTTGCGAGAGTTCTGAAAAGATGTTTCATCTCATGACACCGGTATCACAACCGGCTAAACATTGAGGGGCAATGGGGGGTGGCGGATGCTGAGTAAACGTTTCAAAATTACTTAATTTTTTTTCACAATTGTAGAAATTGTTCATTCAAATCCCACCATCCGTCTGGAGTCAATAAAATAAGTACTGGAAGTTCACAGTGATTTGTTCTCTCACAGGAATGTGGATATCCCGCTATTGCCTCAAGGCTGCCAACTGAGAAGCACCCAAGCGCTTGTTACAGCAGACAATTTGGAGATTAGACCCCGGTGCCTAACCCACACCTCCTTTATAATCCGAGCCTATGGGGCACATAATGGCAACTCATGTGAACGAGTCAAAACTTGCACTAGCTGCCCAATTAGGGCTGAAGAGCATGAATACACAATATATGTGTGCCCATCAATTAATCACAGTGTGCTCATCAATCAAATTGCACCATTGAAAATGTAAACATTGGTGTGACTGGTATTCACGAAACCACAAGCATGCTCTTTCACGAGGAATTCATAGTTTAACATGCTAAGAGGCACCTTTTATACTTTTTGAAAGGACAGAAAACACACTACAATACTGCAGCAGGGTATATGCAAGCGATATCTCAACTCAAATACACAACTTAGCACAGAGACCTAAGCTAAGTCGTCTATCAATTGGCCATAATTAGCCATTTGAAGGAAAATCCACGACTATAGCTTTGAGTGGGTAACAGATTAGCACAGTTGGCTATGTACGGTGCGAAAGAAGTTCAACGTACATACGCTCAAACCTAATATTTTCATCATTTTCTCCCTTGTGATTCGCTGAATTATTCTGGATCACGATACTAGAATCCAGTGGCTGCAGAGTTTACGTAAAGCTAATCACAACATATACGAATGAAAATGTATCTAACACGCACAATATATTTTAATTGATGCGTCATTACATGCCAACTCAGACCTCAGCGATGCCTTGCTTTGTGAGCAACTCAGACTTTTAAATTGCCAATAACAAATGCTTATTTGCCTCTTGGCTACAGTGAACAATGTAAATTTATTTAACGACATATGCTCAGCATTTTGACTCATTTCTGCTTTTTTCTTAACATGGCACAGGGGGAAAAAACCGGACACGGCCCACAACAATCGTCTTGCGCATTTCGCTTTTCTTAATATTGAGGATAATACTGGATGCTGTAGCCAGTTGAGTGTTTTTCTTAATATCGAGTGTTTGAAGTCGGTGTGTTGTGGACAGTACTGGATGTTCGTGATAATTGAGTTTGTATCTGAGTGTACTTTGTGTTACGTGTGGAAAATAAATGCTGTAAATGAATACAAATCAAATAATGGTTTTATTTAACGCACAGCCTTGTAAACGGGATTCATGTTACCGACTTATAAGAGCGCTGACTTTATGCGGTATTGTCAACATACAAAATGTACCCAAACACTCCACAGGTCCGTGATCAACTCCATGAGGGTCATGGTGAACAAAACACATTTTATTAACACGTCTACATGACATGTATCTACATTGTGTACACAGTCCGAGTGAATTGAAGTTTCCCTAGACCAATGACATAAAGACCAATACAAACCTCAAGGGACATTCAGGATATTGCACAAGCATCATAGAAGGAGCCTCCTCCTCGCACTACGTAGATTCAACGTGGCAACACTGATGCCAGTGTGCTGTGACTTCATTATCAAACAACCTGCACAGGATACATCATCATTGTCAATTACATAGGCTCGGCCTATTAGAGATGGCACGGAGCTTTCTTTTACATTAGCCGTATGCAGCTCAATACCGGTTGACCAAAAAACTATCGCTTTTATGTAGGTGGCACGCTTGGTTTAATATGTCTCATAGTAATTACATTGCAGAATGTGGTGGTGTGGTTTCTGGAGTGTAACTCTTACCAGAAGGTGGATGTCAACTCAGCCAATCATCATCATTCTGGAGGTAAATAAAATACATAACCACTTCGCAGCAAGTCAGCAGTTGTCAACTTGTGAAGGGAATGGCTCCCACGATGGAAAACGGGGAATTTTCTCCCCTGGTTCAGACCTTTAGCAGGATGTGGCCCACTCTGCTGTTACTATTTTGAGCAAGGAAACAATTTAGTTAACGTTAGTGGGCATGTTACACGGCCCACTCTGCGCAAGCCAGTGGAAAAGTCAGGGAGATTGGTCGGCCATCACGGCACAATTGAGGCTTCAGCCTTCGTGCCGAGAGATGGTTCGGGTACTGCTTCCTTGCTGCCCTCGTTCGCTGTTCCTGGGCTGGGCACCGCAGCCTCCGCTGGCTGCCGATCGTGATCGTTGTCATCGTCGCCGTCCCCATTGTCATCTTTGCCGTCGTCGTCATCGTCGTCCTCATCCTCGTCGTCACCTCCTGCGACGTCTGGGTTCATCTCCTCCTTGGGCGGCTGCCAGTGGTATCCCGACGAGTGGCGGTATCCGTCCAGCGAGTCTAACTGCATCGCCTCGATGCCTGCGGGTGGGAGGGTGGGTGAGGGTGGTGCGATTGGGTCAGGGCCACTCATGCTGTAATCCAGTGTTCTTCACTCATTTTCCGAGGGGGGCCACTTTCGCCGATACGGCATCGGTGCTACAGCCGCCACACCGCCTGCAAAGGGGCGTTGTCACGTGTTGTGTATTGTCGGGGGCTGCACGTCAGGGGCCACACTAAAGGCCACCAGGGGCCGCACTAAAGGCCACTAGGGGCCGCACTAAAGGCCACCAGGGGCCGCACTAAAGGCCACCAGGGTCCGCACTAAAGGCCACCAGGGTCCGCACTAAACGCCACCAGGGGCCGCACTAAAGGCCACCAGGGGCTGCACTAAAGGCCACCAGGGGCCGCACTAAAGGCCACCAGGGGCCGCACTAAAGGCCACCAGGGGCCGCCAATGGCCCACGGGCCTTGCAATGAAGAACACTGCTGTAATGGTATTTGCGACTGCCTCCAGTACAGTAAAACTCCCCTTATCTGCATTGACATTGGGGGTGCTATTGGCAGACACCGTTATCTATCACTACCTGTGAAAATGACCCCATAATTCAACGTGGTTACCCGCGGATAAAAGCAAACGGAATGAATTTGCTGCCAGTTCTAGGTGACTGCTCTCTTCTTCGGAAAATCGTGGAAAATCGTGGATAGGATAAATGTAGTGCTTCTGGGAAACCACTCCTGGATGACTGTTATCCAGATATATGTGGATTAAAAAAATACATCGAGTTCTGTAAATCCACTGCTGGATGAAGGCCTCCCCCCCATGTTGTGTTGGTCATGGTGGTTGTTTGACATACTTCATCATGCTGATCAATTTAGGTTGGTGAAGCCGAAGAGCTCAGAATTAGTTCAGATATGACTCGTCACTGATATTAGCAGTGGCCTGGGAATCAAATTTGTGGCCACCGGGTTCATAATGCAGTGCGCTCCCCACTGCGCTATCATTAAAATGTGGTCCAGTTTTCTATCGCATGCCATGAGGTAATATGTAATGCTTGAAAACATTCAACTCACAAACTCAAACTCTTTGGTTCTTTGAGTAAAGTTTTCCTAAAGCAGCATTCTATTCTGATCTCCTATTTCAACAATTGATGCAGGTATACATCACCTCCCTTCTGTCCCAGGTCTGTTTCATGTCAGAGTGGGGAGCCAAAGGAGGCTGACGATACAACACACAACTACCTTGTTCCTTTGCGAACACGTGACGTTACCGGATAAATCCAAATTGTATCATTCGGTGCTATGACCTTGGACTGTCACATTCCCGGCACCGGTGAGTCAAGGCATAGTCGTGTCTGCCCTCCCTCACTCACTGCCGCCCCCTTTTTCTCACCAGAGATGGGCTCAGACGATTGCCTTTCGGATAGGAACATTCGATGCATGAGCAGCTTCTTGGCCGTGTGACATTGGTAGCTCAAGGCCGTGCCTTCCGACGCGTCCCCAGGACCTGTAAAACAAGAGAAGCAGCCATCATTGCTCACGGCTCAGCGACGCGTATCGCGACAGCTTCAACGCTCCTTTGGTACCAGGTTTTTGCGTAATGCCCAGACGTCACGTGAGTATGAATTCACCCATTGTCTAATTTAGGTAATGATGGATGCGTAAACTTTGTTTGTAACCAGGTGAGAATCCGTTGAGACAAGTGTGGCACAATATATCTCAACACATACAAAAGTAGTAACTGAACTGAAATCAATAAACGTGGAAAAAACATGTTGCAAAGTGCATTTAGAGAAATATGCATTGTCCACAACATATGCATAGAGTGTTAAAACAACTTAAGATTATACATTCAACAGAAATAAACGCAAAAGGTTCAGAGATCTGGCATAAAAATAGTCGGCCAAGCCACTTGGCCACCATCAAGAATAAGTCAAAGATTATGACAATTGTGGTATTTGCTGGAAAATGGTTTTGTGAATTTCCAAAACATTCACATTCGTGACTGCCAATGAATGATTGCCTGTGGAATGAAACTTGAGAGATGGCAGGAATGCCCAATAAATTGGTTTTCCCACAACTTGTCACGAAGCAAATAATTGTCCATGCTGGTAATTATTAAGGAGTTTAAAAATTCCAACTCCCACAATTCCATGAATTATCACGAGTCAGGGGTCCTAATTTGCTTCCAAAACTATTTTATTTTTGTTAAACGGAGGGGTGAAGCAGTGGCCGCTGGTGGCTACAGGGGTCACGTATACCCAACATACGAATCAAAACACATTCTCAAATACGCAATTTGATGCATGCATCGTGATCATAAAAAGCTAAATTCATCAGTGATCCTTGTGTCATTCCACACCTTCCTATTTTTTTAATGTTCATTGTATCTGCTGCTCTACCTGCATATGCATACATGTGTATATATTAGTGCTGGGTGATTACTATACTTGTTAATCGTGATCCAACTTTTGAAATGGAACACAATTCCCAAGAGGAATGTGGGATCGTTAAAGACTCCTGGATAGTCGATATTTTATATGGGGCATTGCCAAAGTGTACCATCTAAGAGGTGATCCTTGAAATTTCCACCAAGATTCCAATTAAATTTAAAAGAGACTCAGGAGTTTCCATTGAAAGGCATGGGAACTATATGCATGACTGCTAAACTGTCAAAGAATCCCCATTCCTTTTGATGGAAATGCCAACATCCCCATTAAAAATATAGTGGCGATTCCAAGAATTGCCACTATATGGTACCGTTAGAATCCCATTCAAGTAAAGGGAGATTTTACCTTAAGTATTATACACAAAATCACGATACCTCAAGTATTACTAATATAAAGTTATTTATTCCTATAGTAGCATGAGATGTATTACTCTATCACAGAGGCTGGGAAATGGCTGAGTTGATATAGCAGTAGGACTTTAAGTCATGAGTCTATGAGTTTAAATCCTGGTCAAGGTCGTATGTATGTATGTGCGTTGAACTTATTTATCACCGTACGCAGCCAACCGTGCTAATCGGAGGTGCGGGTCAACCTCGTTTGTTGGAAGTCAAAGTGGTTGTCCTTGGGTGGAATAGACTGACCTCGGTCAACGAAATGTGGGAATTGTCACGAATAGCCGAGGACCATCAACTGACAAGAACACCAGCCAATGCTTGAGTACAACAGCGATATTATGACTGACCATACCAGGACCTGAGAGCAAACGACGCTACTTTAGGCAATGTTAATACAGAAATGCCAATCAGTCAATCCGTTTTGCAACACTAACCTGAAGTGGCGTTTTCTTTGAATAACACGCACGTCCCAAGTGCATCTGTAAGCAAGTGCAAAAGTACAGGACACAAAATTACAAACGTGTTTTTATAACAAAAAAAAACCAAGCTCAAGCCAGACTCACATTTGAACATGCCACAAATATCACAAATTTTGACGTATGTAGCATTTAAATGTAACCACATCTGAAGACACTGCACACAAACAGTTGGCATACCCTTTCATAGAGTGGAAGCCAGTCACAAGCAGAGGAACAAAGGCAGTTGTTCAGCCTGGACTGGAACTAAGTCAGGGAGTCGACAGCATGGATACCTCTCAAGGAAACCACACAACCAGCAATGTTGTTCATTACCTTCGTATCGACCAGCAAAGACGCAACCACCCAGTTGCATGATGGGTTCATCCGTGTCCACTCCCTGCAGGCAGTGTGGACGTGAGAATGGACGACATTAAAGCTGGGTTAAGGCAGAGCTTTCCAAGACTTCCACCTCTTGAAATTGACTACGATCCAACTTCCATGTTCACCAGCCTTCTCCATTCAAATGGGGACAATTGCATCGCCCAAAAATTTGCATGGCATTCGATTGTTGGTAAATATTGAGATCTGGTTCACTAATAAGCAACAGTGCAACAGGTTCATTTTCAGTGACTAAATGACCATGAATGGGCATAATCTCATCAGAAAATAGAGGATAAGCAGGGCTGAGCCTGGGAGACTACCTGAGTATACGAGGTATTGTAGGCTAGGAATACAATACTGCAAGATGACAGTACAGCAATCAATTATTGGATCTCAGTAGAGCTTTAAGTGTTAGCTCATGACATGCATGGGTTTCCTCCAGGAATTCTGGTATACTTCCAATTGTCAAACACCGCCTAATGAAATTTGATCAGCATTGCAATGCAGAACCCTCCTGAGTGAGTCTTGAGACTCAGCAAGGCTTCCTTGGTGAAGTGCATCATCATCATTGTAACCACAACACATTAAAACCAGTTATGATCACCAACTATAAAGCTGCTTTCTTCTGAGATCTAAATAGGGGGATGTAACATCAATAATGTATAGCCCTTTGCAAATCCACTGCTAATTAAGGGCTTCCCATGCTGTGTTGGTCATGGTGGGTTGTTGGCTCAAACTTCAACATGCGTGTTGGTGAAGAGGGGCCAGAACCGGTTCATATATCACTGGCCACTGACATTCGCCATGGCTGGCTTCATAGCACAATGTGCTATAACCAGTGCCATCGTTACCCTTATAGGGAGATATTATTCCTCTATTTAAGGAACGAAACAGGAGGATTCCTACACAAATGTGGCTGTCCACCTGATGATGCTAGTTGTAATTACTGGCAAAACGTCATACTCTGTAAATATTGTGGATTTGCTCTCCAACACACAGGTGTGCTGCACTAGTAACGATTTGGCATGTTCTGTTTATGTAACAAAGCTTACTAATTGGCTGTGGAATGAAAAATGACACATTTATATTTACGCATCTAACCCAAACAACTTGCATTACGGCGATATTATTACACACATTATACATGATGTGTGGATAATTGAGTTGTATCGTAAGACAAAATCGGGGGTGGGGGAAGAGATGGATGAGAGCGTGAGGGGACTTCATTCACACCAGCTTACTTTTTGTTAATTATTGCACGTAAACTTTCATTCATTCATTTGTGGAATGTATACAGCTAATTACACGCAAAGGAGACATTAGATGTTACAGTATAAGTGTTTGGCATGCGTGCAGACGTTAATCCCTTGGTTGCAAATTAAATGTGTTCGGTCGATGTCAAACTAAACCACAAATCAGTTTTGGCTGGCAATGCAGAGCTTGTATCACATAGCACATCATCCACGGGTCAAGTGGAAAAATTTAAATGAAATATTACAACCTAGCAGAGAGCAAAAAAAAATCAAAGCTCTGCTAAGCATCACAGCATGCAATGGAATTCCAGGCACTCACTTTATACACACATTCAGCTTGGAACCTTTACAGACGAAGAGCATTGCTTTGGGAATTGTTTAACGTGCCGAGGTATTTTTTTTATCCTGTTCAACAATTTTGCCTCTTGTTGGGACAATAATACTGCAGCAGAACATATTTTTTTTATCATGACACAACAAAACATTCCAGTTCATCTTAAAGACAATTAGAATACATCGGTTTGAGAGTTGAAGGCCAGCCATGATTTGAAAGCTCACCGTTCTCTTCGCGGTTGATCAAATCGAAATTACTTTGCGGGAAAATTTTGATTGAAAGCTTTCGTGACTGCAGGGATTCATATTCTTGGTTCTTTCGGTAAAGTCACGTAGAAGGGAAACAATAAAATAATAAAAATATAAAACAATAAAATTCTCATTTTTATTATTTTATTGTTTCCCTTCTACGTGACTTCACCGAAAGAACCAAGAATACTTTACGGGAGTTGAATTTTGCGGTTATCATGCGGATAAACTAATGACCACGATAACAATGTGGAATTGCCTACACTGGCGAGGGACACGTGAACGTCGCTGGGCGGCGGTGGTGCACGCCAATAATCCACGATGTTGGAACCAAGGGTTGGTGGATCGGAAACAATTTTACGAAATATCCTTTTTATGGGCATCGAGTAGGTGCCTTACTCTGGTTTGCAGATAGAAGACACTATATACATATACTAAAGCAAGAACTAACATCCCCTATTACATCTGTATAGGATAAGAGTATTGCCCCCTCGCAAGTGTGGGTTTTCTCCGAGTGCTTTGGTTTCCTCCCATACATACACACACTCATTAATTGGCTGAAAAATCGTTATATATGCACCTCCGTGTGGATTGTGCAGCATTACGATATGCAAATTGCATGAATGATGCATTCTAAAAACATGCATCATCATTATTATTATGTCCACCCATCACTCATTTCAGTACAATGCTACCATAACTTGATATTCCCAAAAAATGGCACGCAATATATCAAGCAGAGCTAAAACATTAGGTAAGCGTAAACTCACGTAACCTCCACTGACCAGCATTTTAAAGCTGTTGTTGCACTTGGCCAGGAAATCCGAGTCGATGATGCCAGACAGCTCAACCACCACGTATTGCTCCTGGAACAAGATGAAAAGTGAACAAAACGAGCGTGAGCAGTGATCATGTTAACACCTATTGTTGGAATGAAATATTGCCAAATTAAAACCAACGACGCCTATGAAATAAGTTTTCATTTTAGGGCCACGGTGTACTTGAGGAATGTGTTGAGTTTTGTTTGTGTATTCGTACTCGCGCAGCACTGCCAACGCAGCAGCAGCGTGAACAGAGAATGTGTAATTCTGTTGTAACGTCGCCTAAATTGTACTACATCTAAACACATTCCTGCGGAGGGAGCTGGTAGGAATGGCGACGGGACTCGGCCAATGGCCAGGGTCAACGGCGGCGTGGTGTATTCCGCAAATATGCCCGACTGTGAGGGCGGGCACAAGCCGGCGTGAGGAGGTTAAATGTTGAGTTTTATAAGGGCACCACGTGGTGACCAGCCCCTCCACACCCAGCCCCACCCCTCTCACCCCCCACCCTGCCCCACCCTCCCCACCCAGCCCCACCCTCCCACCCCCCACCCAGCCCCACCCCTCCCCACCCAGCCCCACCCCTCCCAGCCCCACCCCTCTCCACCCAGCCCCACCCCTCCCATTTTTGGATGCACGACGGACGGACACAATAATCCCCTGTGGGCTGGTGGTGTAACCAGGAGGTTCCTACCAGTAACATTAGCTTCATACATACAAGAGAAGAACTCCAACAATCGTGTACGTTTGTTTGAACCCTAATGGGTAACACGATTTAGTAAAATATACTGCTCCACAACTGCAACAATCGAAAGCATATCTACCTTCACTCTCATACTTGTATTATTCAATTTTAATGTTACCAGGTAAGGCCCACTGAGCGATAGAGCTCTTTTTCAGAAGCGACCTGGCCACAGATGGTAGCTCAATGAAGTTGTTCATCGTGTGGAAATTTATAACAGCCAGATATTCCAAATGCATGTTTTTTTTTAAATGTGGAGGGATAACCTGGAGCAAAATCCCCACGACCACATGCAAACTGCAAATATACAGGGGTCAGGATTGAACCTACCACCTCCTGCGTAGCAGGCGAGGTAGTTAACATCTCGCCACTTCATGTAGAGGTCTCACAACCCAGCCGCTCCGTCTCTTCCTCTCCAGGCTTAACTCAACTCCAGCTGCCATTCCACCCCTGTGCGTATCTGCTCAACTCACCACCGCCTTAACTGTGTTAACCGGCAGCCTCATGTCCGTCAGCCGATCTACACCCCACGTAACACCCAGGCACGGCGTTCGCTCCGCTGAGCGGTGCTAGCACCTTGATGCGGGAGTCTCATCCCCGCTGTAGCCCGTTGTGGTGACCACATCCTTTTGCCACACAGCCTCCCTCAATTCCTTTATACACGAGGAAATGTCTTCACGTGAATCGTATTCGTAGTCTGAACTGGAATGCATAAAGACACGTTCTCATTCTGCATTACGCGGAGGACGCAAGCACGTGGGCTGTGTTGGGGGCTGTCCGGTCGCTTTCGCCAGGGTGATTGAGCCGTGGCTGCCCGAACACTCGTTACTCGGTTTCACGTTTCACTCTTGTTATCTCACGAGGAGGTGCTCTTTAAAGGCAGACTCAAGAAAATAAACACATATATGCTTCGATAACGAGAACACACAAAAAAAACAACCTTCAAAGTTACGGTAAGGCGTTACAATGCAATAAATACCCAGAAGACATGCAAAGTTGGCCCAAAGTTGGCATGTGATTGGCCAAACGTTGGTTTCACGTTTGGCATTTGGTTGGCCCAACTATGGGATGTGGTTGACCCAAAGTTGGTTCGACGTTTCGTTTTCGCGCGCCCGGTGACGCCACGGGCACGTCCGCGCGTTCCACAGTCAATGTTGCAGTGACGTTATGAGAGCGCGACAATGAACTTTAAAAGTTGTTGTTTAACTTGACGTGTCGATCGCGTTAACTACGACGAGTCAGGATTTTGAATCCTCCAGCGCCAATTGCCGTGTGTCGGCTGACTGAGATGGCTGGTGGATGCACCGGGGTGTGCCCCCCCCCACCTACTGCGCCAACATGCTGCGTTTAAGTCGTCCGACGCTCCGCTCATTGTTGTGAGCGTCGCTCCTCTGCCCTCCGTTGCTGCTGGGGGGGGGGGGGGCGAGACTGCCCATTAACTCCCCAGTAGCAGCAATCTTCAGAAGTCTCGTCCACAGACAACAAAACTTAAGACAACAAAAACACGGTAGCAGTGAACGAGTGGCGCCACGTGCCCAGCGTCTCACCACCTCCAGTCTAAAGACTCTGATCTTCACCAGCTCCAGATCCTCACTACCTCCAGATCCTCACCACCTCCAGATCCTCACCACCTCCAGTCTAAGACTCAGATCCTCACTACCTCCAGATCCTCACCACCTCCAGATCCTCACCACCTCCAGATCCTCACCACCTCCAGATCCTCACCACCTCCAGATCCTCACCACCTCCAGTCTAAGGTTCTGATCCTCACCACCTCCAGATCCTCACCACCTCCAGATCCTCACTACCTCCAGATCCTCACCACCTCCAGATCCTCACCACCTCCAGTCTAAGACTCAGATCCTCACCACCTCTAGATCCTCACCACCTCCAAATCCTCACCACCTCCAGATCCTCACTACCTCCAGATCCTCACCACCTCCAGATCCTCACCACCTCCAGGTCCTCACAACCTCCAGTCTAAGACTCAGATCCTCACCACCTCCAGATCCTCACCACCTACAGATCCTCACCTCCTCCAGTCTAAGACAGATCCTCACCACCTCCAGACCCTCACCACCTCCAGACCCTCACCTCCTCCAGTCTAAGACAGATCCTCACCACCTCCAGACCCTCACCACCTCCAGATCCTCACCTCATCCAGTCTAAGACAGATCCTCACCACCTGCAGATCCTCACCACCTCAAGATCCTCACCACCTCCAGATCCTCACCACCTCCAGACCCTCACCACCTCCAGATCCTCACCTCCTCCAGTCTAAGACAGATCCTCACCACCTTCAGATCCTCACCACCTCCAGATCCTCACTACCTCCAGATCATCACTACCTCCAGATCCTCACCACCTCCAGATCCTCACCACCTCCAGATCCTCACCGCCTCCAGATCCTCACCACCTCCAGATCCTCACCACCTCCAGATCCTCACTACCTCCAGATCCTCACCACCTCCAGTCTAAGACTCAGATCCTAACTACCTCCAGATCCTCACCACCTCCAGATCCTCACCACCTCCAGATCCTCACCACCTCCAGATCCTCACCACCTCCAGTCTAAGGTTCTGATCCTCACCACCTCCAGATTCTCACCACCTCCAGTCTAAGGTTCTGATCCTCACCACCTCCAGATCCTCACCACCTCCAGATCCTCACTACCTCCAGATCCTCACCACCTCCAGATCCTCACCACCTCCAGTCTAAGACTCAGATCCTCACCACCTCCAGATCCTCACCACCTCCAGATCCTCACAACCTCCAGATCCTCACTACCTCCAGATCCTCACCACCTCCAGATCCTCACCACCTCCAGATCCTCACCACCTCCAGTCTAAGACTCAGATCCTCACCACCTCCAGATCCTCACCACCTCCAGATCCTCACCGCCTCCAGATCCTCACCACCTCCAGTCTAAGACCCAGATCCTCACCACCTCCAGATCCTCACCACCTCCAGATCCTCACCACCTCCAGATACGCACCTCCTCCAGTCTAAGACAGATCCTCACCACCTCCAGACCCTCACCACCTCCAGACCCTCACCTCCTCCAGTCTAAGACAGATCCTCACCACCTCCAGACCCTCACCACCTCCAGATCCTCACCTCCTCCAGTCTAAGACAGATCCTCACCACCTCCAGATCCTCACCACCTACAGATCCTCACCACCTCCAGATCCTCACCACCTCCAGATCCTCACCACCTCCAGACCCTCACCACCTCCAGATCCTCACCTCCTCCAGTCTAAGACAGATCCTCACCACCTTCAGATCCTCACCACCTCCAGATCCTCACTACCTCCAGATCCTCACTACCTCCAGATCCTCACCACCTCCAGATCCTCACCACCTCCAGATCCTCACCACCTCCAGATCCTCACTACCCCCAGATCCTCACCACCTCCAGATCCTCACTACCTCCAGATCCTCACCACCTCCAGCTCCTCACCTCCTCCAGTCCAAGGTTCTGATCCTCACCACCTCCAGATCCTCACCACCTCCAGATCCTCACCTCCTCCAGTCTAAAGACAGATCCTCACCACCTCCAGATCCACACCACCTCCAGACCCTCACCACCTCCAGATCCTCACCACCTCCAGATCCTCACCACCTCCAGATCCTCACCACCTCCAGATCCTCACCACCTCCAGATCCTCACCACCTCCAGTCTAAGGTTCTGATCCTCACCACCTCCAGATCCTCACCACCTCCAGATCCTCATTACCTCCAGATCCTCACCACCTCCAGTCTAAGACTCAGATCCTCACCACCTCCAGATCCTCACCACCTCCAGATCCTCACCACCTCCAGATCCTCACTACCTCCAGATCCTCACCACCTCCAGATCCTCACCACCTCCAGTCTAAGACTCAGATCCTCACCACCTCCAGATCCTCAAAACCTCCAGATCCTCACCACCTCCAGATCCTCACCACCTCCAGATCCTCACCACCTCCAGATCCTCACCAACTGCAGATCCTCACCTCCTCCAGTCTACGACAGATCCTCCCCACCTCCAGACCCTCACCACCGCCAGACCCTCACCTCCTCCAGTCTGAGACAGATCCTCACCACCTCCAGAACCTCACCACCTCCAGATCCTCACCTCCTCCAGTCTAAGACAGATCCTCACCACCTCCAGATCCTCACCACCTCCAGATCCTCACCAACTCCAGATCCTCACCACCTCCAGACCCTCACCACCTCCAGATCCTCACCTACCTCCAGTCTAAGACAGATCCTCACCACCACCAGATCCTCACCACCTCCAGATGCTCACTACCTCCAGATCCTCACTACCTCCAGATCCTCACCACCTCCAGACCCTCACCACCCCCAGATCCTCACCTCCTCCAGTCTAAGACAGATCCTCACCACCTTCAGATCCTCACCACCTCCAGATCCTCACCACCTCCAGACCCTCACCACCTCCAGATCCTCACCACCTCCAGATCCTCACCACCTCCAGATCCTCACTACCTCCAGATCCTCACCACCTCCAGATCCTCACCACCTCCAGTCTAAGACTCAGATCCTCACCACCTCCAGATCCTCAAAACCTCCAGATCCTCACCACCTCCAGATCCTCACCACCTCCAGATCCTCACCACCTCCAGATCCTCACCAACTCCAGATCCTCACCTCCTCCAGTCTACGACAGATCCTCCCCACCTCCAGACCCT
This sequence comes from Petromyzon marinus, assembly GCF_048934315.1. Classification (NCBI taxonomy): domain Eukaryota; kingdom Metazoa; phylum Chordata; class Hyperoartia; order Petromyzontiformes; family Petromyzontidae; genus Petromyzon; species Petromyzon marinus. The sequence goes on from NC_133680.1 coordinate 9,335,878, forward strand.
CACCACCGCCAGACCCTCACCTCCTCCAGTCTAAGACAGATCCTCACCACCTCCAGACCCTCACCACCTCCAGATCCTCACCTCCTCCAGTCTAAGACAGATCCTCACCACCTCCAGATCCTCACCACCTCCAGATCCTCACCAACTCCAGATCCTCACCACCTCCAGACCCTCACCACCTCCAGATCCTCACCTCCTCCAGTCTAAGACAGATCCTCACCACCTCCAGATCCTCACCACCTCCAGATCCTCACTACCTCCAGATCCTCACTACCTCCAGATCCTCACCACCTCCAGATCCTCACCACCTCCAGATCCTCACCGCCTCCAGATCCTCACCACCTCCAGATCCTCACCACCTCCAGATCCTCAATACCTCCAGATCCTCACCACCTCCAGATCCTCACTACCTCCAGATCCTCACTACCTCCAGATCCTGACCACCTCCAGATCCTCACCTCCTCCAGTCTAAGGTTCTGATCCTCACCACCTGCAGATCCTTACCACCTCCAGATCCTCACCTCCTCCAGTCTAAAGACAGATCCTCACCACCTCCAGATCCTCACCACCTCCAGACCCTCACCACCTCCAGATCCTCACCACCTCCAGATCCTCACCACCTCCAGATCCTCACCAGCTCCAGATCCTCATCACCTCCAGATCCTCACTACCTCCAGATCCTCACCACCTCCAGATCCTCACCACCTCCAGATCCTCACCACCTCCAGATCCTGACCACCTCCAGATCCTCACCACCTTCAGATCCTCACCACCTCCAGATCCTCACCACCTCCAGATCCTCACCACCTCCAGTCTAAGGTTCTGATCCTCACCACCTCCAGATCCTCACCACCTCCAGATCCTCACCACCTCCAGATACTCACCACCTCCAGTCTAAGGTTCAGATCCTCACCACCTCCAGATCCTCACCACCTCACCACCTCCAGTCTAAGGTTCAGATCCTCACCACCTCCAGATCTTCACCACCTCCAGATCCTCACCACCTCCAGTCTAAGACTCAGATCCTCACCACCTCCAGATCCTCACAACCTCCAGATCCTCACCACCTCCAGATCCTCACCACCTCCAGTCTAAGACTCAGATCCTCACCACCTCCAGATCCTCACCACCTCCAGATCCTCACCACCTCCAGATCCTCACCACCTCCATTCTAAGGTTCTGATCTTCACCACCTCCAGATCCTCACTATCTCCAGATCCTCACCACCTCCATTCTAAGGTTCTGATCCTCACCACCTCCAGATCCTCACCACCTCCAGATCCTCACCACCTCCAGTCTAAGACTCAGATCCTCACCACCTCCAGATCCTCACCACCTCCAGATCCTCACCACCTCCAGATCCGCACCTCCTCCAGTCTAAGACAGATCCTCACCACCTCCAGACCCTCACCACCTCCAGACCCTCACCTCCTCCCGTCTAAGACAGATCCTCACCACCTCCAGACCCTCACCACCTCCAGATCCTCACCTCCTCCAGTCTAAGACAGATCCTCACCACCTCCAGATCCTCACCACCTCCAGATCCTCACCACCTCCAGATCCTCACCAACTGCAGATCCTCACCTCCTCCAGTCTACGACAGATCCTCACCACCTTCAGATCCTCACCACCTCCAGATCCTCACCACCTCCAGACCCTCACCACCTCCAGATCCTCACCACCTCCAGATCCTCACCACCTCCAGATCCTCACCACCTCCAGATCCTCACCACCTCCAGATCCTCACCACCTCCAGTCTAAGACTCAGATCCTCACCACCTCCAGATCCGCAAAACCTCCAGATCCTCACCACCTCCAGATCCTCACCACCTCCAGATCCTCACCACCTCCAGATCCTCACCAACTCCAGATCCTCACCTCCTCCAGTCTACGACAGATCCTCCCCACCTCCAGACCCTCACCACCGCCAGACCCTCACCTCCTCCAGTCTAAGACAGATCCTCACCACCTCCAGACCCTCACCACCTCCAGATCCTCACCTCCTCCAGTCTAAGACAGATCCTCACCACCTCCAGATCCTCACCACCTCCAGATCCTCACCAACTCCAGATCCTCACCACCTCCAGACCCTCACCACCTCCAGATCCTCACCTCCTCCAGTCTAAGACAGATCCTCACCACCTCCAGATCTTCACCACCTCCAGATCCTCACTACCTCCAGATCCTCACTACCTCCAGATCCTCACCACCTCCAGATCCTCACCACCTCCAGATCCTCACCGCCTCCAGATCCTCACCGCCTCCAGATCCTCACCAACTCCAGATCCTCACCACCTCCAGATCCTCAATACCTCCAGATCCTCACCACCTCCAGATCCTCACTACCTCCAGATCCTCACTACCTCCAGATCCTGACCACCTCCAGATCCTCACCTCCTCCAGTCTAAGGTTCTGATCCTCACCACCTGCAGATCCTTACCACCTCCAGATCCTCACCTCCTCCAGTCTAAAGACAGATCCTCACCACCTCCAGATCCTCACCACCTCCAGACCCTCACCACCTCCAGATCCTCACCACCTCCAGATCCTCACCACCTCCAGATCCTCACCAGCTCCAGATCCTCATCACCTCCAGATCCTCACTACCTCCAGATCCTCACCACCTCCAGATCCTCACCACCTCCAGATCCTCACCACCTCCAGATCCTGACCACCTCCAGATCCTCACCACCTTCAGATCCTCACCACCTCCAGATCCTCACCACCTCCAGATCCTCACCACCTCCAGTCTAAGGTTCTGATCCTCACCACCTCCAGATCCTCACCACCTCCAGATCCTCACCACCTCCAGATACTCACCACCTCCAGTCTAAGGTTCAGATCCTCACCACCTCCAGATCCTCACCACCTCACCACCTCCAGTCTAAGGTTCAGATCCTCACCACCTCCAGATCTTCACCACCTCCAGATCCTCACCACCTCCAGTCTAAGACTCAGATCCTCACCACCTCCAGATCCTCACAACCTCCAGATCCTCACCACCTCCAGATCCTCACCACCTCCAGTCTAAGACTCAGATCCTCACCACCTCCAGATCCTCACCACCTCCAGATCCTCACCACCTCCAGATCCTCACCACCTCCATTCTAAGGTTCTGATCTTCACCACCTCCAGATCCTCACTATCTCCAGATCCTCACCACCTCCATTCTAAGGTTCTGATCCTCACCACCTCCAGATCCTCACCACCTCCAGATCCTCACCACCTCCAGTCTAAGACTCAGATCCTCACCACCTCCAGATCCTCACCACCTCCAGATCCTCACCACCTCCAGATCCGCACCTCCTCCAGTCTAAGACAGATCCTCACCACCTCCAGACCCTCACCACCTCCAGACCCTCACCTCCTCCCATCTAAGACAGATCCTCACCACCTCCAGACCCTCACCACCTCCAGATCCTCACCTCCTCCAGTCTAAGACAGATCCTCACCACCTCCAGATCCTCACCACCTCCAGATCCTCACCACCTCCAGATCCTCACCAACTGCAGATCCTCACCTCCTCCAGTCTACGACAGATCCTCCCCACCTCCAGACCCTCACCACCGCCAGACCCTCACCTCCTCCAGTCTAAGACAGATCCTCACCACCTCCAGAACCTCACCACCTCCAGATCCTCACCTCCTCCAGTCTAAGACAGATCCTCACCACCTCCAGATCCTCACCACCTCCAGATCCTCACCAACTCCAGATCCTCACCACCTCCAGACCCTCACCACCTCCAGATCCTCACCTCCTCCAGTCTAAGACAGATCCTCACCACCTCCAGATCCTCACCACCTCCAGATGCTCACTACCTCCAGATCCTCACTACCTCCAGATCCTCACCACCTCCAGACCATCACCACCCCCAGATCCTCACCTCCTCCAGTCTAAGACAGATCCTCACCACCTTCAGATCCTCACCACCTCCAGATCCTCACCACCTCCAGACCCTCACCACCTCCAGATCCTCACCACCTCCAGATCCTCACCACCTCCAGATCCTCACCACCTCCAGATCCTCACTACCTCCAGATCCTCACCACCTCCAGATTCTCACCACCTCCAGTCTAAGACTCAGATCCTCACCACCTCCAGATCCTCAAAACCTCCAGATCCTCACCACCTCCAGATCCTCACCACCTCCAGATCCTCACCACCTCCAGATCCTCACCAACTCCAGATCCTCACCTCCTCCAGTCTACGACAGATCCTCCCCACCTCCAGACCCTCACCACCGCCAGACCCTCACCTCCTCCAGTCTAAGACAGATCCTCACCACCTCCAGACCCTCACCACCTCCAGATCCTCACCTCCTCCAGTCTAAGACAGATCCTCACCACCTCCAGATCCTCACCACCTCCAGATCCTCACCAACTCCAGATCCTCACCACCTCCAGACCCTCACCACCTCCAGATCCTCACCTCCTCCAGTCTAAGACAGATCCTCACCACCTCCAGATCCTCACCACCTCCAGATCCTCACTACCTCCAGATCCTCACTACCTCCAGATCCTCACCACCTCCAGATCCTCACCACCTCCAGATCCTCACCGCCTCCAGATCCTCACCACCTCCAGATCCTCACCACCTCCAGATCCTCAATACCTCCAGATCCTCACCACCTCCAGATCCTCACTACCTCCAGATCCTCACTACCTCCAGATCCTGACCACCTCCAGATCCTCACCTCCTCCAGTCTAAGGTTCTGATCCTCACCACCTGCAGATCCTTACCACCTCCAGATCCTCACCTCCTCCAGTCTAAAGACAGATCCTCACCACCTCCAGATCCTCACCACCTCCAGACCCTCACCACCTCCAGATCCTCACCACCTCCAGATCCTCACCACCTCCAGATCCTCACCAGCTCCAGATCCTCATCACCTCCAGATCCTCACCACCTCCAGATCCTCACCACCTCCAGATCCTCACCACCTCCAGATCCTGACCACCTCTAGATCCTCACCACCTTCAGATCCTCACCACCTCCAGATCCTCACCACCTCCAGATCCTCACCACCTCCAGTCTAAGGTTCTGATCCTCACCACCTCCAGATCCTCACCACCTCCAGATCCTCACCACCTCCAGATACTCACCACCTCCAGTCTAAGGTTCAGATCCTCACCACCTCCAGATCCTCACCACCTCACCACCTCCAGTCTAAGGTTCAGATCCTCACCACCTCCAGATCTTCACCACCTCCAGATCCTCACCACCTCCAGTCTAAGACTCAGATCCTCACCACCTCCAGATCCTCACAACCTCCAGATCCTCACCACCTCCAGATCCTCACCACCTCCAGTCTAAGACTCAGATCCTCACCACCTCCAGATCCTCACCACCTCCAGATCCTCACCACCTCCAGATCCTCACCACCTCCATTCTAAGGTTCTGATCTTCACCACCTCCAGATCCTCACTATCTCCAGATCCTCACCACCTCCATTCTAAGGTTCTGATCCTCACCACCTCCAGATCCTCACCACCTCCAGATCCTAACCACCTCCAGTCTAAGACTCAGATCCTCACCACCTCCAGATCCTCACCACCTCCAGATCCTCACCACCTCCAGATCCGCACCTCCTCCAGTCTAAGACAGATCCTCACCACCTCCAGACCCTCACCACCTCCAGACCCTCACCTCCTCCCGTCTAAGACAGATCCTCACCACCTCCAGATCCTCACCTCCTCCAGTCTAAGACAGATCCTCACCAACTCCAGATCCTCACCACCTCCAGATCCTCACCACCTCCAGATCCTCACCACCTCCAGACCCTCACCACCTCCAGATCCTCACCTCCTCCAGTCTAAGACAGATCCTCACCACCTTCAGATCCTCACCACCTCCAGATCCTCACTACCTCCAGATCCTCACCACCTCCAGATCCTCACCACCTCCAGATCCTCACCGCCTCCAGATCCTCACCACCTCCAGATCCTCACCACCTCCAGATCCTCACTACCTCCAGATCCTCACCATCTCCAGATCCTCACAACCTCCAGATCCTCACCACCTCCAGCTCCTCACCTCCTCCAGTCCAAGGTTCTGATCCTCACCACCTCCAGATCCTCACCACCTCCAGATCCTCACCTCCTCCAGTCTAAAGACAGATCCTCACCACCTCCAGATCCTCACCATCTCCAGACCCTCACCACCTCCAGATCCTCACCACCTCCAGATCCTCACCACCTCCAGATCCTCACCACCTCCAGTCTAAGGTTCTGATCCTCACCACCTCTAGATCCTCACCACCTCCAGATCCTCACTACCTCCAGATCCTCACCACCTCCAGTCTAAGACTCAGATCCTCACCACCTCCAGATCCTCACCACCTCCAGATCCTCACCACCTCCAGATCCTCACTACCTCCAGATCCTCACCACCTCCAGATCCTCACCACCTCCAGTCTAAGACTCAGATCCTCACCACCTCCAGATCCTCAAAACCTCCAGATCCTCACCACCTCCAGATCCTCACCACCTCCAGATCCTCACCACCTCCAGATCCTCACCAACTCCAGATCCTCACCTCCTCCAGTCTACGACAGATCCTTCCCACCTCCAGACCCTCACCACCGCCAGACCCTCACCTCCTCCAGTCTAAGACAGATCCTCACCACCTCCAGACCCTCACCACCTCCAGATCCTCACCTCCTCCAGTCTAAGACAGATCCTCACCACCTCCAGATCCTCACCACCTCCAGATCCTCACCACCTCCAGACCCTCACCACCTCCAGATCCTCACCTCCTCCAGATCCTCACCACCTCCAGATCCTCACTATCTCCAGATCCTCACCACCTCCAGATCCTCACTACCTCCAGATCCTCACTACCTCCAGATCCTCACCACCTCCAGATCCTCACCTCCTCCAGTCTAAGGTTCTGATCCTCACCACCTGCAGATCCTTACCACCTCCAGATCCTCACCTCCTCCAGTCTAAAGACAGATCCTCACCACCTCCAGATCCTCACCACCTCCAGACCATCACCACCTCCAGATCCTCACCACCTCCAGATCCTCACCAGCTCCAGATCCTCATCACCTCCAGATCCTCACCACCTCCAGATCCTCACCACCTCCAGATCCTGACCACCTCCAGATCCTCACCACCTCCAGATCCTCACCACCTCCAGATCCTCACCACCTCCAGTCTAAGGTTCTGATCCTCACCACCTCCAGATCCTCACCAGCTCCAGATCCTCACCACCTCCAGATCCTCACCACCTCTAGTCTAAGGTTCAGATCCTCACCACCTCCAGATCCTCACCACCTCCAGATCCTCACCACCTCCAGATCCTCACCACCTCCAGTCTAAGGTTCAGATCCTCACCACCTCCAGATCCTCACCACCTCCAGATCCTCACCACCTCCGGTCTAAGACTCAGATCCTCACCACCTCCAGATCCTCATCACCTCCAGATCCTCACCACCTCCAGATCCTCACCACCTCCCGTCTAAGACTCAGATCCTCACCACCTCCAGATCCTCACCACCTCCAGATCCTCACCACCTCCAGATCCTCACCACCTCCAGTCTAAGACTCAGATCCTCACCACCTCCAGATCCTCACCACCTCCAGATCCTCACCACCTCCATTCTAAGGTTCTGATCTTCACCACCTCCAGATCCTCACCATCTCCAGATCCTCACCACCTCCATTCTAAGGTTCTGATCCTCACCACCTCCAGATCCTCACCACCTCCAGATCCTCACCTCCTCCAGTCTAAGACTCAGATCCTCACCACCTCCAGTCTAAGACTCAGATCCTCACCACCTCCAGATCCTCACCACCTCCAGATCCTCACCCAGATCCTCACCACCTCCAGATCCTCACCACCCCCAGATCCTCACCACCTCCATTCTAAGGTTCTGATCCTCACCACCTCCAGATCCTCACCACCTCCAGATCCTCACCACCTCCAGTCTAAGACTCAGATCCTTACCACCTCCAGTTCCTCACCACCTCCAGATCCTCACCACCTCCAGTCTAAGACTCAGATCCTCACCACCTCCAGATCCTCACCACCTCCAGATCCGCACCACCTCCAGATCCGCACCACCTCCAGATCCTCATCACCTCCAGATCCTCACTACCTCCAGATCCTCACCACCTCCAGATCCTCACCACCTCCAGATCCTGACCACCTCCAGATCCTCACCACCTCCAGATCCTCACCACCTCCAGATCCTCACCACCTCCAGTCTAAGGTTCTGATCCTCACCACCTCCAGATCCTCACCACCTCCAGATCCTCACCACCTCCAGATCCTCACCACCTCCAGATCCTCACCACCTCTAGTCTAAGGTTCAGATCCTCACCACCTCCAGATCCTCACCACCTCCAGATCCTCACCACCTCCAGATCCTCACCACCTCCAGTCTAAGGTTCAGATCCTCACCACCTCCAGATCCTCACCACCTCCAGATCCTCACCACCTCCAGTCTAAGACTCAGATCCTCACCACCTCCAGATCCTCATCACCTCCAGATCCTCACCACCTCCAGATCCTCACCACCTCCAGTCTAAGACTCAGATCCTCACCACCTCCAGATCCTCACCACCTCCAGATCCTCACCACCTCCAGATCCTCACCACCTCCAGTCTAAGACTCAGATCCTCACCACCTCCAGATCCTCACCACCTCCAGATCCTCACCACCTCCATTCTAAGGTTCTGATCTTCACCACCTCCAGATCCTCACCATCTCCAGATCCTCACCACCTCCATTCTAAGGTTCTGATCCTCACCACCTCCAGATCCTCACCACCTCCAGATCCTCACCTCCTCCAGTCTAAGACTCAGATCCTCACCACCTCCAGTCTAAGACTCAGATCCTCACCACCTCCAGATCCTCACCACCTCCAGATCCTCACCCAGATCCTCACCACCTCCAGATCCTCACCACCTCCAGATCCTCACCACCTCCAGTCTAAGACTCAGATCCTCACCACCTCCAGTTCCTCACCACCTCCAGATCCTCACCACCTCCAGATCCGCACCACCTCCAGATCCGCACCACCTCCAGATCCTCACCACCTCCAGATCCTCACCACCTCCAGATCCTCACCTCCTCCTCCCAGTCGCCATCGTCCCACTCATCGCCGCTCGCCATCGCGAGCCGCAAATCCCCACAGCGCATAGGCACCGGGCTGCCGTCTTCTCGCTTCCTATTGGTCCCCGCGGAGGACCGTGGCGACTTTCAGCCAATCGGACGCACGTGGGCTTTGCTCATCCGCATTATGGTTTTGAGATAAAGTGACGTCACGCGTCGGATCCTTAGGCTTCTGTCGAAACCGGTTCGCTTTGCTTGTCGAACCGATTGGCATCCCGACTGCTGATGAGACACCGAATGGCAAAACCGGTTCGGTTTGCTCGTCGAACCAATTGGCAGCCCGACTGCTGATGACACTGAAATCAAAACCGGTTCGGTTTGCTTATCGAATCGATTGGCATCCCGACTGCTGATGAGACACTGAATGGCAAAACCGGTTCAGTTTGCTTGTTGAAACAATGCAAGCTATAATTTACTGACGATTCACTGAATTGCAAAACTCGTTCACTTGTTGAATCAATGCAAGCAAGCCTGACATGCTGATGAGACACTGAATGACAAAACCGCCTCAATATTTGCTTGCGTTTAATCAACCTAAGCAAGCTAGACGTTCGTGATGAGGCGCTGAATGTAAAAAAACTGATTTAGAATGATTGTGCTACTACCAGTAAAAATACTGAGGTATGTTTAAAAATAAATGAATGGATAAATGTGGCTCAACTTATTACATTTTACTGTAAGTATTATACCGACACGCCACGAATAGTATAAGCATTGATTTACCCTTTCTGGCAATAAAACAGGCGTCAATATGTCAAAGCACCAAAACAGACACCTTTTGTAAGGAATCATGTCTGCATTAACAACACGTACTTGCGGTGAACATGCAAACAAAAACGTTATCTGGTAATATATTTGGATTGTCTTTGAAACAGATTGGTCTACACCAAATCGCTCTCCGTGGTGCTAACGTTAAGGAAAAAACGACACTTTTTTCAAATTTTTCTCGCTGTGGTTTTCACACCTGATGACGATTGCTTGTGTTGCAGTCGAAACGTCGTGAACATTTTATTGTTTTATATTTTTATTATTTGATTGTTTCCCTTCTACGTGGTGACTTTACCGAAAGAACCAAGAATATGGTCTACACCAGCGACAGCCTTCTTTAGGGCATTAGTCTAACTACCAATGTTAGACGAGAGAACGACAAAAAAAAAGGCGAACAAGCCACGAATATTTGCCATGGGAACAAACTCGCAGCATTTGTGAAGTTACCGTCTAGTTTCCCCAGCGTGTTTTAATGGCAAGGGGAACTTGCGACCCTTATCAACGTTGACAAAAGGCCAGGGCAAGTCGCACACGTTTTTGGTTTGTTGCGGTTGCACCCGATTCAAGAGCCCAATGGCTCACAGGGCTTTACCAAAGAAAAATGAAACTGAAAACTAAAACACGAGAGCACTGCTCTGACCATTTGTCGATGCTCAGCCTTTAGGGGCCGTCCATAAATGACCTCACGTGATTTTTGACCCCCCCCCCCCCCATCGTCACACGGCGTCACAAAAAGTCAGACCCCTCCCCCTCAAATATGACGTCACAAAGCTGCCCCCTCAAATATGACGTCACAAACCTGCCCCCCCCCCCCAAAAAAATAAAACATGTTTCAAATCGCTTGAAGCTATTGTCATTGTAGTTCGTATTTAATGTGGCGCTGCACTCTTGATGTTGTAGGAGAAAACATTTATTAAAAAGTCTATTTAATTAAGCATAACGTGTTGTCTATATTTATTCAAAGTTTCGTATTTTGATGTGACGTCACATTTCTGACCCCCCCCCCCCCCTCGTCACACATCGTCACAAATGTCTGAACCCCCCCCCCCCCCCCCCAGGTGCGTGACGTCATTTATGGACGCCCCCCTTATTTCAATCCTCCACTGCTATGAGGGGCTTCAACAACGCCGCGCGTGACCGTGGAAGTGATTTAAAACCACACTTCACCACGCCGGTCAGTGCCGGTTGAGGACAATTGCTTTTTCCTGCACTGCCATCTGCTGCCCACAACGTGACCCTACCACTGTTGCACGCAAACTGACCAGGGCTTGTGTTTCAGTTTCATAGTTTATTCATTTGGTATAGCCCTGTCAGCCATTCGGCTCTTGAATCGGGTGCAACCTCAACAAACAAAAAACATGAACAAGAAAACATCTTAAAGTGATTATGTGACTGTGCAAACAGAAAATCCAGGGAAAAAAACAATGAAAATATTCCTGAAATAGCACCGTAAACCAACGCTATGTGTAGCGTGTGGTTAGCCTGATACACTTATCCAGATAACATGCAATCAGGGCAAATGAAAGGAGCCTCCGTCACATATATTTAACTTGTGCATGTTTGTGTGTGAACCTTTGCGCGGGCAGCCAGAACCAGCGCCAGCAATATTGCCCGAGCTGCATCGACGTCCACCGAGATGTTTGGCCAACTCCGAATAACGAGCGATTACCTGTTTCCTCCCCCACCTGCATTTATTTATACAGGTGGGGATTGAAACCTGGAGGACCCGGAGAAAACTCACGCACGCAAGGGTGGCAACGGGTGCACGTTCATCCACCCTCTGTACTGCCATCTCCTGGACAGCCAGGGTATGGTGATCACGACGCGCATGGGAAGGGTGTTTCATGACGTTTGTGCGATCCACACACCCTCGCACCTCCCACGCAGTGCTTGATCACAGATTGTCAAGCAATAACTATCTCAACCCATTCTGTTGTACAAACGTGAGTTTATTAAGAGCTACAGCATACAGAATGGCGATGTTTTTACACATTATTTAATAGTTTGGTCTCCTGCAGTCCCATGTTAAATGCACTCAAGTCTTAAGTGTCCCCCGCAGCTATAAAACACATTGCAGACAATAAGGTTTTGACCATTTATCGAAACAAGCTCAATTTTTGTGTTAACATATTTCAGGAGTAAACCCACACCGACTAAAACAAGAGCCCATATTTTTAAGTAGCAATAGGATATATGAATAGGGGTGCACGTTTTATAAACACCAAACGTGTCATGTCAAACAGCACTAACATTCACAAATAAATTGTGCATTTCTGACATTATACACTTAATCACAAAGTACTTGGAATCGCACACAAAAAATGCCACATCTAAAAACCAATGGCGCGCACACATACAATTAGTGTCAGTCAGTAAACACTTCGATTAAGGCAAAGGCGAATCATGTTACAGGCTACCGGGCCTAAACAAGCACATGCCGTACAGGCCCAGTCAGATCACATTTCTAAGCTGGGATTCTCACAAACGGCATTTATTCTGGGATGTATATGGCCATAAATGATGGGTGTTGCTCAATTCTCAACCAGCACACAACACCGGTCTAATTCTTCTCAGCACCACCGTGATCGGCGAGGCGTAACTCACGTTTTTTAAGTGCCCCTTACCATGAAGGGTCATGTATGCCAAAAGATCCACACACTACACGTATGATTTGAGAAATGTTTGGCCTGATATAATTTTGCTTGATCGTGTTTTGCTAACAATGTTAATAAATGCGCATTAGTGTTACTCAAGCTCTTTCATCGTGGGAGTTGCAATTGCAAGCACAATGTTCAAGTCAAAGGCATCGCCTCATGGTTCAAGTGTATTTTGTTTAACGAGGTGAGAAGAGACCAGGATAGTCTCATTTGCAAGAGTGAACTGGGCCAGCAATCTGCCAGTAGGGGCAATGATTGTTATGTATAGTCCCAACATGAGTACAGAAGCCATATGGAATGTTACTATAATGTTGAATCATAACACACATTATGATGTACACAACACAAAGCTAAGCTCTTGTATTTAAAGATCTACTGATCAAATAGTTTAAGGAATAACAGCGATATTGTATGCTACAATATATTACCGTGGCTTGCATTTTATATTGGCATGCAGCAATGTTAAAAATATATACTTAAATGTACTAGTTTAGTATCTTGCAACGTAAATTAAAAGAGCCAATACTTTAAGAAAAATATTCTATCATACGTGGCTGAAGTGTTGGAAAACACAGCTAAGTTAGACTTTAAAAAATAAACAACTTTAAACAAAATGTATAAAGTAAATTTGTTGATATGGATGCAAAGATGTCGAACTTAAAGAGTGAAAGCAAACATTTAATGTTTAATGTTCCTAAACATCATTATATGGGCCGAGCAACTGCAATTGTTGCAAGCGATTGATGATTTACATTGTAAATGAAAATCACATTATGGAAACATACCCATCTCAAAAACAAAACAAAATAAAAGCCAACTTGCTCCCCCTTTCCACTGACACTAAGAACTAGTTCCTTGATGTGTTCAAATTCACACGTTAGCTCCCAAACTTTAATTCCCATTATTTTACCTCAGCGTTCACCACGAATGCATAAAATAACTACCAAACTAGATGGCACAATATTTGCATTTGAACAAAAGATAACTGGACAGCTCAATGATGGAGAATTAAATAGACATCAAAGTATAAACAAAATGCCACAACTGTCAATAACCTCTCCTCGATTGCACAAATGTTGAAACTGTGAGTCAATATCATCGTTACATCAGACGCAAAATGTTGGTAAATCTCGACACAGCAGCCATTCCAAAAGAAATGAAGTTCTGTCGTCTGTAAAATTGCATGACGAATGAAGTGTTTAAGAAAGCTTCATCTTCGTATGATTCAATTGTAAGTTATGTCAATAAGAGTGAAACGCCGTGCCGATAGTTTACTGGAGGTAGTGCAACTCAACAGAGTATTACGTGTTAAGTCTGCTTGTGCATGCGAGGTGTGCAGTCAAATGACTGCAAAGGGAATCGTAGCGAAAGGAATTTTAGTTTAAATAACTTCACAAAAGTGTTGATGCCAGCACACACAACATAACACATATGTTATGAAGTGGAAATAAAATGTAATGATAACTGCTCCAGAGGCTAATTCCATATTGGTATTTAATGTCCATACATCCCATATCTCCTTCCCACTGTCAGTGTGTGTATGCTGTGTGGTGCCATTCACTCCTGTGGTCGTTTCCATGCTGCCGTCTCCATTATTACTTGGCGAGCTTATTGGATAACCAGTCCAACCCCTCGCACAGCCCTGTTCCCTGGGGGGCGCATGTCGCTTGTACAAACCACTGTTGGAACAAACACATGCACACACGCACAAAAAAACAGACGTATACTTTTCAAAGTAGTCCTTACTGACATGGCACAACGTCCAGGTGAGAGTCCACTTACACTTAATAGCACATTAACAATCTATCACGCTATTAACAATACAAAGGTACGTTAACAATTGTGGATTGAGGTGTGACACTGGCACATATTGATCTATTCTTACAAATAGCCTACAGCCCCCATCCAAGGACGGGTATATTGCAGTAAATATGAAATAGTCAATCGAAAATAAAATTCCACTCATGATTATTGAGGGAGGGGGGGGGTGCTCCATGTGGAGTGACGTCACCCGCCCATGATTATTAATGATGGCATTACGGAGTTTGCGTGACATCAGGGTTCTGGCTTTTTTTTCTTATAAGAATGCTGTGACAAGATTTTTCGTGCCGACCCAACAGAGTTTGCATCACTTTGGAAAAAAAGACAACTATAAATGACGGGTTGAAGGGATATAAAAGATGAAATACCTCCCTTGAAAGGAAGATTGGAGGATTACATTTTGAATTAAAATATTAGCATTTAGATTGCGGTGTCAAAATAAGGAAGGCAAAACCCACCAAAAATGTATTATTTTACAGGCTTGTGTCAAAGTTGAACCAACCCATTTCTGGGTCGCGTGCAGGAGGCAGAAAGGAGGGGGCTGGAGGAGGGAGGGGTGGGAACTTACGGCACGGTTGCGCAGTCCGTGCAGACCCAGCTTCTCCGTGAGCTCGCCGATGGCCATGGCGTTGGGTAAGTCCTGTTTATTTGCCAACACCAGCAGCGCGGCGTCCTTCAGGTCGTCCTCTTGCATCTGGAGGGGCGGGCGCGCGCACGCACGGCGTCACGGTTACAAACACCACGAGAAGCGGCGGTCCAGGAGACGCACAGGCCGAGGCCGTAATCGTGGGAACATCCGAGGGCATTCAACTAAACTATTTTAATTTTACCAGTTAAGGCCCACCAGGATATACAGCTCTTTTTCAGAAGCGACTTAGCCACAAATGATAGCTCTATGAAGTGGCTTATCATATGAAAACGTTATTATAGCCAAATGCTCTAAACGTACGTTTCGAAATGGAGGGAAAAACCGGAGGACCCAGAAAAAAATGCACGCGACTACGGGGAGCACACAGAACCAACAATCTCCTGTATAACAGGATAGGTAGCTAACAGCCACTGATGGCACCCCGCGCCATCAGCTGTCCAAGCTGCTGGTATGTTTTTAAAACGCATTCATCTCGAATGTTAAAATATGACATGGCTTGTTAATTTGCAATTAAACACATATGGATAGGTAAACATATACTATCTTACTTATTGCATGGATGAACACGTTTGTACAAAATAAGAGCTATTAATCCACATGACTATGACTGAACATTACGTGACATTTAGGGTGCACCGAATTGCACTCAATACTGGAATATGCAACGAGATATTGCGCTGAATTCTGATCCAAAAGCAGACGTTTTTTTTACGTATTTATTCAATAAATTGGCAATCTGTTTTCCTCCCTCTTTCTGTTTATTCTGCCTTTCTTTACCTCCCGCTATCTCTGTTTGGGTTTTTCTTCTGCTTTCTCTTTGTCTCGGTCTCTCTTCATTGCCAGGCCACAGTGTTCATGCGAGCATGGAGACCAATGATGCTCAAATTAAATCGGCATCGCATGTTTGTTGTTGCTGCTACAATTTGTCCAACACAAACAGTAAAACACAGCCGCATTTGGATAAATCACAAGGCATAGCAAAGATTCGGCGTACCCCAAAGTGACAGTTCACAGATTAAACTTGTATTGGTAATTATATTTCTTCGACACTTTCTTTCAATCACGCTTCCCAACGCTGTGAATTATGGCAGTGTCTTATTAAATGCAACACTAAATTTTGATTTAAAGCTTTCGTGACTGGAGTAATTCATATTCTTAGCTCTTTCGGTAAAGTAACGTTGAAGGGAAACAATAAAATATATATAAAACAATAAAAATTATCACGACATTTCAACCATAACTCAAACGGTCATCATCATAACGCAAACGGTCATCATCAGGTGATGACCGTTTGCGTTATGGTCGAAACGTCGTGAGAATTTTTATTGTTATATATATTTTATTATTTTGTTTTCCTTCAACGTGACTTTACCGAAATAGCTAAGAATATAAATGCAACGCATCAATGTTGTTTAAACCCGCACACATCAAGGGTATATAAATACAATTTAACAGACTACACATGCGATTGCCATGTTAAATTACAGGTAATGGGTGAGAAGGGCCACCACTGTTCAGAACTTTTCACGCCACAATGTGTAAAGCTGCACTGTTGCCAAGACAAGACTCCCAGTGGGCTGCAATGAGTCACGAATGAGGCCGAGCCGTGCAGGTCTCGTTGTATGGCGCCCTAGCAAGGATTACATGTGTAACGACGACCGACGCACGTGCTTGCTTCACTTTACTAAAGAGCCTATAATTGTGGACACGAACACTCTTTTTCAAGCGCGAACTTTGTCTTCTTTCCAACCGTCCCTTCCGCTTGTGCCATCCCTTTTTTACATCCCCCGAGCCCCCTTTCTCGAAGGTTCCCTCACCTAGCCTACCTCCCTCGGCCAATCTCCGTCCTCCTCCGCCGATGGTTGTAAACCATTCCCCTGTCAGTCGACCCTTGCTTCCTGCCTTTTACATTTGTATTTCTCCTCAAAATCACTTCAATTCTCTGCCTCCAGCCAATCCTCTGTCAGGCTTCCCTGCACCAATCAGAGGCCTCGATTCACTTCCTGACTGTCCGTGTTTGCACGCGCGCCATGTCAGGCAAGCGGTCTGTCGTTTCGGTCTTTATGCGTGCAATTGCCGTGTTAGAATCTAGGAAATAAAACACACTTAAGTGGCAGGCGCCCTTTGAATCTACAATCATATGGAGTAAAATGGCTATGCCTGTGTGTAACGTGCATACCGATAATGGATTTACATTCAGTTGCAGACACATGATTGAAATACAAATAATTTGATCGTTAGAGCATTATGGGTTAAAGCATATATAGCATAAAATCAGAATTCTGTTGCGTCAACACATTATGATTTAGTCCATCAGCTTATTGGTTTTAGACCAATATAATTTTGAGACCCATGAGGTCCAAACAATTTCCAGAGGTTTATGTAAAGAGATGCTACCGGCATAATACTGGTCTGGAGAGCCAATAGGCCAAGGGAGAAAAACAGAATCGTATTTATATGTGGAGACACGGAAGACAGTTCTGCTTATACATGCATTACGTGTACACATGACGGTTTGCTTTGTACAGGAATCCCGTTGACTCTGCAAGAAGCTCCAAGTGATGGACCTACCATCTTCTGCAGTTCTTCAGCTGCCTCCTGTATGCGCTCACGGTCATTGCTGTCCACCACGAAGATAAGTCCCTACATGACAACGAGGCAGATGACAGCAATTGAAACGACAACGCATTTGCCATGTGTGCCGAGCGTTTGTTTACAGTGGGCAGTGGCATGGCATCATATCCTAAAATAGAGGACCCGGTGTTATTTAAAAAAGATCAATGTGCTGATTTGATTATGTCTCAGCAGTGTGCTGTCACTGGTAGCACACCTTTCTAATGTTACAGTACCAGCTAATATGTATAGACAGTAGCAATTTAATTGAAAAGTTCATAAACAGGAACAATAAACCATTCCCTGTCAAAATGTGTGTGCTTCACTAAATTATTACCCACTTCAGTGCAATTCATAAATGTAAAGCTTATCACACAAAGTGCATGAGAATTTAGCACATACGGTAAAATGTGGAAAGTTTATAGAGGTTCCTTCGCCTTAAAATTCGGTAGAACACAAGCCGTGTTTCAGTATCTGGCCGGACTAAAATAAAGTTTGTGTGCAGCCAAGTACTGAGCGCCACAGGCGTTGGAGTCAAGTGACCAAAACAAACTCAAAGCAATTAAAATAAGCGACGCACTCCTACAAGTAACAATAACTACAGGGGGGCACTTGATAGATAGGCCATGGAGTGGTGATAAGCTCCACTAAGCTAAGTGGCGTACAGCGTTGGTATTAAAGTTGGAAGAAAGTAACTGCATGTAGCGTTTATCTTTCTTTGTTTACTCACAAATTATGCATTTAAGTACGCTAATTAGGCAAATTTGAAGTCCGGCTCTTCATGGTCTGCCAAGTCCCATGCTTGTAATGCACAACTACATTCTAGGAACGTGGCAAATACCCCCCCCCCCCCCCGCCTTGAGCATCGGATCTGAAAGGTCGCACTTTTGGCGAATGCCAAAGGGAACGTTCGAAAATGGATTGTAAGTAAAGGTGCAGCAATGCAATTGCTTGCTCACCATGACATTGCTCCACTACGGCCTCCACTAAAATTAGCTTGTGAGCCCCTCTTGATGGAATTAATGTCCTGCTCTTGCACATTAGCCAGGCGTCTTGGATGAGGTGTGTAGGTGTGTACCCACACTTAACACCAACTACTGGGTGGAGAGAGTTAGGTTTAAAAACCACTTGGACATTGCTTAAAGAGCCACGCGATTTTCTCAAGGCCACTGGGCTAACCACTGCACCTTAGCATCATCCCGGATTACAGAATAGTCTTGCGAAAACAAGTAAATTAATGTGAATCTTGACTTAAAGCTTTCGTGACTGCAGGAATTCATAATAATACAAAATTATTATTTTTATGATATCTACGTGGCTTTATGGAAAGACCCAAAGAATATACTTATTTATCTGATCTATGAGAAAAAAATGTGTTTGTACAATACAGACTAGTCCATTGACAAGCACAACATCACCTTAAACATACTAAAGCCGATTAAAATGAATACATAACGTGGCCCACGGCTAAATGCGCTCACCTGCTGCGTACTCAATGGCACAGTGTGCCTGTGTTTTCTGATTTTTTTTTGCGTTGAACTATACTGCAATTAGCTTAAATCATTAGCACTGCTGAAGTCATCAAGTTCTGGAATTATCACAAGTTATAAGTAAAAGGTATGTTTTAAAAACTTACAATCCAAATAACGTAATGGTGGGGCATTTATGTAATTCCAGTTAGCAACACCCACTGAACAGGCACAATAGCACAATGGTTAAAATATAAATAAAAATCCTACGTGTGCTAGATTAAGCAATGCGTTGTTCATTAAAAACAAATATAAAACATATTTACGTTTCAATGGTTAGGAATAACATAAGATTCACAACAAATGTTACCAACACTTAATGACGAAGATTGAAAACCATTTCTTTAGAACCGCTTTGTGTTTAGTTTGTTGTCCTTCCCCCGCACCTCAGATTAGCACAGTTGGCTACGTACGGTGCGAAAGAACGTCAGCATACATACATACATAAAAGATGTGATTTAAAACAACTAAGTAAAAATGTCAAAAATCGAGAATCTGAGGCCTTGCTATCCAGATACACACACACACGTGTGTTTTTTTTCTCATTGTCTTCCTTGGATTCAATCCATACCTCACTTAAAGGTCAACTTACTGCATCCTAAATATCACTGCGGATTTGTGAATGTGACAGTTTTAAATATATTAACTACCGTAACTCTTTTCTACAGCTAAAGACATCGCAAAGCAATATTTAGCAAAACTTTTTAAACTCAATAAAACACAGTTCACACAGACCACACGAAAAAACTCACAACCAATATTCTAGCGTATTTTTTTTGTTAAATACAATATTCTGAATTATTCAGTTTAAAAAAGCGAATTTAGATCCATGATCGATAGTCAAAGCCATGTGGCAGCAGTGCACGCCGACTTTACACGTGTGCAGCATTCTTGCCCAAGTGCAAGGGAAGTCATGCTTTGCACATTGCTCACTCAATTATTTCCTGCGCCTACCAAGTTGGCCGAGCCAGCGCACGAGTGTTTGCATGATGCCAACCAACGGGCAGGCAAGTGCCCTATTGCACAAGCAACCCTGCCGCCCTCTCCTTAAACGATTCGTAATTTGGGTAAACATTTTCACGTGACGCGATTTCAAAAAATAAATACCCTTTTTTTTACAAGCTCGGAAAATCAGCGGCGGTCCACTCCTCAAATACTGCTCTGCGACCGGGCCAGTAATTGGTCTGGGGCAGATAAGTGGCGGTTTGGATATGACGTTGCACTGTGTGTTTATAAATAAGAATGTGTCCCTGTCGTGGGCTATACAGTACCTACCCAGCACCCTGCCCTCAGGAGTTAAGATGTATGCCATGCCACACACACACAGACTGGGCACATCACCGCTCAGAGAATTTGGGGAGCAGCACAGCTTGGGAATTACCACGCAGTCTTTACACTGCAGCTTAACGGCACACCATGTGCTGCATCACACACAACCAGCACACACTATAATCTGTGTGGATTTACACAGAATACGCCAAGGCAAGCACGTTTCACTGTCCAGCCCATGATAATGATTGCCATTCTTTCTGAACAGGCTAATTCCGTACCATTTGGGGCTATCGCTAGACTAGTTGTGCCCATTGTATTCCATTATATTCCAATTCGGACACAAATAACCTGTGTGTAATAAACATGGATGGAATAGGCATTCCTAAATTAAGCAGCACTGCCTATGAACAAAACATCCTGAATGGGGGACTGATCCTATCAAACTTTGATACTAAACAGGGACGAGCTTAGATAATAATAGTTGGATGTGAAATGCTGAATACCAGGTTTTACAGACGTGGGCTGCTCGGCAGCCAGAAGATGGCAGTGCAAAAATGAATAATTGAATATATCTGTGGAAAACTGGAGTGTTATCCCCCCTTTATGCATTGGTTTTCTCCACGTAGCCCTGTTTCCTGCAAGCCGACAACCCCTAAATAATGAATCGGCCAAAAATATAATGCAGGACCCTCCCGCGAAAAGGGTCTTGAGAGACCCAATGAGGCTTTTCCTTGGTAAATCAAGTGCATTGATATTTATGCAATTCACGTAGCACTCGGTTTGTACGGGATTAGGTTACACAATTGCAATTACACATAGCAACATTGCCCCCCAGGACTGTGAAGCTACTGCAGACTGTCTGCGAAACAAAGCGGCTGCCCTTTGTGACGATTGCATTGCGCTCTGAGAAAGGCACGAATACCAAAAGTACAAGATTAATATTGTCACGGGAGGTGGGGAGGAGGCGAGGAGTACCTGAGTGTTCTGGAAGTAATGCCTCCACAGAGGACGGATCTTGTCCTGGCCACCCACATCCCACACCGTGAAGGAGATGTTCTTGTACTCCACAGTCTCCACATTGAAGCCTGACACGAACCACATTCACAATAGTAAACGGAACCGTCTGTGGCAGTGTTCTTCGCTAATTTTCAGAGGGGGGCCACTTTCGCCGATAAGACATCATTGCGAAACCATTGGGGTTTGACAGCATGATGGGGCGTTTTCACATTTGTGTGTTGTCGGGGGGCCGCATGTCAGGGGCCGCACTAAAGGCCACGAGGGGCCGCACTAAAGGCCACGAGGGGCCGCCCGCGGGCCTTGCAATTAAGAACACTGGTCTACGGCATGTTTTACAGCCATAATGATCTCTCCTCTTCTGACGATGTGATAGAAAGATGATACTGTGGATTAGCGATTTATAATAAGCCACTTAAGGCACAATTATTTAACTTCGAAGAGAATACACCTTTTCTTAGCAATTATAGTCATCCCTCGTTTGATGCGGCAGATGCGTTCCTGAAAAGTGCCGCGTAAAGTGAGGAATTACTCGACTGAACCACAATGGCGTGACAAAATCAGCCTGCATTCATCCTACGGTGGAAAATTGGCATGCAGGAAGGAATAGACTTTTACTCACTCCATTGTCCGTGCACAAGAACCATCATTCAGTATATTAAAATAATAAATCTAATGTCTTTTGCAAAAAGCCACTACCATGGTATGCTTAAAGAGACTGTAGTCATCAAAACAATCGGTTTTATTTGCAGTTGGCAAGATACACAAACAACAGGATTTAGCCAGCTATCAAGTTCCCTCAAGTGAATGCACTTAAAGCATGTGGCCAGGTCACTTCTGAAAAAGAGCTATGTAGCTCGGTGGGCCTTACCTATGGTGGGAATGGTGGTCACAATCTCGCCCAGCTTGAGCTTGTACAGGATGGTCGTCTTTCCGGCAGCGTCCAATCCAACTGCGTTCCACAAGTCATAGCATCAGCATTACCACTGCACGCCCGCCCGCAGGCCCGCACTCATTGTAGTGCCGTAGTCAGGCGTTCAAACAAGCACCACGCGTAACTCAAAAGCCAGCTTCGCTCACTCGTTCTCCATTCACGGGCTTCACAGCTGTACATACACACGTCACCCTCCCCACACACACACCACACATTCCATAGCACGTCCTTAGGAACGGCTATTATCTCTATGAACGGCGAAAACTGCTGAGCACAGCCATGCATTCATTACATCGAAATATTTTTAGCTGGAAAAATTCCATGAGATTAAGCATCTTGTTTATGCCGGAGTATATGCACGTACCTCCCTACGCATGAGTAATATTTTGACTTTTATGTGAGTGTTTGGTTTGGATTGTTTGCCGACACGAGGTTAAAACGAACGACCAACGATCTCTTCTTTTAATGTATGCTTAGGTACACCAACACCATAGTAACCCGCTTCATACAGATCTTAGCAACTGCCTTGGAGAATGCTATACTGTATATCAGGGGTGGGGAACCTTTTTTCTGTCAAGGGCCATTTGAATATTTACAACATCATTCGCGGGCCATAAAAAAATTATCAACTTAAAAATTAGCTTGTTATATTTGGTCAAACATTTAATTAACTCGCCCCTAATGCGATGACTGGAATTGCTTCTCTTTGGCGAGGCGTGTGATGATGTTAGCTGGTATTGATGTTGCTACTCGCAACTGCTTTTCCAGGTTTGCTCCTGGATTTGTTGAATTTCGAGTTCCGCCTGCGGTTGCCTTGGCAGGGCCACACCAAATGATTTCATGGCCCACATACGGCCCGCGGGCCCGACGTTCCCCAACCCTGCTGTATATTAAGCCAGATTACAGAACAGCATATATGTTAACAGCACACGCAGGAAATTACACGGAATCAATTTACCACGCAGATTCACTGCGTTGTCTATGGTCACGTTAAAAAAATTACCGTTCTCACAAAGGGGTTTTTGGCCAGCACCTATTCTACTGGCGCTGGGGTGCGAATGACACATTGCCATGGGAGGGGGCCAGTGGTCTCTCCATAATACACCCATTGTTAACATCCTACAAACGTGGATCTTTCTTGTCTCCAAACAGCCCATGGTAATGATTGGCCAAGTTTACACCCTACCGAGATTTGAACTCTCGCCTTTTTTTCCCGAATGAGAAGAGAGCCCCTACCTACCCTTGCGCCACGTGGGCCTGGGGTGACTAAATAATAACAACGTTCACCATTAAAACATTTCATCGCACAATTAACGGCTCGGTCAGAACCCCCCCCCCCCCGCCGCCCTCATTAAACAACTTATAATGCGTAAGATACGCGTGTGAAGTGCCATGAATAATGAACCATAACAAATCCCATTAAAAGTATGGCCAAGAGCGTCATTGTGTCACATCACCGAAATGTCACGCGTATGGTGGTGGTGGTGGTGACGCAGACAATAGCGACGACGTTCTTCGCCAGTCACACACACACGAGCGGAAGGACGACCGTCACTTTGATATATATTTTTGTTGAACGGCATGAATTATGTTTGAAGTTCTATCGCACCGTACGTAGCCGGCCGTGCTAATCGGAGGTGCGGGGTGGGGGGGAAGGAGAAGAAACTAAACACAAAAAACAATTTTAAAGAAATTAGTTTTCGATCTAGACGTTGCGTAGCTCCTCCAGTCGCTTCTTAATATCGGAAGAACGTTCCAGACGGCCGTAGAAGCGCATCTGAAAGTGACGCGCGATGCAGGGACCATTATATATTTTTTATCATTAACGAAGCCTCAAATGCGTACACAGCCAAGGCACGTACACAACATTACGGATTGAATTTTAAGGTTAAAACTATACGTAGCGTTACAACAACAAAAACCCCCCTCCAACAAAACCCGTGTCCTCATTCACCAAACCATCACCATCCCATTACCTTCATCGCAACTCCGATGAGCGCCGGTTGGCTACGTAGTACGGTGCGAAAGAAGTTCAACATACATACAGGGCTATGTATTTCAACATTCGTCTCTGTAATTACATGCCACGCGAGATTATAATCGGTGCAAGCACCACCACCACCACAAGAGTACAACGAGAGCGCTGTGCCGATCATCTCGATTGCTTAAGGCGACGCTTTGAGACCGTGTTGGGTAGATGAATGAGGATACGGATTTCACTTTATTATTATCAAGCCACCATTTGGGTCGTTCCAACGAAAATAAAAGTGATCGATTTAGTGTGGGGTGATGAGAGTGTGGGGTGATGAGAGGGTGTGATGAGTGTGTGGAGTGATGAGTGTGTGGAGTGATGAGTGTGGAGTGATGAGAGTGTGGGGTGATGAGTGTGTGGGGTGATGAGTGTGTGGGGTGATGAGAGGGTGTGATGAGTGTGTGGAGTGATGAGTGTGTGGAGTGATGAGTGTGTGGAGTGATGAGTGTGGAGTGATGAGAGTGTGGGGTGATGAGTGTGTGGGGTGATGAGAGGGTGTGATGAGTGTGTGGAGTGATGAGTGTGTGGGGTGATGAGTGTGTGGGGTGATGAGAGGGTGTGATGAGAGTGTGGAGTGATGCGAGGTTGTGAAGAGAGTGTGTGGGGTGACGAGACAGATGGTGAAGCGGGAGAAGAGAGACACGGGAGAAGAAGGAGAGACAGAGAGTGCATACGGACCCATGAGGATGCGCATCGCCTTGGTGCCCAGCAGCGCGGCGAGCACACGCGAGATCGCGAGGCCCATTGTGGGTAGCGGGGCGGCTCTCGCACACAGCGACCACGAACTACGCCTCGCGCGCTCTCAACAGCCCCGTGTTAATACGACGACGGCGGCGGCAGGAGACGAACGCCGGCGATGGGGGGGGAGAGTGTGAAGAGAACAATGCGAGTGGACGCTGCTATTTGAGCCGCCTCCACAGCCCCGGCGGTCGTGTTGGGTGTGAGGTGGCGCGGCGGGGGACGACGTGGAACTAAAGCCGGGGCGGCCGCCACGCGGAGAAAATGACGTCACCGGGCGTGACGTCACCGGCGGTTTACAACCCTCCCCCCCCCCGCCGCCTCGGCGGACACGTCACCGCGCGTGACGTCATCTGAGCCCCCGACCGGAAGAGGCCCCCCCCCTCAACTCCCTCCCCCCCTCCCTCAAACACCCCCCCACCCCCCACCACCCATCTACCACCACGTGGCCCAAACCCGTCACTGCTGTACACGTGTAACGTGTGTGTGTGCTGGTGCCGCGTAGTGAAATTATATTGTTAACATATTTCATATAATCATTGTTATTATATCAGAACATAATCGACAGGTAAAATGTATTATTGCTTCGGCACGCGGGTGTGTTGGAGAGCACTCCGCAACATTTTAACAAATTGGGTACGAAGTTTCGCTTTGTTGTTGCGACCCATCATCATCATCAGGCAGGTGCCATACAAAATTTTCTGGAAATAAATTGGCACTTTTGTTCACGTGACAACTTTATGAATTGACACCCATTTTTCGTTCGCGATCTAACCCAAGCATCAATGGTGAATAATTTGTCGCAAAAGCCTGTTGTTACATTTATTGAAATGCCAATTTAAAAACTGGTCATCACAAAAGGTGTTTTAAAATGTAATTCATAAGGCCCCATTTGTGTTAAGTAGTTCCACGTTGCTATGAAGGGCCATTGCCCGAAACCTCGCCTGCAATTTTTTAAAAAATTTCAGGCCACACAGCGTTAAATATGTATCATAGCACCGCTCCAGTTGTACTGTACAATGTACGGTATACTGTATATTACACAAAGCAAAACAATGTCATCCCCATCATCCATGATCAATCCACTGCTGGATGAAGGCCTCCCCCACAACTGCAGCCATCTCTCGTGATCCTGAGTTCTGTCACATGGCACCTGCACACGAGTTTCCATCGCTCCACCATCATCCCCGGTCGACGTTTTCTCTCGCGAGAGTTCCATTCATTCGCCTCCACTCCCGTCATTATCCTTCACCATGTGTAACTTGACGCCTTGCGTTATGGCATATGAAAATAGTTACAGTCGGAATATATACGCTGCAATGTTTGCGACTCTTGAAAAATGTGAAGTGAGTAATAAGTGACACGTGCGGTCTCCTGGTGGAGTTCAAGTGCCACGTGCTCCTACTGCATCTCGCTGCTCCCCCCACGTCCCCCCCCCACCACCTCCGCCACCACCCCCACCTCCGTCACCCCCCACGGCCCCCCCCACCACCCCCACCTCCGCCACCCCCCACCACCCCCGCCTCCGCCACCCCCCCCGCCACAATCCCCCCCATTGTTTTTCTCAGTGCACACGCGCGCTGGATCATCGATCCCCTTGCTCTGATTGGCTACTCAGACGTCACGTCTCTCGGTTTTATCCAATCTAGAACGGATATAAAACGCCCGAGCCGGACACGCGCCACTCTGACCAATCAGAAGGCGAGCTCGCCTTATGCGCTCTAGGGAATGTAACGCCCGGTCGGCCGCTATCACAGCGCAAGGTAACGCCGCTTCGTTATCCGCTTGAATTGTCTCGATTGTTTAGGGGGTTTCACCATAATAACAATAACAAATATAACGTAAAACTTAACGCCCAATTATCGTTCAGTAGGCGTGTATCATGGCCGTGGTTTTCGTCAACTGGTGACTCATTAAAGTTCGGCGTTATCCTCAACAATCGGCTGCCGACGGTGTGGGATGGACTTGACCCCGGCACAGGAATGTAGAATCGCCGTAATTTGTCACACGGCCCCCTCGCTCGTTCACGGCGGTGCTATGCGGCGTGTCTAAAAATCACAGCACGTGATGAACGCGTTAGCAGCAGCAGCACCCTGTGGTCTCTCCACTGCTGGATGAGGGCCTCCACACACGCCGTGGCCTACCTGACCGCCGTACTCCAACCACGCTGGTCAGTGCGGGTTGGACAAGGCGGGGAACATAGACGTGGGAGCGTAGGAGTACACACCAACAGTGGAGTTTTGCTGCACTGTCCACATAACGCCTGATATATTGGGGGGGTCGCCTACCCAAGCACTATCCAGGCGGAGTGCATGCTTTGCTTCCGAGGTCTTTACTGAAGTCAAGAGGACTCCCCGACGCTTCGGTCACAGGCATCGTGCTTTGCGTATATGCATATACTGTACTGTATTATAGTACGGTATTAATGTGAATGTGTGTGTATACTATAAGTGAAGTGTCAGTTGTAACCCATGCACAGTAGTTTCTGGTTGTGTGCGTGGGGAGCGGTGGTGCAGCGGTTAGCGCGGTGCGCTACGAACCCGGGGAACCGAGTTCAATTCCCGCTCACGGCCATCAACACCGGTGACGATTATCTGAACCGGCCCAGGGCCTCCCCTAGGTTGACTGAGCCTCAAATGAGTACCTGGTGCGGTGTGTAGTAAGCATCGCCACTGGGGAGACAAAGGCGGCCGGGCTTGGTGCTGGCCATCCACCCCCTCGTGTGCCGTGCCGGCCTTCACAGGTGCTACTCGCTAACAGCACTTGCCCCTACAGTCTGTTAAGGCTACACGGGGGATCTTTGTGTAGTCTATGTGCACAGGATGTTCATAATCATGCCGTGTACCTGTACGCAACTGACTGTCAATGATATTTAAATAATCGTGTGTATGAAAGTGCAACATGTAATATGCAAACCATATACTGAAATGCGAATTTGTATTTATACACTGTACACAACATAATATATATGCAAGTACTGTATTAACATTTTGTATTGTTACTGAGCGAAAGGGTATATTTGCGCCTTTAGACCGTGTTAAGGTCTAAAGAGTAAGGGCCTTACTGGTAGTGGGTAGGGTAATTGTGAGAATATAGTTGGACATGATCAGATCACGTCTTGTGTTTCACCTGTATCCGTGAACAGGATATTTTCTGGCAGGAGATGCAGTATAAGCACATTGGTTGTGGTAAACATGTAAAGTCACGTACACAAAGATGATACTGATAATATGGGTGCAAGTATCGCAGTGGCAGTAGTGGCAAGATCTTGTTCTTGGTCCTCTAACTGTGAAGAGAGCAATGCTAACCAAACCCTGTGCAGTTTAAGCGGAAGGGACGTGTATGGGTTCGTTTGAGAATGTCACAACATTGTCCTGTAAGGTAAAGAAGTTGGCGATTGGTTCGTGGATGGCACGTGAGGGTGAGAGTTAATGCTGTCTTTCATATTTTCAAATATAATAATGTGGAATTTTGCACAGAATGCTGTGAACTGGCTGTGTCGGAGCAAGGCTTTGTGTGGCACAGCTCAGCCAAACGGCTATTGAGGCAGCGTCACCACTTTTGTTTCAGCATCTTAGTTCACAAAGCGAATCCTTTTTCGTCTCACAGGTAAAGCAGTGAAGAGTGCCTGGTTCCGTCTGCTTGGCTGCCAGGCGTCAGCGGGTCAGGATGGACAAGCTGGCGGCCAGCCTGGTCGGGGGTTCTGGGGGCGGCACGGGAGGTGGTGCAGCTCCGATGAACCGGCGCCAGCTGCAGGAGCTGGTCGACAACCAACGGGGGCAGCTGGAGCGCTACCAGACACGGCTGCGCGATGTGGTGCGTGCCTACCGCGGCCTGGCGAAGGAGAAGGAGGCGCTGGAGGCATCGCTCACAGCGCTCAGCGCTTCCCAGCGCGCTCGCCAGCGCTCCCAAGCGCCCTCGGTTCCCTTCAGTAAGTGCGTCCATTGCCCTTACGTAATTCCAAACGTTAGGTTGCATGTGGCCTGCATATGCAGACGGATGCAGGTTTGCTTGCTATGCCGTCAGAACATTAAAGCGGTGAGATGCAGTGCTCATCACCACAGTGCTGAGATTCATATTTAAATCGTTCCAATAAAATCTGTGGTCTAGTGGTTAGGACACTCATCATAGAGCCAGTCTGTATGGAGTTGATGGCGTGGTTTCTATAGCCATCTGGACATTTTACCAAGAATCATTACAGAAGAGTATTTTCATACAAGAGCCTGTAATTTCGATTTAAAGCTTTCGTGACTGCAAGGATTCATCTTCTTTGGTTCTTTCGGTAAAGTCACGTAGAATGAGAATAAAATAAATTAATAAAATAAAATAACACAATAAAATTCTCACGACGTTTCGGCCACAACGCAAGTGGCCTTCATTAGGTGAAGGGACGAGACTGTCTGGAGGACAGCGCTGGAGTGAACACAGTCAAGCTCAGACTGCGACCTTTAAGCTGTGTGAGAAGAAACAGAGCGCCTTGACAAAGGAATTAGCATAAAAATTAGCATTTAATTGGCGGACTTAGCATGCTAATTTTTATGCTAATTCCTTTGTCAAGGCGCTCTGTTTCTTCTCACACAGCTTAAAGGTCACGGTCTGAGCTTGACTGTGTTCACTCCTGCGCTGTCCTCCAGACAGTCTCGTCCCTTCACTTGATGAAGGCCACTTGTGTTGTGGCCGAAACGTCGTGAGAATTTAATTATTTTATTTCATTAATTTATTATTTTATTCTCATTCTACATGACTTTACCAAAAGAACCAAAGAAGAAGAGCCTGTAATGTTTAGGGAGCCTTGTGACTTAGATTGCTAATCCCATGTCAGAACACCAAACCAGGAATGCTGAGATACGAAGCTCAATTTCAGTCATCTCAGATAAAATCAGCTTATCAAGCGTAGTGAGTCAATGCTTCCCATTCATGCATGACGATATAAGAAAGCTTCATGCTAAATTTAGTTTTCCCTTTGGTGTACTATAGCACTGAGGACTCACAATCTCAGTTTGACGGGCATGGGGCAAATAAAAGTGTACCCCGAGTGTGGATAAAGTGACTTCAGAAATAATTTTGTGACAATCTTCTGGGGCCATTAAATCACATTGCACGGTGTTGCTGTGCTCATTGTTAGTGGTCCTACTGGAATTCCTTCATCTGGTGACAATAAATTTGCACAATTGGAATATAATAGGGCGGTGGAAACAAACTAACAATAATCCCAGTAACATTATGTAGCCCATTGTCCTTGGTTAAATCTCATACTTCATATAAACAGACAAAATTGTATTCACAATATAATAATCTGTCTTTATGCAGATTGTAATAACCTAAAGTCTCCTTTTCAAATGACAGACTCTTAGTGGTGAAATAATCATCACCGTCTGCCATGATCAATCCACTACCGGATGAAAACCTTCCCAAACCATTGCCATCTCTCACAAGCCTACAATGTAAACACCTCACACCATTGCTCCATCTTTATGGGCGATATTCTCTGAGATACGTTCTATTCCTTGGCTGCCACTCCGTCATAAGTCTTGGCCCTCGGGGGGGGGGGGGCGGGTCAAATCACAGACGTTAAAGTTGCCGTCCTGACCAACAGACGCGGGCAGCGAGGACGGGCTGTCGGTGCGGAGCGACGGGAGCACCGAGACGGGTGACAGTGGGGACACGGGGGCGAGCTGCGGTACGGACGGCAGCACCACGGGTCTGGGAGAAGCCTCCTGTGTGGGTGGAGCTTCATCCTCGGCAGGGGGCGGAGCCTCGGAATCCGGCACGTCCGTGGACAGAGGTGGCGAAAGGACCAATGGAAAGGAAGAGTCTGTGGGCTCTGGGAATGAAGAAAATGATGATACTCGTGAGTGTTAATTTGCATATTGGTGTGTGTGTGTGTCTGCGCGTTTGTGGTTGGGTAGTGGCTTTTTACAGTGAACGTTGAGCTTGTTGACACCGGTTAAATTTCGGGCCATGCATTCCCACCGGTGCAATCGGTATCTGGAGATGTTGGGAGCACATACACCTCCGCTCATGGTGTGTGGACATCACAAAAAAGCTGGCCACCACCACATCATGTGCTATGTTGGCCTGAAGTGCTCGTTAACAGCGCTTGCTCTAAACTTTCTGCGTGGCTTTATAGGAGATCTTCGTCTGTATGTGTGTGTGGTGATATCATGATTGATGCACTGCACTATGAGCCGAGCAATCCGGATTAGAATCCGGGTTGTGCAACAACTGATTTGGCACCATTAATATTCTGGGTTTGTATCCAGGAAACCACCTTTGATTAAGTGTAGATATTTTAAACTTCATGATCTTTCACTAGAGCACTGGAAGCTTCTCCAGTAACTGAATATTTAGAAGCTTCCAGTAGGTCTGGCGAAATGTCGGATGTCATGCCGAACAACACGCGGCACAACCCAAAAACGCATCGGGGAACTCAAACTATTCCATCACTATTATTGTAGATGTATATTGGTCTGTTTCGTATGTCTGTGTGCAATCGTAGGCGCTGGCGAGTTAGAGCAGTCACATCTGACCACTCTGACATCCGCACTGGCCACGGTCACACAGGAGAAGTCTCGCATGGAGGCCGCCTACCAGGCTGAGAAGAGACGCTTGCGCCAGGTCAGAGATGGAAGCCAAAGGACATGATGTCAATGTGACCTCGCATGGATAGATTAACGACAGCAATCTTCATTTTTTTCCAATTCCTTCACCTTTGTTATTGCATCCACTCGCATGTAATTTTGAGCTGAATTAAGCAGTTGGTCACATATTATGATACATCATTCTAGTTAAGTCTTTATTTGATAATTTCACATCGTTTAACAATTATCTGGCTGTGTAACGTAATAGTTGGACCGCCATTCACATTCACAATTCACATTAGAAAATCCCAGTTGGAGGTTTAAAAATCTATTAATCTCACGATATCATTGAGCACCACATTTTAGTGAGCGAAAAGTGGTTGTCCCACAAACAGACTCACCATCACCATAGGACCATACAATTTCTAATTCACAGTGCATGTAGGAGTGCATAACATCACCCCATCTTCATTTCAATCCGAGGAGACACATTCTTACATGCCCTGAACTGTAGTTGGGGAGTTAGGTACGAACTTTCCCCTGAAATTGGTTGACTTTTGCTGTATGACGATTCGTGCTAGCACTTCACTGCAGTTAGCACCCTGTAGGCTTTGAAACGGATCCTTCCACGCTGGTTAGCTTGACGTGGGAACCACTTTGACTTTCTCTGAAACTGTCGGCTGCGTCTCTCCGTGTGCAGGAGATGGAAGATGCGAGCGGGCGGGCGGAGGAGGAGCGTGCGCGGCAGGCGAACGAGGCGCGGAGGCTCGCCGAGCAGCTTGCCGAGGCTCGCGCCCGCGTGCTGGCTCAGCAGCAGGAGAGGGAGCAGGTTTGTGCCAGGGACGGCTGCCGCACTCGTTTCGGGTGCGAGCGATTTGTGAGGGGAGCTGTGCGAGATGCCTCGTGTCCGCCAGCGTCACGGGCACAGCCGCCTGTGTGGCAGCAGAGGATGTCCAGACACCCCCCCCAGTAGTTTTTAGATATGGCTAAGAGACGCTCACAAAAGATTCACGGTATTTTTGAACCCCCATTGTTCTCCCTTCAGCAAGGTGACATAACCGCTGATTGTCCTGATGACAGAACCTTTAAGGAGATAGTAGCGCTCGAACAGTACGCTTCGTACTGAATCGGTAGCCTGCAATTGCGTAGCTGTTACTATAACTATAGTGTAGCAGAACTCTTATGCGTGATAACGCGTGGGGTCAAGTTCACGCATTCTTCCTGTTATCTGACCAGTAACTGCTGGGAACCATTCTTAAGTGTGGCGGCGCCGCTACCCCAGCGCTATGCTGACGTCGCTCTGTGCTGCGCTGTTTGCTGTGTGCGGGCTTCAGGAGCAGGCTGACCATGGTGCCATGCTACGCGAGCTGCAGAGGCTTCTGGCGGAGGAGCGTGCCCGCTCCAACAGCACGGAGGCTGCCCTTGAAGAGGCCAAGTCCGCACAGGTGCGAACCGACAGTTCGATTCCCCGTGCTGCCCGTTCTGAGTAGCGGTCCCTGACTCGACTCGCCATCCCTCCGGGAGTCGATAGCGTGAGTAACACTCAATGGTGGTTTTACTGTCATGTGTCTGGCCCTGGTAGTTACGTGAAATTTCCATCGCTGCATCAGGGCAGCCAGCGGAGATGAGCACCGACAGATTGCTTGACTGAGCAGGGAGTCACTTTTGTTTTTAGCTTTACAGGGAATTTAACGAAGCCTATTTTATGCTTAAAAGTGTAAATTAAAAACCCTGTAATGTCATTTGCAAGAATAGGCCATCCTGTATCGATGTATTTGGCCAAAACTCGTATGTTAATTTGATCTGCGACTGAATTTTGGATCAGTTTAATCACTGGAGATGAGCACTGCCTTGTGCGGATTTGAGTATTTGGAGAAAAACCACCATGCATATGGATGGACAACAGTCGAGGGTCCACACAGATGGATTCACTTGCTGATGTCTCCTGACCACCTTGTAGTCCAACACTGTTGGCTGTTGTGCAAATCTACATTTCCATCAACCTATGTCGCCGAAGTTCTGGGTTAAAGGCACGCATCACTCTACTTGGTAAGTGGCCGTGTGTTTGCCAATGCCGGTTGACATGCAAATCCATGCCCCCCTCCTCTACGGCTAGGTGTCACGTCGAGGTGCGGAGTGATGCCAAGTGGCGATTTGAAGCGTGTCCAGCTGGCAGGCCTCAATCACCCCTGGCTGTGCCAGATCGAGATGGACGCGGACCTCTCTGCGTTACGACCCTCTGTCGGTCAACCGTAACCGTAGTAGTTATTGCTCGAACAAGTTCCTGGGCGTTTATCCGGATGTGCGCCCGCTACGCAGGCGAGCGTGGGCTCGGAGGAGATGGCGTCGCACCGAGCCACTCTCTCACGGCTCGAGCGAGAGCTGGAGGCAACGCGGGCGCAGCTCGTGCAGTCTGAGGAGCAGCTGAGACGCGCCGTGTCCACCGAGGAGCGGGCGCGCAAACAGGCGGGAGAGGAGGCCGCCCGCTTGGGAGCGCAGCTGCAACTGCAAGCGACTCAGGTACCAGCCGGCCGCACGTGTAACGAACGCGAGCCACAGTAGAGCTTCATTCGCTCGTCCAAGAGAGCCTCATCAGTTTCAAGACTCTCTCAGGAGGGTCCTGCTTAGGATGGTTGATGAATTATGTGTTAAGTATTTTTTTGTATGTTGGCTAAAACCGGAATCTGCAGAGTAGCTGGGGTGGCTCAGAGGGTTAATGTCACGTCAGAGCATGGAGTCACGCCTGGTCTTATTTCTAATTAATTAAGCTTGTAACTCATAATACACACCACAGGACGCGTTACCGAGGGTGTGTGGCCTGTAAAATAAAAACTTTTGTCATATCCTGCACAATAACTAATCGACGAATTAGCGATGACATGGCCCCGTGGTTGTGCATTGGCCGCTTGTAGTAGAGGTTCAAATCCAGCAGGCCGCTCTGATTTTTACTGCGGTTGTAGGAACTGTAATAATAAGCACCATCCACTTCACACTGGACCTTAAAGATCCATTGACATTTGCAAGATTAGGTCATTGTGTGCCAGTGTCAGGGTCCAACATTGCCAAATTAGAAAATTATGCAGAAATTACTGCATAATTGGGATTCTACATAGCAATCAATGTCTCGTACTGGTAGTCTTTATGCCCCATGTCACTCTTGCAAATGAGACTATCCTGTTCTCCTGAGTTCTCAGCTGGTTAAACTAAACAAATTTGAAACTTGAAGGGGGCGTCCACGAACACGTCCACTGGGCAACGAAAGTTATGAGATGCAGTCGCGTATTGTTAAGTTTGCAGCCTTGAAATGTCTTGCTCACGACACAGGGAGCTACAGAGAGCTCCTCTACAGGGTGTTTTTGGCCTACTCTTCCACCCTGGCTGGACATTTTGGAAGAGGTGGGAGTACCCACACTTTATCCCTCTACGCAAGACCTGCGGTGTAGCCATTTACACTGTAGGTCACATTCCGACGCTTGAATAATAAAATTGTATCCATCCTAAACCGATTGGCACGGTTGGCTACGTATGTTACAGGATAAATTCCATGTTACATACAGACAGTAAACTCTTTTGTTTTGCATTCCATTTTTATTTCTTCTTCATCAAAACAAACTCTTCTATTTGGTGCTCTCATGCTCTCGTATTCCCCTGGTGGTGGCTGCAGGCCCTGGAGGCCGAGGCCGCGCTGCGGGCGCGTGCCGAGTGCAGCGAGGAGCGCGCCGCGGGGCTGGAGGAGCGGATCGGCGAGATCTCGGCGGCGCTGGGCGCGACGGCGCGCGAGCGCCAGCGCGACCAGGAGACGGCCGCCCGCCTGCGTGACTCCGTCTCCCGCCTGGCGCAGCAGAACGCTGCCCTCGCTGCCGCGCTCGCCAGCACTAGCGGCAGCGCGTCGCTCCGCGATGCCGAGGCCGCGTGTGGAGGGAAGGCGGAGGAGCCTGCAGCGTCGTCCACTGGAGGTTTTGTGGACATTTCGTCGACTGATGCCGATGGATCGTTGCTCGGTTCAGGTTCGGGTGAATTGTTTACCGTGGTATTGTTTATGATCTAATTGGGCTTCCAGGGCTATAACCAAATGATCGGGAATGCACCTGATTTAATCATATCTCGGAAGTGGGAGCCATGGTGGCGAGGTGTTAATTACCTCGC
Source organism: Petromyzon marinus (assembly GCF_048934315.1). Lineage (NCBI taxonomy): Eukaryota > Metazoa > Chordata > Hyperoartia > Petromyzontiformes > Petromyzontidae > Petromyzon > Petromyzon marinus. The sequence goes on from NC_133680.1 coordinate 9,371,752, forward strand.
CTGGTATACAGGAGGTCGTGGATTCGATCCCAACCCTGACGCCTGTATATTTGGAGTTTGCATGTTCTCCCCGTGGTTGCACGTTTCTATGTGCCTTCCGTTATGACAGTCAAACCAATATTGTCAATTCTCAGAGCTGGAACTTTATCAATCTATGTCAAAATCCCAAATATTTTTTTTGCGTACTTGTTGCTGATTAGGCTAAGACCATCAACTTTGTACGGTTAAGAAGCTGGTTTAATTATGGGTGGCTGCCCAGCTTTGAACCCAGGATCTCAGTGGTGCCAGCTCGGTGCTCTTGTCATCCGAGCCAAACGGCCACCTCAATTCCGCATCTCAACTTGACTTCTGAATTGTGAACGCGACAACGACGGCTCAAAAGGGGCTGTTGCCCCGCTGCAGGGCTGGCGTTGAAAGCTGTTGGCCACGGAGGGGCACAATCCGCGCGGCACCCGGACGTCGCCTCACTGGAGCAGGAGCTCGCCAGGGTGCAGGCCCTCCTCGCGTCGGCACGCGGCCACGACCGCGCCACCAACACTGCCATGAAAAGGATCGGCGTCGACGGCGATGACTGCGGCGGCGGCGGCGGCAGCGCCGACGACGATGACGCCAACAACGACGCCGACGACGCCATGCAGCACCCGCTCACCGACTGCGAGAAGGCGTCCGTGCTGGGCCTCCAGGAGGCGGCGCGGAGGTTGCGCGGCACCTCGACGCGCGGCTGGGGCCGCCCTCTCAGTGACAAGGGCGAGATGGCCGAGCTGGGGCGGCAGCTGGCGGAGCTGAGCGAGCGGAACGCCGCCCTGCGCTCTCACTGCCAGGTAGGGGCGGGTGGGTGCAGGCGCCGACTTCCCGACGTCAAACCTCTAATCGGGGGGGGGTCATGATCCGATCTATGAATCGATGCTTCTACGTCTTTTATTTGTCCGTCTTGTTTGTATTGGGCTGCGTGGTGCGGTCAAGGGATGGCTCCCTACTGGTCAACCACGTTATGTATTCCGATGATCTGGTAATTGCTGCTCACTCAGAGGAGGAGTTGGAGGCGCTGCAGCTGAACCTGGAGCGTACCACTAAAAGGTGGGGACTTACCATCAGCCCCACCAAAACTAAGCACCTGCCTGGGTATTTTGTACCATCAGACACTCCACCCCCACAACTCCCAATTGGTGATGGGGCAGTTGTGGAGAGAGTGGAGAGTTTCCCATACCTGGGCAGCGTGCTCATGACCGGCTCCGGTTTGACAGCAGAGGTCTCACTCCGAATAAGTCGAGCGGCATTATCTTTTCATCGGTTGCGTAATGCTGTGTGGAAGCTACCTGGTCTGTCGCTCCACATGAAGCTTCAGGTCTTCTCGGCCACAGTCATGGCCTCCCTTCTCTACGCTTGCGAAACGTGGACCCCCCCTATTGGAACATCTTCGCCGGTTAGAAACTTAGGCTGGCCTGCCTACGATCCATCCTGGGATTAACCAGGCTGGATTGTGTGAGGAGCTCACAAAGTCCCATCGGTGAGCTCCTCTGGCAGGCAAAGCTGCATTGGCTGGGTCATGTAGCTCGCATGCCCAGCTATCGCATGCCTAAACAGCTTTTGTTCTGCCGGATAGAGGGGGCTAAATGGGCGCGGCACAGGCGAGAGAAGAGATGGAGTGATGTGGTACAAGAGGATGTGGAGCTGAGTGGACTTGTACCAGCGGTGTCAAGATCGGCCTCTGTGGAGGAGGCTCGTGAAGGACGCTACTGGGCAGAGGAGCGACGCTCACAACAACAAGCGGAGCGCCGGGTGGCTAAAACACAGCAAGTTGGCACAGTAGGGAGCACAGGTGGTGCATCGGCCAGTCATCTCAGTCGACCCATGGCACTTGGGTGTGCCCCGTGACCTCCTGCCAGCGGGTATTCGACACTTCATGTGGCCTCAACGTGCACATGGCCTGGCACAAGCGCCGTGGTGACGTCACCGCTACATAGTGGCGAATGGCGGTTGTTGTGGGTGTTTTGTTCATACCAAGAACATAAAGATAATGGTAACGTGCTTTTCAGAAGTAAATAATACAGATAGTATACTCTTTGGTTTTATTCGGTAAGGTCACGTAGGTAAAAAATAAAATAAAAACAACAATTAAATCACGACGTTTCGGGTGCAACACAAGCGTCCGTCATCAGGTGGGGACAAACGCAGCGAAGACAGTTGCTGAGATATGTCAAAGAGATCGCTCTAACACGGGTTTATATAGCTGAGGAGGGTGGGGGGAGGGGAAACGAGGGCAGGGTGAGTATGGGGGCGGAGCGTGGGCTGGGGGAGCCAATCCCAAAGCTGGGCACACGGCTCATGGGATGTGAGCTGTACCCACGTGACTTTACCGAATAAAACCGAAGCGTATGGATTCTTGCAGTCACGAAAACTTCAAATCTAGAATACAGAGAGTCCCCGAGTTACGACGGTCCGACTTACGATATTTCGATCTTGCGATAGCGATACGACAAAATTGTTAAATATTTTAAATTTCACGCGGCAGGCAAACGCAGATAGGATTGTTTCCTGAAAAAAACTAATTGCAGTTAATATAGTTAGGCTAAGAATTGACCTTGTTTTTTTACTTTACTTTTTACTGTGCAATACAGTATTGTAATGAATAAATACATACAGTATATAGTTTATACAGTACGGTACTGTAAATTGCTCTGTTCTGCTCAATTATCACCATTCTTTAAGACTCCTGGGTAGGCTCGGCCATCTTCGACTTACGATATTTTTGACTTACGATGGGGTCGTCGTAACGCATCTCCATCATAAGTAGAGGACTACCTGTATATGGAAATTCCACTGGCTGACCTATGGGAAGCTATGGTTAACTTCTGATACCACTTGTCATTGATGTTAGCCCTGGCCAGGAATCCTACTCTAGTCGCCAGGTTCACAGTGCTTTGTATGACCCATTGTATCACCACTCCCACACCAAAGACAAAGATTCCCCATATAGACTCGACATACTGTCGGGGCAAGTTCTGTTTGCAAGCATCTATTCAAACCGACCTAAGAGAGGCCTTACCACTCCCCACATTCTCATGCACACAAAGACAAAGATCCCCCATATAGCCTTAACAGACTGTAGGGGCAAGTGCTGTTAGCGAGCACCTATGAAGGCCGGAACGGTACACGAGGGGGTGGGTGGCCAGCACCACGCCCGACCGCCTTTGTCTCCCTAGTGGCAATGTTTACACACACCACCAGGTACTCATTTGAGGCCGAGTCGACCTAGGGGAGGCCCGGGACGGGTTCAGATAATCGTCACCGGTGTTGGCCGTGAGCGGGAATCGAACCCGGGTCGCCGGGTTCATAGCGCAGCGTAGCGCTAACCGCTACACCACCGCTCCCCACGCACACACACACGTACACACACACACGCACGCACACACACGTAAACACGCCGTGATGCTCACCTCCCCCCCCCCACCCCCCGTGCCTCCACAGGAGCTGGCGGGGCGGCATCGGCGGGAGTTGGATGAGCTGCGCGCGGACGGCGCTCGCGAGCGCCAGCGCGGGCAGCGCGAGCGCGACCTCGCCGAGGCGGCGTTCCGCGAGCGAGTGCTCGCGCTGGAGAGCGAGATGCACCGGCAGCGTGACCGCTCGCTCGCCCTGCTGGCGGAGCGCGAGCACGAGATCCGAGCGCTCCGGGCCACGGCGCAGGCCGCGGGGAGCCGTGCCGAACCCCACGTGACGGCGTCAAACCGCGGGTGAGGCCCCGCGGGCCCAGTGGCGCCTATTTACTAAAGATGTAATTTTTTTTTTTTTTTTTTTACCAGGTAAGGTCACTGAGCTATGCGCGGATCTTTTTGAGAAGCGGCCTGGCCACAAATGATAGGTCGACGAAGCGGCTTATCATTTTGGGAATTTCTAGCAGCCACTCTAAATGTGGAGGAAAAAAATGGGAGGACCCAGAGAAATATCCACACGCCCCCACTGAGAGAACATGCAAACTCCAAATATACAGGTGTCGTGGTTGGGATTGAACCCAACGACCTCCTGTGTACCATGCGAGGTAGTTAACATCACACCACCATGGCGCCCCTAACATCTCACCTGGGTCCAGCTGTAGTGGAGAGTTTCGTAGCCGAGCGTTTAACTAATTTTCGTGATTCACCAATCGTTACCTCCAATCGGAGTGGTCGCCACAAGTCCGGCGACTTGAGGGGAAGACCTCAGAGCAGATGCCGGGACACTGTTAGGGCCGACATTGGAGGTCACGTGTGTACTGCACAGCAGCTGAGGGATCTGGCCAAAGCTATAAAGCATTGGCGAGTTGTGCTGCCATCATGTGGCTTTGGCCATGATCATATCTCGATCTTGCCTCCAGATCATTGGATAGCAGGCGTGCAAAAGCCCGTCATGAGAGTAGGGCAGGTCTGTTTTCTTACAATTTGGCACTGAGTCCGGTAACTGCCTGTTAATGTATCACCAAAGCACACAATCTACGATAAAGTATATCTTTTTAAATAACACTCTGAAATTATTAGTCGGACATCTTATATAATGGCAGTGCTACGAAATTGAAATGAAAAATTAAATATCTTCCTCTAGGTCAAAGCGGCGGGAATGAACACCTTGTCCAAGTGTGATGTGTTTTAAGCAGTGAATGCTGTTCAATGGCCATTGTCTGGGCTACAGGCCGGTGGAGGGCGGCGTTCACGGGCAGGAGGTGTCAGCGGCAGAGTTCTCGCACGAAGCTTTGGAGCTACCGGCCCACAGCCAGGCCATGCTGCTGCACTACGCAGAGCAGCTGTCCCGGCGGTGAGAGTACAGCACAGCACCCACTGTCGCACCGTGGATGCAGCACCCACAGCCACAGTATAGCCACCACACACACAGACACAGCATGAACACAGCACGCAGTCACAGCATGGACACAGCACCCACAGAAACAGGACAGGGGTTGCAGCTCAATATACAACGAACATGCATAGTGCGTAAGAAACCATGGTTAGCTTACAGCTCGTATAGAAACATGGCCACATATACTGAGAACATTGACGAAGCATACAGAATACATACAAACCATGCATAAAATATCGACAACTATGGTTTGCACACAGCACATGGTGATATTGCTACAAATTACAACCTATAACAACAACAACCGCCATTCGCCACTAAGTGGCGGTGACGTCACCACGGTGGTTGTGCCAGGCTATGTGCACGTTAAGGCCACGTGAAGTGTCGAATGCCCGCTTGCAGGAGGCCACGGGACAGACCCAGGTGCCATTTGTTTATTGACTGAGATGACTGGCCAATGACTACGTGTGCTCTCTACTGTGCCAACTTGCTGTGTTTTTTGCCACCCGGCGCTACGCTCGTTGTTGTGAGCATCGCTCGTCTGCCCTCCGTTGTTGCTGGATAGCGACTGTCTACAAATGCCCAGTAGCGTCCTTCACGAGCCTCCTCCACTTTCAATTATTTACTACTAAACCACATTAAAACCTAAATATACAGAGACAACTATATAATTCACATCCTGTACATCACACGTACTTGCTTCATGTGTACATGCACTAACTTAGCATCGTGCAATCGTACAACTTGAGCACTCGCGTAGCTCATGTATATCAACACTGCTCCGATAGCCAGTAGCATGCAGCATGCCTTCAAACCATACAATCATCTTGACATACACAACACACATGTACAGCTCTCTGTCAACCCCACTGCTACATGAAAGCCCTCCCTATGCCGTGTGGGTAGCACGGGTTAGTTCGGGTTGGTGAAGGAGCAGTGATGTGGGAGCCTAGAACAGGACAATGCATTTGCTACACCGCCCTCTGCTGCCCATAATGTAGCCCTGCACGTAACCAACACGTGACTATATCGGCAACCACGCAAAGCAACTCTTGTTGTGCGTGCGCTTTAGGGAGGTGGAGATGGCCGCGCTGCGTCGAGAGAAGAGAGACCTGGAAAGGAGTGTGAGGGCTCTCAGGGAGGAGATAGCTACGGCTGAAGAGAAGCACCAACAGGTAAATGCTCACACAAAGATCCCCCGTATATTAGCCTTAACAGACTTTTGGGGCAAGTGCTGTTAGCGAGCACCTATCCATGCCTGCACGGCTCACGAGAGAGGGTGGGTGGCCAGCACCACACTCAGCCGCCTTTGTCTTCCGAGTGGCTATGTTTACACATCGCACCAGGTACTCATTTGAGGCCGAGCTAACCTAGAGGAGGCCCAGGACCAGTTCAGATAATCGTCACTGGTATTGGCCATGAGCGGGAATCGAACTCGGGTCGCCGGGTTCGTAGCGCAGCGCGCTAACCGCTACGCTACTGCTCCCCACGAACGCACAAGACACACACGCTGGGTATCGTTATTCTCACACGTGCACGCGCATTATCCCCCCCTTACTCCCACCGCCCTTCAGGAGGTGCAGAGCCTGCGCGCCATGCTGGACGAGCGGGCGCGCGAGCGTGGCCGCGACGGTGCTAGCCTCGAGTACCTGAAGAACGTGGTCTACCGCTACCTGACGCTGGGCGACGCGCGCGGGAGGCAGCATGCGCTCAACGCCATCGCCGCTGTGCTGCACTTCAGCCCCGTGGAGCGGCAGGCGGTCGCGCTCAAGCACTCGTAGCGCTCGTAAGCGCTCGCGTTGCATCTCGACGTGCGCGCGTGATTGCTCGCGCTTTCACCTAGCAACAACAACAAACAAGGTGTGGTCTTCCGCGCGTGACTGCTTGCACGTTCACATTGCAGCAGCAGCAGCAGCAACGACGACGACAGACCAAGAGTGTGTGAATGCACGTGTTCACAGAGTTAGAACGACAACAGCAAATCAAGTATGGTCTTCCGCGTGTGAATGCACACGTGTTCACAGATGAACAACGACAACAAACCAAGTATGTTCTTCTGCACGTGAATGCACACGTGTTCACATCGCAGAAACAATAACAACAACAACAACAAACCAAGTATGGTGTTGTGATTCAGGCCACGTGTTGAGCATCTCTTCTCTCAAGATTTCGCCAGGCCCTACAGTCGACGTCTTTAGGAGTTGAGGATGCGCAAGTACATGTCGCACACTGCTCTGGGTACCTTCGGAAATTCTTCTCGCAAGCTTTCGCCACACACCACTGCGGCTATCTTCAGGAGCTGACGGTGTGCAAGTACATGCCGCACTCTACCGCGGGCATCTTTCAGAAATGCTCTCAAGCTTTTGCCACGCACCGCTACGAGCACCTCTAGCATTTCTTCTCTCAAGCTTTTGTCCCGCCCTCCTGCGGGCAACTTCAGGAGTTTCTCTTCAGGAGTTGACGATGCCCATAATTGTGCATGGAAAAAGCATGAGAGAACATTTTCTAACTCATGGCCTAACCCGGAAGACTACGTTTGGATACCGAGTGTCTGCGGAAACCAACGTGCTAAACAAATGAGCGCTATTCACCACTAAGTGACGGTGACCTGACCACAGCTCTTGTGCTAGGTGCATGCGGTGGCACTGTGAGGCCATCACGTGAAGTGTCGATGGCTCACTGTCAAAAGGTCACAGGACAGACACGTGTTATGCATGCACACAAACATAGATGAAGATCCCCCGTATAGCCTTAACAGACTGTTGGGACAAGTAATGTTAGCGAGCGCCTATGAAGGCGGGTACGGCACACAAAGGGGTGGGTGGCCACTAAGTGGCGGTGATGTCACCACGACAACTTGTGCCAGGCTAGGTGCACCTTGAGGCCATCTGAAGTGTCGAAGGCTCACCGACGGAAAGTCACGGAACAGAAGGGGTGCCATGGATAGACTGACTAAGATGACTGGCAGATGCACCACCTGTGCTCCCGACTGTGCCAACTTGTTGTGTTTTAATTTCCCGGGGCTCTGCCCATTGTGAGCGCCCTCCTCTGCCCTCTGTTGTTGCCTAGTAGCATCCTTCATTAGCTCCCTCCACATAGGCCGATCTTGACACCGCTGGTATCAGTCATCAGCAAGTCCAATCACTTCCATATCCTTCTGTACCACAGGCTATCTCTTCAGTAGCCCGTGCCACGCCCATTTAACCCAATCTATCTGGCCAAACAGAAACTGCTTTGGCATTCAGTGGCTGGGCATGCAGGCATCACAGACCCAGCAGCTAATACATCCTCGCTTGCCTGAGGAGCTCACTGTGATGGGACTGTGTCCAGATCTTTGAGCTCCTCGCACAATGCAGTGTGGTTAAACCCAGGATGGATCGTGGACAGGCCAGCCGGAATGTTCTAAACCGGCATGGATGTTGCTTTAAATGGCTCCACGTTTTGCAAGCATAGACACACATGCACACAATCGCTCTCAGACACATAAAGATCCACTTTTATAACTACACTGTTGGGGTAAGTGCTGTTATGAGTACCCATAGTGCAAGAAGCAGTGGTGCCTCTAGCATAACATCTTTGCCCACTTTGTCATCCTGGTGCTGTGTATGTTCATTGCATCATATACTCATTTAGTATCGATTAAATTTCGGGGAGGCCCAGACACCATTTGCCACTGATGTTATCCCTGGCTGGGAATGGCATCCAGATCGTCTGGTTCATATCTGATTGCTTACATCACTGCACCACCGCTGCCCAAAATGCACGCACATCAACACATGCATATGCACACGTGGACGCAAGAATACAAGGCCAGTTTACACTCGCGCACACATTCATGTTACACGTACTCAACCAAATCTCACAATAGTTCATGCACGCAGCTGATGCCACAGAGAATAATCGTTATATATTCCGGACAGACAAGAGCAACGGTGTGGACAAAAAATGTTTAGCATATTTTAATGCCAGCATAAAACATTTTTTACGTGACCCAAGTTTACACTTGTAAATGTACCATTGCAAATAAGAATATTTTCAGTTGTAATGTATTCGATTTTCACACCCCATGTTATTACATCAGGGTTAACACCTCACGTATAAAACTACAAACTAATCTTGAAACTGCATGCATTGTACACACGCACAGCGCTGACAGGCAAACGTTAGCGGGCATCTGCCGCTCTGGCACACGAGTGGGCGGTAGGGCCAGAACCACAAGTTCTGATGTCCACACTTGTCGAGAGCACTTATTTTATATCATGTTGGCCAAGAGGAAGCCGAGGCCAGGGTTTGATATAAATTGTCACCAGGGTCGTGTGTGGTCAGGAATTGGACCCAGGTTGCCATGATTGGAGCTCAGTGCTCAAACTGCTGCATTGTTGTAAAACACGAGGTTTTGACCGTTAATGTCATGCACGTGTATGTAAGAACCTTGCATTTCAAAACCTTAGCTTTACAACTTTCTCCCCATATGATGCTGAACTATGGTCGGGTCAGCGATTGGTTGTTTTAGGCCCACAGTTAGCATGCTGCCCATATTTTCAGAATCAACAAATCTTGATTAGTTGATTCATAAAAACTTTACGTTTTTTGAAATAGTAGAATTAAAAAATCAGAAAAGCCTCAATGAGTCTTCAGAACTTCCAGGAGGACCTTGATTGAGATGTTAGGCCAATTCCTTCGAGTATTTTTAATGTACGTAGGAGGAATGCTATATACGCCAAAGGGGAACACTCAAGAGTCCACACACACACGTGTGTTTTTCATGAGTGTCGGACCATGAGTTGTGTTCGTCAATGACCAGAGACTTTTTTGACTCCAAGGTTAAGGGACCAATGACCAAAATTTTGTAATTCTTCAAAAGGCAAAACCGCGGCCCATTGAGCTCTGTAGTTATTTTTCAGAAGCGACCGGACCATACATGGTAGCTCAGTGAAGTGGCTCATCACGCGCACACTTATGGTAGCCAAATCTTGTAAACGCATGTTTCTAAATGCGGAGGGAAAAACCGAAGGACCCTGAGAAAAATCCACACGACCACGTGGAGAACATGCAAACTCCAAATATGCTGGGGTCAGGATCGAGCCCACGACCTTCTGTATACCAGGCGAGGAAGTTAACATCTAGGCACCACATCGCCTTGGCCACACACCACACATTAGGCACCACTCGGTAAATGTACAGCACGTGCTTTATTTGTGTCCAGACTCAGCGCATCATTGCTTCTCTCCTGTTATTAAAGCTCCACCGCACAGCGCTCAAAAGAGTAACCATTGCTATTGACGCCTGGCTTTATCCGTGGCCAGTTAACAGCCACAGAACCGACTTTGTCGAAACAAAAAGAAAGTCTCCGTCATTTTATTACTCTTGACATGTCACAATAGTTTCTTCTGATAAACCCGTACGCATGTCCATGGGCGAGTTTTCACAATTGCCTTCCGACACTTGTTCTCTTAAAGGGAACCTTGCCTCATCTGTGGGTGTGTTCACCGGCTCCGCTTGAGTCATACATTGTCCCAAGTATTAGCTGCGACAGTGATGTTCCATTCGAAGTCATTAAGAAACACATTCGTACGTCTTAAGCGCACTGCCATCGTCTATTCACAGCCTTCGGTAAAATACAAACAGCCAAACTTCAAGTGCATTGTTGTAAATGCATCCGTCTTGAGCCTCTGAATCTGTACTCGGAACAGTCATGTAATTATGTTAATACCTGTAGTGGCTTTTATGATTAAAAAGTGGAATAATGCAACTGTGTCTTGATTTTAATTTAAACAAGTATGTAACGATGTTTTTGGTACGAGGATATATCACCGGTTTTTTTTAATCTATAATAAAACTCGACAAAGTCACGTGTGTTATGAATGCGCTGCTTGTATACTTAAGCAGTCAAGATAAACAATTTTACGCTTTGTGAATATAACCAGGCTTGCCACAGCAGCAATTGCCAACAGCGTGTAGACATTGCGTACTTTCACTTAACTAACATGTGACGCACAAGTACATATACACATACACACATATAGCGTGTAGACATTGCATACTTTAACTTAACTAACATGTGACGCACAAGTACATATACACATACACACATATAGAGTGCGAGTGTTAGGTAGTTGGTGGCTTAAGACCGATTTTGTTAGACTGGAAATACACAACAGGCAGGAGAATTTTGTGAAACCTGTCATTACTACTTTACACGGTTGCACGATAGGAGAAACACTAGTCTGAACTGCCTTACTTTTTGTAAAGCGATTTTACTTTACATGATTATTATTATTACTACCCCACCTACACAGTACTTTTGGTTCCACCCGTTGACATAATCGCCTGTACCACTGTGTCTTGACACACAGTGGCGTTAAGGGACTTCACGGTATTGCAATGTTTATCACAGGCGTATATGCTTTAAGCCTTGCGTAGCGGTTAAATTGTGCAGCGCCCGTGTTGTTAACGTGCCTATAATTTAGCAACGTTACGTCAAAAACAGCAACCACCGCATGGGCTCGGCACAAAGTGACGGGTGACCAGCACCACACCCGGACGCTTCAACTCCTTCGCCGAGCAGTGGTGGAGTATTTCGTTTCGGGCCAAGCGGACCTACAGCCTGCAGGCGAATCTGGGCAGTAACAAGAGGCCGTAACGGAATGTGGGTTTTGCGCAATCTCCAGCACAAGTTCTCAATTCGCGCCCGCTGCCCTCTTGACCGTATTCTACGATCGCCCCGACTTTCCCTACAGCTGCTCGAGCCAACATTAGTTTGTGAATGAAAAGTCACACTTCTCGTGGCAAAATTTAACAAAACGTCTTATGGGGGGAAAATACGAGGGCTCCATATTCTATGTAGAGTTATATAGCAATAATGATCATTATTATATTCTATGTAGAGTTATATAGCAATAATGATCATTATTATATTCTATGTAGAGTTATATAGCAATAATGATCATTATTATATTCTATGTAGAGTTATATAGCAATAATGATCATTATTATATTCTATGTAGAGTTATATAGCAATAATGATCATTATTATATTCTATGTAGAGTTATATAGCAATAATGGTCATTATTATATTCTATGTAGAGTTATATAGCAATAATGATCATTATATTCTATGTAGAGTTATATAGCAATAATGATAATTATATTCTATGTAGAGTTATATAGCAATAATGGTCATTATATTCTATGTAGAGTTATATAGCAATAATGATCATTATTACTTGTTTACCCAAGAAAGCTGGAGTCTCGAGACTTTTTCAGGAGGATGCTGCTTGGGTTGTTTGACTTTGGAGGAAATAAAGGGCGCAGTATTTGATAAATACTCGAACTGTCCGACGTCCTCACGAGCGGTCACGACTTGATACTCACGCTGGGACGTTTAGTCGATAAATTTGCTAAAAACTGAAAGATTGCATTTTTTTGTGACCGATTACTCGGGCCATTTTAACAATGATGGCTACCCCCACATCCCATCCCCTGAAGGCAGGAAACCCCCCTACAAGCGACGCCCAGCGTGACGGCGGCTGACGATGCCAATAACGTCACCCTGCACATCGCCTGCCGTCCAGCGGCACACGTGGCAACAGACGTGACACTCGTTTTTTGCAAACTATTTTCGCGTCATCCGATTGGTCAAGTAATGGGCGACTTAAATCATTGGAGAGCTCAACTCTTGCTTCGAACCGCAACCAATGTTCGGGACCCATTTAATGAGACCGACTGTTGCCCCTCGCCCATAAAGTCTTCAACGACCGGCGCGCAGGACGCGACCGCATCCCTTAATCCCTTCCTCTTACCGCGATGATATTTGGAACTCCTTTCCATCATCTACGTCCCTATAACCACACTAAATTCAAGACGTGCGTTAGTTCTTATCTGCTCTGCTCTCTGCAGTGCTCCCAGGTTCTTGTTGATTTGCATCATAGACATTCGGACCCATGCTCGGCAAATACGATTTTACGAAACTGACACAAGGCAAACACCGACTTGCTGTACTGTCTCCCAAATACATCTCTGCTCTGCCAGAGGGTGCCTCGACAATGCGATTGTTGTTCCACCTTTTCCACGATCCACTAGCCCCATCTCGAAGTCACGCGATTATAGGTATGTGTCGTATGTGTCGGCACGCCTGGCATTTTGGAACTCGACACGTACTCTATTATTTTCAATAAATAGGCAATAGAGTATATTAAGTGCAAGTTGTGTGTTAGGCTGGTGACCTGTGCGGTTTTCTTAAAATAAAACCGTCATGCAAACGCCTAAGTCGAGGCTTCCCAAACTCCAGTCTTCGTAACCCCAATCAGCGATATCTTTCCATGCGTGCCAATATTTACGGTCAACTTTTCACGAAAAATAGTGAATATCACAATTTGTGCACTTTTATGACGCTTAAACATCTCCGTATCTCAAGGTGCCTTAGATCACATCTCATGTCAGCTATTCGAAGGGGAACCCCCAGTAGCAGCTGTCCCTATGTGGTACAAGGTGACTTAAAAAGGTACCTAATGCCCACCTGCAGGCCACTGATTCAGCACCGGGCTGCAAGTGGGAATCAGTCTGCGAGTAGGGGGCGATGATTGCTATGCGTAACCCCAATTGAGTAATTCACGTGCACTTTTTCAAAACTTGACAAACATGTACCCTGACATGGACCGTGGCTTTAACGTCCACTGTGAAGCGGACGGCACACACGTTCTATGTACGTACGTTGAACTTCTTTCGCACCGTACATAGCCAGCCGTGCTAATCGGAGGTGTGGGTTATTGTTAATACACCCGCAGTCTTAACGAGGGTGGCCGGCCGTGGTTAATTGTTGCAAAACCTCTTCAGAAGCTCTGCAACAAGCGGTGGTCGTGCCACCGCTGGCCCACATCACCAACCACGCATTGCCTGCATGGGATTGGTACAGATGGAAACCTGGAGTTTGGGGGAACCAGTGCTCGCATCAGGCGCCTGACTAGACGGTGCTTCTACCCCGCTTCGACAACTGCGCACAGGCTGTCACTGTGGAGACTGCGAGGATGCTCGTCCACGCATTTCACGATCAGCCGCGTGGGCTACTGCAACAGCGTCTCCGGCTGTGCCGGCTCTGTTCGCCTGCGGCCACTCCAGTGGCTGTTAGATGCTGCAGCTCGTCTCGATAGGAAACAGGATCGCGTATAAATGACGCCTACTCATCTTCAAGGGTCCCCATCAATCCGCTCCGTCCTATCGCGCCGATCGGTGGGTACCAGCTTCAACAGACCCAAATCGACTCCGACTACGACCCCGTGGCTCGCGGCGACCTGCCGCTGTGGCCGCCGCGTTTGAGCATCGCGCGCGACACGGCCAGCGCAGCTTCGGGGTCTCCGGCGAAACGACCTGGAACACGCTGCCAGTGCACGTTCGGGATCCATCCTTGAGTCTCAAGACAGTTCCGCAGCAGACTTAAAACGATGTTGTTGTTCCAGAGAGCCTACTTCGACGTGCGATCGATGCACATTCGTGATGGACTGGACTCGTAAGAGTGCGCCATATGAAATGTTCTTACTGCCTATTGGTTTCGCTAATGCATTAATGGTAACCGGCGGTGATTGTGAAAGTAGCAGTGCATGAACTAACCTTAACAGATATACACAAAACATTTGAATGAATTGTTTAAAACAGTCACTGTTTCCCCCTGTAAACGAGCACGGTGCAGTGCTCATCTCTACAGCTTTTAGCCGGTGAAGTTCATTCCACATTCATATGGCGGGAGGCCAGTGTCTCCATAGGACAACCAACTGCCGGCATCCCACAAAGTGGTACACGATTTATCGACCCCCCCCCCCACCGGGGATTGTGAACTCAACCTTCTGACTGCGAGCCACGTGCTCTCCCCCCCCCTCACAGCGCCACCCAGCGGTATCATCTTAAAGTGGCCCCCCTTCGAAAATAAACGAAACACTCAATTTTTTAAATTAAACTAAACTTTATATTATTTTACCAGGTAAGGCCCACTGGGTTATATAGCTCTTTTTCAGAAGCGACCTGGCCACAAATGATAGTTCAACGAAGTGGCTTATCATCACGAGGAAATGTCTAGCAACCAAATACTTGAAACACGTGGCGTTGATTCCAAATGTGGAGGGAAAAACCCGGAGGGGCCCGGAGAAAAATCCACGCGACCACGGGGAGAGAGAGAGACTCGCAAACTCCAAATATACAGCAAGTGTCAGGGTCAGGATCGAACCCACGACCTCCTGTATACCAGACGAGGGAGTTAACATATCGTCATCGCAGCGCCCTTAATAAACTCACTGCATGGACAGTTCACGAAATCCGCACCGCTATCCCTCACCGGTGAGCATGTGCATCATCCACTCGGTGATTTGCTTAATTGTTTTTAATGTCTTCTTCTCCTTCTGCTGCTACTACATTAGTAAGAGTACATAATGTGCGTGTGATTTGCATATAAATCAAAAGTGATCCATTCTCTCACATGGACGGTTTGAATCCATGTTTCGTGACCATAACGATCGATTTAAATCGATTAATCGACGCACCGTTACACGCCTACTATTTAGTAACGGGTAAAATGCCGAACCTGTGTTATACAAATCGAGCTTGGCAACAGTGCGCACATTTAAAATAAAGAATGCACAAACAGTCTTGCAGCTACTTAGTACGGGGCTAGGGGTCGCCAACCAGAATAACAAGAGGAGCCATTTTTTTTCGAATTTGTTGACAAAAGAATAACAACAATATTGAAAGAGCCGCAATGCACACGTGAATACCAGGCGGTGGCCCTTAGTAAACAGCTTTACGAAGGAGTGCTTAAAGAGCCGCATGCGGCTCCGGATCCGCAGGTTGTCGATCCCTGGTTTTGGGGTAAATTGATTCCCCAATGTGGACAATTACATAATTGTGATCCTTTAGCGTTACCACCTGACCTGGCTTTCCCACGACCGCACTCTTGGTGAGGCCGCTGCCCTGGGAAATCTGCAAATCGTCGCGGGGACATGAGAAGCCCAGATTTTTTTTGTCAGTTGGGTAATAACGCAGCGCTCGAGCCCATACGTGTACCTACGCTTCTTCCTGTACTGCGGGATATTCTCCTTCCCGCGACGTGTTCCACAATTTGTCTTTTTATCTCAAAGGTGGCAAACCCCCGAATGTCACTGCGTGGAATTACATTCGGCTCAGAACCGCTTGCAGGTCCTTGGGCAAGGCCCCCAGAGCTGTGTGCATGCACGCCCGCAGCTTGGCCTGAGTGTCTTCAGGCAACGACAGTCCGGCACGCTCCGCCAGCAGCTGGCAGGGAGACAGGAGACAGCACGGAATACGTTCGCACTGCCGGGGCCGGCTTAACCGCGACGCCGTAAACAGGAAGCGCACGAGGGTTCTGCCCAGCCATTAGAGCATTCATAATTGTGATCTCGTGTGATGCGGCAATATTGAAATATTTACAAATGTACGGTCGGTAGCATACGGCACCGCACGTCGCTGGAATGGAGGCTGCCCCGCGGTGTGATGGTTCGCACGCTGCACTTGCAATGCAGTGGTCACAGAGTCGAAGCAGATGATTTGTTTGTGCCATTCATTACCATCATCAGATTGTTTTCCTTGTTCCGTCTCGGTTGTCCCGTCTAAAATGTTGCATTTTGCCACGTCGTTTTCACGCACCGTACATTGTCGTGCGAATTATTGAGGTTTGCCGCATGAGCGTTAGAACCGAAAAAAAGGAATTGATTTGAATCCAATCATTCCTGGCCTACTCTGCG
The DNA here is from genome assembly GCF_048934315.1 of Petromyzon marinus. NCBI lineage: Eukaryota > Metazoa > Chordata > Hyperoartia > Petromyzontiformes > Petromyzontidae > Petromyzon > Petromyzon marinus. Next base: position 9,388,327 of record NC_133680.1, read on the forward strand.
GGTATCGACTCAACGCTCCCCGAGTCACAAACCCACCCCGAGTCACAAACCCACCGCGCCCATACGCACGCTGTCGTGGCCTCGAGGAAGCCGCAGGCATGCCTGTGGCTCAGGGAGCCAAACTAAGACTTCTTTATCCGGGCGGTGGTGTCGCACGTGGCCTGTAATCCGGCACCGTGCAGGCAGCAAGGGTTGGTGGATCACCGGACAAATTTCGTCACGTGGGCGTCGAGGTCGCCATCTCCTTTCCTGGCTTGCCAGGGTATGGTGGCAGTCAAGGAAGTGGATTAATTTCCATCTGTATTCCATCTGTACTGGGTTTGAGTGTTACCCCCCCCCCACCCTCACATGCAAGGATGCTTTTCTGGGTAGTCTGGTTTTCTACCACATGGTTTAAACGCTCATGGATTGAGTTGGACAAACATCCCAGTGTAGGACCATAGAACTCGGGCATTTGTTGGCGCCGGTTCTAGCCGCTCAGCCGCTTGTCTGTGGTTTCCCGTGCCCCTGAATCGTCATCCCTCTCTCTGAGAGTGAATACGACCGGCGCGCCTTAAAAATCCTCGCCAGGAAACCTGTGAAGATTTTCTGGCGAGGATTTGTGACTGTGAAGGTCTTCCTGGCTTGGTTGGTAAGTTGTGATTGTGGTCTGGGATGTGAGACCGAATCGACTCAGTTCTTGGTTTTGATAACTTTTTGGTTTTCATTTATGTTCATTTTCTTTTTTTTGTTGTTTTTGCTTTTAATTTTTTGGTGCGATTTCTTAATTTGTTTATACATTTTTTTTATTTTGCTTCGTTGTAGGGCTTTCATTTGTTTGGTATGTGTGTGTGTGTTGGGCTTCTTTCGCGGCGTGCATAGCCAACCACGTATATAAGATGTAGTCCTTATATATAATTAATGTACAGGACAGCGTTGTGGGATGCTGTTAGCATGAATGACGCGATATAAAACGAAAGTATTATTATTTACGCAAACAGCAGGCTCTGTCCTGCAGCAGCAGCAGCAGCAGCTGTAACAGTGCTGGTGCCGGTGTGGGCACAACTCACAAGTTTATCTTGCAACTGCAAGACCAGATCCACGGCCTCCACTTCACTCCGCCCCGACACCCACCCACCCACGTCCTGCAGCAGCAACAGAGACGCAATGTGACTGCGTCTCTACAGGTGCGCATGTGAACGTGAGCATGCACACGTTCTACGTCTACAGGTTTTCATATTTTCATTTTTCGCATAGATGCGTTACTTCTAGTTTTATTGCAAACGTCGGTGACACAGGGTACGCCTGCGTGTGCATGTGTACGTGTGCGTGTCTGCGTGTCCATGCGCGTACGTGAGTGCGTGTGTGGTACAGTTGTAGGGAGCGGTGGTGTAGTGGTTAGAGCGCTGTGCTTTGAATTCGGCGATCCAAGTTCGATACCCGCTCACGGCCAACACCAGTAGCCTATTATCTGATCCAGTTTTGTGTCTCCCCTAGGTCGACTCAGCCTCAAATGAGAACCTGGTGTGGTGTATAAACATTGTTACTTGGGAAACAAAGGGAACTGGGTATGGTGCTGGCCACCCACCACCTCGTGTGCTGTACCGACCTTCATAGGTGCTCACTAACTGCACTTGCCCCAACAATCTGTTAAGGCTATACGGTGGATCTTTAGCTTTGTATTTGTGTGGACCAGTGAGGAGACCAGGTGGTGGATCCGCCAGTCATTTCAGTCAGTCAACCCATGACACCTGGGTCTGTCTTGCGACTTCCTGCCAGCGAGCTATCCTTGTAACAAACATTGGAGGTGATATCACCGTCACATAGTGACGAATGTCCACCGCTGTTGTGTGTGTACGGGGTGTTTAAGACCCCTATTCTTACTCACGGCCAGGCTCAGACCTGGCTCTGGCTCAGGTGAGCCGTCGAAAAAGCCACGCTTAACTTGAGCCGGCTCTGAGCACGGTCCCAGCCGTGCTCCGGTTGTTCCATGAGGCTGAGCCTGAGCCCAAGCTATGGTTGAGCCGCTCACGCATCTTTGAAAGCAACTGAGCGCCTCAAGCCCGAGCCGAGCTGCGACTAAGAACAGGGCGCTCGGCGTGTGCGTGCGTGTGCGCGTGCTTGCGTGCGTGTGTGCGCGTGCGCGTGCTTGCGTGTCTCAACTGCGTTGAGGAGGGCTTCCATGTGCAGGAGCTCAAGCTTGTGGTTCATGTCGCGCCGTCGAGCCGACAGCCAGCCCTCGAAGTTTTGAGACCGGAGGAACCGGCTGCGTGTCAGCACACAGACAAAGCACACGCGTACACAGGGTGCTTCAAAACAATGTTAACACTTACATGGGATTCATCTTCTTTGGTTCCTTCGGTAAAGTCACGTAGAATGAGAATAAAATAATAAATTTATAAAATTAAAATAACACAATACAATTCTCACGACGTTTCGGCCACAACACAAGTGGCCTTCATCAGGTGAAGGGACGAGACTGTCTCGAGGACAGCGCTGGAGCGAACACAGCCCAGCTCAGACCGCGACCTTTAAGCTGTGTGTAAATCGAAACTTACATGGGACTATCGTTTTTAATGGAAAAAGAACGGATAATATACACTGTAACATGATTAAAATAACAAGACAATTTATGTTAATGGTTTCCAAAAGTCAAAGAGTCCCCACCATTGTCAACACAACTTCTCCAGGTGGTGTCCAGAGTCCGGAATGCACATTTTCTTGTGGTATTGTTGCAAATTCTCAGAAGTGTTACACATGTTTTTGAAACACCCTGTACTATGTACATACACAATTCTAGAGTGCGTACGAACACAAAGACCCCCCCCCCCCCCGTATAGCCTTAACGGACTGTTTTGGGGCAAGTGCTGTTTCTGAGCACCTGTGAAGGCCGGCACAGCACACGTAGTAGGTGACCGACATTATACTCCAGCGTCTTCCTCGTGGCAATGTTTACACATCACACCAGGAAACTCATATTAGGCTCAGTTCACCTAGGGGAGGCCCAGTACCGGTCCAGATAATTGTCACTGGTGTTGGTGGCCGCGAACGAAAAATCGAACTCGGGTCACCGGGTTCGTAGCACGGCGTGCTAACCACACACACGCACCGGTACAGGCCCTGCCAGTCTCCACGGAGAGGCGACGTGAGCTGCGGGCCGGCGTGCTGCAGCGTCGCCACGAACTCGTCCACCACGAAGGGACGGACCTGCGGGGGTCTCTGAGTGGTGTGCGCGGAGAGAACACGGCGCCCCCCCCCCCCGCCACCGTTTAGCCCCGCAGACTCCTGTCGCAAGACGCGAGCGATGGTCGGCGAGCGCCTATTAAGGCCGGCACGGCGCACGAATGGGCGGTGTGGGAAGCGCGTGCATACGTGCGCGCGCAAGCGCGTGCCCGGGAGACAATCGAAGTCACTTGTTGATGCAGGTCATCCTCGCCGAGTCGAATCACAAGGGAACTGGGTTTTGATGTCTGTGGGCATTTTTGGTTACGGTAAAGAAGCGACGACCCACAGAAGACCCCTCCCACACACACACACACACATTTGAGAAAGCACTCAATATACGCATACAATTGGGTCACAACCCTACTCGCTGTACTGCCTCTTATAGCCACACACATTGCGAGAGTATTTTTGAGCTGGCAGGAGTTGGTCCAATGAACTGCGTATTGATCAGTCCGGAACATGAATATAAAATCGGTGCACCAAATCAGCCAGTCGTATGTCGCAGTAATAATTGCATAACCATTGACACGATCCCTGATGCTGCAATGAGGCTGAGCAATAACCACGCAGCTGATTTAGATCCGCTGGCTCGTCGCCGATGAATATTTCACTTTTCCCCGTGTGACATTAACGTAATGCGCAATGACGATAACAGATTGGCTTTTACTATTTAAGCGCTTTGCACAACAGGGAGTGCCTAGCGGTGGCAGCGCACGCTCGCCGCTTGTTGCAGGGGTTCACGGTTTGAATCCAGCGGCCGCCCTGGTTATTACTGCGGGTTTGTTTTAACGATGGTGGTGGTGATGCTGTGTGCGGTCTGCTTCGCAGTGGATGTTCAAGATCCCGTGAAGTAATTTACAAGGGTAGGCCATTGTGTGCCGGTGTCAGGGTCCAATATTTGCCATATTCGATTAACCACTAATTATTAAATTGGGATTATATATAGCAGTCATCGCCCCCCCCCACCCCAACTGGTAGAACATTGGCCCAGGTCATTCTAACAAATGCGACTTTCCTAGTCTCTTGAGTTCACAACTGGTTAAACAAAATAAACTTATCTCACAGCATACACCACACAGACACAGAGGCACACCTGCAGTGTTTGTATTACAGAGGCAACAGGACAGTAACGACACAGAATTTTCGGCCACGGCAAAAATCCCATATGATTGGTTTTAATATCATGTCCTATGAGTTCATCATCATCATCAGCGTCAGCCATGATCTATCCACTAACGAGAAAGCATTGATCGAAATTAATGAGATCACTCGACACGACCTGGGACGTGCCTAGCTGTTGATCAATCATCGGATAATGTGTGGCGTGTAACGATTTAACTTTATTTTTTAAAGGAGCGATATTGGTAAACTTGGCGAAACTGTGGTGGGTCTTGAGAAAAGGAGTTTGGGAAACCTTCTCTAGAGGGGGTGCAGCATCAGTCACAAATCTCCGTGATTCACCGGACCTCGCCTCTCAAGTGCTGCATCACAGATACTGTATGTACCATGCACAGCTCACGTGAGCAAAAACGGGTCCAATTACCCAAAAAAAACCTACTCTTACGGGCACCTCATCTGTTTGGAGAGAAACAAAATGGTCAATAACATAAAAGGACGTTACACCCGGACAGAGATCACGAGGAAGACTGAGAAATCCAAGGAACGAGTGTCGTGGCTAATGAGCCGGAATGTGGATCGCAACAAAGGCTGGCGGGAGACAGCAGGGGGCGTGGAAGGTCAATAACGCACACCGCCAAAAAGGTTGAGCACCCAGGGGTGACTTTTTCCGCACCATACGTAGCCAACCGTGCTCACCGGAGGTGCGTCACAAATACACAGCTGTCAACCCCATACGGTTCACCCCGTATTCTTGTACAGGGAAATTGAGTTTTTCAGGTCCATACGGCGTACAGCCGTTTCAATACGGGCAACAAAAACCATTGTCCATTTGTGTTCTGTTTCTCCCTTGTGATGGAACTTTGTAGGATGAACGTTGAGATTTATAAGGGGCACGGGATGACCAGTAATGTCTGAATTGGTCTGTAATAAGGTAGCGCACTGGTAAGGGGTTGACAGGTATGCAAATAAGACGCTCGACTGCGTGAGTAAATGCCCCGCCGCGCTGCGCTGGATGTTGGCTTCTTTTTTACCTCTTCAAAGAGACTTCACAACAAGCGCCCAATCCCCCACAAAAATCACGTGTGAATCGGCGCATGAATGCGGAGTGGGAAGCTGAGGGTCACCTTGAAGGGCGCGACGCTCTTCTGCAAGGGCATGAGGCTGGCCACGTAGCGCTCCTGATAATAAAATAAAATATAAATAATAGGCTTTACCCTCTCCGGCAATAACACAGGAGGTGGTAACATGTTCATACACCAAATGGACACCCATTATCGCAAAACATCAAGTGTGCATTCGCCACACATCATACTTATTGGAAAACATGCAAACAAAACATGCTTGGTAATGTATGCAATTTCCTTGAAAGTAATTGGCCGACAGCAGAGACAGCCTCCTTCACGGCCTTGTCTCTCAACCAGAAACCATGAAAATGCGAACAGCACATAGGCAATGCAAATACCGAAACATTACTAGCTCATATTCTTAGTTTTTTCGGTGAAGTCACGTTGAAGAGAAACAACAAAATAACAAAATATATATAAAACAATAAAAAATTCTCACGACGTTTCGACCATAACTCAAACGGTCATCATCAGGTGTGTTGGTTTCCATAAATGTATTTTTAAACGGCACATTTATTTATTTATAAAAAACGTTGGCGTCACGCGCAGCGATTTGGCAGTTTGCCCAGGACTAGTCCATCTATTTTTTTTGAAAAGAGGAGGGGGGAGACGAAATTTTTTATAATGTATGCTGTCTGAAAGCCACTGTAAGCATGAACAATCAATTAAGAACTGAAATGGTGTATCAAATATTTCCAATGATTGCTAAGATAGAATCCATCTTCTCGGTTGAAATTGTCTCTGTGCTTGTATATGTGGATAGCCTCATGAACGAATCTCTCATGGAAGCCAGATGGCTTACAAAGAACCTCCGTCTTGGAAAAGTCAATGGCATGTGAGCCTACTGAATTAGAACAATGATCTGCTACGGCCGAGGTGTTGGTCCTACCGTGTTTAAGGTCTGCTTTATGTTCACGAATGCGGTCCGAGACATGGCGTTTGGTTTCTCCAATGTAACTACTACCACAGAGGCAACTTAGTTTGTAGACACCAGGGTATTGTATGTCCGGAATCACATCTTTTACAGACGGAACCAGATCACGGATTTTATGTAATGTGTTGAAACGGACCTGGATCTTGTGTTTATTCAAGATTTTGGAGATCTTTTTTGTGATCCCAGCACAAAAAAGGCTTCTCAAGAGGGTTCTTCTTCATGGTTTAAGTGATAACCCTCTTGAGGAGCCTTTCAAAACCATCACTTTACCCTACATTGCTGGGATCACAAAAAAGATCTCCAAAATCTTGAATAAACACAAGATCCAGGTCCGTTTCAACACATTACATAAAATCCGTGATCTGGTTCCGTCTGTAAAAGATGTGATTCCGGACATACAATACCCTGGTGTCTACAAACTAAGTTGCCTCTGTGGTAGTAGTTACATTGGAGAAACCAAACGCCATGTCTCGGACCGCATTCGTGAACATAAAGCAGACCTTAAACACGGTAGGACCAACACCTCGGCCGTAGCAGATCATTGTTCTAATTCAGTAGGCTCACATGCCATTGACTTTTCCAAGACGGAGGTTCTTTGTAAGCCATCTGGCTTCCATGAGAGATTCGTTCATGAGGCTATCCACATATACAAGCACAGAGACAATTTCAACCGAGAAGATGGATTCTATCTTAGCAATCATTGGAAAGATTTGATAAACCATTTCAGTTCTTAATTGATTGTTCACGCTTACAGTGGCTTTCAGACAGCATACATTATAAAAAATTTCGTCTCCCCCCTCCTCTTTTCAAAAAAAAAATAGATGGACTAGTCCTGGGCAAACTGCCAAATCGCTGCGCGTGACGCCAACGTTTTTTTTATAAATAAATAAATGTGCCGTTTAAAAATAAATTTATGCAAACCAACACACCTGATGATGACCGTTTGAGTTATGGTCGAAACGTCGTGAGAATTTTTTATTGTTTTATATATATTTTGTTATTTTGTTGTTTCTCTTCAACGTGACTTTACCGAAAAAACTAAGAATATGAATTACTGCAGTCACGAAAGCTTTAAATCAAAATTACTAGCTCAGTTTGAACAATTATATCTAAGTAACCGTTTTTGCAGGTATCAAAATTATGAAAAAAAAATAGGCTTTACCCCCTTCGGCAATAATACAGGAGGCGTTAAGACGTTCAAAAACCAAATAGAAACCCATTACAAGGCATCACGTCTGCATGAACCACACAGTGTGCCTGTGGTAATACATTTTCCTGCGATGGTAACACGTAGGGAGGGGAGATAGGCAGATGCCAAGGTTCGTGGCGGGAGAGGGGCAGTTGAGTGGATTTCGCGAACGATAGCCAGAGCCCAGTAGACGTGGAATGTCGGGCCAAAGTTGGGCCAATGGCTTCCACCGCATGCCAACGTTGTCCCAACGTTGTCCCAACGTTGTCCCAACGTTGTCCCAACGTTGGCATGTTAACTGGGAGGAATGTTAAGAGCAACCGTCGTCAGTCACGTCATCATCACTGGCCATAATGTACTCACTAAGTGGATGAAGGGTTACCCAAAAACCATCGCTATCGCTCGTGGTGTTTTCAAGGACGCACGTCTCCACTTCTGTCCTCTGTGCCCTGTCAGATTTTGCTCAATTCTCTTTCGCCAGAGTCCACGTTCTTTCACACGTATCTGCGAACGGGGAAGCTTTAATCTTGAGGCGCATTGGCAGAGCCACACCAACCTGAGCCACAAACGCGGGACCGATCAGTTGACACCTCCGTGGAACACGTGCACAATCAGCACGTGACTACAGCTGAATAAATCACGTCATTTGCGTCTAGGAAAGCTTCGCCGAGCTGGCAAGGCTCCTTCTCGGCAAGGACCTGCTACTTTGGGACGTTTCGCCAATTGCAATTTGTCGAACGTTTATTTAATTGTGATAGACAATCCAATTTACCCAGGAGAAAAGCCACACACCAGAGGGGATAACCACTCAAAAGGTTCCGCACACATGCAATCACGAAACCCACTTGCTCCACCGCCATTCCATCGACTGTTGTGCACGGCGGGCAACAGATGTGGGATCAGCTGTTCGCGTGGCACCACCACCCACCAGCGGGATGATGAAGCTCTGCGTGAGCTCCAGCAGGTACCTGCGCAGAATGGCGCTCTGCACCTCCACGGGGCGTTTCCTCTGGACGCCCTGGGGGACCCGAGGGGGAGGGAGGGGGACCCAGGGGGGGGGGAGGGAGACCCGGGGGGCACGGTGGGGGAGGTGGGGGGGGGCACGGTGGGAGAGGGTGGGGGGGCACAGTGGGGGAGGGTTGGGGGAGGCACGGTGGGGGGGGGGGGGCACGGTGGGGGCACGGTGGGGGGGGGGGGGCGAGAGAGAGAGCGGAACGGATTTTTATGTGAACCTGAACAATTGGGCCATGGAGATCGGCATGGAGGAAAAGGGACGGTCGCGCCATCAAGTGAGTTGGGTCTCCTAAGTGAGAGAGAGCTCGTCAGATAAGACCATCACAGAGTGCACTTAATGTGCGTATGTATGTTGAACTTCTTTCGCACCATACGTAACCAGCCGTGATTATAATCGGAGGTGGCGGGGGAAGGACAACACTTATAATTAAAGCAGACTCGGTTAGATGAATAAGTAAATCAAATAAAAGTATAATCAACGACTTATTTTGTGACTGATTACTTACGCCCCTACATAAACGGTGGCCACCTTGATATCCACCCTCCCTCCCCGCAAGCCACACCAGGGTGACACGGCCACTATTACTGACGATGTCATCAAGCCCCGCCCATCACCTCCCGTCCAGCGGCACGATACCCTTTCTTTTTTTTACTACTTTCGTGTTATCCGACGAGTCGAGCAATCGAACGGGTGAATCAGTTAAAGAGTAAGAATTAAAAAAAAAGATTGCTCCACCAGTCGGATTTCCCAGCTCCACTTGGATGCGCCTTCTTCCACGATGCTCACCTTGAGCAGCCGTTTGACGATCGCTCGGTCTCGGACCAGAAAGGGTTTGTGTGCCGTGTAGACTCCTGCGCAGAGAAGCGAAGAGGGCAGGCATCAGCACAAGCAAGGGAGGAAGGCGTGAAGAGCTCTCAGGACACTCGTCAGTTGTAAACTATAACGCAAAAAAATATAAAACAACATTTTATTGTTTTATATTTTCTATTATTTTATTGTTTTATATTTTTAGTATTTGATTGTTTCCCCTGCTACGTGACTTTACCGAAAGAACCAAGAAGATGGATCCCTGCAGTCACGAAAGCTTTAAATAAAAAATTCAACGCAATTGTTTATTTGTCTTCTACCAGGTAAGACCCATCGAGCTATGTAGCTCCTTTTTTTCAGAAGCGACCCTGACCGCAAAATAATAACTCAACGACTTTTACACTCGAGTGAGATTGGGGTGGTTGCCTCTGTGGTAGTAGTTACATTGGAGAAACCAAGCGACATGTCTCGGACCGCATTCGTGAACACAAAGCAAACCTGAAATACGGTAGGACCAACACCTCGGCCGTGGCAGATCACTGTTATAATTCAGTAGGCTCACATGACATTAACTTCTCCAAGACAGAGGTTCTTTGCAAGCCATCTGGCTACCATGAGAGATTCGTTCATGAGGCTCTCCACATATACAAACACAGAGACAATTTCAACCGAGAAGATGGATTCTGGCTTCGGAATCATTGGAAGGATTTGATAAACCATTTCGGGTCTTAATTGATTGTTCACGCTTACGGTGGCTTTCAGACCGCATGTAATTATTTTCGTCTCCCCGCTCCTCTTTTCCGAACATAGATGGACTCGTCCATCTGAACAAACTGTCAAATCGCTCTCCGTGGTGCTAACGTTAAAAATAACCGCCACTTTTTTCAAATTTCCTTGCTGTGGTTTTCACACCTGATGATGATTGCTTGTGTTGCAGTCGAAACGTCGTGATAATTTTATTGTTTTATATTTTTATTATTTTATTGTTTCCCTTCTACGTGACTTTACCGAAAGAACCAAGAATATGAATCCCTGCAGTCACGAAAGCTTTACATCACGTTCTACTTAATAAAATAGACTTTTTGATAAATGTTTTCTCCTACAACATCAGAGTGCAGCGCCACATTAAATACGCACTACAATGACAACAGTTTAAAGCGATTTGAAGCATGTTTCATTTTCAAAATGGAAATATGTTTTTTTTGGGGGGGGGGGGGGGGTGGTGCAGAACTTTGTGACGTCATATTTGAGGGGGGGTCTGACTTTTTGTGACGCCGTGTGACGAAGGGGGGGGGGGGGTCAAAAATCGTCCAAAATCTCGTGACGTCATTTATGGACGGCCCCCAAGAGACGGGGAGACCGCAGGGGGCGTGGCTGGAGGCTATCGACGAGGGCCCTTGGGGTGCACGGACGTTCAACTCCTTTCGCGCCGCACGCAGCCATCCGAGCTAATGGGAGGCGTTACTGTGGGGGTGGCGATAGGTTGAGGACTGCGGGGGGGGATGAAGGAAGCGGACGCCGCCTCGCAAGGCAAATACTTAGGAGGAAGAAGCACACGAAGTAGGAGATTCAGACTTAAGGCAAAGAGGAGGTCATCTGGAAGCTGCACCCGCTGAAGAAGAACGAGGTCAGCTTGAGCAGAGAGCACGGCGATTGTGCCACGGTGGCTAGGAGATGTTCACCACCTCGCCTGGTATACAGGAGGTTAATGGGTTCGATCCCAATCCTGATACCTGTATATTTGGAGTTTGTCTCTCTCGCCGTGGTCGCGTGGATTTTTCTCTGGGTCCTGCTAGAAATTTCCACTTTATAAGCCACCTTGTTGGGCTATCATTTGTGGCCTAGTCGCTTCTGAGAAAGAGCTACGTAGCTCGGTGAGTCTTACCTGGTAAAATAAACTTAGTTTCGTTTATGATGCTGGTGACATATGGTGACATGATGCCGTAAGGTCTACCACACGCCCAGCCGGTGGAATTAAAAAAAAAAACGTGCTTTATTATGTTCAGGCATTCCTTAAAAAAATAGATTTCACGTATTTATTTGTTTAATTTATAAGCAGAAAGATCTGAGTCACCACGGAATTATTTTTTTCACCCACCGCCTATGGGCACACAGTGTGTAGCTTACAGGAGCTAAGACTGTCTATCTACATTTACGGGATTATTGATCCTAACAATACAAGCGGCTGCCTCGTCCTAAACCAAATGCATGCAGGTTTCATGGAACAATGTGCATTAAAATGTTATGGTCAAATAAGCAAAGTGAAAATGTACACAGCATTTTCTAACAGCACTGATACCTCTAACTTATTTTGTTAAATGACGGCGAACACGCACTCAAAATAACTGTACAATTAGGTTGAATAACTCATCACTTATTGTGACATGATTGAGAAATGTATTGCCCCTAATTTATTCCATGCGATTGTACCATCACATATTTCCCGCCAAGCTGCAGCATCGTAATTAAGACGCTAATGACATCTCGCAGATGGGGTCAAAACAAACTCTAATTAGCCCAATTCATTTGATGCCACACTACTCCTCACCACCAATTTATACTCCACAAATGATAGTCGTTATGAAGTTAGTAACAAGCCTACCCTGCAGTTTTTGTTTTGGTTGTATTTTGGCACCAATTATTTTGCAAATTCCAAAAAGTGAGTGGGGGCAATGAAGCAATCCACCACGTGTCAACTGAAGCTGGATAGCAAGGAGATGTTAACTCCCTCGCCTGCTACGCAGGAGGTCGGGGGTTCGACGTTGCCCGTTGTAAATTTGGAGATCAGGTGTTCTCTCTCTCCGCGGTGGTCATGTGGCTTTTGTTTCCAGGTCCTCCCTTTTTCCCTCCACCGCATTTTAGAAACATGCGTTTTGAATATTTGGCTCCTATGAATTCCCGCGTCTTATGATGATCATCATATAATCAACTTCTATGAACTAGCAATGTGCGGCCAGGTCGCCTATGAAAACGAGCTCACAGCTCAGTGGACTGTGAGCTCGTTAAGAGTAGTTTTAGATGTATAAAACATAACGTAGTGCATTTGGTATGCACACCATTCTTATAGTGTACGGCTATCACAAATGTGCTAAGTTTCAGAGACACAGTCTGCAGTAGTTTCACAGTAGGGGGCGGATGATATTGCGATGTGTAATCCAAACTGAATGGTTTGTGGAAAATGTTTCAGCTGCTCATGAACGTGCACTGTGTTGTGAAGCAGACGGCGAAGTATGTTGATGGTTAACACACCTGAGTAATTCACTGGCGGGCAGATATTGATTTATCAAATAAGCCTGATGCTTTCACTCGCGAAACATGAATCAGATTGTGTTTGCAGGAAACAATAAGTTTACGATTTATGTGAATTATACATTCCATAACATTCAGCCTAAGAGAACATATGCAAAACGCAGGACACCACTTATGAGACACGCAATACAATTGAGACGATGCAAACGCGACAAACAATAATCCAAATTCTTGAATCCTGTTGTGGCCCCAAATCGTGACAATTCATCGCATTTCACCGAACAAGACATAAGACGCATGGCACAACATACGAGACAATACAAGTGAGACAATCCTAACGAGATCATTAAAACTCGACTCTCGAATCTAATTGTGATCCGGATCAAGGAATCTCGTAAAGGGACGGTTAACGACTTCATGCCTTACGAGCAGGTCATCGGGTTATCATGGCATGATTGATGACACTGGTCTATAGCCAAAATGCTTCCGAAATAAATGTAGTCCAACTTTGCTAATTCTGGGTCACTGAGAATGAAAATGATGCTTAAAATTGTTGATTGCCTCTAGATATCAAGATATGCTACTGGGTCAGTATATATGGCCTTTGACTTGGGAATGGCGGAGGATAAGTGAGCTATAAAAGGAAGGGATCTCAATTTAAACCAGAAATGACCAAAATACATCTTTGATTGGATCTATGAATAAATCTACGACTGGGTTTGGACAGCACTTGCTTTTTGAGCAAAACAATGAATGATGCAATCTGAGCCTGGTATTGCGTGATACATGATATGAATAATCCAGACACGTCTACCCTGTCGGGGTTGAACGCCTGTGCTCTAAACTCTACGTCGCGCGTGGCCCTGCCTTTCGGCTCGAAGCCCATTACCTGGTTTGGCATCCAGTGCCTTGAGCTTGCCCGCCTTGCGTAGCTTCACCTGCCGCGGCTGCTCACCTGCTGCACACGGAGAGGCACGCCACCTCGTTAAGACTTATTCGGACGGGTGCCAGTTTTCCACTTCGATTTCCCGCACAATTTTACCCGGATCGTGCCGTCAGTGTCACGAGACGCAAGCGTCCAAGCGGTTCTCTCAGTGCAGTGCAGCAGCAGCTGCCGCCGCCGCCGCCAACCCCTTTCACGTTGTAGAACAGCCCAAATTAAGAGGGCTTCACTTTTCCCACCCGCTCTTTATCTTGACAGTAATGTCAATCGACGGCAGCCAAACCACGATTTCCATCGTCAGAGCTGTAATTTGTCCCGATTAAGCGCAGAGCCAAAAGAAATGTCAATTTATTTTTTGTTATTCATTTTAAGTCGAGTGTCAATTGCGTTTTTTGGCCGAATAATCGTTGACTCGCACGAGACCATCGACTCAGCAGACTTGAGAACGCCGTGTTTAATCACGGGTGGCTGCTTAAGATTTGAACCCAGCATCTGAGCGGCGCGAGCTCAGCGCTCTGACCTTTGGGCCACTCGGCCACCTGCATGCGCTTGTTAATGATGAAGATGGCGACGATGACGACGATCGTGATAACAGTGATGTTGATAATCATGATTAAAGATTGAATTGATTATGAAGTATGCAAAGATGGCGATTTTGTTGATGATATATGTATGTATGTTGAACTTCTTTCACGCCATACGTAGTCAACCGTGCTAATCAGAGGTGCGGAGGAAGGAAACAAAAATAGCATAATCATATGGTAACATGATGATAATTATGTCGAAGATAAAAACAAACGCTGACCTTGCTGTAGCTGTCGATGCTTCACCAACTTACACCGAACACGATCTCACGACAACCCACTGCTCCTTGTCTCCAAAGTTCCGGGATCAAGGATGTAACCCCCCGGCACTTTTTGGGAGACAAGAGGAGCGCCCAGACTCACCCGAGGGCCGTGTCTCCCCGATGCGAAGGATGTGAGGCCAGTGCTGAAGAGTCTTGGCGAAGAATGGGTTCGTGACACCGAGAATGACCGACGGGCTGAGCACAAAACAGCGGAGGCCAAATTAACTGCAGCAGCAGCAGGCAGGCAGCTGTAGCAGAGGCACAAGCAGCAGCAGTCTAGACAATGTCGGTTGACTTGTGGACAACTAGCTTGCACAGATGTATGTTGATCTTCTTTCGCCTCGTTCCTTGCCTACCTTGCTAATCGGAGGAGCTTGATGGCGGGAGCGTACGGACCTTCGTAGCTGGGTTGTGTTTTACAAAGGCTCTCACTCTAGCCCACACCCACCATCAATTGAACGTAATGCCAGAAGAAGAGAGTATATTTCCATTCGGAGCTCTGGGAGTGAGCAGTGCATCGCCTGGTGCCACAGAACAGGCCGGCAGGACAGGGTCACTGAACTACTTTCTGAAGTATCAAAATCAGAATTATTACGTGTCCTGGAGGAATCCGATGAGCTATGACGCTCTTTTTCAAAGATGTCCAGTAGGGTCGGGTCAGGAAGTTACATCAACAAAAAACTACAATAAAGGATACAAGATCTTGACTTGAAGCTTTCGTTACTGCAGGAATTCATATTCTTTGGGTCTTTCGGTAAAGTCACGTCGATAGGTTCAAAGAAAATAACAAAAAGTTCCGACGTTTCGATCGCAACACAAGCGGTCGTCAGGAAAAAAGAATAAATAACATTACGACCGCTTGCGTTGCGATCGAAACGTCGTCGTTTTTTGTTAATTTATTTGAACCTATCTACGTGACTTTACCGAAAGACCCAAAGAAAAGGCTAGAAGAGTAAGATAGGCAAAAGGTGAGCAAGTCACTCGGAGATGAATAAGTACAAATGCAGTGTGGAAGTACAAATTGCACTTGTACATAAGTAACTGACACAGACCTTGTTCTCTACACGAGGGGCACACACATCTCGCTTGGGAAACAATGTTCGTCACATGTCAATGAAACAGAACATTTAACATTTTCATCATCGGAAGAAATAATATTATTGAAAAAGTTGCTGATTTATTATTTTTTTGGTGGTGGTGGTAATAGAGGTGGTGGAGGAGGTATTGGATGTGGTAGTGGTGGAGGTGGTGGTGGTGGAGGTATTGGTGGTGGTGGTGTTTGTACTGGTGGTAGAGGTGGTGGTGGTGGTGGTGTTTGTGGTGGTGGTAGAGGTGGTGGAGGTGGTGGTAGTGGTGGTGGTAGAGGTGGTGGTGGTGGTGGAGGTGGTGGTGGTGTTTGTGGTGGTGGTAGAGGTGGTGGTGGTGGTGGTAGAGGTGGTGGAGGTGGTGGTAGTGGTTGTGGAGGTGGTGGTGGTAGAGGTGGTGGAGGTGGTGGTGGTAGAGGTGGTGGTGGAGGTTGTGGTAGAGGTGGTGGTGGAGGTGGTGGTGGTGTTTGTGGTGGTGGTAGAGGTGGTGGTGGTGGTGGTGGTAGAGGTGGTGGAGGTGGTGGTAGTGGTTGTGGAGGTGGTGGTGGTAGAGGTGGTGGAGGTGGTGGTGGTAGAGGTGGTGGTGGAGGTTGTGGTAGAGGTGGTGGTGGAGGTTGTGGTGTTGGTGGAGGTGGTGGAGCTGTTGGTGGAGGTGCTGGTGGTGTTGGTGGTGGTGATGGTGGTGGTAGGGGAGGTGGTGGTAGAGGTGGTGGAGGTGGTAGAGGTGGTGGTGTTGGTGGTAGAGGTGGTGGAGGTGGTGGTGGTGGTAGAGGTGGTGGAGGTGGTGGTGGAGGTAGTGGTGGTGGTGTTGGTGGAGGTGGTGTTGGTGGAGGTGAAGGTGGTGGTGATGGTGGTGTTGATGGAGGTGGTGGTGGCGGAGGTGGTGTTGGTGGTGGTAGTGGTGATGGTGGTGGAGATGGTGGTGGAGGTGGTGGTGGAGGTGGTGGTGGTGTTGATGGAGGTGGTGGTGGTGTTTGTGGTGGAGGTGGTGGTGTTTGTGGTGGAGGTGGTGATGGTGTTGATGGAGGTGGTGTTTGTGGTGGAGGTGGTGGTGGAAGTGGTGGAGGTGGTGGTGGTGTTGATGGAGGTGGTGGTGTTGATGGAGGTGGTGGTGGTGCTTGTGGTGGTGGAGGTGGTGGTGTTGGTGGTGGCCGTGTGGTTTGGGTGGGCGGGCGGTGGCCGCATGGCCGCGGCTCACGGCGCCTGCGTGCGCGTGGTTATCTCCCGGAATTCCGGGTCGTGGATGGTGAAGTATGGCCGGAAGTCGCTGCAGAACCTCAGCGGTGCGATGCAGCTGTGGGCGGGACAGACCAAACACAACGAGCACACGCAGACGGAGGCACGATTCGGACGAGGTAATAAGAGCAAAGTCGCCCGACACATTACGAAGACGGCCAGTGGCCGCAGACAGATGCCGCGGCATAAAAGGACGGAGGCACATTTGCTTGGCTCGGTATCGTGGATAAAAGTGGATTAGGGCGTCAAAGCAAAACGTCACCCAGTGCTGAGATTTCCATCAGGGTACAATCACCTACGTAGGGAAACAGGCAACGCGCGGAAGCACGAAAGCAACGCACGTGCGCCTCGCTGCGCGCACAGACTTTCTCAAATGAGATGGGAACACACTGCACTGACGCTTCAGTGTGGCGTGACCATTCACCACGGGCCAGACTGACTTTGCTCAATGCGGTCCCCGTTTCATGCCGAGTCTATCCAGGTGAGAGCTTTGCACGGTGCAGACTTTCAGAACAAGGGCACCGGTTGAACGCCTTCTGGATGTGAGCCCGAATAATTACCGATTGCGGCCATTCAACCCAACCTGTGAACCTTACAGTAAATCACTGTCGTCTGCACTCCTTCAACGGACGAGTGGCAAAAACTACGCAGACTCTCTCCTGAAGCCCTCTCGTCGTGGTGAGCGGCAGACCTCTACGTATGGCGCTCACAGGATGGGTGCGCTGTGCATAAACCACTGCACTTAGCGCTCAACGTAAATGCATCCCACACCATGTGCAGTCCGCCTCTATCACTCCGCTGTGTGCCTTCTAATAAACGGAGCCCTTTGCGTCGTCTCTTCTCAACTGCTTTATAAAGTATCAATTAATTTCAGCCCTGTCGCAGGTTTCCCGGGGAAAAAAAACAATTTCCCGCAAATTCCAATGTCAGAACTTTGGCTGGGTCGCGCTTTTCAGTGTCTGCCGTCGTTAAAAACAGCCACCTGGGGTGACCCTCTGCAAGCTCTTCAACGGCAGAAGAGAGATCATTACAGAAGCAATGACATTAAAAGATGTGCTGTTAATAGTTAATGTCGATTGGATTTAGTGCAACTCTTGATTTGTAACTGTCATCTGGGAGAAGGAAAACATCCTAACGGCAATTATAGAGAAAATGATTAAAATCTAAAGACTGAATTGCACGACCGTACATATTACACCAGAGTATTGCATTTTAATTAAAATAAAAATCGTAAAAACTTCTTTAGTTTCAGCAGCAGTGCACGAGAAAAACAAAACCTCACCACCTTCGTCATTTTCACTTCGATAGCAGACAAATATACAGCAGGCTAACGTTTCAGGGAATGATCCTTATTCAGAACAGACGTGGAGGGCAGAATGATTGACTTCATACGTCAGCCCGGCTTTCTGCCTTCTCTATGCTCTGAAGAAGACCGATCGCTCCAAACACGTTTCCTTTGAAACAATGACTCGCATCCTTATTGATAACGAAGATTAATCAAGTAAATCAATGGGGCTATGAGAAGGTGTGGGGCGAGGTAGGGGTTCGTAGGTCACCTGACTAAGGCCAGCACGCTGTCGGACGTGACGCTCGGTGACGTGGCCATCACGACGAGCGGCTCGCCGAGCAGCACCAACTCCCACAGCAGCTGCACGTGGGGCAGCACTGGAGACAATGCCCTGGGGGGCACAAATGAAAATAAATTATTATTGTCACCACCACCATCACCACCACCATCATCATCGTCGTCGTCGTCATCGTCCGTGAAGGCCTCCCTGTCTCAGTTGTGGTGAAAGCGATGTGGGGTGAAATCAATCGGTCTTTATTTTACAGTGCCAATATCGCCCCCCACCCCCCTCCCGATCCCACCAAATAAAGTCGGCATCGGTGCCAATTGCACCGAGAGGCAGGAAAACCGAACGTGAAACGATGCAGGGGGCACGGAGCGATTGGAGTGACAGGGAGTCCCGTGACGTCCCTCAGCGGCTAACACCGCCTGAGCAAAGTAAACTGCAAACGCGCGTAAGTTGATGTGCAACCGTGCGCAAAGACTCGCATGAGAAAGGTAAGGGGCAGTCCATAAATGACGTCACGCGATTTTGGACGATTTTGACCCCCCCCCTTCGTCACACGGCGTCACAGTCAGACCCCCCCTCAAATATGACGTCACAAAGCTCTGCCCCCCCCCCTCCAAAAATATATGTTTCAAATCGCTTTAAACTATTGTCATTGTTGTGCGTATTTAATATGGCGCTGCACTCTGATGTTGTAGGAGAAAACATTTATTACAAAGTCTATTTAATTAAGTAGAACGTGTTGTCTATATTTATTTAAAGTTGCGTATTTTGATGTGACGTCACATTTCTCAAACGCCCCCCCCCCCTCGTCACACATCGTCACAAATGTCTGACCCCCCCCGCCCCACCCCCTAGGTGCGTGACGTCATTTATGGACGGCCTCTAAGCACAGCAGTACAAGAAAATATACGAAATTAATATTGAGCAAAGAAACATTTTTTTAAAAAAAAATTTAGATATCACGCGAAGGCTGATTGTCAAAATGCAAAACGTGCGCAAGTGAAAGTGCGCGGAGCGCGCCACTGAGACAAATGGGTACCTAAAGAGGTCGGGTTCGTGGACGGTCGGAAGCACCAGCGGAGCGGGAAGAAGATTCTGCGGGCACAGTCCGTCAGAAAACGTCAGCGGCCAGGGCCAAGTGAGAAATACGCCCGCGGGTTGAGGCATTTCAAGCAGCAGGAGGGCGACTGTGATATAGATCTCTCTCTCTCTCTCTACGCCAGGGACAGGACGGTGCGTCTCGTGCACAGTCGTCCAGCGCTGATCGCGTTTCTCTCGCCAGCGCACTGCCGGCGGACGAAGGCCTCCCCCGTGCCCTCGTGGCTCGCGGGGGGTGGGTCGCTTGAACCGTAACTTCGCCGTGGTGGCCAGCGCCGGTCGGTGAATGGGTAGGACCTGAACCGGTTCATTCGTGTGTTAGCTCTCTGATCCAGCGTTGTCCTTGCCTGTCGGTGTTAGCTCTCTGATCCAGCGTTGTCCTTGCCTGTCGGTATTAGCTCTCTGATCCAGCGTTGTCCTTGCCTGTCGGTGTTAGCTCTCTGATCCAGTGTTGTCCTTGCCTGTCAGTGTTAGCTCTCTGATCCAGCGTTGTCCTTGCCTGTCGGTGTTAGCTCTCTGATCCAGTGTTGTCCTTGCCTGTCGGTGTTAACTTCCAAGGCTGCGCCCGTCCAAGCCTCTCCGCTTTTGTTCCACGCAGAGGCAGTGTCCGTGGTTTCGATCCGTGTTGCGGAGCGGGCAATTAGCGCTGAATGACATCTCCCTTGCTTGTGGGCGCACTTGGTGAGTCGCTTTTTATGGTCAAAGGTACAGGGTGCTTTAAAAAAATGTTTAACACTTCTGAGAATTTTATAACAATTCCACAGGCTCTGGAGGCAGCCTGGAGAAGATTCCAGGCCACGTGTTGACGACGATGGCGAGCAAGTGTAGACTTTGACTCTTTGAAGCTATTAACGTAACACTTGTTATCATGTTAAGGTGCATTATTATCGTTCTTTCCCCAATAAAAACGATTTTCCATTTAAGTGTTAACATTTTTTGAAGCACCCCGTAGTTTTACAAAATACCCCAATCAGTCCACCCCTGCTCTAGTCCACCCCTGTAGTTAAATTTGATTGATTACGTTTGTTAAATAAAACTTATTAAATTGCTCATGGGTTCTTTCGGTAAAGTCCACGTAGAAATAATATAAATAAAATAATAGAATACGACGTTTCGATT
Organism: Petromyzon marinus; assembly: GCF_048934315.1. Taxonomy (NCBI): domain Eukaryota; kingdom Metazoa; phylum Chordata; class Hyperoartia; order Petromyzontiformes; family Petromyzontidae; genus Petromyzon; species Petromyzon marinus. The sequence continues at coordinate 9,408,873 of NC_133680.1, forward strand.
GCAACACTATCAATCATCTTCAGGTACACACAGACAGACACACAAGCAGAGAGAGAGAGAGACAACTTGCTTGTGTGTCTGTCTGTGTGTACCTGATGACGGTTGCTTGTGTTGCAATCGAAACGTCGTATTCTATTATTTAATGACATTTCTTTCTACGTTACTTCACCGAAACAACCAAAGGGTAATTCCTGCAGTCACGAAAGCTCCAAATCAAGTTTGAATAAATTAAATGAATGCAATTCATGAAATTAAATAAAAAAATGTGTATATGATACTCGAAAACTCGTCGCTTTAGAACAGCTTTTTGTGTTTAAGTTTGTTGTCCATCCGCCGCACATCCGATTGGCAGGGTTGGCGACGTACGGTGCGAAAGAAGTTCAACGCCCGTACGCACATTGGCCGGAACATCCCGAGGAGGGCCTTCCTGAAGACCCAACTCTCAACTCCGAGTTGAACTTTTGAAACGCCAACCCGGGCAAACACGGCAAAAAGGCTCGCCAGGAACCTCCTCAGTGAAAGAGTCTTCAGACTCAGCGAGGCTTTCCTGTGTGAAGGAAGAGGGCACGCGGGGCATGTCCCGTCTGCATCATGCTGAAGAATCGCCCACTCAGCTTGGCCTCGTTGGAGCGAATGAACACTCGAAGCAAGTGAAAGGCGACCTGCAGGATTCTTTTCACCAGTTCGTCATCAGCGTCACTCAGTTTCTAGTGAATAAACTCCCCAGTCAGTGACACTCCCCAGTCAGTGACACACTCCCTAGTCAGTGACACACTCCAGTCAGTGACACACTCCAGTCAGTGACACTCCCCAGTCAGTGACACTCCCCAGTCAGTGACACTCTCCAGTCAGTGACACTCCACTCAGTGACACTCCCCAGTCAGTGACACTCCAGTCAGTGACACTCCCCAATCAGTGACACACTCCCCAGTCAGTGACACACTCCAGTCAGTGACAGTCCCCAGTCAGTGAAACACTCCAGTCAGTGACACACTCCAGTCAGTGACACTCCCCAGTCAGTGACACTCCCCAGTCAGTGACACTCCCCAGTCAGTGACACACTCCAGTCAGTGACACTCCCCAGTCAGTGACACTCCCCAGTCAGTGAAACACTCCAGTCAGTGACACACTCCAGTCAGTGACACTCCCCAGTCAGTGACACTCCCCAGTCAGTGATACTCCCCAGTCAGTGAAACACTCCAGTCAGTGACACACTCCAGTCAGTGACACTCCCCAGTCAGTAACACTCCCCAGTCAGTGACACACTCCAGTCAGTGACACTCCCCAGTCAGTGACACTCCCCAGTCAGTGACACACTCCAGTCAGTGACACTCCCCAGTCAGTGACACTCCCCAGTCAGTGACACTCCAGTCAGTGACACTCCAGTCAGTGACACTCCCCAGGCAGTGACACACTCCAGTCAGTGACACTCCCCAGTCAGTGACACTCCAGTCAGTCACACTTCCCAGTCAGTGACACTCCAGTCAGTGACACTCCCCAGTCAGTGACACTCCCCAGTCAGTGACACTCCAGTCAGTGCCACTCCAGTCAGTGACACTCCCCAGTCAGTGACACACTCCAGTCAGTGACACTCCCCAGTCAGTGACACACTCCAGTCAGTGACACTCCCCAGTCAGTGACACTCCCCAGTCAGTGACACACTCCACTCAGTGACACACTCGACTCAGTGACACTCCCCAGTCAGTGACACTCCAGTCAGTGACACTCCACTCAGTGACACTCCAGTCAGTGACACTCCACAATCAGTGACACTCCCCAGTCAGTGACACTCCAGTCAGTGACACACTCCAGTCAGTGACACTCCCCAGTCAGTGACACTCCAGTCAGTGACACACTCCAGTCAGTGACACTCCCCAGTCAGTGACACTCCAGTCAGTGACACTCCCCAGTCAGTGACACTCCCCAGTCAGTGACACTCCAGTCAGTGACACACTCCAGTCAGTGACACTCCCCAGTCAGTGACACACTCCAGTCAGTAACACTCTCCAGTCAGTGACACTCCAGTCAGTGACACACTCCAGTCAGTGACACTCCAGTCAGTGACACTCCAGTCAGTGACACACTCCAGTCAGTGACACTCCAGTCAGTGACACTCCAGTCAGTGACACTCCAGTCAGTGACACTCCAGTCAGTGACACACTCCAGTCAGTGACACTCCCCAGTCAGTGACACACTCCAGTCAGTGACACTCCCCAGTCAGTGACACTCCAGTCAGTGACACACTCCAGTCAGTGACACTCCCCAGTCAGTGACACTCCAGTCAGTGACACTCCCCAGTCAGTGACACTCCCCAGTCAGTGACACACCACAGTCAGTGACACACTCCAGTCAGTGACACACTCCACAATCAGTGACACTCCCCAGTCAGTGACACTCCCCAGTCAGTGACACTCCCCAGTCAGTGACACACTCCACAATCAGTGACACTCCCCAGTCAGTGACACTCCCCAGTCAGTGACACACTCCACAATCAGTGACACTCCCCAGTCAGTGACACACTCCAGTCAGTGACACTCCCCAGTCAGTGACACTCCCCAGTCAGTGACACTCCAGTCAGTGACACTCCCCAGTCAGTGACACTCCCCAGTCAGTGACACTCCAGTCAGTGACACACTCCAGTCAGTGAGACACTCCAGTCAGTGACACTCCAGTCAGTGACACACTCCAGTCAGTGACACTCCCCAGTCAGTGACACACTCCACTCAGTGACACTCCCCAGTCAGTGACACTCCAGTCAGTGACACTCCCCAGTCAGTGACACTCCCCAGTCAGTGACACACTCCACTCAGTGACACTCCAGTCAGTGACACTCCCCAGTCAGTGACACTCCCCAGTCAGTGACACACTCCACTCAGTGACACTCCCCAGTCAGTGACACTCTCCAGTCAGTGACACTCCCCAGTCAGTGACACACTCCAGTCAGTGACACTCCCCAGTCAGTGAGACACTCCCCAGTCAGTGACACTCCCCAGTCAGTGACACACTCCACTCAGTGACACACTCCAGTCAGTGACACTCCCCAGTCAGTGACACTCCCCAGTCAGTGACATTCCCCAGTCAGTGACACTCCCCAGTCAGTGACACTCCCCAGTCAGTGACACTCCAGTCAGTGACACTCCCCAGTCAGTGACACTCCACAGTCAGTGAGACACTCCCCAGTCAGTGACACTCCCCAGTCAGTGACACACTCCACTCAGTGACACACTCCAGTCAGTGACACTCCCCAGTCAGTGACACTCCCCAGTCAGTGACATTCCCCAGTCAGTGACACTCCCCAGTCAGTGACACTCCCCAGTCAGTGACACTCCAGTCAGTGACACTCCCCAGTCAGTGACACTCCACAGTCAGTGACACTCCCCAGTCAGTGACACACTCCAGTCAGTGACACTCCACAGTCAGTGACACTCCAGTCAGTGACACACTCCAGTCAGTGACACTCCAGTCAGTGACACACTCCAGTCAGTGACACTCCCCAGTCAGTGACACTCTCCAGTCAGTGACACTCCCCAGTCAGTGACACTCCCCAGTCAGTGACACTCCCCAGTCAGTGACACACTCCAGTCAGTGACACACTTCAGTCAGTGACACACTCCAGTCAGTGACACTCCCCAGTCAGTGACACACTCCAGTCAGTGACACTCCCCAGTCAGTGACACTCCCCAGTCAGTGACACACTCCAGTCAGTGACACTCCCCAGTCAGTGACACTCCGCAGTCAGTGACACACTCCAGTCAGTGACACTCCCCAGTCAGTGACACACTCCAGTCAGTGACACTCCCCAGTCAGTGACACTCCCCAGTCAGTGACACTCCGCAGTCAGTGACACACTTCAGTCAGTGACACACTCCAGTGGTCATCCTCAGGGCTGAATTAACCCAGGGGGCTTCATGGACTGTAGACCCGGCCCATAGATTTTGAGGTTCCCCTCCAAAAAAACAAACTCTCATTCAAGCTGGAATAAACTTCCACTGCACATGAAGCAGTCCCCCTCCTTAACCTCCTTCCGTTCGTCTTGAAGCTCACCTCTTCTCTTCTTAATTGCACATTCCTATTCCTTCCCCTCTCGTATGTATGATGGCCGTGTTTGTTGTTGTTGTTGTTGACTTGCATCCCACTGGGATTTTTTTGCACACAGCGTTGGTGTACGATGATTTTCTTTGTTCAGGAATATTTTTGCTGTTTTTTCATGGATTTTCTATTTGCACACTCACATAGTCACTTTAAGATGTTTTCTTGTTCGTGTTTTTGTTTTTTTGGTTGTTGTGGTTGCACCCGATTCAAGAGCCGAATGGCTCACAGGGCTATACCAAAATAAAGAAACTGAAAACTGAAACTTTCACGACGGTTGACGGCGAGGAGCGACCGTGCTACTTACCTCCGTTGGGGTTTGCTTGAGCGGAGCTGCTCCCAACTTCTCGTTGCGAGTCGGGATTCTCACCTAAACGTACGGCCGGTTCGTAAAGGAACACACGCCATCAAACCACCATTGTCGCGTATCCACTGCAAAGTGGACATAAAATACACCCGTGACGTTAATTCGCACGAGAGGACCACAGCATGCTATTGGTATGGGCAAAACATCACGTGTGAAAATTCATCAGCAGCCACGGTATATCCACTGCTGGATGAAGGCCTCCCCATGCCAATTATGTCCCTAGTGGTGCTGCAATGCTACAACCCATTGCATTCTCACCGCACTGATCTCATTTCTCCATATTCTAGATCAGGGGTGGGGAACGTTCGTATGAGGCCTATGAAATCATTTGGTGTGGCTCTGCCAAGGCAACCGCAGGCGGGACTCGAAATTCAATCAATCCAGGAGCAAACCTGGCAAAGCAGTTGCGAGTAGCAACAACATCGTCAATACCAGCTAACATCATCACACGCCTCGCCAAAGAGAGGCAGTTCCAGCCATCGCATTAGGGGTGAGTTAATTAAATGTTTGACCAAATATAAACAGGCTAATTTTTAAGTTGATGATTTTGTATGGTCCGCGAATGATGTTATACATATCCAAATGGCCCTTGGCAGAAAAAAGGTTCCCCATCCCTGTTCTAGAATGGTCATCCTCTCAGTCGTGTTATTTTCCTTTGTTGCCATTCCATCACCGGTCTCGTCCGTCAACCATCATCTATTTTGGAGATAGTTCTCGCCCCCTAGTTTTATTTCTTGAACAGCCAGATGATTGTTCTCCGATACATGTGCCCCCTCTCTTCGTCTTTCAGTGTAATTGTTCGAAGATTAAATTTCTATTTAAAGCTTTCGTGACTGCAAGGATTCATCTTCTTTGGTTCTTTCGGTAAAGTCACGTCACCAGTCACAAGCTAATTCCTCAGCTATTTCAATGCTAAATTCTCCTATTTGATATGTACTAGGTGCCTCTGTGGATGTGTAGGCTTTGACTTTAACATAGCCATTTCTGTGACCAGTCACAAGCTAATCCCTCAGCTATTTCAATGCTAAATTATCCTGTTTGATTTGTACTAGGTGCCTCTGTGGATGTGTAGGCTTTGACTTTAACATAGCTATTTCTATGACCAGGCACAAGCTAATCCCTCAGTTATGTTAATGCTAAATTCTCCTGTTTGATATGTAAACCCCTTTGTCAAGGTGCCTCACTTCTCTCAACCAGCTTAAAAGACGCTACGAATCTTAACAGCGTTCACTGAAGCTCTGTCGTCCCGACAGGTTTGTTCCTTTCACCTGAAGAAGGCCACTTGTGTTGTGGCCGAAACGTCGTGAGAATTTTATTGTGTTATGTTATTTTATTATTTTATTCTCATTCTACGTGACTTTACCGAAAGAACCAAAGAAGATGTTCGAAGATTGTTTGATTTTCCATGTCAATTTTCAAAGTCCTGATCCACACATGACAGCCGTATGTTCGTATGTTGAACTTCTTTCGCATCGTACGTAGCCCGCCGTGCTAATCGGAGGTGCGGCTGGCAATATGTACCGACTGAAAACTCTCTTCTTCAGGCAAGCAAGGTTGCGAAGCCGACGGCGTGCAGTCTTACGGTTGTTACACACCACCGCAGTATTAATCAGGGCGGCCGCTGGGTGCGAACCGCTGCAGCGTGCCCGCATCGCCGGCAATTGGTGGAGAAAAATGAGATGCCTCACCTGGATGACGACCCCCATGATCGGCAGGCTCAGCGTCTTCCCCGCCACGAGTGGCGGCCAGCGATCAATGTCATTGCAAGCTGCTCACACACTCACGCAACAAAGAGAAAGATCCCCCCCACCGCCCCCCACCATCCCGTATAGCCTCGGCAGACTTTTTGGGGCAAGTGCTGTTGGCGAGCACCTACGTAGGCACGCGTGGCACACGACGGGATGGGTGGCCGGCACCACGTCCAGCCACCTTTGTCTCCCCAGTGCTGTTTACGCACCGCAGCGGGCACTCATTTAAGGTGTGAGTCGACATAGGGAAGGCCCAGAAGCGTTTCAGGTAACCGCCACTGGTGTTGCTCGCCAACAACAACTGGCGAATTGTGGGATTTAGCCGAGCGTTGGGTGAATGCATCTGTGACCTGAATTTGTTTTTCCTGCCGGGCACAGTTGGCGCATTGCCTGCCCGCGGTTGTTAGGCACGACGATGTCCGACGTTTTGCTCCGCATGCTGGGAAGCAGCTCACGCTATCTCTTGATCATACAGAGCTGCCGGTCGGTGCTGGGGTTTTATGTAGGCCGGCCGATGTGATGTCTTAGCTTCGTCGCTTACGCATACGCGATGAAACCGGGCCGATCTGATTCTGTGCTGTGAGACTCTTGACCCACTGGGCTGTGAGGTAACCAGGAGATGTGCAGCACAGGAAGAAGGTTCCCTGACCAATCGGTGCAGACTTTTCAATGTTATCTTCTTGTACGCGCAGGCATTTTGCATGCGCAGTCCTTCGATTTCTTCTTACATGAAGGGCACTCAGTGAGGAATTGGTCAAATATGTGAATGCAGCGCCCTCCTAAGAGGCGTCTTAAGGCTCAGGTTTGCTGGGCAAGGGACGTTGAGGTTTGCTTATTTATTTACTACTTATTTATTTTTGACCGTGCTCCATGTGAAGAGGAATGAGTGAAATGACGTAAAGCTGGCTACGACTCCCACCAATATAACACCACAATATACAGCCATTTGTTGATAGGCTGCTGGGTGAAGGTCTCCCCACCACACGTTTATTCAGGGGTCAGACCATACATTGTTTTATACTGATGTGAGGCTGCGATATCCAGTAACTAACGATGATGATACTTCAAAACTATATTTTTTGTAAACTAGACTATTTTATTTACCAGGTAAGGCGCACTGAGCTATATAGCTGTTATCGGAAGCGACCTGACCACAAATGACAGCTCAACGAAGTCGCTTATCACGTGAACGATTCGAGCAGCCAAAGACTCCAAACGCGTGACGTTGATTCTAAATGTTTGAGGTACAGTAAAGACTGGAGGACCCGAATAAAAATCCACGCGACCACGGGGGGAGAGAGAGAGAGACTCTCAAACTCCAAATATACAGCAGGCGTGCCAGGGTCGGGATCGAACCCACGACCTCCTGTGTACCAGGCGAGGTAGTTAACATCTAGCCACCGTGGCACCTCTCATTCGTCAATCCTTGCACGTCTGCTCGGGGTTTTAGGGTTTAGCGGTAATGCCGACACTTCGCATACTCTCGCGTTCATTGCTTCAAAAATAAATAAAACGGTAAATCACAGGAAGCCAATTTTTCACTTTGTAGTGCAGCAGCCATCAGGTTAAGTAAATAATAAAAAAAAACGAACGTTAGTCTTTTTCAACTGGCTGCTTCTGGGCTTATACTGTGTGAGTTTAATATTAAAACATTTTAATAAACACTATTTATCTCTAAAGTATTGCTCAATGTTTGACTTTATAAATATTACATTCTACTAAAACTATATTTGGTAGCACTCACTATATATTCATGTGTGTACGCATGCATTAGTAATGAAGCATTTAGACATTTATGATTTTGTGCGGCTGGGTATATTTGCAGGCTTTTTATTTATTAACATATGCGCGATGTCGCCTGGCTTTTTTCACTTCAGCGAAAGGGCACGGACAGGCATATCAGAACGATAGAGCATTCACAGGACACTGAAGTGCATCCCTAACCCAATCACAGGACAGTGGTGAATTTTCATGCATTAAGGCTTCAGATACAGGACTCTGTGTGTACCGTGAGAGGTGGTAAAGGGGGCTGCCTTGCAATATCTCGTTAACGCCTGGTATGAAGGAGGTTGTGGGTTCGATCCCGACCCAGACGCCTGTGTATTTGGAGTTTGCATGTTCTTACCGTGGTCGTGTGGATTTTTTTTTATTTTTCTCCGGGTCCTCCGGTTTTTCCCTCCACGTTTAGGATCAACATGCGTTTCGAGTTTTGGGCCGCTCAAACAGAGCTATATAGCTCAGTGGGTCTTACCTGGTAAAAAAAAAAAGTTTTTAGTTTAGTTTTAGAGCCCCTCTAAAAGGGCATCTAATCTCTACTCCCACACTGACCAGGATGCCCATCGACTACCTGTGGTCTACCCATTTCTATTGCTGGGTGGACAAAGGTGGCCTTTGGATTGCAAGTCCAGCATACTTAACCATTGCACCATGGCAGCATCCCATGTGTAGTGACCTCGCGGATGTCACTGTGTAATGCCGGCCATAGAGAGTCACGGCGTGCGGTGTAGCGACATCGCGGGCACCACTCACACGTGGGTGCAGGACCGGCCCTAGAGGGGCTCGGTGAGCACTTACTGACAGCGCTGGATGGCACCACGCTCTGCGTGCAGTGCCGACCCCTACAGGATGGGGTGTGAGAGTGCCGGCCAAGGGAATGGGGTTACTAAAGGCCGTGACACTCTGGTTGACCCCAGAGAACACGTGACGAGTTAAGTCTACAGAGGGGCCCCAGGTGGGGGCTAGGGGTGGTCACGTGTCAGGGCCGAGATCCCGCCCGAGGGTTCTAGAAGGTGGTCGTGGCCAAGGGCGGAGCCAGCCACACCACGGAGGATATAAGCCGGGTCCCCGAGAGGGACCGGCTGCTGTTGTTCATCCTGAAGAAGCCTTCGTCTACGCTCTACGTCCTACAGAGTCTCCAACACGTGGACCGGGACCCAAGCTGTGGTCCCGGTCCGTTGAAGCTAGTTACGGTGTAATTAGTGTAGTTAGCCTGGTGGTCACGTAGCTAGTTACGGTGTAATTAGTGTAGTTAGCCTGGTGGTCACGTAGCTAGTTACGGTGTAATTAGTGTAGTTAGCCTGGTGGTCATGTAGCTAGTTACGGTGTAATTAGTGTAGTTAGCCTGATGGTCATGTAGCTAGTTACGGTGTAATTAGTGTAGTTAGCCTGGTAGTCATGTAGCTAGTTACGGTGTAATTAGTGTAGTTAGCCTGGTAGTCATGTAGCTAGTTACGGTGTAATTAGTGTAGTTAGCCTGGTAGTCATGTAGCTAGTTACGGTGTAATTAGTGTAGTTAGCCTGGTAGTCATGAAGCTAGTTACGGTGTAATTAGTGTAGTTAGCCTGGTGGTCATGTAGCTAGTTACGGTGTAATTAGTGTAGTTAGCCTGGTAGTCATGTAGCTAGTTACGGTGTAATTAGTGTAGTTAGCCTGGTGGTAACGTAGCTAGTTACGGTGTAATTAGTGTAGTTAGCCTGGTGGTCATGTAGCTAGTTATGGTGTGATTAGTGTAGTTAGCCTGGTGGTAACGTAGCTAGTTACGGTGTAATTAGTGTAGTTAGCCTGGTGGTGACGTAGCTAGTTACGGTGTAATTAGTGTAGTTAGCCTGGTGGTGACGTAGCTATTTACGGTGTAATTAGTGTAGTTAGTCTGGTGGTTACGTAGCTAGTTACGGTGTAATTAGTGTAGTTAGCCTGGTGGTCACGTAGCTAGTTATGGTGTAATTAGTGTAGTTAGCCTGGTGGTCACGTAGCTAGTTACGGTGTAATTAGTGTAGTTAGCCTGGTAGTCACGTAGCTAGTTACGGTGTGATTAGTGTAGATAGCCTGGTGGTTATGTAGCTAGTTACGGTGTAATTAGTGTAGATAGCCTGGTGGTTACGTAGCTAGTTACGGTGTGATTAGTGTAGATAGCCTGGTGGTTATGTAGCTAGTTATGGTGTAATTAGTGTAGATAGCCTGGTAGTTACATAGCTAGTAACGGTGTAATTAATGTAGTTAGCCTGGTGGTGACGTAGCCAGTTACGGTGTAATTAGTGTAGTTTGCCTGGTGGTGACGTAGCTAGTTATGGTGTAATTAGTGTAGTTAGCCTGGTGGTGACGTAGCTAGTTACGGTGTAATTAGTGTAGTTAGCCTGGTGGTGACGTAGCTTTAATCTTAGCTCTTTCGGTAAAGTCACGTTGAAGGGAAACAATAAAATAATAAAATATTTTTAAAACAATAAAAATTTTCACGACGTTTCGACCATAACACAAACGGTCGTCATCAGGTGTGTCGGTTTGCATAAATTTATTTATTTTTAAACGGTGTATTTATTTATAGAAAAACGTCAGCGCCATGCGCAGCGATATGGCAGTTTATTTAGAAGGACGAGTCCATCTGTGTTCTGAAAAGAGGAGGGGGGAGACGAAAATAATTACATGCGGTCTGAAAGCCACCGTAAGCGTGAACAATCAATTAAGACCGTTTAAAAATAAATAAATTTATGCAAACCGACACACCTGATGACGACCGTTTGTGTTATGGTCGAAACGTCGTGAAAATTTTTATTGTTTAAAAAATATTTTATTATTTTATTGTTTCCCTTCAACGTGACTTTACCGAAAGAGCTAAGAATATGAATTACTGCAGTAACGAAAGCTTTAAATCAAAATTTGTGACGTAGCTAGTTACGGTGTAATTAGTGTAGTTAGCCTGGTGGTAACGTAGCTAGTTACCGTGTAATTAGTGTAGTTAGCCTGGTGGTCATGTAGCTAGTTACGGTGTAATTAGTGCAGTTGGCCTGGTAGTCACGTAGCTAGTTACGGTGTAATTAGTGTAGTTAGCCTGGTGGTTACATAGCTAGTTACGGTGTAATTAGTGTAGTTAGCCTGGTGGCCCACCACCATAGGTTGTTATTCTGTCAAGGGGCAGCTACCCCGTGTGTTGGTGTTAATAAATGTGTTGCCTCCAAAGAGTACGTCTGCGACCTAGTTGAGCTCACTACAGTACATGTGCAGTGAAGCTGAACAATAATACTGATAAATAATACTAATAACAGTCACAATACCAGATAACAGTCACGTACAGGTACACACGTGCTGATGACAGCCACTGTGACCGTTCCATGATCGGTGAATTAGAAATGATACAGCGGAGACGATATAAACGAGACGAAGATGTGCTGATTACAGCCGTTGTGACAGCTATCGCCTTGGAGCAGCCTCAATGTTTGTTAAACGTCACTCGTCCTGGCCCCTGCAGAAGCCAAAAACAAATTCCACGCAGAAAGCGGTGCCCAGGCCACGAATGGAACATACAATAGGTCCTCAATTGCCGTGACGCTCGAGTATCACGGCAATTGAGGACAGGAGTGGTGGAGCAGTGTACGCTGCCACTCCAGGCACTGTCCCTTGTGTTGAGAGGTTTATTTTGGATGAAAGGAGAGAAGGAATGGCGCGCATATCAGACGCCATGGGAATGAGCGCCGGAACAGTTCATTGAAATGAGCTGCCCCCCATTCTCTTACGGTCAGTCGATTGCCGCCTTCTCTGCTGTGATTGCTGTTACATCCCATTGAGCCGAGTCTCTGTCTGCCGCGTCGTCCCGCCTGCTCTTAGTTCTTCCTCTCTTCCATATCCCGTGTGTCGGTTACCATTTAGTACGTTATTTAAATAACGCACATTCGGTATTATACTGACATTAGTTGCGCAATTGTAAAGGATGTTTGTTCCGCGCCTCCGATTAGCACGGTTGGCAACGTACGGTGTGAAATTATTGCAACATATAGTACGTACGTACGTACGTTAGTGAAACTCCATTTGTACATAACTCCATTTCTTCTATGCATTTGATTCTTCTCTTTGCTAAATAACTTCAGGCACCTCTTTTCCGCACGATGCGCATGCCCTACTGCTTTGTACCGTGTCTTGAGATTCGATTGCATTGAGATGCCGTTCAAATCCGTTTGTTCATCGCAATTGTGCAGAAGATGATGGCTCGTGTAACGTGATCACTGATTTTTGTTTTTTTAAACTGCAATCAGTTCAGCACTCCCTGCTGCCACGTGTTGTAAGACGATACAGGTGCCACGTATACCGTTTTGTCCAGAATATCAGGCACAATTTTTAATCGCTGCAATTGAAAGCAAAAGCCCCGGGGCACGTCTTATATTTCAGCGTGCGGCGTGCGTGCGGTGTGCGTGTGGGTAACCAGACTCGAATTACGTTAAAGACACCCGAGCACAAGTTCTTCTGGGACGCCTCTCATTTTCCGGAGTCTCATAATGCGGAGGACACGGTAACACGGGAGCACGCGCGTGTACAACCGTCCCAGGTGTGCTGAGCGGGTGGCGAGGAGAGACGGGTGCGGGGAACGGGACACCCACCAGCCTCCATGCAGGGCTCCAACTTGTCAAAGTACTCGGGGGCGATGAGGCGGACCACGGTGGAGTAGAGGCACAGGTAGGGCAGGCTGGTCAGGAGCACCACTGACTGAGGGCGTGCGTTTGCGTGTGGGGGCGGGGGTAATGTACGAAATGCAACGTGAACAATTAGAAATTACATTTTGACTTAAAACTTTCGTGACTGCAGGAATTCATATAAAGTCACGTAGATAGAAACATTTTATATAAATGAAAGATAAAAAAACCACGACGTTTCGATCGCAACACAAGTGGTCGTCACCCCTTTTCCTGATGATGATCGCTTGTGTTGCGATCGAAACGTCGTGGTTTTTGAAATTGTATTTTTATCATTTTTTCTTCTATCTACGTGACTTTACCGAAATAACCAAAGAATTAGAAATTATACAACGGAGACAATAGCAACGAGACAATAGCAACGAGACGTATAAAACCCAGGATTCGTGAGGTGAATCGGGGCCCTGAATCCCAACAATTCATGGAATTCCTGGGGGAGGCGAATCATTAAAAACCGAATCAATGAGCTGGACTTGCGGGTAGAACCAGGTTAATTTTGCAATCGAACTTACAATTCACGAGACACCCGGCAGTGCTGCACAGATGCTGCCTTTGTGCCACGGCTCTGAGCCATGCAAGCGTCCACTTGGTTCATAACGAGGGAGATTGGAAAAGATGTTCGCGTGCAGGAGGAGTGAGAGGAATGTTAGCAGCGCTGGGCTTCAGAGACGGCCACGAGATTGGGGAGGCATTCACCCGGCAGTCGGATAGACAATGGCTGACGGCAAGTTTAACAATACGCCTTCATCCATCATTGAGGTTGGGTTAGATCGCGAAATTCTACGTGTTAAACAAATACACCTTCGGCGCCTTTTTTTTGTTATTTCAAATGACAGAAGCTGAGCACAGGTCAAAAAGGTTAAAGGAAACGCCAAAAAGCGGCCAGCAAATAACCAGTCCTGTTAAAGATGATTAAGATCCGATACATTCCTTGAGTTCACTGGGGCAGCCGCACACAAATCGGGTCCTCTTGGTCACAGCTTGCCCGGTAGAAGACTTTACGGACGCTGAACTTGGGCTCCGAATGCCTCGCGTCTAGACGCACGCTGAACACACCTTCTGGAAGTAGCCCCGGCGCAGACTCTTGTCTCTCACTTGACGAAAGTAGACGTAGCCGTAGAGAAAGTGAGGGTCGCTCTACGCACGCACGGACGGGTGGGGAGGGGGGGGAAGAGTGACCCCCAGCACCGTGGCTCAAGCCCACTTGACTCCACGCTTTTGCCATCAACTCCAACCCTCTCAATGCCGTGAAAGATCGTTTAAAAGATGTGCCGCGCGGAGGCCATTTGTAAAAAAAAAAATTCCACCGCTTAGTGGAATTTGACTATACGTCACCGTGCCGGTCAGTGCGGGTTGGTGTGAAGGCCAGCGGCGAGCGCGGTCCGTTAGAGCATCGTACGAATCGACAATGGATTTTGATTAAACGGGCCCAGTGCCGGATTAAGCTAGTGTGGGGCCTTCTTGACTGAAAGCCTTCGTGACTGCAGGAATTAATATTCTTTGCAACGAAATTGATTTCTCTAAGACGAAGGTACTTTGCAAACCCACTGGCTATCAAGAAAGGTTCGTTCATGAAGCCATCCACATATACAGACACAATTTCAAGATGGGTACAATTTCAAGATGGGTACAAACTGAGCAATCATTGGAAGGACGTTATTAAGCAGTTTAAGTGATAACTGGTTGTGATGTTCCCATCCTACCACCTTCCGATGTTAGTTGTTATTTTCGGCTCTCTGATTTTACATTAACAGATACAATTTCTCACATTAACATAGCCACCTCGGCGCGCTCGCCGTGGAGGCCGCTCACCGATCTTACATTGACATGCTAATTTTTACCTGGCAGCCCTTTGATTGGTGGAAAACCCACCACCATCGCAGTCGCTGCCCACCACTTACATTAACATAAGCTGCCCCGCCCATGCTGCTGACATTTGGGCTACGCCCATTTTAAACCTTTATAAAAGTCTGCCTTCAGAAGCTAACCCCCCTCTTCCTGATGACGACCGCTTGTGTTGTGATCGAAACGCCGTAGTTTTTTTGTTATTTTCTTTTAACTTATCTACGTGACTTTACCAAAAGACCCAAAGAATAGTGCGAGGCCTGTAGCATATGTTATAAAAGGGCCCTAAATTAAATAAAAACACATAAATATTAAAACACACATTTTTTACTTGCATAGTAAAGTAATTGTATTTTTTGCTGTATTTGCTATACAGCCATATAATACGACAAATCGCTCACCTTAAACACCCAGTCCTTCGTAAAAGTTGAAGCCAGCATAGTACTATAGTAACAGAGCAAGTGCAGAATAACTGAACTGGAATTGATAGCTTGAAAGCATTTAGTGCGGGGCCCTTGTAAGTGCGGGGCCTGTAGCTACTATATGTGTAGTAGCTACTACACATGTAGTAGCTACTACATACACATGTAGTAGCTACTACATGTGTATGTAGTAGCTACTACATGTGTAGTAGCTACTACATAAGTAGCTACTTTTGCTTCTAGGAGAATCCGGCACTGAACGAGCTGGCAGCTGCTTCACCGCACCCTGTAATGCCTGTTGTGCGTAGCGGTCGCTCATCCGAGCACAATCCATGCTTCAACCCACCTCGGTTTCCGAGCTCTGTGCATTTCGGGTGACCTTGTCAACGGTGCATAAATCACATTGCAAGCAACGACAAAAAAGATGGCGTGAATGCTGAACTAAAAAAAAAAACTGCTGACGTGGAAAAGTGTTCATATTTCGATTTAAAACTTTGCATGTCAGCTCTCTTCAGTTCTTTATAGTGCCACGCCATAACGTGTAGTCTCTAACTGGCATTAGCCAATTGCTGTCTTCATTGACACTGCCTTAACACGACGGAGCGATTTAGGTTCGGCCTCAGACTAAGTCTTTGTGGAGATCGTGGTACCTTTAACAAGGCAGTGTTAATGACGAACATGGAAAGTGTTTTTGTTAATTTGTGCTTGTCAAACAATTCCAATGTTGTCCCTCATGTCTTGAGTCAAAAAGCCACTCCAAGGTAACTTATGGTTGGACCCCGTTCCTCACACATTATCACAGGGTACTTGCCAATTATCCATAAAGCGCTGAATTAGTCTCATAAGTCCGTGCTAAATAAGAATTATTCCCGAAAAAGCCATATTTGAGGCCTAACTTAACACCAGACGAAGGAGGGCATGACTAGATTGTTCAGAGCCAATATAATGCCAACCCTGCAGCCAATAGAAGCCGGAAGGGTTTGCGGACTACCAGATGATGGGAGTCGGGTGATCGTAGCTCCCGAGACGGGCTCTATGAAGTACGGGTTACATGACATAGGCCGGTGCAAGGCCATGGATGATCGCATCAGAGAATGAGTGTAAAGACTGGTGAGGAGTGCCGAGTGAGCTTCGTGGGGACCGTGGTCCAGTACCTGTGCTAAGGGACGCCGAGAGGTGAACCCTTTTAATGAATTCCTAAATAATCATCAACGTGTCCACCGGCTTGTGAGTTCAAATAGCGCGCTCGACTCTCATTGGCGAGGAACTATCACAGAGGGAGCCAACGTAGGGTGTACAATCTGATTGGAAGGTGGAGAACCATTCAAAATCTGTTTGGTCGTCATGGTCAACTTGAAACGACTCAGTACAAACTGAGGGGTTTGTTGGGGGACCGTTTGGAGAAACAAAAGGGTGATTGGTGGAGAGTCGGGATAGTTCCAGAAAGGACGGAAAAAAATGGATCAAATGAGCGGACAGAAGGGGTTCGGGGCAGCGCCTGAACGGAGCAATTCCCTGGAGTGTTGAAGATGTGACGAAGTCCAAGATCACGCCTGAGCTCGGCTTCAACTCCTTTACACCTGCACGTGATCAATGAGTTCGATGAGATGAGTGGGTGCAAGTCAATGGGTGATCGCGTTAATCGTCGGTGTGTGAAGACCGACGATGAAACGACTTCGAGCTGAGGATCCTCGTGCCTGGAGCAGCGTAGGCAGGTGCTGCTCGTCTGGCTGCCCGTGCGCGTTGCGTGGCGACGCCTTCCAGCAAGCCGACCTCCGGAATCGGAAGCTGAATTGCGTGTCGCCGTGGCAACCTGCGTTAGGAAACAATGCCTGTTATTACCGCTGTGAAACTCCTCTTATCCGAAGCCGTGAAAAATCTGATAGTTCCGCTATCCGTACTCCAAATCAATCAGCAGAAAATCCCTTTGTTCCAGTCACGCTTTCGTTTCTTTCCCCTTCTTGCTCCCGTTCACTGGAACAAACTCCCGCTGCACGTAACATCATCTTCACTGACCTCCCTAAAAGCCCATCCTCCCTGCACGTGACCGCAGCTACGACCAGCCGTACCACAACCCCTCCTTAACTACTCTCGCCTGTTCTCCTGTCACCATAACTACACCACCACTTTTTTTAACCCCACTCTTTATCTCAACCTCTATCATATTATGTACAATTCTGTAATTGCTGTAAAGCACCTTGGAAAAAGGCGCGATATTAATTAATATAGGATAAGATGTTTGTACCTGTACAAGAGGAGTCCCTCAGAAGTAACAGAACGTTCAATCTCCTGTACTGGTATCTGCATTAATCCATAGTTAACTGTGTATAATAACTGGCTGTGACTGTAATTTTGAATTATACAATAACTCAATGCATTATTTAACAACAATGCGGCCTTAAAATATAAAATATATAGCCGGTGACGTTTCGGCAAATGTTCCTTCTTCATCGCTCTCTTATGTGCTATACAGAAGGGCCATTGCCTAAAACGTCGCCGATTCTATATGTCTTTGATGAATGTTCGCTTTTTTGGTTGTGCGTGTGCACCACAGTAAAAGTAACATCACCAACTTGCGTTTGAAAGTTAGTTTTGTCTTCTCTTTAAAATAAACTAAAAATGAAGATACTTGATTTCTATGTAAAATATTTCGAAAAAAAAGGTCCCCTAATCTTGTTCCAACAGGCGGTCCCACTTCTCTGATGTCTGTACGTGGTTGCCTGGTTGAGGAGTCGGGCAGTGTTTACTCGCTCAACTGCTCGGGCTGACAACTAAGGCGCCCCTACTGCACGTGTATGGCCCTCATCACTTGCGAATTCTACCTGAGTTGGAGTCCGGGAAGGCCAGGTAGCAGACGTTCATTTTCTGCGTCAGATACAAGATGATCGCACGTGTTCTTAAAAAAAATACTGTGCTGCGGAATGGACAATAGTGGTATAAATATAAAAGGAATGGTGTAAGCTTATAACAAATGCACCCCACCTCTTTTTCCGTGAGTTTGGCATGTGGTGGATAGATGAGCTGAAAAAAGGAAAATGTAATGAAGTTAGTAAAGCTTACGAAAAGGTTTCGTTTAAATATATATAAAGATAAATAGAATCACCGTATTTACCATTGGAAACCCCTTGATGTGTAACACACTTGATGCTGTTTACACACATCACATTTAAAACAACATTATTAAGTTACACTAAAATATGCATTCGGAAGAAAGCATGACAACTCCCAAGCTAACAGTGAACCTATGGACACCCCTCCCTTGAGAGTTTCATTGATGAGTGGTGATTAAGGTGATGCCGGATGTTGTAATCACTGTGTGAGCGTGTGCGATGCGAGTGTCATTCATCATGTTCATGGCACAGGCAACACTGACAACACAGGTGAGAGCTGCAACTGTCATTTTGAATGTGAAAGTAGTAACGGTGTGTCAATAATTGTGGTGGCGATGATGGTGATTACTCGTCATAAAAATGGCAATAACAATAATAACACGGGTGATCGGTGCAATGGCAACGGTGAATTAAGTGAACGGCGTTTGGTGACAGTGATATAATCATGAAGATGATCATACCAATAATAATGATGATAACGGAGATGATTGTTGCAAAAGTGAAGATAACAGTGGTGATAAGGTAGTTGTGTATCAACTATGATGATGCATAACCGATGGCCGATGATGGTTTAGTTAGTAATGATGATGAAAATAGTGGTGACGGTGCATCAGTTATTCTCGTGGTGATGTTGTACCAATAATTATGATGGTGAAAGTATGTATGTTGAACTTCTTTCGGAGGTGCGGGGGAAGGACAACAAACCCGTTCTAAGAAAATGAAGTCGGCTCGTAGTAATTGTTTCAACGTTTCGATGATGATAGTGATGATGGTACACGAACGACAATGATTATGAGAGGAATAGTGTGTCCATGATGGTGGTGGTGGCACCCTCCTCCTCACCTCTATGGCTTGCCCGAGCTCCAGGTCAAACGTCACCACGCAGATGCTATGCAGCCACGACGTGAATCTCTCCCACGGCCAGGGGCTGGGCTGCGAGCCCTCGATGCCCTCGGGGCTACACGGGCGCCCCCCGGGCACTGAGAAGCGTGTCTCGCAGGCGCCCTGGGGGCTCCCGGCGCGCCCTGCCTCCTCGCTGGACAGCTCCCAGGTGCTGAAGTTACGCAGGCGGGCCATGGCGCACACGCTCGCCTACAAGCACGTGTAGTGCTGGAGTAATGATAGCCTACTGGCTCTCTACAACTACACCACTACTACTCCAGCACTGGTAGTGCTCGAGTAATGATAGCCTACTGGCTCTCTACAACTACACCACTACTACTCCAGCACTGGTAGTGCTACAGTAATGATTGCCTACTGGCTCTCTACAACTACACCACTACTACTCCAGCACTGGTAGCGCTACAGCAATGGCAGACTGACGGCTCACTAATAACTGCCACTGCAACAAATACTCCAGTGCTATGGCTATAGATGTATGTAAATAATAATTATTATGCTATATTGGAGACTCGCTGATCTACTACTGCTGCATGGTTAACCACTGTAATATTATTGATGATAATGAAGACGATGAATAATGAAGCTAATTTATAGGCGATATAACATTATCAGATATGTATTGTCACAATATTATAAATTATTATCAGCTGATCACTGTAACTATAATAATCCGATTATTGTTATCAATAGTGGCACAATCCGATAATGAATATAATAAGTATTGTAATATGACCGCGACTACTGTATGTCATGACCTTACGCTGACGCCTATTGAAATAATGAGGATAACGACGCTGTCACGATCACTGCTGCTCCTATACAATTACAGTGACTCGTCAGCTCACCGCTTGCTATTAACACAGCGATGTGGCGTCACCATGCCGCACCTAAATACGGGCTTCAACGCTGTCCCCTGCCATCGCAGATCGAAGCCTCGCTTGTCGCATTCGTTTAAATAGGAGCACGCAGACTATACGTATTACAACACTCCGCACCACTCGTTGTCGTAACGTTAATCATAATAATAATAAAGCAACGTTTTAAAACGACGAAGCTATAAATAGCCGCTAAAAATAGAACGCGTGTTGCTGTTATTCGTTCCAGCCCATAGCTGAAGCGATATTCCTTTTGAACGATGTTAACAAAAGCAATGGTGAAGATAAGAACAAAATAATAATGACTTACAACGACGACAACGCGTTACTAGTAAGACGATGTTAAACGAAGACGAGCGAGCGAGTTAGCGATGAGGAGCGAGGAGGAGGGATGGTGGCTTGACGGCCGAGAGGAGGATGAGAAGATCTGTGATGTTGTCGTTGCAGTGGCCTGGGCAAGTCGGGGACGCAGGGTGTGGGAGACGCGAGGCTTGCGAGTGGCTGAGACGGGGGCACAGCGCCACGCAACGGTGGTGAGAATGAGTGCCGCACTCTGCAACAAGACAACTCTTTATTTATTTTAATCAGGGTCGAAACTGTCGCCGTCCTGCGCTGCAACTGTCATATAAACAACACACGCGTCAGTGAGGCTGCGTTGGCAGTGGTGCAACAGTACAAATAATGCAACAGCAACAACAAAAACATCCTTCAACACGATTTAAAGCTTTCGTGACTGCAAGGATCCATCTTCTTTGGTTCTTTCGGTAAAGTCACGTAGAATGAGAATAAAATAATAAAATAAAACAATAAAATTCTCACGACGTTTCGGCCACGACACAAGTGGGCCAACAGGTTTGTTCCTTTCACCTGAAGAAGGCCACTTGTATTCTTAGCTCTTTCGGTAAAGTCACGTTGAAGGGAAACAATAAAATAATAATAAAATATTGTTTTATATATATATTTTATTATATTGTTCCTTTCACCTGAAGAAGGCCACTTGAAGGGAAACAATAAAATAATAATAAAATATTGTTTTATATATTTTTGATTATTTTATTGTTTCCCTTCAACGTGACTTTACCGAAAGAGCTAAGAATATGAATTACTGCAGTCACGAAAGCTTTAAATCAAAATTTAAAGGCCACTTGTGTTGTGGCCGAAACGTCGTGAGAATGTTATTGTTTTATTTTATTATTTTATTCTCATTCTACGTGACCTTACTGAAAGAACCAAAGAAGATGAATCCTTCAACACGTTCGACAATAACACTGTGGCCTTAAGAGTAAAAATAGGCAACGTTAGGGAGAAGGGTCATTACCTGAAACGTCACTGATTATAATTATATATTAAAGTGCATGCACACACATGCACAGCTAGACACGAATACACTGCATGCAATGCACACCCCAATGACACGCCATAAGACATTTGCATAGAAAATGTATCATGTCGTAATGCATATTGCTTGCATATTAATACAGTATGCCCAATTGCATTGCATGCAAGTTATATGCGTGCACTGTGAATGCACAAAGCTACACAATTACACTGCATGTAATGCACTCGCCCCAACTGGAGATATCTGTGAAAAAGAGCTTCATAACTCATTGGATTCCTCCAGTATAAATACTGTATTCTGATGTACTATAATGTGGATACAGATCATTATTACACGACACGCACACATAGGTCCAAAACGTCAAACGAGCAGCAGCAAAGAACACTTTGAAGGTTTTAATAAAGTAAACTCGTCTTTTTAAAGAGCTTGTGGAAAGTGACGATGCAATGTTTACACTGAGAGAGACTGCACGAGACTCAAGCGATCAGCCATCGACAGACACGACCATTGTTCATCTGGGCCACGCTCAAGACACACAAGAGCTAATAAGAGAGCAGCTGAGCCATGTCCACTAATAACCCGCCCAAACTCCACATGTGTGAACAAGAGCTTCATAGCTCATCGGATTCCTCCAGTCTAAATTTAAGGCGAAAACTATTTTCACCTTTATTTTAAGGTGAAATGTAGACTGGAGGAATCCGTCTAAATACAGATTCTGATTCTCACACGCACAAGGAGCCAATGAGATGTCAGCTGATCCACGCCCACTACACAGAGTAGCCAATGAGAGAACAACCAGGTTATACCCGAACACACAAGAAGCCAATAGAGATCAGCTGGGCCACACCACAATACATAAGGAGCCAATTAGATCAGCTGGGCCATGCGCCTACACACAAGGAGCCAATGAGAGTTCGGCTGGACGACACTCACGAGAAACAAGAAGCAATAATAGATCAGGCCACACCCACCACACACACATGAGCCAATGAAAGGTCAGCTGAGCCACGTCCATTATACACTATGAGCTAATGAGAGATCAGCTGGACCACTTCCACAACACACACGAGAGCCAATGAGCTATTAGCTGACCACGCCCACCACACACAAGAAGCCAATGAGAATTCAGCTGTGGGACGCTCATTATACACATGGGAGCCAATGAGCAATCAGCTGGTACTACATCCACTCCATGCAAGGAGTCAATGAGAGAGCAGCTAGACCACGCCCACTATACACAAGGAGCCAATGAGAGTTCACCTGGACCATGTCCACTACACAAAATGAACCAATGAGCAATTAGCTGAGCCACGCCCACTACGCACATGGGAGCCAATGAGCAATCAGCTGGTACTACATCCACTCCATTCAAGGAGTCAATGAGAGAGCAGCTAGACTACACCCACTACACACAAGGAGTCAATGAGAGATCAGATGTACCATGCCCACTACACACCGCAGCCAATGAGCGGTCAACTGGTCTACATCCACTACACACAAGGAGCCAATGGACAAAACCGTGTACAATAACAAAATTCGGGACCTACTTAATGATGGTAGCTACAGAAAAATTAAAAGAGATCTCACCAACAGCCTCGTTACAAAAACGGACAGTATCATCATGGATTCAGCTTCATTAATTGAACAGAACAAACGGTTTTCCTTAAAACCTTCTGCTGCTAGACCACCTAGATTATATGGCTTACTAAAAATCCATAAAGAAGGTACACCCCTTCGTCCCATCATCTCCACCATTGGCTCACCCACTTATAAACTGGCTTGATATCTGTCTGAGACCTTGCAGCCATTCACTGCTAAGACCACCTCTTCTGTATTTAACTCAGCTCACCTGGAATCGTCAATAAAAGACATCTCACTGTCCACAGGTGATTTGTTCGTTAGTTTCAATGTGGTTTCTTTGTTCATTAAAGTTCCTGTACCCGATACCATTGCAATCATTGAAGATTTGATCCAACAAGGATTGAATGCTGATGTACTGGCCCTGGTAAGACACTGTCTCACCAATACATACTTCACCTGGAATGGAACATTCTACAAACACACTGAAGGCACCCCAATGGCGTCTCCCTTATCTCCGGTTGTAGCCAATATTTTCATGGAAATATTTGTGACGGACGCCATCCATGCATCTACTGTATGCCCGTCGTTGTGGAAGAGATATGTGGATGACACGTTTGTCATCTGGCCACATGGCCGACCGGCTCTGAACCAATTCCTCAACCACACCAATTCCATTCACCCAGCCATCAAATTCATCATGGAGGTAGAAAAGGATGGCATGCTACCTTTCTTGGATGTCCTAATCAAAAAAAGACCAAATGGCTCAATGAGCAATTATGTCTACAGGAAAATAACCCATACTGACGCCTACCTAAAACTTGATTCCTACCATCATCCATCCCAGAAGAATTCCCTCATCAAAACGCTACACCATAGAGCTCAATGTATCTCCGACCATGAACACCTAACCAGTGAACTCAAACACCAAGCTCTCAAGGTGAATGGATATTCTGACGACACAATCCGCAAAGCCATCACCCCAACCGTGAGGAAGGAGCCACCTGAGGATCCAATCAAAACCATCACCTTGCCATACATAGCAGGGGTAACCAAAAACATTTCCAAAATCTTGAACAAATACAAGATCCAGGTCTGATTTAACACAGTACTGTACGTAAAATTTGTGATCTGATTCCATCTGTGAAGGACAAGATTCCTGACATGCATATCTCGGCGCCTACAAACTAAGCTGTATCTGCGGCAGCAGTTACATTGGGGAAACTAAATGACATGTCTCGGACTGTGTTCGTGAGCATAAGGCAGATTTGAAACACGGTAGGACCAATACTTCTGCTGTGGCTGATCATTATTTTAATGCGGCTGGCTCACACGAATTTTTTTTCTCTAAGACGATGGTACATTGCAAGCCTACTGGCTATCAACAAAGATTCGTTCATGAAGCCATCCATATATACAGACAGACACAATTTCAACTGAAGATGGTTATAAACTCAGCAATCATTGGAAATATGTCAATCACTTTGGGTCATGACTTGATTTGTGTTTTTTGTCAACCTCCACCATCAGCAGTGTGTGTATGTGGAGCGAGGTGCAATGATTGCCTGGCGGCCCTTTGATTTATTGTAGACCTGCTGCGTTGGCGTTGCTTTTCTCCTACATTAAAATTAGCTGCCCCGCCCATACTGCTGACACACTTGGGCTACGCCCATCTCTAAACCTTTAGAAACAGTTTGCCTTTAGAGGATAACGTTTCGACTGCTTGTGTTGCGATCGAAATGTCGTGGTTTAAAAAAAAAAATATAGACTGCCAGTACGCTCACTCAAGTTAATAACCAGACTACAGTCTACATCATAGATGGCCAATATGCTCACCAGCTAAAAAAAACAGGCTACAGTCTACGTTATAGACTGCCAGTACACTCACCAAACTTAATAACCAGGCTACAGTCTGCATTATAGACTACCAGTACACTCACTCTGATTAAGAACCAGGCTACAGTCTACATTAGGGTTTTTTAGTTCTTTATTATTCTATATATATTTTTATATATATAAAAAATTAACTTAATTTTTATTATTATTTTTCTATCTATGTGACTTCACCGAAAGAACCAAAGAATATGAATTCCTGTTGTTACGAAAGTTTTAAGTCGAAATTTGAGCCAATGAGAGTTCAGCTGAACCACGTCCACTACACAGACAGGAGCCAATGAGCGATTAGCGGACCACGCTCACTACACACAAGGAGCCAATGCGAGTTCAGTGGGTCCACTTTCACTATACACAGGGAGCCAATGAGCGATTAGCTGACCATGCTCAGTACACACAAGGAGCCAATGAGAGTTCAGTGGGTCCACTTTCACTATACACAGGGAGCCAATGAGTGATTGGCTGACGATGCTCACTACACACAAGGAGCCAATGATAGTTCAGCTCGTCCCTGCTTACTACACATAAGGAGCCAATGAGTGATCAGCTGGTACACATCCACTACACACAAGGTGCGAATGAGATATCAGATGGACCATGCTCACTGCACACACAGAAGCCAATGAACGATCAGCTGGCTCATGCCCACTACACAGAAGGAGCCAATGAGCGATCAAGCTAGTCTACATCCACTACACACAAGGAGCAAATAGGAGATCAGCTGGTTTACATCCACTTCACACAAGAAGCCAATGAGCGATTAGCTGCACGACGCTCACTACACACGGGAACCAATGAGCGATCAGTTGGGCCATGCCCACTACATACAAGGAGCCAATGAGAGATCAGCTGGTTTACATCCACTACACACAACGAGCCAATGAGCGATCAGCTGACCTACATCCACTAGACACCAGGAGCCAATTAGCGATTAGCTGAACTATGCTCACTACACACAATGAGCCAATGAGCGATCAGTTGGTCTAAAACTCGACATCCACTTCACACACACACGCACACCGGAGCCAATGAGCGTTCAGCTGCACCACGCCCCACCACTAGACACGCGCGAGGGAGCCGAGGAGAGGCGAACCATTGACCCCGCCTCCTTGACGCGCGTGAGCCAATGAGAAGTTGAGCCGGGCCACGCTCGCTCCGCGCGCGGGCGGCCAATGGGAGCGCGGCTCGGAGTCTATATAAAGCAGCAGCGGCGGCAGTGCGTGACGCATTTAAGGCGGCGGAGGAGGAGTTGGAGGTGGTGTTGGTGCCGTGCCGAGGTTCGTCAATGCGCACAACAGCAGCAGCAGCAACCCGGCATCGTCGGTGGCGTGCAGCAGGTAAGTGAGTGAGCCACAGTTGCGCTCTCGTTTAGTGGTGTAGCCGCAGTTGTAGCGGTGGCAACAGCAGCAGCGGCAGCAATAGAGAGGGTGAGGCGACAGGAGCAGTCGGTGCGCGTGTACACGCTCATTCATTCACTCGCCCCGCAAAGCGCTCACTTGCAGGGGTGGTGGTGGTGGTGGTGTGGGATGGGAGAGAGAGAGCGTTGTGTGGGTTCTGAAGCAGTGACAGCAGCGGCGGTGTCCGTGACGGCGGCGATGTTGACGGTGATCACAGCAGTAGAGAAAGCAGTATCATCATCATCAGTAGTAGCAGTAGTGAGAGAGGTGTTAGCAAGTGGTTGACGTGTCTAGCAGTAGTCGGGGGTGACTGCGACAGCGATATTGCAGCAGTTCGGGGTTACCCTCGTTGGCAGCGGCAGGAAGGAGTAAGAAACAGCAGAAGTACTTATTGGCTTGCACTGTGTGTCAACACGTAAAGTTTATTTTAAACATCTGTGACACCTTCCGTGGTATGTTTGTACGCGCGCGCGTGTGCTAAAGCCGTAACAGTGGTGTTAACTTTTGATTTAAAGCTTTCGTGACTGCAGGGATTCATATTCTTGGTTCTTTCGGTAAAGTCATGTTAGAAGGGAAATAATAAAATAATAAAAAATGTTAAACAATACAATTCTCACCGTGTTAACTTTACGTAATAACTGCTGTGGTGTATACGATTGAGTTGCGGTATTTAAAAAAAAATGAAAAATTAAACACTTGCACGTTCATATATTTACAGTCCTGCGCAAAGTTTACACGAATATATTTGTACATACTTTATACGCGCATGTGTAAACAAACGTAGCACGTAACAGTACAATACATGCATTTTACTCTGACAGTTATTATACACGTACAGGAAAACGTTCCACGTTTGTGGCTGGTGTAGTTACACACTTTAGTTAAACATTAAGTCTAAACATTGGTTGTTGTTATGTTTTAATCACCGATTCGGAACGTTATAACCTACCGTTTCTCGCGAGTATTTTTAAAGTGTGTGTGTGAATGCCTATCGCCACTGCAGTGTAACCTGTATATCGCCACAATATGCGTGCAAATACGTAACATTTGGCTACCAATGTATTGTCATCTCTACGTGACATGTCGGCGCACTGCAGTTACACGAGGTGTGCACTAGTAGTAGAAAGATTACTCCTTTAAACAAGTACACGAAGTTACGGCGCTTGCCTCCAGTGCTGGACACTTTATTGCTTCCATCAGAAGCGCACTGATGCATTGGAACAATGTTACAGATTAAAGAGAGACCGATTAAAAATAAGGAGCAGAGCGTTACCATACGACTCTTTATTGGTTGGGTGTGCGGGGTGGGGGGGGAGTTTTGCTGGCTGGATTCCTGGCTGCCTGGCTGGATTCATGACGATGCCACAACCATTGACCAGAATTTTTTTTTTAAAGCTGAGGATTTGGATTGTGAGTCGAAAGTTCCCACCACCCAGCCTCATTTACTGCCTCACGCTTCCACTTATTACATTTTTAGTTAATTTAGTAATTTTTTTTACACGTATTTATAATATTATTTTTATGCTGAGTGTCTGTTGCTGCTGCTGTGTCATGTGTATATGCATGTAATTATTATGATGTACGTACATTGCATGCAGTGGAGTTGTATACATACAGGGTGATCCGTGTATAGATACCCCCCACTATAATAACAGGAACACATTACAGACAAAACGGCACTATTTCCAAGCCTCAACGTGTCTTCCACCAATCTCATTCCACTCGTTAATATGATTTAAGCCATCGCCTTCACAATTTCAGTCGCCTGTTGAATGGGAGACGTTCGTAAATCAGTGGTGTGTCTATTCGTGGAGCACCCTGCACATGTCGAATATTTGTGTACTACTTCACATGCCGTGGTTCTAGGGCTGCTCCGAGCGAATTGGGTATCTCCACTACATGTGGATTGTTATCCATTC
Organism: Petromyzon marinus; assembly: GCF_048934315.1. NCBI lineage: Eukaryota > Metazoa > Chordata > Hyperoartia > Petromyzontiformes > Petromyzontidae > Petromyzon > Petromyzon marinus. Next base: position 9,436,816 of record NC_133680.1, read on the forward strand.
ACTGGGACATTGGCATTTTTCCAAAGACATATTATCAGCCGTGTGTGTTTGAACTAATTATTAATACACACTTCTACAATGTCGGCAGAATGGAACGTTTTAAAATGGGGCTGCATATTACACGAGAGTTCAAATGATCAATTTGTATCCTGCATTATTATAAGGGTACGCAATCTGAGAAATAAAGAAAAATATTCGGCAGTCGGTTCCTCCGGAAAGAGTCTTGAGACTGAAGCTTTCCCGGATATAGAGAGGGCAGAATTATTACAGGGGATGAAATGCTGTGAGAACACTTCACGTTCTGCTGTGAATTGAAAATGCAGAGATTCACATAACGCGTTTTCACTCTCTGGACAAATGCCCATGATGTCTTTTGAGACTTAAAGTGTGTCGTGGTTTACCCGATAATACATTTTCATATTGTGACGCTGCATTGGCAACAATACTGCCTTAACAGGAAAGGAAAAAAATATATACAATAGGCCAATTCGAGACGTTTCGGGCAATGACCCTTCATGAAGAAGTGCAATTGCGTGCGAAGAATAAAGGAAATTGTGTGCCCCCTTTTTGCCCTTCTTAATACAAAATGATACAAGTCATTTTGCCTTTCAAGGCCCCGGGCATGTGTTGTTGACGATCGTGTTGTTGACGATTGTGTTGAGTTTTTGTTTTGATGTCATTGGTCTCTTAATACGACGAACACGTACGATGCCGTTCGCCTTCTATAACAGTCAAAATCCCTCAACGCGGAGTGTAACCCTGCCAGCGGCGTCCAGCCTCGAGCCTGCTGCCTGCTCCGCAAGTGATTGGTTTGCTGGTTGGCACTGGCCCCTTATCGAAGGAAACTTATGTAGTAGTTAGTAGTAAGGCACTTGCCGACACGAGCGCTTGAACACGGGCGCACGCGGTTCACCTTGTGACCTACAATGCCAGGCAGCAATTCGCACTGTAGCACCACTATTGGTCACGCACCTGCACCCTGTGAATATTGCTGCCAGTACGCTGTGGTGCAAATACCAAAGTAGCACGGAGCCAACGTTCCTCCCAAGCTATGGCCGAGAGGGTTAATGTAGCTGAAATAATTAACTCGTGGCAAAGTCGCAGTATCCTCTCAATCATTTCACAAATGTGCCTCCATGTCAAGTTTGTGGTTTCTATATCTCTGCCAACGCTTTTCATAATCACATTGATACGGATAGCGTCTTGTGAAATGATATACAGTATCATAGTTATTCAGTTTGCAGTGGAGATTTATTATGGTCAAAGGCTCGTCTGAATAACTAACCATAGTCACGTGAACAATTATACCGTTCAGTGTCAACCATTATTCCCAATTACCCCGGTTAACTGGATCACGGGGCACTTACACATCAATTTCTCAATTGGTTAACGTGTGGAAGATGGACTGTGCCTGATCCAGAGTCGTCGTTCACCCATGCACGATGCACCCAGTGCAGTCATTTCAGAGTTGGCATCACGCTTGCCATGCGTCACGGGCACGTGTACGGCCCTTTGATTATCCGCTGCTGGATCAGGGCCTCCCCTCGCTGTGCGTTTCTTGGGGGCTATTTGACCACACTTCTTCATGCTGGTCAGTGCGGGTTGGTGCAGTGGTAGCATAGAGTACGGTATAACAGTGGATTTTCCCGCACTACCCTCTCTGTGCTCACCATGTAGCCCCCACAGCATGCTGATAGTCTGCCATCAGTCTGCTGTCAGCGTGAGATGTTATCTCCTTCGCCTAGCATGCAGGAGGTCGGGAGTTCTATCTAGACCCTGACGCCTGTGGTCGTGTGGATTTTTTTATCCGGATCCTCCAGTTTTTCCTTCCACGTGTAGAAACATGCATTTAGATTATTTAGATTACTTAAATTATTTTGCCGCTATACATTTCCACATGATAAGCAACTTTGTTGAGCTATTATTTGTGGCCAGGTCGCTTCTGAAAAAGAAGCTAATACCTCAGAGGGGTTTACCGGGTAAGATAAATCAATCTTTAATTTGTATATTTTATCAAGTGGCTTGTTTACTCTTATTGTTTTTGTATTGTTTGTTGTTGTCACGTTCTGACCTTGCCCCATCTGTGAAAAATTGCCGTATAGCTCATCGGATTCTTCCAGTATAAATATTCTGATTCTGCATGGGTGGTGGCACAACCCAGCACTATCCAGGCCCAACGTTGCTTCGCTTCTGACATCTGACGAGATTGGGCACATTCCAGGTGTTTTGGCCATCTAATAATAGCCTTGAGTAATTGATCCCAGAATGTAACCTCTTAATATTCTGTACCTGCAGTCATCACTACCAAACATAGTTGAAGGGGTTAATTTTAATCTGCAACATTCAATTATCGTTTCAAAACATCACAATAATAAATCAGATTCAGTATCAGAGTTTTCCCTGTGACAGGCAGCAGGATTATTGAAAAATGTAATTCCCCATTGCCTTTTGATTTATGATTAGTTTCTACTTTCCTTTTGCAACGGCTGCCCAATTAATTTAGTCAATGGCTCAGGTGTTTGGAAGTCGATTGTTATTCCACTGAACTCTCCGGGAAATTGTCTTGTGAGCCAATCGACCCGCAATGCTGCTGGGCAGGTTCTGCATACTTATTGCATCGTTAGGATGGAAACGCATCATAGATCTTCTTGCCACACGGTTTTGGCGTGAGATTTGATGGCCATCGCAAGCAAAGTGCAGATCAACCAAGGCAGCTCCCATTACTCAACGCTTGCACCAGTTGACCGCTGTCCCACCTGAATGAGCAAGTTTGCTGTTCATATTGTTTAGAAACGCCAGTGGCGGTGCTCGTATATAACAGAGCATTAAGGCTTTGTGGTTGTGCCTTTTAAGGCTGCAGTTGTGTGCTTGGATAATGCACACGCACACACACATATATATTAGTTTAATCCTGGTCGCCACCATAATCTAGCGTTATGCTGCCCACACATGACTGAAGTGCCATGCCAGGTTTAATAAACGAATGCTTAACAGTACCTGTTCTGACAATCTGTATGGAAAAACGGTACTTTAGCAATTGTGTTTGCGCCCGTGTTTGTGTGTGTGTGTCGATTCAGCCTCAAATGAGTACCTGGTGCGGTGGATAAAAACATCGCCACTGGGGAGACAAAGGCGGTCGGGCGTGGTGCTGGCCACCCCACCCCCTCGTGTACCCTTCCGGCCTTCATAGGTGCTCGCTAACGGCACTTTCCCCTACAGTCTGTTAAGGCTATATACGGGGGAGCTTTGTCTTTATCTTTGTGTGTGTCTGTGCGTGTGTGGTACAGCCCTCTGTTCCGGTTGAAACCTGAGCTCTGTGAAGCACGAGGGGTTCGTGGTCTGCCGACCGGGCGCAAGCCGACCAACTGACCGCCCGCCCGACCCGCAAATGCCGGGCTCTACACCAGAAGGCTACATTCCAGCTGGTACCGTGCAGTTGCCCGCATATGCTTGTTCTGCCAAGGAAATTCTGAACGAGGCAGGGTGGAACAGGCATTTTGCTCGACTTGCAACACAAAGCACTGACGGTATAGGTCGTAGTCTGCAGAATTTATTTTTAGCATGGGGAGGTTGGCAGCCCATTTGGAAATAGTTACACATTTCTCAAACATAATAACAATTTGTCTCAGTTGCGCATGTCTTTAACGTGTGAACGTTTGGCACCCTATTGCACAGGTGCCCCATGGTCGTAGCGAAAGCGCGATCGCGCTTTTGGTCACACCAGTTTGAAAAAAACGCGGTGGAACGATAGCGCGTGCGAACGCCTTTCGTCAGGGTTCCAAGGCAATGCACTTCGCTTCCACGCATCGTGTTCCTGACGCAGCGGCGTACCAAGGTGGCGACATGACATTGAGAAGGCAGCGCGTGCCGGAGCACATCCGGATGCGCACGAGGGAGTTCGGCGAGCGGGATCTTCTTGCGATGGAATTATCGCGCTGATGCGCAGATTCTACCTCCCACCTCGTCGTGCCTGGTGCGGACCCTGTACTGTTTGACGCTCCCGTGGACGGACGGTTTCTGCTCTCCGGTCGAAACTTGGTGCTTCCCGTTATTTGCACTGCCTACCGCTTTGCGGGCACTCTCCGTTGGCGCGCGGAGGAACTTTGCGAACGCGTGAGCTTTGGACGCTAACGGTCTGTTCGTGTTAGTTTTTTTTTCCTCTCTTCCCCAAGTGCCTAAGTGAGCCGTCGCCCACGGCGAGCGAGTGCTGGCTCCGCTGGTGGTTACAAGGAAAGTCTTGGGTTAATCCTGAAACCGCGCGTCCGTCAATACACATTCTCGTGCAGTACTTACAACAAAAATACTGCCTGCATATCAGTGTTGAGAGGGGGGGGGGGGGGGAAAGGGCCCCGTTTTTTAAAATATAAACAAAAACGCAATCCTGAGGCTCCTGGATAAAGTGCTCAATTGTGGGAATCGCTTCTGTAGCTCTATTGCACAAGACCCATCAAAGCATATCGCTAAAGGTTACTTTTCACTCTCCATTTAACAAGAAAGATCATACCATCGCAAGACAGGTTTAAAGTTCTATCGATAAAAACAACCTTATCAAAAAAAAATAAACGATCACTGTGATATAACAAAACAACACCCAAGAGAGAAAAAAAAAAACCGTCCTGCAGCTTCAAGTGCCTGTTTGGAGCCTTTGCTACAGTAACGTCGATCACGTGGTTCAGGATTTTATCAACTCCGTCTGGCTGGGATGAGCATGCGCTGACAATACCAACACACTGCTCAAGTGAGTGCCCACTGTGCCAAGAATAACTTGGAGAGGCAATCGCGTAGGATTTATCAACTCCTCTCGTAGGGAATCCTACGTATTGTAGAGGCCGACGAACGGACGTGACTTTCATCTTGCACGACGTCCTAGCGGCATCGCAAAGCTTTGCGTGATCGTGGCCTCTATCGCCGTTCAAGAGTTGCCGCCGAATCGACGAAACACCCACGCGACGAACCTTTTGAAGCCGAGCGTTTTGTCTTCATCTTGAGCGCGCCGGCTGAACTGCACCCACCAAGTGCCTTCTTGCCTTATCAACCCGGCGCAGCTCTCTTCACTGGCACGACGTCGGCCTGACGAACCGGAGCGGCCCTGACTTTGAGCGCAGTGCTTCCCCCGACGGCTCGGCGGTTAGCGTCGGGGACGACGGGGCGTTGGTGGGGTGGAACTGCGGGCGGCCGGGCGGGTGCACGCACGGTGGAGGAGGGGAGCCATGCCGTGGCCGCAAGCCGTGCTGTCGTCGCGGCCGGACTCCCACGCCTTCCAGGAGCGGCGCCTGTGCCTGGCGGAGGCCGTGAGGGTCGGACGCTCGGTGGCGCGGTGTCGCGCGGCCACCAACAACGCGACCTTTGACTGCAAGGTGTTGTCCCGCCACCACGCGCGCCTGTGGTACAGCGACGGCAAGGTGAGCTGCTCGCGTGCGGACAATCCCAGACGCATCTTGCATTGCCTCCGGCTGGCTTGCTGATCAATGCCTATGTGCAGCCCGGTACCGTGTCACTTTGTGCCACATAGGGACAGCTAAGACTGCAGCAGGGGCAGTAGAACGGTTGGGATGAGACGTGATGTTTTAAGATGCTGAGGCTTTTAAGAAAGTGCCCTATACATGCAAATGCGTATTGTTATCCTCCTGTTACCCAATCACTGCACTGAAAAAACTCGCATTCCATTCGGTTCTGCACTTGCTTTGGCTAAATTCCAACTCTGAGAATTAAAGTACCAGTGTGATTCTCATGCAGTTAACATTGCTCTCAGTGGCAGAGCGGGTGGGGGAGTGATTTCCCCTGCTGTGTGGACCCAATGCTACTTGAAGAATTTCAGAGGTAGTTCTGTGTCATCCGCTTCTGTGGGACATTCTCGCATTTCTCTGAGAAATCTCAATGGGTGCTTTACACATGGCATGGCAATGATTGTACGATCGGGATAAAATTAAATAAACAAGCACCTCCTGTCCCACCCACTGTAATGGCCAATGCTGTTATCGAGCATCTAACTGTTTTTAATTATTTCTTAAAATATTATTCCTGGATAATCCCATGAGAAGGAACTTATCATTTCCCAGGGCGTTCACTGTGCCAAGTGACACGTACATAGCAAGTATAGTACACGAGGGGGTGCTGTGGCCAGCACTGCACCTGGCTGCATTTGTCTCTCCAGTAGAAGACGTTTACACACTGCACCAGGTGCAAGTTTAAGGCTGAGTTGACCTAGGGAAGGCCCAGTACCGTTTCAGATACCAATTATATTATCAACTGTATTGCCTATGGCAGGAAATTGAACCCTGGTCACCAGAATTGTGTGGTTAGGTTCGTGCACTAAACACTACACCACCCTTGCACACACAACGACGCACAGACACGCGCACAGCCGCACATTCTGGAGATGCCACCATTGACGTTTTTCACACGTGTGTTGGCGGTGCATGCCTCTAATGGCTTTGACGTAGGGCTCGTTAACACTGGCATTGGCATGCTTGTGAGACACCCACCTACTAGGTAAGAGGACACTACCCGTGTACAATAAAGTGGGGTGTTGCTTGGATATCCAGTATAGCAATGTTTCGGCATTATCTCCTTCTATGTATGTATGTATGGGCATTATCTCCTTCTATGTATGTATGGGCATTATCTCCGTCTATGTATGTATGGGCATTATCTCCTATGTATGAATAACTTATTTTGCACTGTACTTGGCCAACTTTGCTAACCGGAGGTGCGGGCGAAGGACAACAAACTAAACACAAAAAGCAGTTCTAAAGAAATGAGTTTTCAATGTTACACATGTAGGTCCATTCCGGAGACTTGTTTTCCTCCTGCAAAAATATCTCAAGATGGAAAAGGACAAACGTCCCCAACAAGGTTGTCTTGAAAAGCAGTGTGTGGGGTCAGTGATATTGTTTTGACATTTTGATGTTCGTATTTGATTTTTTATTACACACTTATTCAATATATACCCAGTTATCGATAACACATTAAATACACCAATGACTGAGGATTTACTAAATTAGTTGACGAAATAATTTGTCAAAAATCAGACGTATATATATAAAAAAAATATCAAACCCTCGAAACATATCATGCGATGGATAACACATTTAACATTCATCATATTGTATCGGTGCATGGACGCAGTAAATAATACACCTCGGTTATCGTGCAAGCCAAGTAGAGAGCATGTTTGCGGGCACAGAATCCTTGTATGACTCGGCACCGTAACAAAGCTGCTTTATAGTGTTGGTACACAGATCTGCGTGGGTTTGAATGTCCATTTCATTCATTGTCACAAATGCCCTGCTGACACCTGTAGTCGCATAATCATTCTTCTAGTTACGACATTCAGAATGTCATCTGGCATTTATTAGCCTTGGGTGTCCTTAGGATTGCCATTCGCCGTCCCCACCATAACGCGAGAATAATGAGATTCCGCATGTATTGCATTTATGCGCTTATTACGCGGCTCCTTATCTATTTTTAGCAGCGGGAAACTGGGTTGTTGGAGGTGTTATAATCTCCGATGAGTCATCCTCCTAACAGATTCTCTTTTCCCCCCGATGACCGACCGCCGCGCGCTTTGCTTGTGGAGGTGTTTAAAACTCGGGTTGTACCCCGAGGACAATGAGTATCCATATGGTGCCTTGGCGCTGCTGAATTATTCCAGTGTGAAAGCATGGGGCGGCGGGTGGGTGCTGTGGAAGAATATGGGGAGGACGAGAGTTTGGGATGTCACTGGTGTACGTTTTTCGATGACGATTTAAAAACACCGCGTAGGCTTTTGCGGTTCCCCCTCCCCGCAGCTCTCCGCGTGTTGGTTCCCGCGATGACCGACGTTTCGCTCGTTCTGAACAACACGCGGCACGGCCCACAACATACGTCGCAGAGTTACGATTTAAAACAATCATTTACAGCTCTTTGTCAGTCTACTGCTGGTTGAATTCCTCCCTGCGCCATGTTGTTCCTGGGGGCTGATTGACCATACTTCGCCGCGCCGGTCAATGTCAAGGCAACTAAGTTGTATTTTTTTACTTAAAACTTTAGTGACACCTACGCGGTGTTTTTAAATCGTCGTTCTATCTACGTGATTTTACCGAAAGAACCAAAGAATAGACCATTTTATTTCTGTTTACACACGTGGAACCTTTCGGTCACAAATCTGCCGCTCAAGTTGCCATCACGTTTATACTCGACATAAAATTAAAACATTCTCAACAATGAGTGAGGCCGCTTCAGGTGTCGCTCGCCACTGATGTTAGCCGTCATCGATTTCACCGAGGTATACAGCGCAGGACACGGACCGCTGCGGCACCGGTGCCCCCTGCGATTAAATATTTTAATATAATTCTAGACGTAAAAGCTGCAAAAAGAAAGTGGGTTTTTGTTCAGCATCGATGGAATTGGAGTGGAGGAAGTAAGTGAATCATTAAGTTAATTGTGCGTCCATCTGTGTGGAGATCATACAATGAATCAGACGGCAAAGTGTTTCAATCAAATGAGTACGAGTGCTGAATACAAACGCGGCTCATGTTTTTCCAGGACAATTTGCATCCGAGCCTGGCCTACGTTGTGTGGTGTGGTTAACATCAGCATTGGGGAGACAAAGGCAGCCAAAGGAAACTACTAAACTATTAATAAAAATATGTATTTTACCAGGTAAGGCTCACTGAGCTATATAGCTATTTTTCAGAAGCAACCTGGCCTCAGATCTTAGCTCAATGAAGTGACTTATTATCACGTGAACATTCATAGCAGCCAAATGCTCTCAGAGGAAACTTTGTTAATTAAAAAAAATACATTTGTTTAACCAGGTGAAGACTCAATAAACTCATTTGAAAGAGTGACCGGAGTCGTGCGAATGAAAAAGAGGAATAAAAAGCAAAGGAAATCGATGCAAATAAAAACAAAATCGGAGCACGGCAACCGCGCTACAGAAGAAATAACAAATGCTGGACACCATTGCATAGCAATACAAAAAAATTAAACAGAACGTCCTGTAATGTAATGCCGGCTCGGTCGAGAAAGTACTTTTAATACGTTAATAGTCAAATTAATTAAGCTCCAACGGGCTCCCTAATATATCGTAAGAAAGAGAGTTCCGGACGGCCGCAGAAGCGTATCTGAAAGCGCCCGCTCGATGCGGTGACCGGCGTTTTTGTTCGATGGCCGGCAGCCGAAATCCGCTGCTGCGAGGATGACCACCACCGGAGTTCGCGTGACGGTGATTGACGCTCCTTGGTGGATTTGTCACCAGGGGCCCTGGCAGTCCGTTGAGGCGTTTGTTCGACGTGACCTTAATGGAGCCACAGCCGTTTGGGACTTTCCGTGTTCAACAAAGTGGATGTGAAATGGATGTTTTAAAATGTTCACTTTGGTTAAATATTTAATTTATAATTCAGTAATATATTGTCAATTTTTTTCATTTGTTGTTACCTCTTTTCACTGCCGTGTTTATATTGTATTAGAATTTTTACGCGACCTGTTGGAAACGTGTTTTTAAATTTTACTGTTTTTTTGTTTTGTTGATGAAATCCGATTCATGAGCTTCTTAGCTCACAGGGCAATTCTAAATAAACTGTTCGAAAAAAACAACAACAACAACCCTGTGGTATCGTTCGAAAGAGCGTGCCGCTGTAAACCGTTATGATAGCCCAAATCCCCATTTTTTTATTGTGAAAATTGTTCGCATTTTATTTTACGTCAGTAACGTGCTAACCAAACAAGGCAAAACATCGAAATACGCTCTGATCTGGTAAAATGAAGATTGTTAATCAATTAAAACCACGGTAATTGGAAATCGCACGCATTAAGGGAAAGCACATTCATATTCACAGTGAGAGGGTGACTGAACCTGCACCACGGTGGTACTTTTTGCCAACAGCTTGTGTAGGTTACACGGGGGAGCTTTGTCTCTATGGGCGTGTGCACATGTGTTTAGGCTTGTATGGTGTGTTGGTGTGTACACGCGTGCGACCGTGTGTGTTTGGGTTCGTATGTAAGCGTGTGTGTGTATGCATGCCGCTCTTGGGGATGCGGTAGTGTAGTGGTTAACGCACTGCGCTACGATCTCAGCCACCAGAGTTCGATTCCCGGCCACGACGACCAAATAACAGTGACGAATGTCTCGGCCAGTTCTGGGTCGACTTGGCTTTTAATGAGCACCTGGTGTGGTGTGTAAACATCAGCACTGGAGAGACGAATGCGGCCGGGCGTGGTGCTGGCCACCCACCCCCTCGTGTGTCATGCCGGCCTGAATCAGTGCTCACTAACAGCACTTGACCCTACTTCCTTGGAAAAGGCAATGTGGGGGACCATTGTCTCTGTGTGGTATGTGTGTGCCTGCACACGCGAGCGTACACATAGGTGCTCGCTAACAGCACTTCTCACAAAGGCATACAGAGGCTGTAGGGTAGTCTTTGTACACTTGGACGTGTGTGTGTGTGTGCATGCGCACGTGTGTGCGTGTGTGCATCGTCATCAGGGCTGCTGTTAACTGATAAGCGAGCCGAATGTGTTATCTCCCGGAAGTGACCACTAATAAAAGCCACTTCCCCTTGTGGCAGTAGTGCTGTGACACGGGGCCTTGGGGGAACGTGCTCCAAGCATGCATGAGCACACATTCTAGGTGAAGTGGGTTGGATGGAGTGCATCGCTGGCCTTCAGGGTATTAAGCTCTGCTGTCATGCACTGAATGGAACATCCATGAGTTAACGTCTCAACTTCTTCAAGTAGCAGCAGTAGCAAAAGAAAATGGGAAATATGAATGCTACACGGGAGCCCCACACATAAACAAAAAAATGTGATCAATAGATGGGTATGGTGGTTGCACTCCTTTAATCCGTAAAAATGTATGTGGAGTTGGTGGATTCTACATAAATGGATCCGTCATGTGCTTAGGTTACCAACTAGATGGCTGTTGATGGCAGTCCAGCAAGTTGAATATGTTGGACTGCCTTTATGCAATTGGAGTGTTGTATCCTGGTATGTGTGGCACTCTGGTTTCTGCCCACACACAAAAAAAAAAACCTCAAGAGGGAATTTTGTCCGTTCCCAAAATTGATTGCGTTGGAAATGAGTGTCCAAAGTTCAGAGCGAGGCTTTCTTGGGTGAACAAAATCATTCGCACGGCTCTTTATATGGATGATTGCCTCTGAGACGAGGGCACTAACAAAATGAAAATTGAAGAAAAAGCTTGATAAGTGTTTAAAGAAAAAAAAGCCTGGAACGGAGCACGCTCGGGGATTGTACCGACAGGAGGAACTCGTGGATGGGAGAAGAAACGCAATTTTAGAGACTGCCGTTCGCTGTGACGCAAGTGGTCTTGGGCAGGCAGGAAATGTTGCTAGGACGATGGCCATTGGGCGAGGCTGATTATGAAAATGGCAGCCGAAGGCGGGGAACGGGCCCGAGAGAGGGTGCCCACGCGCGGTGCTGGAGTCGACGTGATCCACTCGTGCGCGGGAGTGGCAGGGATTGGTGCATGGCTTGACGGCGAGGGATGGCGGGCCGCCTGGGGGAAGCCTCTGTCCAGCAGTGGATTGATCATGGCCGATTTCTAGATGTGCTTTTAAAGTGTTACGACTGGTCAGTCGTAAGCACACTTTGAGTGTAAGTGAATGGACACAAGCAGATCCGATTAGCTACGTACGGTGCGAAAGAAGTTCAACATATACACAGATAGCTAATATGCAACCAAACATACTCGTAAAGAAGCCATAAATGTAATAATTTGTCATAATATTAATAGTGTAGGGATCTTAGAAATGTTCCAATGCTATCATTGTGTTGGTTTGGCACAACACAATTTAAATTTGTATTTAGAAAAAAAGAAATCTAAAGTTAGACTACATCTCAAGATGCAGTACATTAATAAATTACATCTTGGAAGTAGTGAAGGGATGTTATTTTAAGTGAAATTGTATATATTGCTGCTATCGACTCACTCATGGATCTTACACACGGACACAATTTACAATAACTTTGTTGTCGTATTGAACGAGGCTTCTGTTTGGCCAAAACAATGAGCCGCTTAAGTATATTTACAGCTCCCATCATGTTCGGTTGTGGAACAATAAAGTAAAGTGAATGACGGAATAACCGGCGATGAGTTATTGGTTTCGCTCCATGGAAAATAATAGGCACGCCAGCCCTGGGTAAACGTCCTGTGGGCACAATTAACTAATGAGAGTGGGGGTGCAGTCTGTCCCCAGATGCTCGTCCTATACAGAACGCAACACGGCAGTAAGGCGTGGCAACAGTTTGCCAGCAAAATGATGGATTTGCATTCCCCTATTAGATATTTTCAAGTGTACGTTGCTGTACTGTATTTACCAAGGGAAACGTCATTCCAGCTCTCTCTTTTTCTTGTTGTCTATGCACGGAATTTGACTGGAATTGGGCTGCCCTCCTCTTCTGAATAAACCGCGAGTGTGGAGCAGTGGGCATCACGTGTACGGAGCAGTGGGCACCGCGAGTGTGGGGCAGTGGGCATCACGTGTACGGAGCAGTGGGCACCGTGAGTGGGCACCGTGAGTGTGGAGCAGTGGGCACCGTGAGTGTGGGGCAGTGGGCATCACGTGTACGGAGCAGTGGGCACCGTGAGTGGGCACCGTGAGTGTGGAGCAGTGGGCACCGTGAGTGTGGAGCAGTGGGCACCGCGAGTGTGGAGCAGTGGGCACCGTGAGTGGGCACCGTGAGTGTGGAGCAGTGAGCACCGTGAGTGTGGAGCAGTGGGCACCGTGAGTGTGGAGCAGTGGGCACCGTGAGTGGGCACCGTGAGTGTGGAGCAGTGGGCACCGTGAGTGTGGAGCAGTGGGCATCGCGAGTGTGGAGCAGTGGGCACCGCCCGGCATCGCGAGACGCAGAAACGCCACTCATCCACGACTGTGGAGGTGGCACTTTATTGCCAAAATTGCAATGTTTGTCAATTAATTTCAATTACGTGGCCAAATATTCCACTGTGTGTGCATACACCTGCGGCCCATTGTCAATCCACTGCTGGATGATTGCCTTCCCTGCGCCGTGCCAATAGTTGTGGTAATTTCTAAACTAAACTGAAACCTAAAATTTGTTTTTATTTTGCCAGGTAAGGCCCACTGAGCTATAATATCCCTTCAGAAGGGACCTGGCCACTAATAATAGCCCAATGAAGTGGCTTATGTGGACATTTATAACAGCCAAATACTCGAAAAGCGAGCACGGGGAGAACATGCAAACTCCAAATATAAAGACATCAGGGTCAGGATCGAACCCACGACCTCCTGTATACAGTGAGGGAAAAAAGTATTTGATCCCCTGCTGATTTTGTACGTTTGCCCACTGGCAAATAAATGATCAGTCTATAATTTTAATAGTAGGTTTATTTGAACAGTGAGAGAGAATAACAACAAAAAAATCCAGAAAAACGCATGTCAAAAATGTTATAAATTGATTTGCATTTTAATGAGGGAAATAAGTATTTGACCCCTCTGCAAAATATGACTTGGTACTTGGTGGCAAAACCCTTGTTGGCAATCACAGAGGTCAGACGTTTCTTGTAGTTGGCCACCAGGTTTGCACACATCTCAGGAGGGATTTTGTCCCACTCCTCTTTGCAGATCTTCTCCAAGTTATTAAGGTTTCGAGGCTGACGTTTGGCAACTCGAACCTTCAGCTCCCTCCACAGATTTTCTATGGGATTAAGGTCTGGAGACTGGCTAGGCCACTCCAGGACTTTAATATGCTTCTTCTTGAGCCACTCCTTTGTTGCCTTGGCCGTGTGTTTTGGGTCATTGTCATGATTGATTGCTTCTGTGGACAGGTATCTTTTATACAGGTAACAAGCTGAGATTAGGAGCACTCCCTTTAAGAGCGTGCTCCTAATCTCAACTCGTTACCTGTATAAAAGACACCTGGGAGCCAGAAATCTTTCTGATTGACAGGGGGTCAAATACTTATTTCCCTCACTAAAATGCAAATCAATTTATAACATTTTTCACATGCGTTTTTCTGGATTTTTTTGTTGTTATTCTGTCTCTCACTGTTCAAATAAACTTACCATTACAATTATAGACTGATCATTTCTTTGTCAGTGGGCAAACGTACAAAATCAGCAGGGGATCAAATACTTTTTTCCCCTCACTGTACCAGGCGAGGTAGTTAACATCTCGCCACCGCAGCACGATACTTCACCAACGTTTCTCAGTGCTGGATAGGATGGGGGGGGGGGGCGAACACAGACGTGGGACCATATAGTTACAGTCGGACAATTAATACTTCTGCAGTTATCCCTCTGCTGCCCACATGTCGCACAATGGCCAGTTTCACGGAATGGTTCTTTTTGTGTCGTCGTCAGTTTAGCTTGGGCTTGTCGTCTGCCACATGTTTAACTGGCCGTGTATTGAATACTGAATATTCGGCAATTGAATTCGGGAATCGATTTTAGTTTTTGGTCTCGTTTGCATTTTGTCTCATTTGTTCCGTACACCTTTGGATGCAATGTGCATCTCCTTTGTATTGCCCGTCGGCTTTGTAACTGTCTGCCTCATTCTCTAAATGTGTGTCTTGTTTTCGTCGTTTTGTCTCTGCTGTCTGCCGCCTTTGCTCTCTCCCCTCTTTCTTTTGTATCAGGTGTTTCATTCATGCATTGCAAGCATGCAGTGGTCTAATGTAATCGATGAATTGGTGCGTCGTTACGGTCCTTCCGTTTGAAAGAGAAAATTCCAATTTTGTTTCTTAAAAGTGTTGACAAGATTGTGTACAGTGAGAAGGGTGTATGGGAAATGGAGGTTATGCGGCGGGGGGCACGGCTCACGGAGGATAGCAGTGGCGTCGGGTAAGGATAATTATCTACAGTGATAAACAAGGGTACGCATGGGAATTATTGTATACACAGCGGTCATGGCAATGCTCGGCAGCACAACGTGCAGATGAATCGTGGGCAGAGGGATCGGAGCGAGATAAGGAGGATGGACTCGAACGGGGTTATGGAGTCGGCGGTGTCGATTGTTAAGGAGGTGAGGGTTTTGGGACAGCGAGAGCTCCAGAAGAGAAGGGGATGACCTCTTGCGGAGTGGAGGTCAATGGGTGGTGTGGGAGGGAGAGAGAGGGCCTCTGTTGCTGGGGTGCGCAGAGCACGTGGTGTAGAATGGGGTGAGGTGAGGTTAGACAGGAAGGCATGGGCCAAGGCTGTAGAAAATATGAAAAGCAGTAGTGAACATGTTTGTGTTTTATACGCTAGTTAAATGCACTAGCTATTTATAGCACCAGCTATGTACAGCTCCCGCACCTCCAATGACCACATTTGGCTACGTACAGCGTGAAATAAGTTCAGCATAGATATACAGCGTATTTTTTTTTCAACCGGAATCGATCCTGAGCACCCCCATTCACCAACCTGTGAAGTGGCAGGCCAGGGATGGATCGCGTCTTCAAGAACGTCCACCATGGAGATAGAGCAGTCAAATTGTCTCGTGTGCGGGAGCTGTGTGGATTATTACATTGCAGGATTATGAGATGGCAGTCGCTTTGGGGAGGCATTCATTCAGCTTTTGCGACCAATATTATTCGCAGTAAAGTGTTTTTTTGGGGGTTAGATCGCGCAAGTATAAATGTGTTGTTACCCCTCCACCACCCGACACAGCCAGTGAGGTTTGTCACGTAAACGGCGCGCGATCTGACCCAAAAGAACACGTTTATTATGAAGTAGTATTCTACTTCCATTCGAGCGTACGCAGGGCACTCGCGCACGTGGCTGTTAGCGAGAGATATCAATCGTGCGTTTGCCAATGCGGCTTGCTTCATTCACTCGCTATCGGCGTAAGAATCGCGCTCAATAGCAACCAAAAAAATAAATGCAGTAAATAGAGGAGCGTTTCGTCGTGAGCAAACATAACAATGACTTTGTTTTATCGGAAGCCAAATTTTCATTGCCATTGATGATGGTGATAACGGTAATATCTGTTCATTCACCCAGGGAAGCCTCTGTGTGAAGACGAGTTTTTTTTATTTCTAATTGTAATGTTTTATAGTTGCCCGTGGCAGGAAACTGCACATTTCAGTAGAGTACGCTCAATCTAGGCACTGATATGTCAACATCCTAGCTGCTGTACTGCCAGCTACGGGACCCCCCCCCCCCATGTCCATCAGGTGGGTGTCTCATGCATACATTCATGGCTCCATCTCGCCGTGATCCACCAACCCCACCTTATTTGCTGTTTTCGCAGATGCCTCCTCGTACCCTAATTGAAAGTTTATGGTCGTCGGTGGCAATGTGTTCACGGGAACAGTGGTGGTGTTATTATCGGACGCGTACGGCGCTTGGCCACTCAACCGCCGGGTGACTGCTGGCGCTGTGCGAGTCGTGAGCGTTGTGACCATGCTTGACCACGCTGATCACTGTGGGGTTGGTGAAGGCAGGGAGCATATATTGGGGATCATAGAAGTACATTACACAGCTATGTTGGATATTTTGCTGTACTGCCCTCTGCTGTAGACAACGTAGCCCTGCCAGTCTAACAACCTGTCACACACAGCGAGTGGTTACCCATTCAAGCGCTATCCAGGCTTAAATCTGCTGTTGCTACCAAAGTGTGATGAGGTCGGTCACGCTGTGGAACACGGGGCATACGATATAATTATCCACATTGGTCGTTTAATTTCCATTCCTCATTTTAGTTGAATTCGAGTCAAACGCTTCTCATTACCTCATGCGTAGTGTTTACGTCTGTCCAGTACGGCCCTGCGATTGAAAAGTTTCCGTGAAATTATATTTGTGACGTTTTTATACGATTCGGTTTCAATTTATAAAGCACCTATCTCCTCGGACTCGGCACAAGAAGAAACTTGATGGCATGAAAGAGGAGGAACTTATTTTGAGTGCAAAGTGGGGGGGTGTATTGCAGCACTGCTATATGTATTATATTGTTACTATGTTGTATCATGACAATGCGATGACCTACGCATTATATTCTATGCCGAGACACTTTCCGACCACGAATTGAAGTTCTGAATTCACTCTGATGTACCTTTTACATTTTAAATATTGTGGTGATCATAACAATGAAAGTAATCTCCCCCTGCAGAATTTACTGGCCTGTGTGTGTGTGTATGTGTGTGTATGTATGTGTTAATTACTTTTTTTCATTCGTGGTTTAGTGGTAATTAATTGGCACAGTTGGCATAGTAGGGAGCACAGGTGGTTCATCAGCCAGTCATCTCAAGTCAGTCGACCCGTGGCACCTGCTGGGTCTGCCCCGTGACCTCCTGCCAGCGGGCGTTCAACACTTCACGTGGCCTCAAGGTGCACATAGCCTGGCACAAGCGTCGTGGTGACGTCACCGCCACTTAGTGGCGAATGGCGGTTGTTGTGTATGTGTGTATGTATGTGGGAGCGGTAGTGTAGCAGTTAGCGTGCTGCGCTATGAACCTGGCGACCCGGGTTTGATTCCCGCTCACGGCCAACACCAGTGACGATTATCTGAACCGGTCCTGGGCCTCCCCTAGGTCGACTCAGCCTCAAATGAGTACCTGGTGCGGTGGATAAAAACATTGCCACTGGGGAGACTAAGGCGGTCGGGCGTGGTGCTGGCCACCCACCCCTCGTGTACCGTTCCGGCCTTCATAGGTGCTCGCTAACAGCACTTGCCCCTACAGTCTGTTAAGGCTATAGGGGGATCTTTGTCTTTTTGTGTATGTATGTTGAGCTTCTTTTGTGCCTTACGTAGCCAAGCTTGCTAATCGAAGGTGCTTTACTCTGGGTCTGTGGTCAGGCCCAGAGTAAAGCACTCTGACTACTCAACTTTTAAACCACCCATATGTGTTCTATTGCTATGTTTTGCGTGCACTGTGTATCACCAAAATGCGCAGGTTAGAGATGTACTGTTATTGAAATCCATACACGCAGTCTCTAGGATTACCCTTGAGACTCGGACAATACGAATGGAATTATAAACTCGGCCCTATTTGTTGCAGTGCCACCTCCAGCTGGTCGATGGTTCAGGTCTGATGTGAACCATCAGCAGCGGTTGTCATTACACTATAGCCTTTCAATTAGTAAAACGCAAGAAACTGATCAAAACTAAGGTGATTATTTAGTTTATTATGGGGGTGTTCACTAAGTGGGGTGTACATTGCTGCTTGCGCAAATTAATTTAGTAACCGCACCCCCTCTTTTCAATTAACTGCCTGACAGGTAATTGTTTACGTGGCTCAGTTTAATCGATTTCTGTCAGGTGATTGGGTTTTTTTGCCTAAGTGTCTTGGGTTCCACCGAAAGGTTTATCAGCAGGACTCTCGCTGATTTGAACCCTTCGGGGTTGACGTGTATGCAAATTGTTCAGAAAAGGAGGGCTTGGGCTGGACACGTCACCGGAAGGGGGATGATGGTACAGCATCCCGCAACCTCTGATTAGCACGGTTGGCTACGTACGGTGCGAAAAAAGTTAATCGTGCATACATAGTGGTGGAGTGGCAGACAAGGAATGAATTGTGTCTTTAGAGTTACGTCCACCGTGGAAGATAGAGCAGTGAAATCGGCTCGTGTGCAGAAGCTGTGTGGATGATTACATCGCAGGATATTGAGAGATGGGCAGTAGCTTGGGGACCCTTCATCCAGCAGTGGATTAACCATGGCTGGTGATAATTGACCATGGCTGGTGATAATTGACCAAGGCTGATGACGGTCCCAAACTCAGCTGATGTGTGAGCCTCGGTATGTCTGCAAAGGCTCGGCCTAAATACGTTAAAGCTTGGAAGCTAGCAGTTTTCCAGTGAGCTTTCGTTTGGCTTTAACAGTCAACAGGTTGTATAATTTAACAGCAGCCCTCGGATGTATGGATTTGTACAGCCTTACCTTCACTTGCCTTGGCTTTCCACCATTTTTACCATCTTAACAACGCTTGAATCTCTCCGATTCTTAGTTAGCCCATCGGACATGTAGAGAGTATGTAAAGTGAATTGGTGTGTCCAATAATATCATTATACGATGTTGGGAGCATCGTCAGTGAAAGCGTATACAGGGTGCTTAAACAAAAATGTTAACACTTATATGGGACTCTCGTTTTTAATGGTAAAAGAACGGATAATACACTGTAACAAGACAACAAATGTATGTTAATAGCTTCAAAAACTCTAAGAGTCTCCACTTGTTCGCCATCATAGTCAACGCGTGCCTGGAATCCTCTCCAGGTGGTATCCAGAGCCCGTAGGCAGCAGCGCATGTCACGTGGTGCTGTTGAAATTTCTCAGAAGTGGTACAAATTTTTTGAAGCAGCGCGTATAAGCAGAATCTCTGTTCTGTGGCCGCGTAAAAATCTAATACATTTTAGTCCATTGGCCCATTGTCTCTCCAGACCAAGATTATTCAGCAACATTTGTTTAAGCAAGCAAACTCTGGACTGGTTTCAACCTTCCAGTTCTGTGGGTAGCCTAGTCGGTAGGGTACTCGCCACTGGACCTACTAACATTTCGTCGATGGTTCAGATCCCACAATTACGGAGCAGTAGTTAAACGGGTAATCGTGAACAAAGGCTGAAGGCTACAAGTGGACCTTAAAGACCCTGTGGCATCAATTGTAACGGCGTTCAATTGTGTGCCGGTGTTATCGTCGAAATTACAATTTCTCCACAACTGCTTTTAAAAACGAACTCGTCTCACATGTGGTGGTATGAGATTATTGGTGCTGCCATCTGTGTCTGGTCTTATGATTCCCCCCCCCCTCCCTTAGCTCAGTTGACTGGAGCACGCTAAGGCCTGTGGCAGGGTGTTTTTAAAGTGTATTTTTGTTATCCTCTTAATGCACATTGTGTACCGTGCTGTTGCACTTAAGTGTAAAGCTCCGCTTAGAGTGATTTTTGCAACTGGACACCGACTGGAACAAGCTGCTCAATCAATGTTAATATATTACATCACGGTAATCTGGTAACAATCTTGGGTCTGTTCTGAAATCGGCTTCTATGTTCTGACACCTTTCATATTTTCTAGATGCCCTAAAAAGCCTTTATAAAAGTCTGATTTGTAGGGGTGATGCCATTACTCACGGTAGCTTTTATGGGAGGTATTGTGGCGTTTTTATTCAGACGGTGCCACTCGCAGCCCATTAGTGCTGAGCTGAGTACTTTTATATTTGATGACAAAGTAATCGATTTTCGTGAACATAATGATATGCGGGAAGCTCGCCAAAGCGTATGTCCCAGCGTGATGCGGTGACTGCCAGTGATGTCCGTGGCGTCAGTGTCATTGAACCATCTACTTTGAGCACATTCCGAGCCTTGTTCGTCGCAATTGTTTATCTTTGCATTTAAATAAAATGCAAATTGAATGCCAATTTGAACAATAGGATCAATAATATATTAATAACTTTCAATAGTCGACAGTTGCATCCTTACGACCCATTGTTAGCATCAGCAATTGCCCATCCTTCCGATGTTAGGAAGCCACTGGAGCTATGCACTTTGAAATCTAGATTTGAAAACTCATTTCTTGAGAATTGCTTTTTGTGTTTAGTTGTCCTTCCTCGCCACCTCCGGTTGGCTACGTACGTTTGCGAAAGAGGTTCAACATACATACATACATGAACACATCCTTACAGATGTTCCGATTAAATGGTAAATTGCGTGGGATTATGGTGCGGAGTCAACAGGATCCGTCTCTTAAGCGGCCGTGCAAGTGGGTCAAAGCGAGGGATTGTCGGGAGCTCGCACGAGCTGCTACTCGGACGGACACACTCCGCGCTCCACACCTCGCGAGCGATGGATGGGACGCGGTGGTAGCGCGGTGCCGGCGCACAGTGCATTATTGTAACGCTCCGCACGGACGCCAGCACGTTTGCCGACAGTGCGCTGTCAGTAAAGGTTAAAAACAAGCCCTCCCCCCTGCCCCCCCATGTTCTTTATTTATTTTCCTTTTGCAAATTACACCGCTCTCCCATAATGCATCGCCGTCGCGTTCAGAGCCGCGGTGAGCATGCAATGAATTTATTAAGGGATCCCTTCGTGTGAAGCGTGCTATTCGAGCGAACGATTTGTATTTTGGTCGTGGCGGCTGCAGCGAACGCTGGTGGCTGAGAGTCAATGGAGAACTCTGGAGCTTTCCGCAAAAAAAGCAAAGTGTGAAGCGTTTTACCTGTTGCTCCCTATTTAAGTCGCACGACTGCGGCGTTTCCTGTGCGTAAAGCCCCGTGCAGCCGACTGATTCGATTTTTGTAATTTCAGCTTGAGAGAAGCTAAGCTCGGAATGAGATGTGCGTACGCACGCACGCACGCACACTGGACGACCCTATGCCACGGCAGTTTTTTGGAGCGCGTCTCTGCGGCGGGACTATTCCCGCCCGCGTTCATGCATGTGGTGACGATGATCACGGACGACCAGGAGTGCCCATAGCAACTGCGATGGAGGAGGCTGTCCGCTCTGCTCTGCTGCCCAGAGCAGTGTTGCATCGGGTGGGGAGGGGAGGTCCCCGTTACTCATGGTGTCTGCTCAGGCGACGAGATTTCGCTCCGCCTTACCATCATGTTGCAGGCTTCGCCACCGCGCACTCACGCACGACGATTCAGTGCAGCACAATTCGGACGTTTAAAACCGTCGCAGTGCAGATGCATCTTGAAACGCTGCTCATGTGGGAGTCATGCACATTGAGAGCAGATTCATGGCTACGGAAGGAAGGCAGACTGTGGGGTAAAGATGTGTCTAAAGGCAGTTCATGGAGAGAGAGAGAGAGAGAGGAAGGGGGTCAGAGGTATCCCCGTGGAATGCTCGCGCAAGTGCTGTTCAAGATCAAGATGTCATCGTGGCCAAAGCCGTCGGTGCCACCGTACCCAGCCAACGCTTTCGCATCCTCTGCCAGATTCTGCAGCTGCTGCGCGGGAGGCACGCCGCCTCCTAAGGATCTCCCCTGGCACTGTCCCCACCATTTTTTGGCTTCGGTCTTCCCCTTGAGTCACTGTGCTCGTGGGGAGCACTCCAGTCCTGAAAGTGTTGTTAACGAGCACCTACAAAGGCTGACACGTCACGATGTTGTGATGTGGCCGGCACCGCACCAAGCCACTTTCTCTCGGCGGTGCTGATGTTTGCACACTGCGCTAGTTGTAATGCAAAACGATTACACTCGATGCTGCTGCAACCGCCACGATGCAGGATTAAAATGCCAGTGAGATGCTGAACTTCAGATTCGCTGGGCTCGCAGGATTGTATCCTGACCTTAGCGATCCAATCTTTTCAGGGAATCTGCAGGTTGCACCTGGGCCAGCTCTGATGCAGTGTTACAGACATCGTGTGCCTAGCAGTGTTACAGACATCGTGTGCTCGGCAGTGTTACAGACATCGTGTGCTCAGCAGTGTTACAGACATCGTGTGCTCGGCAGTGTTACAGACATCGTGTGCTCGGCAGTGTTACAGACATCGTGTGCTCGGCAGTGTTACAGACATCGTGTGCTCGGCAGTGTTACAGACATCGTGTGCTCGGCAGTGTTACAGACATCGTGTGCTCAGCAGTGTTACAGACATCGTGTGCTCAGTAGTGTTACACACGCGGCGTGCTCTGCTGTTACACACGCGGTGCACTATGCTGTGATGCACACGTGGTGTGCTGTGTTGCACGCGCGGTGCGCTGCGCTGTGTGATGCACACGCGGTGCGCTGCGCTGTGTGTTACACACGCGGTGCGCTGCGCTGTGTGATGCGCGCTGTGACACGAGACTGCCGCGTCGTGCGGCCAGTGCACGTCACGCGAGGGGACGTTATGCTGGGACGACGCAGCATCATCGACATCATCGACGTTGTCTCGGCTCCGCCGCGTGTCGCTGTGTGGGCGGGAGGGTCTTGTTGCCATGGGGATGGATGGCAGCATCCGCGTTGCCAGGGCGACGGCTGTCACGGCTTCCGGTGTGAGGATGCGTCTGTAGAGCCCCACGCCCCATACCTCTTCTCCGTTCCCATGGTGAACTGGGACTGCAGTTCACCATGGGAGTCCAGTTCACCATGGGACTCGAGTTCACCATGGGAGTCCAGTTCACCATGGGAGTCCAGTTCACCATGGGAGTCCAGTTCACCATGGGAGTCCAGTTCACCATGGGAGTCCAGTTCACCATGGGACTCTGTTTCACCATGGGACTCTGTTTCACCATGGGAGTGGTTTACCATGGGAGTCTGGTTTACCATGGGTGTCCGGTTTACCATGGGTGTCCGGTTTACCATGGGAGTCCGGTTTACCATGGGAGTCCGGTTTACCATGGGTGTCCGGTTTACCATGGAAGTCCGGTTGACCATGGGAGTCCGGTTTACCATGGGAGTCCGGTTTACCATGGGAGTCTGGTTTACCATGGGAGTCTGGTTTACCATGGGTGTCCGGTTTACCATGAGACTCCAGTTCACCACGGGACTCCAGTTCACCACGGGACTCCAGTTCACCACGGGACTCCAGTTCACCACGGGACTCCAGTTCACCACGGGACTCCAGTTCACCACGGGACTCCAGTTCACCATGGGCAGGGGTTGGCAGCCTGAGGCTCCGGAGCCGCGTGTGGTTATTTAAGCACTGCTTTGCGACTTCATTTATAACGGACCGTCTGACATTCACATGCATTGCGTCTCTTGAAATATTGGGTTTTGGTTTGCCGAATTCGAAAAAACACACCGATCTTCTTGTTATTTTGGGTGCCCGACCCCCTGGGTTAGGGGGGGTATCACTCGCCACCGATGTCGGCCGTGGCCGAGAATTAAACTCGGGGCCGCCAGGTTCAGAGTGCCGCGCCAAGAAACCACCGTGATGCTACCCCAGCCCCGTGTGTTAAACAGGTGGAGCTAATTGGGCAATACAAGTAGCTCTTGGCACGAATGGCCAGATTGTAAAACCTGTAAGAACGTATATAATGCACCACGTGATTGTTCTCGTTATTATTCATGCATGGCTTGGGCACATCCCTTGGCAATGCGGAGGAAACCGAACACAGGGGCTCAAAACAAAGTGTTTGCGGCAGGTGACAGCACCACGGCAGTAGCCGTCGCTGTGCGGCAATGCGATGACGGTGTGTCGCAGGCATGGTGATGGCGTTGTGTTTTTATTTATAGATCGCATTACGCTATCCTCGCCGTTCAACCTTGGTGCACCGAAGAATTTGGAATTTAATCTTCGTCCACAGCTACCTGCGGCAATGGGAATTGTCCCAAATGTAACTTTGTCTCGGTACAATTATGACGGTGATTGTAGGTTCTAACTTGGATCCTTTAATGGCCTAATCCTTTGACTTTTAGGGCATGCCCTTTCTCTGTTGCCTCGATTGCTGCAGACTATAACGGACAAGCTCTCTGATCTGGGAAAGGACCAATTAGGTGGGAAATTAAGTCGATGCAATAAAAAACATCATAATAAGACAATGCGCTGGCAGTGATTGCACTATAAAACAAACTCACCGTCATTGTTACTAAGACCGCCGTGTTGCCGATAGAGCACAGTTAGACATTCGACCGGCTTGTTGGTCGACGCCACAGTTGTCACCCGCCGAGCCATTTCAATAAACCTCTTGGAGACACGATAGCCGGCGCTGCTTTGTCGTTAACAAGGAGAAGTTGGCCTCATGTTGGTTTGCTAGGGCTAGGCTTATTCAAATGAAATGAAAAATTGACATTTATATGACTTGGAGCGCAGTCATCGACAACTGGGTTGATGGCATCGGACTAATTACGCTTGAGGTATTGGTTTGGTCACAGGATGCGCAAACCCAGATTTGTACCAAGGACCTTAGCGGTATCCGTTCAGTTCAGTCATCACCTCGATTTCCATCGCCACCCACCTTCCCGTCAATGTAGCCATCCATTACCGTCACAATCGTCACCATTGTTCACATCCTACCGCCGATCCATCATCCATGATTAATAAATTATAAGCAAGCATTGGGCAAGAGAAGGTAGTGCAGGAACGTCAATTCTTGATTTGAAGCTTTCGTGACTACAGGAATCCATACTCTTTGGTTCTTTCGGTAAAGTCACATAGGTAGAAAAAAATAATAAATCACGACTTTTCGATCGCAACACAAGCAATCGTCCTCGGGTGGGATCGAGAACGATTGCTTGTGTTGCGATCGAAACGTCGTGATCTATTATTTTTTTTATACCCACGTGACTTTACCGAAAGAACCAAAGCGTTTGAAAGTCCATTGTTGTGCTTGACTCTGCTCCCACGTGTGTAAACGCCCCACCTTCGCCAAGCCGCACCCACCAGCGTGGTGAAGTATGGTCAAAAATAGTCCCGCGATCCGCACGGATTAGGGGGGAGGCCCTTGTCCAGCAGTGACCTAGACAAAAGGAGAGTGCATGTGCACACACCTGTGTTTCTGTCATGCGTGGTGTGTTTTTTTGCTGCGTTGCACGGGCCGCGGTGCGAGTCCGCTCCGTCGCGTGCCTGGCGTCCTGAACGTCCGTGCCTGCCTCATCCGTGTGGGGCTCTCCGAGCGCGTTGACGGTGAGAGCAGGTGGCTGGTCTCGGCTCACGGGGGAGGGGGGCGGATGAGAAGGAGGAGGGTGCCCGAGGTGAATTGGCACGGCGCGAGACGTGACGTGACGTGGTGCGCGAGCGAGCCGAACGATGCGATCTATTTTTAGCAAGGGAGTCGTGTCGGCGTGGGGCCCCCCACTCGCGGTGTAAGGGGCGCGCTCGGGTGGCGGCGAGGACGATGATGATGATGATGACCGCACCCCTAAGTTTACCACGCGCCCCCCACCCCCCACCCCCCGTGCACACGTTGCCGATGCAGCTGCCGCACGGGAACGACGGTCGGCCTCGTCGTGAAACGGCGTCGACGTGTCCCCGCCGTCCCGGGAGGCATCGCACTCTCTCCGTCACTCTCTCCGTCACACTCTCTCCGTCACGCTCTCTCCATCACACTCTCTCCGTCACACTCTCTCCGTCACACTCTCTCCGTCACACTCTCTCCGTCACTCTCTCCGTCACGCTCTCTCCGTCACGCTCTCTCCACCTCACACTTTCTCCATCACACTCTCTCCGTCGCACTCTCTCCACCTCACACTCTCCGTCACACTCTCTCCGTCACACTCTCTCCGTCACACTCTCTCCGTCACACGCTCTCTGTCACACTCTCTCCGTCACACGCTCTCTGTCACACTCTCTCTGTCACACTCTCTCCGTCACACACTCTCTGTCACACGCTCTCCCTCACACTCTCTCCGTCACACGCTCTCCGTCACACGCTCTCCGTCGCACTCTCTCTGTCGCACTCTCTCCGTCGCATTCTCTCCGTCACACTCGCCGCACACAGTTCACTTTCTGCCGTGTCGCTCGTCAGAACGTTACACGGCCTGTGGCGACGGTGCGGCAAATAACAATGTGCGATGTCGGGATTTGGATATTTTAATTTGACGCGATGTTCCAAATTGTTTTCATTGATTTCGGTCGGTGCAGTCTGGTGATATACGAGCCAGTGCACATTTATTTGTGGTCGTGTGGCTGTAACGGTAATATTGCTTCAATTATTCTTTTGACATTTACACGTATAAATCAATGCACAAGGATACAGTGATTGTCATCTTATCCCATAGATTTTATTTTCCATTACTTAACCATGTCAGAATACATTTAGATGCATTACCACACTCAAGACCATAGTTGCACGTCGAGGGCTATACTTAAAAAATATATATTTCGAGTTTTTTTTTATAATTCACACCTTAGGTTCTGACTACTAAAACACAATGCCCTATACTCTTTCAAAAAAGGTTATTTCTAGGATGTCCATCTGGTTCAATAATTCCCCACCCAGGAATTAGGTTTTTCCTAGCAGACAGATTCTTGGCAGTGAACGGCAATGGAAAAATTGGCATCCGTAACTCCCGTTGGCCTCCCTTAGCTCAACTCGGCCTAAAACGCATGTGCCAGTATCAGCACTGGGGGAGGACGTAGGCATGTGGACGTCCTGCGGCGTTGGCTGGCTCCCCCGTGTGCCATTCCCACCTCGATAGGCACTCACTGACAGCACCTGCCCCCGACAATTTGCGTTGACGTGTCGTCGGTTGCGTGGGGGCGCGCGACGCTGCGGCATTCCGGCAACAGTGACCGTCAGCATTTGCGGCGACCGGACCTAGAACCGAAACGCATTCTGCGTGGCAAGGCTGGCATATGCGAGGGCATTATTATTATTAGGCGAGTGTGCGCGCTGATGGGCAAGCACGAGCGTTTAATCATTGCTGCCCGCTCGCATCAGCACCTGCTGTTTTGCACCTACGGTGGCATGTTGAAACATTGAACTTCCGAAAGGCAGTGGTTAAATAAAGGACTTTTGTCTAGCAAGCAGGTTTGTGCTTGGGCTGTGCGCAGCGGTAAGCAGGCATCTGTTGCAGTTGTTGCGCCTCTTGCGTGCTCATTATATGTAGTTGTGACGAGTTGGCCTGCGGGCTGCTCTGTGCGATAGCCCGATGACTTTAAGGGCTGTGCCTCTGGATGACGGTGTGCGGTTTGTATCGTGGAGTGCAGCCAATGTTGACACTGCGGCAAACCCTGAAGGGATCGCCTCGGGGCCGTTCGAGTGACTGCCGGTCGATACGAGGGCGGCACAACATGTTCCGAGCCAGAATATATAAATACAGAGTACATACACGAATAAAAGTGATTTTTTTTCGTTCAAAGTAGCCACCCTCTTTAATGTTACATTTTTCACATTGTTCCCCAAACTTTTACCTCCATAAAGAACTATTTTTTTTCCTAACCCATTCAAGTTACCCTATGCAGCCTGCGTAAGTTTACCGTCATCATCACCATCATCAGCACCGCCATAAACATTTTTTTCTACACAGATGCTCTTTCAATTTGGGAAATACAGAGAGCCCCTGAGTTACGATGGTCCGACTTACAATATTTCGATCTTACAATGGCGATAGCGATACGACAAGATTGTAAAATATTTTTAATTTCGATCGACAGGCAAACGCAGCAGCGTACTACAAGGTACGATACTGCACGTTGGGACGCTGCCGGGATGTACACGTCTCCCGCCTTGTGTGGTGATGCCTCGCTCTCGCCAGCGGTCGGGTTATCACGATACGATACGTTCAATGCATGTTACAAGTTTTTTTTATAGCAGATAGGATAGTTTCCTGAAAAAACTCTCTATTAAATTGCAGTTCATATAGGTAGGCTAAGAATTTACCTTGTGTTTTTTACTTTACATGTTACTGTGCAATACAGTATTGTAATGAATAAATACATACAGTATCTAGTTTATGCAGTACGGTACTGTAAATTGCTCTGTTCTGCTCAATTATCACCATTCTTTAAGACTCCTGGGTAGGCTCGGTCATCTTCGACTTACGATATTTTTGACTTACGATGGGGTCGTCGTAACGCATCTCCATCGTAAGTAGAGGACTACCTGTAGGTGAAAGCCACTGGGGGGTCAGGTCGAGAGAAGAGTGGCATTCTGTGGCCGTGACATTGTCAACTCTTGGCAGTCTGTGCTGAGACATTGTCACGCTGAAGAAAGTCTACGTTTTTCTTTGACCCATGCAGTGGTCGGCATAATATTGACCTATCGTCTGCTTTGTGTGGTATAACGTCGATATGTACACGCCGCACCTTTAGCGTGAAAGGATGGTGCACGTGGTCTTGACTGCAGAGCCGCACAGCCTTGAATGTATTGGGTGTTGGAGAGGTTGCACGTTTTCCACTGCATGCGAGCTGCTGTGAGTTATCTGGGTCGTAATGGTAAATCCAGGTCTCCAGTAATAAATCTCCTCTCAAAATTGTCCTGGTCTCTTCGTCTGGTCAAGATAGTGATTTGGAGGTTCTCAAACGCTCTCTTTTGATGCCGAATGTCGGCGTACTGGAGACCCAGCGTGCAGGCGCCACGTTCCAGTCCCAAATGATCGTGCGAGATTTCCCCCGCTCATCGCACGCTAATGCCCCCAGCGGCGTGGGCGAACTGCGCAGCAGCTTCACCGCATTCTTCGAGCACCATCGATGGTTTCTTGCAGAGCCTTTTGATGTTTTCCCCATTCACCGCAGTCCCAGGATGCCCTTGACCCTGGGGTCACCTTAAAGAATCTCCTCTGCCAAAATTGAAATTCTGCAGTCCACCTTTTCCCTGTTGCATTTGCCGGTGCGTTTGTATTGTTACACTTTCGACAAGCAGTAGTAATTTTGCTTTGCTTCAGTGTTCTCCAGCATAAAAAAAAAAATGTTTTTTCACGTTTTGTTTACCCAGAAAAGTCTCACCGAGTCTCAAGACTCGTTTGCAGGAGGGTTCCTGCCAGGTGTTTGTGCACGAGGTGGCGATGTTGCTGCTGCCTCTAATTTGCAGTAATTTGTTTTGACATTGGGATGTTTGGCCCAATAGCAGTTACATTGTACGCGTGTTTTTTTCATTTATTGGAGGAAACCAGAGAACCTAAAACAATCCCATGCAAAACTGGGGGGGGAGAACATACAAACTCCCCACCACGTAAAGGCACCCGAATTGGGAATGGCAACTAGACCCTTCTTGCTGTGGGGCGCAAGTGTTACCGCTGCTGCACACGGCTGCCCACTGATGGCACAATGCTTGATATTTTTTTATTTTCATCCCCCATCATCTACTGCGTACCTACAATGTACGAAACATAAACAAGCACCAAAGTGATCAATAATACTGTGCCCTGGCTGTTTGAGTCAACTCTCAACGTGGACTATAAGTAGCTGCAACTTCAATGCTCTGTGGTATTCCTTACTCTATATCAGGCTGAGATGCTTTGTTTTGCACCACCCTCATAGACAGAGACTTGCTCTGCTGAATGTCAACGAGAGGGCTTTGCAGACGCCCGACTGCTCGATGGAGAGCTCCAATTTTAATCACATCCAGTTGTGCACACAAGTGAACATGTTTACATGCACAGAGAAGCCCATGGTGGAGACAAGGGGGGGGGGGGGGATGTTGTTTTGTTTGTTTGCAATGCGAGAGGAAGCGGGGGTCTAAATCCCATGAGTTGAGTTTTATGCTTGGCCCTAGCGAGATGTTAACTACCTTGTCCGGTATACAGGAGGTTGTGGGTTCGATCCCAACACTGACGCCTGTGTATTTGGAGTTTGCAGATCTCTCTCCCTGTGGTCACGTGGGCTCTTCTCTGGGTCCTCCGGTTTTTCCCTCCACATTTAGAAACATGCGTTTAAGAGTATTTGGCTGCTTTGAATTTCCACGTGATAAGCCACTTCGTTGAGCTATCAATTGTGTCCCTAAAAAGAGCTACATAGCTCAGTGGGCCTTAGCAGGTAAAATAAAATATAGATTAGTTTCGTTAAGAATGTCAG
The DNA here is from genome assembly GCF_048934315.1 of Petromyzon marinus. NCBI lineage: Eukaryota > Metazoa > Chordata > Hyperoartia > Petromyzontiformes > Petromyzontidae > Petromyzon > Petromyzon marinus. The sequence continues at coordinate 9,467,065 of NC_133680.1, forward strand.
TTGGCGACTGCCGGGCCCCACCTTCGCCAAATCCGCAGTGGCCATAGAGGCGAACTATGGTCAAACAACCCAATTGACCGACACTGACCATCGGAGGGGGAAGCCTTCATCCAGCGAGTGTATTGATAAAGAGCAGGAAGCTCGTAAACAAATCCCCGTGATTTCTGCACAGAAGAACGGAGTGTCTAGGCCCTGGAAAAAAAGACACGTGACGGCCACCTACTTCTAAATTTAGTTTTTTATGAAAACTGCGTGGCGCAGCACTTAGCGAAAACGTAGTAGTAGGCAAGTGGGCGCTTGCACGATGTTGCCGTCTGCTTGCTCCGTCAAGCCAAGTATTCACACTTCTCACCCCCACTTCAGCAGCAGTCCCTTTCTCACACGCCCATTCCAGGAAGCCCATTATCGCCTTTATTATGCCCCCCTCCCCCCCCCCCCCGGAAAGTGAAAGGGCGCGATTGCGTTTTCACGTCACCGCACATGTTATAACACCCTTCCGACTTGAACTCGGCTGCAGGGGACCAGCTTTAATGCTCGGCATGGTGACGCACGAATCTGGTCCAACGCTTTAGATGCAAGAGTCGGTGGATTGTGCATATTAGTGAGGCTTCCCAAACATCTTTGCTGCAAGCTGGCCAGGAAGTGGTGGTACAGCAAGCAGATTTGTGAGCCTGTTTGTCTTTAGGGTCTTTAGTGTTATCCCTGTATACGTGTGGGTTTTCTATGGATTCGTTTTGTTTGCTCCAGTGTGCAGTACACGTATTAAAGTGTAAGTGGCCAAACATTTAAATGCAGGATCCTCCAAAAAAATATCTCTAAATTATTTAACTCTTCCCAGTATTAATTGCACGAGGCTTAATGTCAAAGCCCCAGTCAAGCTTTGGTCAGTGAGGAGGTTTGCTCTTCTCCTGCGCCTGTAGGTTTGGGCAATTGGCGTGGGTGCAGTGAGACCCATTATCGAGCCGCTCCTAACAAGTGATATGCCTCGGCTCTCCGCTGCCTTTACACATTTCATTTTAAAAACAAAAATACACCTAAGAAATCAATGCATTTTCACATGTCAAAAAATAATTGTCATTTTCGCCACAATGCTATCCCAATTTGCGCTATCAGCGGTCCTGTCACGAGACAAAGTTACCATTTGGAGCTGCTGCAGAGCAGATGGTGCCTAATAGGAGGCAGTACAGCAAGCAGGTGGACAGTTTTGACCTATCCCCTCGTGCTGCTGGGTTTTCTCCAGGCATTCGGAATTCTTGCTTGTTGCAAAACTGTACTGAAAAATGAACAGCCCGGAAAATCCCGGAGTGAGGACCCTCCATGTAGGGCCCATCTTGGAGACTCAGTGTGGCGCTTTTCTGGGTAACCAACACATACACGAGACTGCATCACAATGGAGCCCCATCGACAGAGGCGCGTGGTTTGAACCCGTGAAATTATATAGCCCAAATTATGAAAGTCTCGCCGTGACGTCACGAAGGGCAGAGCAAACGAAGCGTTTCCCGACCCGCCAAATCCACCTGCGCAGCCTGAAAAGCCGATCCTGCGGTCCCGTGGAAATTAATTGCCACGGCAGTGGTCAATGATGAACGTGTGGGCGCCCACGGCTGTGTGGGTCATGGAGATTCATTTAGCGGCCAGCGCTCGTGACGACGTGCCGCCGACGAGACGAACTCTGCGCGGTGCCGGCTGCCTTCCTGGCCTGCCTGGCCTGCCTGGCCTGCCTGGCCTGCCTGGGTGGGTGCAGCAGCCAGGCTGCCACCCCCGAGGGAGGTAAACCAGGAGGTGGTGGCTATAAAAAGCGGTCGCGTGAGTTTTCCCGGCCCGCGATTGCCCCCTTATAAGAAGCACACGCCAGATTTAGCAGCGCGCTCTCACTGTAAGCAGTGGAGCGTTGGCGAACGGCGACGGCCAAAATAATAAACGACTGGTCGGCTCGCACTGTAAGCGTCCGTCGCGTGCACGCTCTGAAACGCGAGTAAAGGCAACAAGTGCCGGGTGTCAGAAAATGCCACTGCAATCACAGGCGCAAAAACAGCTCACCGCCTCCATCGTTGACACCGCCTTGCAGTCGAAGGATATGCCATTGAATATTGTTTTGAGAATGGTCTTTCTTCGGAATCCATAGCCCATGTGTTTCTCTTCTAGGATAGTGTTAATGATGAAAGTGGTGAGATTTAATTAGCTATTATACACCAATGTTGGCACATTCCTGACCTGAATGTGTACACGTGGCCACATCCGCCCCAATCCTCAGATTCCTCAACTGCTTCCAAATCCAGTCCCGGATCATCTGCATGAATCCCACTCGCCATCTTTGCTTGATATGAGGGTTGCTCCTTCTCTTCTGCTGCTCCTGGGTCTACAATTCCCTTCCCCCAGCCATCTGTGCACTTGACTACTTCTGTTCAAGTCCTGGCTCTTGAGCTTCCTCTTTTCTTCTGTGACCGACTGTCTCTGCTGTTAAAATAAAGTACAGTAAAGTATCACTCTGTGGTACAGCTTCTTGAGATGCGGTTTGCATATACAGTAGATGCTACAAATTGTACCTCACTCTAGAATCCATGATGGCTTGTGGCGGCCTCAAACCAGCAGTGGATTGGTGATGGCTTTCGTGACTGCAACATTAGACCTCCATCCAGCAGTGGACAGGTCATGGCAAACGATGATGATGAGAAGGAAGAAAATGTATCCCCCAGAAAGCAGTTACACCAATGGGCGCTCCATTGTCTCGCAGGGGCACACGTTTTTTGCGCAATCCAAGAGGGGCATTATTTTAAGTAGAGCCTATTATTGTACGGTTTCATTCAACACGTAATTAACGCCTTGTAACTGGTGGGCAATGAGATACCCACTCATGACCTCCTCTCCCAGTGTGGCAAAACCAAATAAATCAGACTTTTTACGAGCGTTGTTTCAGCACGAGAATTCAGCATTTGACCTGCTCCCTTTGCGTAACGATCGCCACTTTTGCCATTTGGACCTTGGGTTTCATGACACAGCTGCACCAAAAGAACATTTGATTAGTGTAACTGCTGTGTGGCAAGTCATGTGCCTATCAGCTCAAGGCTTACAGCTTTAGTAGGGGTGGTAACGATGCACAATTGACCGGTTAATTGCGATTCTTGAGCCACGTACATATAATTCTAGTTTTGCATATGGCAACTTGCTCAGGAGCTAAATGCCAATGGAGAGGTCTGCAAGCCACAAGAGGGCTCCAGGAGAGTTCATGGAGTTTTGCTATTCCTCTTGAAGGAACACAGACTACAGTGGTTTGTTATGCAGTCCATCGTTTGGGTTGCATGGCCACAGTGGCACTACTGTGGCTTGTCGTTTATTTTCCGTTCATGAAAGAGATGTGCGCAGGAGTCTTTTGATGTTCTGATGGTTCCACCAGTTTCTTTGAGGAAGAATGTGTAGATCCAGGAGGTGAGAGACGCCTTGGGTCTCATGTAAGAAATTGTGTGTGGCGAATCGATGCGTTGTGATGCACCTCTATGCTGTATGTACAGGGTACAGAGTCACCCCTGCAGCAGCCAGAGGCTGCCACCTTCACAGAAATGTAAGAAGAGAGAATCAATTCTTGAATTCATCCGAGACCTAGAATCGCAACGACCCATCGGAGAGGCGAATTGTAACAGACGGAATATTTAGACAGTGGTGTGCCATCAAATATACGTCTTGTATGAATATCCTTGAAAGTTGGATGAATGAATACATAATAAATATAGGTAATATGTTAATAATTAGTAATTCTGTATGCACCAATTGGTGACTGGGCTGAGACCACCATCAAGTCTGCAACACTCGAGAACCCAGTTTAATCACGGGTGGCTGCCCAGTTCCAAATCCAATATCTTAGCAATGCTGGCTCAGTGCTCCGACCTCTGAGCCACGCAGTCACCTCTATGAAGTATTTTTCAGAGTGCTCACTGCAGACGAGCGGAGCATATTACGAGTCCACCGTTGCAACGTTAAGTGCCACAGTAATTATTGCAAGTGCTGTGTTTTTTTTATTGATTCCGAATTAATTTGTGTTTGCCAAAGGCACGGGGGGCCAGACTGACTGGGTGCGTCGCGTGGTGAGCTACCACTGCTTCTCCCTGGTTACTAGTTACGCTAGTCTACTGGTTACTAGCAACGGGTTATATGTCGAGAAAAATCAGAGTCGAAAAACTTGTTTTGTACAAAGGGTCCTATTTAGCGTGTTTGGAGTATTTACTATTTACACCTCCCCGTTGAAATGTTGCGATTCAAGATCACAATTCAATTCGATAATGTTTGTTTTAGGTCACTGAATGTTAGCACCTCTAGTGGCTGCAGGGCTCACAACGTACCCAATTTAAAATTAGATTGAATCTTACACATGCAGTTTGATGGTGTGTGCTATGAGCTTTTGAAGGTCAACATCTATAGATGAATTGATGCATGTTTCCATCGGGTGGTGACACGGCCCAGCTGTGGCACATTCACCGCTTGTTGCAGAGGTTTATGGTAGTACTCCAGTAGCTGCCCTGGTTGTTACTGCACGTGGAATTGCCATAATGCTACTACTACATGCCGTCTGCTTCGCAGTGGACGTTAAATAGATCCCCTGATGTCATTCGCAAGAGTAGGCCATCGTGTGGAGGTGTCAGGGTCCAACTAAGCCATAGTCGAAAATTACCTGCAAATTACTCAATTAGGAATCTACGTAGCAAACATCGCACCCTCCTGGCAGACTCATGCTCCGGTTCACAACTTACAAATGAGACTTTCCTGGACTCTTGAATTCTCACCTGGTTAAACAAAATAAACATGAAACAAAAAAAATACTAGGAATTCACGGAGGAGTTTGCCGTGCATTCCCCAGCCACGTCCAGAAATAATCAATCTCTCCTTTCGTCCAAGTCCCCCCTCGATGCTCTTGCCTCTTCAGACGTGGTCACATTTAGATTCTATTCGAAGCTGGATTTTGTTGTTGTGTGTGATTATTATTATTATTTGCGAGAGTCAAAATATTTGTGACTGCTGGGACTGGATGTATGTGCGTGCTGAAAGCGAACGACTGTTTTAAGGCGAACACGCATCACGATCACAAATTCGCAGAGATTGATCAGCAACCTATTTGTCTTGCTTCCACCTCCAGACTCAATGTCGGCCTCCAAGTTGATGCTTTGAGGATTGTTGTGACCCCACAATCCTCACCACTCGAGAATTCACCCCAAATTGTATTTATTCATCGTTTGTCTGATGGTTTCTCCATCGTCCCTCAACCAATTGGCATAATTTGGCCAAACTGTAGTTTCAAGGAATACATTTAAACGACTCAGTGATTTTAAACAGTCCAATGCTGATCGTCATGTTTCTTCAGTAGCCTGCTAATAGGAATTGCGAGCATTGTACACAGCGTGCCGATTAAAAGACAGCTTTGAATCGGGCAGCCACGCAATCCTGCACATTTTTTTTTACTTCCGCAAACCCATCGTGCTGTACGTCCATGATGTTACTATTCACACCGTTGCCACCATGGTCGTGTGGGTCTTGATGCTCTTTAACCTTGGCTGATGCTTAAAGTGCTACCAGTGAAGATGGTCCAAATTTCTACCGCATTTATTAAAAAGTGAAGGTGCCACCGACATGATTATATGGGTGGCACCAGTTTGTCGTACTTGATATTCATAATTAGAATTCGTAAGCATCCTAAAGGAAATGCATTTCGAGACACTTTTTTGTGTACTTGCCAAAGTATAAAGGGACAGCCCTGAAATGCCTCCACTGGACAGAGCTCCTCGGGAGCCCCTCGGAAGGGTATTTTGACTTCCTCTTTCATGCTGGTAAGACCTCTTGGAATAGGTAGGGGAGTACTTATACCTTACCCCGCCACTCGCAACCTGCCGGTAGACTGTGGTGCATCCAACTATCCTGCTGGGTGGACAGAGGCGGGGGTGATATTTAAGAAACTGGCACCATCGTTTCAACTGCCACTCCGTGTTCGCAAGTGCAGCGTGCCAACGATTGCTCCACCACATCATTGAATTTCATAGCATGTACCATGGCCCGTGACGGGCTGTGTACAATGAGGGGTAATTGCGCAGTGGCACCATTGTGCAGGGTTCTTGAGCGCGGTATCTGTAAAAGGCGGCACTCATTTCTGTTGGCAGCCCAGAGCCAGTGGTGGAAATTCCACATTCCCATTGCAGTGGCCAGAGTCTTCATATAATGACTTTCCTATGAAGTGGGACCTATTTCATTGAGTGTGGAGAGATGACGAGTCAGCGTTTAATGGGGATTTGAACCTTTAAATTTTCGATTGTGTCAAGTGCTCTTGTCACAAAACCATGTGGCTGGATTTATCGAGTAACAATTTGACACACAACGGTTTCCCTCCCGGGCGAGTTGATGAATTGTCTCAATTAAAGTTTTATTTCAATCGTGCTATCAGCATCTTGTCACGAGATGAAGGCATTATCCCGATAGCGCAAATTGAAATAAAACTGGATTTTTTGTTTACATTATTTTGCATCTTCATGAAGGGAAGAATGATATATGCGGAACTCCCCCCAAAGCCTTGCATACATTAAAAGACCAGCCTATGGAACAAGATATCACGTTACTATTCCTGGGACCTTTTTTTTTCCAGCCACACAATACGGAGCGAATGTTCTCAAACGCCATGCTAAGGATGACTAATCATCGCTTAGCAGTCAGGCACTTGTTTTTCCATTCTTAGAGCCTTCAATGTAGCCAAATGATGTTAAAAACGAAATTGTAATACTCCAGTGTTTGTTACACTGGAGGACCCATGTTAATCACGGATCGCCTGAAATCCACATTCACAACCCAGGTCTCTGTGCTCTAACCCTTGAGCCACCCATCCACTTCAAAACTCCCCACTCCCTTTATCTCTCTTCTTCCATCTCTTTTGTATTGTTCCTCGTTTTTATCGTCTCAATTGTCCAGTCGTGTTCACTGTATTAGTCCAAGTGTCCAAATAGTCCAAATGCCACATGATCCATATATCAGTTGCATTAATGTTTATTTCGCCACTGTTCACACTCATGATTCGATGTAGGTATCGCAAGGTAAGATTTTACGTGAATTGATCAATTGATTCTTCATTACATGCTTATTATTAATCAATGTTAACATTATCCAGTGTATAACTTGTATAGTAACATTGACAAGCAATGTGCAAATTAAAACGTTTGCCTTGAGCTGTGGAGGATAGAAAATAAATGAAAGAATACGTCTCGACGTCTCCAACTTGCCTTTGGGGGGGCCGTACCACGCGTTGTCCGACGTTTCACTCCACGCGCCAGGACCTTCTTTGGGAACCGAACAGAAAAGAAGCTTCCAGCGCGTGGGGCGAAACACCGGACGTCGTGCCAGGCGCCAAAGACGGCGAAAATCCCCACGTGGCGGCAACGTCTTCTCAACTCGCTTCCCGCACTCCCCCTCCCCCTCTCGCACCAGTTCCTGCTGCAGGACACGCGCAGCAGCAACGGCACGTTCGTGAACGGGCAGCGGCTGGGAAAGAGCGGCGAGGAGAGCGCCCCCTACCAGCTCTACTCGGGGGACGTGCTGCAGTTTGGCGTCGACGTAACGGAGAACGCTCGCAAGGGTGAGTTGGCGTCGGCCGGTGAGAGACGGTGGCGGGCGGGGTGGGGGGGGGGCAGGAGGGGAGGGGGGTGGAAGCCGGGGTGGGGTGCGTAGGAGTGGGTACCGTTGCGGTCGCAAGGCTTTCGCCGCCCAGTGTGACCTTTTGGTCAGAGTCCATGTTTCCAATGCCTGCTGATGTTTAAGTGTATACGAGTATGGGTTGTGGGGGAGGGTGCCGTGTAGTGGTCACACTTGAGGCTCACAGCGAGAAGGCTTTGGGTGGTTTTCTGCGTTCTCTCGCTGTTTTGCTTGTCTCTGGGCTCTCTGTTTTACTTCCAACGCTGAAAAAAGCATACGTTGTAATTGGTACGGTGTTTCACCAAACATCCCAGTGATGAAGAATTGCCTGCAAGTTACCCAATTGGCATTGCACACAGCAACGTCATCCCCTACTATGAAAAACTCGGCAGGATCCTCTTTAAAATTAGTCTTGAGACTCAGTGATATGTTCCTGGGTAAAACGAGCACAATCAATGTTTTTTATTCCTGGTGTGGTGTCTGTGTGTGTTTGGAAAGTGGGTGTTAAGGATGGTGGATGTTATTTTGCAAGAGTAGTTCGTTGGTTGCCAGTGTTTTTTTCCCAGTATGCCATTAAAAAAATAATAGCTATTAAATAATGAATGCTACAAATGTTTCAACTTATGATTTTTTTTAGTTTCCCACGCAAAAGAAGCGGTTAATCCCACTGCGACCGCATGTCATGAAGTACATGGAAATATTTCTTTCAAATATTATATTCGTTTCTAGATTTAAAGCTTTCGTGACTGCTAGGATCCATACTCTTTGGTTCTATTGGGTAAAGTCACGTAGGTAAAAAATAAAATAACAAAAATCACGACGTTTCGGCCACAACACAAGCGGCCTTCATCAGGTGAAGGGACGAGACTGTCTGGAGGACAGCGCTGGAGTGAATAAAGCCACGCTCAGATCACGACCTTTAAGCTGTGTGAGAAGAAACAAAGCGCCTTGACAAAGGAATTAGCATATAATTTAGCATTGAAATGGCTCATTGAAATAGCTAAGTTAAAGTATACACATCCGCAGAGGCACCTCTTGACAAAGGAATTAGCATAGAATTTAGCATTGAAATAGCTGAGTGATTACATTGTAACTGGTCACAGAAATAGCTATGTTAAAGTCAGAGCATATACATTCACCGAGGCACCTAGTACAAATCAAACAGGAGAATTTAGCGAAACACAACCACGCTCAGACCGCGGACCTTTAAACTGTGTGCGAGCAAACAAGGTGTCCTGACAAAGAAATTAGCATAAAAATTAGCATTTGATTGGCCGATTTTAGAAAAGAGGTGGTGTACGTGCCGGTGGACTTGCCGTTTGGCGCGGGGGGGGGGGGGTTTCCCTATTGATGGTGTGAAAAGGGAATTTATAAGAGCTGCGAAAGTTTGGGGTACCACTACTTGAAAAATATACTGTACCATTGAAATTAGTTTAATGTTTAGTTCGATTTAGAATATCTTTCCAATGGTTGCTTAATTTGAAACCATCTTCTCGGTTGAAATTGTGTCTGTGTTTGTAGATCTCAATTGCCTCGTGAACAAATCTCTGATAAAAACCCGTGGGTTTGCAAAGAACCTTGGTATCGGAGAAAATTATATCGTGATCACCCACAGCGTTGTAACAGTGATCAGCCACGGCAGAAGAATTCGTTTTGCCGTGTTTCAAATCTGATTTGTGCTCGCGAATTCGGTCAGAGACATGTCGCTTTGTCTCCCCGATATAGCAATCACCGCAGGTACAACTCAATTTGTAAACCCCGGGGTACTGTAAGTCAGGAATGACATCCTTCACGGATGGGATCAGATCACGAATTTTGTGTACTGTATTGAACCGGACCTGGATCTTGTGTTTGTTTAGAATTTTGGAAATCTTTTTAGTAACGCCTGCTATATGTGGTAGTGTGATGGTTTTGACCGGAGTATAAAGTGGTTGTTTCTGTATGGAGGGAGAAACAGCTTGGCGGATGGTACGGTCAGAGTAACCATTCCTTTTGAGGGCCAGGTGTACATGTTTTAATTCACTGGTCAGGTGGTGTTGGTCCGAAATGCAATGAGCCCTATGGTATAAAGTTTTGATGAGATAATTATTTTGGGCTGGGTGGTGGTGGAAATCAGGTTTCAAGTAGGAATCTGTGTGGGTGGGTTTCCTGTAGACAGAATGCCCCAATGAGCCATCAGGTCTTCTCTCAAACAGAACATCTAAGAATATAAATTCCCTTTTCACACCATCAATAGGTAAACTCCCCCCCCCCCCCCCGCGCCAAACGGCAAGTCCACCGGCACGTACACCACCTCTTTTCTGAAATTGGCCAATCAAATGCTAATTTTTATGCTAATTTCTTTGTCAGGACACCTTGTTTGCTCACACACAGTTTAAAGGTCCGCGGTCTGAGCGTGGTTGTGTTTCGCTAAATTCTCTTGTTTGATTTGTGCTAGGTGCCTCGGTGAATATATATGCTCTGACTTTAACATAGCTATTTCTGTGACCAGTTACAAGCTAATCACTTAGCTATTTCAATGCTAAATTCTATGCTAATTCCTTTGTCAAGGGGTGCCTCTGCGGATGTGTATACTTTAACTTAGCTATTTCAATGAGCCATTTCAATGCTAAATTATATGCTAATTCCTTTGTCAAGGCGCTTTGTTTCTTCTCACACAGCTCAAAGGTCGTGATCTGAGCGTGGCTTTTTTCACTCCAGCGCTGTCCTCCAGACAGTCTCGTCCCTTCACCTGATGAAGGCCGCTTGTGTTGTGGTCGAAACGTCGTGATTTTTTATTTTTTACCTCCGTGACTTTACCCAATAGAACCAAAGAATATTATATTCGTATTTAAATGTTTCATTGAATGTCATTTAAATATATACTTAAATTTTTTTTTAATTGTCACGTGTATTTTGTTTACGCCTGAATTTTTCATTATTTTATTTACACCTGAATGCTCTTTGTATTCGTTGTATTCTCTTTTATCTTGTTTTGACATCATTTCCTTTAATGAGTTCGCTTTTAATTATGTGTACTCTGGGACCTGTTTTCCACGTGATTCATTTATTTTTACTCGGTTCTCCGTTGCAAAGAGAGACATCTGGTCTCGGCGGGCTTATTTCAATTAACTCTGAAGCCAAGAACACGTCATCTGCCTCACGAATGTGCAATGTCCACCAGGTGGCACAAGGCTCCTGCAAATAACTGGAACAGCATCGCGCTTAGCCAACACTTTAAGCCGTTGGCAATGAGCATCTGCATTCACTGGCATGTGATGATTTGCTCCAATAGCAATTCGATGAATTGGCATGCATTGGTTTGAGTGTAAATGTATTTTTTTGGTCTCCTTTGGCTTGTTTTGTACGCTATGGTTTGCTCAGTCTCATTTGTCCCGCAAATTAAAAGGCAACATTTGCATTTAATAGCTTTTGTTATGTGTGTTCGCCAGTAATATCTTCCAACGTTTTAACAGCTCGGGGATTTACTGCTTAAACAAATGCGTCCAATAAAACGTTGGTCCAGAAGGCCTTGAACCTGCCGGACTGCAATGTTGGTTGGTTTATTAATATGCGTGTGGAGAAATTTGTTACGGTTTATAATTTGTACATCAAAACATTGGTTTCCTGTCCAATTGAGCATGGGGAGGCACCCAGCTCCCGTTTAGGGCTGTGAGCCAGTGGTGGAAATTCCCCGTGTCTATGGTGGGGATTGGTGTTTTCGTAAGACGACCACTGTTGACCTCTCCACAAAGTAGTACTTATTTTATCACCTCTGGATAGATGATAGGCTGAGTCGATCCCCAAATGGGATTTGAACTGTCATCCTTCCGAATGCAGGCCATGCTCACTGTCGCTGCACCATGAAGCCGGATAACAATAATTATATTTTCTCATAATTTGCCAAAATCACAAATAATTAATTGTCACATGCATATTTCCTGAGTATAGGAATCGCATGTAATCCATTAATATGAACTGGTCCTGGGGCTTTCTAATGTCGACTCGGCCTCAAATGAGAACCTGGTGCGATGTGTAAACATCGCCACTAGGCGGACAAGGGCGGCCAGGTGTGGTGTTGACCACCCACCTCCTCGTGTGCCGTGCAGGCCTTTATAGGTGATTTGTAACAGCACTTGCCGTAACAGTCTGTTAAGGCTATGCGAGGGGATCTTTGTCTTTGATGTTGGTCTCACATTTGGGACCCTGCCTCCCACCCCTTCCTGAGCAGTCACTCACGGCTGCATTATCACCATGGTGAAGCTACTACTACCAGATGGAACGGAGTACAAACGCAGGCCTGAGTAAGCATATACCACTACAACAACAGCCCCACTTTTCGACAACAAGTGGCGCTGATGTCACCACACAAGTTGCGCTAGGCTCGGTGCACTTTGTGGCCACGTGCCGTGTCGATGGCTCGCTTATGCGAGGTTCGCAGGACGGGTCCAGGTATTGTGCGTTACCTGACTGTGATGACTCGCAGATGGGGGCAAACTGTGCTCCCCACTCTGACACCTGGCTCTGTTTACTTGCCCGGCACGCACTGCCCATTGTTGGGAGTGTCGTTCCACTGCCCGCCGTTGTTGCCGAGGGCAGCTGTCTGCAACTGCTCCATAGCGTACTACATGAGCCTACTCCACAGAGGCCGATTCTGACACCGTCTTTACGGTGTGTTGATATGTCCCCTTTTGCTAAGTCCTATTGTACCACACTAACTGCCTCGATCTGGCGAGGCAGAAGCTGCTTGGGCATGCAGTGGCCCGGGCTTGTGTGCTACTTGACCCAACAAACTCAATCCACGCAGAAGACGCTCCCTATCAGGATTGTGTCCATATATTTCAAGTAAATATGAGCCCCTCACGCGATACAGCCTGACTTAATCCAGGATTGGTCTTAGGGTGGCCAGCATGAATGTTTATAGCTGGCCCAGGTGTTCCTGTAAAGCAATCTCACCTTTGGCTTTCATGGTTGTGGCCAAGGACACCCACCCAGAGCTTCGTGCGAAGCGATAGGTCAGGCAGCTTCCACACACAGTGAGCGAGGAGAGAATGAAACACCATTGTCACCAATGTTATTCATGGTCTTGAATTAAACACCATTGTCACCAATGTTATTCATGGTCTAGAATTAAAGCCAGGCCACCGGGTTTTGTAGTTCGATGTGCAAAACACCATACCACGCACACATTGGTGCACAAACACATGCAGTCACACACGTACATTAGACGTGGCTAGATTCTTTAATTTACGTGCATATGTTTGATACACTGACGCAATAAACACAGCAGGTTTACAGATACAATGCCATTTGTAAGTGGTTTTGAATTGCACGAGATGAAGCCGACGGGAAAGTTCTCGTGGAGATATATTTAGATCGTTTTTGTTTTTTTCTCTCTCTGTGTGCGCAGGGTGGACAGCGCATCTGTCAAGGTAAGCACCTCCTGGAATCATGTACAAGTGTCCCACCTCTACCCAGGAGAGGCTCGCTGCTCATTGAGTGCTCATTTTGAGGAGGGTGTCCTGTTTGGGATGTTAGAGGCCTGTTCCTTGGAGTTTTTTTTACACATGTGGGAAGAAACTAGAATGTAACCCGATCACAAAAAAAGAGGACAATCTTTTAATGGTTGGTTTGCTAATTTGACGCTGTATGTTAAAACTGTGTTTTTTTGTACCGAATCGGTGCTGCTTAAATTATGCACTCGTAGAAGGCCGTTGCAGCCCAATCGGTTGTGTAGAGACAGCTATGAAGCAAGTATTGAAGTCGGCGTATCTTATTTAATAGTAGTCTTTCTGCACTCCAGTCCACAAGACATCCACCCCACAGTCCACCTTTTCGTGATTACCAATCGTTTCTCTTCTTATGCAAATTAAGCCACCACACACTGCATACGCCTGATGGTTGGGAAGGATTCAGATCCGTACTGTGCGGGGGAGGGTGGTCATGGGAACAGAACTGAGGACCACTACTCTGTAGGTAGCCTGTCATGTTTGTGTATGTATGTTGAGCTTCTTTCGCGCCGTACGTAGCCAACCGTGCTAATCGGAGGTGCGTTAGAAACTTATCGGCTGTGCTGCTCCCTATGGGACACCACCTCATTACTCAGAGTGTGTGTGTTCTCTTTTATGTTATGGCTCTTGGTAGAACTGGTGACTCATCCCAATCAGATTGGCAACCCATTGTTGTGAATTGGGAATTATACGATGGTGACGGTGATGTATTACAGGTGTGCATTATTGCCACCATACCTGGTCACCTGAACCACAAACCTAATACGATGATGACAACTACAATTGCGATGAATATCACGATGACACTGACTGGTTTGTGTTGACTGACGAGTGCTTCCTGGTTTTGCGCTGACCGTCGCGCGTGACGCCCCCGTGTGTGTTCACAGCCGGAGGCAAACTCCTCCACCACACTCAAACTACAGGACCTTCACCAACTGTCCCACTACCTACAGGTCCGTAGCGCCCCGCAACTTGGGCGAGGCTGAAATGTAACATTTTTCTTCTTTGGTTCTTTCGGTAAAGTCACGTAGAATGAGAATAAAATAATAAAATAACACAATAAAATTCTCACGACGTTTCGGCCACAACACAAAATAGCCTTCTTCAGGTGGAAGTAACAAACCTGTCGGGACGACGGAGCTTCATTTATTGTGTTATTTTATTATTTTATTCTGATTCTACGTGACTTTACCGAAAGAACCAAAGAAGATGAATCCTTGCAGTCACGAAAGCTTTAAATCGAAATGTAACATTTCTTCTTTATTTGCGCACGTGCTCTTAAATCAACTTCACAGCGGTGCTCATTCGGCCGTGTGCGGTTACGGTTGTGGTCCACCCGTAAATGTCCAACTGGGAGTTGCGATCCTGTTCGCGCTGCGTGTGCAGGAGGCCCTCTATCGTGAGCAGCTCCTGCACAAGAAGCTGTCGGCACTGCAGACCCTGCTGCAGAGCGCGCAGCGCGCGTCCGACGATGGCTGGCAGGTAACGACGTTGCCCTGGCCCCAGCGAGGCACGGTGGTGTCGTGGCCTCGCTGGGCCTCGCAAATGAAAACACTCACGCATATACACAAGCAGTGTAAGTGGTATTGGTAAGACATCTCAAGGGGATTACACCGAACAACATCGTCCCCCTTCATGAAAACTTCACCGCATCGCGCGCTTTCAGATGCGCTTCTGCGGCTGTCTGGAACGCTCTTCCTGCCGATTTTAGGAAGCCACTGGAGCTATGCACTTCTAAATCAGTTTGATGAAAACTAATTTCTTTAGAACTGCTTCTTGTGTTTCGTTGTCCTTCCTCTGCAGCTCAGATTAGTTCAGCATACATAGACACATAAAGGATCCTCCTGAAAAATAGTTGAGACTCGGTGAGGCTTTCCTGCGTTCACGAGCATGAATGAATAATGAACACAATAACATTCTAGATAAAACTCATTATGCACTGTCGTTGTGGATTATGATGGGTCATAGATTAATGCAGTGATAAGTTCATAAAATCTATTATGTAACAATGAATGTGTAGTGGCATAGAATTAGCTATGTATGCAGCATGTCGCTGTCTGCTGGCAGGGAAGGGGATCTGCAGCTTACAGCAGCCCTGACTGACAGCAGGTCATGTGATACACCAGAGGGGGATCTAGGGGAAAGGTCACGGAAGGGACACACCAGGTACCCGCGGGTAGGTTCTAGAAAGGGGGCGTGGCCGGGGGCGGAGCCAGGCCACGCTGAGAGAGGACCTCGTGGCTGTCGCTTGGAGTGGGATCCCCATCGTGCTGCTGCTGGAGTCTTTACTGTCGTCTCTGTCTTCACCATCTCGGCGTCGCCAGTCAGAGGCAGTCTACCACCTGTCCTGACTGGGAACCGTAGTCGACTATAGACGGATTATTTGGAAGTGTTAACCTGCTGGTGCGTGTTCATAAACAGAGTGCCTCCAACTCTTAGTGTCTCCGATTCAGTTGCCACAAATGTAACCAATTCTTGGTGCTCTTAAAATGTAAGAAACACAGTATGTAAAGCTGTGATTAGCAGTGATATTTTTGAATGTAGCAGCGTCGTATCTGCCTCTCTGTGTCAGGCTCTCATCATTGAGGATAAGCTGCTATCCCGTCTGGAGACACTGGAGAACAGACTTATGGCCTATTCCAAGGTGAGTCTTATTATCGCCTGTCTCTCTTCACATTAAGCCTGCGCTATTATGCAATTATCGCAAGAACCCTGGACTTGAATACAGTCAGGGAGTCGACAGCATGGGTGGCTGGGGAAGGAAGTCGCAGACTTGGAGGTAGCCGAGGTGAATGATCGGCCTCCCACCGAGAGAAGGTTGACTGCGGGCACAATCAAGGCTCTCTACCACTTAGTCAAATAAAGGTGTTTAGTAAAATCGGTTGTACATCCTTCCAAAAAAACCTCTTCCTATACTTTGTCAAATAAATGCATTTGGATGCAGGCAATGCATTTTTAAGTTGAAAGACGCTGCCCGCAAATGGATTCTACATCTGCAGGCAGCTCTAGTCCGAGTGCTACTGTAAAAACAGGGCATGAATCGGTGCAGTGGCCGTTACAATGGTTCCGGAATTGGAGAATGATAAGGACTCGACTTGTGTACATTTGTATGTAAAGAAGCCGAGTTACTTCCTACGATGTGTTTATTGGTAACCCGTTGTTCATGTGCCTCTGTGAGTGTGTGTTGGCATCGTAGTGTTGAGAGGGGCGACACGCACAATTGCAATGTCCCCCCGTGACCTGGGTGCACATCCAGTTGATGTCAAGAGGAGCAGCAATTGCAATATAAGGCTGTTATCAGCCTTGCCAAATACAATTTTTCTCTTGTCATAAAATTATCTCTCCACAGTCGGTCGCACAGTGAATTTGATAATCAACTTGTTTAATCCGGTGAATCCACCTACTCTTAACTGAAGCCTTCTTTCTAGAAAACGTAGCGATTGTGGATCGTCAAATTTGTCAAACATGGCCCTGAATTCCTACACTCCTAACAGCCCGGTAGCGACGTGCTCGCTAACAACTCTTGCCGCGTCGTTGTGTTCACGCTAAAGGAGGAGCAGCTGCAGGTGGCATATGCACACGCACAAACCCAGGGGTCCTCCTGCATTGCGGCGTTTAAGCCAATCAATTTTTTTTTAAGGAGTGCTTTGCATACGGGAGGAAACCCGGAGTACCTGGAGAAAAAAATAAACTTGTCAAGGATACGAGGGGTTAACAACCCCAAAGGTCTACACAAACGGGTTCACCAACCCACTCTCTGTACTGCCCACTCCTGTGTACCTCTCAGCGCAGCTATTATATGGGTGGTGGTGGTGGGGGGGGTTATCCAATGCACCACCGGCGTCACTCGCTCGCTCCCGCGCGTCCCTCTCGCGCGTGCGCAGCAGACTCTGTCGGACGAGTGCCTCCGCAAGGAGCTGGAGCTGCTGCAGTGCGACAAGGGGCAGTACGAGACGGCCGCCAAGGAGGCGCTGAGGCGAGCGCTGCAGGACAAAGTGGAGGCCCACGAGAAGCTCGCCAGCGCGCAGGTGCCTCGCGCTCGCCGGCGCTCCCACCGCACACGCCCCGCGCCGAACCTCGCAACTGCTCCCAGGGCCTTTGCCTGGGTCGACTCGGCCTCGGATGAGCATCCTGTGCGGCGTATGGACATCGCCGCTGAGGAGACAAGGTTGGCCTTCGTGGGTGCGACACGCCAACGGCGCTTGCTCCAGCGGCCCGTTTGAGGCTTTGCGTGTGGGGTCTTTTGTCTTTGCTTGCAGTGTGCGTTGCGCTGCTCGGATGAGGAGCTCGTGCACCTCCAGGCCGTGCAGGAGGCGTCGCGGGCCGAGATCAAGGAGCTCGCGCTGCAGAGAGAGCGGGCGGCACAGCGTGTGGCACAGCTGGAGGAGCAGCTGCAGGTGACGCACGCTCTCGCGCGCACGTGTTGCTTGACCAATACTTTTCGAAGGAGTGTTTTACGCGTGGGAGGAAACCAGAGAAGCTGGAGGAAAAGAAAAGAAAAACTAGTCCAGAATACGAGGGAGTAACCACTCAAAGGTCGACGCAAACGGGTTCACGAATCCACTCGATGCTTGCCCCCTCGTGTATCAGAAGCAATATGTGTATTTAGGCTGGAGGAATCCGATGAGCTATGAAGCTCTTTTTCACAGATGTCCAGTAGGGACGGGTCAGCAAGTACCTCGCAGCACAGCAGCTTTTTTTGGAGTTTCACAAATATGCGCGAGCCCCCCAGGAGCTGGATGACAGAGGCGTGCGCCACTGTGCCCGTAGAATTGTCTCCGTTGCCACTACGACGACCTCCTCCCTCGTGCTGCAGGCCGCTCTGTGCGAGTCCGCGCTGAAGGACGAGTCGTCGCAGGAGGAGCTGGAGCGACGTCTGGCCGCCATGGAGACGCACGAGAGTGCCCTCCTCACCCGAATCGAGCAGCTGACGACGGAGAACGACCGCACGCGCGATCTTCTCGCTCAGGCGCACGGTACACCAACACCACCAGGCGCACCACCAGGCGCACCGCCACTCACCACAGCCAGGCGCACCACGAACCACACTGCCACCCGCAACGCTACCCACAACGCTACCCACAACGCTACCCACAACGCCACCCACAACGCTACACACAACGCCACCCACAACACTACCCACAACGCCACCCACAACGCTACCCACAACGCTACCCACAACGCCACCCACAACGCCACCCACAACGCTACCCACAACGCCACCCACAACGCTACCCACAACGCTACCCACAACGCTACCCACAACGCCACCCACAACGCTACCCACAACGCCACCCGCAACGCCACCCGCAACGCCACCCGCAACGCTACCCACAACGCTACCCACAACGCTACCTGCACCGCCACCCGCACCGCCACCCGCACCGCCACCCACACCGCCACCCACACCGCCACCCATACTGCCACCCACACTGCCACCCACAACGCTACCTGCACTGCCACCCGCACCGCCACCCGCACCGCCACCCGCACCGCCACCCACACTGCCACCCACAACGCTACCCACAACGCCACCCGCACTGCCACCCGCACCGCCACCCGCACCGCCACCTGCACCGCCACCCACACTACCACATATACCACACTGCGATGGGAGCAGCGGCGGCTCATGGCTCCCAACTTTGGTGACAAGTCAGTTCAGTCAAGTGTCTCCCGCCTCAACAGTGAACAATGGGGCATAACTCTGTGTGCTTTGATGGCTCTGATCCAGTGGTTAAAATTCAACATTCCTGTGGTGGGACCCAGTTTAAATTATTGGACCACAGCGATCGGTTTATAGAAAGTGTGGTATTCCGTACACATACCCGAGTCACCCTGAGTGTACCCGAATTGCGGTAGGTCCCGGAAGCCAAGCAGGTCTGTACCTGGTTAGCACCTGATTGAGGGACTGCCTGGGAATATTAGGTGTTGTTGGCTTGGGCTGGTAAAGTTGGCTGGGAGATGACAGCTTAGCCATGCTGATTTTCTCCTGCATGCCAAACATTTATAGCCGTGTGTGTGGGTGTCTGCACAGTGGGGAGCGGTAGTGTAGCAGTTAACACGCTGCGCTACGAACCCGGTGACCCGATTCCGATTCCCACTCATGGCGAACACCAGTGTCGATTAACTGATCCGGTCCTGGGCCTCCCATAGGTCGACTCGGCCTTAAATAAGTATCTGGTGCGGTGTGTAAACATCGCCACTGGGGAAACAAAGGCGGCAGGGCGTGGTGCTGGCCACCCACCCTCACGTGTGCCGTACTGGCCTTAATAGGTGCTCGCTAACAGCTCTTGCCCCAACAGTCTATTCAGGCTATACGGGGGATCTTTGTGTGTGCATACAGGAGAGTAATTGGTCACAATGTGCACGTGTGTCGATGTACCGCAACGTGTAACGTGGTCAGTTCCATAAAGGAGTGTGGGAGGAAACTGGAATACCTGGAAAAAACACTCGCGCTTCTGCAAAGGCTCACAATCTGCCTTGCTGTACCGCCATTTGGCAGCCGCCTCACGGTGGTGAGGAGTTTCACGTAATCTGGGTGTCCTCCCAACGCTTGCCTGCAAATCACATGTTAATAATTTCAGTCTTATATAGCGTTACTCATGCTAATTGCATCTCGCAATGTTGTCGGTGTGTTACCACACACTATGAAAGTGTATTTGCGCACGTGTGAATGATCGTGTGTCTGTTCAGAAGTATTGTGTCATTATAGAACGTGCATGCCTGGGGATGGTCGTGTGTGTGCGCTCGTGCGATTTATCATGTCTGTTGATGAGTCTCGGAGTGTTCTACAGCATATGTGTGTGAATTATCGTGTCTATTGAAGAGTGTGGCAGCATTGTAATAACATGTTTGTGCCTGTGAATTGTCGTGTCTCTCCGTTAATATCGCAGTGTTCTAGAATGTGTGTGCGTGTAAACTATCATGTCTGTTAGCCGCGGTGGTCTAGAACTTGCGCGCGTGTGAATTATCGTGCCTATTAAAGAGTGTCGCAGCATTCTATAACAGGTGTGTGTGTGTGTATGAATGGTCCTTTCTGTCAAGGAGTGTAGCAGCATTCTAGAACGTGTGTGTGAAGCCCCATGTCGTTTCGTCATCGCAGAGCTGCTGAAGAACGGCGGAAGGTATCCACGTGACGGGGACATTGACGGAGAAGAGACCGAGACGGAAGGCGACACGGAGCCCTCGCCAGGCAAGTCTTGTTGGCGTCAACGATCGCGTGTGACCGGGCATCGAACTCTGATCGCCGGGTTTTGTGGCGCAGTGCGCTCACCAGCATGACGCTGCTTCACGCACCCCGCGCACGCACACGCGAACATTTGTTTCCTAATCTTCGAGTTTTCCTGTGCTTGGGAAAAAATAAAACTGAAAACACTTGTTATATTATGCACATGTATTTAAACACTCGAATAGAAACGTGTTTTTTCACTTCCCTGTCTGTAAACGGGAAAAAAAAGACACGTTGCAGATATTTTCTGCCCGGGCTCATTATAATTAACTCTAAATGTGTTCACTTATGTGAACCATTAATTGTTCCCATTTGTTTTCCATGAAATTATTTCCTAAAGGAATAAGCTAAAATTTGTGTCAGTGTCCTTTACACTACAGTGCTAAACCGTTTGACTATAATGCGGCGTAAATGCGACCACATGTTTTTTGGGATCTTTTCCTAAGTTATTCCCATTGTGCTCTCGACATTCCGTCGCGAGACAAAGGGTTTATTTTGGGAACCCTGTAAGAGCGGTAAGCTAACCCGTTCGTTCATCTTTGCACGGAGTAGGGATTGCACTCGACTATGAGGTTGTTTGAAATATTGGTTTGACTTTCATGAGACAAATTAAAACTCAACTAAACTATTTCCCCACGTAGGGGCCCACTGAGTTGTATAGTTCTTTTTCAGAAGCGCCCGGGCCACAAATGTTAGCTCAACGAAGTGGCTTAACATGTGGAAATGTATCGCAGCCAAATACTCTAGACGCGTGTTTCTAAATGTGAAGGGCAAAACCGGAGAACCCGGTGAAAAAGCCACACGACCATGGGAAAAACATGCAAACTTCAAATATACTGGCACCAGGGTTGAGATCGAACCCACATCCTCCTGTATACAAGACGAGGTAGTGAACGTCTCGCCACCCTAACGTCCTTAAATATTGTGCAGTCATTAGTAAGCAGGTGGAGACCATCAACTTGTTCCAATTGAGACCCTGCTATTGATTGTGGGTGATTGATATCGAGATTTGTACCCAGGATCTCACTAGTGCCAGCTGAGTGCTCTAAACTCTTGAGCCACCCAGCCACCCCTCTGGCTTATGGGTGGATAGGAGACATCATAAAAGATACGAGGATATTTGGAAACAGTCCTCGGCAGAGGATAAGATGCGAGTCCTAAAGCTGGGCTTTTACAGGGGGTGGAGTGTGAGGCGGTTGTGGAGAACCAGTGCTGAGGGCGTTTCCGATGATTTTGGGCATCCTCGGAGAAGGAGTGACCTCCCATTGAGCGAGAGGTTGATCGAGGGTTTTTGACCGAAAGCCACCTGTGCTCCAGCGGAGGCCACTGGCGGGAGTAAGGGGGTGGGGGCGGAGTACAAAGAGGTGTGAAAGGAGAGGCCGGTGGAAGTCGGTCCGTTTTTATTTAAATAAAACGTAATCTTTGTTAACATTTTACGTCTCTGATTTAGCAGACCTCTAATTGCATCTCGTATACATTTGTATCTCATAATTGCATCTGTGAAAACTATTGGTCATCTGTGAAAAAGAGCTTCACAGCTCATGAGATTTCTCCATGATAAATAAAGATGTTGATTCTGTATCTCATAAATGAAGCTACGAGCAGAGATTTGACTTTATAAGCCTTGTTTGGATGATTTATAGAGAAATTATAGAATTGCTCTTTTTTTAACTGAAAATTGTGTGAGATCTTATGACGTTTTATGGTTTTCATGATTCTGTAGCCCTTTAGCGGGACACGATGTGTCTTTTTAACCGAGCGTGATTTATCACCTCTAGGTGCCGCTATGAGCCACGCTGTGGAGACGGAGTTGTTTTAGCTTCAGATGCGTCACGTGCCATGGCTGGCTGATGGAGGGGTGTTTTTCGCTGGATTTGCTTTCATCGATGGATAGCCCCCAGCCATTTGCTTCACTTTGTCATGCTTTTCTTCGTGTATCAAACCGGTGAGATTTCAGTGCTAAGTAATAATTGCCAGCAGCATATTGGCATATGCCCCTGTGGCAGTTGAATGCTCCAGAAAATTTTCTACTGCTGCGTAGTTTGTTTTGCGTTTGGGCTGCATGGCGCTGCGATGGGGGGTTGGGTCATACTGCGCGCTGTTTGCCTGACGTTTTGCCGAAGAAAATCCCACCAGAGAGCTAAAGAGATGATCTTGTTTCATTGAAAAAAGGCATTTGGTCATTAAACTATCCTGTTGAAAAACTACGTCTTGTAAAGTCGGAGAGGATGTTCCTGAGCATTGATATGACACTGGAATGGAAATCTGTTACTTTATTAGCACCCACAATGACAAAGGGTGTTAGGATAGAGGAAGCGGTCTCCAAGGAAACTGATGCATCAGAATGTTTAATCCGTTCATTGTGTAATAATTGTGATACGAGCTTGTGTTATGATTCGTTGTAATCTGTAATGATAGTTAAATTGCATGGATTCTGAATAATTAATTATTAATCCTCGGTGGTCTGAGGACACCTGCCTGATTTCATTGTCTTGTAATCATGTGACGGTCATCATGGTTGATTTCACATTATTTGGCAATTTTGTATCACAATGGAAGCGTGGCTCGAGCACACGGCTCAAGATTGGAATATTGCGATCGCAAATCCTGGTCAGTGGTCGACTCTGCTTCTCATCATTTTGGGCTCCATAGAAACGAGTGCCACTTTGCGAGAAGTCGGCGGTTATTGTGTCCCATCGATAGACTCGACCTGTCGTAGGAATGTGGAGTTTTCGGGCATTTGCCAAGTGTCGCTCACGTGAGACTCGAGTGCTGCCCCTTTGCTCGTCTTAAGCTGGAAGTCGCTTCGACATTTTTTTTTTTGGTCTGCTGGCTCCCGTTACAATCACGTTTTTTTAAATGACTTTCACTGCAAATTTAAATCGTGCGACCGAAAAGGGAAAGTTGGGGAGGGGGAAGTGGAAAAGTTGTGCTGTCACTGTGCGAATTCCGATAGACCCACAGGCCTACAGGAACTGACAGTGCAGTAACGAGATACAGCTGATACGAAGGTCAAAATCATTCCTGCCTTCTATGGGGAGGCGGATAAGATCCGTAGGCGGCAAAACGAAGCCCGCTGTCCGGCTAATGTGTGCGCACGTATAATGTTCCGTGACATTGTTTTTCCGAGATAGGACATTGTGTGTTGTGTCAGCTCATTCGATGCAAGGACCCCCATAGTTACCGGACTCCATTGTCAACTGTGTTGATTGCTTCTCGGGCAGACTGCTGCAGGGCAATACGTACCATTCACTGCAACAATGATTAAGCAATGTGAGGGGTGTTATTTGGCTGCATCGCCACTTGTGTGTCATTTAGCTTGCTGGTGTATTCATAGTTTCTGTAATCTGTTTAAATGTGAATGTGTGTGTGTGGGTGTATAATTGTATACACGGCACTTACCACAAACCTGTACGATTGTAACCCATATGTTTATATTAAGTCTACACCCTGAGGATAAGACTGAGAAAGTTGAAACCAGTCCAAGGTTTGTCTGCTTAAACAAATTCTGCTGGAAAGCATTGGTCCTGCAGACTCGCAGAGTGATAGATCCCATTGTGATGGGATTTTGTTGTTGTTGAGTCACTCTTATTTGTTGTCTTATAATAGCAAGGCAAGGTTGATTGAAAAATGTTTACAGTCAAGAGTTTAATGAATGAAAGATTATTTTATTTATAACATTAAATAAGTAACAATCGTATGATATTGTTGCTGGAAAAAAGGTTTGCTGCCTGCCTGGCTGGCTGGCTGGCACACGGGTGATGTCACGGCACACGTCTGCGCGATGACGTACACCCGCATCCCACAGCCGTCGAGCCCGGTTCGTGCGTCTCCTTGACGTCACAGCCCTCCCATCCCGCACGTTATCCCGGACGTGTATCCCGCGCAAGCGCGCGGCCAGTGCACGCATTTTTAGATTGCAAAATTAATGCACATCGCATCTGAAAACGCCGTCGAGTTAGAAACGCGCACAGTTTTCTCACTGAGGTGCGGGAAGCCATAGACACGCACGTGGGGAAAATAGCCAAAACCGGTGCCGACGACCTCCCAAGCGCTCTGGTCCGATATTGGGGCGTTTGGCCAATGCCACCCATGAGTCCGAATTTGCACGGTTGGCTACGTACGGTGTGTTAAGAAGTTCAAAGTACGTACGAGTCATTCTGTTTGTAGGATTATAAAAATTTCGTTCTGAGAAAATTATATGGACACTCAAAACAATAGAAACAACACAAACAATAACATACAAATTGCGACGAAAAAATAAACGATTTTTAAGCTGAATTATTGCCCTCAATGATGATAATTAAGCGCATTGCCAGGGTGCACAGGTTTCTGTAGCTCGGAATGCAATTTACACGACGAGCGATAGATGCAGCAACGTGGCCAATACAGAACCCACATCTCGTTAGGGTGACTTATCAGACAATTCTACCCAATCCTATAACACGTTAACAGCCCTACATTCCTTTAACTCTTTACTGTACCGAGACATCTGCAAGTTGCAGGGTGGGTGTTCCGTTCACCACTGAATTTTTAGAACACGCAAGTGGTTCAGCATACATTTTATTTAGAAAGGCTAATCGCCATTGTTTTTAAAGACATTGTACTCACCGCAGAGAACTGTAGTGACACGACCACACTATGATAGTTGGCGCCAAATCGTGCCACATGCCCTCCCGCATGGCCTTGTGGGAGCCTCGGTACTGATAAACTTACTTATTTTAGTTTTTCTACCGATTCTATTCCGATGACGTACACCATCGTAATGGAAAAAGGTTAATTAGTATGCTTGCATATGCCATTGTCGCACTGAGACCCTTTCATGAATTTAAATTTGTATTGTAACCAATTGCCTATTGACTATAACCTTGCTGTGAATGCCCCATGCTTTTGTCAAGCCACTGCTGGATGCAGGCCTCCTTAAGGCTGTGCGGGTCGTGGAGGTTATTTTATTATTTTTCGTGACACCGATCAGTGTGTTGGTGAAGACAGGGAGCATAGACGTGGAATGTCGAAGTGCAGCACGGTATTCAATTTTGCTACACTGCCCTCTGTTGCAAACAACATAGCCCTGCAACCTATAAATATCTGTATGGATGTATGTTGAACCGTATGTAGCCAACCGTGCTAATTGGAGGGAGTATGCAGACTTGACCCTGACGAGGAGATCGGATACATTTCGATTGATTCGATCGTAGGCCGCTTTGCTGTTGTAGTTTTGTGTATGTTTGGTAATTAATTTCTTACTTAGTGTGTGAAATGGATTTTGTAAAGGATCAGAAATGGGAGTGATTTTTGTTGGTGCTTAGCACAACGATACTAGTCATCGGAGTTCCTTTCTCAGCAAAGAACAACACCAGTGGGATCGGAACCTAAACCTCTGCATCTTCTAGGTCAGGGGTCACCAAACTACGGCCCGCGACGTCAGTCCATCAGGCCCGCCGACGGTACTTGAATTTGGTTGATAAAACGTATGGGAACACGAGACGTTGTGATACAATTTAAATTTAAATATTATGTTTAGAATACTGGGAGATCTTCACGCGTGCGGAGACCTCCTTACTGCTATGTTCCTTAAATGTACTATTTTAAATTTTAAATTATTGTATCTAGATTTTCTTGTTTATTGTGTAATGTTTGCTTATTTCGTGCCATCCCAAGTCCTTCCCTGGCTCGTGGTAGCTCCGCCTACGCTCTGACGTTACCATGGTTTCCATGGCAACACACACAAACACGCATCTTTCCCGCCCACAAGTATTGAACAGAATGATTTTGCGGCCCGCGCTCGTCATTCTATCAGTTAATCCGGCCTGCTGTGAAAAAAGTTTGGTGACCCCTGTTCTACGTCAACTCAACTTGACGGTAGTGTGCCGGTAGTGGAATTTATTCATCAGCACTGAACCCCTGTGTTCCTATTAAACAGGTGCTCGCTTTTAAAGCGCTTACCACAGAGGTCTGCAGTACTCTCCTCTGTACGAAAATGCCTGTTAGGGATTGGGCCAATCATCCAAAAAGCAAGACCCTCCTGAGAATGAGCCTTGAGACTCGGGCGAAGCTCACCTGAAAAATATATATTTTGTAATTTTCTATTAATAATGCATTTGGCTCAACGTGGGGGTGTGTTTGTCTGCGTGATAGATCTGCTCTCTGGGTCAGTCATGTGACAGAGCGAATGCATTACCAGCACCGACGTGACTCGATTTCACAATCAAATGTCGTCTCTCCCATGGGGCCGTGGGTGAACTTCCAGCGCCCCCCCCCCTCCCACCCTGGCCTTCTTCCGCCGCTCCCCCGTGGGGGGGCTTGAACGCCAATTGTTTGTCCGGGGATGCGTCCTGCCGTGCTTGAAGGCAGCTCTGATAAGAACGCGATTACCAACACGCGCAGGGGAGCACTCCCCCTCTCTCCCTTGCTATGGCCTCCTGCCGACCGGACGACTCTTCTGTTGCCGCAATTCCCCCCCCCACCAACACCACTTTCAGGACAAAGCTCATGGATGCATTTCACTGTGCAATGAAAAGCTAAGTCGCAGTGTCCCAATGCAGAAGCGAGATCACTTTCATATTGTCTTTTATTTCCCATGATGGATACTCAACGTTCCGGTGGTGGTTGCCAGCCTCTGTCCTTCTCCCGCACCTCCGATTAGCACGGTTGGCTACGTACGGTGCGAAATAAGTTCTACATACGTACGTACATGCTAGTTTAAATGGGTCACACTCCCCCGTTTCAGGATTTGAACCCCGCGATCTTCTGGTTGAGTCGTGTGCACTGGCACAGTGCCACCTGGCCAGATTAGCACCATATGAAGAATAACTTAAATTATTATAATATTCATGTTGAGGTGGCTGGGTGGCCGACTGGCTCAGGGGTCCGAATACTGATCTGGTAGCGATGAGATACTGAATTGATCTGAGCCACTCGTGATTAAATGGGGTTCACAAATGTAGTGAATTGATGGTCTCAGTCCGCTCAAACCGCCATTTATATTCAATTTGACTCGTCTCTTAATTGGCCTGCATTTTAAGCAATGATACGTAAAGTGGCCAAAAGGGGCCTACTGCAGTGAGTAGTTCTGGGACGTAACTTTTCCTTGTGTTCCCGGTGTGATGCACTGCTCGCTGCAGAGTTCCAAATGTAAATTCCCTTCCCGCATGACACAGTTCCGATGCCACGATGGGAATTAAATTGCGAGGGGGGGGATGAGTATGAGTAGCTCTGGTGTTATTGGCCACACACACAGGCTACCTTAAGGAAATGCTGAGGTCATTTTAATTAGTGATAATGTGAGTGGTTGTGCCGAATGGACCATGAATGTGGATTTAGGTGATTTGAATCCTTCCCGTTATGCAGTTCCGGTAATTACTAAAGTGGCCCGCCTGCTGTGGAGACATTAAAAGCCCTGTGTGGTCATGATTAATCGGCGTAGGCCATCGTTTGTCCTGCAGATGAGTGTAATGAAAATAACGACCAAATAACCCCAGGATAAATTCTAAAAATGAATATTGGTCGTATGTAATTAATAGCCCAGGTCTCCAATACAAGACGGGTAATGAATCTCTGAGGACAATCGCCCAGCTAAAGAATAGATCTCATCACCCAATAAAATTTCTGACAACTTTGCTTTTTAAAATTATACCAGAGTGAATGTTTGTTCCGCTCAAGAGAATCACAATAGCGCTAAAGAGACGCACACGCACACACACACGCGCGCTGATAACTGCACTCGGCGATTGGGAAAAAATCTCGTGGGAAGGTCTGTCTAAAAATTAAACCCGATTCGAGTGAAATCACACCACCATTTATTTTAAGACCGACACTTATTAATGATCACTCAGTGGTCAGTTCTGAAACTCTCTGAAAAAAAAAATCCTCGGCATTGAGCCACGCCTGGAGCCCGATGTCAAGCGTCGGCACAACGCCTCCCTCATTGCATCGGCGACGCGCGCCAACGCTAAGGGGTTAAAAGTTGGTGACGGTTGCCGTGGAGATGAGGCATTGGGGTTGCTGTAGCGATGGCCCGCAGATGGTTATGCTGAGAGAATAATTTATAGGGCGCATTGCGGAGTTTGGTTCGTAGGCGCTCGGCCCCCGTCTGCCGCTCATTAGCACGAGATTCCACCACCTCCTCGTCCTCGAACAATAACGATGGCGGCGATGACGAGGTGCTATCTCCCAGTCCAGAGGAGATAACTTGACTCCCTCCCCCCCCCTCCCAAACATTTGCATTTGGCCAGAACTGCATGGCCAATTGGTCAAAATGCAGCGCTTTGGTGATTCCCCCCCCCCCTCCCCGTTGTTGGTGAGGGAGACAAACAGCTCCTCGTCTTTGCCAAACATTTGACGAAAATAAACATTCGGAAACATGTGAATTCGGCCCGTTATTTTTTTCGCATTCAAGAAATCGTCGTCATTGTCGTCAGCGTCAACATTGTCGCCGTCTTATGAATCGTATTCATACACTGACCTAAAGAATGACGTCTCCACTGTATTGTAACAGTTATAAACATGAACGAGAAGGTCACTCCTTCTCTTCTACTGCCTCACGATAAGAAACGCAGCGATCCTTGTTGTTGACCACCCTGTTCAAGTTCAGACTAGAGACCCTCCTCGCTTCCAGCTATGACTGTACCTCTGTTCTCAGCAGTTTACAACACACATCTATTGTATCTTGACTTCAAGCTTTCGTGACTGCAGGAATTCGTATTCTTTGGGTCTTTCGGTGATGTCACGTAGATAGAAAAAATAATAAAAATAAAATAATAAAAAGAAAGTGAATAAAAAATAATAAAAATATAACGACGTTTCGATAGCAACACAAGCAATCGTCATCAGGAGAAAAAAAAAGTTTGAAATGGGTGTAGCCCAAGGATTATCAACGAAGTGGGCGGGGCTAGTAATGTTAATGTGAAAAATTTGCATGTCAATGTAAGATTGGAGAGCAACCTCCACGACGAGGGCACGGCGGTGGCCATTGCATTGTGAGAGATTAGCATGTCAATGTAAGATCGCAGAGCCACCGCCACATCGAGGACAGTTTAAGTCATAACTGGCTGTGATGTTTCCATCCTATCTTCCGATGTTATGCAGTTATTTTCGCCTCTCTGGTTTTACATTAACAGGTTCACACTAACACAGCCGCCGTCGCTCGTGTCCTCGATGTGGCGGCGGCACTGCGATCTTACATTGACATGCTAATCTCTCACAATGCAATGGCCACCTCCGCGCCCCCGTCATGGCGGTAGCTCTCCGATCTTACATTGACATGCAAATTTCTCACATTAACATAACAAGCCCCGCCCACTTCGTTTATGACCCTTGGGCTACACCCATTTAAAAGCTTTAAAACAGCCTGCCTCAGCAGCTTTCCCCCTCTTTTTGTCTCCTGATGACGATTGCTTGTGTTGCGATCGAGACATCGTGATATTTGTATTTTTTATTCACTTTATTTTTTATAATGTTATTGTTATTATTTTCTCTATCTACGTGACCTTACCGAAAGACCCAAATAATACAGTAAAACCTTGGATTGCGAGTAACTTGGTCTGCGAGTGTTTTGCAAGACGAGCAAAAAATACAAGTAAATATTAATTTGATAAACGAGCGAGTTCTTGCAATACGAGTAGTGTACGTGTACACTTTGTCTGCCGAGCATCACGTGATCACAACTGATATACGAGTGCTTTGATATACGAGTGCTTTGATATACGAGTGCTTTGGATTACAAACACGTTTCCGAAACGAATTATGCTCGCAATCCAAGGTTTTACTGTACACATCTATTGTAAATATCTTCTCTACGTCGATAGAGCCGTCCACAGGACCGTGTGCAGTGACGACTTTTGAGGTGGGCGCTCGGGACCCCGGCCCATTGCCACCTGACTTCCTCCATCCTCTACCCACAATCCCTCACTTTGTGTCGGTGCAGCCACCTCAGGCAAAAAAAAAAAATAACGATGCGAGGAGAGTTTGTGGTTATGCACTTGCATTTAGATGCTCTGTAAATCCAAATTATAATGATTACGTCGCTGACATCCTTTGTTATATAGTTTGTCTACCTGTGCAAAGTAGTGTAGTGCTAGGCTGTATTATCTCGTTGCATGTGTGGGGTTTTTCCAGGCATTGTGACTTCTACCTACACGTAAAATACTGCTTCAGGCATTTACCAAACGCCCCGAGGAGGGGATCTTCTTGACAAAGGCTTGGCCACTCCCATGAGGCTGTTATGAGTCAAGAGAGTTGAACGATCATCGCATGCATTATTACTCGTCTCCAATGCATGTAAAAAAAAGCCATTTTAAGCGAGACTTGGACAAACCCTGATAACATGAACGTGTGGACAAAAAAAAACCTCAACTTATTGAATTTATGGACGGTCTGTGACGGTCTTTGCTCACCAAAGTCCAAAATCTCAAATGCCGCGCTTGTTCCGAGCGCCGTATTAGCATCTTTGAATGACAACCTCCCCCCCTCCCGGGGGCATGGCATCTTGCTCGAGGCATGGCTGCCTCAGAATGTGCACGTGGCTGCGGTGATACGTTCGTACGTTCCTCGTTTCAAACCGCGGGACACGGCGCACGGCAGACCCGTACTTGGACAAAACGCTAAATGCAATCTCTTCAGGGACATGTTGGACAAGTGCGGAATGAGCGTGCCGCCCAAATAATAATAATACAGCTAATGTTCTTTTGGGGGAGGGGTGGGATAAATAAATAACTAGCTGTAAACCGAAGCCTCATTAAAAGTATTGTCTCACGCAGCGCAATGCTGTTTTTTTACGACTGCAAAGTGATCCTCAAGCGAATCCATAAACAAGCAGCAATCCACTTCGGTGAACCGTCCCCGCATTTCTTTGAACAGGGGAGAGATAATGAAGAAATGTTGCCACGACCGACACACTTTCTGCTCAAACCGCCCGATCGAAGGCGTCGCAAACTTTTCAGGGCATCTAGTGGGGGCGCTCTTCGCGCAGTTTGACGCCACAACGACAGGTCAAGCCTACCACCAGCTCGATCTGTCGATTTTGACGAACGGCAGAGTGAATGGAAGCTTATGCCGTTCCTTTTGGAAATGTGTGCACAATTGTTGGCTTCCGATGGTGGAACTAACCATTCAAGTTGTGCGGTTTATTGAAGACGTGCTTGGCTTGCCACCGCAAGGCGTTTTACATCATCAGCTGGAACGAGCCACCAGGTTAATGCATTTTTATTGTTCGGTCGCAACCATTGCTCAGCCTGATGGCCACGTTTTAGTCGATAACATTGGTGATTCAGCTCTGTCACCCTAATTGTGCGGCACACTGAAAGCCAAGGCTGGATCGTCTCATTGGAAACTCGGTGGTAAATTTCGTGCGAGCTTTCCAAACCCTTGTGGCGCTCGGCGTGAGGCTGAAAATGAAGGAAACAATCTCCGATATCAAAATGGCAAATGTATTTGCTTGTGGCAACGAAGGACATTTCATGGTGCTAATTTCCCACGTGAATTCCGAGCCGCAAAAAAATAATCGTGAAATCACAACACTTTCCAAACCAAGTGGCGGCCGGGAAGGCGAACGCTGCAAACGAGTTGTTAGTATTAATGAGCGCATTTTGCCCGCACATCCCCCAGTGGCAGCTGCTGTTCGGGCGGAACGCAGCCGCCAGCGGTCTCTGAGGAGGGCTCTCACACATGCGC
Source organism: Petromyzon marinus (assembly GCF_048934315.1). Lineage (NCBI taxonomy): Eukaryota > Metazoa > Chordata > Hyperoartia > Petromyzontiformes > Petromyzontidae > Petromyzon > Petromyzon marinus. The sequence goes on from NC_133680.1 coordinate 9,499,108, forward strand.
ACCTCGATCGAGTGACTGAAACGTGCCGCCGCGGTTCTGTGAAGCCGGCGGGAGGCCGAGCCGAAGAGGCCCGCGAGCTGGCCCGCACGTGTCGCTACGTTACTGCGCGACGGGCGGCACGTGCCTCGCGTTCTCTAACCGGGGCTTGCAGCTCGCAAACGCCGCCAAATAACGGCGCGCCTCGGCATCCCTGCTGTGATGCCCTCTCTGGCTGCCCTTGTTTTTCTTTAGAATCCAGTGACGGTTTTGATGATTGTTATGCAGCATTATTATTATTATTATTTGTTCCTGGGGTAGATCGGTGGTGCAGTAGTGGATGGCGCAGCGCGGTTTTAACCCGCGACCTGAATTTGATTCCCGGCCACGGCTAACATCGGTGGAAAGTGGTGTCATCAAATGCGGTCCTACCCACCTCCTCCCCCTCACCAACCCATGGTAAAGTATAACCAGTAACACCTCACAATTGATGCAGTGTGTGGGGGAGACATTCGTCCATTGATGGAATGATAATGGCTGGAATTTAGTTAAATTGTTTATTGTTGTAATTTTATTTTGGGAAGTAGAGTTGGTTGTTTCTGGGCATTGCGGTGGCTGTTGATAGAAGCAAGGCAAGTAGGTTGCTGGTTTATCTGCGAAGCGTTTGAGTGTCGCAAAGGTTCTAAAGGAATTAACGGAACATTTTGAACATTCCATGTGGGTTGTTGTTAAAGTAGCTACTCAGGTGTGGCAGGTTTGATGAACTCTTGTTCGTTCACCACTGATTGCACGAATAATCCATCTTACAAATGTGTTTTGTTGCTATACTCAGTTAAGCATAATTCTTTAGGGATACAATTTAAATAGAAGGTCATTTAGTCACGTCGACCTTACTTTACAGAGCATGAGTGACTGATGCCTTGGTGGAATATAAATATTCACCCATGCAGTAGTGATCCAATTGTCACGATTCAGGGTCATTGTTCAATTCGAAAGTCAATTAACGTTTTACTTTCTTGTTTTTCCTGGCTGATTTGTGCAGCGGTTCCTGGCCCATTTGCTTAAATTTGACTTGAGCATCTTATTTACAAAAATCATAATTCATCGATTCTTCCACCTTCGATGCAGTGCACGTATTGGGAGCTTAAGAACCCACGTTAATTGACGAGTCGATGTTGTCGTTGCACGGATAATGTACAGGGCCGGTGACGTGGCCCAGCGGCAGAGAGTTCCCCGCTTGTTGCAGGGGTTCGCAGTTCGACCCCCAGCACGCGGCTTTGGTCAGTACTGCGGCGCTAAGTTACGGTAAAAAACAAAAAACTACGCGTCGTCTGCTGCACCGTGGACATTAAAGATCCCGCACCGTCTTTCTATAGCACTGGGTCATTGTGCGCCAGGGCCATGGTCCAAATTTGCCACGATGGAAAAATGACCCCGAAATTTGTATGTATGTATAGTGTATTGCATTCCTTTCACGCCGTAGCCAGCCGTGCTAATGTGGTTTAGTACACATGGTGACTATCGCCTCCCCCCTGCCCCCCTACTGGCAGGCTAATACCCGATTGCAGGCCAGGTGCTGAGTCGCCTTGTGCCCCACAGGGACATCTGCCACTGCGGGGTGCTCTTTGTGTTGGGGTGAGATGCAAGCGGCTTATCACGTGTAAAGCACTCTGGGATACCACGGCGTAGAGGCCGCTCCATCAGAAACGAATCATTATCATTCGCGTGTTGTCGTCGCGAAGAGAGGCTCTGTGTAGCGTCTGCAGAAGTGGTCCGGTGGAGTCATCATCCAGAGCCTTTCCAACGTGGCCTGATGTTCTGATGGCTGAGGATTCCACAAGAACGTTTTCTTCAGTGGCGTGCCATGTTACGGTGTCATTGATTGTTGTTATTATTATTATTTTTAAGCTCACCTGACTCCCGATTTTAAAAAGGGTTGGGGATGTAATCAGCGGTGAAATTCCAGAACACGCAAATAACGGGTACCCGTTAACAACAACATAGAGTCGTAGTTTTTTTATTTATTTAAGCAAAGATTGACGGGCAATATGTGGTTGAACCTGTCCTCTGATTTGTCTGCCTCGTCATATTCATCCACAGGAATTGACCACAGATAGCACACGTGTCTCTTTGACCACTGAGAGGATTAACCCTCTCCCTCCTGGAATGGTTGTATCTTTATAATACAACCTTTGGCAATGCTTCTTCGGGTGAAGCGTTTAAATCACTTTGAGGTCGGCCACTGGAAAATCAATAATGACCCTGGTGTAGTATTTATAGCAGACTCTATTTAAAGTGGCACTCACGTGTGCATGTGCTCATCTTAATAGGTGCTCACTCATGGCACTGTCATATCACTGGAAAAGTTTCATCTGAAAAATATAGTCTTTTGAATGCTTACCTACTCAAAACTATCGTCTCATTTCGGTGCCTTATTTTGGCAACATTTGACCTTGAGACCCATTGCCTTCTTACCTTGCCTTCGTTTGGCCCGTAGAAGGTTGACAACTCGACAATCTGGTCTTCTTACGGTACCCTACTTTAACCCGTAGAGCCTTGACTAACTATGACACTGTTTGCTTGCTACGGTGGTCAGTAGAAGCCTCCCAAATAAATGTTCACACAGCTGGCAGCCCCAACCCAATGTTGCATAAAAGCTCATGAATGCGCTGTAGCAGTACGTTTTGGGCCATGGAATAAGCAGATGGGCAAAGTCCGTTTATATTTTTACACGTAGAGTCCAATGGAGGTCTCCTTTATTTTTTGTATTCACCCAACTTTAACTCATTGCACACGTGGTCATTATTTTCTGCTGTAATATGAAGCGTATGCATAGGCGAGTGTCCCCCTGGCTTTCCTGTATTGGTTTGGCACTTGAAAGGGAGCCCGTCCTGAATGGCTGGGCCTGTGCATATCTCCTTCTCCTGCTCGTTTCTGCTCCTGTTGTATTATCTCGTCGGCTGTCAGTAAAGCTGACAGTTGCAAGTAGGCCTTTTTGTCCCATGGCTTTGTGCCAATGTGTCTCGCATCATGGGTAATTTGACAAATACGTTCCAAATCACAGTGTTCGACTGCCGCCTTGCAGAACATTACTGAATGCGAGCTGTAGTTTATTTTCCCTCAACTCAGTTGCCCCGTGTGTGTGCTATTCACAATGGGCTCACACTCCCAAAAAGCCAAATTTTGTTGTGCACATTATTTATACGTATTCGTGTAACACGTGCAACTCATATGTTTATTCTTATTATACATGCGTATATATATGCATTTTTAATAATAATGTTACTGCCGTTTGTCAATCCAATGCTGATGAAGGCTTCCCTACACCTATTTTGCCTTGGGGAACATTGACCATACTTCACCATGCTGGTCGGTGAAGTGTGGCTTGGTGAAGTGGGGTACCCAGGACATGTTGCGCATCACTGAAGTGGTGAAATGTTAACTCCCTCCCCTGGAATGCAGGAGGTTGTGGGTTCGATCCTGATCCCTGACGACTGTATATTTGGAGTGTGCGTGTTCTCCCTGTGGTCGAATGGATTTTTTTCCAGGTCCTCCGGTTTTTCCCTCCACATTTAGAAACATGCGTTTAGAGTATTTGGCTGGTATAACTTTCCACGTGAAAAAAACACTTGTTGAGCTATCATTTATGGCCAGGTTGTTTCTGAAAAAGAGCTTATCTGGTATTAATAAAAATAGCTTAGTTTAAGTTAGCCATGGCCACGAATGCAAACCATGTCCTCGGGGTTTTTAGTACAATGTGCAAACCACTGTTTCACCACTCCCATCACCGCCCGCCCACACATCCACGAACTAAATCATTCACACAACATCCATCTATCTATTCGCTCACTCATTTGCCCACATTGACTCACTCATTTGCCCACACATTCATCCATTACCCACGCACACATCCAACCACTTGCCAACAAAAGCTGCCATTCGCCACAAAAGCGCCTGTGCCAGGCTAGGTACACTTTGAGGCCACGTGACGTATCGATGGCTCTCTTAAATGAGGTCACGGGACAGACCCAGGTGCCATGGGTTGACTGACTTAGATGACTGTCAAATGCACCACCTGTGCTCCCTACCGTGCCAAATTGCTGCAATTTAGCTCCTCTACCCTTCGCTGTTGTTGGAGGTGACTGCCTCCAACAGCCCAGTAGCATCCTATACGAGCCTCTACCCCAGGCTGATCTCGACGCTGGTAACAGTCTTCGGCTAGTCCACTCGGCTCCATATCCTCTGATACAACATCAGCCCATCTCTTCTCTAGCCCGTACTGTGCCAATTTAGCCCCCTCTATCGAGCCAGACAGACGCTGCTTGGGCATGCTGTGACTGGGCATGTGGGCTACATGCCCTAGCCAATGCAGCCTTGCCTGCTAGAGGAGCTAACTGATGGGACTGTGTCCAACCACTTTCTCACTCACTCACCCACACATTTTACCCACTCACCGATCCACAATTCCAAACAAAAAATCTCCTGTATAGCCTTTAAGAGACTGTTGGGGAAAGTGTTCTTAGCGAGCACCTATGAAAGTCTGCACATGAGGGGGCTGCCTTTGTTTCTCATGTACTGATGTTTACACGCCACACCAGGTACTTATTTAATGCGGAGTCAATCTAGGAAAGGCCCCAGGACCAGTTAATACTTTCCTATTTATAATTAGAGAGCGGGAAGCATTAACACACTGCGCCAACGCTTCCCACACATCCAAACAAAGGCAAAGATCCCCCGTATAGCCTGTAGCAGACCTCCATCCACTCGCTCACCCACGTATTCAAAAGATCTGCTTACGGTCTGACACAACTTGGCACGGTACTTGCAGGTAATTGGACTATACCCTGCAGACCACAGGGCTGCATGTAGACCCCGACTGACGTGTGTATGTAGCACAATTACCACTACGCCCTCGCACGCTGGCGGACACGCGTGTCATCGCAGCGTGATAGATGCGAGCGCTGGAAATCTTACCCCCCCCCCCCCCCCCTTGGCGGGTGTCGCCGTTGCACCGTTTACCAGTGTGGTGCTCCGAACTTCCACCACGCACAGTGCGCTGTCAGCCAGCAGGGGAGATTGTGTTTAACCTTGGCAGTTGTTGGATAATTCAATTCTGACTCATTTGGCGGCCAGCAGTTTTAAAATACTGAAGACTGGGCTTGGAAACTTTTATTGCATGTGTGTGTGTGTGTGTGATTCTGTCGCCGTGATATGAGCTGTAAACTTGGCAGAGACCCATTTGAATTACCAGTGTTTGGTTGTCTTTTTTTAATGAATCGGTGTGTGCCAAGAAATGCAGAAAAATGCAGACTTTTAATTAGCCATGCACTCGTGATCTTGTTGTATTATAACTGCCCCAAAATGAACCCAGCTCACCTGGGTTTAACTGGAGATGCTAATATAGTTAATGTTTTTTTTTTATTATGCGCCAGTTGAATTTACATTATTGTTCCTTCACTTGGCCACCTGAGTTTATGACCGTTCCGAGTCTCGCAGTATCCGATTATGAAAACCAAGAGCTGAAAATTGTAGGCCGTGCAACCTAAATAGGTTTTCATCCTGTATTTAAGGGGGGTGGGGAGATTACGCTTTAAATAGAGCAAGTGATCTACCCTGGCTGCGGAGTCTGCAGCAGGTTGGCTAAATTGAACAGTGTAGCGGACCACTGCTCATTTGCGCGCAACCATCATCGGCGCTATACGTGTTGTGGATTACTATGGCGATGACAATTAGACATTTAATTTTAACTCTGCTCACGAGTTGGCGCATTAACTATTGAACGAAAAAATGATGGAGCAGTGGTCGGTGCACCGCTACGCACCTGGCGACATGCGTTTGATTCCCGGCAATGGCTGTACATGTGACGAGTGATGCTCGCATTAGCCCTTGGCCACCCCATCACCAACCTTCACAAACCAGCATGGTGAAGCATGATCAAGAGAATCCCACGATAGAAAGGTATGGGAAGACCTTCATGCGGAAGTGGATTGGCAACGGGCTGCTAAAAACAAAAAACGAGACATATGAACAATACAGACGCCCCCATGCGAAATTTATTCGCACCTATTGCCGTAATGTTCACACGAATGTAATTCTCTGCAAGCCACCTCTATTTTTGGCGATTGTGTTGTGTAGATCGTATTTCGAAGCAAATGCAACGATTATGACAGCGATGATGATGATGATCATGACGACGGAGATGAGGACCGGTCAAATAAAACGAGCGAGCGGCAATACGGAACCCCCCCCCCCCTTAATATTTCCTGGTGTGAGAGAGCCCATCCGCTGCTGCGCTTCAAAGGGGTTAACCCAGCGGGGGATGCGTGCTCGTGCGAGGGAGCCAGCCAGCCAGGCTTGGGATTAGCAGAGCGCGCGGGAGACGCGGAGTGGCCGGGTGAGCGAGCGCACGCATGCGGGAGAGTCGCCCCCGCTCGCTCGATCGATCGCAGAGTCGCAGAGAACAGCTGCCGCTAATCCGCACCTCCAGCACACGATGGCCGCCTGCCTCTAGGTGGCTCGTGGTTTAACATCAAATATAGATCGCAGTGTACGCGCCGGGAGTCGTCGTTGGGCTCAGCCCGACGTCTGCGTGTGATGACCAGCGCAATGAAGAACTCGCCCAGACTCAAAGGTGGGTGGGTTCGTTTAATGTGTGTTTTTTTTTTAATAATATATGAATGGTACGATGTCGGCACATCTGGGAGGCGCGCGCCCGCCTCTGCGAGGGATCCGCGTGGTACGCGGCCGTCCACCGCCGTTGTGCAGCACGCTTTCGGGGAGCGAAGGAGGAAACCGAATTTGTGTCTTCGACTCGGCAACGCCCGGCGGAATGGGAGACTCCGTGACTCACTTTTTTTGCCCAAGGTGTGCGCTATTTTTGGAATGTGAAGACGCTGCTAGTGTGACGGCTCGTCGTTCGAGTTGTTTACGTGCTGGGGCTGTTCGCGGTGGTCGCCGGAGGATTTTTCGGAACCTGCGTTGTTATTTCACCTTTGCGCTCGTGTCGTGTGTCTATCACCAACGCGACCCCACGCGTACCAATACTCGGGTGCGCTTGCGCACGGCGTCCACGCGTGCACGCGTGGACGCGCGCTTGTGAACAAGTGAGTGCGGCGCGCGCGTGCCAGCATTGAACGTTCCCCGCTCCGCGTCGTCATTGATATTTTATTGACGGAGATGAATCTCGGCGCGGTTCGCATGGCATTTCCGCCGCCGTGCTCGTTTATGCGGCCGCCCCCACGGTGGCTTGGACCGCGCACATTCGTGCGTGCCGTGTGTCAATCTCACGCGCGGTTTCGTCGTGGTTCCCGGGCGTGTTGTGTGCGGTGCAGTCCCCCAGCGCATCGAATCTCTAAATGATGAGCTATGAATGCGTCGTAACAAGAAAAATAATGCCGTCTGGAAAACCAATTTTGTTTTTTTTAACAAACACACAAAAACGATCTTCGCGTTACTGCTGTCTGTCAGTCGGTCGCAATTTTCTCAAATTGATTCCGATGGTGAGCTAAGGCAAGAGGACCATAATGCACTTCTTTAGGGCCTGCTGATGATGGTTTTTATTTGCACAATAATGTACACAGACTATATCCCCAGTGCACCATGCACGGTGTGCTCTCGCTAATTTTATATCGCATCACTGCGGCTGTAGCAGTGAGCAGTGGGTGATAAAATGAAGGCGCCCCCCCCCCCCCCTTGTAAATTTGACAGAGTGCCTCGGGTAGATGTGGTCATTTTGCCTGCACGATCCACTCAGTGTTGCATACTGATATGAGATGAAGCTAAGCTGCTTAATTTTCAAGAGCCAGGGATGTTCCTGTGCTGGCTTGGCGATGGAAAGGCAAAGTAAACTGTGGTGCATGAGTCACCGTGCGATGTGCCGTGTGTGTGTGTGTGGGTAGCGGTAGTGGACCCCCCTAATGGAACATCTTCGCCGGTTTGAAACATTTAGGCTGGCATGCCTGCGATCCATCCTGGGTTTAAACAGGCTGGATTGTGTGCTCACCGATGAACAAAGTCCCATCGGTGAGCTCCTCCGGCAGGCCAAGGCTGCATTGGCTGGGTCATGGAGGCAGTCGCCCTCCAACAACAACGGTGGTTGGAGGAGCGACGATCACAACAACAAGCCGCGTGCCGGGTGGCTAAAGCACAGCAATTTGGCACAGGAGGGGGCACAGGTGGTGCATCAGCCAGTCGTCTCAGTCAGTCGATCCGTGGCACCCCAGCCTTAAATGAGTACCTGGTATGATGTGTAAACATTGCCACTGGGGAGACAAAGGCGGCCGGGCATGGTGCTGGCCACCCACCCAATCGTGTACCGTGCCGGCCTTTAAAGGTGCTCGCAAACAGCACTTGCCTCAACAGTCTGTTAAGGCTACACGGCGTATCTTTGTCTTTGTGTTTATTTGTATATATATGCATGCACAATTTGCGTAACACGTCTAACTTTGTAAGTAGAATTCTATCATAACAAAATCACACGAAAACAAGACTCGCGTGAATGCCAATACAGCTATTTCATGGAAAACCAACTGATTCATTACAAAATGGGAATAGTTTTAATCAACATTACTTGTAAGAGAGGTGATGCATTCATAAAATATATCTGTTTCAGGTTATACAGCGTTTGTCATCAATCCTGAAGCATCCCTTCTCCGTCGACACCTCGTCCGTGCCACAAGAGTTGATGTCACGAGTCACGTACCGAAAAACGATGAATTTCGTGTAAATTTTAATACGCCTGGTTGCCCCGAGCACGTCCGGCACTCCGTGGGTTGCACTCTGCACCCGCCGGAGCCCCCTCCCATGTCAAGTGTCGCCGGGCGCGCAGTGCCCGGCGACACTTGTGCATGCGCTTCGGCGCTCTACCGGCCCGGTGCAGCAGTGTAAGGCACCCTCGCGTCTTCGCCTGGGGAGCGGTCCGTCTCTGCCAGTGCGATCGCGACAACGCCTTCCGCTGCGGTGTATTCCCGTCCGCAGAGAGCCTCTCGATAAAAATAACTCGCCGCCCTGTTTGTGTAACGTGGTGCTATCGCCGTTCGCTTTCGAGCCACGGTCGAGATTTTTATACTTGCTATCGCCCGTGGTGTGACGCTTCGCACAGAGGTCAAGCCAGACGGTGTTGCCGATTTCATTGCACCTTCTGGCGTGGCAGTTGAACGATGGGGGGTAAGGTACACCACGGATAGTGGATTGGCAGGTCTTGTGCGATGGGGTATAGTGTGGGTTATACCCCCCCCCCTCTCTGACCAGTGTGGAAGAGTAGGCCAAATACCCTCTCGAAGGGCTCCCTCTCGTGGAGGCCCGTCAACCAGCCGTGAGCAAGCAATTTCTCAACAGACCGAGATCGATACGCATCGAACAGTGCTGCCATTCCCATCTCGATGTAAATCCACAGTAAGTCACGGAGATTACTTAAACCCAATTTGGGTGGGCCGTTCGAGGAGGCGTTTGTTTAACCCCGCTGCCGGGCAATCTCCACCCGCTTTACCCTACGCTGGTGGAGCGGGGTTAAACGCTTTCTCTCTGCGGCCGTTGGTGGCGCGCGCCGGGATCTCGCACGCGGCGGCACAGACATTTGGTGAAACTGTCTGCGCCATCCCTTTTTTCGGAAGGAGGGCCTCACTGGGACTGCTGTTGTGTCTGGGGTTCATGTGTCTGCCTGGTGGGAAGCGGTTGGTTGTGCTGGACTACGAGCCCGGGCGACCTAAGTTCGACTCCCGCCTGCGGTCAACACCGGCGGCGATTATTTGAACCGGTCCTGGGCTTCCCTTGCGTCAACTCGGCCTCCGATGGTGCGGTGTGTTAACATTGCCACGATGAAGATGAAGGCGGCCGGGCGTGGTGGTGCTGGTCACCCACCCCCTCGTGTGCCGTGCCGGCCTACATAGATGCTCGCTAACAGCACTTTCTCTGAAGGTTACATGGGGGATCTTTGTCTTGTCTGTTGGTACAAAACAGCCAAGCACGCTTGCGTCCACGTGCTTGGCTGTTTTCCCCGTGTGTGCAGGCATCCAAATTGTCGGTGTCTCTGTGTCTTCCCATGCATTTGGTCTCCCCTCATTGTATGTTGTCTATTTGGACTGCCTGTTGTCTTGTCGAATATGATGTAAATAATAAGAACAATCGTGGCAACAATGATCTGTCTTTTTGACGTCGCCCTGATAGGCAACGATATGAATGTTTTATGATTGGACTGTAATCTCATTAAGTTACAACATTTGCATAATATCTAATCTAAGTGTATGCAAGGAGGCTGGGTGCTCATTTCAAGGTGTCGGGATTCAATCGTTCATATCCACCTTCGGGCCCCACCGGTAATTCCCTGCCTAGGACATTCGGCCAACGAGGAGCCCTCTGTCTTCCGACTCACGCGAGCTTCTTTTAGAATCCCACGCCGTTGTTCTCAATCGTGGATTCTACTCCCCCCCCCGCCCCGCGCGAGCGCCAGGGACCGGCTGTAACGCTCGCGTTTCGCCGCTCGGCAAATCCCCCTCGTTTGAAAATACGCTCTTCATCTCGCTCTCACGGGTCGTTCCTGAATAATAATAATCATTCCGGGGGAACATCGTGGCCTGGCTGTTGCGCACCAGGTGCAACGCGTGTTCATTTTGCTAAGTTGGCAACGGCGTGGCGGGAAGCGCGAAGGGGGGCGGTGGTGGATGTGGGGTGGGGGGGTGGTGCAGGGAACGCTGCTCCATCCACGGTGGCGACAGCTGGGAGTGTAATTACGCCCGGGGATCCCCGTGCGGGGCCAAAGCAGCGCGCGGCAAGCGAGCAAAGGCGCTCGCGTGGTTTCGACCGCGCGGAATGTCGCACGTTGCGTGGGTAGCGTGCGCAATTAATGTTGTACGGCTGCCGCCGCTGATGGTGCTTGTGTGCGAGCGCGCACCTTTATTTGACGCTTAACCGCGTGGCCCTGCGGATGTGGAGTTGTGTTCGTCAAGGGTCTGGTGGCTAGGTGGTGGGGGGGGGAGGAGGCGGCGGCGGAAGCATTTTTGGATGCCACTGACGTTTAGAGTTGGTGCTGGAGTTATCCCAGGAGCAATGTCGATCAATCAATGTTCATTTTTTTACACGAAAAGTCCCGTTTGGCTGGTTACCCAGCGAGTTTGCAAGGGTCTGTGGTGCATCAGCGCAGAACTAGAGTACCGACGTGAAAGTAATGCGTACGGAGGAACAGGCAACAACGGATCAGAATGCGTCAGAGGTACAGGCAAAAGGACAAAAATGAATTAGGGCAATTTTTTTGTATTATGCAAAGAACGTGCTCTTTTGCACACATCAGTCAACATGTGTGTTTTCATCACTGCATAGATTGTTGGTGGTTGTGCTGTGCACCTCTGATGTGTTTGTCGGGTTGTACAGCGCGTTGATGGGCACGTTGACCGACATCTTGCTCAGCGTTCCGGAAGCATCTTCAGGTTCTGAAGTTTTTTCGCGAACTCAGGAACCTCCCGGCATGTGGAACGAACAATCCCGCACATAGCCATGCTCGCGACACAATCTGGAAACGCGTTCGGAGAGAAATTTGTGCCTATTTATTCATATATTTTTTTTCAATTAAAACGTGTCCTTGTTACTGCCAACAATGGGGTTATTTGCCAATTTGTTGTGTGCCGCCCGTTTCATACAAATGCGAGTGTGGCCCATCGGCCGTGTGTCGTGCATAAACCGTGTACGTGTGCATGTTGAACTTATTGCGCACCGTACGTAGCCGACCGTGCCGATCGGCACTGTATCCGCTCAGCCGGTTTGCACGGAGGCAATGGTGCAGTAACTTCTGCAAGGAATTAATCATAGGAATCACTTATGACTGGGGTGTTAAATGCTTCCAAGCCATTCACGAGAATGGTTCTTAATGCAAGGCGGTCCCCGACTCTCGGGGGGACCGCCTTGCGTCGATCCGCGCTCACGGCACGTCACCAATCGCCCCCCCCCACACTCCCCACGTCGTTACTCACGGCGATGGGACCCGCACTGAACGGCACGACGTCGACTCGGGTGCCAGTCCTGCGCGCAAACAAAATAAATGTACGATGCGGCGCCCACTTAGTCCGCCTCCCGACACCGCGCGCCGGTGCTGAGCCTCCGGTGCATCCTTCGTGATTTTTTAAAAAGCATTTTATAAATGCGTTTAATCCTTACAAATGTCTGATTGCAGGAAAGGCGAGTGGCTCCAGTGATGGTGTTCAAAATGAACGTAGCAGAAAGGCCATTACCGTATTCGGTCCAAATAAGCTAGGAGTTACGAATAATCGAGTTAAGAAGTTTCTAAACACTTATTGTATTGACATCTATAAAGAAGTTGCTTATCGGATGCTCGGTCAGGAACGTGTGACCCCTATTATATCATTGTTTCTCTGGGAAAATCCGTCTCGACATGCGTCGTTTCGACTTTGGGCACCTTTTTTTGGAACGTAACCTCTGATGTAGGTTCCGAGGACCGCTCGTAACTTCATAACCTCCGGTAGAAAATGAATTTATGCGAATTAATATTAATGAATGAATTGTTCTATAATGGCTAAAGGGGATATCGATACGTGTATATTATTATGTGCAGGATAACATTTAATTTGGGACTATTTCAAATTATTTGCCAACTTTACAAAATTGTATCACAAAAGTATTTTTTTTTACAAAAGATTTCATGAAAAAAAGACAAATACGTGCATGAGGTGGAACGGTGATGCAGTGGTTAGTGCACCACACCATGAACCTGGTGACCATCAGTGGCCAGTGATATTATCTCAACTGGTCCTACGTACCCTCCTCTTCACTAACCCACACTGAGCGGAGTGGAGAAGTATGGTCAAACATATGGTATAGGGAGGCCTTCAACCATTCGTGGATGATAAATGGCTGTGTACATGATTAATTATTCATTTTTCTTGGTTCTTTCGGTAAAGTCACGTGATTTTACCGAAAGAACCAAGAATATGAATCACTGCAGTCACGAAAGCTTCAAATAAAAATTTAATTATTCATTGTTTCGATGTACGTTAGATGCTGTCACGGTCTTGTGGTTAGCGCACTGGACTTGCAATCCAGATGTCGCCGGTTCGACTCCATCTCCTGGCGCGGCAGTTGAAGTAATGGAGCAATTTTCAGTAAGCACCCTTCTCCCCGCACCTCTGTTCACCCTGCAGTATGAATGGGTGCACCGCGGTTTGTATATTGGCAGGTCGTGTGCGGTGAGGGAAGGCGTGGGTACTCAAACCTCTTCCAAGACAACTGGCCAGCGTTGGAAGAGGAGGGCAACATTCCCTCTCGAGGGGGCCCTGTGGGGGTCCTTTCTGCGAGCAGTGGCAATGAGCAAGCAATTTGCAGGGCTACGCCATTACCTCTTTTTTTTCTATACGTTAGAACAAAATATTACTGCGATAATAAGCCAAGAATGTGTGTCCCGCGCGTGACGTCACTGCACACGAGGCCCACTCCCCTGCGTGACGTCACCCCACATGAGGCCCCGCCACCCCCCGCGTGACGTCACTCCACATGAGGTCTACCCCTCCCCTCATTAATATTCATGAATGGGTGGATTTTTCCACTAACGCAGAGGAAAGTCGAGCTGAATTAAATAATTTATTGCGCAAAGTAGCTTCAAATATGACGTTTATTTACAGAAAGTGACGGTAAAAAATATACGCAGCACAGTGCGACATCCGTACGTGACGTCACTGCAAAAGAGCCCCCCCCCGTCATGAATAATCATGAGCGGGTGACGTCACACCACATGCCGCACCCCTCTACAATAACCATGAGGGGGTGACGTCACACCACATGCCGCACCCCTCCCCAATAACCATTAGCGGGTGACGTCACTCCACATGGGGCGACCTCTCCCTCATTAATAATCACGAACTGAACAATTTTTGACTTAACTTTCGTGACTGCAGGAATTCATATTCTTTGTTCTTTCGGTAAAGTCACGTAGATAGAAAATTAAATAAAAATTAAAAATAATAAAATTAAAATAAATTAAAAAGAAGAAATATAATAAATAATTAATATTATTTTAAAAAAATTCTCTATCTACGTGACATTACCGAAAGAACCAAGAATATGAACTATTTTTATATTGAATATTTCAAATTTGCTGAAATACACACCTGTCCTTGGACGGGCAAAAAAACTCGTAAACAATAATTACAAATAGTTTAAGAATTGTTCGAACTGCTCCACTGCTCCTGCACTCCAATACCGCCTAGTGCTCTCAATGTGATCACTGACATGTCCCAAATGCACGACACACGCTAATCCAGGGGCTTAATTTGGATCCTGACACCTGGGGATTAGCGCGGGCTGACTGCTTGCAGGATTTCCACGGGACGTGAACATTAATTTCGATAGCAGCTCATGGCAAAAAACCAAATCCTCCGGATTTTTTGAAAATGCGATTTTGTTTCTCTGACCCTCGCCCCAGTTCCGTGTGTAATTATCGTCGAGTTTTGTTTGGTTTTGTTGTGTGATTGTCCCAATTGTGGCAGCCTACAACCCTAGTTGAAGGAATGCTCATATCAAAAGTGAAATATCTCATTATCGTCTCAATAATGTCCGCAAGCTGTGTGGCTGACATTGGCTGTCCTACACGAGTTAGATTTTTTTCATGTGGTCACGTGTGTCATTATGACACTCTCGTGATCTTGACGCCATTTCAATTCAGTGCCATCACGATAATGGTATGACGTGCGTGATTCTCATTTCTCAATAACACAGTTTTATACTTGGCCCAGCCTCTGTAAGTATCTCCAAGATCAAATTAATTGTTGTTTACGGTTGCATATTCCTTTGAGCACGTCTGCCCAATCGGTGAACATATAACCTATCTCGCATGCCCACTTGAATGATTGCAATGAGGTGTGATCACTTATCCAAACGAGGGGGTGCCACCTGTTTCCATTCACCAGTCCTATCTGGCAATTTACATATGGTGCAGGTAAATGCATGGTTTAATTAGCTGAAGTAGCGATCGAGCATTGATCAGAAGAAAGGTTTACAATACGTCGTCGTAGTGGCGGATTGCACAGTGCTGTTAAGATTTTGGGGTTCACGCCCTGGGGCTGTGTTCGCGTGGGTTTCCCTGGCTTTCCCAGGGAGTACTTGATGCCCGTGCCAGAGCACAAACCCAATATCGCTGAGATGTTGGGTTTTTAAGCCCCTGGGGCTGGGAATCTCTCGGGGGCCTCATGTTAAGCTCGCGCTAGAGCTCTGAGTCAGCGTCGCTGAGATCCGTCAAGCCTTTGGAGCTTTGTGTGTGTTTAAGCATGGCATTGCCCACGCCAGTTCACCCGAGCTGCTGTCCTGGGGTTGAATCCTGGGCTCTCTCCGGCTGCTGTTCCACCCGTGGGTCCCGATCATGGTAGTCAAACGCTCGTGGACTTCGCTATGGAAGCTCCCACAATCCGGGCGAGTGATGAGCCGTCCCGGGTCATTGGGAGCGCTTGCGTCTGCCGTGTCCTGTGTGCTTCACTGAATAATAGGTTCTCATTAAAATTCACCACAGAGCCGGTACGGCTGACCTGCCACCGGCTGTCTGCTTTAACCCAGTGTGGGCTCGCTCAGCTCCACACTGGAGGGGGGGGGGCTGTTCAAAGTGCGGGTCCCGGGTGTCAAATGTGCAGCCGGTTTCACTGCTTTGAATAAAAGGTGAGTGCTAATATTTGCGGAATTGTTTTGACAATGAGGAGAGTCAGATTGTGAGGGAATTTAATGCTGGGGTTCATATCACGGTGTCTCATGGGTGATCTCGTGAAATACTGTCGAGCATTCTAATGCGAGTGTCTCGCTGTGGTTCTTATCATCATCGCTCTTTGCTTTTATTCATCATCATCATCGCTTGTATTCATTATCATTATATTGATAGCACAGATCAACATATGCTGGATATCATTGTCATCTTTTTTATCACCTTTGCAATGACTGAGTATAGGCTTCGTATATGTTAGTTTACAAGCAACCTGTTAGCTACTTGAATAGACATTTACTATTTCATTAACATTTTCCTGGCTTTCCTTGTAATGGATAATGAATCGGCAATGAGCTCTCGCATGGTTAAATAAAGGGTCATTGAACTGAATAATAGTAAACACATTGCATTCAAAGTGTGCACAATCATTGCAAAACTCACATCCTGCAATTGTCTAAGTGCCCAGCTGTCTTAGCTCATTAGGAAATAATTCCACACGGCAAGGCTTCAAAGGCAATTACCCACAACAACACAGTCATTTAGAGGCATTTTAAAAATCAAAGTCTGCCACGAATCTCCACGCAACACCAGGCTGTGTGAACATGTAACGGGCGTGTGAGTGATAGCGTCTTCAATTGGTAGCGTTCGAAATCGCCTGCATTTAGTTAACATGGCCATTAAGCTGCATGCGTAGCGATAAGGGATGGGGCACACAGAATGGCACACTAGCCCATGATTGTGTACTGCGCATACGCTGGTTTAACGCTGCCTTTTCATTGGCCCGACGAGCGTTTGGAGTGGACTGCTGCCGACGTGGACAGCAGTGTACAAGGTTCAGGTGTTACCTACCTCGCCTGGTACACAAAGAGGTCGTGGGTTTGATGCTGACCCTGAAGCCTGTATTTTTGGAGTTTGCATGTTCTCCCCGTGGTCGTGTGGATTTTTCTCCGGGTCCTCCGTTTTTTCCCTCCACATTTAGAAACATCCGTTTAGAGTGTTTGACTGCTAGAAATTTCCGCACGATGAACCGCTTGGTTGAGTTATCATTTGCGATAGCCAGGTCGCTTCTGAAAAAGAGCTACATAGCTCAGTGAGCCCTACCTGGTAAGATAACATAATATAAATTTTAATAGAACTCAAAAGGGCAGGACTCTCATTTCTAAGCTTCACGTTGCGCACCAAAATAACAAAAGCAGAGCGAACAAAACTAAATAGAGCGATGAAAGAAAGCAATCGCAACAAAAACAAATATACTGTATCACACGAGGAATCGAAATTATCTGACCAACGATAAAATGTGTAAATTCCCTGCAGCGCAAATCGACTCCAGTAGATTATCTCCAGGTTGATCAAAGCACACATGACTAAACTAATCTACAGAAACATGAACACATTACACAGATATAGCTTGACTTTAGCACCAATGTATGGATGCTGTATTTAAATTTAGATTTAAAGCTTTCGTGACTGCAAGGATTCATCTTCTTTGGTTCTTTCGGTAAGGTCACGTAGAATGAGAATAAAATAATAAAATAACACAATGAAATTCTCACGACGTTTCGGCCACAATGCAAGCAGCCGTCTTCAGGTGAAAGGTACAGACCTGGCCGAAACGTCGTGAGAATTTTATTGTGTTATTTTATTATTTTATTCTCATTCTACGTGACCTTACCGAAAGAACCAAAGAAGATGCTGTATTTGTCAAAAACAAGAGGCCATTGGGGCCGTTGTCTTTGCCACCGCACAGAGCCACCGCTGGGTCCCTCAACCTGCAGGTACAGTAGATACCTAACCACCAAGGTCAGCTGTTAGTCTCGTCATCATTATCTTCCTGAATTAGTATGTTGCGTTAGATCGCGTGGTAATAACGCCAATTACAGCGATGACATTATACAACCCAGTAACCTATCTATTGCTTCAAATGTTGTTCTTGATACCCGAAGAACAACATTCATTATCACCCTAGCGTAGTAACCACCTGAATGAAGGTCTTCCCCTTGGTTGCTGACCACGAGATGTTGATAAGACGAACTTCCAAAAGGCCGTGTGGCTGATGAGTATTGTAAAAAAAATGCTTATTTTTTTACGTGGAGCAACAAATATGACAAGTGGGCGTTAATTATTTTGTCGTTGGCATTCTCACCAAATGATGCTTAAATAATGATTTTGTGTTGCATATTATAGTGTCGCGTCAAACGCTGACCCATTTTTCACAGAAAGGGTCCTTGCCCGACAAACATCGGGCAATTTGCCAGCATTGGTTCAATCAAACTCGACGCTGCTGATGAGATGCTGAATGTGGACACCAATCCAGGGTGTGCTTTTATTCAACCAATGCTGCTGTTCGGGTGACCTCCCAGAAGGCCATGCACCTGATGGGTTTATGCGACGAGACAAATGTGGGAAGGAAGCACTATTTATCCAGATGCTCAGAGGTAAAGGCTGTCTCTGCTTAACTTCATTTTAAAAAAGACTGTTCCTGTGACAAAAAAAACACATAGGGTTTCAAGGTAATTTCTGTAATTCAGCGCTAATCAAGGCAAGACTGAAGATTGTAACTTATGGATTGTCAACTGCCTTTCATCTCTCTCTGGTCTGATATCAGGTCACTGCCCAAAGCTGCTCGTGACATGAACCTTATGGCGGGACCCCGGGGCCCCATAAGCCCCCGGCTCTCGTATAATCTGCGTTGCGACGTCATTTTACGTCTGTTGAAGGCGAACGATACGGCAATCTATTCCTCTCGACGAGCGCTACACGATGCGCTAATCAAAGTTTAAAAGTTTTGTTTCTTCTGCGTATTCGTCCTCGCTGCTGCGCTTGGACGACATGACAACAGAATGATCCGCGCCAGGTGGGTCGAGGTGTTTATGTGCGTGGTGGGACGGAGTCGCCAAAAACAAATTAATTAATTAATTAATTGATTGTGATTTTGACTTCCATTTATTCGGGGCCCCGGGGTCCCGCCATAAGGTTCATATACCAATACCCGCCATAAGGTTCATATACCAATACCCGCCATAAGGTTCATATACCAATACCCGCCATTCGCCACAAAGTGACGTTAGCACGTATACACACACGAAATGCAGGATGTGTAATTCACAAACTAAGTAGTGTTTGCCACTGATGGTGGTGGTGGTGGTGGTGTTGATGGAATACATTATTTCAACCTGTCTTAAAAGAAGAAATTGGACAACCATCTTAAGTGTGACCCTCCTGAGGAATTTTATGGATAGGGATATGAATAACAAATAAAATATATCACAGCTGATTAAAATAAATAAATACAAAATCTTAATCCACCAATGGATGAAGGCCTCTTCACACCATGTCAGTCACCATGAGTATTTTTTTTTCACCACGATATTCGGTGCATATTGGTGAAGGGGGAGAGACCAGAACCGGTTGTGATATAACTTGCCACTGATGTTTTATTCGTGTCCGGGAATCAATCTTTGTTCACTGTGTTCTTCACACAGTGAACAAATATTCGCTAAGCAGTGCGCCGCCCATCCATGGATAATTCGATGCACGTTATGGAAAAGTACGGCAAATTATATTGCTGTATTCTGCCGGGTCTCCGTTGTACGAAGAGACACCTTTCAATCGGCTTCTTTCACCGTTCTTTACAACGCACGCTGTTTACCCGGCGCTCTGTGCTCTGTCTCCACGAGCGACTCCCTTCGGGGCTCTTCGTCGTCTTCACGTTTTGTTGCCTTTTAATGAAAGCGCCGGCTCGCTCCGCGTCCCCCCCCCCCCCCCCCAGTGGCGCGCTTATCCAGCGCTTTTCCAGCGCTTGCGGGCCCTGGGGTGTGCCTGAGTCCGTGCCAATAACGGGCGGAGACTTTCACGAGCCGGGGAGGCGTCCTCGCCGCCGGTGGCTTTGATCGGCCGTTAACAGACGCGAGCACGGAATGCGGAGTGGAGAAAACGGGCGCTGGAAATGTGTCGTGATATTGCATCGATTTTGTTTGAAGCACGCGTTCAATCTCAAGGCGCATACCCGCAGGGTATGCGCAGGGTATGCGCCTTGGGTATGCGCCTTGAGCCCTCACCTTGTGTGCACAGTGGCAGTAGCAGCAGGGCCTTGGTTGTTCATCCATCGGTCGGTCTTGTGCACCGCGCACTTTGTCTTGAGCTGCATTGCTTGTTGATGTAAATACCCCAGGTGCACAACATTGCAGAAGCCTTGCCAACGCGCCTGTCTTCACTGTCTGCATTGGCATCATCGTGATCATCATTATTTTATTGTCATCATTGTTGTCGCCGTCATACAACATTCCCCATGAAATAAGACACCGCAGAATAATGCTGATAATTCCGGCAACGGGAAAACTCAACGTCGTTACATAATCAATTTGGTGTCATCATAGAAAATACGTGGGAAGTGGTGTCGCGATGGTGAGCATACTGAACTATGAACCCAGTGATATTTAAAGCGGTTTTGGGCGCCCTTTCACCAACCACACTGACCAGCGTGGTCAATTATGGTCAAACAGATCCCTGCGACCGGCAGGCACCGTGTCAGGAGGCCTTCGTCCAGCAGTGGATTAACAAAGGGCTGTAAATTATCACTAAGTGTTGAGCACAAAGAAATCCAGTATACTGCATTTTTTTCACATCTCATTTGCAATAGGACCATGTCTTACCACGAGCTCATTGCCCGGTAATACATAAACTTTACTGAACAAGTGAATACCTGTGCGCACACACGTTCAACAAACCGACATGAAACGTTTAATTAGCCTTGTTCACACCTTTGAAAAGATCAGCCTCTATGGCCTTCTCTCACTTGGTATGAAAAACAAAATAATAGAATTGATAACGCAATCGTTTCACCGAGTCGTGAATAAATTACCACGAATGGCGGCATTCATGCGGGCGGGCGGCAGCACCTAGGGAGGGAGAAAGCGACGGCGATAAGAGAGGGGGAGGATGTGGACAGCTCCAGATGCACGGGATGTGCAGTGTCACGGCGGTGCCGAATTTGGAGTGATGGACGCAGAATGAAGCTGACCCTTTATGCGTTCCGTCTTGACCGAGGCGTGGTGACGTGTGAAAGCCATCGTGATGTCTCGCACCGCCCTGCCCAGCATCGCTTATTCTGCTTCCCTGGACCGACTGGCTCTCCGTCCTCTGTCTGGCTTTTATTTAAAGAAAGAAATCCCATACAACAATATTATCTGTGACTACGTTAATACGATACAGTGATGACTGGTTGTCTTTAATGCGTCCGAGGGATGAGTAATTTTTATTTTTCAAAATTTTTAATCAGATTTCATCTCAAGGTATTTAGATGCGTCGATGGCAATTTCACATGTTTGATTTTTAGTTCTTAAATTTATCGCCATTTAATTTTTTTAAAAATCTTTATCCTTCAAAATTGAGTTGTCATTGACCACGATGATTTTGAACTTAAATCAATTAAAATGTTGTTAATGTGTAAAGTCTGATCTTAAAGCAGATTAATTTAATTATTATCAATACAATAATTAATGTGTCATCGTTTTTAACAAAACTTTTTAGTTTAATAATGTTGGCTTTAATGAGCATAATGTGTATTTCATAAATCATGTAATCGTGTATTCTGTTAAGTGTCTGTGATCTTCAGGATTATTTCTTGGTAGGGCCTCAGTTTTTATTGCTACTAGGAGGACATTTAAGTACAGCATCTACAGAAACTCCACACACACACACCATTTGAAGAACATGCAGACTCTACTGGTGGCCTTTGTTAACCTACTTCCTGTACGATTTGCAGATGCCTTGTTACCCAGCAGGTGACAAGGCATCTGCAAAGAGGAGAACATGCAAACTCAAAATATACAGCAGGCATCAGGGTCGGGGTCAAACCCACGACGACCTGTATACCAGGCGAGGGAGTTAACATCTTGGCACCGTGGCACATATTAGTTAGAATGTGTTAGTTGGTCGAGATTAATTACTTGAACGGTGACTATATAACTGTTTTACGCTGTCTGTGTTGTTTGTTGCGGCCCAACTGGCTTCGTTTGAATACCTTTAAACAAGTCTTCTGTTGAATAGGACCACTGTATGAATACCATACATGTGAGAGGCCTCTGATTCACACACAAAACACTCGACAGTTGTGCCAACAGGGGGTGCTGCCTTACTGGGCAGGTTTTACAGAGTTGAATCAAACTTTCACACGCAGTTTTAAGCTGGCATTGTACAAAATAAAAACCAATAAACACAATGGACTTTGATTTAAGAGCACGCAAAAGACTAATTGAACAGAGTTGTGGAGTCCTTTATCTATCCACACTGTCAGCCATGGGGGTTTGTATGTATGTTGAACTTCTTTCGCACCGTACGTAGCCAACCGTGCTAATCGGAGGTGTGGTCAGTGCCTTTTGGTGAAGGGTTCTGCCCATTACGGCTTCAGACGCCACTGATGTTAGTTGTGACTGGAAGTCGAACTCGGGTCACCAGGTTCATAGAGTGGTGTGCCAACCACTGCGATTCCGCTTCTCCCCTTAAACACAAAACAAATGTCCCTAAAGCTATATATCTATGTGCACCATTGCAAACTCACTTTTTCTCTTGTCAATGACAGTCCATATTATGTTCACAATTTGAATATAAACGGAGCTTAATTATCCAAGATTATTAAATGTAATGATTTGTTGTTGATGTAACCCAGGTTCCCTTTTTACAAGAGGCAATGCCAGGTTCCCAAGTGTTTCAATGGGTTTATTTCATCTTCTGATTAAATAAGGGTTACACACACACACATACAACACATGCTCAAATGTGTGTTTGTTTAAAAACGTATGCATTAGTAGAATATGTGCAAGACATCGTGTGTCGCATCCTAAATATTTTATATGAGCCCATATAATTGAAGAACTGGAAGCTATCCTCGGAGGAAATTGCCACAGAGCTGCATAGCATGTGGAATGAAAGGGAATGGTGATTAAATATTTAACGTGGCTCAGCAACGTCACTCTCGATGAACGATCGCGCGGGGGGTACCGTGCTTTGAGAGAAAGGACACAGCACCGGTTATGTCTGCTCCGTAAACCACTTAGTTTCACAAAAGAGCCCACAGAGTATGCATAGTTCCCATCAACTTTACAAAGTAACGTGACGTGAAAAAAATAGTCACATTTTCAGTGATTTTTCTGTTCAAATCAGCATTTGGGTGATGCCCATCTCCTACTGATTACTGCCCTGAGCCAGTGGTTTGAATTCCACATTCATAAGGGAGGAGCGAGTCTATCCATTGGACAACCACTGTTAACTTCCCCAGACAGTGGGTACTCATTTTATTGGCCCCCAGAAGACTGATGGGCTCGGTTAACCCCCAAACCAGGATTTGAACTCGCAACCTTCTGCTCGCAAGCCGCTCACTCTGCCGCGAAGTGACCTGGCCGGTTACATTTACATACAGGACAAGTGCATATGAAGTGCTTCGTCTTAAGCGTATCATATGCCCATGCGACAATCAAATGCTACGTCAGAATGCAGGTGCAATTGCGCTGCATTCTTTTTGAGCTGTAATAGATTGACTTGAAGGCATCGGTCATGTTGAGGGTGATATTGAAAGACATTTTGAAATCGTGTCTTAACATTTATTTTTTCCTCTCTCTCAGCTCTATCGTGCATGCTAGCTGCCGGACGTGTCATGAACTCAATCATTTTGCTTAATTGTCCGAGGTTGTCGAAGACAGTTTCTCTAAAATGATAATAATGAGGTCTTCCAGCCTGTGTGATAGTGAATCCGCTGGTCTTTGTGATGTGAATGGGTTTCAGTGTGTCGCATTAACACTGCTGCCCTGTGTTCCGTCGTCGTCTTCAGCAAGTCAAGGGCTCACGAGAATTAAAAAAAACACACACACTTGTTCTACATTTGATTTACCGGTTTAAAAATGTTGTGGCTCTGTAGCTTGCTTATGTAACGGTGATAACTATTATTTTAACGTAACCTTTGGCCAGTGCATCCTCTTCGGTTAGTGCCAAGTGGTCAACATCTACACTGGACAGACAATTCTATTTGTGTGTGTGTGTAGTGCTGGTGATATATACCTACTATAATCACCCAGGAATGTCTGTCCTTAACGCTCATGACGTCACTCCACATCGAACAGCCCCCCTAATTAATAATCATTACAAGGTGACGTCCTCCAAATGGACACCCCCCCCATTAATAATAATTTTCGGCTGACGTCACTCCACATGGGCCGAGGCGACTCCTCCCCCCTCCTCGGCGTCAACTGACAACCCTCACTACTTAGGCAGAACCCTCACGTCACGTGATCTCTGTAACGCTGTTGAGACATCGAAGTAAAAAGGACGTCATGATGAACAAGGGATTATAACCTTTACATGAATTAGGTCTGCGTTACCGCGCCCTTACAAACTGCACACGAATTGATGCAAATAATATCACGTCGCGGTCTGATTTTTGCTCGCAAGTTTCAGATTTACTGCAATACACCCGTCCTTGGACGGGCAAAAGGCTAGTTCACATATATTTCATAATAAGGTTCACTGTTTAATATCGATTCTTAATTGTATTTTGTCGTTTTTCAAAGAGTTTCTTCTGAATTGTGTTTTATTACAAATGTTGCCGTTTTTTTTTTTGCTGAAATTATTTTAACAACTAGTACGTTAAATTTTGATTTAAAGCTTTCGTGACTGCAGTAATTCATATTCTTAGTTTTTTCGGTAAAGTCACGTTGAAGGGAAACAACAAAATAATAAAATATATATAAAACAATAAAAAATTCTCACGACGTTTCGACCATAACTCAAACGTCGTGAGAATTTTTTATTGTTTTATATATATTTTATTATTTTGTTGTTTCCCTTCAACGTGACTTTACCGAAAAAACTAAGAATATAACTAGTACGTTGACAAAAGTGACTGCTGCGATAGCCAGGTGGCTCAGAGGTCAGAGTGCTGAGCTGGCACCACTGAAGTTCCTGGATTTAAATTGAGGTCTTGGCCATCTGTGATTAAAATTGTGTTCTCAAGTCTCACAGCCTGCTCACCGATAACACAATCGGAATGAAATTGGTTCAACCGAAAAAAGAATGAAGACTGCACTTACGTTAACGGGCCACACCACGTCGTGCCGTATCACAGCAGCATTAATAGGCATTTCTCTAACAGCAGGCAGTCGTCCGTTAAGACTAAAGGGTGGGGGATGTCTGTCTTTGTGCCTGCAGACAGAAGAGACAAAGAGGAATGCCTTTCTACCATCCTGGAAGAGCCAGAAGACATGCGAGGTGAGGACAGAACACGCTCTTCGCGGGTCGCAGCACTTTTCTCTGCTTCTTCCCTCGCAATGCGCGACTTTAAAGTTGCCTCCCAATCCGCTGTTTCCCCAAGCTCTTAAAATCTTTCTCAGATGGGGCAGCGAGCCCATTCCCCATCTTTCTATCCCCTGCTTTTCATAGCCCTTTTTGCTTATGTTGACGGTGTGTTTACGTATTGACTTAAAACTTTCGTGACTGCAGGAATTCATATTCTGTGGTTCTTTCGGTAAAGTCACGTAGATATGAAACATAATAATAGAAATAAAGTGAATGCAAATATCACGGTGTGTTTACGTGCGTCACAACGTGGTGTATCGGGGCCGCAAATTGCCTAAAAAAACCTTGCTCAGCTCAAGAAACATGTTACAGCTTTACCTAAAGTACACATTTGACGGTGCTGTTTGTTTCCGGCCTCTCAATTGTTTTTGGACCTTTTTGGGCCTCTGCTCAAACTGTGTGAAGTAAAAAAAAAGCCCCACATCGTTCCCACTAATCGGCTTGTTCAGTATATCCGCCGCTTCTCCCCTTCTAGCCACCGACCCGCAGCTCGACCAAGGGCTTTCCTTTATTAGGGAAAGGCGATTGTAATGTGTTGTCATCATGCGTGCCATACGTCAGCACTCTACCCCTATTAGATAGCCTTGCGTAATTCCTACGTTGCCTTGTGCCGTGAACTTTCCCACTTTAAATTCGTGGCATCATAGCGGGGTGATGTCATGAACTCAATTAATTGTTTAATTGCCTTTTGATGGTTTACATGGTTTTGAACAAAGTGGCTCTAATCAATGTTTTGTCCGCATGGAAATGAGTTTTGGCAGTTCCTGTCCAATCCATTTAAACATCGGAATATGATTTTCTATAATTTATATCATCGCCAACTCACACTGAAATTGTACTCGGCCTGCCATTTGTACAGGATTGATAAAATGGATACCACTTTGTGGTAAGTCACTAGTGCAGTGGCTCTTCTGTGGATGGATTGGGTCATACCATATCAATGTGGAGTTTCCAGCACTTTGCTTCCATTGGAAATCAACACGGCCAAATCCCCATTTGGGCATTGCTGCTTCCTTCACGATGGAGAACTTAGTGGACAATCATACGTTATCACGAATAATAATATTGCAAATCATTTTCAAACATGGGCTATTGCGAAGTGTGTTAATCACTCCGCCCCTGGCCCACCCTATGCCACGTTAATTGATAGAACTAGGAATGTCTCCCGAGAGAAAACTTGCCACATTTGATGTGACGGGTCATGAGCCCTGTTGTAGACATGCTCGCGTGCGCACATCCAATGTTTTTAGGATTTCTGGAGGACTACGACTAAATTCATGCACATTCTACTTCATTGTTATTTCAGTGTTTATTTTAAACGTTCATGCTGAGCCATGGCTTGCCATAGCCAAGCCCATTTTCTACATGGCCTGGGGGAAATGTAAAAAAATACGGGCAAGTTTGTGAGCCCATGCCACCTTGATGCCAAAAAGCGGCATGAGATCCTTTATGTACTACAGTGCTCTGGCAATAAATGCTAAAGTGGTCATGCTTTGATATTGCAAGGTGATGGCCTATCAGTCCGTTGTCTTCATAAATGCCTCTGAGTAATAATGTTCTTATAGCAGTGGAGAGAAAATGAACGGGACTCCAGCTGGTTGACAAAACGTTTTATTTTTTAAATAGCAGCATTTTGGCAAGTTTAATTTGTAATTCTGAGAACTAAAGTGATATTTGTGATGAGTAACTCTGCATGTGTGAGGACCTATGCAGTATGGATGATAGCATTTTTAATGACCTGCCAGACCTGAATAAATTAATTATCAGCTGTGAAGATCAATGAGCGTTTAGATTTGATTCTGGACACGTGGGACCTCATCTGTCCTCCTAAAACGCAGACAGCTCGGCAAAGCTGTCTGCTGAGAATTGTATCTCTTCATGAATGTTCTCCGTGTGCTGTTCTGGCCCGAGTCACACGTCCAGCTTTAATGTGAGAATCCAGTCCATGGTACAAGAAACTCCGACAACGAGAGCGACGATTACAGTATGAATCCACAGGAAAATTCACAGAAAATGATCACCCTATCCCTCTCTATATTATCCTTTGTAGTGCTAAAAACAACAAAATATATATTTAAAAAAACATGTTATTAAAGTTACAAATTTATTTATACGTTTTTACAGACTAACACTTATAACCCAATGCCCCACGTTAGTTTAGCTGCCAGTATTCTTTAGAAAAGTGTTCCAATGTTTTGAGCAATTTCCTGCCTTCAGAGTTATATACAGTGAGGGAAAAAATACTTGATCCCCTGCTGATTTTGTACGTTTGCCCACTGACAAAGAAATGATCAGTGTATAATTTGAATGGTAGGTTTATTTGAACAGTGAGAGACAGAATAACAACAAAATCCAGAAAAACGCATGTCAAAAATGTTATA
Organism: Petromyzon marinus; assembly: GCF_048934315.1. Classification (NCBI taxonomy): domain Eukaryota; kingdom Metazoa; phylum Chordata; class Hyperoartia; order Petromyzontiformes; family Petromyzontidae; genus Petromyzon; species Petromyzon marinus. The sequence continues at coordinate 9,526,495 of NC_133680.1, forward strand.
AATTGATTTGTATTTTAATAAGGGAAATAAGTATTTGACCCCTCTGCAAAACATGACTTAGTACTTGGTGGCAAAACCCTTGTTGGCAATCACAGAGGTCAGACGTTTATTGTAGTCGGCCACCAGGTTTGCACACATCTCGGGAGGGATTTTGTTCCACTCCTCTTTGCAGTTCTTCTCCAAGTCATTAAGGTTTCGAGGCTGACGTTTGGCAACTCGAACCTTCAGCTCCCTCCACAGATTTTCTTTGGGATTAAGGTCTGGAGACTGGCTAGGCCACTCCAGGACCTGAATGTTCTTCTTCTTGAGCCAATCCTTTGTTGCCTTGGCCGTGTGTTTTGGGTCATTGTCATGCTGGAATACCCATCCACGACCCATTTTCAATGCCTTGGCTGAGCGAAGGAGGTTCTCACCCAAGATTTTTCGGTACATGGCCCCGTCCATCGTCACTTTGATACGGTGAAGGTGTCCTGTCCCCTTAGCAGAAAAACACCCCCAAAGCACAATGTTTCCACCTCCATGTTTGACGGTGGGGATGGTGTTCTTGGGGTCATAGGCAGCATTCCTCCTCCTCCTCCAAACACGGCGAGTTGAGTTGATGCCAAAGAGCTCCATTTTGGTCTCATCTGACTACAACACTTTCAGCCAGTTGTCCTCTGAATCATTCAGATGTTCATCGGCATACTTCAGACGGGCATGTATATGTGCTTTCTTGAGCAAGGGGACCTTGCGGGCGCTGCAGGATTTCAGTCCTTCATGGCGTAGTGTGTTACCAATTGTTTTCTTGGTGACTGGTCCCAGCTGCCTTGAGATCATTGACAAGATCCTCCCGTGTAGTTCTGGGCTGATTCCTCACCGTTCTCATGATTATTGCAACTCCACGAGGTGAGATCTTGCATGGAGCCCCAGGCCGAGGGAGATTGACAGTTATTTTGTGTTTCTTCCATTTGCGAATAATCGCACCAACTGTTGTCACCTTCTCACCAAGCTGCTTGCCAATGGTCTTGTACTCCATTCCAGCCTTGTGTAGGTCTACAATCTTGTCCCTGACATCCTTGGAGAGCTCTTTGGTCTTGGCCATGGTGGAGAGATTGGGATTTGATTGATTGCTTCTGTGGACAGGTGCCTTTTATACAGGTAACAAGCTGAGATTAGGAGCACTTCCTTGAAGACTGTGCTCCTAATCTCAGCTCGTTACCTGTATAAAAGACATCTGGGAGCCAGACATCTTTCTGATTAAGAGGGGGTCATATACTTATTTCCCTCATTAAAATGCAAAACAATTTATAACATTTTTGACATGCGTTTTTCTGGATTTTTGTTCTTATTCTGTCTCTCACTGTTCAAATAAACCTACCATTAAAATTATAGACTGATCATTTCTTTGTCAGTGGGCAAACATACAAAATAAGCAGGGGATCAAATACTTTTTTCCCCTCACTGTATAGGATCGTGGGCTCAATATCGTCTGTTGCAATAGCCTCATGATGTTTTCAAGGCTCGTCAAGGGTTTGCTCACAGGAGGGGATGAGAGCGAGGGGCTATCTCCCTTAACGGAGTACAATTGGTTTTATTGAACGGATTACATCTGGGATATGTCAAGTCCGGCCCGGCTTGGGTCACTGGTAGAGCGGCGAGAGCGTGACGGGAATCGCAGTGAAGGGAGGTCCCCGAATCGCCCAGCACCACAAGCCAGGACGCATCACCCCTAGCGCACGATGCGGTCGCCACATCGCGCGCTTCCAGACGCGCTTCTGTGGCCGTCTGGAACGCTCTTCCTTCCGATATTCGGAAGCCGCTGGAGCTATGCGCTATTAAATCATCTATATTGACAACTCTTTTCTTGAGAACTGCTTCTTGTTTTTAAGTTTGTTAACCCCCCCCCCCATGCACCTTCGATCAGCACGGTCGGCTATGTACGGTGCGAAAGAAGTTCAACGTACACACAGTACATACATCGCTTGACCCGTTCTGACCACGGCACATGGCTCCTTTCACCCTCCCCACCGTCCCTGCTGCTGCCACTGCTGTTTGCTACTGCTGCTCGCAAATGCCATCGCTCCTCCGCGGGATGACCCCGGGCAGGCTACTCGCAGGATGGAGAGGCTGGGACAGCTCGCAGCCAAGCTCAGGAAGACAGCTCAGGTAAAGGCAATTTACACTGAATAATAATAAAATACACGTGACATTCACACCGTTCTTATATCTCAAGGTGAGCATGAAGGCGCTGTGTTTCACAGACGAATATAGTCTGCCAGTTGGGGGCGATGTCGCCACGTGTGTTTACTTTGCGGGTACATTTTCTTTTTTGGACCATGACGCCGGCACACGTGGGCCTACTTAATTTTTTCCTCATAGCATCACGTGATCTTTTGACGTCCCCTCTAATGCAGACGGCACTTATTATTGGGTCAATGAGCCGCAGTATTAATCGGGGCGGCCGCCGAGCTCGAACCCGCGAACCTCTGCAACAAGCGGCGGATGTGCCGCCCCCACAACTTGCCTGCTTTGTGTCCAGGGTGGCGGGGCGTCGGTGAGTGGAGAGTGCTATGGCAAGGGGGGGGGGGGGGGGCTTTGAGTCTGGATTAGTTTACGTGTGGCTGATGCAGCCTTTGCAAGCATTACAAATGTACAACTTACACTAAGATATTCTGCGTAAAACATCGCCATTGGGAAGACAATGACGACCTGGCGTGGTGTTGGCCACCTACCCCCACGTGTGCCGTGCCAGCCTTCATCGGTGCGACTCGCGAACAGCATTTGCCCCAACAGTCTGTTCGGGCTATACGGGGGATTTTTGTCTTTGTGCATGAGCTTACAACGCTTCTCAAAACCAAGCAGTAACTCTAGCCCAGATAAGAAGTGGCCAATTGAGCAGCACGTGTGATGCCTTGCAGGAGATCTGAGAAAACAAGTAAGTCGCATATAATGAGTGCAAATCATTTCATATGTAAGTGCATCTCGTTCCTACTGTTAAATACTTCTTTTCACCTGCAGATTAATGCTTGGGTCAACACGCTATTATTTGGTGATTGCATTCATACGTAGCGGGGTTTATTTATTTGTTGTTCCGTGTGCATTCACTGCCTGATTTCGCTCCTGTTATCAAGCTTATTTTTAGACCACTTAACACCCGCATTCGTGGCACTCATGGGCCGGTACAGCACAGGTGAGAAAAGTGTAATTACTGCCTGTGCGAGATAACACTGCATACATTTTTTTTAATTCCCCACCGAACTCAGGATTTCCGTTCGTGATTTCGATTCGTGTCATGGATAAGTCAACGAGTAGACACATTATTCGACCTGTTTGGTGTTGACACTGAGCATGGCATATTTATTTATTTTATTTCCCATAATGCTCCACTGTATTGCTCAGGTGAGTTATATTGTTAACAATGTCCATGAGTTGTAAAGTATATTTTTTTCTGGAGGGTCTTGCTTGGAATATTTGGTCCGTTTCTCGTAGGAGGACGCTGGAGCGTCCACCGATAACGCTCGTAAATCCACACATACCGGTCATGAACCTCCTCACTACACTGCCACCTGGTGGCCACGTCATAGCCTTGGAGATTAGGAATCCCTCAAGCTCTCAATGATCTCCTAACCGCCAACTGCACCTCCTGATCACTGTATTTTCAGGCGGGTGCCACCACGCCCGAATAAACGATCTTCTCTGATTACACATTCGAACATCATTCAGCAGATCTCTTCCCGAGCACCGAACTGACCTGTTGCTTATTTGACCACTTCCCAAGTGGACTGGAATTACTGTTCAGCCTTGAGAAGCATCGGATGCCTACCTACTAACACGCTTTTGTCGTCGTGCGTTCCTGCGACTTGAGTATTTTGCTGGTTTTTTCATGGATTTTCTGTTTGCACAGTCACATAGAAAGATGTTTTCTTGTTCGTGTTTTTAGTTTGTTGTGGTTGCACCCGATTCAAGAGCCGAATGGCTCACAGGGCTATACCAAATAAATGAACTAGAAATAAAATAAACTGGAAACTGGAGTGTCGATCATAGATCGGTGTCGCCACCCGCAGGACTCTTCGTCCTCTTAAACATTCGCTATTCCCTCTGGGCTCACGGGAGCCCTGTGCACAGACGGCATTTGCGACGGGCACCGAGTGTCTGTCCCCGTGTCACCTGTCTCTTGGTGGCTTAGGGCAAGGCAAGAGAGGGATGGTATGTGACTGAACGACGTAGCCAAATTTAGCTTTTTTTGCCCGTCCGAGGTTGTTGTTATTGTTGTTGTCATGTGAGAACGTTGCGTGCTCTGGCCACTGTGGTGTGCCTATGCCGACCTGCTCGCTCGCATGGGCTCAGTGGGATTGCCTTGGGGCTTTATGCGTTCGGCTCCGTGGAATTCTGATGTCTTGCCGATGTGGTGACCTGCAGAGCGGAGGTGAGCGGGATGTGGGGGAGGGCGGATTGAGGGCTGGCGCTGGTCACAGCCTTTGAGCTTAATAACCAGTCTCGCTTGAGCCCCCGACGAAGCGGGCTGGCTAGAAATCTGCGGAAGCTGTAAGCGCCATATGTGACATGAACCCTTTCCCGTTCTGAGATGTCTGCAAGTTGCAGGGTGGGTTCCGTTCACCGCTGAATCTCGGAACACGCAAGCGGTTAGCGCAGCGCCATGGTTTTAAAGACATTGTACTCACCACAGAGAACTGTAGCGACACGACCACATTCTATTATAGCTGGTGCCAAACTGTGCCACACGCCCTCTCCACATGGCCTTGTGGGAGCCTCGGAACTGCTAAAGTAATTTGAGTTATTTGAGTTTTTTTTCCCCAATTCCATTCCGATCACATACACGTACGTCATCGGAACAGAATTGGAAGAAAATCTGATGGCGTACAAGTCATCGGAATGGGAAAGGGTTAAGGGAAGCTCTATGTTCAGCGCCCCGTGAGTTTTCCAGCCAGTCTGATCAAACAGTCAAGTCAGAGTGTCTCTTGGAGCTGCAAGGAAAACCCCATGGGATGGTACCACTAATTTGTTTTGGCAGCTTTCTAGCCCATTGATGGGCATTGTACATTATACATTCCATTGGCAGGGTATAGTTGTCATGAGAATGATTAGAAAAAAGTCAATAATTATCATGCTTCGTTTACCTAGAAAAGCCATGCTGGGCCTCAAGGCCTCTTTGAGCAGTTCGTGATGTTACGTGATGATATTGGACTACGCAGAGGAAACCCGTGCATATGAGACGATCACAAGGCTCTGCACAGATATAGAGGCAATTAACCTGCTGTACTGCTTCCCACAGGCACCTTGTTGCCCTGTAGTTGGTCATCTGTCATGAATTATGTGATGTTGATTCACTATTCCGTCTTCAGGTGGCTGCATTGCAGGCAGGGGCGGAGCCAGGATTTTGACTTTTGGGGGGGGGGGGGGCTGACTTCAATATTCTGAGATATCCAGTGTTTATGTTTTCCAATGGGCGCCACAAATGTATAAAACAAATTTTATTGGATTTGAACGCGGAGTTTATTAATAGGTGGGAGCCGCTGATGTGGCTAATAAGTTCCATAAGTTCGAAAGGCTGCCGCTCAAGCAGCCTGCAGGGCAGCGCACAAGGTGGCAGCCTGCAGGGCAGCACGAGGTGGCAGCCTGCAGGGCAGCACAAGGTGGTAGCCTGCAGGGCAGCACACAAGGTGGTAGCCTGCAGGGCAGCGCACAAGGTGGCAGCCTGCAGGGCAGCACACAAGGTGGCAGCCTGCAGGGCAGCGCACAAGGTGGCAGAGGTACATCACGAGTGATGTACCTCTGCGTAGTCACATGCTAACTCTTTCACCGCAGCTGTTATGGTTGTAGCATAAGCGTAGAGTAAATTGCGCATGAGTATTCCAGCATGCTTTCCTTGAGAAGTGGAGAACATTCTCCCCAGTGGAAGTTCGTCTTGCCCCAGGATGCCTGCCCTTGCTGGACACACATCACCACACCCTTAAGATTAACCTTGAGATTCCTGGCCAAGCATTTGGATGTGTGGGTGCCCTATCGACGTTTGATGTTGCTATGGATGCGAGTGTCGTGGGGCCAAGTTGTGCACGACTGGGTATTTTGAGGCCCTGCCAGATGCTTGATCCTCCAGTCATGTATGACCCTTTCTAAGGTCTCGTCACACACACACGTACACTCTTTCCCAATCACATTGTTTTGTTGCTTGAGTTTCTGGCTTTGTTGGTCTGCAATTTCATTGTCCACTTTTCCGTTCGCTCACCGCATTCGTTTATTTGGTCCATATTTTTGATTAATAGGGATTGGGGGTTTCTCATTGTCCTGGGATGGGCCATAAAATCCGACTTGTCTAATGCCCTAAGCCTGAGCACATGCACAATGCACATTTCCGGGCAATTACCCAACGGGGAATGCCGCCTTGCATAGCTGTCATGCTGCAGCAAATCAACAACCACATTCTCTGCGTGGGGAAAAAACACGAGAGAAGACCAATGACTTCAGCCTGAAATATATGTCCAGGTCTTCCTCATCGAACCCGACTCGAATCGCCAGGCACGTGGTAGTTTTCCCCTTCTGTTTCCGATTTACGCCGGTTCTGTGGTCTCATGTCTGTATGTAATTGTGACAGATTTTTGTAATCTGCCGGGGAAAGAAAAAAAACCGGAGCAAAGGGGCTTTCTTCTTAATCAAAAAGGGTCACGCGTGTTTCTGTACGTCGTTTGCACAGCGCAAATCCCATTCTGACTTGACGACATGTGCAGTACTGGCCCGTCTATTCGTGTGGCGGCGAGGATGTGGGCATATTCATGGTGGTCCAAAAGTCCGGACACACAGGGTTACTTGCATCCCACTGGGATTTTTGCACATAGCGTTGGTGTACGGTGCTCTTTCAGGAATATTTTGATGTTTTTTTCCTGGATTTTCTGTTTGCACAGTCACATAGTCACTTTAAGATGTTTTCTTGTTCATGTTTTTGTTTCTTGCGGTTGCACCCGATTCAAGAGCCGAATGGCTCACAGGGCTATACCAAATAAATGGAACTGAACTACAGGCGGGTCTGCGGTTTACGACGGTCGGAATGTACGGAGATCCACATTTACGACGTTTATATAATGCCACCATTGATTGAATTACGAGGCGTAATTTTATTTTACGATGCATCTTCCGACACGGCTCCGAACACATTTGAACGAAGCCGGTCTTGGTTTCTGATGTGACTTGGCGTGGAGCTTTTGTTATTCTCAATTTTTTTTGTGTGGATTTTGACCTTTTAAACTCTCTTAAATATGGCTTGGAAAAAGGAAAAACACACCAGCTCGTGATGTTTCTACAGTTTATACTGTCTGTGGGTTTCCAGGAATGCTTGGTGTCGGCAGAAGCGGGGATTGCCTGTGTTTCATTTATTTTAACAAATGTTCAAATTGACTTCCATTAATATTAACGCCTGCATGTATTATCTTTTAAATGAGTGTAGGACTTTTTTTTTACATTACAGGTGTAATCTTTGAACATAAATCAATTATGTTTCGTCTCAATTCATTCAGGAAAATGAAAAATATATGAATAATGACCATAAATACAATAGTAACTAAAAGAATAAACAATGTTTTTGTGCCAGCGTTAACATGAATGTAAGAATTATTTGTCCTAACTTTTGGGGCAGCCTGTATTGTAAGTTCTTTTTTTTTTCTAACGAGAACACTGCCAAACTGAATGTCATTTGAATGTTTCAGTGCAGTTTTTGTTTTGCCAATTTGTGAGTGAAGATATTATTTTGGTTCCCATTTTCAGGCACCGTGTAAGTTTTAAATGCAAATGTAACTGAAAGTGCATTAAATTGTCTTTTTTTTATATAGTTTCAGTGGTTGTTAAGTACGCAACAAAAATGCTCACTTGTTGCCTTGACAATAACTTTGACAATCCACGCGAAACCTGTGGACGTTCTTGCAAAGCGTTCGTTCGCGTTTACCCGGGGGTTGTTCTACATTGCGGTTGACAATAAACGAGCAAGCCACAGCGTCGCCGGCACTTGCAGTAGACGGCGGCAAGTGGAGCGGACGCTCGCTGCTGCAGTCGTAGTTTCTAGACCGCAATGATTGCCGCAGTGACAGCAGCTGTGGTGGTGGTGGGGGGGGCCGTGAGGATGAAGCCGCCTCTCCAGCCCAGTGCCGAACGCCACTCTGGGCCCTGCAGCTGTGAGCCCCTTGCCCCGCTTCGTCTCTTGCCGTTGGCTCGTATTTTTAGAGTCTGCGCTTGTTTCTCGTTCCGACGCCTCCGCTCCCCTCCTCCTTCCCGATCGATGTCTCATCCCATGCAACACTTGGTTGCATTGCATTTATTAAGAGGGATTGTTTGTGCATGTGTAGATCTTTAGTTTCGGTAAGGGTATGAAATGTCATCCGATTCGGCACGGTCTAAGCTCTCTGCTCTGACACAAGGGAGGTGGGGGGGGGGATACGAGCCTGATGAGGCATGCGTAACGATTAATTGATTCTTTGGTTAAAAGTGATTCTTAAGCTTTACACACTATGCGAAGCTTTTTCCAATGTTATCCTCGTGTATGTTTAGGCTAACGTAACATGAGATAGACCAAGCAAGACGTGCAGTGCAAAGGAAACGGTGTGCAATGCGAAATATAATTGTTTCAGAAATCTTTAACCCAAATCTTTAAAATGTACCAAATGGCCAGAGAGGTGAATCATTAGATTTCTACTCCTCGCCATTGTCGTCCGCCAAGCATGGTGGCACAAGTTTGTAATCCGCCGACTTGGAGGCAAGGTTGGTGGGTCATGCGAAGATGGGAGCTATTAATTGCATAAGATCTGCAGAACAATGCTTTTGGTTGCAGAATAGCAAGGAGGATTCGGGCATGCCAGCTGTGTGGAGTTTTGAGTTTTCTCTGCGCGAGTTTTCTCCGCGCACTCTGGTTTCATACTGCGCACGTACAAATGTTCAAAACACAACTGGCCAGACATCGCCACAACGAGCCACTTGCAAAGGAGCATTGAGACGTATCGCAGCTTTGCTGGGCAAATGAGAGAATAATTTCTCAGCTGGCGGAATCCAATGAGTTGTAAAGCTCTTTTTCACTGATGTCCAGTATTCACTGAGGTATGAAGGCCTTCGCACACCGCTTTCATCCCTCACGGCCCTGCGATGGCACGGTCCATCTCAATCCCGAACATGAGCTTATCTCGTCGCTCAATCTCCACGGTCGGTGTCCTCGTGGCTGCGATATCTCGTGCTGCCTGGCAGTCCACCAGTCTATGTCCAGCGGCCATCGTTCCTTCTGGCAAATTTGTCTCCGATTTTTTGGCAGTCACATGATGTCTACCAATTTGTGTTTGTTTGCTTGATAAATGTGACCCTTTTTCTGCACCAGTGTAATGTCAAACATTTGTTCTCCATCCACAATGAGATTGAGAAGACCTCGTTCGGAAAAGAACCAATCATCACTCAAATCCAAATGGCAGTGACAGCTCAGACTAAACACTGAGACCGTGCCGTATATAATTTGACTCATTGTTTTAAATGATTGGAAATATGTACAGATATTAAATTAAGCTCACTTTGATTTAAAGCTTTCGTGACTGCAGTGATTCATATTCTTTGTTCTTTCGGCAAAGTCACGTTGAAGGGAAACAATAATATATATATAAAACAGTCGAAACGTCGTGAGAATTTTATTGTTTTATATATACTTTATTATTTTATTGTTTCCCTTCAACGTGACTTTACTGAAAGAACCGAGAATATTAAGCTCACTTGTTTAATTGTTTTATGTTTAACGCAGCACGGCAGTTTGTAGTGTTAACAATGGTGCAATGACTTGCTAATTTAACCCAGAAGGAAATGTGTAACATTCTAGTTGTGTTTTAAAATGAGTACTTGGTGCGGTGTGTAATCATCACCACGAGGGAGACAAAAGCGGTCAGGAATGGTGCTGGCCACCCACCCGCTCGTGTGCCGTGCCGGCCTTCATAGGTGCTACTCGCTATAACAGCACTTGCTCGAACAGTCTGTCAAGGCTATCTGGGGGGTCTTTGTCATGTCTACGGTGTATTTTAATCTGATTTGATTGCAGCTCAAGGAGACTATTGAATTAATTCCACGCTTGTGGACTAGGATCTCCGACGATCCTTCAAGTCAAGTTTTGATGGATTACAACGCTTTCTGCACAGCCGATCCAATCAGACGCGACAGAATTACGGTGCTTTTATCTGCAAGATGGTGCTTTTAAACGTGCCGCATTCCAATTCATAGTCGTGTTTCAGCACGGATGTTCCTTCCCCTTATCGGATCTGAAAGCCCCATCTGATAAGTCCGTGTCAACCTTGCCATTCTGCCAAATGTGACCAAAATTAATACCGTGCATTTGACCAGGGTTAAAAACCCGGCACACTGCAGTGCACACGCCCGCTTCTTGGTTAATGTGAACTTGAGCACTGCGCAACAATGGCGGCAATAACAGATGCGTTGTGGGCCACGTTCGCAAGTTGCAGGGGGGCGGCGGTGCTGATGTGCTGCAATGGTTGGCACACTGATTTTTTTTGTAATGCAAGGGGTGGTCGGTTCCACCTCCCCGAGTGACAGTTTAAGCAATGGGGACGTTTCATAACCCACCCCACCCCTGCTGCCCCCTTCTTCACCCAGCCGTATGAATGGGCACACCACAGATAGTCGATTGGCAGGTTAAAAGTGTGGGTGACCTCTTCCGTGGTGTCGTGTGGCGAGCCTCGAAGAGTAGGCAACAAAAAAAACAATCCGTAGAGGGGCTGTCCTGAATGCCTCCAAAACCAAGGTGCTATGCTTCTCACCGGGACTAAAGCAGGAAGTTATTTTTCCCCAATTACATTCCTTGAATAATTATTTAAATAGAGCAAGTCAAGATCTATAAGTATCTTGGGGTCATGCTGGATTCAAAACTGAATTTTGAAGATCACATTGATTATATTGGTAAAAAGACAAAAATGAAAATTGGTTTTCTGTATCGACACAAGCACTGCTTCCCCCCTATGTTCCGTTTAGAATTGATAAAAGCTACCATACTGCCTCTCCTTGATTACTGTGACATCGTGTATAAATCAGCCCCAAGTACTGTACTGAAGAAGCTTGATTCCATCTATCACTCGGCCTTAAGATTTGCATTTAACTGCCCATATAGGACTCACCACTGTGATCTCTACATTTGGTCAAACTTAACATCTCTTAATGTTCGACGGCTTGTGCACCAGATCTTATTTATTCACGATGTACTTACAAAAAAATCCGCAGACTACCTACTGCATCTCCTCTCTGTTTCAAAGAACAAATTTGACCTCAGGTCTTCGCTCATTTACCAGCTTCAAATTCCCTATTGCCATACAAAAACCGGAGGAAGGGCCTTTGCTATTGATGCCCCCAGGGTCTGGAATTGCCAATAAACTGCAACTTGAATCACTACCTATGAGATCTTCACTCAAAACTGCTCTAGAGCAGTTGTACACCCTTAGCTGCCACTGCTATTCAGTGGCCTAAAATATGGCTCTAGGGTTTGGTGTTATAATTTATTTGTGTAGTTTATTGTTAAAAATTCGGTCACAGTCCCTATGATCACTGTTACATTGCATTTATGGCTTTTATTTTGGTGATTTCGAAAACGTTTTTTTGGTTGGGCCATGTTTTTGTTTATTGTAGTACGGAGTTAGACTGATGGCCTAAATCTTAGTTGTCTTGTGGTTGTTGTTGTTTGACTTGCATCCCACTGGGATTTTTGCACACAGCGTTGGTGTACGGTGCTATTTCAGGGATATTTTGATGGTTTTCCTGGATTTTCTGTTTGCACAGTCACATAATCACTTTAAGATGTTTTCTTGTTCATGTTTTTGTTTGTTGCGGTTGCACCCGATTCAAGAGCCAAATGGCTCACAGGGCTATACCAAATAAATTGTTATAACAACACTCCTACAACGTCAGATTGCAGCGCCACATTAAATACGCACTACAATGACAATAGTTTAAAGCGATTTGAAGCACGTTTTATTTTCAAAATGGAAATATGGTTGGGGGGGGGCAGAGCTTTGTGACGTCATATTTGAGGGGGGGGTCTAACTTTTTGTGATGCCGTGTGACGAGGTGGGGGGAAAAAATCGTCCAAAATCGCGTGACGTCATTTATGGACGGCCCCTTTACCTCTGTCACCACCTCGCGCGTTGACGAAGCGGCTGAAGCTCGTTGCCTTGGCAAAATCGTTGCGTCGTGGTTGATGGAGGAGTCCGTGGGTTTGTGGGAAAAATCGAGAAACCGGAACAATGGCCAGTGGGTCATTTGAGCCCAGAGTGCGTACAGTATTCAACACAACCCAAAATCCATTATTTTGTCGTGAATGTCTTTTCGCCACTGGTTGTGTGTATCTCCATATATATAAAAGGCAAAGTTGTGAATGTGTGTCTGTTCAAAATGTTTAGCGTACTTCCCGACATGCAACAGACTTGAAATTTGCCATGTGGGTACTTTCCAGACTGTACACCATGCAAAAAGTATTAAAATACACTTTATTTATTTTTTGGGGGGGGGGGGGGAGCTCAATAATGCATTTATTTTTATTGCACGGCAAGTGAGCTGTGACGTCAAATCTGTCACGTGACCCTCGCATGTGGAAGCGTAACGCATTGTAGTGTAGCGGTTAGCGCTACGCTGTGCTACGAACCCGGCGACCCGAGTTCAATTCCCGCTCACGGCCACCACCGGTGACGATTATTTTAACCGGTCCTGGGCCTCCCCTAGGTCGACTCAGCCTCAAACGAGTAACTGCTGTGGTGTGAACATCGCCACTGGGGAGACAAAGGCGGCCGGGTGTGGTGAATCCAAGTCCCGGGCGAAGCCGGGTAGTACAGCTAGTTTAGATATAAAGCACTTCCAGTATTTCATGCCTTTTATATGTCTGGGTCATCAATTGCTTTCCGCTCGACCTGGATAATGTGAGAACAATTGGAATATCACTCGCGACAACAGCACCCTTGCATATAAAAAGAAATAGGTTGACAATAAGATTGTGATGACATGATTGTGATAATAAGAATGTGATCATGTTTCGATTGTATGATTGTGGTATGATTGTGATAATGAGGGTAGGGGGGAGCGTTGTGTGTGTGCAGTGGTCTGCACTCTGCTCTGTAAACCCGTTAACTTGAGCAGTCCGAGTTTCATTCCCAGCCACGGCTACCATCATTGATGAACGATACCTGAAGCAATTCTGCCATTGATACACTCCCTCCCCTCAGCATTTCACCAGTAGCGAGTGATATTATCTCAACTGGTCCTAGGCAAAAAGACAAATACTAAGATCCCCCGCATAGCCTTAACAGAGTGTTGGGGCAAGTGCTGTTAGCGAGCAGCTATGAAGGCCGGCACAGCACACGAGGGGGTGGGTGGCCAGCACCACGCCCGACCGCCTTTGTCTCCCCAGTGGCGATGTTTACACACTGCACCAGGTACTCATTTGAGGCTGAGTCGAACTAGGTGAGGCCCAGGACCGGTTCAGATAATCGTCACTGGTGTTGGGCTTGAGCGGGAATCAAACCCGGGTCGCGAGGTTCGTAGTGCAGCGTAGCGCTAACCGCTGCACCACCGCTCCCCACTGCTCCTAGGCACCCTCCCTTTCACCCACCCAAACTGACCAGCGTGATGAAGTATGGTCGAACAACTCCCTTGACTGACACGTCATGGTTTGATGCCTTCCTCCGTTGGTGGTTTTACAATGGGTTATGCATGAGTTGCAATTATTATAATGAATTAATAAGATGGTATTCAATACTCTGGACAGATGCATGACTTGAAGCGAATGGACGGCCATTCAGATGAGTAATGCGGCAAGGCTGGCAGAGGAACTCATGCTGCCATTCCTGTGGAGAGAGGACTGCTCTAGGACGATGATACAATGCCCTGGTTTCACATGTATCTTGACTTTAGTCATGGGGAGATGTGCAGTAGGTGGGTTCGTAAGAACATTTGAAACCCGCCCAGTTTCATAGGAAATGAGCCTCGTGTTTAGCCTCTACCTCCGATTATCACGGTTGGCTACGTACGGTGGGAAGACGTCCAACAGATGTACATAATTTTCGATTTAAAGCTTTCGTAACTGCAAGGATTCATCTTCTTTGGTTCTTTCGGCCAAGTCGTGTAGAATGAGAATAAAATAATAAATTGATAAAATAACACAATAATATTCTCACGACGTTTCGGCCACAACACAAGCGGCCTTCATCAGGTGAAGGGACGAGACTGTCTGGAGGACAGTGCTGGAGTGAAAAAGCCACGCTCAGATCGCGACCTTTAAGCTGTGTGAGAAGAAACAAAGCGCCTTGACAAAGGAATTAGCGTAGAATTTAGCATTGAAATGGCTGAGTGATTAGCTTGTGACTGGTCACAGAAATGGCTCTGACTTTAACATAGCTATTTCTGTGACCAGTTACAAGCTAATCACTCAGCTATTTCAATCCTAAATTCTATGCTAATTCCTTTGTCAAGGGGTGCCTCTGCGGATGTGTATGCTTTAACTTTAACATAGCCATTTCTGTGACCAGTCACAAGCTAATCACTCAGCCATTTCAATTCTAAATTCTATGCTTATTTCTTTGTCAAGGCGCTTTGTTTCTTCTCACACAGCTTAAAGGTCGCGATCTGAACGTGGCTTTTTCACTCCAGCGCTGTCCTCCAGACAGTCTCGTCCCTTAACCTGATGAAGGCCGCTTGTGTTGTGGCCGAAACGTCGTGAGAATATTATTGTGTTATTTTATTTTACTAATTTATTATTTTATTCTCATTCTACGTGACTTTACCGAAAGAACCAAAGAAGACGTGCATAAGTTCGACCTACGTCCTCTGCAGCCCTTAACCGGGCACCTCAAGGCTTTCCTTACCTTTCCTCTCCTGAGATCCCTCTCTCTCTCTGTCTCTGTCCAACCATGGACCCTGCCTCCGTCCCGCTTAGCCCTTGCCGTTGCCAAGGGGGAGGACATTTTTCGTCGAAAAAAGTTGGCAGCTGTCCGACGCAGCGTGGACGTCGGCCAGCAGCGTTGTTTGAATTGAATTAACGTTTAGCCGAGTTATTTTAATGGACACAAACTTTGGAAAGCATTCAACCGCTTGATTTCCCTGGCAGAGGAGGGAGACTGTTTGGCCTAAACAGAATAAAGGTTTCTCGCGTGTGTGTGTGTGTGGGGAGCGGTAATGTCCTGGTTAGCGCTACGCTACGCTATGAACCCGGCGACCCGGGTTCGATTCCTGCTCACGGCCAACACCGGTGACGATGATCTGAACCGGTCATGGGCTTCTCCTAGGTCGACTCGGCCTCAAATGAGTACCTGGTGCGGTGTGTAAACATCGCCACTGGGGAGACAAAGGTGGTCGGGCGTGGTGCTTGCCACCCACCCCCTCGTGTACCGTTCCGGCCTACATAGGTGCTCGCTAACCGCACTTGCCCCTACAGTCTGTGAAGGCTACACGGGGGATTCGTGTCTTTGTGCATGGTTGACACGTGACCCCCTGCGAGCCTGTGATGACATGCACAAAATTGGTCGCTTAAAGTGAATCGCGTTGACGCGGTCCGCCCGGTCGCCGGCGGCCACACTTAATGTTGACCGCTGTCAGCTCTGGAAGCAAAATGTTGCGTCTTTTTCTTTTGGATTATCGATATGCGCCAGACGTTTTTTACATTGCGTGAAGGAGCGGTGTCCAGTGTCGGTGAAGAGAGGCTCTTTTTGATGTGGCACCAGCAAGGGTTCTGCCATGCATTTTTTTTTTCTCCTGACAACATATGTTCTGACTGAGAGACTGCCAGAAGGATGTTTCGTCTTTTCACGAATGGTGCCTTTGGGATATAGTTGAAGATAACAATCCAGAAGTCAAAATCTGCAAAGTGTATCAACTGCTGGAAAGCTTTTTGGTGTGGGGATGGTAGCCAGGGCATTGTGTTCTAGGCCAATGCTAGGCCCTAAGTAAGTCGGCTACTCGGGCTACATGTGGCTAAAAACAACATTTCATTACAGTAATGTTCCCTCTAAGCCTCGTTTCCCCTTGCTGATAGGTATGGGCTTCAGTAGGTTTGCAGCAGATGAATGGGTAAATAATTACACAGTAGCCTAGCACAGTAACAGTGTGAGAATGCAAGAAAAGCAAAAGTCTCGAAGTGTTCTTTGAAAATGGAGAAATATGGCCGTCGTAAAAAAAGAGAGCAGCTCCCACAATTAGTCTAATTTTGCACAAAGATCTCTTTGTTTAATTCGTGGGGAAATAAATGAATCTTGCCCCAGCAGTATAGAATGTGCGGGCGTGCGTGCAGGCTATGCCATCAGAGGAGATTTGTCAGAGAGGACAGGATTATTGGCTAGGAAGTGGCTCAGAGGATGAGATAATGTGTGAATCCTGTGCATCCCTTTACACATGATCGGATAGAGATATCGGGTCATCCTTTAAATGTGTTATTTTACATTGCACTGCTCAAGTGTGAGAACTTTGCACGTAAGCTAAACTATACACCTATCAACCGTTAGTTTTACTCAACTTGTCCAGAGCCCTGTGCAAAAAATGCGCACAGTCTGGGTGTGTTTCAATGCCCTTCATTTCCAGGTGAGCGAATATTGGGGTTGATTGTCATTTCCGAGAGGGACCAGGATGCACATTTGAGTGCAGAAACAAAATTGGCCAAGCCAAGACAAAGTGAGATTGACGAAATGGTACGGTTTCAATGCGGTAAAAACGATTAAAAAATGTGTAATTCAATGCAATTCCGAAGGTTGTGAGTTTGTGAAGTGTGCAAACCAATCGTATAAAAATTAAATAAGAGTTAAATATTTAGTGGGACAAAACAAAAGTAAACAAAATCACTTGCTCTTATTTTGTACACAGAGGCTGAGTCTCAAGCTTGTCAGACATGATCTTTGAAGCTTCATGCATGAGCAAAATGAATTCAAAATCACAGTCTGACCCACCTCCATCGTGATGCCACTGAGGTGTGACCCTCTGTAACATTTAACAAGACCACGTCACACTGCGCAGTGCATGCTGAGAGCTGGCACACATTGAATCAGTAGAGCTTGGCGCTTGCTGGGGAATTTGAAAACAGGATTGGTAGCACTAGATCCAGGAGGAGATTGGCCAGTTAATTGGAATTGTTCTATTAAGTAGATCAGATTCCATTAAATCCATTTTGTATTTTATTTAACACCAGGTGATGGCTTAGTTATTGTGAGTGGAACGGCGACACAATGGTTAGCTCACAGCAGTATGAATCCGGTGACCTGTGTTCGATACCCGGCCACGGTTAACATCAGTGACAAGTGATATCCAAAATGGTCTGGGGGAACCCCCCCCCCCAAACTCCCCTTCTTCACTCACCAAGCACAAAGAATCATGGGGAGGGATTCATGCAGCAGTGGGTTGATAGAGGGCAGTTTAAATCGGAGCCCATTGAGAATAACTTTGTTTTTTTCAAGTGAGACAGCAAAATGTTGTTTTAACCTTTTATTTAAATGCACTCTCCCTCTCGTGTCGTAACGGTGGCTGTGCAGGGCAATTACACGGGTGACGGACCAGCCATAAGGTTCAGGGGTCATCTGGTTAGGGGTAACGAGGGCACGAGGAGGCAGGGGAGGTTTGTACGGCAGAGGTCACGTGTAGACCCACATTGGTTCCATTTTGTTTGGAAACCTAATCATTCCTTTCTTCTCAGTCTGTGTCCGGTGATGTCTACCACATGTCGTCTATGTGTGTGAGTGGGCGTGCTTTTATTCATCGTATAATAGAGATCACAGGTGCTGAAGACTATGTAGTATCATGCCACCTGAACCAGTATTGCAGTGTTTTTTACTTGCTTCATTTATTTGAGATTATAGATCCAAGTGTATGGCTGACATTGTCATTATTATAGGCATAGACATTTGACAGAAGCTGGAAGAACCCAATGAGCTATGAAGCTGTCCTTGGCAATCTTCTCCATGCTTTTATGAAAAAAATACAAAAGCTAAATACAATAAGAAAAGTGATGCTTGTAATCTGACTGTGCGATGGCTTATCATTGTATTGCCCGTGTGGCTTTTCTTTCAGTAGGTGGAAAATAATAAGTGCTGATTTGTCATTATAGACATTCGCTGTTTGCTGAAACACGTCACATTTGGCAGGAATGTGGCAATACAGGGAGAAACATTGTAAAAGAAATTAACATATTGTACTAACGATATTTTGCAGGGACTTTAATAAAAAAGATTGTTCAGAATTCCATCCGCGAGAGTGCAAACAGATGATGAAAGTGAATTAATAATTATTATCATTTGCAAAGAAAAAGTAAAAATTTTTAGTTGATCACACTTTTTTAATTGTGCGAAGCCTTCCTTGCAACTAATTGTTCAAAATAATCAGGAGCCCAAAGTCTTAACATCCTTGAAGGGTTCCCAGTGTAAATGTGACATCAAGGTTGAAGCCTTCACAGTGACGCCTGAGCGGGAAGCACATCTGCCTGGCGAGGCCAAGGTTTACAGTTTTGTAAAAGAAAAAACAGAACCTTGTTTCATTTTGGGTGAGATTGAAATTTTGATCGAGTATGTGATAAAGAAAACGAATCACGCATCTACAGTGAGGGAAAAAAATACTTGATCCCCTGCTGATTTTGTACGTTTGCCCACGGACAAAGAAATGATCAGTCTATAATTTCAATGGTAGGTTTATTTGAACAGTGAGAGACAGAATAACAACAAAAACATCCAGAAAAACGCATGTCAAAAATGTTATAAATTGATTGGCATTTTAATGAGGGAAATAAGTATTTGACCCCTCTGCAAAACATAACTTAGTACTTGGTGGCAAAACCCTTGTTGGCAATCACAGAGGTCAGACGTTTCTTGTAGTTGGCCACCAGCTTTGCACACATCTCAGGGGGGATTTTGTCCCACTCTTCTTTGCAGATCTTCTCCAAGTCATTAAGGTTTCGAGGCTGACGTTTGGCAACTCGAACCTTCAGCTCCCTCCACAGATTTTCTATGGGATTAAGGTCTGGAGACTGGCTAGGCCACTCCAGGACCTTAATGTGCTTCTTCTTGAGCCACTCCTTTGTTGCCTTGGCCGTGTGTTTTGGGTCATTGTCATGCTGGAATACCCATCTACGACCCATTTTCAATGCCCTGGCTGAGGGAAGGAGGTTCTCACCCAAGATTTGATGGTACATGGCCCCGTCCATCCTCCCTTTGATGCGGTGAAGTTGTCCTGTCCCCTTAGCAGAAAAACACCCCCAAAGCATGTTTCCACCTCCATGTTTGACGGTGGGGATGGTGTTCTTGGGGTCATAGGCAGCATTCCTCCTCCTCCAAACATGGCGAGTTGAGTTGATGCCAAAGAGCTCCATTTTGGTCTCATCTAACCACAACACTTTCTCCCAGTTGTCCTCTGAATCATTGAGATGTTCATTGGCAAACTTCAGACGGGCATGTGTATGTGCTTTCTTGAGCAGGGGGACCTTGCGGGCGCTGCAGGATATCAGTCCTTCACGGCGTAGTGTGTTACCAACTGTTTTCTTGGTGACTATGGACCCAGCTGCCTTGAGATCATTGACAAGATCCTCCCGTGTAGTTCTGGGTTGATTCCTCACCGTTCTCATGATCATTGCAACTCCACGAGGTGAGATCTTGCATGGAGCCCCAGGCCGAGGGAGATTGACCGTTATTTTGTGTTTCTTCCATTTGCGAATAATCGCACCAACTGTTGTCACCTTCTCACCAAGCTGCTTGGCAATGGTCTTGTAGCCCATTCCAGCCTTGTGTAGATCTACAATCTTGTCCCTGACATCCTTGGAGAGCTCTTTGGTCTTGGCCATGGTGGAGAGTTTGGAATCTGATTGATTGCTTCTGTGGACAGGTGTCTTTTATACAGGTAACAAGCTGAGATTAGGAGCACTCTCTTTAAGAGTGTGCTCCTAATCTCAGCTCGTTACCTGTATAAAAGACACCTGGGAGCCAGAAATCTTTCTGATTGAGAGGGCGGGTCAAATACTTATTTCCCTCATTAAAATGCAAATCAATTTATAACATTTTTGACATGCGTTTTTCTGGATTTTGTTGTTGTTATTCTGTCTCTCTGTTCAAATAAACCTACCATTAAAATTATAGACTGATCATTTCTTCGTCAGTGGACAAACGTACTAAATCACCAGGGGATCAAATACTGTTTCCCTCAATGTATATCTTCTCAAGCCATGGACATTTCACATGTGTAAATGGTGTGTGAAATATGGAATAGGCGGTGATAAATTAGCTTTTGGCCTGGTTATGCAGTGTTTTTGCTGTGGATCACAGGGACTTGTCAGCTCCGCACCTTTAATGTCGCAATGGCTCAAAGGCCCTGTCCAGTGTCAGGCCTGGCTTGAGACCTGCTTGCATTACACCTGAGAAAGTCACATCACAATAAGCACAATCTTGCTGAATGTGTGATAATTTACAGCTCTATCAATCCACCGCCGGTTGAAGGCTTCCTCGCGTTGCGTCGGCCACAGAGGTTGGTTGATTGACCATACTTCACCATGCTTGCAGGTCAGTTCAGGTTGGCGAAGTGGCAGCTGAGGGACCGGTCCAGATAACACTAGGCACCGGGAAATGAACTCAGGTAGCCAGGTTCATTGCGCAATGCCCAAACCACTGTTCAACGACAAACAAACCATGATAAATGGGAGTGCCATTTATCATGGTTTGTTTGTCGTCTAGAAACTCTAATGGCTTATGCAAGGGTGTAAATTCAGAATTTCTGGTTATAGCAAGGTTTAGGAATGTTTGAGATACCCAAGCACTGGGAAATGAGGCTAGAATAGGTGGTAGTAACAGCAAATTGGTGTTGGATGTTCTTACTGGTAGGAACCTCCTGGTTACACCAGCCCACAGGGGATTATTGTGTCCGTCCGTCGTGCATCCAAAAATGGGAGGGGTGGGGCTGTGTGGAGAGGGGCTGGGTGGGGAGGGAGGGGCTGGGTGGGGAGGGAGGGGCTGGGAGGGGAGGGGCTGGGTGGGGAGGGTGGGGCGGGGCTGGGTGGGGAGAGAGGGGCTGGGTGGGAAGGGGAGGGTGGGGGGTGGGAGGGGTTGGGCTGGGTGGGGAGGGGCTGGGTGGGGAGGGGCTGGGTGGGGAGGGGCTGGGTGGGGAGGGGCTGGGTGAGGAGCGGCTGGTCACATCGTGGTGCCCTTATAAAACTCAACGTTTAACCTACTCACGCCAGCTTGTGGCCGCCCTCACAGTCGGGCATATTTGCGGAATACACCACGCCGCCGTTGACCCTGGCCATTCACCAAGCAACCCAACGTTCTTACCAGCTCCCTCCGCAGGAATGTGTTTTATATGTGTGGTTTTCTGGATGCTCCAATTTTCTCTCGCATGCAAAAATACTTAAAACATGAACTGCCCAAACATCTCCATGAAGACTCCTCTGAATTTTTTTTTAGAAACTGAAGTTTCGTGGATGAAAGTTTAAAATTGTGTGATTGTGGTTTAATATTGTCAGCGTATTATTTCCCATAACTTTTCAAAATTGTTTTGAAGGAACACTCAACAGAAATGCTAACCACTGCAAAAAATAGTCAAAGCACATTGATGCACCAGCTGTCACTGTGATTTATTTTCATCGGCTCGTTTTGAGAAAACATGTATATAAATAAATACGCAAATCTTCCATCGTACTTACGCCACTTTATAATCTGTGCCGGTGGTCCTGCTGTGCAGTCAAAATGCACAGACATTTTTTTAAAATGAAATTACTTTTGAGGGCGTAATTTCTCACTGTGACAACGAGCAAAACTTTCGTAAAAGTCTTGCCTCACGGTCGCCGATAGTGGCCCCCTTTTCCACAGTGAATCACTGCAGTAAGAAAGTCGCGTTCTTATGAATAGCCTTGCCGAGAGCACACTAAGACAAACAGCTGTGCACTTGTTTGCGTTACGCGTGACAATTTTAACTTGAGAGTTTTGGGGGGGGGGGTGGGGGGGGTGCCCTGGCGTGTTTGGCCGCGTGACCTCCGAGAGCCGGGTCCCTCCCCTAATATCTGGGGATCCTGGGGTTCACGTCCGGCCTTGAATAAAAATCGTGTAGATGCATGTCTGCTATCACGGGCCTCTTGGAACGCGTCCAGACATAGCTTGCGTCTGCCTGCCCTGCCTTCCGCTCGCGAGCTTGCAGACACCAAGGATTGAGGCCCGTCTCGCTGCTTTGCTGGAAACCGCCGCCGGTGACAGTTACGCACGTGTCCCGCGGCCAGGCTAACGTGCAAACGTGTTCCTTTGGTCATTGAAGTAGCTTTAATTGACTGCAGGATACCCGCGGAAGCGGATTATAAACAATGTGAATTGCGGTCGAAAGTGATTATAATTGATGGACACATGATGCCGGTGGTTGCTTCAGACTGCGGTTGTATCTGGCCGTAGCCCAGCTATGACGCCATGCGTCTCTCACCCCTGGATGAATTCGCCATGCGTAGCAAATGCATGAAAGTTTTCTTCAAAGTGAAAATGAGCATCTGTTAATGATGTCACGAGAGGGCAAGAGAAGGAAGCGATTTAAAGAAAAAAGCAAATCATACTCCGTGTTGCAAGAGTCTTGCCAGGTGTGGTGACTTCATTCAGAGTCCACTGCACCCCTGATGCAAGCGGTCACACCTTGATAAGCTGTCACTCTTATTAAGCCATTGCATTATCCATGCTTGTTACATCCTCTCCGATGGGTTTTCTGGTTGTACCGCCTGTTCGGCATAACGCGGTACAACCCGAAAACACATCGAAACAACTGCGGAAACTCTGCGTGGTTTATTTCATTATCAGCTATGCTCAGTCCACTGCTAAATGAAGGCCTTTCCTGTCCTTTGCCACTTTTCAATGATCCTGCAATGGTAATAATCTACCTGGTACCTGCACACAAACGGATCGGTTTATTTGATACTGCTGAATATCTAGATCTGCCAATTTGTGCAGAGTGCACCATTCACCATCGCTTGCGCTGCGGGTGGTCTGGTTGAAGCCTGCGGTGCCTGGATGAGATTGTCTCGGAGATCTCGGCAAAGGGAAACTGCGCGCAGCTCGCGCTCACCTTGCACGTGCGGCATGCGTTGTTGAACTCCGTTCTCACCGCGCGGAGCCAACCGTGCACAACGGCGCGGCGGGCGACGGCCACGCTTGCCCGAGGGCCTCCATTTGGCTGCGTTACGCGGAGATTGAGAGTCCCTCGGCTGTGCAAAATTCCAGAATTGTCTTCCGAGCCCTCGAGGAAATTGGTAGTAGAGGGAAAAAAAAACGCGGCGAGCCAACTCCAGCTGTTGAACGTTTAGCCATATGCGGATGTGGTTTCCTTTGAGGAGATTTTAGTTTAATTGTAGTTCCTTTTAATTTCTGCGTTGGCTCTGGCTCAAGTGGCGACTTCCTATTTAGACGTTTGGCGAGACTGAGGTGAATGGGCGATGGTCAGCCACTGCCTGGCTGGGTTATTGCAGCTAAGTGTGTTAATGCAAAGCATTTATAATCAGGGCAAACCGTGGAGGGTACTAAATTAATTCTGGTTCCATGTAAGCCGTTTAAATAATGTTACGCTTGCTAAGTTCATTAATCTGGGCCGTGTCACCACGTGCCATAGTGACACATGCTATATTTCACGACCTCCTACCACTGATTCACCTTATTGCTCTATTCAATGTACATTCCAAAAATAATCTCGGCATACATTGCTGTCATTAACGTTATTCATGAAACTCTATGTTATATGCGTGTATGTGTGTGCACGCTTGTGAATCAACTTGAATATTTAAGACTATATTTTGCGCAGTTGACTTCTGTGCATGTGTGTATAATTGATTTTTAGGTAAAAAAAAGGTAAGATTTTGTTTGTGTTATTATGTATGTACGGTATTCCTCTCAAAAATATAGTACAAATACAGTATAACCCCTCTTAGCATCGAAGGTTACCCCTTTTTCACCCAGAAAACGTACTTTATGGTAAAATAGCATGGTTAATCAATGCATTAATTCATATTTGCTGTACCTGCAACAGCCCATCGTTAACAGGGGAATGGTCAGTAAGCGAACACATTGGACTCTATGGAGGCCCGTCGTTAAGCGATTAGTTAACAGGGGCGGTCGTTATGAGGGGTTCTACACTACACTGCTATATACTACACTGCTATATACTACACTGCTATATACTACACTACTATATACTACACCACTGCTATACAATACACCACTACTATACACTACACTATAAACTAATTGACATTACTATACACTACACTATAGACTACAACGATACACTACTATAAACTACACGTTGGGCTCTATGGAGGCCCGTCGTTAAGCGATCAGTCGTTAACAGGGGTCGTCATTAAGAGAGGTTCCACCGGATCGTACAATCGCGTTATCAGCGTGATTTTTGCGAGGTGAAGAAATCTCAGTTTTGCACTCCGCGGCGAACAGCGCATCACCCTGCGTTGAAGAACGGTGCCGTAAGGTGACGTCAAGCCCTACTGCTTGCGTCGCTTCAAGTAGACCCCTCTCTGCACCACGACGAGCGGCACACGCCGTTTAATGCCCCGCAAGTACGGTTTTCTTTTCGTGTCAGTCAAAACTGAAATGTTTCGGTTTTAGAGCTGGAGCAAGCCAAATGAAGTTAAAAACTAAATGTAACGCATAGATGTTTCTTTGTGTGTACTCATTGGTGACTGGGCTGAGGCAATCAACTTGCCACGCTTGAGAAGAACCCAAGGGTGGCCTTCTGGGTTCAAACTCGGGGTCTCAGCAGTGCTGGCTCAGCGCTCTGACTCCTGAGCCTTTCGTACCCCTCCTGTGTCTGCGTGTACACAACTAAACGTATATTTGTGTGTCAATCCGACTCCTGAAGTTATTCTATTTTTTTTTACAAATGGTCTGTGGGCATACGATAAGATCGCGAAACTTGCCCGCAGAGGGAGGTTATTTTGTGTTGTTCCCCTACGGCGCAAATTTCGCACGAACGCTGTCAGTTGATATCTGCTTGATATTCACATTTTATTTGTGCTTGTCGCCTTTTGGCATTTTTTTTTTACCCTTAACACTGTTGAGACAAGGCCATTAAGATGTCTGTCTCTGATGTAGGCCAATCAGTTTCAAGGACAATGCATTGCCAAAGCACCCTCGTTTGCATGTTTAACCACAACCATGTTGTGGCTAATGCAGACTTGGTGCCTTGTGATAATGGGTGTCTACTTGGTGTATGAACATCTTGACACCTCATGTTTTCCATTTCTCCGCGTTCCACGCGAAAGACTTCACGTGGCAGCCTCCGCCATGCGCTCGTATAAAAGTAAAAAAAAACAGTAACCTCGATGTAAAAGGTGAATCCCTGTGTGTAGGTGCAGGAGTGCAGTTGATCGCTCGCTCGCCCCTCCACTGCGAGCCTTCCTGTTCAGTGTCTGCAGCAGCTGTACGCCTCTGCGCTGACGTATCCCAGCATGCCTTGCTGCCCGCATAGGGAGCGTACGGCACCAGCTTCCTTTGTTGAATTCTGCGTAGGGAGATCTTTTTTCTTTCGCTCGTTTAAACCTTACACTCTTGTTTCCACGAAATTCTACAGTGCCGTTGTTCTGAGAACTCGCCCCCCCCCCCCCACCTCTTCCTTTGAAAAACAAGCGAATGTGTAAAAATGTTGATAAGAACAGCCTCGGTTACGTTTATTTTTATTACGAGGGATAGAGAGACAGAAGAGAAAGTACGACATTCTTAAGCAAAGAGGGATCATAAATGTGCTGTTTTCTTTTCGAAATTAAGGCAAGAAGTCTGCTGTTGGGTTCTGGAATCTTGGGTGAGCTTTCTTATTGCACTGCCTGAACGTTGACCTTTGTCCTTGTGACCCTTTGAAGTGATTGGTATAACCAAATCAGTCAATAAATAGACCATGACTGCCTCCTGACGGTACCTCTTGCTGATGCAAAGTGACATTGTTTGTACTCAGAAGTCAAAGTGTTTTCATTCACTTCACGTAATAATATCGCCATTTATTTATCCAGAAAAGCCTCGCTGAGTCACGCGACTCTCTTTCAGGACAGTCCTGAATTGGAATGTTTTTGGGAAATTCCATTTGTAGGTGTTCATTTATTCTCAAACCATTTACTGGCTACCTCATTTACATTGTCAAATGTAAGCCAGTGGCAACAATTCCATGTAGCCATAGCAGGATAATAGCAAAAAAATATAATTTTGATATATACATGTTTTGTGTTGTTGCAAGTGATGTTAGTAAGCACCTATGCAAGGATAGTGTGGTCTATAAGGGTGGGAGAGGGTCAGCTCCAGTCTCCTTTGTCGCTCTTGCTCACATCGGCACATCGCATCGCACCAATCACTCATTTGGGGCTTCGCCAATCGAATGAGAGGGACCCCAATCATGTTCAGACAACATCTCCACTGATGTCGTACTAAAGTGACGCCTTTGAGATGATGGCACAGTGTGCTCAACCAGCAAGTCACCGCTGCCCACCTACAATACATACGTGCACACGAGAGATTAGTTTTGGATTCGGCAAATAAATTATTTCCAGATTTTGAAGGGCAATTTTGCATCTTTTTTTTTTCCCTTGGGAGTTTTGAATTGTCCACATTTTGTAATAATCTAATGTGTCTTCGCTAACAAAAGGGATGCCACGCGACACCACTTTTATATAGGAGAAACTTGCGCGGTAACATAAGTGACGCCATTTTGTGCGACATCAAATCTTAAGATAAATACGAAAACACGTTCTTTTGTTTCTACATCATCCAAAGTTTCTTACTCACGTCTAATTTTCAGATTCTGCGGGATTAGTCTGAAAGTCCAGAACACATCGCTCATACGTACAAGTGTTTGTTTTCTCGAGACGCTAATGAATATTCCACACACGCACGTTCGCACAACTGCGGTGACTCAAGAGTAGCTCTGCTCGCGGCCTTCCCAGGCTTTCCTACCAAACCGAAATTCCCCGTCCCCCCCCCGCTTGCCACATTTGTCAGTTCCCCCAGAGCCTCCCCGAGGGACTTCCTGCCAGGTGCTCGAATTTCCACACTTCCCAAGACTCCCGTAGTAATATAGCGTGCGATTAATTACCCCGGGCGGGTTGCGAGCATGCACAACGTGCCCACGATGAGAGCGCGTGTTTGCCTTGGGGGGGGGGGGGTGCGAGGGGGGGGGGGTGCACAGGCAGCCACCGGCCCATGAAATGAATAATGAGAGAAAACGTAAAAGAAAATAAGTAAATAATTTTCCTAACAAAAATTATAAACTCTTAGAAAAATACATTAACCCCCTCCCCCCCCCTTCCCCCTCCCCGTGAATGGAGAAATAAAATAAAAATTCCTGTTATGGTACTTTTCTCCTCTTCGAATGACACACACGGTCAAAACATTTTGAAGTTTGCAAGTGACGGCTGCCTCCCCCCCCCCCCCCCAAAAAAAAACCCCACCACCGGCCTGACTGTAATTGACATTTCACAGCCCCGTTTTTATCATTTCACAGCCCCGTTTTTATCGATGCTGATGCACGACTGCGGCATCCTTTAAATGGTGGAGGCGTGAGTTGGAGCTCGCCGATCGTTTTGAGAGGCAGCTCGGCGCGTGAATAAATTGAGTGGACGCGTGTGGGAGACAAGTCGGCCTGTCTGTTCGGGACCAACTCTCACATTGGTTGCTCAAACTTCAGTCAATGCATTGAACTCTGCGTATGGCCAGACACCGTCTTGCTTCACGTCATTCGAACGGTAACGAGTAGCAAAAGAGATCATTACCTCCAGAGACTCGGCGAGGGTCTTCCCCTGGTCACGCAATCAGTAGACCCCCTTCCCCCGCTTGGCCATCGCAAGCAGCGAGTGGTTGTATTGCTGGGCGGTGCGTGCCGTGAATTTTGGTGTCGTTACGGCTGACCATGGCTGCATCTAGTTCGAGATTACAAGCGTGTGCAGTCACCCATGGCTCTGCTTGATGCAACGATGCTTCGACTCACTTCTGTTGATATCGACTCTTAAGCTCCCGTTCCAAGTGCGGCATGTTTAGGTGCGCGTGTGTTGTTACGCCATGGGTTCGCGTGAACCCTGCAGCCTCTGGAGGCCGCTACATTCACCGTAATGTGAAACAAAGGGTGAAAGCTAGACCCTGAACCACGACGAATCATTGAATCACCCCGGGCGGTGGTGAATTGTTACCCTGTTAAACAAATGCCCTATGTGACAAGTAACATAAGCACCTGGTGTGCCATGCCTAAGGTGGCTGAGCTCTTGCCCTATAAACTCTTATGCTGTGTTATTTACAATTAGGCTCCTTATTAAACAAATCGTCCTAAGTAAAATAAAGTCTCCCTATGCAAGGGACTTGAGGTGTGGCACTGTAGTGCGGCGGCGGTTTAGCGCGCTGCACATCTGGCCGGGTTAGGCTGAGACGAAGCGCAGCTGCGCGCTCGCCTGGCTCCCGGGTGCCCCTCGCTCGGAGGTGCGACTTATCCCCGGGAGTCGGGACAGGCCGCCCCCGCAGTGCTCTGCGGTGCTGCCCGACAACGAATGAGAACGGCCCTCTCGACTCCATTGGCATTCCGGGGGATTTTTTGGGTTTTTTTTAAACGGAATTTCCATGGGAAGTGTCCCTTACCGAGAAGCCTGGATTATCCCTTATGTCATTCATACTGTGGCAAGGGAACATTCCCCCATACGGTGCTCACCAGGGTATAATGTTTAACTGCCTATTTCAAGAAGCCCAGAGACCAGCTAAGATCCCAGTGAGTTTACTGCCTGTAATAAGAATCCCAGAGCCAGACCATCATCCCGGTGATTCCACCGCCTGCCCCAACAAGCCCAGAGCCAGGTGTTTGTGTTCGTGAGCCCTGTCTGCCAGGACCTGATGAAAATAAATGCTTGCATGGTCTGTGGACCTAAGATTGCATGTCAAGGGAATTTTGTGAGGGTGCTATTATATTAAGCATCAGCATTGGGGCCCAGAGTGCATTCGTGTTCTGGCATGGTGCCGGTTATACTGGCAGGTGACTAGGGGTCTAGTTGCTGCAGGGCAAAAGGATGTGTGCAGATAATCACCGTTGCATGGATCAAGGTTACCGTTGCGTTCTAAAACATCTCGAACTGAGCAGCCTTGGCCTCTGCTGTGAAAGAGACACGGGGGACTTCTTCTCATGTGTGATTTATTCGTCCAGAAGTCATGATTGCTCGGCCACGACCCGGCCTCTTTATTCCAACAAAGCTCACAGCGCAAAGCGATATATTTGCGTACTGCTGTATTGTAGGGGCCCATCGTATTATGGGAGGGCAGAATGTCAGAAGTCATGGGTATTGAGCGTCCTTCAATAAAAAAAACGTTTGCATGTGGGCAGTGAAGTTATGGCCCAGTTGGTGGAACAGCAGTGCTCCCCGGCCATGCGACTGTGAGTTGAATCCCCTGTTGACTTCCCGGCGAGGGCCGACTCGGCTCTCAGCCAATAATATAATCATTCCTCCAGCGTCAGCACAATGAGCACCACCTGCTAAGACTGTCGTAGCCATGCGGTGCGAAGTCAACAAACAGCGCTTGTCCAGGATCGTGGAATTTCCACCACTGCAGGCGCATGATTTGTAAAGAAGATGAGCACTGGCCAATGATTCTTTTTTTTTTAAATGGTGATATTGACTATATGGAAGCTTAACATCACTGTTTACATCTCTGGGGAGTAGTGGTGGTGCACACTGAGTTATGAACCTTGGCAATTCGACTTGGAGTCATGGCCATGGCTAATCACCATGTCCTCTCCATTCATCAACCTGCACTAACCGGCATGGTCTATCGACCCCTCTGATCAATAACAACGTGGGGAGGCCTTCATCGAGCAGTGGATTAACAAAGGGCAGTAAGTGATCACGTATTGATTCAACGTATCACCTTGTGATATTCCTTGCTTCCGTTACGGCCGGTGGCAGTGCTTTGTTTCTACTGCGTCCGCTTCACACGCGCGAGGTTGCTTCTTCCCTCTTTAGCCGATCCTCCAAATGACAATGAAATAGGTCTTAAATCTCAGATGCTGACACAGCTTAGGACGCCCCAGGGTCTGGCACATCCTGGTGTCCGGCGCAGCGGCTGCATGCACGGGTGGCCACTTCCTCGCAGTGGCACCCAGCCGTGTAATGGAAGTTTCCCCCTCCAGCCCAGGTCGTATTCACGGATGAGGCCTTGCTCGCGTCTCTTCCTGCCTTCCCTTTCAAGCATCGAGGTCCACACATTAAGAGGTCTCGGGGCACCGCGTCATATATCGCCTCCGTGCGTTGGAGGGTTAGAATGAATGCGGTGCGTGGAGAATTGATGTAAATTTAGGGCTGGCTGCATACGGTATATTCAGTTTGATATGGGGCATTGTAGATTTGATTTCACGGAATAAAAAGCTGGTTTTGCAGAAGATGGCTCGGAGGTGAAAAAGTAAAGTTCAGTGGGTAAAGGTGCTTGAATGTTTGAATAAGCTGCTTCTTGACGAGGCATTAGACACTCAATTACATTGGAATTAATGTATGAATGTTGACCTTCTTTCGCACCATACACAGCCAACCGTACAAATCGGAGGTGATGTCTTCTTAAGGAATGAAAATAAATGCTTTTGCCAGCCGTCAGAATCTTCTACTCACCAATGACAGTGAATTTGACTGTTTACTCTTCATTGAGATGAACCGATTGCAACTACTGGGATCTAGCCAGCCAGGTGGCTCAGCGGTAGAGCAGGAGGCTCACAAAAAGCAAGGTTACGAATTCAATTCCTGGTTGGGGGGTTGACTCAGCCCATCATCCGTTCAGGGTTGATGAAATGGTTACCACTTCGTGGGGGAAGTCAACAGTGGTTGTCCTATGGATAGACTCACCCCCGCCATAGGAATATGGAAATTCCACCACTGGTACAGGGCTCTAAGCAGGAGATGAGCACTGCACCAGTGCTCATTTGAGTAGAAATTCACTTTACTTTGAAATTGAAATCACTTTGGCTTTGATTGTCAACCTCTGCCACTGCGTGCATGGCAGATTTTAGCAAATGGTGGTTTGTGAAATCCATTGCACTTTGCATTGCAATGAGGAGCTGTATCATGTGAGACTTTCTTTGGTGGCATGCATGAGACAAAATCCAAGCAGTCACCGAGGTCAATCAGTCACTTAACTCTTAATTCTTTCAGACAGTAGCGATTTAAGTACGAAATATGTTTCGTGTGAAGGCTTCGCTGGATTGACTTAACAAGTGACAGCAATGGGGAAAAAAATCAACCTGTCACTTGACTCAAATTCAAGTCAGCCTTGCTTAAATTGCAATGCCACACCGTACCATGAAGTCATTACATTAAGGATCAAGAACATTGAGTGCGGTAAATTGGGGCATTTGTTCACAGTTATGAAATGTGTCCAAAATAAACTCAACAGAGGAACAGTGAAATAAAACAACCGTTGTTATAAAATATATATACTTTTTACTTTAACCTTCTCACATACATCTCACGTGCCTCCTTGGTAAAGAAAAAAAGGGCTCGGTCATGGGCAATTAGCATCTGTCCAATTTTTAAGGAACAAGTGAACTGTTTTTATACCAACTAACTGCCGTTAATGAAGCGTCACCACGGCTCATGTGCATGTTAATAGGAGTTTAAAATAAGAGTTTTTAACATTCACGATCCCCCGAGAGTTTTAGTGTGAGGCCAGCTGAGGCCAACTGCTAGTGAGCCTGGCTATTTGGTTTCAGAAAGGTAAATAAAATATTTTTTTCTAGGTTAGTGTTTAATTTTAAAATTTCAGCTCTAGTCTTGCTCGCCACACATTAATTGGGATCTTTTGTTCGCCAGGCATATCCTCTATTTAGGCAGGTGGTGAGCCCAACGGAGACCTGGGGTTTTATTATATGGAGAAAATACAAAGCAACTTGGTTGATGGGTAGTATAAATCAGGTTAAAAAAATATATAAAGATGACATGGGTTTTTTGTGCGTGCGTGTGTAGTGAGTGGAGGAGAATGATGGAAACAATTCCTGAATTGAGGTTAAAGAGCCCCAAGGAAAGATTAATGCAGCAGAAATTGTTTTCTTGACCGCTAGTACGACTAACGGGGGGATGTTGTAGGGCCCATTATAGTTGTGAAGTGATTTAATGGCGTTGCTGATTGGGAATTATTCTCGTTTATCATATCCGGCCCTGCTTGAGGATGTGGCTGTAAAATGTAAAGGGAAGGCTACAGAGGGAATATACAAGGAGGGATACTTTCACAACAGACTGGGGATTATTTGAGTCTCCTTTCCTATACATGTCATACAGGAGGTTTTAATAATCTTACCGGCAAAAGAGCAGAATAGTGGGTCCCTCACAATGTATTTTGATGGCATTCATTTCAAATGGCAGTGTATGTGTGAGAGCGGTTATGGGAAATGGTTGCGTCTTAATCTGTGTATGACTCAAAGACTTTAGCCGGGCGTGGAATCGCTTGCCTGTGGTGAAACGATTTGGAAGTGGGGTTGGTGGAAGACGCAAACGATGGAACGTTCATGTATCCGAGACGCTCGCCTGCAGGAGGGTATTGAGGTGCTCCTGTAGGATGCAGTAGGTTTCCAAGGGGCATGGGTTTTTTCTTTTCTTTTTGACACTCCAGTTTTCTTCCACAAAAATAAATCTCATTTAAAAGGAGACATTCTTTGGTTCTTTCGGTAAAGTCACGTAGATAGAAAAAATAATGATAAATGGAAATCAAATTTAAAAAAAACTGCGACGTTTTGATCACAACAAAAACTCCGACGTTTCGATCGTTGTGATCAAAACGTCGTAGTTTTTATTTTATTTGCTTTTTTTCTATCTACGTGACTTTACCGAAAGAGCCAAAGAATATGAATTCCTGCAGTCACGAAAGTTTTAAGTCAAAATTTAAAAGGAGACCGTCAGACCCTGTGTACTGGACAGGATCCTTCTCAGTGTTGAGTCTTGGGAGGACTTCTTTGTGAGAAGAATATCCTTTAAATAAATCCCTGCACGATTAGGTGGGTCCTCATGGGAATTGTGGCTTCAATACTCTCAATGAGCTTCGTACCTAGCACTGAGCCCTGGGAATGTTAAAGACATCTTACCTTGGCTGTCTGAGCTCCATGCATTTACATTGAAACCTAATCATCTGAAAGGAGCTTTAGTCTGTCTGGGTCTCAGGCATTTATAATGAACTATAAGAATCCTAAAAGTACTTCAGTTTGGCTTTGAGCCTTTAGGCATTGGCATCCGTGCGTTTTGACGTCGTAAAGTACTGCGTGCCCTTGTATTTCTGCTGACATGTAACTTACTCGCGTATGATTGTGATTCTGCGATAATCTACATTATCCATAAGCAGAGTAAATAATTTAATTTATTTCGTACTAGCTTTGCTACCCGGCTTCGCCCGGGAGTTGGATTCACCACGTCTGGCCGCCTTTGTCTCCCCAGTGGCGATGTTCACACACCACACCAGTTACTCGTTTGAGGCTGAGTCGACCTAGGGGAGGCCCAGGACCGGTTTAAATAATGGTCACCGGTAGTGGCCGTGAGCAGGAATCGATCTCGGGTCGCCGGGTCCGTAGCGCAGCGTGCAAACTACTACACTACCGCTCCCCCCACACACACACGCAGACACACACACAGACACACACACAGACACACACAGACTGCACGCTAACCACTACACTACCGCTCCCCCCACACACGTGCGCGCGCGTCCATAGCTACACATACACGCGCTTGCTGCAGACACACGACTTTCACGGTGCGTGCGGCAGTAAGCGACTGAAATAATGAAGCAATGGTGCGCGTAGAACGCCTTAGACCTGCAACACACTTGTATGGAACTTGACTCGCGTAGGCTTGGGGGGGATGCGTGACGTCAGCAGGCA
This sequence comes from Petromyzon marinus, assembly GCF_048934315.1. Lineage (NCBI taxonomy): Eukaryota > Metazoa > Chordata > Hyperoartia > Petromyzontiformes > Petromyzontidae > Petromyzon > Petromyzon marinus. Next base: position 9,560,347 of record NC_133680.1, read on the forward strand.
CACTGCGTAACGCTTCCGCATGCGCGGATGACATGACAGATGTGACGTCACAGCTCACCTGCCGTGCAAAATAAATGCATTATTGCGCCCCCCCCCCAAAAAAAAATAATAATAATACACTGCCTCAACGTTGGATAGGTCGCACGGGACCCGAAGACTTGGCGCTACACTCTTGGCCCCCAAGATCACCCCCAGACATCGCCACGCCCTGCGACTTTCTCTTGTGGGGATACGTCAAAGACCCGTGGTGTTTTTGTGCCACCATTAGCGACTAATCTGGGTGACCTCAAAAACAGAATCACGTCAGCGGTGACTTCAGTGGAAGGAGACACTTTAAGAGGCGTTTGGGACGAATTCAACTATCGTCTCGATGTTGTCCGTACAGCAGGTGGAGGGCACATAGAGCATTTATAAAATGGTTAGGAAAACTCGATAACTCATTAAACCGTTTGTAGCTTTTTGTGCAATTGTAACATGTTGCCATCGTGAAATATAGTGCTTTGAAATTGGGTCCATCATTTTGAAACACGCTGTAGATTAGCGCCATTCGTATAGCACGAGGCAAATGGCTATGTTTTGCAAGCACAGTCTGTAGTAGTTTCTTAGTAGCGAGTGATTGTGCTCTGCATTACAATGCGTAATACCAATTGAGTAATTTGCAGTTATTATTTTTTGTTGTTGCAATTTTGGACCATTACCCTGGCACAGGATGGCCTCCGTTATTTTCACGAGTCCCGACCGAATCCGTACCGTCCACTGTGCGGCGGACGATGCTTATCGGCACGGTTGACTCGCCAGCAGTAGCAACAACCACGGTGACCTCTCCGAGGTTTCGAACTACGAACCCCTGCAACGGGTGGCATACACGCTCCCCACCGCTGGGCGCATGCCACGAGACGATTTGAGAGTAAAGCAAGAGGTAAATGTATCCCGGTTTTTCAAGGAGGTCCCCTGCCACACGTGGACATCGGGTCACATCGCTGTTGTCACGCCAAAATGTTCCTCGTAAACGGGTATGAAGCCATAGTCAGCACATCGTCTTCTCTCTCGTTCTCATAAACTTTTTGCCGACTGTCATCTCAAGCTTTGCACCCCCCCCCCTCCCCCCAGACTTGTGCGTGAGAGACGCCTTTCACTGAACTGTGCAGATACAGTGAGGGAAAAAGTATTTGATCCCCTGCTGATTTTGTACGTTTGCCCACTGACAAAGAAATGATCAGTCTGTAGTTTTAATGGTAGGTTTATTTGAACAGTGAGAGACAGAACAACAACAAAATCCAGAAAAGCGCATGTCAAAAATGTTATAAATTGATTTAGCATTTTATGAGGGAAATACGTATTTGACCCCCTCTCAATCAGAGATTTCTGGCTCCCATGTGTCTTTTATACAGGTAACGAGCTGAGATTAGGAGCACACTCTTAAAGGGAGTGCTCCTAATCTCAGCTTGTTACCTGTATAAAAGACACCTGTCCACAGAAGCAATCAATCAATCAGATTCCAAACTCCACCATGGCCAAGACCAAAGAGCTCTCCAAGGCTGTCAGGGACAAGATTGTAGACCTACACAAGGCTGGAATGGGCTACAAGACATTGCCAAGCAGCTTGGTGAGAAGGTGACAACAGTTGGTGCAATTATTCGCAAATGGAAGAAACACAAAAGAACTGTCAATCTCCCTCGGCCTGGGGCTCCATGCAAGATCTCACCTCGTGGAGTTGCAATGATCATGAGAACCGTGAGGAATCAGCCCAGAACTGCACGGGAGGATCTTGTCAATGATCTCAAGGCAGCTGGGACCATAGTCACCAAGAAAACAATTGGTAACACACTACGCCGTGAATGACTGAAATCCTGCAGCGCCCGCAAGGTCCCCCTGCTCAGGAAAGCACATATACATGCCCGTCTGAAGTTTGCCAATGAATATCTGACTGATTCAGAGGACAACTGGGTGAAAGTGTTGTGGTCAGATGAGACCAGAATGGAGCTCTTTGGCATCAACTCAACTCACCGTGTTTGGAGGAGGAGGAATGCTGCCTATGACCCCAATAACACCATCCCCACCGTCAAACATGGAGGTGGAAACAAACCGCATCAAAGAGACGATGGACGGAGCCATGTACCGTCAAATCTTGGGTGAGAACCTCCTTCCCTCAGCCAGGGCATTGAAAATGGGTCGTGGATGGGTATTCCAGCATGACAATGACCCAAAACACACGGCCAAGGCAACAAAGGAGTGGCTCAAGAAGAAGCACATTAAGGTCCTGGAGTGGCCTAGCCAGTCTCCAGACCTTAATCCCATAGAAAATCTGTGGAGGGAGCTGAAGGTTCGAGTTGCCAAACGTCAGCCTCGAAACCTTAATGACTTGGAGAAGATCTGCAAAGAGGAGTGGGACAAAATCCCTCCTGAGATGTGTGCAAACCTGGTGGCCAACTACAAGAAACGTCTGACCTCTGTGATTGCCAAGAAGGGTTTTGCCACCAAGTACTAAGTCATGTTTTGCAGAGGGGTCAAATACTTATTTCCCTCATTAAAATGCAAATCAACTCATAAAATTTTTGACATGCGTTTTTCTGGATTTTGTTGTTGTTATTCTGTCTCTCACTGTTCAAATAAACCTACCATTAAAATTATAGACTGATCATTTCTTTGTCAGTGGGCAAACGTACAAAATCAGCAGGGGATCAAATACTTTTTTCCCTCACTGTAACGCCTGTATATCCTCGGCTGGTTTGATTTTTACTACCACCAGAAATGTCATGGCTTAGAGGGCTCTCTCGTGGTGCACTATGAACTAAAATACAGCTGTGCTCAGATGTTTGATGTTGCCATTAGCAGTCAATAAACTTTCAGTCGTCGGCCATTCTTTTACAGTTGTTTCAAAATATTGTGCTGGTCGAATCATCTATTTACTGCAAAAAAAGTGCATTACAACCACATTTAAAATAACATGTGATCCTATTTGGTGGACAACGTTTCTAAATGGGACCCATTGAATGCATTCTAAGGGGATACATCTTGAATGGAGGCATGCACTGTTTTAGAAAATGTTTTGTTTGTGTTATTGCTCATGGTTGCCTGCTGTTGGAAATGATGGCACATTTTGCAATGTTTTGGCTGCTGGCCATCATGGACAGCGCTTGTGGTAGCTTGCAACCTTTTGTTCATCTACTACCACCGTTCAAAGCAATAAGTGCGGGTTAACGGTGAACCACCAAGCAGATTACAAACAAACAAACACGCACGCACGCGGACTTGCGCGCGCGTACGTGCGTGCGTGCCCTCGCCTTGTCTCCGCGTCCGTGCAGCGGTGTTGCCACTACCACTAAACAAGCTTTCAACCTTTTGTCGATCTCTTACCATTGTCCAAAGCAATAAGTTCTGGTTAACCGTGAACCACCACGCAGATTACAAACAAACTCTCGCACGCGTGCCCTCGCCTCGTCTCCGTGTCCGTGCAGTGGTCTCCTTCTCGGCACGTGAGGTCCTCCTGGAGCTTCTGTCCGCCCAGCAGTGCGAGGACGGCGACGCGGACGCGGGCGGCGGCGGCGGCGATGGCGCGACGACCTTGGGCCCCCCGTGGCTGCGGCCGGGGCCGGGCGAGGAGGGCGAGGGCCCTGGGGAACCCGCGGCGATGCGGGCCCGCCTGGCGGACACGCAAGAGATCGGGCGAATCTTCACGGCGAGATGCGGCGAGCTGGAGGGTGAGACGAGGCGCCGAGCAACGCGGCTCGCTCTGGGCTGGGGGGGGGGGGGGTGGCGGGTAGTCGCACCGGCTCTTGCTCGTCGTCGGTGCGACGCCGTCTTCTTCCTCGTCGTGACCATCTCTCTCTCGTTGTGTGGTCGGCGTCCTTATCGGCACCCTCGCTGCCATCGTCATCATTGCCGCTCGTCGTCGTTATGAATGTCAATCGGCACGAGCAGAGGAATTGATTTTGTTATCGACATCCATTGTGACCACCAGCACAATCATCGTTATCATAATCATCGTCATCATCATTCTCTCTTTTGTCGTTATCAGTCACTGGAGCTATGCACTTTTAAATAATTTAGATTGAAAACTCATTTCTTCAGAACTGCTTTATGTGTTCAGTTTGTTTTCCTTCCCCCACACCTCCAATTAGCACTGTTGGCTATGTTCGGTGCGAAACAAGTTCATGCACACACACATCAGCATTTTCATGATTGTCACCACCAAATCTTTTAAGGAGTCATCTTCTTCAGCAACGTCGCTCGATAGCTTTACCTTTACCAGTGGAAAAGGCCACATGCAGCTTCAACCAATTTAATCTCAAAGTTTTTTATTCAGTTATTGGGCCAATAATCTAGTTTTTAATCACAAGTGCCTGCATAGATTCAACCCCAGGGTGTTGGCAGCTCTGGCCCAGTGGCTCTGACGCAGACATTATAAACCTGCCGAGGCTCCCGGTCTCCTTCTCTCCTCCCCGGCCTTGCGCAGCTCGCTCCTGGCTAGGTTTATGGTAATGTTTGCGCGTAAATATTGCTCAAATGCGTCCGTTTTACGCGTGTTATTAAAATCGTGCTAATTAGAGCAGTGAAGTGCTATTAGGATTACATATCCACATGCGGTGCTTGCGTTTGGAAAGTGCTTGTGCAAATTAAGTGCTGGGTTTAGCGCCAAATTTGTGCATGTGACCAATCAGTGCCAAGTCACTAATTGGAGTCACAGTTTTTCACGGGCTGTCTTAAATAGTTAAGTGGTTTCATTCGGTATTTCAAATGCAGTGACCAAAAATATATTTGATCACCGATCAAAGTTTCAAACAAAAGATGACATCGGTGGGGTAAATTTTTTGTCTCACCCAAACCTCACATTCACACTGTTCAACGCACCAACTAATGGCTAATGATGTACACGAGCAGTGGGGTGTAGTGACGCGTAACATGTTTTTTTAGGAAGGGACTGTAAACCTGATAATAGGTTTTTCCCCCTTTTTTCTGGCAACAAAACTGGTGTTAAGATGTTTAAACACCAAACTGAAACCTTTTACAAGGAATCATGTCTGCATTAACAATGCTTGTGGTCAGAATGCAAACAAAAAACAAACTCTGATAATATATGCATTAAATTTCGATTTAAAGCTTTCGTGACTGCAAGGATTCATCTTCTTTGGTTCTTTCGGTAAAGTCACGTAGAATGAGAATAAAATAATAAATTGATTAAATAAAATGACACAATAATATTCTCACGACGTTTCGGCCACAACACAAGCGGCCTTCATCGGGTGAAGGGGACGAGACTGTCCTCCAGACAGCGCTGTCCTCCAGACAGTCTCGTCCCCTTCACCTGATGAAGGCCGCTTGTGTTGTGGCCGAAACGTCGTGAGAATATTATTGTGTTATTTTATTTGATCAATTTATTATTTTATTCTCATTCTACGTGACTTTACCGAAAGAACCAAATAAGAATATATGCATTGTCTGATTGAAACTGATTGGTCCACACCAGAGACAGCTTTCTTTGGAGCCTCGTCTCAAAACGGTGTTAGACCAGAGGACACGCCAGCGTTGTGCTTTTGTCGAAGCCCCATTCTAATTGCCGCTCGGATATTACTAGAACAAGTGCGCGCTGACGTTTCGTGTTCTATTAAAGTTTAAAGTAATTACGTAATTTTCATGCTTTACATTTTGAGCCAGGTTGATGTGGGTTAGGAACAGATTCCAGGTGCTCGTGACGTTGGCACCCTAGTCGTCGCAGTTGTGTTTACTTGGACGCTGACCATCTCTCCGCCGATTACCGTTGCACAGCATTAACAGTCAACGTACAATGCAGCTATCATGCGCAGGTACCTTTTACTGTCATTGCATTGCCTGTACCAGGCTAGGTGTGGAGCACGGCCTGCTGGATTTGGAAATGATGTGTCTGACAAGAGGTCACAATAGAGGCCCACTTAATTGGGATACATATGGGGTTTAACCCTCACCCCCCCCTCCAACACACAGCAATAGCAGCAGCTGTAATTTAGCGCAACACTTGTGGAAGACTAGGCGTGCTGTAGGGACACGTGGGTGGTGCAGAAATATTTGGCGGCGTGTCATAAGAAATGTGCATGCGTTATGGGTCAAACGACTTCAGTGATTGGGCAAATACACCACCTGCGTGCTGTGTCGCACCAATAAACACGTACACATCTCTTGTATGAGCTGCATAGACAGCGGGGGGGGGGGGGGGGACATGTGGTGTTAGCAAGAACCAATTCAGCCATTGAATGGTACACGAGGGCCTGGTGTGACCGTTGCCAGTGCTGATTTTTGCACACTGCGTAAGGTACTAGCTTACGTCTGAGTCTACCTAGGAGAAACCAAATACGAATATCAGTCACCACTGATGTTAGCCGTGGTCTGGGATAAAACTCGAGTCATCGGGCCGTAGTGCAGTGAGCGGACTACGATGCCACCCCTCCCCACGTTGTGCCAAAATACACACGCACACAAATTACTCCATTAAAAGTGGCTCTATTAAAAGTTATTTCAATGGGATTTTCATTCTGTAGACAAACCCGAAGGAAAGGAGTAACCTTATCCAAGACTTGAGGGATTTTCACTAACACCTGTTCACGATATAATTTTCCAAAAGTTAATTACCTTTGGGGGGGACTGCAGCAAGCACAGTAACAATGCATTCCGAGCATTCTCGCTGGGTACAGAACAGCAGAAACCAAATTTCTGGATCTTCTGAAATTCACGTCCAATTTTTTTGTCCGCTTGTTGATTTTAGCTTCAGAAACACATGTTTTGTTTGTTATTGAATTAATGTAAAAAAAAATCACATGTGATTCTTTGTTTTTGTAGTTACTTTAGGTTGGATGCAGTCTTGACATGTATTGCTTACCCACCATGCTGCACTTGCATTTCAGAGGTCACCGATTTGATGTGTTCCTTAAATACCCTCCCGCCTCTGTCCAGCCAGCAGTATAAATGGATTCACCACAGTTAGTTGATCGGCAGGCCGCTTGCAGTGGGGTAAGGTGTGGGTCCTCCCAGCTCTTCTAATACATCTGGCCGGCATGTCAGAAGGAGTAGGCCAAGCAACCCCTGTGGGGGGGGGCGGGGGGGTGGATGCTTTCTGCAGCTAGCAGTGGCTTGACCCAAGAACATTTCAAGAGCTGCCCCTTCATAACTTTTCACCGTGCGCGCGATATTTATTTATTTATCTAATTGTGGTATTTTACTCAGGGGCAGGAATTCAAGTTAATATTTGTCACAGATGTGCGAACGCTCAAAGTCGATAGCGTCATTGGCCGTGTCGGCGCACCCAGGCGTTGGGAACACAATCTCGGGGTAAAGTGGCATTGGGGTGCTTTGGTTTCAATCTCTCTCCGGTAACCTCAATTAAACGAATAACTCCAAAGGAAACACATTGCACAGAGGCTCATTCACAGCCCAGGGGCTGAGCAATTTGTGAGGTGGAGGTGGTTTGTGAGGATGCTTTGTGGGGTATTTTGTGGTGGTGACGTTTCCACCTGAGTGGTGGCAGAAATGCATATAAATCACCGCGTTGGCCGGAAATATATTTTTTTAAAATCAAAATTAAGTGTGTGGCCTCATATTTGGCTGTTAGTGACTTGCTGCTGAACACGAATCGCTTCCAACTTTGGCACTCATTGGAATTCTTAAATGCCATTGCAAATATAAAGAAAGCAAAATAAAATTACTAATTTTTCTGGGCTATCCCAAAGCAAACAAAACTAGCACTGCCGTTAGTGGATTCAAGCTTTCAATCTTCCCAAGGAAAATATATGGAGTGGCATAGCATACATTTATACAGTCAGAATTTCAATTATACCATAAACCTTTGAAAATATAACATTTCTAATAATTTTAGATTTTATTTTCTCAAATATACAGTGACCTTTATGCCAGGGTATTTCAGAGCGAAAACTTTACCTCGGTGGTATATATTTTTTAAATGACCTATATATTGTGATATGGGGTGCTGCATGTAAGTGTCTCGCCTGCCATATCAAATCAATTTCTTAAAATCCCCTGCCTCTGTCTACCCAGGAGTTATGGTCGCGTGTGGTGGAGTAAACGTTTGGCAGTCCCACCTCTTCCAAGACGTCTTGCCAGCGTGTAAGAGGAGGCCAAATACCCTCCAGGGGGTCTCTGTAATTACTTTTTCGGTGGAGGCCGTTCTGTCTCTAAAGAAGGCTGTCTCTGGTGTAGACCAATCAGTTTCAAAGGCAATTTGCATATATTACCAGAGCCCTTACTCTTTGGGTATTTCGGTAAAGTCACGTAGAGTATAAAATAAAATGAATTAAATCACGACGTTTCGGGCGCAACACAAGCGTCCGTCATCAGGTGGGACAACCACCGCAAGAGACAATTGCTGAAGTGGGCAAGAGGGCTGCCGTGACAAGAGGCTATATAGGTAAGAGAGGGGGGAGGAGCCTCTTGTCGGTAAGAGAGGGGGGAGGAGCCTCTTGTCGGTAAGAGAGGGGGGAGGAGCCTCTTGTCGGTAAGAGAGGGGGGAGGAGCCTCTTGTAGGTAAGAGAGGGGGGAGGAGCCTCTTGTCGGTAAGAGAGGGGGGAGGAGCCTCTTGTAGGTAAGAGAGGGGGGAGGAGCCTCTTGTAGGTAAGAGAGGGGGGAGGAGCCTCTTGTAGGTAAGAGAGGGGGGAGGAGCCTCTTGTCACGGCAGCCCTTTTGCCCACAACCACAGCCATTGTTTATTGCTGTGGTCCCAGCTGATGACGGACGCTTGTGTTGCGCCCGAAACGTCGTGATTCATTTTATTTTCTACCCACGTGACTTTACCGAAAGAACCAAAGAGTATGTATGCCTGCAGTCACGAAAACTTCAAATCTAGATTTACCAGAGCATGTTTTTTGTTTGCATGTTCACCACAAGTACTGTGTGTGGTTAATGCAGACATGATTCCTTGCAAAAGGTTCCTGTTTGGTGTTTGAACATCTTAACGCAACTGTTTTATTGCCAGAAAGGTTAAAACCTATTCTATACTTTGATACTGGCAAGAAAGGTCCCGTGTTGGAGGCCGATCTGCTAGCAGTGACGTGAGAAAGAAATTGAGGAGCTGCACCTTTGCCTTTTTCATTTAAAGCAAGATTAAAAGTACAAGTCGAGTGATCATTGCAGACGATCAATGACCTCACCGGCTTTTAAGAAATGTATGCTTTCAGGGGCTGTTTAGAATGATTTATGTGTTCACTTGATTTACTTGCGATCATTAAAGGAGCTCTTGAATCATTTACTTAAAATAGTAGCAGAAAACGTGTTTAAAGAGATTCTGTGGATATTCCAGCTGATACCTGATTATTTATTGGGTTGGCCTTTAATTATGATACCAGCACAATTTTGTTGGGTCATTTTAATCTCCAGCTTTGCCAAAATATGAAGAAAATAAACCGCAAAATGCGAGTCTTAGGAAACAGCTAAATAATACAGCTTTGTGAGAAATCAACATCTGGCCTTCGCACATTCGTGCCAAATCGGGCTACTCGAGTTTCGAATGGGTCTCAAATTCTCTTTGTGTTTTTTTTTAAAGGTACAGCGAAATGTAAATCGTGTAAAAAAAAACCCTCTGAAATGTTCTCGTGTTTATTACTTTACACTTGCTTTCTGTGCTGTCAAACATTTCGTTGGGCGGAAGGCCTTTTAACAGCCAGCCCCACGTCTGTATACTTTTTGCGCGTCTCGCTGTGTGCACTCCCCACCCATGAGTGGATGAGTGATTGTCCACAAACACTGACGTTTTTTGGCTCCTGGACTCCCGAAACCTTCTCTTTTAGGGGGGGGAGGACAGGGAAAATAAGCAATGCCCTGTGCCAGATCACTTTGATAAAAGATTTAGGAGGAGATTGAGAGAGCCGGGGAAGCAGAATAAATGCTCGGGCAGCATACTTAGCTTTTTCAAAGGACGACAGGGAAGACTTAGATCCGATATGCTCTTCAAATGAGTCGCCTTACCCACATTGCACCGGACGCTACAGTGTTTCCACATGTGCGCGTTACACATTCTGTATTAATGTCAGTTTACAACTTATTTTTCCAGGGTTTTTTTTTCAGGCTAATAGCTGCAATGTGGAGTCAACCATAGACAAAAGGTGCCTATTGATATGACCGAGTGAAGCCAGCCAATGCCTGGACAAGGTTCGCATGCTTAGTACCAATGAGGTTCATGGTTAGGAATCTATCCCAGGCCACTGGAATGTGGTTCAATGCACTAACCACAATACAAATGTTTTCCACAAAGATGGCATAGTGCTGTGCTCAGCATTGGTGCTGTGGAGGCAAATGCGGTTGGGCATGCATAGTCCTGTGTTCACCTTAATAGGTGCTTGCTAAAACCACCTGCTTTGACTGTCTGGTCATGAATGGAGGATCTTTTCCATTATGATTATCTAGAAGTCTGCATTCACATGTGCATCATGACATTCTGCAAGAATGTGCACTTGCTTGTACACAGCGGATGTACATGTATTTTAGCTCATAATGACTGAGTAATTGATGTAAACTCTAATCATCTTCCAGAAGGGATAGAGGACTGAAATAGTTGTGTAGATATGTGTAGTGAGTCACTTCGGAAACACTAATAGTAGGAGGCACACACGTTTATTCTACACTTCCACAGTACAGGGGATAACTACAATCGGGTCAGGACAACCGGCACACTGCCTGACCCACAACGCCGAGGAGGTGAAGACGGGGACGAAGACTTGCGTAGATGACGGGTTCCATTCCAAACGACAGCCCCGACCCAGCGTCGGGGCCTCCCTTTTATCCTCCCCAGCGTGGCCTGGCTCCGCCCTCGGCCACGCCCCCTTTTGTAACCTACCAGACGGTTCTGGGCCTTCGCCCCACGTGTCCCCTCTGTCACCTTTACCCTACATCCCTTACCCCGGCCTATCACGTGCCCAGCTGGTAGACCGGGCTGCTTCACCCACAATCCCGCTGTCTACCAGTAACCAGTGCTACGCGCCATAGTGACCCAATCTATGCCACTAAATATTTATAAATAAATAAATATGAGTGTGGCGGTGATACAGTGGTTAATGCGCTGCGCTGTGAACCCGGTAACCTGTGTTTTGTTTTCCGGCCGTGGCTAGCACCGGTGGAGTGCGATGTCTAAACCACGACCGCCCAACCCCACTGACCAGCGTGGCGAGATTTGATCAAACATTCCTCGTGACTAACATGGCACCAGGGGGCCTTCATTCAGCAGTGGATTGGCAGAGGGATGTCAACAACTCTAGTTATTATTATTATTATTTCTGCTTTGGGGCCGTCCATAAATGACGTCACGCACCTAGGGCGGGGGGGGGGTCAGACATTTGTGACGATGTGAGGGGGGGGGGTTTGAGAAATGTGACGTCACATCAAAATGCGCAACTTTAAATAAATATAGACAACACGTTCTACTTAATTAAACATCAGAGTGCAGTGCCACATTAAATACGCACTACAATGACAATAGTTTAAAGAGATTTGAAGCATGCTTTATATTTTTTTTGGGGGGGGGGGGCAGAGCTTTGTGACGTCATATTCGAGGGGGGTCTTACTTTTTGTGACGCCGTGTGACAAGAGGGGGGGGGGTCAAAAATCATCAAATCGCGTGACGTCATTTATGGACGCCCCCTTATTAAATATATGTACGTATCCAAAACCTTAATTTACAATTATTTTTCCCTCCCCATGATTTTGGACAAAAGGATTGAGATTTTTCTTCAAACTACTTTGCATTGTGACAATAAAAAGGGTGTTCAATTGAAATGACATCATATTGAATGAAAAAAATTGGCAATTTGGGACCCACATAAATAGGGGACAAATGTATTTGTATCTTTGTGCATGTGTGCTGGACTGCATTTGTGTGTGTGGGGAGCGTTAGCATGCTCCCCACACACAGTATCCCGGTTAGCATGCTGCACTATGAACCCAGTGACCCGAGTACGATTCCCGCCCACGGCCAGCACCAGTGATGATCTGACCTGGTCCTGTGCCTCCCACTAGGTCGACTCAGCCTCAAAAAAGTACCCGGTTTGGTATGTAAACATCGCCACTCGGGAGACAAAAGACGGTCGTGCGTCATGCTGGCCACCCACCCCATCGTGTGCCGTGCAGGCCTTAATAGGTGTCGCTCGCTAACAGCACTTGCCCCAAAATTATGTTAAGGCTACACAGGGGGACCTTTGTCTTTTTGTGCTATAACCGTGTGTGCAGCAATGCTGGAGGAGGAGCAGGAGGCGAGCACGCGGCAAGCAGATGTCTCGTCAAAGTCCATCCAGAACCTGCAGGGTGAGACGCACAGATGCACTGCTACACGGACACACAGACTCATACAGCAATTACCCACACATATAGACAGTCGCCTAAACACACAGACCTCTCGTCATCCTGACACGCAGAGAATCGCCCCTTACGCAGTGGCATACCTGCACTGGCATATAGACACACAGCCATGCAGTCACATAGTCACCCTGATACACAGACACAGTGAGCGAGACACAGTCACATAGTCACCCTGATACACAGACACAGTGAGCGAGACACAGACACATAGTCACCCTGATACACAGACACAGTGAGCGAGACACAGTCACATAGTCACCCTGATACACAGACACAGTGAGCGAGACACAGACACATAGTCACACTGATACACAGACACAGTGAGTGAGACACAGTCACATGGTCACCCTGATACACAGACACAGTGAGTGAGACACAGATACATAGACACCCTGATACACGGGGACAGTGAGTGAGACACAGACACATAGTCACCCTGATACACAGACACAGTGAGTGAGACACAGACACATAGTCACGCTTATACACAGACACATAGTCACCCTGATACACAGTCACATAGTCACCCTGATACACAGACACAGTGAGTGAGACACAGTCACATAGTCACCCTGATACACAGACACAGTGAGCGAGACACAGACACATAGTCACCCTGATACACAGACACAGTGAGCGAGACACAGTCACATAGTCACCCTGATACACAGACACAGTGAGCGAGACACAGACACATAGTCACACTGATACACAGACACAGTGAGTGAGACACAGTCACATGGTCACCCTGATACACAGACACAGTGAGTGAGACACAGATACATAGACACCCTGATACACGGGGACAGTGAGTGAGACACAGACACATAGTCACCCTGATACACAGACACAGTGAGTGAGACACAGACACATAGTCACGCTTATACACAGACACATAGTCACCCTGATACACAGTCACATAGTCACCCTGATACACAGACACAGTGAGTGAGACACAGTCACATAGTCACCCTGATACACAGACACAGTGAGCGAGACACAGACACATAGTCACCCTGATACACAGACACAGTGAGCGAGACACAGACACATAGTCACCCTGATACACAGACACAGTGAGCGAGACACAGACACATAGTCACACTGATACACAGACACAGTGAGTGAGACACAGTCACATGGTCACCCTGATACACAGACACAGTGAGTGAGACACAGATACATAGACACCCTGATACACGGGGACAGTGAGTGAGACACAGACACATAGTCACCCTGATACACAGACACAGTGAGTGAGACACAGACACATAGTCACGCTTATACACAGACACATAGTCACCCTGATACACAGTCACATAGTCACCCTGATACACAGACACAGTGAGTGAGACACAGTCACATAGTCACCCTGATACACAGACACAGTGAGCGAGACACAGACACATAGTCACCCTGATACACAGACACAGTGAGCGAGACACAGTCACATAGTCACCCTGATACACAGACACAGTGAGCGAGACACAGACACATAGTCACACTGATACACAGACACAGTGAGTGAGACACAGTCACATGGTCACCCTGATACACAGACACAGTGAGTGAGACACAGATACATAGACACCCTGATACACGGGGACAGTGAGTGAGACACAGACACATAGTCACCCTGATACACAGACACAGTGAGTGAGACACAGACACATAGTCACGCTTATACACAGACACATAGTCACCCTGATACACAGTCACATAGTCACCCTGATACACAGACACAGTGAGTGAGACACAGTCACATAGTCACCCTGATACACAGACACAGTGAGCGAGACACAGACACATAGTCACCCTGATACACAGACACAGTGAGCGAGACACAGACACATAGTCACCCTGATACACAGACACAGTGAGCGAGACACAGACACATAGTCACACTGATACACAGACACAGTGAGTGAGACACAGTCACATGGTCACCCTGATACACAGACACAGTGAGTGAGACACAGATACATAGACACCCTGATACACGGGGACAGTGAGTGAGACACAGACACATAGTCACCCTGATACACAGACACAGTGAGTGAGACACAGACACATAGTCACGCTTATACACAGACACATAGTCACCCTGATACACAGTCACATAGTCACCCTGATACACAGACACAGTGAGCGAGACACAGTCACATAGTCACCCTGATACACAGACACAGTGAGCGAGACACAGACACATAGTCACCCTGATACACAGACACAGTGAGCGAGACACAGTCACATGGTCACCCTGATACACTGATACAGTGAGCGAGACACAGTCACATAGTCACCCTGATACACGGGGACAGTGAGTGAGACAGTCACATAGTCACCCTGATACACAGACACAGTTAGTGAGACACAGACACATTGTCACGCTGATACACAGACAGAGTGAGTGAGACACAGTCACATAGTCACCCTGATACACAGACACAGTGAGTGAGACACAGACACATAGTCACCCTGATACACAGACACATAGTCACCCTGATACACAGTCACATAGTCACCCTGATACACAGACACAGTGAGCGAGACACAGACACATAGTCACCCTGATACACAGACACATGAGTGAGACACAGACACATAGTCACCCTGATACACAGACACATAGTCACCCTGATACACAGTCACATAGTCACCCTGATACACAGACACAGTGAGCGAGACACAGACACATAGTCACCCTGATACACAGACACAGTGAGCGAGACACAGTCACATGGTCACCCTGATACACTGATACAGTGAGCGAGACACAGTCACATAGTCACCCTGATACACAGACACAGTTAGTGAGACACAGACACATAGTCACCCTAATACACAGACACAGTGAGTGAGACACAGACATATAGTCACCCTGATACACAGACACATAGTCACCCTGATACACAGTCACATAGTCACCCTGATACACAGACACAGTGAGCGAGACACAGACACATAGTCGCCCTGATACACAGACGCAGTGAGTGAGACACAGTCACATAGTCACCCTGATACACAGACACAGTGAGTGAGACAGACACATAGTCACCCTGATACACAGACACATAGTCACCCTGATACACAGTCACATAGTCACCCTGATACACAGACACAGTGAGCGAGACACAGACACATAGTCACCCTGATACACAGACACATGAGTGAGACACAGACACATAGTCACCCTGATACACAGACACATAGTCACCCTGATACACAGTCACATAGTCACCCTGATACACAGACACAGTGAGCGAGACACAGACACATAGTCACCCTGATACACAGACACAGTGAGCGAGACACAGTCACATAGTCACCCTGATACACAGACACAGTTAGTGAGACACAGACACATAGTCACCCTGATACACAGACACAGTGAGTGAGACACAGACATATAGTCACCCTGATACACAGACACATAGTCACCCTGATACACAGTCACATAGTCACCCTGATACACAGACACAGTGAGCGAGACACAGACACATAGTCGCCCTGATACACAGACGCAGTGAGTGAGACACAGTCACATAGTCACCCTGATACACAGACACAGTGAGTGAGACAGACACATAGTCACCCTGATACACAGACACATAGTCACCCTGATACACAGTCACATAGTCACCCTGATACACAGACACAATGAGCGAGACACAGACACATAGTCACCCTGATACACAGACACAGTGAGTGAGACACAGTGACATAGTCACCCTGATACACAGACACAGTGAGCGAGACACAGACACATAGTCACCCTGATACACAGACACAGTGAGCGAGACACAGACACATAGTCACCCTGATACACAGACACAGTGAGTGAGATACAGTCACATGGTCACCCTGATACACAGACACAGTGAGTGAGACACAGTCACATAGTCACTCTGATACACAGACACAGTGAGTGAGACACAGACACATAGTCACCCTGATACACAGACACAGTGAGTGAGACACAGTCACATAGTCACCCTGATACACAGACACAGTGAGCGAGACACAGACACACAGTCACCCTGATACACAGAC
Organism: Petromyzon marinus; assembly: GCF_048934315.1. Classification (NCBI taxonomy): domain Eukaryota; kingdom Metazoa; phylum Chordata; class Hyperoartia; order Petromyzontiformes; family Petromyzontidae; genus Petromyzon; species Petromyzon marinus. Next base: position 9,576,727 of record NC_133680.1, read on the forward strand.
ACAGTGAGTGAGACACAGTCACAGTGAGTGAGACACAGTCACATGGTCACCCTGATACACAGACACAGTGAGCGAGACACAGACACATAGTCACCCTGATACACAGACACAGTGAGCGAGACACAGACACATAGTCACCCTGATACACAGACACAGTGAGCGAGACACAGACACATAGTCACCCTGATACACAGACACAGTGAGTGAGACACAGACACATAGTCACCCTGATACACAGACACAGTGAGCGAGACACAGACACATAGTCACCCTGATACACTGATACAGTGAGTGAGACACAGTCACATGGTCACCCTGATACACAGACACAGTGAGTGAGACACAGACACATAGTCACCCTGATACACAGACACAGTGAGTGAGACACAGACACATAGTCACCCTGATACACAGACACAGTGAGCGAGACACAGACACATAGTCACCCTGATACACAGACACAGTGAGTGAGACACAGTCACATAGTCACCCTGATACACAGACACAGTGAGCGAGACACAGACACATAGTCACCCTGATACACAGACACAGTGAGTGAGACACAGACACATAGTCACCCTGATACACAGACACAGTGAGCGAGACACAGACACATAGTCACCCTGATACACAGACACAGTGAGCGAGACACAGACACATAGTCACCCTGATACACAGACACAGTGAGTGAGACACAGACACATAGTCACCCTGATACACAGACACAATGAGCGAGACACAGACACATAGTCACCCTGATACACTGATACAGTGAGTGAGACACAGTCACATGGTCACCCTGATACACAGACACAGTGAGTGAGACACAGACACATAGTCACCCTGATACACAGACACAGTGAGTGAGACACAGACACATAGTCACCCTGATACACGGTCACAGTGAGTGAGACACAGTCACATGGTCACCCTGATACACAGACACAGTGAGCGAGACACAGACACATAGTCACCCTGATACACAGGGACAGTGAGTGAGACACAGTCACATAGTCACCCTGGCATGCACAAATATTAATACCCTGGCACACAGACACACAATTGCCATAACACACAGACACAGTCACCGTGACACACACAGACATATGATCACCATAATACACAGACAGTCACCCTAACACACAGATACATTGTCCTCCTTACACACATATCGGCATTATAACACACGGACAGTCACTGACACACAGACAGTCACCCTGCCCATGACACATTGTCTTTTTGAGTTCCTCAATAAAGATGAAGCTGAATCGGGAATCGTACCACGAACGTTGCGTACACTAGCTCAGTGCCTCGTGGTCCGACCACCCAGAGGCAAGCCTGGAACAACATTAGCAGCAATGTTCTCCTATCAGTGCAACGACCACCAATGTAAATCCTGTTAGGGGATTGCAGAACAGCCCAACAATTTCACCAAACCTGGCACCCGCTTTAACGTCGCCGTCTGCGTCGTAGGCAAACCATCGGGTCCCCGAGGGCGCGAGCTCGCACGTGGCATGTGTTTTCCTTGGAATGTAAAAAAAAAAGTGTCGAAGTTTTCATGAACGTGACAGCCAGGCTGTGAGATGAGTGTCCACAGGCCGCCGCTGTCCAGCCGTTCTGACACGCAGCACAGCGGCGTCCATACTTGTGGCATATGCTGTTAAAATTAAAGGGCAGGGCAGTTGTTTGGTTCGTCACTAAATGAAATAACGCTTCCTGTGTTGTCCTATGGGCTTCTTTGGAGATTCATGTTTTCCAAACAAAGCATCTTTGGAATCGTTTCAACTTCGCTGGATCTCTTCCAGAAGGCCATCCTCTTCATACGCGGTGCTTGCATATTGGTTGTCCTTAAGAGTTGCTCCTCCACCTCTCCAGCCGATGCCAAGGCTCGCGGAACCAGGTTGCTGGGGGATTGACGGCCGTGCCTTTGGCTTAGTTTATTATGGAGGGGTGCTGTTTTGACCATACTTCTCCACGCCGGTCAGTGTGGGTTGGCGAAGGTACTCACCTGACAGGGGAACTCGCCGGAATCACGCATCAGGGCCTCACCCCAAATGTCAGTTTGGCAACAGCAATAGCGGCCCCGGTCACAAATCACGGTCAAGATGCGACGATGAGATTAGCCTGTGTATGTTTTTGGTGCAGCGAGAGGGGTTTATTGTGATCGCACGACTTGGAGGGATGGCGATGGCACCGGGGAGGCGTTCATTCAGCGGTGGTTTGTTCATGGCTGTTCATTATGATCATGATGATTCTCATCAGCACGGTGTGTGGCCTGTTAAAGCGATGTCACAGAGCGACATGAAGTCCCAGACAGCAGCAGCAGCAGCCACCAAACAAACAAACAAACCTGGAGCTCATTAATATAGTTTGAGCAGCGCACAAGCACAATTCTCAAAAAACATTACTTCCCCTCGCTGATTAACAAGCACCTCGTTGCCTATTTATTTTTTAGTAACGACTGTTTGCTGAAGTGGGGGGAATTATATTCACGTTTGTCATGCCACCACCCAAACGGCTCCCCCACACCAAGACTCCACAGGGGCAGGGGGGGTGTAGGAGGGGGGCAGGGCCTGGCAAGGGACAGGGATGGGTAGGTGGGGGGTGGACGAACATCAGGGGGGGGGCTGTGGTTTCAGGTGGAGGAGTCGTGCTAACTGGCTGCGAGGTCGGTTTGGGCGAGGTGAACTAGCCAGCGTTTGGTTAGTGATTGCCGGTTCGTGTGCCCGGTGAGGAACCCCGTCAGGTTGCTTTTGGTAGCGTCGAGCAGTTTGGTTGGTGAGCGAGAGGCAATGTTGCCGTGAGCTTGCGTCCGTTGGCGTTGCCTACTTAGTGCTGGGCATTGCCAGTTGTGTTGCGCGTAGGTGGTTTTAAATTACTGTAATGAAGCCTTTTGCTGTCTGACCCGCGACGCCCCTGTGGTGTTGCCAGTCAGGCAGGGGCAAGGCGGAGTGGGGTGGTCTAGGGCGCGTAGGGCCCTGGCAGATCAGCTCGCGCGTGGGCTCCAGTCGCGGTCTCGTAGCTACTGTGTTGTGTGGAGGGGAAGGGCGCGGGGGTGGGGGGGGTTCCCACGCCGCGATTGCCCGCGAAATCGGAATCGCAACTCGTGATTTCTGGTATCAATATGGGCACCGCGGTGGCAAGATGTTAACTACCTCGCCTGGTATACAGGAGGTCGTGGGTTCGATCCCAACCCTGACGCCGGTATATTTTGATTTTGAATATTCTCCTTGTGGTTGCGTGGATGTTTCTCCGGGTCCTCCGATTTTTCCCTCTACAATTTAGAAACATGAACATGCGTTTAGAGTATTTTGGCTGCTCTTCATTTCAACGGGATAAGCCACTTCATTGGGCTATCATTTGTGGTCAGGTGGATTCTGAAAAAGAGCTATAAAGCTCGGTGGGCCTTACTTGGTACAATACAAATAGTTTAGTTTAGGTTGATTCGGAACGGATTCGGAGTTTGAACCTATCCGGAATTGATAGCGTATCTCACCCTAGAATATATCTCCACTTAATTAAAATGTCACCATCGATGGGAATCGATTCAAATCCACCCTAGCTGAGAGATTTTAGTTAGGGCTTGATCCGCGCCACTGGCAGTAATCCGGATTAATAACAGCAGCAGGTCAAACGTCAAGCTCGGGGTTAGAGGGCGAGGCCTATGGGAGGCTAAAGGAATGGAGAAAGCCCTGTGTGATATCCTAGTGGTGCCTCAAGGCTTGGCACTGCACAGTTATGTTTATGTTATATATACACAATACTCTTTATGCTATTTATTTGTATCATAATGTATTTAAGAGGCACATAATTAATGCAGAATGATTAGCCAAACCATCGAAGAAGTGCAAGGATGCTGAGTACCGTTTGCTAAATCTTGATCGGAGAGAATTGTCACGTTGGCCTCTGGGCTAAGTTGTAAAGTTGTGAAATTGGCGTTGCCTCTGCACGACCGCTTTTCTGTGCCAGGGTGGCCGGGAGCCTATTGTGTATGTGTCATTGCGGTCTCATAGGTCAGAGTGTCCTGTGATTTAAGTACATGTCAGAGGGTGCTAAGTCACTTTTGCGAGTTTGTATTAGTCTCGTGTACAGAACCTGGTTAATTTAACCCTGACAGTAGCACGCAGTGTGCTCGATTGAAGACGGGCACGTCTTACCGTGTTCGCTTGTCTCGTCTCCTGTTTTGTACATTTTGAATGCTGCATATAAAACACTACGATCAGAATTACAAAGCAGCTTTTAGTTGTTACTGTCACTGAGAAAAAAGCAAGCGTTTGACATTACAGCCAATTCCCATTCGCTTGGATGCATCACAGTTCATGCTGGCGGAGTGTTAAATATTATGGACAGGATGGGGTGGAGTTTAGTTTGGATATGAATTTGCTCAGAAGGCACTTAGTTTGAGGATGACGGTTTCACTTCGTGTTTTCAATTCGGTATTGATTATAATCAAGGTCAATGGTTGAATACATTTTTATGTTTCAGTTTTCCTCACAGACGCAATGAGCCCCTGTCGTCGTCACTGCTGGTGAAGCCCGCCTTCTCCAATGCACATTCTGCTGTCAATATATTTTAAGAAAACTAAATGCTTTAATTCAATTTCCCCATCTTTGTTGCCGTTATACTATCGGTGTCACGGTTTGAGACGAAAAAAAGGATGAGTTTTGAATTCCCATGGGGCATTGCATCTGTCCGCATTAGATAGCTGCCCATTGTAGGAGATGGCATAAAGGAGTACTTCTGAAATCGGTTCCATTGACCTCTTTGCCACACGGGGGGGGGGGGGGGGGGGGCGCTGAACATGTCCGTGCACTGTAGAGATGTTCGTTACATGGCATTAAAAGTAAACATTTTATTTTTATCGGCTATAATGTTGCCAAAAATTCAGTAAACGTTTTGTTTTCCATTTTTGTGTGTCATTGAACCACAATACCTTGTTGATCTCGTCAGGCAGCATAAATCATCACTCGAATTCTGGTCATCCGCGCAGCGGCTTTTGGCTAACCATCGAACAAAGATGCTCACCGGATTGTGCGCTTTCAGATGCGCTTTTGTGGCCGTCTGGACCGCTCTTCCATCTGATATTTCGGAAGTTACTGGGAGATATGCCCTTGTAAATCATCAAGATTGAAAACTGTTTTTTGTGTTTAGTTTGTTGTCCTTCCCCCACACCTCCGATGAGCACGTTTGGATACATACGGTGCGAAAGAAGTTCAACATACATGCATTGGTGACCAAACTGAAACCATCAAACCAGCTGCAGTTGACAAGAACCCGGTTGAGGTGGCAGAAGGCTGCATCCTAACCCAGGGCCTCGGCAGCACCCGCTCGGTGTTCCTGAAACCCGAAGCCACTTGGCCATTGCAGTCATTGTTTTTTTTGAGCGCCTTTTCCCTACTGAATTTTTTCAGTAGGCTTCATACATGAACTGAGTGTAATGGTGTAGAATGCAGCACGCCAGACGTGTTCATTTGGAGGGCACCTAGTTTGATTTCTGATTAATGTGGCTGAAGGCTTGATCAATTCAATTTTTTTATCTTCCTTGCCTCTATGCAGCATGTGGATGAGTGGATGGATGGTGTGGTCAGCACAATTCCCAGCCACCTTTATTCTGTTACTCCTGATGGTTCTTTTTCATATTCTAGGCCAATTATAGCAGTGTAAACCCAGGGACAGGTTAGACACCAATTGGCAATGGTTTTATTATGCGTGACCTGGAGTCAAGCGCAAAGCTTCTGGGATTGCAGTACAGTTTGCTAAACACTCCGCCACCACTGTGTACACACGTCCACAGAATACTCGCACATCCGCATCTCTGATTAGCACAGTCGGCCGCGTACGGTGCGAAAGAAGTTCAACATACGTATATAAACATATTTACACAGTTGGTAGCATCATTTAGAGCATCTTCTTTGTTTGGCATCCAAGTAGAAACGTGTCTGCTGTTTTCCCAAGAAAAATTAAGAATACTTTTGTTGTTCTGTAGTTGAGCATATATGTGACATGCATTGTTCATATTACAGCACAAAATAAGTGATGATAGGCGAGTTTTTTTGGTAGCCAGAATAATTTTTCTTTCTAATTAAAGCCGCATGTTCCAAAGGCACCACTTCTCTTACTCCCCAACCCCTGCAGCCTCTGCTCTCCCTCGCCCACTCCCACCTCGCCCCGTCTCGCTCTCTCTCTCGACCCCCTGTGACGATGCTGACCCTTTGCTTGTTTGGTTATTTATTTTTTTAAAAAAAACTTTCCCTCTCGGGCCCCGGATGCCACCGGTCCGTCACAGGGTGAATAATGAGCTCGTCTCCTCTGGACGGTGGAAACGGGCCCAGGGATAGTCCTTTGTGGGGCACTGTTCTTTTGCTCCGTCAGCACTATTCGTTGTGAGCAAAACACAGGGGTCCGTTTTAAACAGAGGTGGCGTTTTACTTTTGTGTAAAGGCGAGCAACCTTCTCGCTGCAGTAGATCTCTGCTGCTCTTAATCAAGCGTTCGCTTTGCAACGCTTGACACTTGCTGCAACGTGGCGAGTAAGAAATGCAGCTATCATCCTGGTCGCCCACCAACAGTCTAGCTCTACGTTTATAACGAGTACCACCTCGAACAATGCGCCGTTTCCTTTTTGCATTTGATTGGTCATCTTCCACTAATCTTGTGCCGATTTTTTGCTCTTGGCATCATGAGACGAAATATCGATTCAGAACGTTTGCAAAGCGGTCGAAACCGCTCCTGTTTGAGAAAGGGCCCACAAAACCGACGCAGATATTACAGCTACGTCTCAGATGCTGTTCCTCCCTAATATTGTATCAGCTGACTCTTCCACTGTCCCTGGGGTAGATGTTAGGATTCAGAATTAGCAAACCTCACCTGCTGATTTCGTACAAACAAATCGCCCTTAATGTGCCTGATCTTGTCATATCTCAGAGGCTAAGCAGGTTTGAGCCTGGTTAGTGCTTGGATGGTGGAACGCCAGGACGTTGTGGGTACTGCAGGCATGGCATTGTGAGGTGGCCAGGGAATGGGAGAGGTGAGCGTCACACCCTGTGTGTACGTGTTTTCTCCTGGCACTTTGGTTTCCTCCAGTTTGAAGCCAAACACTTGGCAATGGTAGTTTAGTTGCCAACCACCCCAATGTAGGACATTGCTGAGAAATAGTTTTTAGACTTTCTCGGGTAAATAATTGGCATTGATATTGGTCGTGATCGGCAAAATTTCAACCTTACAGTTAATCTGCCAGATTTTCAGTGAAAGGGAAATTGCATGTTGCAGAGTTGCTGTTTAGTAAGCTTTGTTGGGAATGCATGTTATTAATGAGAGATACATCATACACGGAGCTTTGTGCCTTGTTCTCTCCCACAATGCTAATATTTAGCCTCTAGAAGCCAATAATGCAGTCACTTGGTGCTGTGATGTGTAGTCGGATGTTGGTGTTTGGTTTCTTCCTAAAAAGCTTGGCCTGACAATCATTGTGGACTCACAGCTCGATGTTAGGGAAAACTATGACGGATTTATAATGATTAATATAGCTTTCTCAATTTCACCCAAATTCACGAAAGCGATTTAAAAAAAATTGTTTGCCATGCCACAAATCGCGTTCCAAGTTCGCCCAGTTTGCCGTGGTGCGAGTCGTGACCGTCAGACCTGCATGCGCTCTTGCATTAGTGCCGTGTTTCTTTAGCAGTGCTGAATAAATAAATAAAAACCCACCAGTACAGTTCACCTTGGTGTTGTTTTCACGTATATGCTCATGCTTTTCATTAGAGGCAAACTTGGCCTCAACTTAGACAAGCCGTAGCAGTCTGGCAAATGTATATATTTCTCTAGTGTCGCTGTGTTGGTCACTCCACCCTCCGTGATTTACTCGCATTTTAAAAGAACATACCGAAAACATTTTACTGGTCGTAACGTCTCGTAACATGAAAACGTAGGTTTTTTTTCTCCCTCTCTCTCTCTCTATGTTTCATTTGCACGCTTCTTGGATTTCATCCCCACAGGTTTTCAGGTTTCATCAGGGGAGTCTATTTTTTCTTCAAGTTTTAGGAATTTCAAATTGTTCGCAAACTGCGCTGATTTTAATTAAAAAATCACCTAAAACCGCTCTGACACTTCTTGGAAACCGTGGGCTGCCTCGGCCGGTCCTCGCAGGCAGCTGGGCTGGGGTGCGCTTGAGGTCCGGAGCGTGCCGTGCGTCGAACCAGGGTCCACGCTGTCTCCGTTGATCCGTAAGCAGGGCAGAGATGCTGAGAACGCGAGGGGTCACGTGACGCCCCCAACCCCCCACAACCGTCCACACCGTCTCCATTACTTGAATTCCACATCTGTGGGTCATGGTCAGCTGAGGCACGGAGGCGGTGAGGTTAGAGGCGGAAAGGAAGTAGTCAGGAATGAGCTTCGCGATTGCAAAGTTTTTGGGAACGTTTTTTCGGAGATGGCGTTTTGTGGGATGATTCGGGAATGGAGGGGGCGTTGTGTGGGGCCTTTTAAGTGAGTGTTGTTGAGGCCAAACTCAAAGCCTCTCTGTGTGCAAAACACTGGTGACCATGAGCCAGTGACATAAATTCCACATTGACTCGATTGAGGCCAGTTCCTCCCTGGGATGACCACTGTTCCCTTTCGCACAAAGTGATTCTCACGTCGAATTGATCCAAAACTACGATTTATGCTCGTATTTTTCACAATCAGAATCTTTATTTATCCTGGAGGGAAAAAAAATCTGATGTCCAGTAGGAGCACGTGGTAAGAACGTTACAACAACAAACGATAAAAAACATGATAGGAGTACAAAGTACAATAACGGTAAACAAACAGTATAAAAACATACAAATTATCATCCCTATCCTACCAGACAAAGCCCACTGAGATATTAACTTATTTTTTTAAAAAGCGACCTGGTCACAAATGATAGCTCAAAGTGGCTTATCGTTTGGACATTAATGGCAGCAAAATGTCCAGCGCTTTCAAATTGCAAGTCAAGCGCCTTCATCCACAGAGCGACTGATCTACATTACCGATGAAGGGTGATTTCTGATAATGTGGGTGATTATTATTCTATCTTCAGTTGCGGTGTCCAGAATTAGGATCATAATCTTTATTTAGACTGTAGGAATCCGATGAGCTATGAAGCTCTTTTTCACAGATGTCCAGTATGGGCCAGTCAGCAAGTTACAACAGCAAACGGTACAAAAAACGATAGGAGTGCAAAATACATAAAATGGTAAGCAAGTCACTAAATACATAAATAATCAATGCGTTCATTATATAATTCCTATTTATCAAGTTTGGGCAAGGCAGCAGTCCCAGACCACACCAAGATAACTCACAGTTCCTGAATTAAATGGCACATAAACACTGACCTATTGATGCACAGGATATACAAAGTGCTCGTGCCGAACTCTACGAGGAAGCCTCTAAAGTCAAGGCAATGCATGCCAGCGTAGTGAGGCCATGTGTTTTTTGTGCCGAGTGCTCCGAAGTGCCAGTCAGGCCACCGGCCAACATGTTGGAGTTGAGACATTTTAATTATGACCCATGGTTAGCGCTTGTGTTTCTTGGCCTTTGGTTTGTTCTAATAGGTAGTGAATTTATTCATTGATTTCTCATTCCTTTTTCTCTTTAACTTTATAAGCTTTTTATTGCATGTATTGCGTTTCTGCACGCTCTCGGCAGTCATAAAAAAACATTTATGGAAATGACATGTCACTTTTACAAAAGTCAGATTTTTTTTTCTTAAAAGGTTTTTAGGGTTTTTATAGGCAGACTGGTCTCCTATTGGGAATATTCCTTTAGCATTAAAAATGAAACAGGGGCGTCATGATTAAAAAAGTCAGGTGATTAATTTAGAATCATTATCCATTTACAACTGGTCCTGAGCCAGTGATGCACATTTTATATGCAGGTGGGCAGAGTGCTTATTGGAGCTCTGTTCTCATTCTAAGTCTCAACTTTAAAAATGTCGTTTCAGTCCTGCGAGCCAATCATAATCATTACCTCTCTGGGTCGGTCAAATGCGTACCAACCGGCGAGGCGTATTGCCTTGGTGGGAAGTCATCGGTGACTAAGTTAATGAAGAAATAATCCCTGTGATTGGAATGTGAAATTTTTACCGCTTTCCCTGGGACCCGCCATTGGTGATGAGCACTGGCCGATGCTAGTTTAAGTGTGGCATCGCTGCTACTTTTGTGCATGCATCTTCGAGCGAACGACACAGTGCATACATTTTGATTCGCAATGCAATGTAAATCGTGAGCAGGCTTAGATGTATTGCACACGTGTGTGCATCTCAGAGAGTATGCCAATGGATCTCAGGTAAGTAATGGTATCCCCCCCCCCCCCGTAAATGGGTCATTGAAAATCAGGTCGTGAATGTCGGTGAGCCACTTGCATGCTGCTGCTGCTGCGACAAGCAAATTAATTTCATTTTGGAGCGTTGTGTCTTTCTCACAGCTGATTCTTGCTGATGTCTAGGTAAATGGGAACAAGATGAGAACGTATTTATTTCCATTGATGCTTCATCGTGTCGCCAGGCAAGGGGGTGTGTGCACTTCGGAAGTTGAACTCGACATCTGAAAATTAACACTTTTACGGGGTTTTTTTATTTTCCTGCAATTTTATCGTTGATTGTGTTTTCGGTGTAATCACGTGAAATATCCATTTGGGTCTCTAACAGAGCAATGCAACCCTGAATGCTCCCATCAGACTACTTTATAAGGCCCCTTGAAGTGACTTCTTGTCCACACAGTAAGGGGTAGCACGTTCCCACCCACCATGCCACAGAGAGTCATGTTTGTCGCTGGATGAAGGCACTATATTTTATTATCATCGATTGAATTTATCCAACTTAGGTGCAGAACCAAATTCAAGGTGACGGTTTTTTTTATGCAGGCTTTTGTCAACCTGGCTGAGACCATCAACTCGCTACACTTGAGAACCCGTCTTAATCACAGGCGACTGCCTGAATTCAAACCCAGCATTTCCACGGTGCCATCACTGAACCATATGGCCACCTCAATCTGAATGTTACAAACTCAAATCCCGAATCGGAGTCAGCTCAGCCCCCACCGTACCTCTGGGGTCGATGCAATAAGCGCCACCTTTGCGTGAAGGCTGCAGCGGTTGTTCTTTTGCAGAAGCCAACCACCGCCACAGGAATGCGTAACTTCCACCACTGGTCCGGTGCTGCCAACGCAGACGACCATTGACAGTGGGGGGGGGGAGGGGGGCTGACGACGCTTTTTCTACGTGGCCTGATTAAAGGCGTGCCGCTCAGACCCAGAGTTACCTTGGCCTCGAACGATGACGGGAGGAAATGTTGTCTGGCTGGGCTTGGCGGCGGCTGCCCGTTTCTCCTGCGCGCACCAAGAACTCGCGAAGGGCCAAGCCCCCCGCGTTGTTTGCACAGGTGCCGTGCGTGATTGGTGCTTGGCAGCTGCCCCAGACCTGCAAGGCCCTGCGCCACAACGGAGTGGGCACGTCGAGCCGCTCTCAGGGCTGGTGGGTGGGTAGGCCGGGCTTGGTTTTTAATGATGAGTTATCGTAGGTGTGATGGTAATGGGAGAAAGCAGTTGTAATTTCGAAAAAAAAATTCCCCAAAAACAAATTGTTCCCAATTACATCCCCCTGTTCAACTATCACATGCATGCATAAGGTGATGCGTTTAATATGTATTCTACTCCTGGGTCGAGGTATTACATAAAGACACGTAAATTAGAAGGTCTGTCAGAAACTGGGTTGCTTTTTAGAGGGTGGGAGAAATGACCCCACCTGCATGAATACAATATTTCTCATTCGCTGCCTTCTAATGCATTTAGAAAGAAAAAAAAAATTACGTATAAATTAATGGCCTGATTTTGAATTGGTATATTTTTTTAAGGAATAAAATATAATGTCCAATACGATTGATATTCCAACCCATTAATTGTAATAAACAAGACTTTCTCGCAACAAATGCTAATTGTACAAAACCAATAACCTCGTTTATTATGGCGCAGTGGTGAGCGTGCTTCACTACTTCACTGCCAACACAACAACCTGAGTTTGATCTCCGCCTCAGCTAACATCACTTGTGACAAATAAATATCGGAACTAGTTCTGAGTCTTCCCTTAGTCGGTCTTAAATTAATTCCTCGTGCGGTGTGTGTAACATCAGAACTGGAGAAACAATGGTCGCCTGGAAGAGCGATCATGACACCACCCCTCCACCGTGTAAGGTGCTCGCTCGTAGCACTTGCCCCAACGGTCTGTTAAAGCTATACCCCGCGGTGTGGGATCTTTTGTGTGTGTGTGTGTGCGCATGCTCGTGCAGCCCAGGGGAGCGGTAGTGCAGCGGTTAGCGCGCTGCGCTGTGAACCCGGCGATCCGGGTTCGATTCCCGCTCACGGCCGCCACCAGTGACGGTTGTTTTAACCGGTGCTGGGCCTCCCCTCGGTCGACTCGGCCTCAAATGAGCACGTGGGGTCGGTGTGCAGACATTGTCACTCGGCAGACAAAGGCGGCCCGGCGTGGTGCTGGCCACCTTCACCCCCCCCTCTTCGTGTGCCCGTGCCCGGCCTCCGTAGGTGCTGCTCGCTCGCACCACTTGCCCACACAGTCTGATAAGGCGACACTTGTGGTGGGATCCTTTGCCTTTGTGCAGCCCAGCTGGTGTCCCTGCGCGAGGAGCTGGAGTCGCTGCGGCGCGAGAAGGAGAGCGAGCTGCAGGAGGCGCGGCGCGAGCTCACGCAGGTGCTGGAGCAGGCGCGCACGCTGCGTCACGTGCTCGAGGACACGGCCACCGAGCGCGAGAACGACATCGCCATGCTGCAGGTGCGGCGCCCCGCCCGCACGCCACGCACGCCGGGGGCTCTCGCGTGCCCCACTTCGCCGAGCACTCGCTCGTCCCCCTTCCGGTTCGCTCGTTTGCGTTCGAGCAGGCGCCGTTGGTTCCGTTGAAAGTTGTCGTTGAAACGCTGTCGGCGTTGTCTTCGACGGCCATCATCGACGACAATGCCGGACGAAGGCCTCGCCAAGCCGTCGCCGTTGGCCACGGTTTGACTTTGCGCCAAGCTCTTGAGCTGATTTCCTCACGCCGTTTCCGCTGATTTCATCGCTCCGTCTCCCTGGAATTGAAATGAATCAACTTAGGCGAATGCGCTTTGATTTCAATGAGCCGCATCAGTTATCCTACTTGTTAGTGGTAGACAAGTTGTCAGGCTGTTTTTGTTTAAATGTGTTTAAAAAAAATTGGCTGTCATTATTCACGTATAAAATTCAACAAAAATTGCTTTGTGTATGTGCAGTAATATCTGTTTAATAAACGTGTCTGGATTGAGATCATTAATGCCCTTGAATTAGTGTTCATGCACATCGCAGTTTTCCACAACACGCTCAGATCTGGTGTATTTTTGCAATGTATAGAAACATTGTTCACCTGTTTCCATTGTAAAATGTGGAAGAAGAAAAAAATCTTCCAGCGTGTTATCAGTCTGCTCCTGGATGAAGGATTTCCCAAAAGGGTGTCGGTCACGATTGCTGTTTGACCATACTTCATCATGCTGGTGAGATATGGTTGTAACCCAGGAATTATTCGGATATCATTTGCCGCTGCTGTTGGCCTTTGCCGGTAATGGAGCTCTGCTTGCTCACCTCATGGTCACTGGGCGCTAACCACCACAGCGCCGCTCCATCTGTTTTGTTTATCTGGATGCATTTTTCAGATAATCACTTTCAGTCGTAATCCCCATGTGCTGATGAAACAATGCCTGCAGCCTTGCACAAAAATGTCAATTGATGCATTGATGAGATTCATGCCGATGCTTAGGCCACAAGGCATCGAGGGAATTTCTTGGCAGTTTCGCATGTCATGACACGCACACCTGTTATATCCAGTGACCTACCTGGAGGTAGGGTTGGTGGATCAATCCGAGAGTAAGCATGTGTGAAACTCCCAACTGCAGGTGCCAGCTCTCCTGCAGGGTGCGATGTCATGTCGTCTCTGTGGGCGTTTGTGTCTTTGGTGTGTACGTGTGGGAGTGGTTGGCAGAGTGGTTAGCTTGCTGCGCTACGAAACCCGACAACCTCCGTCCTCATTCCGTTCACAGCCAACATCGGTGGCGGATATCTGAATAGGGCTTGAGCCTCCCCGAAGTCAACTTGGCCTACAATCTCAATACCTGGTGGTGCTGCGCGATGCGGTAACATCGGCACCGGGGAGACGAAGGTGGCGTCGCCACCCCGTCGTGCGCCGTGCCGGCCTTCACAAGTGCTCGCTAACAGCACTTGCCCCGGCAGTCTGTAAAAGCTCTCCGGGGGGGGGGGGGTCTTTGTCTTTGTGTCTCGCCTGGCAGGAGGAGCTGGGCCGCCTGCGCACGGAGCTGTTCCGACAGCAGCAGAATAAGTCGGATTCAGAGCGGCCGCGCAGCGCTGAGCACGGCTTCACGGACTCCACGCGCCTCCGGGGTGAGGGAGCACACAACAACATCAACAGCAACAACAGCAGCGACAACCAACGTTCATTACTGTGCGACAGGGATGATGTCCCCGCAGCTCTTTTTTCCAGGCTTGGTGTACTCCTACGCTACGTGAAGTAATGATGGCTCACTGGCGGGAGGTCACAGGACGGACCCAGGTGTTCTCGGTTGACTGAGTGTGATGACTGGCGGATACAATCACTGCACTCCATACTGTTTTAGCCGCCTGGCGCTCTGCTCGCTGCTGTGAGCATCGTTGTTGCACCCTCCGTTGTTGCTGAAGGGCGACTGCCTCCAACTGCCCAGAAACATCCGACCTGAACTTCCTCCATAGAGGCTGCTTTTGATGCCACTGATACCAGTAATTGGCGAGTTTCATCGGCTCCGAATTCTGTTTCACATCAGCCCATCCATTCTTTAGACTGAGCTTAACTCGTTTAGCCCCCTCTAGCCAATTAGAAGCTGCTTTGGCACGCGGTGGCTGGAGCTACAGGTTACATGACCCAGCTAATGCAACCCCTCGCCTGCCAAATGAGCTCACTAATGTGTCCAGATCTCTCAGGGATCCGTGAATTTCTGACACAGTCCAGTCTGGATTATAGGTAGGCCAGCCTGAAATTTCAAGCCAGCGCAGATGATCCGTTGCATTCTTTCAGCTGGCCAGAACACCGCCATCAGCCAGGGTTTCCAGGGAGGTCTGGACTGGATACCTAGTGCATCCTTAGCAGCAGCATGATCGGCATTCATTCCCCTGAACAGAAATAGGAGGGGGGGGGGGGTGGGAGGATGCCAACCCCAGCTGCAAGCAATGATCACATTCTTGCTTACAACTTTCAACAGCCAACTGAGACCAGGTTATTGTGATTTAAATTGCCGGCCCTAGGTAGTGTCTACTTCCACAGAGGAAGAACGGCAGGCGCATGTTACAGATGACAAGTTGATTGTGAGTGGGTAGATCAACTCCACGGTAGGCCCTGGTGTCAAGGTTGTTGCATTCACAGTTCCGCCATTCCGTGGTCCGACAGATGTCCCTGCTTGGACCCGCCATGCACTCAGTATGTTGTGTGGATTTGCCGTTGATGGAACAGCATGGTGGTGGTTGCATATATGAAGCAGCCTCCTTTCATTATTCGTGAACCTATCTGGCCAATGCATTCTAATCTAACCAAGCATCAGCATGATGACCCACTCAGGAATTAAAGTCTCCCATTAAGATGACTCTATCCCGAGGGGCCACTTTAGCCAGCACCTGGCAGCAGAGGTCAGGAGGTCATAGAGGGCATTGGTATTTGTGTGGGAGAGCAGGGTATACACAGAGCATGGATAAACAGACACACACAGACAAACACGCACGTGTATACAAACACACACATATACATTTATACATGTATTGATGTTCACGTGCTGTTGGTGTTCACGTAGCCATATTAAACCTTTAGGGCAAATGCTGTTAGCGAATACCTATGACAGCCGGCACACCGCATGAGGAGGTGTGGTCAACACCACCCACAGACACGATAACAGCGACAACAGCCGTCGTTTGCCACTTAGTGGCGGTGACACCACCACAGCACTTGTGCTAGGCTAGGTGCACTTTGAGGTCACTCGAAGTGTCGAAGGCTCTGTGGCAGGAGGTCATCGGACAGGCCCACGCGTTGCAGGTTAACTGCTTGACATGACTGACAGATATCCACCGACACACACGTGCATATACAACAACCGCCATTCGCCAACTCGGTGGCGGTGACGTCACCACGGCGCTTGTGCCAAGGTACGTGCGCTTTAAGGCCACGTGAAGTGTCGAACGCTCGCTGGCAGGAGGTCACGGAACATCTGCCGGTCATCTCAGGTCCGTCGACCCTGGGTTGACTACCTGAGCTGATCGGCAGATGCACACGCACACATATACACACAGAGGCACATGCATACGCGCAATCAGACACACATGAGTACTCGCGCACACACACGCGCAGCTTCCTGCCCCAGCGCCTCTTTGGTAGCTCCTGCACTCTCCTTGACCCTGGGAGAGGTTGTTTGCGTGGTCTCCAGGGCAACCCACGAGCAACAGGCAGCCTCCACGCACAATGAGGCTGTTTGTTAATTTGGGGCGTGTTCGCGAAATTCCATGGTGCTGCCGACAACACGGGAGGGGGGGAAGGGCCCTTTTCCTTCCTCGCTACAGCCCCCTCCAGTACCCCCCCCCACCACCGCGCCGTCAACCGGGAGCCCACTTCAGCCTCGGGTTTTCGTCGGGGGAATTTTAATGTGGCTCTTATTTCATCAATCCGCCCGGAGGGGGATCCAGCCCTCGTGTGACAAGGAGCCCGTTTCTAATTTGGGCTCATGCCTTGAAAATCATCCACGTCGCGCCGATCTCTCGGGCCGCCCGCCCCGCTCCAGATGCGCATCATACGGATTTTTTTTTCTAGAGCGCTGTGTACATGCACGCGCGCGCACGTACGTGTGTGTGTGTACATGTGGGTGGTTAGCTTGCTCATGCTGCTGAAATGCGAGCTCTGGTTTTTGCTGTAATTTGCTGCTCGTGACTCACTGCCATTGTCTGCTGCCGTACCCCGGAGTAGACTTGGGAGGGATAACGCAATGAAGATTGCCAGGATATTAGGATTGTATGGTGATTGGCAAGAAGTAGTTAATATCAGTAAATAATGAGTAGAGCTATCACAACAGGACCCCCCCCCCCAACACAGTAGCTGGTGTTAATGAATTGCTCACCACTCTGTGTGTTGTTAAATCTACAGTGGCAAAACGTGTAGGGTACAGAGGTGATTGAGGGAGTAGCTTTGGCTTGAACTGTCATCGTCAAAGATAACATGTGGGCAGAACATTATGGCAGAAAGTAGCAGGATAAATCCCAGCATGTTTTGCACGTGAAGATGACATAATTAATTCCTTAATTATTACAGGAATCAGAATCGTTATTTTTCCTGGAGAAATCCGATGCACTATGAAGCTCTTTTTAACAGATGTCCAGTAGGGGCAGGTCATAAATGTTTCAACAACAAACAAAAGCACGTAATGAGTGCACAGGACGGGAAAGCCAAGCAAATTGCTAAATATAAATACACAAACTAGAACTTGTTTTTTTTACTTTACTAGGAAAGGCCCACTGAGCTATTAGTTATTTTTCAGAAGCGACCTGGCTATCACAAATGATAGCTCAACAAAGTGGCTTATCACGTGACATTTATATCAGCCGAATAATCTTAAACGCATGTTGATTCTAAATGTGGATGTAGAAACCGGAAGACCCGGATAAAACAACAACAATCCACGCGGCCAAGGGGAGAACATGCGAGCTGATAACGCGCACAAATTGAATAGAAAGAGGACGGTCAGAGGCGCGGGAGAATAACTTCGAGAGAGAGAGAGAGAGGTCTTGAGATTCCCACAGAAGGATGACGACGCCGCTGCTGCGTGTCACAGTGAGTGAGTGAGTAAAGAGGAGGAGGGAGTGATTTCCAGACGAGCGGAGAAGCGACGTTCGCCCCGTCTGGTTCCAGAGACGACACGGGGCTTGGCTAGGGGGCCACTCGGACGTAACACGTGTTGAACTTCTTTTGCACCCTACGTAGCCAACTGTGCTAATCAGAGGTGCGGTTGGCCGACCCGCGAGGTTCCATTCTTGCGCGTTGTTTCTGCCGCAGCCTGGCGATGGCCAGCAACTCGAGAGCCGGGGTTTGCGAAATGTATCGCCTCCGATTAGGACTCATCGGTACGGAATAACCGTAGTTGCACACCAGTGCCATTTGAGGCCGAGAAGCTCGCGTTGAGCTGCTCCTCTCCCTGCGCTGTGGATATATTCTCCGCAGGCTAAATGGCAACAAGCAACCTAATTCTTCCTGCACACACGCTCTCGAGCTGAAGAAGCGATTCAACAGCCAAACAATGCGTGCGGGTCGAGAAACGAGCGATAGCATACTTTGCACAAAAACACTTTCACACAGAAAAAGCAAAACATGACATGAATCTCAGCGAACATGTTGGTGAGTTTTAGCATCATCATCAGCAATTGTATTTATCGCCAGTAACACCAATATATATATAAAAATGTTACCAGGTAAGGCCCACTCAGGTCTCTAGCTCTTTTTCAGAAGCGACCTTGCCACAAATGATGGCTCAACAAAGTGGCTTATCATGTGGAATGTAAAGCAGACAAATACTGTAAACTCAAGTTTCTAAATGTGGAGGGAAAAACCGGAGGACCCGGAGAAAAATCCGCGCGACCACGGGGAGAGACATGCAAACTCCAAATATACAGGTGTAATGGTCGGGATTGAACCCACGACCTCCTGTATACCAGGTGAGGTGGTTAACACCTCGCCACCGCGGAGCCCGAATACAATTTCCACACAAAGAGCAGCGTGACCGATGATGTGGAAAACGCGAAACGCCATTTACAAATGAGCAAATTGCTGGCTTTTTACATCTCGTCGCTCGGTGACCCCCCCCGAGCGCTGGCGACATCGCAGTCCAGCACTGGCATTGGACCCAGTGTACGCCAAAAACAGTGCCGGGCCTGGCAGCGGAGCTCCTCGACGTGCGGACCGTAGCCAAACCCCGCAGGCGTCCGTGCTCGACGCTCAAGCGACCGCCGGCTTCTGTGCGTGGTCCACAAAACCAAATGCCCGTGCCTCCTTCCGCCTCGGCAGTGATGGGTCTCTGGCTCGCGCGCACAAAGAGGGAAGCCATTACCCTCAACCCTTTCCTTCAGCATGCTCCCCTCCGCCCCCACCAAAGACAAAGATTCCCCATGTAGCCGTTAACAGATTGTTAGGGCAAGTGGCGTTAGCGAGCACCTATGGGTGGCCAGTACTGTGCCCGCCCGCCCGCCCGACTTTGTCTCCCCAGTGGTGATGTTTACATACCACACCAGGTACTCATTTGAGGCCGAGTCAACTTAGGGCCAGGATCGGTTCAGATAGATAATTGATCATTACCGATGTTCGCCGTGAGCGGGAATCAAACTCAGGTGACCGGGTTCGGGTTCGTAGCGCAGCCCGCTAACTGCTGCGCCAACGCTCCCCGCCCCCCACAACCACCACCCATTCACTCAGCCCTCGGGAGCCCTGCCTTCTTCCCCGTTAGTTTGACCGTCTTTGCTCGTTCATGAGCGCTCGCTTGCGTGGAGCGAAAAACACAAACCCCGGGGTCTCGAGCACAGACTCCCAACACAGACTCCCAACACAGATGCGCCGCCACGGCCTTTCCAGCGTGCACCGTCTGGGGCGAGGAAAAACAGATCATATTTCGGCAGGCAAAGAATAATACACGGATCCCTATCGCACCCATATGCAGCGCATATGGCAGAACGCATGTATGTACCGTACGTGAAGCGTGCGTGTTTGTTTGTCTGACGCGTGCATGGGTGTGTGCTGGGGGAAATGTAGCGTGGTGGGGGTTAGCGAGCGTCGCTGCGCTACGAATCCAGCCACCGAAGTTCGAGCTCCAGCTTACAGCCAGCATCGGCGACGATGCATCTGAACAGGTCCTGGGCCTCGCCTAGATCGACTCGGCCTTAAATAAGTACCTGGTGTGGTGTGTCAACGTCGACACTGGGGAGACAAAGGCGGTCGGACGTGGTGTTGGCCACTCGCCGCCCCCGCATGTGTGTGTAGGCCTTCATAGGTACTCGCGAAGAGCACTCGCCCCAACAATCTGTTAAAGGCTACTTGGGGGATTTTTGTATGGGTATGCAATGTGCGTGGTGTGTGTGTTGTGGCGAGTGTTGGTCGGCAATGCACTGCAATAATGCGAGTGACCTTGGCTCAGTTCCTTACCATGCGCAATGCTGGTTGCAATTAGTATCAGAACATGGGGTGACCTTCTCTAGGTCAACTCAACCTGAATTAAATGAGTTCCTCTTACAGAGATTCATCAGCTTTGGGGTGACAAAGATTGTTGAGTACATGCAGATTGGCCACATAACCTACTCGCATGTTTTGCGTTGACTTTAATAGGTGCTTACAAACAGCACTTGTCCCAATATTCTCCAAGGTCGAATGAGCACCATGTGTGTGTGTGTAAAGAAGTGCAAGTTAATCAATGTGCCTGTGGCTGTCTTGAGTTCTGTGGCATGGATTAGTGGCACAGTGGTCAGCACACTGTGCTATGCATCAAGACACCTGAGTTCAAACCCTGGCCGTCGATCACATCACTATCGGATATCCTAAAGAGTCGGGGAGTCGTTGATCCACCAGCCTGCACTTACCAGCGTGGTGAAGTATGGTTAAAAATTCTCATCATGGCTGACAATATGATGGAAGAGGCCTTCATTTGGAAGTAGGTTGATAGAGGAATATACATTTCTGTTATCATTGTGCATGTAAATCATCATTATTATTAAGTTGTGTATATAATACATTGCATTTGATTGAGCATTACTGTGTGCGTACGTGTGTGTGCGCGTGTGTCACGTGAAACAAAGCCCTACAGAAATACACGAACGTTATTATATATATTTTTTTAACCTGGCCTCAGCCCTGTCCGACTGTGAGTTAGTGGTCTCATAATCCTCCTTGTGTGTGGTTTCAAATCACCTCGCGTGTACGTGCGCATGCACGCACGCGCACACACGTACACCCACGCACGTGGGTGCTGTTATTCCTTGCCGTTTGATGTCGCGTTCTTCCACGTGCTTGCGTGTTTTCACAAGGCTCCTTATTTGCCCACTTTGGGGACCTGTATACGTGCTTTCACACCGGCAAGTTGAAAGTGCGAGCGTTTTTTTCCAGGGGAGCGCGAGTGCGCTCTTTCATCTCCGTTTGCGCATTTCCCAGGATAAGTTTTGAGGGGTGTTAAGCGCAAAGCGAAATGCACATGTCCCATTAGTCTTTCAGAAAGCAGGAGGGAGCATGCTGGACACTGACCAGTTTAGCCAAGAGTGGATCATTATTATTATCATCATCATCATCCTTGTAATTATGCTTGTTTACCTGGGAAAGCCTCGCTAAGTCTCAAGCCGTGCGTATTTCTTTCTATTTTGTTTAACCAGATCAGAACTCAAGAGGCCAGGATAAAGTCTCAATTGGAAGAGCGAATTGGGTCACCAAAATGGCTAAAGAAAAACAACTTGAAATGTCAAGTTCCTCGGGCCTTAACACAAAAGTACAATGAATATGGACGGATTCGGTCCAGCATGACATCTTGATGTTGAATCAGGGTGCCTGTCTGCTCTAACGTGCGTGAAGAATAAACCACAGCACTTAAATTTTGTGTGTGTGTGTGTGTGTCTCGTGGCCACAGCTGACATGTTTGCCAATCGGTTTAACTTTCAAGATGGGTGATTGCTCTGATGAATAGGCCTCAAACGAGTACCCGGCGTGGTACGTAAATACCAGCACAGGGGAGACAACTGCAGCTGGACTTGTCGCTGGCAAAACAACTTCCTTGTGCCAGCCTTAATAGGTGCTGACAGCAAAAAAAAAATCATGACCGTTGTCTTTTGCTTCACGTGTGCGGATGCTGCGTGTGTGTGTGTGTGGTCAATGGAACTCCGTAGGCCACGTGGAGAGGCTGGAGGGAGAGTGCCACGGACTGAGGGCAGAGTGCGAGGAGCTGCAGCGAGAGCGCGATTCCCTGAGGGAGCAGCTACACGGCCTGCACAAGGAGATACAAAGGTGGCGTCGCTCACTTGTATGCCCGCCTATTAAGCCACCACTCGGTCATTCACTGATTCAAGGCAAAGTTTTCCCCCATTATAGCCTGAACAAGTGCTGTCACTGAGCACCTACGAGAGCCGGTACATTACACGAGGGGGTGGGTGGCCAGCACCACGCCCGACCACCTTTGTCTTCCCAGTGGTGACGTTTATACACTGCACCAGGTACTCATTGGAGGCTGAGTTGACCTAGGGGAGGCCCAGGACCGGTTCAGATAATCATCACCGGTGTTGGCCGTGAGCGAGAATTGAATTCAGGTCGCGGGGTTGGTAGTGCAGCGTAGCGCTAACCGCTACACTATCCATCACCATTCGTAAGTCATTCACACATTCCTACAAGTATCCAGCCACATGTTTATTCGCTTGTTAAATCACTCATTCAATTAACCAAACACTCACCTATTAACTCACTCACAATTATACACCCACTTGCTAACTCGCTCACTCAGTTTCCCATCTACCCACCCATGAATGGCGATGACAGCGATGCTGACGACGACGCCTCCCGCAACCCCTTGTGCAGTGCCCGCGTGGAGGAGCAGGAGCTGCAGGAGGTGGTGAGCGGCCTGCAAGCCTCACGAGACTCTCTGGCGTCACGACGGAGCGCAGGCCCGGACGCCGACGCCGCCGCCGCCGTCAGGGACGCCACCCCTGATGGCGCACGCGACGAGAAGGGGAGTTCGCTCGGCGACGGTGCCGAGGAGCCGTGGCGAGCCCCGGGGGAGACCGCGCGCACGGAAGCGGCGCCCGCGGACGGCTCGGAGGCCGGTGGCGGGGAACTCCAGTTGCAGCTGCGGCAGGCGGAGAGCGTGGCCGAGTCTCTGCAGAAAAAGGTAGAGCGGCGCGTGCGGACGGATCGGTGTAAGCGCGCAGCGCGGTGTTGTCCTGCAAAGTAAAAGCGACGGAGCGGCGCTCACGTTAGTTTTACCAGCCTTGAGCCAGCGGTGGAAATTGCATGTTCGCGTGGTCGGGGGAGCATTCTGTCCACGAGGCGACCACTGTTGATGGGCCGTAATTGATGCCCACGCTCTTAACCGTGGAAGGATGATGGGCTGAGTTGAGCCCAAACTGGGATTTGAACTTTTTGTACCCTTCTCCTCGTGAGACGTGCACTCTCTCAGCACAGTGACGCGTGAATATTCAGCCCAGCTTTGGAGAGTGTGGGAGAAAATATTACATTTGAAAATCTGAAGATTGAAAATGCGCCTTTTTATTTTTTGTTAATCTTGTTACACGCGGTAGCTTTTCAATCGAATTCAAATGCAATTTTATGCCTCTGTTTTTATACAGGTATATATATATAACTTCAAAGGGAAATGCAAAAATTACGTCCTGCTATATGAACACCTCGAGTTCGGTGAGGTGCAGCCACATGACACAAGCATACAAAGGTGCAGTGTTTGCAATGCAGGTGTCTGTGGCTGTGATAAATATTATTTATCTCCGTGATGGATCACTTGGCCCCCGCAACGCGAGGTTAGAGCCGTTGCCGCCCCCCCCCCCCACCCTTGTTATTGCTGAAGAGGTCAGCAAATGTACCCACGCCGTTCCGCACCCACGGAGACAAGGATGTGGATTGTTGCCACGTACAGAAAATTAGAAGGGCAAAGCGAGCACAGCGGGGTAAGGACGAGGGTGAAGGTCGGTCAGCAATTGCAGGAAACCTGTGCGTGAGCTGCAGATGAATTGGAGAATTGGTGTCGTCAATTAAACTGCGAAACAGGCGTGCTGATGACGGTGCAGTATTCAGAGGAGCTTTGACATTGTGAACGCTCACTGTTGCGCCATGTGTATACTGCGGCGGTGAAGCGGCATGCACGATCGTTATTGTTTCATTTGCCACATGCACAGCAGAACTGTTTTGCTCATTTACGTTTTGTATGCACTTTGTAGAAGGTTGGCGTGTGTGTGTGGTGAGCGGTAGTTGATGGGATCGGTAGTGTCGTGGTCAGCGCACTGTACTGCATATCTGGCGACCGGAGTTCCATTCCCGCTCAGGGCCAACACCGGTGACAATTATCTGAACCGGTCCTGGGCTTTCACTAGATCGGCCTTCGCCTGAAATTAGTACCTCGCGCAGTGTGTAAACATCAGCACCGAGGGGGTAAATGCGGCCAGGCATGGTCCTTGACCACACCACCTTTTTGCGCGCCTTGCCAGCCTTACTAGGTGCTCGCTAAGAGTGCTCTTAGCAGTCTGTCTGGTTTTGCAAGGGGCCTTTGTGGCTTATGGGTTCCAAAAATAATTACCCGAATAACGTTTCCAGTGAAAAGAGTTCCTATTAGATGAATCCCTTGCTTGCCCACCTGACTTCACAATTAATTGAACAGGTAAGCAAACTCTTGATGATTCGCAATGCAAGATGTTTATATTCTGGAATTCACAACATTCGTCCGGGATTGGATATCGAGCTCAAGTTAACCCAACCACAAAGTAGGGAAGAGGGATGTTTAGAAAAAAATAAAACCCAGAGAAGAACAACCACCATGGTATTTGTACCTGTCAAATAAACCACAGATGGTTCCTACCCACTGTGGCATCAAATACAAATCTGAGCACTTTTCTCTGCACAGATGTCCTGCCGCTTTCAAAAGGCTTCAACAACCTGCGTGCCAATTCCCACGTGGCCACGCCCGAGGCTGTTTGTTGCAAACATCCTTGAGGTTTTTTTATTTTATTTTCCCGTGTTTGCGTCTTCCTAATCCTGCACCTGATGGTCATGGCGGATGCGTCGCATCAGGGCGATAAACAGTGTCCAGAATGTCAAACACGTCTTCCCGTAAGGATTTTGGAATCATGTGCCAAGGTCATATTGAGCATTGGGATACAAATGAATGCTTTGCCAATGACCAAATCACCCAAGATGCATTCAATCTCCGAAGCACAAGCAGGGGGTTCAGCCTGGTTAGTGCGTGGATGGAAGGCTTTCCCAGGTGTTATCGGCCTGTGCCGTGAGGTGGCCAGCAGATGGCAGTACAGCAGTGGATTCTTGAATTTGTCTGTGCACTGTTTTGAGAGCTACTCCATCGTGTGAGGGTATTCTCTGGGCTCTCCGGGTTCCTCCCATATGAAGCCAAGCACTCACTCATCAAGTTGACTGCACATCCTAATGCAGGTTCATCGTGAAAAAGTCTTGAGGCTCAGTGAAGCTTTTTTCAGTAAATCAATTAAGTTTATTGGTTTTTTTGTATAATTATGAATACACCGTTTGGTAGGAAGATGTACGATATTGTTCTTGACTTAACGCTTAAAGGTCCGAGTTGATGAATGTGCAAAGCATGTTTACAAATGTTAACTGGATGCAAATGGTAGCTGCGTGTCAAAGCTCTTAACCAGCATATCTGGGATCCTGGGTTTAAATTCAGGCAGCTGCTTCTCATAATTAAACTTTTAAGAGATGCTCGCTAATATGACTTAGCACATTGATCGAAGACTCAAATGGGGGCCCTTTGTCTTTGCTGGTGCAAAAAGCACCCACATTACAGACCTCCGTCGTGTAAAATGACAAAGCCCCTCTTCTGTGTCGTACTGATCGCTATGGAGGGTCACTGATGACACTTTGTGTGTGTGTGTGCGGGGTGCGGTGGTTTAGTGGTTACCGCACTGCGCCACAAACCTGGCGGCCTGCATTCAATTCCAGCTCACGGCTAACATCAGTGGTAAATGAACTGGTCCTGGGCTTCCCTAGTTCACACCAGCCTTAAATGAATACCTTATTCGGTATGTCAACATCGGCGCTGGGAAGACAAAGATGGCTGGGTGCGGTTCTTGCCATACCACGTTGTCGTGCCGACCTGCACAGGTGCCCGCTTAACAGCACTTGACCCCAACAGTGTGTCAAGGCTTACACGGCTCTTTGTCTGCTGCGCTTGTACCCAGTGCACGGAGGCACAGCTGGAGCTGAAGGCACTGCAGGAGCGACACCAGGCCACCGAGCAGGAGACGCGCGGTCTGCACGAGGAGCTGGAGCTCTGTCGCGAGAAGCTCGAGAGATACCGCAAGGTCAAGGTGAGGTCCATCGGCCGCTCTGCACTTGGTGGGCGGTTGCTTCGTATCAGCTCCTGTGCCCCCCCCCCAGTTGTCTGGAGATCCCTCTCCCTTCACCGTCCTCACTCTTCATTTGTTTTTATGCTGTCCCAAGTCCAAAGCCGAGACGTTTCTTCTCTGCCCACGGCTAAGTGTCTCTCTCTATCCATTGTTTTCATTTTCACGAGTATTTTATTGCAGTTTTCTTTCCACCGCAAACAAAAAAAACTTCCAACCAATAGACTTCCATGTCTTATCTCTATCCAAATGAAAACATTAATATAAATCCATCCTTTCACCCCCCCCTCCTCCTCCTTTTCCCCATCCCCTTTACTCCCGATTTTAAGTTTTTTCTCCTTTGCCTTCCCCTCCCCCCAAAAGTGCGTGCTCCCACTCGCGGTCCCTACCTGCGTTGGGGCACTGAGCCCAATTTCTCCCCGCCCTCTAAACCCAGGAGCACAGAGTTTGGGACTTATGTCCGTGGAGTTTCTGTGCTACCTACCCATGTCACGGTTTGTGCTTCTGTACCGGGCTCATGTTGGAAAAATATATATGAATCCATCTTCCCAGACTATTAATATTATCTTATTCGGCCACACGATGAGCAAGTTCCCATACCGTGCACAACGTCGCTCGTTCTCCATCAAAGCCTGCGCCGTATATCTCAGGACCTCCTGAGGCATGGTTGCACAAACGCAAGCCTTTAATATGGCAACCTTGAAATTGGGTCAGTGTGGATGCAATGAGAAAAACTAACCCAACGTGTGCCGACTCTCAAGTTTCCAATGCCACTGTTGGAAACATAAGTCCGTGTAGCAGTCACACGTACATATTGCTCGTTTGACAAAACGTGGCCGACACAAATTGCGAAAGTGCACGAAGCAATCTGGACTGGATTGTCTCACGCTCCGTCGAATCCGATGTCGTGGATTTTGGCAGTTGCGTGAAAAATACGACACGAACCCCCTGCGCTCGCTCATCCGAAGCCGTGCAGGCGATAACAGCGGAGGTGTCTGAGAGATAAAATTTCAGCTCGGGTGTTGTTGGCAAAAGCGGGCAATTGTGTACATATCGGTTTCATCAAAGGCTCTGTCAACGTAAACAAGACGCCGGAATGGCACATAACATGACATCACCGCCCTGAAGCCAAGCTCGAGACGAAATAAATGAAATAGCGCGGTCCCCGATAGTGTTTTGATTTTTTTTTGGGCGGCCTGTTGTCATCTCGCATGTCAAATTACGGCGCTGAGGAACGCCACGTTAAGGAGTTCTGTTATCACTGGCAGCGGCAACACTCGATGGAAAGTAGCGTGCGACGTTGACTGCGCTCGGCGGCGGTGTCGATGGCGGGCTGACAGGAGCATTCGTCCCCCGCAAGTGAACGCCTTGCTGAAAGATTGCGCTGCTGAGGCCAAGCAGTCTTGCAGTCAACTGCTCGCTACCGAGCCAGTGTGCACGGGCCCGCAGGTTCCATTCCCGCCAGAGCTGCCCCGTGATGCAATGAAGTCATCGTCAATGCGTCCTGCGTTATTCGCGGCCGTGTGTGTGTGTGTGTGGGGGCGAGTTCCACCTTTGGGGAGGATGGTGGCATGCAAGGAGATGGGAGAGTGTGTCTTTGGGTACAGCAAGGGTGGCCGCTGACTTTTCTCTCTGGCGCTTGAGTGGCATTCCACTTTGGGCGTGGGGTTTTCCTCCCGCGTGTTAAAATAACTTCCTGTAAAACTATCCAAATTCGCCTTGATACTCATCAGTGAAACTTTCCTGGGTAATTATATATATAATCTAGACAAGTGTAATGACTGCTAAATGGATGGTAATTATATTATTGCAGATGCAATAGTATTCAGCATTGTTGCATGTAAGTGTTCATATCTTGTACATAATGTGTACAGGCAGAATTTGATCAACGGGGGGATGTGGTGGGAGACGGGGCGATTTATTTTATACTCGAACCGGCTTTCTGGAGGAGGGCGTGTGGCAGTTATGAACGTAAGGACAGTGAAGCAGCGACTGTATGCGCTGCATTTAGAAACAAGATAGATGTTCAGGTCTTTCGAGTTTCGAAACGATTGTACGTGGCAAAATTGGTAAAGGGAGCGACCGCCAATCTCGGCAGATGTACAGGAGAACGCATTGTCTTGTCTGCTGATATAAATTCCGGTGATTGATTTTTAAATATATATTTTTTTAAATTGCTGACATTGGATCTCTTCACGTGATGGGGGAGAGGTTAATCCTTTGAATTGCACGAGAACGCGCGGCTGCACAACAGGCGTCTCAACGCAGTGTCGCGTTACGCATATTACGCGAGGCGACTGGTGGGTGGCCGCGTTGGGCGTAATGAGGCTTTATAGTGCGGTGTGTTTACGCCATTGTGCCTGATTGCGTTTGCCTTCGTGCAGGTGTGAATCATTCGTTGGTCAAACAGGGAGGCCTCGTTTCACGCAGAAGTTGCAGGCTCATTATTGGGTCTCCGAATGAACATGTTTTTTTGCTTTTAAAATTATTTTGAATTTAATTAAAATCTTGAAATTATTACGGTATATTATACATACATTAGGCATTAAAAAACACATTTTATTTTACCAGGTATGACCCACTGAGCTATGTAGCTCTTTTTCAGAAGCGGCGACCTAGCTGTCACAAATGAAAGCTCAGCGAAGTGGCTCATCACGTGGCAATGTATTGCAGCCACATACTCTAAATCTGTGCCAATGCATTGTTTAAATTAGTTTCACAAACACCTGTGCCACACACATCGGCGCCATGTGTGTACGAGAATCTTTTACCATTCACGCGATTTATATCTAACTGAGATGGCAATGTTACACGAAAGATAATGAAGTGAACAGAATTGTACACGCAAATGACATTGTAAAAATTAGACAAAATAGGTGAGCGATTCTTGAATTAAATCGTGACCCCCCCCCCCGCCCCCGAATCGTTACAGTTCATTGAGTCGTGGTGCTGATGAATCATTGCGGTATCCACAAAAAGGGACCTGCTTTTGTGCAGTTTAACACGCTCTTTTCTTGAAAAGTATATGAGAGTGTCGACAGAGTTCCCGGAGAAGGCCCGCACACCGTGATGGGAGAACACTCCGATGACAGATAGGGTCACAATCCCAGTTGCTGTACAGGCACCTCGTTTGTTCCCCCAAGATGAGTGTCTCACACGGTCAATAGCTCCATCTCCATGCTAATCACCAGCTCCTGCCTCGGTGGCTGCGTTACCGCCATCCATCGCCACCACCACACCCCCGGCAAACGCACACTTATCCGACACAAACGCGCGGAAGGTGAGCGTCGGGTGACCTTGACGGGTCACTTAACACCACTCGCGGGAGGCTTTCGAAACACTTTCAGCTGCCTTGCAAACGTGGTGGCTGAGCGGGTGTTCATTTTTAAGCCTTAAATTGAGAATGACAACGCAGTTGTCGGGGCTTGGGAGACGCGGGTCGATTGAGGCGGATGGTGACGTGTGCTTTGGCGAGAGCGCGCGTGTGTCACGAGGCATCATGGGGATTAGCTAATTATTGCGGTATTCCTGCCCGGTGTGCTCGTCGGATCATGGGCATGGTAAGCGCACCGGGGGAAGGTGGGCGCTGCCTTGGGACTGAGTCGTGTTCAGTGGTCGTTGAGCTGCATTGGCTTCCAGTTGCTTGAACGACGAGGTCGCACTCGCTTACACGCAAAGTGCTTGCGCCACAAATGAACTACAATGCTGATCTCGTCAGGGAGCACACACCATCATGCAAACTCCGGTCATCCTCGCAGCAGGTCTCGGCTAGCCATCGAACGGAGACGGCCACCACATCGCGCGTTTTCAGACGCGCTTCTGCGGCCATCCGGAACGCGCTCTGCCTTCCCGTATTAGGAAGACATCGGAGCTACGCACTTTTAAATCAGCTAGATGGAAAACTCATTTATTTTCGAACTGCTTTTCGCGTTTAGTTTTGTTGTCCTTCACCAGCACCTCCAATTAGCACGGTTTGGCTACGTACGGTACGAAAGAAGTTCTACATGCATACGACACATACAGGTGTGCAGTAGTTGGAGCAGACATAATGGGAGGGTCAAAGTGTTCGTTGGCTAGCTCTGGAAAAAGCTTGCATTCTCTCGGTCAGCCTTCCTGTTTTGTTGAAGGTGAATTCATTGAAATGCATTATCTGATACTGCCCTCGCCAAGATAATATTCACACGCTTAATATAACCAGTGCATTATGGGCGCGAGTAACTTTGTTTATTTGAAATATTTCATAGTCTGCTCGTGCACATTACGTTCTATACAATGCACTATACAGCAGAAGAGGATGCTGCGGTTATTTCACCAAAAACATTAATCTGGTGGCAGCGAGACTCAAGATTTACTGCCCTTTTTAATTTGTATACATATACCTAGGTAAAAAATAACCACTGACGTCCGGAACAATTTGACTTGCTTCCTGAAGGACACGCGGTGTCAAGGATCATTCGAGTATCCATTGACACTCGATCACTGAACGCTCCTGTGGGCCCCCTCTGGGTTTGCGGAGAAGCCGGGGCAGAGCCCTGAAGGGGGCCTGTGCCACCGCCACCACGGATTTTTTTTGGCGCGACTGCGCGCCACCACCGCTTCATAAACGCGCGCTGGAATCGCCCCCCCCACCACCACACCAGACCACCACCACACCAGACCACCACCACCACCACACCAGACCACCACCACACCAGACCACCACCATCACACCAGACCACCACCACACCAGACCACCACCACCACCACACCAGACCACCACCACCACACCAGACCACCACCACCACACCAGACCACCACCACCACCACACCAGACCACCACCACACCAGACCACCACCACCACACCAGACCACCACCACCACACCAGACCACCACCATCACACCAGGCCACCACCACCACCACACCAGGCCACCACCACACCAGACCACCACCATCACACCAGACCACCACCACCACCACACCAGGCCACCACCACACCAGACCACCACCATCACACCAGGCCACCACCACCACCACACCAGGCCACCACCATCACACCAGACCACCACCACCACCACACCAGACCACCACCACCACACCAGACCACCACCACCACACCAGACCACCACCACCACCACACCAGACCACCACCACACCAGACCACCACCACCACACCAGACCACCACCACCACCACACCAGACCACCACCACCACCACACCAGACCACCACCACCACCACCACACCAGACCACCACCATCACACCAGACCACCACCACCACACCAGACCACCACCACCACACCAGACCACCACCATCACACCAGACCACCACCACCACACCAGACCACCACCATCACACCAGACCACCACCACCACACCAGACCACCACCATCACACCAGACCACCACCATCACACCAGACCACCACCACCACCACACCAGACCACCACCACACCAGACCACCACCACACCAGACCACCACCACACCAGACCACCACCACACCAGACCACCACCACCACCACACCAGACCACCACACCAGACCACCACCATCACACCAGACCACCACCACCACACCAGACCACCACCACCACCACACCAGACCACCACACCAGACCACCACCACCACACCAGACCACCACCATCACACCAGACCACCACCACCACACCAGACCACCACCACCACACCAGACCACCACCATCACACCAGACCACCACCACCACACCAGACCACCACCATCACACCAGACCACCACCACCACACCAGACCACCACCATCACACCAGACCACCACCATCACACCAGACCACCACCACCACCACACCAGACCACCACCACACCAGACCACCACCACCACCACACCAGACCACCACCACACCAGACCACCACCACCACACCAGACCACCACACCAGACCACCACCATCACACCAGACCACCACCACACCAGACCACCACCAACATCACACCAGACCACCACCACCACACCAGACTACCACCACCACACCAGACCACCACCACCACCACCACCAGACCACCACCACCACACCAGACCACCACCACCAGACCACCACCACCACACCAGACCACCACCACCACCACACCAGGCCATCACCATCACACCAGACCACCACCACCATCACACCAGACCACCACCACCACCACACCAGACCACCACCACCACACCAGACCACCACCACCAGACCACCACCACCACACCAGACCACCACCACCACACCAGGCCACCACCATCACACCAGACCACCACCACCACCACCACACCAGACCACCACCACCACACCAGACCACCACCACCACACCAGACCACCACCGCGACATCGTCGGGTCACCAAGCAAGCTCACCGTCCGTCCCCACGGTTGCCGGCGCACGCACGCCGGCAACCGTGGTGTCGTCACGCGTTTGTTGAGGCCCGTGTCTGGGCCACCCGGAGTCATGGGTTGGTGGGTGGGGTTGGTGGGTGGGGGGGTTTCCTAGGCCACCGTCCTCGCTCGCTGGGCACGCTATCGATCTCTGGCACCAGCACCGCTTTATTTGATTTGCTTTCTTTTCTGTCGTCGGCGTTGCTGTTGCTGAAGCACTTTCCCCTGGAAAATGTTACAAATTGAGTTCTTGTGCTTTTGGTTGTTTTTCTTTGACGGTGTTTTGCCGGTAGTCTCGAGCGGGGCGATCGCCTCTTTTCTGGTGGATTGCCGGGCCACGCTTTGTTCATTTGTTTCATTTTTTTGTCCGCGGGGAATGGGCGGCTCGGAGGGAGTTTATTCTTTATTCTGACATGGCCATAAATGGTTTGTGAACCAAATGCCCAGCAAACAAAAAAAACGGCTCTATGTCCTTAGTTCTGGATGATGTTGGTTTTGTACAAAACTAGGTTATTAGATTTAACTTTTATTTAAATAGGTACTGTGATGGCATTTTACGCACGTGCAATTGTACTTCATACTGATGTAAGAAATACAGTACGTAGTGGAAAGTTCATTGTAACAGACGATGCTGTCAGAGAATGACCACCGTCTCTGCAGCAAATATGAGCCTCGTGATGATATCGGCATGATGCTGTTTTTCCCTATCCCGATGCTGGGAAAATTAAAATCTGAAAACACTAGTCTTCATCTAAACTTTTGAACATGGTCTAGCCAAGCCCGACGCATTGGATTTGCACGCGTTGGAGCGAAGCTATTTGAACTTGCACGAGGATTATAATTTCAAGAACCATCGTGTCTAATTGAAACTGGCGGTGAACAGAGTCAAGGAATTGGTGTAAGCCCCGAGTCCCTGTTCTTCTTTCGCCACATTTCCTTCAAACGCAAAAATAAAATTATCCCGCTTCATGCCTGCGAGTGATTACGATCGGAACATACCTTCTAACGAAGAGTCACGTCTCGATTGCGAACGAGCCTCGGAAAGCTGCGCTGCCTGTGGTCATTTTGAATTTACTGCGAAACCCTCGGATCTCCGCGGGAAGTTGAAGCGCCGCTGCTCTGATGGTTTCTGACCACTGCGCGTTATTATAGTCATTACGACGAGAAAGACCACAATCGCTCTCCTGTAAAGCGGCGAGGCGCGTGGGAGAGGTAGCATGGGGAGGACTGGTGGGGGATGGAGGAGTGGTGTAAATGATTGTCTGGCTATGCAGACTCTTCCCAGGTTCCATACTCCCAGGAGATGATTTATACCGCCCCTAACCCAGTCCATTGAAATTGCACGGAAAATAACCGAAAGTATCGTCTTCCATTAATCATTTTTCTTTTAAAAGAGAACTAGAGGCAGCAAGAGATAGCCGGGTGTATACTATGGAGGGCTCTATCCGCAGTTGCAGATAACGTTCGCAAACTCCACAGCTCATGCCCTTGGAATGACTTTGCATACCCTGTGCACTGCATTGTTTTTAGTGTGCACAGAGTAATTAAATGGAGTGTCATCTTTAATCGTTAATAACAAGGTGCAGCTGAATAAAAACCTCCCTCACACCATGTTGGTCATTGGATGCAATTTTACCCGACTTCACCACACTGTCTCAAGTATCAGGGGGGGGCGCAGGATCAGTTAGGGCATCGCTTGCCACCACCAGCGTTGACCATCGCTGGGACTTAAACTCAGGTGGCCAAGGTTCGAAGTGCAGTGAGCTAACCATGGCACCACCACTCGCTCCCAAGGCTGTCTTCGCGCTGAGCCACTCTGCAAAGGTGGTGGTGCCCTTTGTGTGGTGATATTTGTTTTATTTTCCCGCTATCTACTGTGAGTCATCATTCGCTCACCTGTCGATGCCCCCTGATAACAGTGCACTTGTTCCCTGCATGCAAGTGTTCTAAGCCACCCAAGTGGCTCATGCCTGTTAGGACACGGAGCCCAGCTTCACTGGAACCTGGATTCAAATCCCGTGGCCGCTGCTGTACCCTATTGAACTGGCTTCTCGCATAAAGTTTTCAGCTTAATTTATTTGGTAGAGCCCTGTGAGCCATTCGCCTCTTGAATCGGGTGCAACCGCAACAAACGAAACACAAAAACATGAACAATAAAACATCTTAAAGTGACTATGTGTGACTGTGCAAACAGAAAATCCAGGGGGAAAAAAAAAAAACAGCAAAATATTCCAGAAAAAAGCACCGTACACCAACGCTGTGTGCAAAAAATCCCCAGTGGGATGCAATTGTGCCAGTCACCAATGGCTGCACGTACATTTGTCGGGACGCTTCCAGCTTGGATGCGGGTTGCATTGTCGTCGCTGTTTAAACCGCACGGCCTGGGCCGTCGTCGTGTTTTTGTTGCGTACGATCGCCCCTTTTGGAGGATGCACGTGGGCCATTTCGCAGCATTGACGTGTGTGCCATCGTCGGCGTTGACGACGGAAATGTAGAATATGTTGCTGCGAGCGCGACTACCGACGGCGCAGTTGGGGATTATTTTGTCCCCGACGGTTAAAGCGACGGGACGTGTTTGGTACGGCGCGGAGCAGGCGGCAATCCCAGGGCAGTGTCGCATCGCGCGTCAGCTCGGGCAGGCGCGCGGCAGGACCAGGGGTCGGTGTTAATCACAGACACTGTTGGGCAGGCGAAGGCCGAAGGAGTAAATATTTGCGGCATATATATCATCTCGGCGACCGACGTGAACGCCCCCATGTCCTCCCTCGTGTTAATCGCTAAGGCGCTTGGATTCCTGCGAATCTGATTTCACAGCTCCGTCTCTCCCCCCCCTCCACGTCCTATCCGCTTTGGACCTTCCAATGATGTCATCGTCTCACAATCAAAAGGCCGCCGTACATGGGTGGGCCGTGAGTTTTGTGTGCTGTGATAAATGTCGGGGTGAATGCACTGCAGTGTGCTGTGCAAGAAACACCCATCCGTTTGATGTAAGACTTGAAATGAGCTCACAACCTCGCCGTCTTGCCGCACAGAGCTGTATCGCCATTCAGAGCGGAAAAAAAAACCATCCCAATTGCCTCGGGTGATATTTGCAAAAATATTGACCATTAATGCTCTTATCCGTTTTCTATCCATTGTCGGATTAAGGCATCCCTATATCATTGCCATGCCTCAAAGCCCCCGTGATGCGAAAATCCACCTCCATTCTGCACTTAAACTGTTCTCGTTGCTCCATCTCCGGGGTGGGTGTCCCCCCCAGGCGTGGTGTCTCTCCGCTAACTTCATTTCCGTCATGAGTCTCGTCCGCTGGGAATCGTCCTTTCTTGCCATGTGTCCAGCGTCAAGCCCACATTTCTTAACAAGTCACAAAGTGATTTCCTGCTCAACTGAGCATTGGAGGCATTGGTCATTTCCTGTTCGCAGCACCACCCCCCCCCCCCCCCCAAAGGCAGTCATTGGTGGAAAGTTCACATCCTATTGCCAGAGGTGTCTATCTATAGGACAACTGCTGTCGACTTCCCCACAGAGTGGTACTAATTTTATTCACCCCAGAGGGGTTATGGGCTGAGTCAACACCCGACCGGGATTCAAACTCCAAACCTTCCGGTTGCGAGCTGCCCGCTCTGCCGCTGAACCACCTGGCGTTTCTTAACAGTCGCTATAATTTAATATTAACTGTCGTCTTGAACGTACAAGTACGCTTGCAAAAGATAATACAATGTCACTTGTCTACGACGTGCAAAAACAAAGCCCAGTTTATCATTGTATCAATCAATGTCAGTTTGTTTGACTTGAACCGAGACTGGGATGTGTTTTTTCGCGAGTGTGCGTGTGTTGGATTTGTAGTTTGTTTTTCACAGCTGCGGTCTGCGAGTAATCCCACTGCGATGTGCTGCTAGCCACCACAATTTGATCCCTCGCTCACAGATGGCAATTAACATTCATAGCTGCCATAAGCACTGCACTCAGTGGTTCTGCGGTAAGGCAGATATCAGCACTGGTGAAAGTCGCCACACTCACCCAGGTGGCCTCCACTGTACTGATGAGTCGCAATAATAGTGAAAACCTGTCTACAGTTCTCTCTGCCTCACTGCTACCTGTCATTCCGTCACATTTGCGAAGATTTATTTTCTGGTGACCAAAGACAAGGGGACTGCGATGCAGTTTTGCAGGAACTGTTGATGCTTTTTATGCGAAATGTATTGCGCCGAGTACTTTTTGTGCAGGTTTCTGCGTGTTGTTTGAAACTTCTGGTGGTAGTCGCACCCAATCAATATCACATCAGCCTTGCAAAACATTATTTTACGCCGACACTTTAACAAGGCTAACAGTGGACACCTATGCATTTCGTGGCTTTGTATATATCATGTTACGGTTAATAATTGAAGCATTTTGACAGTGTCGGTTGAATTAGATTGCGTGGCTTTGAGTGTAAATTCTTGCTGCAGGAATGGCACCTTAAGTGAATGTGTTCTTGCCTTCATTACACCCGATCATTTTAACGGTGACACTTTAAGATAAATATAACCACACTGGGCTGACTGCATGAGTTTTCAGGAACGTATTTTTTTCTGCGGAAGAATTATTATTAAATTCTGAACATCACAAAAGCTTAAGATCTCCGATGAAACTGACGTGGAAATTACAGCGAAACACGTGCCTTTCCCAACCATAATCTCCAAACAATTCAGACAGAACCGCTCCAATTGTGTACTTGCTGAATTTCAGCCGTGCAATTGTATTTATTCTTTTGATTTCAGTTTTTATAAATTTAACTTCACCGGACGGTTTGTCGTTTTTTTAATGAGGGTTCTGAGAATTGTGTCCGTACCGATGGGACAACAGGCAAGGGCCGTGAGCACATTTGTTTCCTTGAGCGTGCTGGAAGACATGGTGGCCGCCGTCTTATTTTCCGGTTGTCAGGACAACGTGTGGCAGGTGGTGGCAAGCAGGCCCGGAGAGAATTCAAGGGTTCTTGTCTGGTCGGAGGTGTCGATGTGGCCATAGTGCAGAGCTGCTACGTGGTGCCGCGTGGTGCCGTGTGGTGCCGCGTGGTGCCGTGTGGTGCTACGTGGTGCCGCGTGGTGACGATTGCTGGAACTCGTATCTCCCGTGGCATTTGGTGGTGGTGGTGGTGTTCGGTGTAATCTGGCAGAGTGATTATTATTATTTGGATGAGCAGCTACATCATGGGACCTCCTTTTCCAGTATCAAAATATGATAATAGGTTTTCCCCTTTTTCCTGGCAACAAAACAGGTGTTAAGATGTTAAAACACCAAACTGAAACCTTTTACAAGGAATCATGTCTGCATTAACCACAACACTTGTGGTCAGAATGCAAACAAAAAACATACTCTGATAATATATGATGCATTGTCTTTGAAACTGATTGCTCCACACTAGAAACAGCTTTATTTCGAGCCTCGTCTCAAACGGCGTTCGACCAGAGGACGCCAAAAGGCGTACAGCCCAAAGACAATGCCACTATCAGGGTAATGAGGGCTCGGGGTGAGCATCTACATCATGGGACCTCCTTTGCCAGTACCAAAATATGAGAATAGGTTTTTCCCCTTTTTTTTGTTGCCAGAAAAAAGGGGCAAACCTATTCTCATTATTGGGATGTACGTCCATTGCCACGAGTGAGTGTTGTGGTATGTGGAGGGAAACTGGGGAACCCGGAGAAACACCAGTGTCCCCAAGGGGGTGACACCTCGCCATTGCCACCTCCGGGCCACCTCGCGGCCCCACGGCCAGCTTCTCAAGGCTGACAAGGTCGGCCACATTCAGGGTGATTTAGTCATCGAGTCTGCTGGTGTGCCTTAGAACCTGGTGATGTGGTCACGACAGTCTTTCGTTTCTTGGTATTTCACGAGGGGGTGTGGTGTATTGCAGTCGTGGTGGTGGTGTTGTAGTAGGTTGTGGTCTTTGTGTGTTGGCAGTGTATGTCGGTGTGTTGTAGTGGTGGTAATGTGCGATTATATTGTCCGGCAGTGTGGAGTGTATAGTAGGGGTTCTGGTATACAGGAGGTCGTGGGTTGGATCCCGACCCTGATGCCTCTATATTTGGAGTTTGCGTGTTCTCCCCGTGGTCGCGTACATTTTTCTCTAGGTCCTCCGGTTTTTCCCTCCACATTTAGAAACATACATTTCGAGTATTTGGCTCTTGCTATAAATTTCCACGTGATAAGCTACTTCGCTGAGCTACAATTTGTGGCCAGGTCACTTTTGAAAAAGAGCTATCTAGCTTAGTGGGCCTTACCTGGTGAGATCAAAATAGTTTAGTTTAGGTAGGTGGTGTTGTGTCCTGGTGTGTTGGATTGTCGTAGCGATGGTGTGTGGTAGGTCCTCACCCTGGTGGGATTGGAGAAAGACAAATATGGCAGGTTTGTATTACCGTAGACAGAGATAAAGCACACTGGAGCCAAATGCAGCAGAATCTTTATTACATCAACCAACAACTGAGCCGATGATTAATCATGGGTCTGAGCCAGCAGTGCAATGCTTTGTTGTATCAGTATTTCATGTTATAAGGCTGTAAATTACTATCGATCAGATGTATAATTAATTGCAGGCGCGGTGGGTAATATGTTGTACATATGTTGAACTTCTTTCACGCCATATGTAGTCAACCGTGCCAATAATGGTTAATTAAATGTGGAAGCTAATAGTTTATTGTCATGAACCTTCTCCTTGAATCGGCTGGGAGCCCGTTGAGAATCATTGTCTCTGTTGCACGGGGAAACTCATGGCCATAAGGGCTAAAGCGCCACAGCTACCTCAAAACACTTACCGGTACATCGCAAACGAGAACAGCTGCGGCTCTTACATGGTAACAAAGAGGGAATAAAACAATGAGTGATTTGCCACGTTAATTTAACAGGAGCCGACTCTTTTATTTTGTTTCTTATGGCATTGGCTCACACTTTTGCCTGCTCTTGCAAATTTACGTCGCCGGGGTGTGTAACGATGACGTTGCATCAAACAGCGGGCTTGATTCAATCGCGACGGGAATTACCCCGGCCGCTCACGGAAATTAAACCGTGGCGTCCATGCCACCTGGCCCCGCGGTGAATGTGCAGATCGCTACGCAGCTCGGCTGGATACGCCAATAGACGCACGCGCATGGAGGAGATTGTTAGATCGGGAAAGCCGCAACTGGTGGACATGTTTAAAGGAAGATGCAGCCCAACAAAAGGAAACGTCCCTTAACTTGCAGAAACCTCAGCTGAATGTCGTGGGTTGTCTGACGTAGCTATGCACCTTCATGAATATGATTATTTAAAAAAAAACACGCTAGCTTTGGTGACATAGCTGCACTTATGTCATTTCAACGTTAATGGGAGTGATGTTACAGTCACTTTGCTAGGGCACGCTTGACTCCGATTATAAAGTCTTTATAGCTCATTAGCAAAATGTCAAATTGATGTCAGTCAGCTCATGACACGCAGCTTGGCTCT
This sequence comes from Petromyzon marinus, assembly GCF_048934315.1. NCBI lineage: Eukaryota > Metazoa > Chordata > Hyperoartia > Petromyzontiformes > Petromyzontidae > Petromyzon > Petromyzon marinus. The sequence continues at coordinate 9,616,704 of NC_133680.1, forward strand.
ACGTCTATACAGTAAGATATTTATTTTTGGGTTCTATTTTTTTAAAGAATGCTGAAGTTTTACAATCTCCTGGAAAGGTCAAACACGGTGTGTACATGTCATTTGCTTTAGGTGCAAGAAGAAACAGGGGAGCAGCCAGATGGGAATATGATCAGCATATAGAATATCACGCATGAAGATTTTGTTCTTCAGAAGCAATTTAATTCCACAGAAACCAGGAGGAACCTTTTGCAAAGCGCAGCATTTACCGTGGCCGCTGACAAGTACAAAGTCATAATACGGATTTTTTACTACGGAGACGCAGCCACTGTGCGTCTGCTTTAGGTTACACCGACATCAGGCTAATTTCTTTGCCACACGGTAAATTCTCTCAACACAACCTTCTCGGATCTGCTCACAATTTCGCTCTGTGGGACTCGGTGAATCCCAGGGTAAACTGGAAAATGTTATAGCTTTAGCAGAGCAGTTTCCTCCGACGGCATCATCCATTGCTGGGTTTAGTTCATATAGGGGTCTTTATCTTAGTCACAACAGAGGCACGCAACTCTTCTTCTTCAAAGGCTCGTTAAAAATAACTGCTGGGAATGGCCAGGCCGATTGTTCATGACCGGTAGATTAAAGGGAGGTACAATCCAAAAAAATCAAATGGCTCCTCTCTTGTAGACAAGTACCAATGCTTTGTGTGTCCTGGGCCATCTGACACATACGTTTGGAGCTTCGTTCTTGAGAAAAGAGTAAGGATGTGCCACCATACCTCGCTCAAATTACATTATGGCACGGGAATTTATTCGAGTCCCAAAACGAAGTTTCACATTCATAGCAGACATTGCATTGCACACAACCCAGGTATACAAAATAGCAGCTGTTTATTTTTGTTTCTGTTGTATATTCCTGTAAACCCTCGTTTAAGAAGACATAGGTTAGGTTTCAGGTCATTATAACATTCAGCCAATGGTATCCTATGTTTTAGCCCTGTTTGTGTTCCGTCTGTCTGAGATATAATTCAATAGGAGAATAGTGATACTCACAATCGTTTTGATTGTGAGTTCAAATCTCATCTTGGGTCAAATTAACTTCATCTCCATCATCATCTCAGTATAATTTACAAGCATTACGCTGCAAAGCGCTAATCTGTTTCTGGTTTTATGGCCCTCATTTTTATTTCGATTTGCCAGTGGCGTTTCCCGTTATTTGTCGACGCTCTCCTATAATTGTGCACATGAGAGCGTAAAGTATAAGGCTGTTGAACATTTTCTTTTTGTGAGGTCGTGGGTCATTCAGGACATTGACCAATTGACCGAGTATTTCCCTTTCAATCCTTGTTTTCTGAAAAACTCTTTGTCGATGCATGGCGGTGCAATGCAGTTTGCCGACTTCGGTTCAAATTGACTTGCCGGCGGACTTTCGTGGATCGGCTAAATTACTGACTGATTCCGCGTGATCACGAACAATGCTTAAGTGTGACGGTTAGCTCTCTGGACTTGCACTGCAGCTGTCACTGGTGCAATCTCCTGGCTACGGCAGATGAAACGGTGGAAGATATTTACGAAGCTCCATTTAATGGGTGCGCTCCAGTCGGCTCATCAAGCAGGTCGTGTGCGGCGGGGTCGCGTGTGGATACTCGCAACCCTTTGAAGACGCCCGGCCCGCGTGGAGGAGTAGGCCATTTTGCCAGCCATGGTTTGAGCTGGGCTGAACCTTCACCTTGTCCCCCCTAATTGGTGGTAACGTTGAAAGCATCACTGCACCTCATATTGGCGCGGTTGGCTGCGTACGGTGAGAAAGAAGTTCGCCGCACATACATACCTGGCTACGCTTGGAAGTTCCGTTTAATCAAGGGGGGGGCTGAGGATCTCAGCGGTGCGGACTGAGTGGTCTTCTAACACAGGACTCGGCCTCCCCCTGCCCCCTGTGCCACCTCGGTGCATTGTGAAACCTCATTCCACACGGGGAGGTGGCTTGTGCACGAGGCTTCACGTCCAGGCATGCCTGGCTTGCACAGTGGGGGCCCGTGTATCGTCGATGGGGGGGGGGGGGGTGGGGAGCGGGGGGGGGCTATGTGTGTGGGGGGGTGTGGGGTCGCACGGGCATGTTGAGCATCGTTGAGGATATGAAAAAGGAGGTTTTGACAAGTTGGCAAAAAAAATCCGTAGAATCAGCTCACTTATTGCTCCAAGTCTTCGATCTTTCTCAGCTGCTTGTAAAAATGCCTGCCGTGAATTGGATGAGTAACCGCAGAACTGAAGTTATTGTGCGCGTATGCGAGAGAGATGTCTACTTTTGGCACGGAAACAACCCAGAATAAATGTTTTTCAATAAACCAATTGCAACCAAGAAGTAACTCTATGTTTCGGGTAGTTTATTGTTTATGATGCAGTGACATCGGGGGTGTCACTGTGTAATGCCGGCCCTCGAGAGGCTCGGTGAGCACTGAGTGGCACCACGCTTGGCGTGCAGTGCCGACCCCTACAGGATGCGGTGTGAGAGTGTCGGCCATGAATGGGGTTCATGTAGGCCATGGCACTCTGGTTGACCCTAGAAGGCACGTGACGGGCAAAGTCTACACAGGGGCCCCAAGTGGGGGGGGGGGCTAGGGGTGGTCACGTGTCGGGGCAAGATCCTGCTCGAGGGTTCTAGAAGGTAAGGTGGTCGTGGCGAAGGGCGGAGCCAGTCACGACCAGTGAGGATATAAGCCGGGTCCCCCAGAGGGGCCCGGGGTTCAGCGTTGCTCTTGTCATCCTGAAGATCGACGTTCTACGTTCTGCGTCCGAGAAGAGTCGCGGACACGTGGACCTGGGCCCAAGCCAGGGGTGCGGTCCGTTGTTAGCTACTCCCAGTGTGATTAGTGTAGTGTAGCCTGGTGGTCCACCACCACAGGTTGTTATCTGGTGAAGGGGCAGTTACCCCTTTGTGTTGCTATCAATACATGTGTTGCCTCCAAAGAGTACGTCTGCGACTAAGTTGAATCCACTTCAATAATATTGGTCACCGCCACCAAACACCTTTATATAATCTTGACTTGAAGCTTTCGCTACTGCAGGAATTCATACTCTTTGGGTCTTTCGGTTAAGTCGCGTAGATAGAAAAATAATACGTGACTTGACCTTTATATAACACAAAACTCGAAATAATCCTTGCATCATTATGCGATTTAACGTTGAATTAAGATCCCATATCGTAAAGTGTGGTTCCTTGCCTATAAGATGGGGCACTTCACCAGCAGTGAATGATTCAAGCAAGCCTGGCTGCTGATGAAACACCCGATATGGAAACTGGCTCGGGAGTTTTCTTGCCTCGCAACAATACTGCTGAGGTGGTGCGGTCTGATGGGTTGTGTAATACATACTGATATTATTATTGTGTTTTTTTACGTAGACAAACGGATATGGGAAGGGGAGACACTTTCTGCTTATTGATTTTGCGTCTTTATCTTGCAAATTTTGTAATCAATAAACGTGAGGGCACTTTGCGTAAAAAGGCATTTACATGAATGCATAACACTTAGGATATACAAAAATGCAAGACGTTTAGTTTCAAACATAAATAAATGAACCCTATACAATATAATTGAACACTAACACAGTTTATATTGTAATCAAGACGATAACGTAAACATACTTAAAACAAGTTAACTTGTGGACTGGTGTGATTATATTTATTAAGCCATTGCACCGCTGAGCCTCAGTCAGTATCTAAATCAACATACGTTTGAAGAAAAAGAAACGTGTTTTAAGAAACGGTTTGTTTTAAGCTGTCTTACTAATAGTTCATGGGTCAGTGGGTTTCCAGTGTCAATGGCTTGTTCAACGTCTTAATTACGCATGGGCTGCTCTTGAGTGTGGATATTGTTTTCAGCGATCACTGTGTGGCTGATAAAGATGCAGCCCCTGCAATTATTAGCTCTTTGCCACTGCTGGTGGAAAGGCCTCCACGAGGGGAATCTCGAGAGCCCCTCCAGTGGCCCACTCTACTAAGCCTTTGTGGCTGTACTTAAATAAACACGTTACGATTTGGGGAGTCATCTTGAAACCTTCGGCCTTCAATGAAATTATTGTCCTCATCACCACCACCACCACAATAGTGCAATGCATTCTTGATTATGCCACCATGCTAACACGGGCGGACCTTTGCCCGGCCGCGAACAGGGAATGGCCATCGCGGTGATTTACGAGTCTGATTCGCGAGCCGCTCGTAAAGCACGTGGAGGTCAGCGTGTGCATCTCTGTACTTTCTCTCCTTGGCGTCGCGGACATGTCGTCGTGCAGCATGTCCCCCGACAAGCTTCTCTTTTTTTTCTCTCTCTCTCTCTCTCACTTAGACAAGTTTCCATTTATCATGTGGGTGCCCTCATCGTTTTTCCACCCATTAATTACACAGCCTTTCCGCTTGTGTTCCTGGCACTGGAGCCTTGCTCTGCTCGGACTCCGTCTGACTCTTCGTGCTCTGAGCTCTCCCTCTCTCTCTCTCCCCCCACCAGCTCTGCATTCCTCAGTGATGCTCCTCAGCAGCCTCTGCTGATGTTGAGTTATTCTTCGTGCCTGCTTCCATATGGGGGCCCCATTGTTGATTTCCTTGCCAGTGGTGGCACTGGGCATGAACAAACGACGCAAACTCTTTGGACCCCAGACAAATCAAGGGACCCCGGATTTATGGCAAAAAGAGTGGGGGGGGGGGTGCACCAAATATCAACGTAAATTAAAATTCTAATCAACATTAAAACGCGAACTAATCTATATTTTATCCGTATCTTGTCAGTATCGCTCTTCTCCCATCATTTTCTCCCGTCTACATCTCTCACATTTCACTACTTCACTCTCGTCTGTGTCTCTCTTTTCTCATCTGGCTTTCGTATTAATGTCCATTTTGCCCAGGGCACAAACCTTGAGAACATTGCCAATACTCCGCTGATCTCACTGTAACATTGTAAATACTCTGCGGATCTAACTTTATTGGAAGCATATTTCTGCCAATGGAGACTCCGACCAAATCCTTCCAAAATCACCACAAGTGCTTCCCACTTCTTTTGTTCTTTCGGTAAAGTCATGTAGGTATAAAATAAAATAAATCACGACGTTTCACACGCAACACAAGCGTCCGTCCGTCATCAGGTGGGAAAGCAAAGAGTATGGATTCCTGCAGCCACGAAAGCTTCAAATCAAGATCGCTTCCCACTTGAATAGTCATGCAGCAGATGCCACCCTAGATATGTGTCCTTCTGTGGTAGCACAGTGCACTATGACTCCACTCCGAGATGTCTCGGGGTTATCATGGATAAAAGCCTGACGTTCAAGCCTCACCTGAAACATTTGTGAAAAGACCAAATACGTAATCGCCCTGCTACAGTAACTTTCAGGATTGCCCTGGTGCACCTCAGCCGATGTGCTGCGAACTTCCGCCCTCTCACTGATGTACTCAGTGCAGAGTCATTGTGCTCCAGCCTCGCCCGGAAGCTCGTGCACAAAACTGGTAGATGCACATTTATAACGCAGCGTGCATCATAACCAGAACACTGAAACCGATACCAATCCCCTGGTGCCCTGTTTGGCGAACATTATGCCACCAAATATGCGCAGAGACGTGCAAACTGCAAGGGAGTTTACATGTTTTCGTGCCAACGACAGCCACCTACCCATCATCAACCAAGACCTCAGCAATGTTCCTCGCTGCCGACTCAAGTTCCGCTTCCCCTTCTGGGATCACGCTGCTGTCACAATCCTAGAATCTCGCCCGGATCCGGAAGAACGCTGGCAAACAGAGTGAAACACTGCGGAAGGCCAGAATAAACACCTCGCTCTAGACCCAAACATCCCATCTCCTGGCTTTGACATCGCATCTCCTGCCTTTGACGTACCTTAAGATACACCAACAGACTCACGTCCACATCTTCTTCATGAATGAAAAATGAAAGCCAAGCCACAGTGTGATTGGCCATGCAACCCAAGCTATGGGACTACATCATAAACCACTGGAGTCTGCGCTCCTTCAACGGAGGAATATCAAAACTACACAATCTCTCCTGAAGCCCCCTCGTGGCTAGCAGATGCCAACATTGGCATTTAGCTCCTAAACATATTGCCATCATACGCAAGAACAGAATATAATTCTCTGATCTCCCCCACGGCTCTATCTTTGTATTTCTCTCAATTCACTAGATCTCCATCGCTTGCCTCTATCTCTTCTGTCATCTCTCACCACTTTGCAAACGGAAAGGGCGACCCACCGAAAATGATTCCTGTGCCGGGTCCCCAGTGGGTTAGTCACCCGCCACTTGGCTTTCACCGACAGACCACGCAGGGCCTTCTCGCAACCGGCTCTCGGAGCTGGCAGTGGGAATTTGGCGAACGTGACAATGGCCGCAACGGGAGGGGCAAGTCGCCTTTCCGATGAGGAATCGGTACGGTGGGCGCCCGTGTGACGAGATTGGATTGGGAGTGATGATTGCCGCAGAGGCGGCGTTGAGGGTTAAACAGCCTCCAGTCCAATTGCGAGTTCCTCGGTCGCCGGGTGGTAGAGGTGCTGCTGTTTCGATCCAATCCCTTTGGCTCGTATATTTTACATTCCGCTCTTGTTTCAGCTAGAGGGTCTCCCCTTCTGATCGATATCCAATCCTATGCAGAGCACTCTTTGCAGTGCATTCACTAATTGGGTTTGCCTCGTGTGTTTGTCAGTAATGTGTTTGCTTATATGAGGACGATAAATATTAGTTGGTTTTCCCTTCTCTATACATTATTATTATTATCATTGGTGTTGTTATTCACTGGGTATGGGGACATGACAGATGCCTCGAGAGAATCTGCTGCGTCTTATGGCCAACCAAAATCCACAACGACGAACTGTGCAAGAAGACGGGTCGTCCTGATATCAAACAAGACGTCAAGCGATGACGACTCGGATGGCTCCGACATGTACTCAGGATGGACCAGGGACCGTCGACCAAAAATTGTCCCGAGGTGGACACCACCAGGGCAAAAAGGAAACCTGGCAGATGGAAGACCACGTGGCACAAGACACCGTGACGGTCGATCCGGCAGCAGCGATCAAACCTCTCTTGGAGCGAGGCTCAACACGTTGCCAAGGACGGGGAAGAGGTGGAGGGAACTCATTGCGGGCCTTGTGTCCCATAGGGGATGAAGAGGATTTAGCAACTAACTATGGGGACATGGGCACTTCTAATCCAGCGACGTAGAGGCAGGGTTCGTGGATTGTGCGGCAATAATGCTGATGCTTGACAATTAGCAGAGACAGACATTTGCCTGAGTATGCAGTACATAAAGTAGGTTGTAATCCGATCCGTGTGGACATTTAAGTGTGCTGCCATTATGCATGTGGATTTCATATATATACATGGCACAGTGGTATATGCCTACATCTCAAAATTCACAACAAAAGGCAGTGTTCAAACATGGCAAGCAATAACCCTCGTGGATGTGTAGTCTTGAGACTCGCTCGGACTTCCCTGAGATAATAGATTGCACTCGATTTTTTTTGTACACCGGTGACCCCTACCCTATACCCCAGTGTTGTTCAAAAGCTTCACCTACACTGTCCTGAAATCTAACTCGAGCTCAACAAAGTCTATAAGCCAAGCAGAGAATGTTTGCTCGAAGCCTCCACACTCTCTTATGCTCACCATTTGGCTTGCATAGTACTCCTTGAAAAAGTGATTTGCTTGCACAAGGCACCGGCTTGATTGATTCATTGGTGGATTGATTGATAATGAGGGTGAGTGGGCTATCACCTACTTAAACAAAGAACATTGATTGATTGCATAGCAGCTGCTGCTGCAGGGAAGAGTCACTGTTGGTCGTGGAGAAGGGCCTTCATTCTGAAAAGGTTGCAGGGCGCTTGGCTTTCATGTTAAAGATAAGATAACATCTTACATTAGTTATTCCCATCATGTATATTTGTTTTTGGGTGAGGCCACGTGAGTTTTATACCAAAATGGTCCCCTTTAACCGAAGGTGGTATTATTCATCCGTGTCACCTTATCTTGATTAAAGTCTGACCAATAAAGCTCCTCACCGGTGGCTTAAGACTGTTCACGACTGAGTTTCACATTAAACGTTCGATGGTTCGCTCAATTTGCTTTGAGCGTCATCGGGTAATGAACTCGGATCGCAGCTGAAATGTGGATCATTGTATCGGCTACGAAAAAACTTGGTTTGTTATTTTTTTTGCAAGGTCATCCTTCATTGCCTGCGAGCATTCATTTTACTCGTTCTCCTACCGGCTTTGCAATGCGTTTACTTTATGAGCAACCTCTATGCGCAAAAAAACAACGGTGCATTTACCGATAAAAAAACTTTTTTTCTTAACAGATGCCCATTGCAGCGCTTGTATTAATGAGATCCTCTCCGCTGTCTCTGGGGGGGGGGGGGTGGCCACCATGGAGACGTTGAGTGATGAAATGAGGTCACACGTGCAAGCGAGGTACGCCGCTCGCAGCGCTGCACAAACAGACGCAGGAGGAAGACGTCCGTTTGGCATCGCTGGCAGAATAGTCCGGCTGGCGATTTGGGGTTCTTGAATCATCGCTCGGGTAATAGACGCACAGGGACGATGTAACAATAGCCAGCGACTGTTTACGGACACATTCTCTCACTGCCGTTAACATGCACGTGCGGTGCGATAGCAGTTCAACATGCATGTGCATACAACACGTTACGCTCGGCTTTTACAACACGTTACGCTCGGCTTTTATGCGCAATAATAAAAGGTAAATTTGTAGATATGGGTGTCTGTTGGATATGTTTAGCATACTTACCAACATGCTACAAACTTGCAATTTGGCCTGTGGGTTGCTCCCATACTGTACACAATGTAAAAAGTATAAAAATAGACTTGTGTATTTTTTTTTGGGGGGGGGGTGGGGGTGAAATGACCATGAAGTGTGTGGCGTCAACCTGCAGCAAAAACTCTCCAACGCTGAGCTCTGACGTCATGACATGTGCACAGCTTCTGCTGTCTGCAATTTCTACGTGAACGCGACTATTTTCAGCTCTCCACGTCATTCTGTTACCGAGTTGCCAAAATCGACCTTACGTAGAAGTGGGTTAAGGTTGCATTTCCTTGAGTGAAAAAACATCCGATTTAGTTAAATTTATTTGTTTCGGCTTTTTTTTTCTTGCTTACAAGCATCACATTTTTTTCTGGGTTTTTTTCAGTGAAATTTAAGGGAATGTTAAATTGATCCAAGGCAAGAATCTAAGTCCTGGGCGAGCACAATATAAAAAAGTATAAAAAAATAAACTTTTGTATTTTGGGGGGCGGGAGGGGGGAAATGACCATTAAGTGTGTGGCATCAACCCGCAACACACCTCAGTTAAGCGGTCTGCAATGCTTACTCCTACCATACGGCTCTTCGTGCGACTTAGTTCTAGAGCTGTTAACAGCGTGCCGGGAGACTTTAGGTGGCGCCTCACTCCATGGTCACCTCCACGTGTTGTTTTTCGGGTAAAGCAAAGAGCCATGCAACATCATCATCATCATCTATATTCGTTCATTGAATAAACTTGAAGCTAGGACTAAACTATTAATTTCCGCGCGAAGAACGGGTACAACTGCTAGTGCGCAATAAAAGTGAATTTCTACGTGATGCAACCGTTAATTTTTCAAAAATTCGTGGCGGCGCAGTTAAAATTAAATACTGCACGTGGTGACACCAAATGAGATGCTTTATGGACACTGCACGTGGTGACACCAAATGAGATGCTTTATGGACACTGCACATGGTGACACACCAAATGAGATGCTTCATGGACACTGCACGTAGTGACACACCAAATGAGATGCTTTATGGACACTGCACGTGGTGACACCAAATGAGATGCTTTATGGACACTGCACGTGGTGACACCAAATGAGATGCTTTATGAACACTGCACGTGGTGACAGCAAATGAGATGCTTTATGGACACTGCACGTGGTGACACCAAATGAGATGCTTTATGGACACTGCACGTGGTGGCACCAAATGGGATGCTTTATGGACACTGCACGTAGTGACACCAAATGAGATGCTTCATGGACACTGCACGTAGTGACACCAAATGAGATGCTTTATGGACACTGCACGTGGTGACACCAAATGAGATGCTTCATGGACACTGCACGTGGTGACACCAAATGGGATGCTTTATGGACACTGCACGTAGTGACACACCAAATGAGATGCTTTATGGACACTGCACGTGGTGACACACCAAATTAGATGCTTTATGGACACTGCACGTGGTGACACACCAGCCTAGATTATGAACGAGGGATTTCCACCGCACGGAGCTGGGCATCGCTAATTATTTCTTATTATAACTGTGTTGGTGCCAACCTAATGATGAACAGCGAACATTCGGAGTGACGTGCAGCAGACCCTGTGGTTGAGTCTCGGGTGTTATCTGTGGCACGGCCGAAACAGCGCCCTTAACCACCGCGTGGAGGTTAGCCAAACACCGTGCGCTTCGTATCAATTCCTGAAGCAGCATGCTGCCTCTCGGGCCGCGGTCGCTGCAAGTGATCGGGCAAACTATTCGCTACGCGATGATGATGCTTTTATCGGAGCGCTCGGAATCGATGCCACGCTGTTCATGTTCACCATCAGAAACGGCCAGAATGGGGGGGGGGGGGGGGTGGGGGCTGCTTACGCGCGTGTGTGTATCTGTGCACACGCATCTGTGTGCGTGTGAACGTGCGTGTGGGGAATGGGAGTTTAGTGCGATGCACTGTGTACCCGGGTTCCGGCTCACGGCCAACGCCAGTGACGAATATCTGGACCAGCCCTGGGCCTCCCCTAGATCGCCTCTGCGTCAAATGAGTTCCTAGTGCGGTGTGCTGGCCACCCCCCCCCCCCCCCCTCGTATGCCGTGCGGGCCTTCATTGCTACTTGCCAACAGCACTTGCCTCAAAAGCTCCTGTGGGATTATATATATTATTTGTGTGTGTAAACGTGTGCGTGCACGTTTTTCCATTATTTTTGTTTGTATTCTACATGTGGCGCTGAGTAAAAAGTAGAAAAGTTAATTAAAGGTAAATATTTTAACACAGACTAGACTAACTACGGATTAAAAAAAAAAAATTTGAGAACCTGTCCGGCCAGTGATGTTTGTGCCATTCCTCATCGAGTATTTTTGAGGACTACTCTTAGATTCGCACAGATTGACAACCTACTTGCTGTACTGCCATCAATGCCGTTCTCATGATCCACCAATCCCACCACCTCGTCCCTGGATCACAAAGTGCATGCTAGTACAATGAACGGTGCCATGCGAGCGTTAGTACGCTCGTCGAACTCTCCATTATTTTATAGATTGCGAACTTTACCAGCCTTGCATCTGGCACGGAAGAGAGAGCAACAAAATAAACGAATGCCCTGAACCTTCTTCAAAGTCTTACCACTTGTGGCGAGGCCTGCTTAAAGCATCGTCTTGGCTGCTCCTCCTCAGCCTCCTCTCCTCCTCCCACGAGGAGGAGGTCACGGGGGGGGGCGGGGGGGGCTTGCTTTTCCAAAGCTGAGTCAACAGCAGGGAGGAGCCGTGCTCAGGAACCCAGACCCAGCGAGCGACGGACGCAACAGACGAGTGGAATGAAACGTGGGAATGAGATTTTAATTCAAAGCGAATGTCGTGCAAACAATAAACCTTAAAGCAGCCCCTGGCCGAGCGGCAACTGGTTATTTTATGGCTGCCTCTAACAATGGCTTCTAAAGATCACCTGTATAAAGTTATCTTTTTTTATGTTAACTAAATGGCGTGATCTTTTGTAAATATATCCCAGGGCTAGTCCTGTTTCTCCACACATTTTAAACAGTGTTTATGTTCAATGGAGTAGGGCCATTGCCCAAAACGTCATCTGTTATTAATGTATTCTTACAAGGCCGCAGTGTTATGATGACTGTTTTAATTCTTTGTTTGTTATATAAAGTGGAGCACTGCATAGAAACACCCTCCACTAACCACTGCGCGAGGTGCGATTTTTGCACATCCGATTATCACGGTTGGCTACGTGCGGTGGGATCTAAGTTGAACTTACACGCCAAAAGAGTACACGCCAAAAGAGTGCACAGTGGTTAGCGCACTACGCTATGAACCCGGCTACCTGAGTACGATTCCTGGCCGTGCCTAACATCGGTGGTGACTGATGTCCGAATCTGCCTTTGGCCCTCACTGCACAAACCCACACTGACCGGCGTGGTGAAGTATGGTCAAACAACTACCATCAGCGGCACGGTACGGGGGGACGCGCATCCAACAATGGGTTGAGAAGGGGCTGTAAATGACTTTTTTCGCTTCGTTATAATGCCCGATATTTTTTTTGTTACATGTTTTATTACAAGTTGTTCTTGTTTTGACTTCACGAAAATCAAATGTGGTGTCCGCTGACTTGCACGTGTCATTTAAAGTCAACATTGCCGTCCACCCACATTGCTCCTTTCGACGGTGACCTGCAATCGCAGAACGTAACTAAAATGGACTGAACCGATATCCGAAGGTGGTCGACACCCACATGAATTCATTGTTTCGGCGTTTTGTTTCTTGATTTTAAGTTGCCTTTCCGTTCAGTCACGAGCTCTCATTCAAAATAAATATGAACGCATATACAAATCTCGGTTTTTGTTTTTGTTCGCGCGATTTAAACATCGCACGCGTGATTACGTTGATTTTTGTTTCAGAATGTGTTTTTGTTCATTGGATGTCTTATCACATTTAGTATTTATATTATACAAGGTGAAAGTTGTAACTGACCCACACAACTTTGAGATGATGGTAAGTAGTGAAACTACTCCGTCGACTTCAGCCCCGGAGCAGCCAACATTTGCCCAAGTCTCATTTCAACTTAAATTCATCTCGTATATTTTGGAAAACGTTTACACGTGAAATAGGACCCCTTTACAATGAAAAAAGGCCTCAACTGCCTCGTATGTTTTGCCCTTTTTGAAAGGCACTCTTTTTTTTTGCTGTAAAAATGTAAGCACTTGCAACCTATTTTAAACCTTAATGCCTTTGCTTCGCGGTGTCTCTGTGTCAACCTCGACCCCCCCCCCCCCTCTCTCTCTCTGTTTTGCAGCAGAAGGCCTGGGCCGGTTGGCTGCCTCTGATGGCCATGGTGGTTGGCATTGCGGTGTCCGTCCTCTACCCAACCATGGAGTGACGGTGTTCGGAGCTTCCTCGCTCGCTCGCACAAAGAGACTCCCAGGCGCTTGGGCTGATCTGCACGGTTGCCCCATTGTCGCCACTCCCCCCGCGAGGATCTTTCTACGGATCGCATGCCGATACCTGGAGGATCACATGGGAGCTGGTGGTGGTCGATACGGAGGTGGCGGCGAGTCGCCTCTTGTAGCCTTTGTGGATCGAGGTCCGTGGGATCCGGAGCTAGGGATGAGTGGTACGATAGTGATGGAGGGGACAACCTGTGGATTTCAATAGAAAAGATCTGGGCAATCATCCTGAACACCGGGCCTCTGGAAGAGCATCACTGACGGTCATATCAGAAGATGCACTTCCTTCACAGCCCCGTCATATTTATGCCATTATATGTGTGGCTTTGATGGCTGCATTGTTACACTTGTGCGTGAGTGCGTGTGTACGTGTGTTTTATTGGACTGACCTAGTGCCATTGGTGAACAGATGTACATATGCTAAGGACGACGGGATGTTGTTGCTAGTCGCAGAGGGCAACACAAATTGTGTTGCTTGTGCCGCAGTGACAATACGTGCAGGTGTACGTGTGTATGTCGGACCCATTCAGGTTACCCGTGTGCTGCAGTGTTGCTGCAGATTTCGGGCACCGGGATGATGTCCGAGGTGAGCTTTGGTTAGCCCTGGTGAACTTAATGTTGCAACTGATCACGTGAGGGTTCTAATGGCGCACTACAGACAGCAGCAACGGGGGGGGGGGGGGGGGGAGAAGCATCGACATTGGCATCCAGGGCTCTGACGTTCTGAAAGCCTCCAGCTTGCTGGCATTGAACGTCAACTTCTACGGCAAAAGCACAAACTATTTTGTACAAACTTTACCTATTTGTTAGTTATCATTCACCGAGTTACGTTGCATCGTACAATACGTCGGGGAATGATTCACATTTTCTGAATGCTATTTAAATAAAATGAATACAAATATACACTTTTATAACATTTAAGGCTTAATGGGCATTTGTGCGCATGGATATTATATATATAAGCAATGGCTTTGCATTGGAAAATCTTGTGCTCAAAGCAGCAGTGGTGAATGGCAAATCGCTGGGAAAAAAAAAGTTCAAATAATGGCATTGTGAGGGCAGCTTTGTACCTGTAGCGCTCTTCTCTGCAAATGTCTCTCACCGTTACCCGGTGAACCCTAGCTTCTCTATCAGATACGCCACACGTTGTTGAAGCTGAAATGCATTGAATTGTGTTCGGATTGCAAGTTTGCCGGAGGTTGGAGAGAAGTTGAGATGGTGTCGTATGGCGCATGCATATCGAATGTTTTAAATGGCTTTGGCCCACTGTTGATTAGTCTCTTGCGAGAGTAATTATTTAAATCCCCATTGTAGGATTTCCCATATACCATTTCTCCCGACTCGCCACAAAATATGTCTGCAAATTTACCACTTTACCTCCATCGAATACAAATGAAGTCATTGCGTGGTGCCTGCACCAGATGATTGCTATGGAGAACACTGATTAATTTGAATCGGTGCTGTGTACATCATATGGGTTACACACACATGTAAACAATATCTCCAACTTAGTTTGGATCAATGCTGTACAGCACGCAGGAGGACTTGTATAGCAACCATGTGCACCATGTGCACTTGGAAACGATAGCTGTCTCACTGAATGGAGGTAGATTCCCAGTAAACATGACATTTGGGCATATGTTGGCATGCGGTTGGAACTGTTCGGCCAACATAGGCCCAATGTTTACTGGGTTGGTAAAGTTGGAAAGACGCACCATGGTGGGTTTAGAGAAATCGAGTTCATGAAACCCCGTTCGAAGCGAAGGATTGACTCTTACTGGTTTATCCGTACATTTGGTTTTGTTGACCTGACAGTCCTACGAAATGCCTTGTTGCAAAGTTTCACTCATGGTTCACAAAATTAAAAAGAAAAATGCCCCACGCACAGTGCTGTGAGGCGCAGTCTGTAAGGGCGAGAGCGTGGCGCCCACCCAGCCTGTTGTGCGCGTTTCCACGGCTGAGGTTTTCACGGTTTGTGCACTGTAAGTCTCCGCTGTGTTTTTGGGTCGTACCACCCGGAGAAAAAACGTCGGGCACCATGCCGAACAACGCGCGGCACAACCCGAAAACACATCGAAGAGTTGCTCTCAACGTTCTGTCCCCCCTTTCCCAGGCCTGATTTTCATGCTCAGCTCCTCAAGCTCCCGTTGATGTATTACACAGCAATTGCTTTTGATGGGGTATAGTAGCAAAGTATTTCCTCCGGCCTTAAGAACGCTTACCAAGTTGTGATGTAATGTCTTAATCAGAGGGTGGGAGGAATTATTGAACAATAGAGGTCAATTTTGCAGCCCAAGGAAATAAAAGTTATTGCCCTGTGATGAAAAAGCAGTCATGATTTGTTCTCTAACACCCTTAAGGCACAGTTTGAAGTTAATTCTTATGGAGGTCAGGGAAGTGCATTCACATACTGGTTGCCATTTTATTTTTTTGCCTAGCAACTGACCATGCATGTTGCATAGGATATATTATTGAACATGAATACAGTGATACGAATGATCATTCAAATTAAATCCACTGGTAATAACAACTCTAAATGAGTTATTTAAAAACACAATAAACCATACACTTATTATATCTATGTACGTTACACAAGATTAACGAAAACATTTATTTGTGCATATAAAATCATATGCAGATTAGGGGCACTGGAAAAAAAAACTAGCATATTTAAATGTGGCCTATATTCTGTTAATGTTTCTCTTGATGATTTTTCAAAGGTTGCTTTCATTTGCATTAAATATGGACTGCTTAACATTGGCTTACAAAGCGCGTGGTTAGCATGTTTTGATCCATCCAATGTGGCCATTGGAGGGTGTTCGAGTTCTTGCTGCATATCATTACATATGCTAAACGATTGTACGAATTCTACGAAGCTGCTGCCTTCTCTCTTGGATGTGCTCATGGATTTGATAGTCTTGTTTGGCGGGGGCAGGGGGGTGTGCATAATTTGGTCAATATTTATTTAAGGACGCCAAATGGAAAAGCCGCTTTGATATTGCATATAAAATGTGGAATCGATATACGGGAGCAACTGAATTTACCATAGGTCATCGCTTAAAAGACGAGCATTGTGGGTATTGTCAGCCTTTGTAAGGGACGGCTATTTGTGATTCAATAGAAAGGGCCTCGAGTGTGTTGCTAAAGCGGGTGGATCTAAGCCTCTTTTTTTAATTAAAACGACCGCCTTTCAGTGACCACATTCTGTTGAACTTGCTACAGTATGTGGGGCTCGATTTCCATGTTGGTGAAAGACCGCCTGTTTTTTTTGGTTGTCAAATAGTGGGCAAAAAAGCGGCCCCTTTTCTAAGGGAAAAAGTGGTACTTTTTGTCCCAAAACCAGGTGAAAAAGTCCTGGGAATCAAGCCCCTTATGACTCAATGAACGAGGCATGTAAAGTTTGACATGAGAACGTGCTTGATTACACGGGCTTTCTAAGCCATTCATTGGCCCTGCACTTGAGAGCGGTTCCGGTTGCGTGTGGTTGAGGAAACCTGTGAGAACGGCTCCATGGTTCCTCCATTTGTACCTTGATTGTGTCGCAGGTGGTACACTGCGGCTGTTCGAATGCAGACATTTCTCAAGGTTACACAATATTCGGGGACGCTGTCGTATTTGCAGTGGTTTGCACACTGGATTTTGCAATCCAGAGGTCACCGATTCAATCTCCGAGCGTGGCAGTTGAAACAATGGGCAGGTTTCTTCATTTCCCTGCATGCCCGCATCTCTATTCATCCATCAGCATTAGTGGATACACCACAGTGAGTTGCTCGACAATGTCGCGTTTGGTGGGATAAAGTGTAGGTACTGGCCAGCATAGAATAGTAGGCTAATATATCCTCCAGAGGGGCTCCTCAAGAACTCCATCTGGTGGAGGCCGTTACGCTTAGCGGTGGCGTGAGCGAGATATTTCCAGGGCTGCACTTTGACCTTTTACACGCATTTTATCTTAGACGTGTTCCAAAAGTGGAGTCGTGAAAAACACGTGACGTTGAAAATCGGTCACAAAATCAAGTGTGTGAAAATTCAAACGGCAGTTGCCCTGTCCTACATTTGTGCATCGGCCTTTCGTATGCAGAAACATTGAAGGGAAAATAAATGTGTGTTTCGTCAATTTACTTTCCCATAAACCTCATTGCCAGCTGGTCTTTTAAGTTCAACTCCCAGATTGCATTTACCCTTGACCTCACGATGGCATTCATGTGCAACTGATATTGAATTAATTAGCAATGTCGTTGGAGCTAACGAGTGGAGAAGATGGTAAAGGGGAGAATGTAAGAATTACAAAGAAGGATGTTGAAATGCATAGCCCTGTATTTTGACCTTTCGCACCGTACGTAGCCAACCATGCTAATCGGAGGTGCCTGTAGAGTTACTGTGACACTTGAGTTTTTTTATCCTCTTTCTGGCTAACCGCTTTTTTTTCTGATCCATATGTCCTCTGGACCCACACTCTTAACCGGGCCATGGTGTTCCCATAAATCCACCGCTAGTTGCTTCAGTACAAGTTAACGTGTTTCAAAGTAATCTCTAGCCTGGCGTTTGTACTCACACCGCCACTGACAGGGAAAGTCGTACATTTGACACGCTGAAAGTGGTTATGAAGCCGTCGGGGAGTGAGTGTCAATGGTTTCTGGAAATACAATATAACCTTGGAGCCTACTTTTCACTCTGATTCACGTCACGAGGACAAGCTGTGCCATTCTAAGAGATGGACTGTAATGTAGAAATGCATTAAATCTCACTTTGTTCACAAAATCCAGTAAAAAAAAATATATAATCTTCAAGCACTGTTTGTCAAACACTGTTCTGTGTTGAGAGCGGTAGTGTTGGCACGGTTAGCACGCTGCACTACGAACCCGACGACCAGAGTTCGATTCCTGCTCGTGGCCACCACCGGTGATCATTATCTGAACCAGTCATGGGCCTTCCCTAGGTCCACTCAGCCTCAAATGAGTTCCCGGTGCTATGTGTAAACATAGCTACTCTGGAGACAAAGGCGGCCGGGCGTGGTGCTGTCCACCCGCCCCCTCGTGTGCCGTGCCGGCCTTCATAGGTGACCGGTAACAGCACTTCCTTCAACGGTCTGTTCAGGCTATACGGGGGATCTTTGTGCTGAGAGCCATACTTCACCTGTGCTTCAACAACGAGTAACGTAGGGGGGTTGTCACCACTGGCATTGAGCAGGGTTTGGTGGTGGACATTGGTGTGTGTGTGCGCTCTGGTGCCTTTCCACAGCAAGTTACGCGCAGTCTGAAAACTGAGGTTCAAGTCAAGAACAAACGTGCTCATTAACAAATAATACACATTTTATGTTCAAGACACAGATGCGTGTAGTTAAAAATTTCATTCGGAGTCTGCAATAAATTTCATTGCAAACAAATCGTTTTGGATATAACCGAGCCCAACACTTTTTATGAACACACATGATGATTCAGAGGATTGCAGGAGAAGGGGGTGATCCGTAATACGAGGCCGCTCTGCCCGTGGTCGTGCGGTGGCAATTTTCGGCACGCCGGCGCCGTTCTCCGCTTCGGGGACAACGCGCCAGCATCTCGCATTCCGCACTCCGCAGAGGGCAGTGGAGCGTGGTTTACTCACGCGCAGGTGCCGCGTCGCGATCACTGCGTTCGCTGGGCTTAACGGTTGGGCCGTAATTGGTGGGTGGGTTGCTGCGAAAAAAGTTGGTGATGTGCAGGAATTCGCCCTGTCCCCGCGGTGCGGGAGAATGGAATTGGCGTTCGCGTCGCATTTGCGAGCGGCGGAGCATCGCTTTGCAGGTATGCCACAGATCTGGCCGTGCATGGTACTGGGATTAACGCACCGGACAATGTTGTACTGTTTCCTGAAATATACAACGTAATGTATTTCTGTGCGCGTGTGTGTGCGCGCGTGTGCATTTGTGTGCGGGTACATATTAGCATATAAAACGCTTGTGCATACTATAAATACATGTACATACTGTATAGAATGCAGACTGGCACACAGCTTCAGTATTGTACCGCTAATTGTATATGTGTAATGTATATAAGAGAGGCGGTTAAAACAATATCAAATGAATGGCATTCGGCAAGTAAATCCTCGGGCCGTGGTGTAGAGAAACCCATAGGAGCGTCTTCTGAAGTAGCTTTCTGATATTCGCGTGATGAGAGGTTTGGTGTTTTGTTGGATTTCCAGAAGAGATGCCATATGAATTTGTGACGTAACTCTTAGCGGCACATGTACAGCCCATGCATCAATATCGCACCCTGCCGCGGATTTGAAAGTGCGGGGCGTGGGGATTGTTTGACCATAGTTCACCGTGCTGGTCTCAAGGCGGGGAGCACAGACAGTGAGTGCACAGTACAACAATGAATGTTGCTGCACTGCCCTACGCTGCACACGCCGTATAGCTCCACAACGGCCTATAACAACCCATCACGCGTGGCGGTCACCCATGCATGCAATGTCCAGGCAAAACCCTGCTTGGCTTCTAAGGTCCAACAAGATCGGGTGCATTCTGGATGAGTCAATCATAGGTATCAGTGGTTTCTCGGGAACGGTGATGGAGAGGTAATCAAGTGGCTGAGGAAGTCGCAGCGCTAAGTTGATGGAGTGATCATTTTGACAGATGCGCATTGCACCTTTATAATAACAAGATAGAGACCACGGAGCTCACAATTACTGCTCAATTCATCTACGGGTGTCTCAAAAAGTACGTGTGGCGTCTTCTGTCACGGTAATTATATCTGCATAAACTTGCTGCGCTTTACATAGAAATTACTAAATAAAATATATATTTTGAATGCAATTTGAGCCGGAGGGTACATTCAGCATTTTGTAAAAGAATCAACATCTATTAGCCTCATTTATATTGTAATATAGAGATCTGAACTCCACAATTAAGTCATGCTGTGCATAAGTGTCAAAATGTGCCATGTACGTTTTTTTTAGGATGTGGTAGCACTGAGTATTTTAAATAGAGTATTTGGTTCTTTAGGTATAGTCACGTAGGTATAAAATACAATAAATCACGACGTTTCGATCGCAACACAAGCGGTCGTCCTCAGGCGGAATAAATATGTAGTTCAGCAGTGGAACTGCTGAATCTTGATCTGTTCAGCAGTGGAACTCTATATTACAGTGGAACTGCTGAACAGATCAAGATAAAAAATAATCTATTTGGCAACCAGAATGTACGACGGGCATTTCCAAAGCTGTGTTTGTTAACAAAGTAATGCATAAATAATAATGTGAATGTAACTTTGACCAACACACAACATAACTCACTGCCACGAGCATAGAAATGACTGCCACGAGGCACTTCCATCGGTGCTTTGGCCCTGACTAGCATCTGAACATCAATAATACATTTCGGCAAAAAGGCAGCAACAAAAACCCTAGGATGTCACACTTCAAAGACACCGAAAATAAATGAGTAATCACGTCATTACAGTGTTTTGAAGTGTGCAGCCTGTGTTGTTTATCCTTCATCACGGTGCCGCAAGTGTAATAACCTTAAGGGTACGTTTGAAATTTATCATCAAATCTCATTTTGTAGGTGGGTTACGGTGATGCCAAATTATTCCAATGCTGGGAGGCAGCTCGCAGGGATTTTGTGCCCACACACAAACATTTCCCAACTGCTATAAACGTACTAATTATATTTTACGCAGCTTCATAAGTTCCCCAGAGGCATGTCAGAATATTCCCATAGAAACATAATGAGTGTCCATTTTTTTGAATAGCTTTGTTCAATGTGTGTGTGTAATGGCTTGTAAATGTCAGACTGGGCCATTATTTTGACCAATTCTACGGGGAGTTATTTAGTTTGTTATGAAAATGGAAACGTTACATAAGCAACTTTGGGGGGCATTTGCAAAGTGTTTGCTTTACTTTTCCCTATTGTTTACAAAACCATGTCAATTGTCAGACATCCTCATCATCATGGAAATACAGTGATAGCTGTATCCATTCATCCCCCACGGTCACTGCGCGGACAGCTCTAGGTGTGTTCTACCTCCTCCTTGCCTGGCCCTCGCCCTCGGAGATCAGCTGGTTATAGCCCATCCAGTCTCTGACGTTGTGAAGCCAGTGACGACACACCAATCATCAGTCTTATCAATACAGTTTAGAGCCGTGACTGAATTGTACTTTGCAACATGTATCAATTTACATATACTACATATATATTACAACGTGCATACATTAATTACACATTTGTGGAGAATGTCAAATAAATGACCAGAGAATACACCTTTGAGTCACCCTTGAGAAAGAGCCGTGTTGCTCAATGGGTTATTTGCTCGCATAATAAACTTCAGATGCTTCGAGTAATCACTTTCCATATCTGCCCCGCTACACAAAAGATACACGAGTATTTTTACACATACCATCGGCCACAGTCTTCTGGGAGTGAATTTATACTTTATGCATCATTTGTTTAAAACAAGAAAACTCTAGACTGGTTTTCATATTCAGTGTCTCATCAGCAGTCAGGGTGGAACTGCCTTATGTTTGATCATTATTCGTATCATATTGTGTCTCAAGGTCCAACAGCATTGTTTTGTTTTGAAATCAAATCAAGCATAGAAGATATGTGAAACTCATGCTGTTGCATGTGTTGTTTATTTCCATAAAGATGTATACTTTCGAACTGGGGAAGCTCTGGAGTTTTGTGAGACACTAATAACCCTTTGACTCTGAAATTTTTACTGTCTTTTATATTTTATGAAAGATCGCATTGTTAAGCATGTAGTTCTGAAGTCTGTCTCTTATTATCATATTGGTACAATAAAAAAACACGTACTTGGCTCTTCCTCTGTAGAATAGCAGCATACTGCAAAGGCTCTCAGATTTCAGGCTACACCATCCACTGCAGCCCATTTTTCCAATCTCAAAAATCGAACTCTCTATGGACTTTGCGCATCATTACTCCCTATTCATATTGAATGATACCGGATGACATGGAAACATTGAACCATGAGGAGTGGGGACTGAAGTTTGATGATACCAGGCAGTGTGCCGAATTAGAAAATATATATTTTCGAGGGAAGCCAAACAAGTAGGCAGGGTCATTTTGGAATAAATATCTACCCACAGGGGAGTCACGTGGTTGGTAAATGGTTGTGGTGGATCACTGGTGGTGGGTTAAAGTGTGGGCATAACTCCATATATTTTATTTCAAAGAGTAGTCTCGCTGCTTGTGATCAATGCTGAACAATCTACACACATGGCAGGGTATCGCGACATGCGTGCACCGCTGGGCATTTCGTTGTGTGAAATTATTTACAGATCCGAACACGGGCGTGCTTTGGAAAAAGGCCGATGCATGACACGAGTGGTCGTGTGCGGTTGCTGACGTGTGTAAGGAACGGGCATATTATCAAAGTGGCTTTGCAGTCTGGCAGGCTGAAATCGCGTGTTGCCTTATGGGTTGGTCTGTGTTGCAACGCTTCTTGTTTGACGGCGCTTGAATGTCCGCGGCGATAATCCTGGGATTGTAAGCGCCTTCAGGCTTCGTTGAGATGCATCAAGACTCCAGCATAATTTGCCAATCCTTTATTATTGTCCGTTTGGCCTGTTGTTGATGCCCATGTATGTATCGTGCGAATCAATGTCAAAATAAACCCATTGGTTATTGTTATCATTCGTGACAACGGCATAAACCACTTCGTCTTTTCAGTGTAAGTCCCTATGGCAGATAGTGTACGTCAGTGTTCATTCTCATAGTATTATTATTACTACTACTACTACGCTTGTTTACTCCGGAAAGCGTCGCGTGTTTCTAAATGTGGAGGAGAGAAACACCGGAGGACCTGGAGAAAAATCCACAACAACCACGTTTAGAGAACATGCAAACTCCAAATATACAGCAGGCATCAGGGTCGGGATCAAACCCTTGACCTCCTGCATACCAGGCGAGGAAGATCACATCACACCACCGTGGCGCCCCTGACGGTGTTGCACCCACCTGGATGTGGGTCTTGAGACCTGTCAAGGCTTATCCGTGTAATGACTTATCATTATACTTAGCCCACCTATTGTGGGCATCACCTGCAGTTCTAAATAATTGGCTCATGCAAGCAGGGTGTAGAACATGTGGATCTCTACCTTCAAGAGCTTAACACTTGTGTGTAACTATACCGTGTGTGGTGTGCCTACAATTAATGCAATAGAATGCTCGTATAAATGTATGTCCCCTTTTGCCGTTTCACAGCTGGATGAAGGCCTCCTCCCTCCCCCCCATACCATTTCACTCATGGGGGTTATTTGGCCCAACTTCACAGTGCTGATCAGTTACGCGTATAATGCAATGTGCTTTCATGTACGCATACAAAGACAACAACAAACATTGGCTACGGTGACTGTGAAAATATCTCGGCTTTCCCCTTGCGAGCTTCTGTCTCGACGTTCGTAAGGCGGCAGCAAAGGTGATGGCCTCGCTGTGGCAGCCGCCAGTCACATGCGCGTATGAAGCAGAGTCAAGGAGAAGTGGCACCACGACTCGCCAACGCTTTCTGCCCATCTGCCAGATCTTGCGATTGATGCCGTTGGAGTAAGACCCCCCAGGAACTCCACGAGCGGCCCTAACAGTGCCCTAGGCTTCTGCTCGCAGGTCTTCCGTGTTGGGTTGACTGGACTCGTGGATACCGCACCAAACCGTCTGTCTCAGTAGCCGGCCTTTCTCCATCGTGCGTGAAAGTCCAACCCAGCGAAATCTCTTCGCCTCATCATACCTGCAACGCTTACTTGCCACGGACTTCTGCAGTTGCTGTAAGCTGAGTGCAGACGTAACGTATTTCATGGCCACGATTGACAGGTGTCAGAGCATGGTGGTGTTACACGCGAATGGGAGGTGAAAGAATAGTTTTCACTTTCAGATGCTCCCAATGGATAAATGAATCTGCTAGGAAGACAAGGGGATAACATCGTCACTAAGCAATACGTGGCACGCAGACGATGTTGCTTTTTTTAAGGACACAGAAACAATGTAGAGAATTCGTTGAGTGTTTTTATTGTTCTATATGTGGGCTTTGAGCAGGACGCAATTACAATTGTACCAAAAATCCAGAGGAGGAAACCGCACACCGCGGAGATGGAGCAATGTGATCAGCTCTGTGCTGGCGCCGGGTGGACTATAGCATCGCAAGACCATGATGAGGGATGGTGACGGCTTTTGGAGGCTGCCATCCAGCAGTGAATTGATCATGTCTGATGACTATCCAGCGGTAGATTTATCATGTCTGATGACTATCCAGCGGTAGATTTATCATGTCTGATGACTATCCAGCGGTAGATTTATCATGTCTGGTGACTCCGTCCAGCGGTAGATTTATCATGTCTGGTGACTCCGTCCAGCGGTGGATTGATCATGTCTGGTGACTCCGTCTAGCAGTGGATTGATCATGTCTGGTGACTCCGTCTAGCAGTGGATTGATCATGTCTGGTGACTCCGTCCAGCAGTGGATTGATCATGTCTGATTACCATTGTTTTTAGTATTGGGCGTTAATGTCCGGTTGTCGGTTGCTGTTTTTCCCCCTCCACATACAGAGGTGATGGGACTGTGCCAGACGCGCATGAAGACTCAACATAAAGCCACGCGCTTACGGAGGCTCGAATGTTGCAAGAGTTGCGTTAAAAAAAACCTCACGAGAATTCGCAAACCTTCGCTTAATCGATTCCATTCCGGGCCCTTCATTCCAAGTTTTTTTTGTATGTATATATAAAGGCACCAGGTCGAAATATCGCAATAAATTACACAACCCGCTTCACGGCTGCGGGACTCTGCTGCTCGCCTTCGCTGTATATGGTATGTGCTCATAAAAACAAATGAAATAAAGCCGAATTAAGAAGGGATGTATCCAGGGTAATGTTTAAAGGCAACAACTGTGAAGTCTTATACGAATATATACAAGGTTGCTTGGGTTTCAAACAATGTTCTACTTCACACAAACAATTTGGCCAATGCGCTGCGGCATCAATATCCCTCAATTGCTCGCCGCGACGGGATTGCGTGATTCTGCTCATGGCAGCAGAAGGGGGTTAAAGAGAGCGTGAAAACTTTTTGAAAGCAACCGTGCCCGCCGTGTCTGCGCACAGTTAAACGTGGCGTGTCAAGGACAGTAATTTCATGGTGATTTTAGCCCAATTTGGTTTACAAGTCGTGTCCGGCTCCTTCTGTGATGAATGCTTTTCTGCCGGGACTCACGCCAAGAGCCCCCCGTTCGTTCCCTTGTGGCTTAAACAAATACAAGGGGATTTTTCAAGTGGTGGAAAAAAAAGGGAGGAAGACGCACAGGGGTGAAGCTGTTCAGGCGAACGGCTTTGATTAAGGCCAAATTTGCCATCGGCGCGTGCGTGTGTGCGCTTTTCCGACTTCTTAAATTATTATTTTTTGGTTCGTTTGTAAAAAAAAACCCCACAAGTGGATTGAGGCGACAGCTTCGGCAGTGTGAGGTGCCTAACGCGTCGTCATCGTAAGCGAGGTATTCATTCATCGTCGTGACGTCGCTGACCATTTCAGCTACTCGCTCCTCGCACATGTGAGCTGCGAGCTAAAGGCGTAACCCCGCCTATTGCTGGCCGCACTCCGATGTTGGCGGAAGGGCCTCGACTTGAGCGAGCTCCACAGCAGTCCTTTCGAGATGGCACTCGGCCAATTCTTCCCAAGCCGCAAACACGTCCTTTGGAGGTTGTGCGAGTGCCCGCACTTTAAGCCCATCGCACACAATCTGCCGATTTGCGAATACAATTGCACTGTACAGTACTCACCTATGTCCAAGGTGACCCATTCACAATTCATCCTGTAGTCATTTGCTCCCTGATACAGCTGCGGCCGTTGGGCACGAAACGTCGGTGATGTCGCCGCCGCGTCATCTGGCAGGGTAGGTGCGTTTTGAGGACACGTGGATTAAAACAAGCGCCGATCTTTGGGAGAACTCAGCACAGGCAAAGGTGCTTTGTGGGCTAATAGGTGCCTCGAGTATACAATAGGGAGAGTGAATAAGTGATGCAGCGAGCAAGCACGGGGAGAGCTGAGCTTGCAGAAAAAAAGGACAAGAGGAGTGTGGAATGACAGAAAGAGGGGGAGGGAGAACTTGGAAAACTGAACACAATGTAATGTGTCCTCCAAACACGTGATATCTGATACGTTCAATAATTCACAGCGACTTTCATCTCAAAATGACGGCCTCTCCGTTCGGTGGGTGGCCCTGAAGTTTTGAAATGTCAGCGCAAGGAAAGCATTAATGCGTAGCTTGCAAGCAGGCACACATG
The DNA here is from genome assembly GCF_048934315.1 of Petromyzon marinus. Lineage (NCBI taxonomy): Eukaryota > Metazoa > Chordata > Hyperoartia > Petromyzontiformes > Petromyzontidae > Petromyzon > Petromyzon marinus. Next base: position 9,643,172 of record NC_133680.1, read on the forward strand.
CAGTCCAACTTTGCAATAACCAATTTAGTCGGAGCAATACGTCGCCCAATCTCATGGATCTTCAGGGTGCGCTGCAGCTGACGAGTAGAAGCAGAGCAACACTGTATTATACAAAGAGCACGGGCTTCCCATTTGGTTGGAGTTACTTTCGATTCATGGAAATGTTATGACACCAGAGCTTCTGTTTTAATAATAAAGCATTGAACGTTTAGTCCATTGGAATGAAACGTGTCATTGTACACTTTACAGGAAATTACGCGTGTGGTTTGGCACGTGTGTTTGTGGCAATTGTTTCGTAGAAACAAGGGCCTTGCGAAAGGTTAACTCGGCCTCAAATGAGTATTCGCAATCGTGCGTCAATATTGACATTTGGGATACAAAGACAACCAGGCATGGCGCTGGCCACACACACCCCTTGCGAGCGACGCTTACCTTAATAGGCGCTCGCTAACACGTTGCGTCTTATTCTGTGCAATGATGAATTCACCATTGAGATGGTAGCTTTGACCATATAGGATGCAGACACTACGCATCGAATCATATACAGTGAGGGAAAAAAAGTATTTGATCCCCTGCTGATTTTGTACGTTTGCCCACTGACAAAGACATGATCAGTCTATAATTTTAATGGAAGGTTTATTTGAACAGTGAGAGAGAATAACAACAAAAAATCCAGAAAAACGCATGTCAATTTTTTTAGAAATTGATTTGCATTTTAATGAGGGAAATAAGTATTTGACCCCCTCTCAATCAGAAAGATTTCTGGCTCCCAGGTGTCTTTTATACAGGTAACGAGCTGAGATTAGGAGCACACTCTTAAAGGGAGTGCTCCTAATCTCAGCTTGTTACCTGTGTAGAGGTATTAACCACGCACTGTTCGGTAACCTGCATTGCCACCAGGTATCAAGGGGGCAATGCAGTGTTACCTCTGGGTACAACGGTTGGGGTCAGACGAGGTGAAGTGGATCGTAGCCACAGTTTGGGGAGAACCAATCAGCCAGTTCCACGTGGGAATGTGGGATTGGTTGTACCTGGCCACAAACGAGTATAAGAAGGGTGACCGCGCAGAGCGCGGGTAGTTCTCTCCCTACACGAAGACCGAAGCCCGGGCTGAAGACTAGCTAGGACCGTGGACAAGCCTTCCAGCCCTTCTGAGGGCTAAGGCTCGGCATACCCAGTGGTCAGGACCCACCGGGCCAGCGGTGGGTCAGATAGCCTCCCCTAGGTCCCAGCCGGAGGACTCTGGGATAGCGGTAGACGTGTAAGTCCCGCCAAGATAGGAGGCTGTACCTCCTCAGGTATCAAAGAGACCTGTATGTAGGTTACGCTGAGTCCGGAGGCTGTACCTCCTTAGGGTATCGGGTGAGGGGACCGTATACCCCTCTGTGTGTGTTAAGGACTGTATAAGAAAGGAATAACAATAAACAGAGTGTGCCTCCTAAGAAGTTAATTCGTCTTTACAACACGACACCTGCATAAAAGACACCTGTCCACAGAAGCAATCAATCAATCAGATTCCAAACTCTCCACCATGGCCAAGACCAAAGAGCTCTCCAAGGATGTCAGGGACACGATTGTAGACCTACACAAGGCTGAAATGGGCTACAAGACCATTGCCAAGCAGCTTGGTGAGAAGGTGACAACAGTTGGTGCGATTATTCGCAAATGGAAGAAACACAAAAGAACTGTCAATCTCCCTCGGCCTGGGACTTCATGCAAGATCTCACCTCGTGGAGTTGCAATGATCATGAGAACGGTGAGGAATCAGCCCAGAACTACACGGGAGGATCTTGTCAATGATCTCAAGGCAGCTGGGACCATAGTCACCAAGGAAACAATTGGTAACACACTACGCCGTGAAGGACTGAAATTATGCAGCGCCCGCAAGGTTCCCCTGCTCAAGAAAGCACATATACATGCCCGTCTGAAGTTTGTCAATGAACATCTGAATGATTCAGTGGACAACTGGGTGAAAGTGTTGTGGTCAGATGAGACGAAAATGGAGCTTTTTTGCATCAACTCAACTCGCCGTGTTTGGAGGAGGAATGCTGCCTATGACCCCAAGAACACCATCCCACCGTCAAACATGGAGGTGAAAACATTATGCTTTGGGGGTGTTTTTCTGCTAAGGGGACAGGACAACTTCACCGCATCAAGGCGACGATGGACGGGGCCATGTACCGTTAAATGTTGGGTGAGAACCTCCTTCCCTCAGCCAGGGCATTGAAAATGGGTCGTGGATGGGTATTCCAGCATGACAATGACCCAAAACACACGGCCAAGGCAACAAAGGAGTGGCTCAAGAAGAAGCACATTAAGGTCCTGGAGTGGCCTAGCCAGTCTCCAGACCTTAATCCCATAGAAAATCTGTGGAGGGAGCTGAAGGTTCGAGTTGCCAAACGTCAGCCTCGACACCTTAATGACTTGGAGAAGATCTCCAAAGAGGAGTGGGACAAAATCCCTCCTGAGATGTGTGCAAACCTGGTGGCCAACTACAAGAAACGTTTGACCTCTGTGATAGCCAACAAGGGTTTTGCCACCAAGTACCAAGTCATGTTTTGCAGAGGGGTCAATTACTTATTTCCCTCATTAAAATGCAAATCAATTTATAACATTTTTGACATGCTTTTTTCTGGATTTTGTTGTTATTCTGTCTCTCACTGTTCAAGTAAACCTACCATTAAAATTATAGACTGATAATTTCTTTGTCAGTGGGCAGGGGATCAAATACTTTTTTCCCTCACTGTACCATCTGTAGAGCACATTTAGTATTTTATTTACTGCTTTGTTGCCCACTTTTAAATGGCAAAAATGCGTCTTTTCTGGATTTATTCTGTTTGGAGGCTTAAATGTGTTCCTAATTTAATACATGTGGACAAACTTGACAGAATGACTGATGTGCATTCTGCTGATGTTCGAGAAGGGAGAGAAATATGGAATTTGGCACAAATATATTCATTTTGATGTTTGGAAATGTTAAAAGCGACGGTCCAGATGGTGATTGGTTTCACTCGTATGAAATAGAATCATTGTTCTCTTGTTCAAAGTCTCGTAATGTTAAGCAAGGTAGGTGAAGATCACCACCATCTTGCAACATCATGAATAATCAGCCTTCTCAAAACACTCGTAAATAAAATTAAAGGCCATCAAATGCTCATTCCATCCGTCTAAATTACATAACTTTGCAATGTGTGAAATGAATACATATGTATTGCATACCAAGTGCATACTTACAGTGGAGTGTTGTGATTACTGCTGCTCTATTCTGCATTATAATCCACGGATGTTTTATTGATGCACTCATGGCCCAATTTCAGCTGCGTCTGTCCGGGTCGGCGAACCACAACACATTTCTGCACCTGGCGCACCACCACATCCAGTATACATATTCTTATGGCTGTGGCTAATGGTCAAGTTCCACCTACTCCAGTCCAACCTTAAATATTACACCGCAAACTACTCATTTGGGGAAACACAAATCAAACATCGGCCCCTATTGGCAGATTATTGCTGGCCCGGTGTTGAGTCAATTTGTGCCACACCGGGGGGTTGGGGGGGGGGGCCTTTGAATGTTTGAGGTGAGATATAATGTCGCCAACGCATTTAATCATCCTATAAATGTAATAATGATTATTATTATGTGTGCCCATGAACGCAGCGATCAGAAGCTGCTGTCCGTGTCAGCGATTGGAGGTTGCGATGTGAGACGCCACTGAAATGTTTGCCCGTGTGTTTCTTGGTCACAAAAACAAAACAAAAAAACGAAAACGAAACAACTTTATATTTTAAGTAAAGCCCCGCTAAGCTATACAGCTCTTTTATAAACGACCGGGCTATCACAAATTAGAGCTCAACGAAAGTGGCTTTCATCATGTGGACATTTATAGCAGCCAAATACTCCTAAACGCATGTTTATAAATGTGGTGGGAAAATCCCGAGGACGTGGAGGAAAGTCCACGCGACCGCAGGGAGAGAGGGCATTGCCAGCTCCAAATATACAAACTGTCAGGGCCAGAGTCAGGATCGAATCCACTACATCCTACATACCAGGCGAGGGAGTTAACATCTCGCCACCATGACATGGCAACTCCTCTTATCCGTGACGTGTGAATTTACTCTGCTTATCTGCTTAAAAAAAAAAGAAACGGATAATCAAGGATAATAAGTTGAATTTGCCGCTTATAATCGGAGTTTCCTTGCACCCACTGGCTCTTGTGAATGAAAGGAATCGCGTGCCGGATGAGCTCGCTTCGTGTTTTTGGATAAATTTGCTCCCCTCACTAACCTTTCTTGATTTAAAATACCCATTGACTCGCACGTGTGTTGAAGCATGCTCTCCCAAGCTCGGTATTTTTGTATGATTTATTTGTGTTGTTGTTCCTCGTGTCCTGTAAGGTGTTGCCCATGATTGTATAAAGTACCTTGTGCTGATTCTTTTGTTCGAATTCTTGTTGTCCTGTATTTTACATTATCTGTCGTTCTGTTTGCTGACGGTGTCACATCTTCTATCAGGTACTCCGTGGGTCTCTTTTCCACAGAAGCATACGGGCTGAATGTTAATCACCCGCGTCACCAAATAGATGTAAACTGAATAGGCTAGCGCAGACGAGGGAGTTCTTCTGCACTCAAACGTGGGCAGCGATATGCCTCGTGGCTTGCGAACTCGCGCTGCTATTCCCAGCAAGCCCGTTTCACTTCCAGGCCACGTGCACCACCAGGTGCATGAATCCATCCCGGGCTTCCCCCACGTTAATTCGGCCTAAAATAAAAACGTGGTTCAGCGCGGCCAGAGCCGTCAGAAATGGGGCGTTAAAGACGCCAATCATGCACGGTTACAGGCCACACTCTTTATCCTCATAAATAAAATGTAATGATCGCATTTGTTACGGGCACTGCAACAAGAGCGTTATACTTATTATATAAGTGCATGTTTCGTTTAATGAATGGCAATGTGGATTTCCATCATTATATTCATGATTTGTGGAAAATAAATCCCATTATTTATTTTAAATGTTATTTTAGCAAAAATACATCTCCAATGATCTAATTTGATCCTGTCACACGAACAATGAATATTAATAGAGTGCTTATTTATGGATCAGTTCATCAGCAGCAGTGTGGAAAAATGGAAATCAACTGCACCAGATAGAGTAGCTGAACATGATAATGAAGAATGAGCAGATGCTGGAATACATTAGTGCAGCGGTTAAATATTTTTTTCTTATCAACAGCATCACCACCCATGGTTTATGTATGTATGTTGAACTTCTTTCGCTCCATACGTAGCCAACCGTGCTCGTCAAAGGTGCGGGGGAAGAACAGAAAACTAAACACCAAAAGCATTTCTAAAAATAATAATTTTTTGTCTAGATTTCAAAGTGCATAGCTCCAGTGGCTTCCTAATATCGGAAGGAAGAGCGTTCCAGACGGCCGCAGAAGCGCATCTGAAAGGGCGCGATGCGGTGACCGTCATTGTTCGATGGCCAGCCAAAAGCCGTTGCGAGAATGACCGGTAAATTGCATGATGGTTTGCGTTCCTTGACGAGATGAAGGCTTCCCCATGCCGATACCGTATCTCGTACTTATCATGACAAGATCTCATCATTCCGTCTCCACGGTGGGTGATCCCTTTGCGCGTGTTCTCTCCTTTGGCCATGTTCGCTGAGATTCAGTTATGTTCGTTGTTGCTGTTGAAACGTTTAACAAGTGTGTTGATTGCGTAGCAAAACGTCATGTTTGTAACAACGCTATTGAGGAAAGAAAAACACCCGACGTTGAATGTGATGGTGCGGGCAGGTGTCTCGCTGGTTAAACCGATCTCGTCTCTGTATCACCACTGGGGCCTGAGTGGAGATGGGACAGAGGTGCAGAGTGGAGTTTGTAAGGCTTTTAAAAACCACATTGAAGCCTTTAATAGACTTCGGATGCGGTAATGCATGCACATACACCGTGTACTCGTTCTCTGCTTAAGAACGGGAAGATGTTTGGAAACTGCATTTATTATTCACGAATTGCTTAACTTCCAGATCCATATTTCGAGCTGGAAACTCTGCATTGATTCATTTGCAATCGATATCTTATTGAATGATTCATATTGAAAATTCTGGCGTTCTTGTTTGAAGGTGTTGCCTGCATCGTAATGCACGTTTCTGAGTGCATCAAACAGAATGTGAACCCAAATGTGAAAATGAAATGCAAGAAAATGTGTCAATACAGCACTGTGGGGAAATTAATTTGCTGTGCTTGTACCTTCAGCACAGTGGTACACTTACGAGGGTGAATTGTCACAATCAGAATATGCATTTATACAGCTCTTTTTCACAGACTTCCAGTACCTATCTGCCTTTTATACAGAGTTAAAATGCCTATGTGGGTCAAACTGCTCCAAAGCAATACTAATAATAATCATATAGTTGATTGGTCAGCTATAATATTCCTGAAGCCGTATAAAAATATAAAACTCATTGCTGAGTATAAAGTTTTGTTTCAGAGGACTCTGGAGTGGCTAGGAGAACACCCATTGTATGTGTGGGGGAGAAAAGTCAAGCTGAGCTACTTGCTGTGCTGCCTCAACGCCTTGAGGGTGAGCGTCTCAGGTGCAACATTGCCCACGGTCAAGTGCATTTGCTGATTTGCTGGATGAGAGCCGCGTGCGTGCGAACCACAATGGCGTGGTCTCAATTTAGACGATGTATTTTTCTTCTGCAAAGCAGTCGCATCGATGGTAAATGTAATATCATCGTCATCAGCCAACGGTGCAGTGGTCAATCCACTGCTGGATGAAGGCCTCCCCAAAGCGACCTCCACCTCTCGCAATCCTGGCGTGTAACAAAGCACCGGGCAACGTGCAAACAAATCGATGTGCATTTAATGTCAGTAAACTACATTCTTCCTTGAGTTCCCATCACATTTTATAATGCCAGAGTCTACTTCAATGTGTACGATTTTACCATGGCGACCGCTCCCCATATCAAAGAGGCATTCAAATTGATGATTATTCTTTTTTAAAACATCCCATTCCAAAGCACGTGGGCCAGCAGTTGTGAAGGCCAGGCCGCAAATCTGGCACGCCCGGAGCAAAGAGGGCACGGATACATAGGCTGGCATTCGTTCTGTTATCAGTGGATGTTAAAGAAACGTTGTTAGATTTTGTTATTGGAGGCATTTTTGCATCTTCTTCTTACGTAATAACGCAATTTTTTCCCGATGCATCAATTACATTTTACGTTCGTGTTGTTGAGTATAAAACATTTAAATGAATTCTACAATGAAGTAGTTGTCGAGCAGGTGAAGCGGATCACTCTTGACTGTGTACTGCAGAGTTCCGCGTGCGAGCGAGGAAGAGTGACGTAATGAGCATGAGAACGATGCTAACAGAATCACGCATGAGAAGGAGGCAGACTCTCACCAAAGTTATCCATGGTAACATTATAACATTTTTTTTTGTTAAACTGGGTTCGAGATATTTTTATTTCTACACCAGCTCCAGCCTCCAATAAATCACGTCACTTCTGAATCCCTCCCCGCCGTCCGCTGTGAAATCAACCTCCGCTCCGTGCAGCAGCGTCGAGACTCTGATGTAGTCTCTCCAAAAGTTTGCACGCTCTCCTCCTATACTTTTCACTCCGATCCTTCTTGTTTTGTACCGTTTGTTGTTGTGACTTTCTGACCCGCCCCTGCTGGGCACCTGTGAAAAAAAGAGCTTCACAGCTGATCGGATTTCTCCAGAATAAATAAAGATTCTGATTCTCCTGATGCTGTGCCCCAGTTTCTCCATTCCATTTCCATCCTTTTCCTCCTATTTTACATTGTTTCTCTTCTGTCTTCCCTTTTATATATGATACAGTAAATTGTTTCCAAGATTCTATTCCCCTTACCATTGCTATTAATCAACTAGCTTCATGAACATCTCAGATGAACTGGAATTTCCACCACGGGCTCAACGCTGGCTAAATCTGGCTCGTTTATCAGTTACTTTTTGAAAAAAAACAAAATATCCGAGTCAGATTTGGCACGGTACATAAGATACAGAAACTAATATCTGGTACTAAAGATGTATTACCGAAGCTATTAACAGAAGATGTGTACCGGATTAATTGCATTTGTGGAAAATGCTACGTTGGGCAGACAGGATGAATGATCAGCACGAGACTAAAATAACAGCAAATGAATATAAAATACTTCAAAATACAACTGTCAACAAGGACACTCAATTTATTTTAAAAATGTTGAAGTTACGTGCAAAACTAGTTACCACTGGCCAATACTAATTAGATCATCTATCGAAATTGAGATGAATAATTTGTTTTAACTGTTCGGATAGCTACAGGCTTAGTGCTGCGTGGAAGCGAATAATTTAAAAAGACATTGTTTAAATGCATGCCTCTACAGGTTACCATGCATCAATGGGGATTACGTGTACGCAGACAACAACTGGTGCTGCTATCCATAATAGAGGGTCTTTTGTTGGGTTAGTTCGTGTAAATATATAAATGTGTCGTTAAACCCGCCACCACCCGACACAGCCAACTAGTAAGGTTTGTCACGTGAACAGAACGTGGCCAATTCGTCACTAGTACAGCACACCGGTGTGTTGGAGAGCCAAGCCACAACATTTACAATTTGAGTACGACGTTTCACCAGTAATTACAACTAGCTTCATCAGGCGACAGCCAGATGTGGCTATCGCCTGATGAAACTAGTCCATATGGCTTCATTAACCCCCCCCCTTCACACAAGAAGGGCTCACAAGTGACGCCATCACATCTATCACTTTTTAAGGAACGAAACAGGAGGATTTCTCCACAAATCTGGCTGTAGCCTGATGAAGCTAGTTGTACTTACTGGCGAAACGTCGTACTCATATCGATAATCTTGTGGATTTGCTCCCTAACACACTGGTGTTCTCTACTCATAACGAATTGGCATGTTTGGTTTACGTGACAAACCTTACTAGTTGGCTGTGTCGGGTGGTGGCGGGCTTACCGACACATTTATATTTACACGATCTAACCCCAAAAAAACCCCTATGTTATGAATGATATTGGTTGCAAAAGCCGACGTGTTAAACTAATAAAACAGGTGTTAGGATGTTCAAACACCAAACATATACCTTTCTTCAAGGAATCAATTCTTTTCGGGCTTATCCCAATGTGTTCAGGAGCTAAATGCCAATGTTGAGGTCTGCTCGCCACGAGAGTGCTTCAGGAGAGAGTTTGTGTAGTTTTGCTACTCCTCCGTTGAAGAAGCGCAGACGACAGTGGTTTACTGCAGAGTCCATAGCTTGGGTTGCATGGCCACAGTCGTACTCCTGTGGCTTGTCTTTAATTTTCCATTCACGAAGGAGATGTGAGCAGCGTCCTGTCGATGTTTCCATGCGGTTGATGGTTCCACCAGTGGAACGATCACGTGATTCCTTCCAAAAGGTTTCTATCTGGTGTTTGAACATCTCAGCGTCTATTTTATTGCCAGAAAGGGTAAAACCTATTCTAATTTGCCACCAGTGTCTTTGAGGAGGAATGTCAAAGGCAGAAGGTGCGATGTTTGGGTTGCTCGAATGAGGTGTCTATTATGAACGTCATGGTTGCTCCACTATGTTTACCGATATTGGTGAGACCCGATAATGGTGTTCTTCCCGATATTGGTGAGACCCGATATTGGTGTTCTTCCCGATACTGGTGTTCTTCCCGATATTGGTGTTCTTCCCGATACTGGTGTTCTTCCCGATATTGGTGAGACCCGATATTGGTGTTCTTCCCGATACTGGTGTTCTTCCCAATATTGGTGTTCTTCCCGATACTGGTGTTCTTCCCGATATTGGTGTTCTTCCCGATATTGGTGAGACCCGATATTGGTGTTCTTCCCGATGTTGGTGTTCTTCCCGATACTGGTGTTCTTCCCGATATTGGTGTTCTTCCCGATATTGGTGAGACCCGATATTGGTGTTCTTCCAGATATTGGTGAGACCCGATATTGGTGTTCTTCCCGATATTGGTGAGACCCCAGCATGGTGACAACATGGCGTATAACTTGTGGCAGATGTCAACATTTTTATGAATTTGTTTTTGTTTTCAGGGCTTTGGCTTCAGGTCCTTCAATTCAGCTGTGGTTTATTTTCCATAGCCGGCCCAGTTGGCCTCTAAATGTTGCAACGTGGCCGTGGTTTTGAGGTTAGAACCGGCATAAGTTTTCCAATGTGCGTGATTGCTGGTCTGTGTTGGCTCTTTGTGCACAAATCAATTAGTGGATTTCCATTATTGTCCTTTGAGACGAAGCATATTGTACGTCTGTTATAGTTGTTTTTCCATCAGGCAGAATGAAATGTGCCCGACTGTTCAGGGTCCTACACAAGCAAGGTGACTTGTGCCAACGACCGTTCCCCGAGTTTATCCCCGGCTTCGTCATTGTCTGAGTAGGTCCCATTGTGTGTTGTGGGCGATTGAGGTCACCCCACGTCTATAGCCGGGCGAGTGGCTGCTGGCAGAGGTGGTGATGGCCGATTCTGATTCGGGGGCTTGTGTACATTGATGACCGTCACATAACCAACTGTGACCGTCATTGTCGAAGTGCCATCACTTGTTGTGGACTTGAGAGTCGAGTCCTCATTTAGGCCTTGCCTAAAGGTGGCGAGGTGGCCGTGTTTAGGGTGGTAGATGGCAGCAATGAGAACATATAACTTTTTCTCTGACTTGCCATCCGCGTGCTGTCCTCAGCATGTGTCTTCTTTAAGGTGACGACGTCCATGTTGATTTCTCTTAGAGTTCTGGCCAGGAAGTCACATTTAGGTCTTGAGAGTCCTTCAATGTTTAAGTTGGTTCACTCGAAGACCCCGTCCGATCGCCAAGGATCAGTCAGACTCAACTATAACTAATTATTAGGACCAGGGGCTTTGGCAACCACCAATCTGAGCCTATCAACCAACAGTGGCAAAAGAATGGTAGTTGTCGACGAAACTGATTAATTGCGTTTGCTGTTCTATGGCATGTTTTTGTTTAAGATGTTTAATTGTTATTCATTCGCAGTGTTCCTCTGCCACGAGGAATACCTAAGGGCCTGTTGTGCTAATTACGTTATGTTCACAATTACGTGCAAGCCAGAACGTTCATTGTGTGCATATGTGCATGTGCCAAGTGTATTCAAATGATCGTGTGCATGTATGCATGGATTCTATATGCGTGTCTGTGTGTGCGGAGGTCGACTCAACCTCAAATGAGTACCTGGTGTGGTGTGTCAGCATCGCCACTGGGGAGACAAAGGTGGTTGGGAGTGGTGCTGGCAAACCACTTCCTCGTGTACCGTGCTGGCCTTCATAGGTGCTCGCTAGCAGTACTTGCCCTAACGGTCTGTTAAAGGCTATATGGGGGATCTTTGTCTTTTTTAACAGTAATGTAGTGGTTATCACACTGCACTACAAACCTGGCGATCCGGGTTCATTTCCCGCTCTTCTGCTTGGAGAGCAGTGGCACAATGGTTTGTTCACGAGCCTATGAACCATGACTAACATCAGTGGCAAGTGTTATCTGAGCCAATTCTGGATCTTCTCCAGGTCGTCTCTGCATCAAATCGGTATCTGCTGTTGTGCGTGAACATCGCCATTGGGGAGACAAAGGCTGTTGGGAGTTGTGCTGGCCACACATTGCTCGTTGTGTGCAATGCCAGGTTTAATATCAGCTGACTAACAGCACTTGCCCGAACAGTGCATCAAAGCTCTGTGGGGGGGGGGGGGGGGGATCACTGTGGTGAGTGGTGGTGCAGTGGATAGCTCACGCCTACTAACCCAGGTTCGATTCCTGGAAATGGATAACACTGATGGTAAGTGGTATCTGAACCTGTTGTAAGCTCCCCCTAGGTCAACGCAGCCTTAAATGAGTACCTGGTGTGGTGTGTAAACATCGGCACTTGGAAGACAAAGGTGGCTGGGTATGGTCCTGGCTACACCCACCCCACCGTGTGCCTTTCCGGCGTAAATAGGTGCTCACTAACTCCTCAGTTCTCTTCCTGTGAGTCTATTCAACCAAAACGTGGAATATGCGTGTGTTTGTGCGCGTGAGTAATAGCGTCGTGTCATACGGACTGCATCTGGTGTTTTATTTCCCATGCAAAACCTCTGGCGCCCACTGCATGAATGAATACAACTCACAATGCGCACGTGTCAATGCAACTTTCTTGCAGACAGCTGCACCTTGCTGATGACACCAGGATCTGATTTGACAGTTGCTCAGTATATATTTGTGCGCGTATGTGGAGAGGCGTGGTGCAGTGGTTATCGTGCTGCTATGAACCCAGTGATTTGAGTTTGATTCCTGGCCAAGACTAACATCAGTGGCGAGTGATATTTGGACCAGTTCTGGGTCTCCCCGAGGTTAAATCATCCTCCAGTGAGTACCTGGTGCTGTGTGGAAACATCTTCAGCGGGCAGACAGGCAGCCGGGCGTGGTCCCGGCTGTGGTTTAGGCCCCCACCACCCCTTGATGTGCCATGCCGGCCTTAATAAGTGCTCACTCGCACTGGCTCCAACAGTCTATGAAGCTAGACTTGGGATCTGTCATCGTGCATGGCAATGTCTTGTAGGCTCGCTCCATTCTTCTCCTCATCGCTGAAGCTAACACAGTGAAAACTCGCGGGCGTAGACTAACACCCGCGCAATGTGCTAACAATTTAAGCATACGGTTTTAATTAAATTTGCCCATTTACCGTGGCGTATTACTCCTTATTAATTTAGCTGCAGACTAATAGAGAATGTTGGGACTCATCTGGACCACACTCCAATAAAATGTGTTACCCACAGAAATAATTTAAAGTAAAGTAAATATTTGGCACATTGTTAAATTGGTGCGAAGTGAGTTTTGTAATATGCATACATTATTTGTATTATTAAATATTCTATTAAAGCATCCTGCATCGCTCAGGTTGTGTTATTATTTGTGTGTGATCACCTATGAACACAGTGGGTGCTTGCCAAGAGGCCTGTGAATAAACACGAGGGAGACAAAGGCAGCGTGGTTACGATGCTGTTCACAAGACTCCCCTTTTAAAGCTTTCGTGACTGCAAGGATTAATCTTCTTTGGTTCTTTCGGTAAAGTCACGTAGAATGAGAATAAAATAATAAAATAATAAAACAACACAATAAAATTCTCGCGACGTTTCGGCCAAAACACAAGTGGCCTTCATCAGGTGAAGTGACGAGACTGTTTCGAGGACAGCGCTTGTGTTGTGGCCGAAACGTCGTGAGAATTTTATTGTGTTATAGTATTAATGTATTATTTTATTATTTTATACTCATTCTACGTGGTGACTTTACCGAAAGAACCAAAGAAGAAGAAGACTCCCCTTGTGTGCCATTCCAGCCCCAAAAGGGCACGTTTTTACCTGGGAGTAGAGCAGGAGATGGCAGCAGCGGATTGTTGAGTCTATCTGTGTGGATACTTCCATTTGGACCCGATGGTCTTGCTGGTTTCACTCCACGCACTCGGATGACTTCTTCCGACGTGGCCACACTCTTAATCCATGGGATTGACCAAACATTCCAATGGATGGGGGCCGTCGTTAAATCGAGTCTTGTAACTTATCGAGGCTCTTCCTGGGTAAATAAATTGCACCGCTATTCGTCTTATTGTTTATTATCTTTTTATTTCTTGGGTATGCGCATATTTTTTTGTTTCATAATTTGTGTTAGGTATACTATACGCTTGTTTACCTAGGGACGTTTCACTAAGTCTCTTGACTCATTTCGTCCTGCCAAGGTTTTCTTTGGGTTGAGGGAGAGATAATTGCTATGTATATTCCAATTGAGTAATTTGACAACAATATTTTTTTAATGTAATTGGCATCGGTGTGTGTGTGTTTATGTACTACGTGTTTGAGTACCCGAGTGATTAAGTTTCCATTCCTGACTTCGTGCTCCCAATAAGGATGCGTCTCCAAGCCGCCGGTATAAACTTGTAGCCGATGTCTAAAACGCACTGCCGGCGGCTTTAGAAAAAAAACATGGGGGAAAAGAAACACACCCTTCGTTTTCTATTCAACGTGACAAATGTGTGTCCCTGGAAAAGTCAGGGCATCTCAGAGGTCTAATGTACCGTGTCGGGGCAGGGAACCAGCAACTGTGATCCTCCCTTCACACTTAAGCTGTTGGGGTGGGATGAGCACGTGAAAAATAGAACCGCTTTACGCGTCCGAGAAAAAAATGAACGCCACAATTGCATCGAGTTTGATGGATTCAGCATCCAAACCGAGCGACGTGTACATTGGGGCCGTCCATAAATGACGTCACGCACCTGGGGGGGGGGGGGTGGTGGTGGTGGTCAGACATTTGTGACGATGTGTGACGAAGGGGAGGGTGGGGGGGGGTGAGAAATGTGACGTCACATCAAAATGCGCAACTTTAAATAAATATAGACAACACGTTCTACTTAATAAAATAGACGTATTAATACATGTTTTCTCCTACAACATCAGAGTGCAGCGCCACATTAAATACGCACTACAATGACAATAGTTTAAAGCGATTTGAAGCACTTTTATTTTTGGGGGAGGGGGGGGCAAAGCTTTGTGACGTCATATTTGAGGGGGGGGGTCTGACTTTTTGTGACGTCGTGTGACGAGGGGGGGGGTTAGAAATCGTCTAAAATCGCGTGACGTCATTTATGGACAGCCCCACAACAACAACAACCGGGTATTTTGTGTTCACCTGTGTGACTTCATTCACACTCGGACGGGGGAGATGGCAAGTGTCAGTCTGACTGTTCTACGGCCAGCAGAGTTTATGCAACGTTTCCAAATCATCGTGTGTTGTTCGATGTGAGCACATTCATCCACAGATTTCCACAAGGAATGTCTAATTGATTCCTATAGGACCCTCTGTAATGATTGTGTGTAATAGGTGCACACTCTGGTGGCAAAGTGAGCCCACGAACAATACAAAGATCCCCTTGTGGAGTCACATCAGCTGTTGGCTGCGGAATAAACCGAGGCTACGCAACAAGCAGCAACCGATGAGATATGGGGCCGTCCATAAATGACGTCACGCGATTTTGGACGATTTTGCCCCCCCCCCAATCGTCACAAGACGTCACAAAAAGTCAGACCCCCCCCCTCAAATATGACGTCACAAAGCTCTGCCCCCCCCCCCAAAAAAATATATGCTTCAAATCGCTTTAAACTATTGTCATTGTAGTGCGGTATTTAATGTGGCGCCGCACTCTGATGTTGTAGGAGAAAACATTTATTAAAAAGTATATTTAATTAAGTAGAACGTGTTGTCTATATTTATTTAAAGTTGCGCATTTTGATGTGACGTCACATTTCTCACCCCCCCCCCTCCTCGCCACACATCGTCACAAATGTCTGACCACCCCCCCCCCCCCAGGTGCGTGACGTCATTTATGAACGGCCCCTCAGTGCTGTTGGCGAGCACCAAATGAAGGGGGTGGTGTTGCCAACACCACAACCGGCTCCCTTCATCTCCATAGTCCTGCTGTGTTCTTTTTCGATTTCACTTTGAACACCGCACCGAGTACTCACATCACAGCACTTAAGGCTGAGTCGACCTAGGGGCTGCCCACGATCCGTTAAGATATTCGCCACTGATGTCAGTGCGCTCACCACTACCCCACCTCTCCCACGCGTGCACCTACAAAGACACAGATTCCCCATATGGCCTTAAACAGGCTGCTAGGGCAAGTGCTGTTAGCGAGCACCTATGAAGGCCGGCACAGCAGACGAGGGGGTGGGTGGCCAGCACCACGCCCGACCGCCTTTGTCTCCCCAGTGGCAATGTTTTTATCCACCGCACCAGGTACTCATTTGAGGCTGAGTCGACCTAGGGGAGGCCCGGGACCGGTTCAGATAATCGTCACTGGTGTTGGCCGTGAGCGGGAATCGAACCCGTGTCGCCGGGTTCATAGCGCAGCGTAGCGCTAACCACTACACCACCGCTCCCCACACACACATACACACACATACACACAACAACAATCGCCATTCGCCACTAAGTGGCGGTGACGTCACCACGACGCTTGTGCCAGGCCATGTGCACCTTGAGGCCACGTGAAGTGTCGAACGCCCGCGGGCAGGAGGTCACGGGGCAGACCCAGGTGCCACGTGTCGACTGACTGAGATGACTAAGATGCTGCTGCACCACCTGTGCCCCCTACTGTGCCAACCTGCTGTGCTTTAGCCACCCGGCGCTCCGCTCGTTGTTGTGAGCGTCGCTCCTCCGCCCTCCGTTGTTGTTGGAGGGCGACTGCCTCCAACTGCCCAGTAGCGTCCTTCACGAGCCTCCTCCACAGAGGCCGATCTTGACACCGCTGGTACCAGTCATCGGAAAGTCCACTCAGCTCCACGTACTCCTGTACCACATCACTCCATCTCTTCTCTAGCCCGTGCCGCGCCCGTTTAGCCCCCTCGATCCGACCGAACAAAAGCTGTTTCGGCATGCGGTGGCTGGGCATGCGGGCTACATGACCCAGCCATCGCAGCCTTGCCCGCCGGAGGAGCTCACCGATGGGACCTTGCCCAGATCTTTCAAGGATTTCTGAGCTCCTCACACAATCCAGCCTGGTTAAACCAACACACACGTACACACCCATGCACACACACACACGCGTACACACCAAACATACACACACACACCTACACACCCATGCACACACACACACGCATACACACCCATGCACACACACACGTACACACCCATGCACACACACGTACACACCCATATACACACACACGTACACACACGTACACACCCATACACACGCGTACACACCCATGCACACACACGTACACACCCATACACACACGCACACGCGTACACACACACGTACACACCCATGCACACACACGCGTACACACCCATACATACACACGTACACACCCATACACACACACACGTACACACCCATACACACACACACGTACACACCCATACACACACGCGTACACACCCATGCACACACACGCGTACACACCCATGCACACACACACGCGTACACACCCATGCACACACACGTACACACCCATACACACACACACGTACACACGCACGCACGCGTGCAGCGGGAGTTGTAATTCACGAGGAGCCCTGTGCGTGTGGCGCCGACTCACGATGCCGTCACTTGACACCGCGACGAGAGGCACCGCCGGGGTCAAGCCTCGCGCCACGCGAGACACGTCGAACTGGCGAGGAGTGCCGGGGACACCACCACCCCACCACCTCCTCCTCCTCCACCCCCGAGCGAGTCGCCTTACACTCGTACCGGTCAATATCCTCCCCATCAAGCCCCCGTGGTGAGCTCGGACGGCGTTTGCGAGCCGCAGCTTCCAGCGAGCCCAGGAGGAGGAGGAGGTGGGAGAGAGAGAGGGAGGGAGGGAGAGATGTTGCCCGCAGGCGGCTACCGAGCCCTCTTGCCCGAGATGCGTGTGACCGATTGCGTTTATTTTACGAGTAATTGGTGTTAAGTAAAGACTATGAGGTTTCCCAAAGTTGACTTCGATATAAATAAATATATTTAAAAAAACAACTCCATCGCTTTGTCTTGAGATGGTTCAGGTCGGGCTGGACCAACTTCGTCTCTGCGAAACTGGACTGAGTTGGAGGAGCTCCGTGGCTGATGCCACCATCTGGCATCCCATGGCCAAACCAGGGGCAGCTTCAAAGCAAAGGCGCTTCATCTCTCGGTCATTTATCAATGGGCACAGTTATCTATACGCGTTGTGTCAAGTGGTCCTCTACCATGGCCCTTCATGGCAGTATGCCTGAATGTCTTCTGCCACATTGTTCATTATCTGTCTATCACAGTGTATCATCATGTCAGGAATTGAAATTGAAATTGAGAAATTGACTTGATTGTCTTTGTGACTGTGTTCGGTTGCGAAGCTTTTTCCAGGCCAGCATGTGGAATACAGTGGCAAAAAACTAAATATTCTGCAAGTTGGAAAACATTAAATCGTGACCATTGTGGTGGAACTTGGAGGGTGCCGGGGTTAGGGGGGGGGCGAGGTTACAAAGGTGTTTTTAATTACATTCAAAAGAATCCTGCCAGTTTTTAGTTTTGTTTTAACGAGACTTTAAGCATGGGCCACGTGTGTTTCCACATATCAGATGCCAAGTGCAGCTGATAGCGTTAATGGCCGAGCCCTTGTGTTTTATGCACCAAGCATCAGACCTGGTTGGAGGAATTTGAAGGGGGAAAAAAAACCCATGATGGATCACGAGACGCTGCTGGTGCTTGCGTTGCACGAGTCGCGTTATTTCCAAGATGTTTTTTTTTTATGGCTCTTGATGACAGCCTTAGCTTAACACCGGCTCATTCCAAACGCTCCTTGCCAGACAGGGCCTTCAGACTTTGTGAGAGGTGCCATTATGTACAGCCACACTCTCGTTTGCTACATCCGCAGTGGCCCCGTGTGAGGAATAGCATTTCCTCTGTGAGGGGGGTGTAATCTTTTATCACTCAATTTGTCCAAATGTTTGCTGCATGAGTCAGGGCATTAGTTTAGTAAGCTAAAGGCAAAGACTTCTGCTACCAACAGAGCATCACGTGCCATCAGGAGATAGCCCTTGGAAGATGATACCACAGAACCAATTCTGAAGTCACATTTAGCAGTCCTTCACTAGAGATACTTTGATCTCATGAGCGTATGTCACTTGGTCATCCTCTCAGACACGTTCTGCCGCTGTGTCACGAGCAGTCCACCACGTCATTTATCCAAAATCGTAAAGCTAGCACACTGGACTTGCAATCTAGAGGTCGTGGGGTTCGAACTCCCAGCACAATAGTTGAAATATTTTGAAAGTTTCTCAATTCCCCCCCCCCCTCCACTCTTCCGCCTCTGTCCACTCAATGAGATAAATGGTTACACCACAGTTAGTTCATCGGCATCGTCCGTGTGGTAGGGTGAAGTGTAAGTATTCTCACCTCTGAGAAGATGTCTGGCCAGTGTTGAAGTGTAGGCCCCATGCTATCTCTCTATAGCTCCAAGTGGAGGCCCTTCCACCAGCAGCGGTATAAGCCAGCTATTGCAGGCATGCACTTTTAGCCATTATCATTATTATTGTATTCTAGTCCTTAGAATTTACCTAATCTCAATCGCATGAATACTCGAAATGTATATTTTTGCGTGCAGTCATTTGTGGCAGAGCTGAGCCCCATGAACTCGCTCGACTTGAGCAACTCGAAGTGTTGCCTGGATTGGAACTTGGGCTTGGGATCGGTTCTTCAACATGACCATTATGAGCCCCCTACCTCACCGAGGCAGCTCCTTTGCTGCCATAAATATTGCTTGAGAGAACGGTTAGCATACGGACTCTATTACATGTTCGTATGTGCTGGCTTTAAACAGCACTTTAAGTTATGCAGGACACAATTTTATTAGAAATGTTAATACCACATTATGTTTTTACTCTCCATTTGGTACTTTATATTTATGTGAAGGCTATATTGCTATTTTCTCGGGAATTCTTGAAACCTCTGTAATGGTATCAAATGTACTACACGTTCATGCCCGTTGTACCGAACCAGCAGGGTGCATTTGCAGTTTGGCCACTACTGAATCGTAAACATCTTTAAAATATATATATTCTACTGATAATGAATTAAACTCTCGATTGTAGTTTGAAATATATGACAAGTGTACTTCGAACGCGCTAAACCAACATCTGCATTTTGCACGCTAACCTGTGGAAACCATATCTCTTGTCGTATAACTTTAACCACACTCCTGTGCAACGTGAGTCCTTAGGGTTTGGCCGTATGGTGGCAAATTCCTATTGGCATAGTTCCCTAAAATTAATGACCCATAATGCCCGTTAGCCGTGCCATTTATTGGCCCATTATCCCATCAGTCAAGTGACTCGCCCCAGCCATGGCAATGTGGAATTTACATTACCATTGCTTCGCAACCATTTAAACTTGGAAACATTGTTACTCTTTCATACATTTATTATTCTGTGTTATAATATGAGCTGTCAACCTGATGATGCTGGATGTAATTTCTAGCAAAACGTCCTACCCATTCGGCACGTTTGATTATTCACGTGACACTTTTATTCATTGGCTGTGTCGGGTGGAGGAGGCTTCATGACTCAACTTTTACACAACCGAACCCAAAAACCCAATGATGGATCAGTCAATACGATGCCTTCAATTTACATTTAATTTCTGATCCATGTTAACCTTTCCATTTTTCAATGTAATTCCCAGCATGCATCTATCTATGCTTTTTTGATCACCTTTCAGCTTTTGTTCCAATGTATTTTTCATTGTCCATGTCACCGATCCATATGTCACAGCAGATGATGCGTAATGATTGAAACTTCTGTCTCGAGGAACTGTGGTCTGTTGCTTTTCATTATAAAATTACAGCGTTCCAAAAGCACTCGAACCGATTCTCACTCGGGTTTATATCCGCATAAAGCAAGAGTTGACTATAAATATAGAGGAGTGTGATTATTAGTTTATTCTTAGTTTCTCTTGGAATCAGAGTTGAAAGCTTCAAGAGTGCTTTTGAAAAGACTCGGCCTGCTAACATGAAGGCTGTCAAAATACTACAGGTCAAACGATGGCCTGAGTGCAACATTATGTAACGAAGAGGCTTTTTAATAATACGTTTTACCCTTTCTGGCAATGAAACAGGTGTTCAGATGTTTTACCACAAAATAGAAACCTTTTGCAAAGCATAACGTCTGCACAGAAATTTATCTATTTGGTGTTTCGAACATCTTAATACCTGTTTTATTGACAGAAAGGGTACAACCTATTCTTATTTTCATCATTTTGGATACTCGCAAAAAAGGTCCCATAGAAGAGGCTTTTGTTTTATCAACTATGAATTGAATGAAGCCATACAAATACAGCTCTTCGTGTAGAGAATCGCAGCGAGCTGTGCATGGTGCTCTCAGACTTATAGTATCCAGTGTAAGAGAACGAGGAGGTGATTACTTCTCGCCGTGCTTGAGTGTAAATCTGGCCTCGGTTGCGAATACGTGCGCTTTTCCTCGCAAATTGTGCCATGGGGTCTTTACCAAGAGCACCAGCTTCACATTCCCCTCGTATCATGGCACACTGCTGGCTGCTCACCGGGTTTTCTGTGGGAGAGGCCGGGTTATGGGAGATAATGGTGTGAAGAATCGATACTGGATAACCCTGTATTTCTTGGCTACCAATATCGACAGTGGATGTTCGCTCGACACTGATAAAAACGCTTACACACGTGGCGAATGGAGAGTAACTTGAGCGACTACTGTTGCGGACTTTCTTTTAGAAGTGATAACGCTGCACATGTCGGTTCATGTTCGTTTGCTCGTTACAGCCCTAAGCCAGTGCAGCGGTGGAAATTCACACATTGTTGTCGTAGGGATGAGGATACCCAAAGGAAAACGACTGTTGAGTTTGTTTTACAAAGTGGTATTCGCTTTATTGACCCCAGAGGGTTTGAAGGGCTGAGTTGACCCATGGCTGAGATTTGAATTCACAAGCTCCCAATTCCAGGCAATGTGCTCCAAGGACTCAGCTCCTCGGCCGCATGTATGTGTGACGCATGCAGGTAATTAACTCTTTTGATAATACGTTTTGACTTTTATTAAAGTAGGTGCCATTTATTTTAACAAAAGGTGAAAAATCAACGGGATGCAAAAAAAGTTTCTGCTGCCAAAAAAGCAGCATTCTACATGAATAGATTACATGAATAAAGAAATGTAGAATGCAGCAAATATGTTTAAAGTCAAAATACGCCACTCTTAACGCATTCCATCCAAGTACTGCAATCACAATTATGCTGCTGTAAAACGATGCGTGAATTGAAGGATATTTTTCACGCGTTTCGTTAAGGAAAATGCCAATCGGATCAACTGATAGCGACTGATAGCGGCGGTGGCTACGCAGGCCTCTTCATCCGGCACTGTGGTGGCGGCCAGTGTTGGTGGATCACACAGATGCTGTGAAATCCTCTCCCGCGGGCGTCGAGGAGGAGACGTACCCTGGCTCGCCAAAAGAAGGCAGTAGGTACAGCAAAATGTGGAATCCATCTGTTCCGTCCGTATGGGACAGAGTGTTCCCCCTTCTCACGCGTGGGCTGTGTTCGAGTACTCCGGTTTGCTCCCACATGTCAGCACCAGTAATTAATTGTCCGGTAACATCTTAATATATCGAGGACTGCAGACCTTTGGGGGAAATTTGGCACTGGCTCTGGGTTTGGATGCCTTCCCCGCTTGTCTTTGATTCCTCCTCGCCCCTCCGAGTCGTTTTCTCTCTTCGATAAGTGAGCAAATACTGCGCGGTGCGTTACAAGTTGAAATAATAATTATTATCATAAATAGGGGGATGTTTTGGATCAAGTAAGTTACGTTATTTCTGCTGCTACTTAATGGCAAAAGCAGTAAATGTGCCCATGTGCATGCTGCATGTGCTGGCCTAATCTCTATGGATGCATGTTCAGTATTTACAGCACATCTTACAGAATCCACATGGGATTTTTGTATGTCATGGCACGAGTTCAAAAGTTCACTTCAACACGGAAAATGTGGATTTCATCTGGCTTCATGAGCCATGTTGTTTGTATTAAAAGCTGGTATTGTGAGATTTTAAATATTCATCCCAAGAATGTTTGTACATACAGTACACTTACACACACTTACACACACACACCACACTACTGTTACGTGCTAATGTATTCCATCCACGGCGAGGCATGAGCAACATTGTAAGTTTCACATCGAATAAAAATGGACGAAGCCAGTGCGGTGCCTTTTTGCCAGCTTCGTGAGCATGAAGAGACTTTTGAGATTGACGTGTTAATAATCCTGGGCCCTTTTGTGTAAGCACTCAGGAATCCTATAATTGTGAGCGATTATGCGTGTGCAGCCCTTTGTCAATCCACTGCTGGATGAACGAATCGCCCATCCCATGTAGATCACGGTGGTTATTTGACCATACTTCACCACGCTGGTCACCATGGGATGGTAAAGGCAGGAAGCGTAGATGTGGATGCGTAGAATTTCAGTCGAGCAATGTACTTTAATCCACCGTCCTCTTGCTACCCACATCCATCCTGCACGTTGGTCACGCATCCAAGCACTTATCCAGGCTCAACCCTGCTTAGCTCCCAAGGCCCGACGAGATGGGACAACATTCTGGGTGATTCGGACATTAAGCGTGTTCGGCGTTACCAGCAGTGCTAGATTATCCGAGTTGCAAAAGCTGCTACATATGTAGTAGCTACATATACTACATATAGTAATAGGTTTTTACCCTTTTATCTGGTACAAAAACTGACACCTTTATACAAGGGATCATGTTTGCAATAACCACGACACAAGTAGTCAAAATGCAAACAAAAAAGACAACTCTGAGAATATGCACTGTCCTTGAATTTGATTGGTCCACACCCGAGACGGCTTTTCTTAGAGCCCATTTTGACTACTTGTGTTGTGGTTATTGCAAACATGATCCCTTGTATAAAGGTGTCAGTTTTTGTACCAGATAAAAGGGTAAAAACCTATTACTATATCTTGTTACTGGCAAAGGAGGTCTCATAATATACTAGATATGTAGTAGCTACAGGTCCCACACTTTCAAGCTATCGATTCCGGTTCAGTGATTCTGCACTTGCTCTATTACTATAGTACTATACCGCCTTCAACTTTTACGAACGACTGGGTGTTTAATGTTAACGATTTGTCGTATTATCTGGCTGTATAACAAATGAAAAAAATACAATTACTTTACTATGCAAGTAAAACATGTATGCGATTTAATATTTACGTGTTTTTTAAAATTTATGGTCCCTTCATAACATATGCTACAGGCCCCGCACTAGCTTAATCCGGCACTGCGTTACGGGCTGTGAAATGTGTTTTTTGAACGTTCACCGATCGCAATGGAAAGTCAAAGACCCGGTCTGTACGGCCGCTCACATCACTTTCCGTGTTGGCTTTGGAGGGAGGCGGTGACGTGGGAAGACCGGCAAAAGCTTGGCAGCGGTGGGAGGGGTGGGGGACGCGTAACTCTTTACACCTCGAGATACGAGATTGCAGCCTCCTCCACATTGTTCCTCCCTCCAGAAGGGAGCGGTGGGAGGGGGGGGGACAAAAAAAAGTCCTTGATTTAAACATGGATCTGATCCACATGAGTGCATGCGCTGAGCCAAATCAACTTCACGATGGAGCTGCTGCAGCACAAGCTGTGTCGTTCTGGGGAGACGGAGCGAGAATATTTGGCGCCCGGGGTAGGATGGGATCCTCCTGCCCCGCCCCCATTTCTCCTCTCCCCCCTGGGGCAGGGTGCCCCCCTCCCCTGGGGCAGGGTGCCCCCCTCCATCCCCCCCTGGGGCAGGGTGCCCCCATCCCCTGGGGCAGGGTGCCCCCCTCCATCCCCCCCTGGGGCAGGGTGCTGTCCGCCTGCCCCGCCCAAGGTCCCCACCCCTCCACCCCCACCACCGCGATTGCGGCGCTGTCACCGCCACAACAAAACGACCTGAGTGAGAGTCACCGGCAGTCACCGACCTAAGTGAGAGTCACCGGCAGTCACCGACCTGAGTGAGAGTCACCGGCAGTCACCGACCTGAGTGAGAGTCACCGGCAGTCACCGACCTGAGTGAGAGTCACCGGCAGTCACCGATCTGAGTGAGAGTCACCGGCAGTCACCGACCTGAGTGAGAGTCACCGGCAGTCACCGATCTGAGTGAGAGTCACCGGCAGTCACCGACCTAAGTGAGAGTCACCGGCAGTCACCGACCTGAGTGAGAGTCACCGGCAGTCACCGACCTGAGTGAGAGTCACCGGCAGTCACCGACCTGAGTGAGAGTCACCGGCAGTCACCGACCTGAGTGAGAGTCACCGGCAGTCACCGATCTGAGTGAGAGTCACCGGCAGTCACCGACCTGAGTGAGAGTCACCGGCAGTCACCGACCTGAGTGAGAGTCACCGGCAGTCACCGACCTGAGTGAGAGTCACCGGCAGTCACCGACCTGAGTGAGAGTCACCGGCAGTCACCGATCTGAGTGAGAGTCACCGGCAGTCACCGACCTGAGTGAGAGTCACTGGCAGTCACCGATCTGAGTGAGAGTCACCGGCAGTCACCGATCTGAGTGAGAGTCACCGGCAGTCACTGATCTGAGTGAGAGTCACCGGCAGTCACCGACCTGAGTGAGAGTCACCGGCAGTCACCGATCTGAGTGAGAGTCACCGGCAGTCACCGACCTGAGTGAGAGTCACCGGCAGTCACCGATCTGAGTGAGAGTCACCGGCAGCCACCGATCTGAGTGAGAGTCACCGGCAGTCACCGACCTGAGTGAAAGTCATCGGCAGTCACCGATCTGAGTGAGAGTCACCGGCAGTCACCGATCTGAGTGAGAGTCACCGGCAGTCACCGATCTGAGTGAGAGTCACCGGCAGTCACCGACCTGAGTAAAAGTCATTGGCAGTCACCGATCTGAGTGAGAGTCACTGGCAGTCACCGATCTGAGCGAGAGTCACCGGCAGTCACCGACCTGAGTGAGAGTCACTGGCAGTCATCGAACTGAGTGAGAGTCACCGGCAGTCACCGATCTGAGTGAGAGTCACCGGCGGTCACCAACCTGAGTGAGAGTCACCGGAGTGATTTACACCTGCAGCCCTTTTTGTCAATCCACTACTCACTACTGGATGAATGTCCTTTACCCCATGCTGTGCGGGTCGTGGCGGTGGTCGATTGACAATATGTACAAGGACTTCATTGCACTGGATAGTGTGGGTTGGTGAAGACAGAGAGCGTAGGACACGGGAGCATGGTGCGAGCCTATCCATGTAGTACGCTGGATCGATCACGTAAAGCTTCCGCGATAAGGCAGGGATCGACCCATTCCGAGTGATTGATCGAGCCGCATTATACTCCTGTGACATTCAACTTTCCATGCATCTCATTTACAAGAAATATAGCACGGTGTACATGTTCTTACGCCAGAATATTACTGGCAGGATAGTTTGTTTTCAGAGTAGGGAAGCATTGCTGAATATTTAAAGAGCCGCTGCATATTTAATAACTCGGTGATTATATGCGCTTAATGGTTTGACCACTTTCGTTTTTGGATGACTCACGTGTGCCTGCTGTTGCAAATGTGGTTGCACTTGGTTTTCACTCCTTTTGTTTGCCATTTTTGTAACAACCACAACAACAGGGTTATCCATTTACAGATACTGTACCTCGGTGAAGTAATAAATATTTCCACTTTGTAACTGCAGGTGGAAATCACTCTGGTGACGGCTCACTCTCCGTAGCTGATCATAAAAATAAAGAGAGAAGGAGAAGGAGAGAGGAAAGGAGAGAGCGAAAGAGTAGGGAGAGAGGGGGTAGAGAGAGAGGGGGGGGTAGAGAGAGGGGGTAGAGAGAGAGAGAGAAGGGGTAAGAAGGATGAGAGCAGAGCGTGAAATCTTTTGTCAAATCTCTCATTTAAAAAAGGGGGGTTTTGGGCACATAAAGCAAAGCGTTGAAAAAAAAACGAAATGATGAACAAAGAAAAGTGCCGACTACACCGAGCCATCTTCTTGTTTCCTCTTATCGTAAAGAATAAAAGACAGAGAACGAGCCAGAGGCGCGAGAACGGCTCACAGACAAGCGGGAAGACATCACCCACACGTTGATCCGTTGCCAGTAAATTGCCCAAGCCCTGCGCTTCTCTATAGTACGGTGTTATCGACCAATTAATGAGTGTTGACATGCGGGAGGAAACCGGAGCGCGCGGATAAAACCCTATGCGTGCGAGGGGCAACGCTCTATCCCATACAGAAGGAACAGATGGAGTCCTTCAATTTCCTGCGCCGCTGTCTCATGGCGAGGCAGGGCAGTACGGCTCCTCCCCGACTGTCACAGTCGGGGAGTTTTACAACATTCGTGCCTCTACAGTGCCTCCGCGACATGTCTGCCTCCAATATGCATAGTTCATCACGTATGTGACTATCTCCTCTGCAAGATATAAAGCCATCGCGTTCACATTGTTCAATCAGCTAGCGTCATTTTACATCAATGGCGTATCTGCAAATGGGTAACCCTCTATGGCGTACTGTGGGTTTGTATGATGCCATTGATTAGTTTAGGCACTTGGTCAATAATGGGAAATAAAGTACAACAATAATCGCATGCCGCAGAGGAACGCATTACACGCGTGTTGTAAGCCTGTACGTTTGCATGACACAAACGGACACGCAAGGCTCATCATGGCAAGCAAGCAAGCGTCAATGTGATTACAATTTAAATGTGGACACAATCAACGGATGACGGAATGGCAATGATGCACCGCATCAGCGCCGATTAGACCATATTTCTCGGACTTGTCAGACCGCGGTTCGCTTTATACAGCTCATAATTAGGAAGGTATTTATGCAAACCAAAAATTCCCCCAATAATTAAAATAAGAGCCCTGTTTCGCCTTTGATCAAGAAGATTAATTTAGCTGCCCGTGGGTTTCAACTTCGTTTCGTTAAACTCATTTTTTGGAGCAAGCTCAATTGTGTTCCTAATTCGGATGCTATGGCTGTGTGCTTTAAGCCGGTTTGTGCCCGAATGAGGCCATATTCTGTGCCCTGTTCTCAAAACTTTTGCAACATCAAGGGGGTTTCTTTGATCAGAATGCAGTGCTGGATTAAGCGAGTGCGGGGCCTGTGGGATATGTTATAAAGGGGCCCTAAATTTTAAAAACGTAAATATTAAAACACGATTTATTTCCTTGCATATTAAAGTAATTGTATTGTTTCATTTGCTATGCAGCCAGATAATTCGACAAATCGCTAACCTTAAACACCCAGTCGTTCATAAAAGTTGAAGTCAGTATAGTACTATAGTAATCGAGCAAGTGCAGAATCACTGAACCGGAATTCATAGATTGAAAGCATTTAGCGTGGGGCCCTTAAAAGTGCAGGGCCCGTAGCATATGTAGCTACTGTTTGCTACTAGGATAACCCGGCACTGGTTATATGCGATATAAATAGCATGAAATCTTGGAGAAATATATTTAGCAACTGAATAAAAACATGTTTTTATTTAAAATGATCAATGAATCAATCAGTCCAGCACTTCAGTTGATGCTTTATTAACTTTGGGGGAAGTCGGGTGAACAGTGCAGAAGTGTTTATGCATTGCCATACGAACACTGGCCACCAGAGTTCAATTCTTGGCCACCGCTGCGAACATCAATTTGCGCGTCCTGTCCCAATCCTTCCTGGTCCACTTGTTTCATCAACTCGAAGTGACCGGCACGGTGAGGTATGGTCAAAACCTCGCCCCGCCGACGACCCCTGCCCGGCCCCAGGACCAACACGGCACGGGGAAGCCTTCATCTAGCAGTGGACTCACACGTGCCGCAATTATATTGATGTAATGTTTTTTGTTTGTTTAAGTACTTAATCGTTGCCCCTCTGCGTGATTCGCTAAACCCCGGGTTACGCGGCGCTCCGGTTGTGGTTTGCACGTAACAACCGCGTGGACGGGATGAAGGTAGGAATTAGGGTGGCGTGAGGGTCAGAGGAATGGCAGTAGGAGGAATGCCCTGGGAGACAATCATCCAGCGGTGGACAGAGCGTGGAAGATGACAGCAAAATGGGGCATTTGAACCATCGCTCTTCTTCAACAACCTTGCAACAGAGTCACTGGTGCGTAGGTCACGCGTGCCCATAATTAGGCGAGTAACCCGTACCATTATGCTAATTGTGTATAATAATGTTATCGTATACCGCAGTCATTCTGTTCAAGGATCGTCATTAACGCCAGTGAGCAAACGCGGCTGTGACATCAGTCGCAAGAGTAAGTCGTGGCATGCTGCTTGTCCTCTAAGCATCAATGCAAACCATGAGTCATCACGTGTAGAGTGACGTGTATACTCATCATGTGTAGAGTGATGTGTCTACTCATCACGTGTAGAGTGACGTGTACACTCATCACGTGTAGAGTGACGTGTATACTCATCACGTGTAGAGTGACGAGAATACTCATCACGTGTAGAGTGATGTGTACACTCATCACGTGTAGAGTGATGTGTATACTCATCACGTGTAGAGTGATGTGTATACTCATCACGTGAACACTCATCACGTGTAGAGTGACGTGTACACTCATCACGTGTAGAGTGACGTGTACACTCATCACGTGTAGAGTGACGTGTACACTCATCACGTGTAGAGTGATGTGTACACTCATCACGTGTAGTGTGACGTGTACACTCATCACGTGTAGTGTGACGTGTACACTCATCACGTGTAGAGTGATGTGTATACTCATCACGTGTAGAGTGACGTGTACACTCATCACGTGTAGAGTGACGTGTATACTCATCACGTGTAGAGTGACGTGTACACTCATCACGTGTAGAGTGACGTGTATACTCATCAGGTGTAGAGTGACGTGTACACTCATCACGTGTAGAGTGACGTGTATACTCATCACGTGTAGAATGATGTGTATACTGATCAGATGTAGGGTGATGTGTATACTCATCACGTGTACACTCATCACGTGTAGAGTGACGTGTACACTCATCACGTGTAGAGTGACGTGTAAACTCATCACGTGTAGAGTGACGTGTACACTCATCACGTGTAGAGTGACGTGTACACTCATCACGTGTAGAGTGATGTGTACACTCATCACGTGTAGAGTGACGTGTACACTCATAACGTGTAGAGTGATGTGTACACTCATCACGTGTACTGTGACGTGTATACTCATCACGTGTAGAGTGACGTGTACCCTCATCACGTGTAGAGTGACGTGTACACTTATCACGTGTAGAGTGACGTGTACACTCATCACGTGTAGAGTGATGTGTACACTCATCACGTGTAGAGTTACGTGTACACTTATCACGTGTAGAGTGATGTGTACACTCATCACGTGTAGAGTGATGTGTATACTCATCACGTGTAGAGTGATGTGTATACTCATCACGTGAACACTCATCACGTGTAGAGTGATGTGTACACTCATCACGTGTAGAGTGACGTGTACACTCATCACGTGTAGAGTGACGTGTACACTCATCACGTGTAGAGTGACGTGTACACTCATCACGTGTAGAGTGATGTGTACACTCATCACGTGTAGTGTGACGTGTGCATTCATCACGTGTAGAGTGACGTGTACACTCATCACGTGTAGTGTGACGTGTACACTCATCACTTGTAGTGTGACGTGTACACTCATCACGTGTAGAGTGATGTGTATACTCATCACGTGTAGAGTGACGTGTACACTCATCACGTGTAGAGTGACGTGTATACTCATCACGTGTAGAGTGACGTGTACACTCATCACGTGTAGAGTGACGTGTATACTCATCAGGTGTAGAGTGACGTGTACACTCATCACGTGTAGAGTGACGTGTATACTCATCACGTGTAGAATGATGTGTATACTGATCAGATGTAGGGTGATGTGTATACTCATCACGTGTACACTCATCACGTGTAGAGTGACGTGTACACTCATCACGTGTAGAGTGACGTGTACACTCATCACGTGTAGAGTGACGTGTACACTCATCACGTGTAGAGTGACGTGTACACTCATCACGTGTAGAGTGATGTGTACACTCATCACGTGTAGAGTGACGTGTACACTCATAACGTGTAGAGTGATGTGTACACTCATCACGTGTACTGTGACGTGTATACTCATCACGTGTAGAGTGACGTGTACCCTCATCACGTGTAGAGTGACGTGTACACTCATCACGTGTAGAGTGACGTGTACACTCATCACGTGTAGAGTGATGTGTACACTCATCACGTGTAGAGTTACGTGTACACTTATCACGTGTAGAGTGATGTGTATACTCATCACGTGTAGAGTGACGTGTACACTCATCACGTATAGAGTGATGTGTACACTCATCACGTGTAGTGTGACGTGTACACTCATCACGTGTAGAGTGATGTGTATACTCATCACGTGTAGAGTGACGTGTACACTCATCACGTGTAGAGTGATGTGTATACTCATCACGTGTAGAGTGACGTGTATACTCATCACGTGTAGAATGTGTGTACTCATCACATGTAGGGTTATGTGTATACTCATCACGTGTACACTCATCACGTGTAGAGTGATGTGTACACTCATCACGTGTAGTGTGACGTGTGCATTCATCAGGTGTAGAGTGACGTGTACACTCATCACGTGTAGAGTGACGTGTATACTCATCACGTGTAGAATGATGTGTATACTGATCAGATGTAGGGTGATGTGTATACTCATCACGTGTACACTCATCACGTGTAGAGTGACGTGTACACTCATCACGTGTAGAGTGACGTGTACACTCATCACGTGTAGAGTGACGTGTACACTCATCACGTGTAGAGTGACGTGTACACTCATCACGTGTAGAGTGATGTGTACACTCATCACGTGTAGAGTGACGTGTACACTCATAACGTGTAGAGTGATGTGTACACTCATCACGTGTACTGTGACGTGTATACTCATCACGTGTAGAGTGACGTGTACCCTCATCACGTGTAGAGTGACGTGTACACTTATCACGTGTAGAGTGACGTGTACACTCATCACGTGTAGAGTGATGTGTACACTCATCACGTGTAGAGTTACGTGTACACTTATCACGTGTAGAGTGATGTGTACACTCATCACGTGTAGAGTGATGTGTATACTCATCACGTGTAGAGTGATGTGTATACTCATCACGTGAACACTCATCACGTGTAGAGTGATGTGTACACTCATCACGTGTAGAGTGACGTGTACACTCATCACGTGTAGAGTGACGTGTACACTCATCACGTGTAGAGTGACGTGTACACTCATCACGTGTAGAGTGATGTGTACACTCATCACGTGTAGTGTGACGTGTGCATTCATCACGTGTAGAGCGACGTGTACACTCATCACGTGTAGTGTGACGTGTACACTCATCACTTGTAGTGTGACGTGTACACTCATCACGTGTAGAGTGATGTGTATACTCATCACGTGTAGAGTGACGTGTACACTCATCACGTGTAGAGTGACGTGTATACTCATCACGTGTAGAGTGACGTGTACACTCATCACGTGTAGAGTGACGTGTATACTCATCAGGTGTAGAGTGACGTGTACACTCATCACGTGTAGAGTGACGTGTATACTCATCACGTGTAGAATGATGTGTATACTGATCAGATGTAGGGTGATGTGTATACTCATCACGTGTACACTCATCACGTGTAGAGTGACGTGTACACTCATCACGTGTAGAGTGACGTGTACACTCATCACGTGTAGAGTGACGTGTACACTCATCACGTGTAGAGTGACGTGTACACTCATCACGTGTAGAGTGATGTGTACACTCATCACGTGTAGAGTGACGTGTACACTCATAACGTGTAGAGTGATGTGTACACTCATCACGTGTACTGTGACGTGTATACTCATCACGTGTAGAGTGACGTGTACCCTCATCACGTGTAGAGTGACGTGTACACTCATCACGTGTAGAGTGACGTGTACACTCATCACGTGTAGAGTGATGTGTACACTCATCACGTGTAGAGTTACGTGTACACTTATCACGTGTAGAGTGATGTGTATACTCATCACGTGTAGAGTGACGTGTACACTCATCACGTATAGAGTGATGTGTACACTCATCACGTGTAGTGTGACGTGTACACTCATCACGTGTAGAGTGATGTGTATACTCATCACGTGTAGAGTGACGTGTACACTCATCACGTGTAGAGTGATGTGTATACTCATCACGTGTAGAGTGACGTGTATACTCATCACGTGTAGAATGTGTGTACTCATCACATGTAGGGTTATGTGTATACTCATCACGTGTACACTCATCACGTGTAGAGTGACGTGTACACTAATCACGTGTAGAGTGATGTGTATACTCATCACGTGTAGAGTGATGTGTACACTAATCACTTGTAGAGTGATGTGTATACTCATCACGTATAGAGTGATGTGTACACAGATCACGTGTAGAGTGACGTGTACACTCATCACGTGTAGTGTGACGTGTACACTAATCACGTGTAGAGTGATGTGTACACTCATCACGTGTAGAGTGATGTGTACACTCATCACGTGTAGAGTGATGTGTTTACTCATCACGTGTAGAGTGATGTGTATACTCATCACGTGTAGTGTGATGTGTACACTCATCACGTGTAGAGTGATGTGTACACTCATCACGTGTAGAGTGATGTGTACACTCATCACGTGTAGAGTGATGTGTATACTCATCACGTGTAGTGTGATGTGTACACTCATCACGTGTAGAGTGATGTGTACACTCATCACGTGTAGAGTGATGTGTATACACATCACGTGTAGAGTGATGTGTACATTCATCACGTGTAGAGTGATGTGTACACTCACCACATGTAGAGTGATGTGTATACTCACCACGTGTAGAGTGATGTGTATACTTTTCTAGATTTAAAGCTTTCGTGACTGCAAGGATCCATACTCTTTGGTTCTATTCGGTAAAGTCACGTAAAAAAACAATTCACGACGTTTCGGCCACAACACTTGTGGCCTTCATCAGGTGAAGGGAGCAGACTGTCTAGAGGACAGCGCTGAAGTGAACACAGCCAAGCTCAGACCGCGACCTTTAAGCTGTGTGAGAGGAAACAGAGCGCCTTAACAAAGGAATTAGCATAAAAATTAGCATTTAATTGGCGGACTTAGCATGATGAACGATGTACAGGGGGGGAGCAAGTGCAGACCGGCGAGGGGGCGAGGGGGAGTTTACATATTGATGGTGTGAAAAGGGAATTTGAGCAGCTGCGAAAGTTTGGGATACCACTACTTGAAAAAAATATACTGTACCATTGCAAATTAGTTTAATGTTTGGTTTGATTCAGAACATCTTTCCAATGGTTGCTTAATTTGAAACCATCCTCTCGGTTGAAATTGTCTGTAAATCTGAATTGCCTCGTGAACAAATCTCTGATAAAAACCCGTGGGTTTGCAAAGAACCTTGGTATCGGAGAAAATTAGATCGTGATCACCCACAGTGTTGTAACAGTAATCTGCTACGGCAGATTAATTCGTTCAGCCGTGTTTCAAATCTGATTTGTGCTCGCGAATTCGGTCAGAGAAATGTCGTTTCGTCTCCCCGATATAGTAGTCACCACAGGTGACTGTAAGTCAGGAATGACATCCTTCACGGAAGGGATCAGGTCACGGATTTTGTGTACTGTATTGAACCGCACCAGGATCTTGTGTTTGTTTAGAATTTTGGAGATGTTTTTAGTAACGCCTGCTCTATATGGTAGTGTGATGGTTTTGATCGGAGTATCAAGTGGTTGTTTCTGTATGGAGGGAGAAACAGCTTGGCAGATGGTACGGTCAGAGTATCCATTCCTTTTTAGGGCCAGATGTGCATGTTTTAATTCACTGGTCAGGTGGTGTTGGTCCGAAATGCAATGAGCCCTGTGGTATAACGTTTTGATGAGATAATTATTTTGCGTCGGGTGGTGGTGGGAATCAGGTTTCAAGTAGGAATCTGTGTGGGTGGGTTTCCTCTAGACAGAATGTCCCAATGAGCCATCAGGTCTCCTCTCAAACAGAACATCCAAGAATGGCAGCTTGCCATCTTTCTCCACTTCCATGGTGGATTTGATGGCGGGGTGTCTGGAATTAATGTGGTCTAGGAAAAGGTTCAAAGCCGGGAGGCCATGTGGCCAAATGACGAAAGTGTCGTCTACATATCTCTTCCACAGGGAAGGTCTGAGGGTGGAAGTCTGGATGGCGTCTGATTCAAATTTCTCAGCTTCGATGTGGTCTCTTTGTTCACCAAGGTCCCAGTACCTGATACCATTGAAATAAGTGCAAATTTGGTCCAACATGGAC
Organism: Petromyzon marinus; assembly: GCF_048934315.1. Classification (NCBI taxonomy): domain Eukaryota; kingdom Metazoa; phylum Chordata; class Hyperoartia; order Petromyzontiformes; family Petromyzontidae; genus Petromyzon; species Petromyzon marinus. The sequence continues at coordinate 9,678,008 of NC_133680.1, forward strand.
TAGACCCCGATACACCTGCACTGGTTAGGCACTGCCTCAACAATACCTACTTTACTTGGAATGGCTCCTTCTACAAACAAAATGAGGGTACCCCCATGGGATCCCCGTTGTCACCAGTGATAGCCAATATTTTCATGGAGAAATTTGAATCAGACGCCATCCAGACTTCCACCCTCAGACCTTCCCTGTGGAAGAGATATGTAGACGACACTTTCGTCATTTGGCCACATGGCCTCCCGGCTTTGAACCTTTTCCTAGACCACATTAATTCCAGACACCCCGCCATCAAATTCACCATGGAAGTGGAGAAAGATGGCAAGCTGCCATTCTTGGATGTTCTGTTTGAGAGGAGACCTGATGGCTCATTGGGACATTCTGTCTACAGGAAACCCACCCACACAGATTCCTGCTTGAAACCTGATTCCCACCACCACCCGACGCAAAATAATTATCTCATCAAAACGTTATACCACAGGGCTCATTGCATTTTGGACCAACACCACCTGACCAGTGAATTAAAACATGTACATCTGGCCCTAAAACGGAATGGATACTCTGACCGTACCATGCGCCAAACTGTTTCTCCCTCCATACAGAAACAACCACTTGATACTCCGATCAAAACCATCACACTACCATATATAGCAGGCGTTACTAAAAAGATTTCCAAAATTCTAAACAAACACAAGATCCAGGTCCGGTTCAATACAGTACACAAAATACGTGACCTGATCCCTTCCGTGAAGGATATCATTCCTGACTTACAGTACCCCGGAGTTTACAAATTGATCTGCACCTGTGGTGACTGGTATATCGGGGAGACGAAACGACATGTTTCTGACCGAATTCGCGAGCACAAATCAGATTTGAAACACGTCTGAACGAATTATTCTGCCGTAGCTGATCACTGTTACAACACTGTGGGTGATCACGATCTAATTTTCTCTGATACCAAGGTTCTTTGCAAACCCACGGGTTTTTATCAGAGATTGTTTCACGAGGCAATTCAGATTTACAAACACAGACACAATTTCAACCGAGAGGATGGTTTCAAATTAAGCAACCATTGGAAAGATGTTCTGAATCAAACCAAACATTAAACTAATTTTCAATGGTACAGTATATTTTTTCAAGTAGTGGTATCCCAAACTTTCGCAGCTGCTCAAATTCCCTTTTCACACCATCAATATGTAAACTTCCCCCTCCCCCTCTCGCCGGTCTGCACTTGCTCCCCCCCTGTACATCGTTCATCATGCTAAGTCCGCCAATTAAATGCTATTTTTTATGCTAATTCCTTTGTCAAGGCGCTCTGTTTCCTCTCACACAGATTAAAGGTCGCGGTCTGAGCTTGGCTCTGTTCACTCCAGCGCTGTCCTCTTGACAGTCTGCTCCCTTCACCTGATGAAGGCCACTTGTGTTGTGGCCGAAACGTCGTGAATTCTTTTACGTGACTTCACCGAATAGAACCAAAGAGTATGATGTGTATACTCATCACGTGTAGAGTGATGTGTACACTCATCACGTGTAGAGTGATGTGCATACTCATCACGTGTAGAGTGATGTGTACACTCATCACGTGTAGAGTGACGTGTATACTTATCACGTGTAAAGTGACGTGTACACTCATCACGTGTAGAGTGACGTGTACACTCATCACGTGTAGAGTGACGTGTATACTCATCACGTGTAGAGTGATGTTTATACTCATCACGTGTAGAGTGACGTGTATACTCATCACGTGTAGAGTGATGTGTACACTCACCACGTGTAGAGTGACGTGTACACTCATCACGTGTAGAGTTACGTGTACACTCATCACGTGTAGAGTGATGTGTACACTCATCACGTGTAGAGTGACGTGTATACTCATCACGTGTAGTGTGATGTGTACACTCATCACGTGTAGAGTGATGTGTATACTCATCACGTGTAGTGTGATGTGTATACTCATCACGTGTAGAGTGACGTGTACAATCTTCACGTGTAGAGTGACGTGTATATTCATCACGTGTAGAGTGACGTGTACACTCATCACGTGTAGAGTGACGTGTACCCTCATCACGTGTAGAGTGACGTGTACACTCATCACATGTAGAGTGACGTGTACACTCATCACGTGTAGAGTGATGTGTACACTCATCACGTGTAGAGTGACGTGTATACTCATCACGTGCAGTGTGATGTGTATACTCATCACGTGTACACTCATCACGTGTAGAGTGACGTGTATACTCATCACGTGTAGAGTGATGTGTATACTCATCACGTGTAGAGTGACGTGTACACTCATCACGTGTAGAGTGATGTGTAAACTCATCACGTGTAGAGTGATGTTTACTCATCACGTGTACACTCATCACGTGTAGAGTGACGTGTACACTCATCACGTGTAGAGTGCTGTGTATACTCATCACGTGTGTACACTCATCACGTGTAGAGTGATGTATATACTCTTCACGTGTAGAGTGACGTGTACACTCATCACGTGTAGAGTAACGTGTACACTCATCACGTGTAGAGTGATGTGTACACTCATCACGTGTAGAGTGATGAGTCCGGTATGTAACCCTCTCGTGCTGAATTGTTAAAAGAAACAAATAAATAACAATTGAAATCTTGCTTTCACCTGATTTTAGGATTCACGAGGATCCCCCTGACTTTAGTTGGTTTGAAAGTTAAATATAATGTCCTCGTACTGTGACCATGCAAATCATCGCGGTCCACCACGGTGTGTACGATACTTGAGAGAATTAAATAAACACAACTCGTTTAACTGTCACCGAATATCAACGATCATACGCAGCCACCCTTGCGAAGGAGATAAAATCGGTGGAATTTCACCTGAACAAATAAAGGCCATTATTGTACTTGACAATGCCCGTTTCCTGGCCACCGCTGTGAAGTGGCACATTCGGGGTAATGTTGTATGTGACCCGGCTTAAACGTGATCATTGCAGTGACAGAGGGAATAATGTATACAGTAACATAGAGAGATATTCCTACAGAATGATACGAATGCGCTTTAAAGGGTTACATGGTGGCGACAAAATAGCAGGAGGGGAATTCATTCATCAATACATCTCGTATCTGCACAACTTTTAGCCATGACTCCTCATAAGCAAGGAAAGTTTTCTCCCTGGGTAATTCCAGTTTCCTTCCGCACGCAAAGCATTTAATAACGGAATTGGCGAAACATCCCAATTAAGGGTCCCACTGACGAAGAGGCCTGAGACTTCTTGGATAATTAAAACGCATTATTAATACAGAATTGCTTAAATGGGATTATTTATTTGAGTTTTAACCACCTCAAAGATAGAGAAAATACACGCTTGATCTTCTCACTCAGCCATGCCAACGTGCTTAGCGGTTAAGCCCTAAGACACGCTCCATAAAAAGACCTTACAGGCAGTTGGTCCAAGATGTGTTAACGAGCGCCTATTCAGTTTGGCACAACACACAAAGGGTGGCTGTGCTCAGACGCGGTGATCTCTCCCAAGTGATGTCCACGTTACTCCCGGGCATGGGGCAGAATACATTCAGGTACAAGATGTGGCTGGTTGTCATCGCTGGCCGGGTAACTGTGGCCGTGTAGGGATCGTAACAGAGCGCGCGCCACTACGACAAAGATCCCCCGTAAGGCCTTTGCTGCAGACTAATGGGGAAAGTGCTTTTGGCGAGCACCCGATCAGGCTGACAGCTGACGAGGCGGTAGCGTGGCCAGAACAACAAAAAAAAGAAGTCACACCCGGCCGCCTTTGTCTGCCCAGTGAGCGCCGACGTTTACACACCGCACCAGCTAATCATTTCAGGGCTGAGTCTACCTAGAGGAGGACTTGGCAAGGAATGAAACTTCGTAGCGCAGTGCGCAAAAGCCAACGTGCCACTCTGCGACAATTTGACGCACACACACACAGAGACACGCGTGCACGCGCGCACTCACACACAAGAACACAAATGTTTGGGAATGAAAATTCCTGGCCCGGTGTCTGGCCGCGCGTGGGGAGGGGCTAAACGGGTGAGCATCAGCCCCAGGGCTCCCTATTCTTCTCATTAAACAAGAGCCAAGTTTCTATCGGGCGGGTCCCACAGTCCATCCAGCCCCTATGCACCCACCCCATCCCTCTGCCTCTCCACCCACCCACCCTGCCCTTCCCATCCCATCCCCACGCCTTCCACTCTCTCTCTCTCTCCTTGCCGGCACTTGTAGACGCACGCTGGCGTTCACTACATCGCACGCGTGTGAGATAGCAGTCCTAACCCAAGAGCCATCCCACCCTTGCAGCAGGAGACACTCGCCCTGTAAGTTTGCGTGCTTGCTTCTGCTGTCATCGGCTTCGTGAGCCACTGGCTCTGTAACAGATAAACTAACTCGCTAACTATGCACGTGTGTGTGCTCCACTGATTTTGAGTATGTAAACATTAGTCGTGTGGTACATGCATACATACAACAGAGTAAGTGTGTGCGTGTTGTGCATGATTAACTTGTGTGTATTGTAACAAAATATAGTGTGCAGCCTTCGGTCAATTCACTGCTGGATGAAGGCATTGATCTCCATTGTCCTGTCAGTCATAAGGAGTTTGTTTGACCATACCTGACATCACCCCGGTCGTCCATGCAGGTTGATGAATGGAGTTGGATGCGTCAATGTGTGCTTTATCTGTGCTTATTCATTACAATGTCACCATATCCACTTCACAGGTATGGCTACAGAATGGGTTAAGCGTATGTGCACATGCACATAGGCACACACACGCGTTCTATATTAGCACGTATGGGTATTATATGCCACGTTTAACCATTTATATATCTAGAAACAATTATATTTTGTCAGGGATATGTGTAAGTGTTGTATCGCACACGTGAATATATACTTAGACAGTACTCTTAAACATTATGTAGATGTATGCATATGATATATTGTTCAATTATATTATGTACATATTGTGAACACATTCACGTGTGCTTAGCCACGCACACACGTGATACAATGCATTATTAACCTATTATCGTTTCATCACACACTCATGTAATGATGAATATGTGTGCGCGTGTGAACATACGTAGGGCTTTAAACGTGTTCACGCGGGCATGTATGTTTAGACACGCGAGCATGGAGGAGCTTCCCAACTTAAACACACTTCACGTGTTTATACAACGTGTGTGTGTGTGCGCATTCAAAAGTGGGGAGCTGGGGTGTAGTGGTTAGCGCAACTTCGCTGCGAACACAGCGACCTAAGTTTCGCTCCTGCTCACGATCAACATCAGTGGCGAATGTCCGAACCGGTCCTGCGTCCCTCCTAGGTCGACGTAGCCTTAAATGAGTACTCGGTGCAGTGTGTAAACATCAGCAGTGGGGAGACAAAGGCGGCCGGGGGTGGTGCTGACCACACAGCAGGTTTCTCGGGGGGTCTTTGTCTTTGCATGCTCCTGGTGCCGTTCCCGTTCTGCTGTAATGTGCACCGGTGCCTACTCTGTCGAGGGCGATGGTGGCACGTAAAATAAAGATCGATTTTAAAAAAAATATATATATAGATTCTATATGTGCGTGTGTATTGCGACGCGTCCATCATCTGGAACGGCGATGAGGGAGGCAGGCAGGCAGGGCAGTGCCCATCGGGGATTTGTGGAGGCATCAGCCTTGGAAACCGTTCAGTGTGTTGCGTTTCAACGTGCACGCTGGCTCTGCCGCACAGCGCCGTCGCTCCTCCAACTCCTGTCCGCTGGCCCTGACACCAAATGATCAGCTCGAGTCTGCTGCTATCGCTGCTATAACGCAGCCCTGGAGCGAGACGAATTTTTGGAATTCGGTGCAACGAGATTGATGTGCTGCGCTGCATGCGCGTTGTTATGGCGTTATATATATTAAAAAAAACTGTTAAAAATGGGTTTATAAAAATATGTTTTTTTGTGAATTATTATCTGTCAAGGCTAAAAGCCTTTGCTGCGCTTCGGGACGGTTCGACTGCGGTGCCCGTAGTTCTATACGCGGCTTTGCAGCGTGGTCTGAACGCAATCGGACAAGGCTGTGGCTCTGATCGGGAAGTTCCTCGACCAGTGCCGGATTATCCTCGTAGCAAAAGTAGCTGCATATGTAGTAGCTACTACTACATATGTAGTAGCCCCGCGCTAAATGCTTTCAAGCTATCAATTCCGGTTCATTCGCTCTATTACTATAGTATTATATTGCCTTCAACTTTTATGAACGACTGGGTGTTCAAAGTTAGCGATTTGTCGTATTATCTGGCTGTGTAGCAAATGAAAAAATAAAATTACTTTAGTATGCAAATTAAACATTCGTGATAATGGGGTTTTCCCCTTTTTTTCTGGCAACAAAACAGGTGTTAAGATGTTAAAACACCAAACTGAAACCTTTTACAAGGAATCATGTCTGCATTAACCACAATACTTGTGGTCAGAATGCAAACAAAAAACACTCTGATAATACATGCATTGTCTTTGAAGCTGATTGGTCCACACCAGAGACAGCTTTCTTTTGATCCTTGTCTCAAACGGTGTTAGACCAGAGGACGGCAAAATTTAGTCTTTTAATATTTATTATTTATTTATATTTAGAGCCCCTTTATAACATATGCTACAGGCCCCGCACTAGCTTCATCCGGCACTATCCTCGACCAAGTAGCAAGTACGATGGCTTGGACAAATGTTAACAGGCTGTTAAAGGCCACATTCGATGTAAGCGGGCTGCTAAGTCTGTGACTATGGCTGTGGACTCGGGCGTAACGTGAGCGACGCACCGCTGCGAGCCTCAAAACAACACGAGTTCGGCTCCGAAAGAATTTCTCTTTTTCAAAAGACGCCGTGTGACCCCCCCCCCACCATCACCTCATCCTCCTCCCCCCACACCGAGTCTCGCCCGACAGTCGTCACGGGTTTACGTGGTGACGGATTTGATAAGTGGTGACGACGTGGGGTTGGTTGCGGATAAGGTTGCATTGCTCCGCAATTATTTTCTTCTTGGAGTCTTTGGTTTTTTTTTTGTTGAAACGACGGCTGCAACGTAGCGCCGGAAGGCCTGGTCGTCAATCGCAGCCGACGTGAGAAAGTCTGTCGTCCCGATGAGCGCTCGTGTCGGTCGACGGACCCTAAGGCGCGGCTGGAAAGTCCACAGTCGTATGGCGGAGCCAGTCTATCCCGAAGCACAGCTGCCCACGGTTAACACGTGCGCACAACCGTAGGTGCACACTGCGGCATTTTAAGAGCTCTGATCATCACTGGACATCTGTGAAAAAGAGCTTTAAAGCTCATCGGATTAGTTCAGGATGAACAAATATTCTGATTGGAATATTTGAAAAAATGGAAAAATTAACTGGAATCCCTCTCGCCTCTGTCCACCTGGTCGTATAAATGTGTTCACCACAGTTAGTAAGTCGGCATGATGGGGTGTGGTAGGGTAAAGTGTGACTACTCCCATCTCTTGCTAGACATCTGGCCAGCTTGGAATAGTAGGCCAAATACCCCAGAGGGGCTGGCTATGATGAATTTAGTGGAGACCCTTCCACATGCAGTGGTGTGAGCAAGAAATGGCAGGGCTGCACTTTTACCTATGCTATTTACCTATAATAACATTTCTGGAATAAATGCATGCACAAGCCTATAATTAAATGTCATACACACAGTGCGTTAAATGCTCTATTAGTTTAGTATAAAGTTGTAATTCATACAAACACTGCACGTGCGTGTGTGTATATATATCTCTACGTGAGCTTTATGCAATGATTTAAACCGCAGGTTATATTTCACATGCTGTTGTGGATAAATCGAAGTACAAAAAACACCTTTGTGAAGTCATGTGTGGTTTTATACTCAGCTGGGTGCCATGGTGCAGCCAACTCTAACAAGCGTCACCAGTGAGCGCTGAGGAGCTCGCTTCACTCCACGAGTGTGCTCACCGCATTAATTGACCGCTCGAGAGAGAGAGAGCGAGCGAGAGCGCAAAGTGTGAATTACCTCTAGAGGTAAGTTCGCAAAAGCGCGCCTTGCATTCGCTCACGCGCTGTCCAAACGCAACAGACAATTGGACGTGGCCCATTCATTCAGAGAAGCTCGGCAAGGACGAACACTCTCGAGGTTTAGATATTTACAGGAGGACGTGAGCCGCGAGGGTCCAGGTAGTTCGCGAACGCCTCTCCCGTTCGGCCAGCACCACTGCAGCACAACTGGTGCTGATGTTCATCCGCGACCACAGAGTTGATTCGTTTGTTTGGGCCCAGCCCTAATAGAGAGGAAGCCCACGCCAAGTTATCGTATCAATCGCACCCAGTGCCGAATTATCCTAGTAGCAAAAGTAGGATATATGCTTACGGGCCCCGCACTTTCAAGGGTGCCGCGCTAAATGTTTTCAAGCGATAAATTCCGGTTCAGTGATTCTGCACTTGCTCTATTACTATAGTACTATGCTGCCTTTAACTTTTATGAACGACTGGGTGTTTAAGGTTAGCGATTTGTCGCATTTTCTGGCTGTATAGCAATTGAAAAAACATAATTACTTTACAATGCAAGTTAAAAATGTGTGTTTTACTATGTATGTGTATTTTTATTTATTTAGGGCCCCTTCATAACATATGCTACACGCCCCGCGCCAGCTTAATCCAGCACTGATTTCACCCTCCTGCACACACACACATTATGGGGTTTCTGCGCTATGCTGTCTTGAACGTACAATAATGTATTTGAGGAATCCATGAGAATGACGAGGGGAAATGAAAGCTGTTCTCAGAGTGAGCGTTGTTTGCGATCCGACGGCTGAGATTGAGAACCGTGCCAAAGGAAATCCAGAGGACGTGGTGATTTATTCCAACTTTGCACACATGTTTGCAGTAAAAATTTACCATGAATCAACAGCAAAAAATAAACACGCTGTTCGCATAAGACTCGTACGATCAAAAGTGAATCACATTTGCGTGAATAATCTCTTTGTATTTAAGTTGGACCTGCCAACGCGCTGATTATGTTGTTATTTTGCATCACTGTTTTTGTTGTTGTTGTTTCTCCGTTCGCCTCTTCTATAACCTCTTCTCACACCGTTACACTTGAACACGCTTTACTTAGGGGGGGGGGGGGGGAGATAACAAAGAGCTGACAACGCTGCAGTTGCAGGCTACCGTGGAGCGCTGTTGGGTGTTCTGCCACCGATCCGTTTGAGCTCGAGCAAACAGCAGCGAGTGAGACACGTCCTTAGCTGGGGGCTGTGGCGGTGAGGTCAGGTCGGCTGGCGCCACTGGAGGGTTCTCCCCGTCTATTGTTCGGCATGCAGTCTGCAGCTCCCAGAGAGACGCCCCCTGGGACTGTGGCTTCAGTGGATAGTAAACACTCTGGGTCACTGTTTCACATCGACAAAGACCCCCCCCCCACCACCACCACCACCACACAACCCCCCCTGTGTAGCCTAAACAGACTTTTGGGGCAAGTGCTTGTTCGCGAGCAAGTGCCTATGAAGGCCGGCACGGCACACGAGGGGGTGGGTTGCCAACACCACGACCGGCCGCCTTTGTTTCCCTAACGGAGATTTGTACACAATGGTTGCACAATGCACCAGGTACTAATTTGAGGCTGAGTCGACCTAGTGGAGGCCCACGACCGGATCAGATAATCACTGGTGTTGGTCGTGCGCGGGAATCTAACTCGGGTCACCGGGTTCGGCGCGGAGTGCGCTAACCACTGTGCCACCGCTCCCCACACGAGATCCTACATTTTATACAAAAGCAATGGGTGCAACGGGTGGCACACTTGATTTATAATGTAGAAATCGCTGGTTCGATCGCCCGGTGCGGTAGGTGAAACAATAGTGCAAGTTTCTTAAATTCCCACTGCCCCTTTCCACCCAGCCGTATAAATGGGTCCACCACAGTTATTAAATGGGTGGGTCACGTGTGATGGGATGAAGGGTAAGTACTCCTACCTCGTCCGTAAAGTCCGGCCAGCATGAAAAAGTAGGACAAATACCCTCTAGAGGGCCTCCTTTCTGCCAGCGGTGATGTGAGCAAGCACTCACAGGGCTGCACCTTTGCCTATTTTCCACAAGCAAAAAGCCCTTACCCGGACTGGATAAGACATCAGGGCATCAAGCTGTTCGTGATCATATTTGTTAATCTTCCCATCGCAGTGCCATGCGCGAGCGCGCGTGGTTTTAAATGCAATCTGTAACGTTGGTTGCCTCCACGCTCTCTCAAACATAAAGCTCGGCTATTTCTTGAAGGTCGACAAACTCCTTTTCATGTGTATTGTAACGTTTTTGATTATCTTTCTGAGTTGCATTGTTCCAAGCACACCGCAATTGTCCATCTTTTCCTGATTGCTGTAAGAATAAACGCTTACACGCGGACGCGTAGAAACCGCAATTTTATCAACGTAAAAATTAAAATAACGGTAATTTATAACCTTACGCCAAACTAATCACCGAGGGCCTCTGCAAGCCGTGTCGGTTGTGTGGGGTTATTTTGCCATATTTCATCACGCTTCGTGTGGACTCACTGTTCATGATGTCAGCTGCGGCAGGGAATAAGAACCCAGATATGCCATGATTTGTGTGCCAACCGTTGCACAATCTTCCCTACTGCTTTACGGGCATATGTAGTAGGAGACGGGCCAAGAGGAATAACGTTGAATGTTGGAATGTTCGTTCGTTCGTTTCTCAGTCCGCTTGTCCTGACGAGGGTCGCGGCGGCAGCGTGTTGAGTAGTGGCAGTCCAGACCTCCCTTTCTCTGGCGTCAGACTCTAGCTCTACATCACTATACACTACTATACACTACACGACTATTCACTACACTATTCACTACACCACTATTCACTACACTACTATACACTACACTACTATTCACTACTATACACTACACTACTATACACTGCTATACACGACTATTCACTACACTATTCACTACACCACTATTCACTACATTACTATACACTACACTACTATTCACTACTATACACTACACTACTATACACTGCTATACACGACTATTCACTACACTATTCACTACACCACTATTCACTACACTACTATACACTACATTACTATTCACTACACTACACTATACACTACACTACTATACACTACTATACACTACAATTCACTACACTACACTCTACACTACACTATACACTACGCTATTCACTACACTATTCACTACACCACTATTCACTACACTACTATACACTACACTACTATTCACTACACTATACACTACACTACTATTCACTACACTATGCACTACGCTATTCACTACACTACTATTCACTACACTACTATTCACTACACTACTATACACTACTATTCACTACACTCTACACTACACTATGCACTACGCTATCCACTACACTACTATTAACTACACTACTCTACTATACACTACTTTTCACTATACTATACACTACTCTACACTACTATACACAGACTCTAGCTCTGCCTGGGGAAGTCCCAGGCGTCCCGCCAGCAGCGTGTGCAGGGCCGGCCACGGGAGTTTTCGCCCAGTTGAATGTTTTTTTGAAGCCGTGGCGATTATAATTATCATTTGGTCTTCCACAATACCTGGCGCCGTTACCGTTCGTTGCCTTTCAGGCCAGAGAACGCCAAAAGGCGAACATCTTAACACCTGATTCATTGCCAGAAAGGGCAACACCTATTCTCATTCCTCATACTTGTGCAGATGTTGTCTGTCTCTCTCCATACAGTCTCTCCAGGCCCCAAGATCCTACGGAATCACGAGCGCTAATGCAACGAACCAGAGCAGGCGACCGTGGCTCACCCGAGATTGCTCCCACAGTCTGGAGCGCTCCCAATTAATTACCCCTTTTCACGCGAAGCAATCCAATCACCAACTACGTTCCAAAGGGCACTTACAAGCAAACAAAAACCCTGGCCTGTTCCATCTAACTCGGTGGAAGAAGAGGCATTATTTTTGTTCGAATATCGGTACCCGAAACTCAATGTTTCGAGAGCCGCAACGCACGTGAATCGGCGCTGCGTACAATGCGTCACGGAGCCGTCCAGAGTGAGCCACATGTTGCCGACCCCCTGCTCGGACTCTCAGCGGGGCTCCGCGACTCATCCCGGATCGCCCTGGAACTTTGCCGTTCGTTCGCGAAAATGAAAATTAGTACATTACTTGGGTATTTCGGTAATAAGTCACGTAGATAACAAAACAACTACGAGCTTGTGTTGCGATCGAAACGTCGTAGTTTTACGAATTCCTTGCAGTCACGAAAGCTTTAACTCAATTTACAATAATGTATTTTCGTTAAAAAAAAAACATTTGGAATTGCTATATTTTATTCGAATTGAAGCGCTACAAATCCCGGGACGTTCATTTGTTGTTTTGGCAGACTGTTTGCCGCTTGAGTGTGGGGCCCCTGACTTGTTTATCACGATTGTCTTTGCACTCATTTGTGTTTTCGTTACGCAATACAAAAAAAACCCGCGCGCCGACTCTCCTGCTGCCGTATTCCCTCGAGGATTCCGCCGTGAACGGAGACTCGGCGTCCCCGTTGAGGGGCTCCACCTGATTATTTTTGTTGACAACGTCATCCAACACTGCTTGCTTACACCACCGCATCTGTGCATCGTCGTCCCGCACACGCCGGGCGGAAGCGAGTTCGTCGTTTGGTCCGCAAATGACGCGCAAATGTTTACAGCCCGCACGTGGTGTCACCGGGGGGTGAACGTGGGTCACGCGAACCCCGGTCATCCTCGAAGCCGCAGCTCTTGGCTTGGACATCGAACAAAGACGGCGGTCACCGCATCGCGCGCTTCCTTTCGGATGCGGGTCTTGCGGCCGTCTGGAACGCTCTTCCTGCCGATATTAGGAGGCCTCTGGAGCTTTCGGATGCGGGCCTTGCGGCCGTCTGGAACGCTCTTCCTGCCGATATTAGGAGGCCGTTGGAACTTACGGATGCGGGCCTTGCGGCCGTCTGGAACGCTCTTCCTGCCGATATTAGGAGGCCACTGGAATTTTCAGATGCAGATCTTGCGGCCGTATGGAATGCTGTTCGTGCCGATATTAGAAGGCCACTGGAGCTTTTAGATGCTGGCCTTGTGGCAGTCTGGAACGCTTTTCCTGCCAACTTGAAAACTCACTTCTTTAGAACTGCTTTTTGTGTTTCGTTTGTTGTCCTTCCCCCCCCCGCACCTCCGATTAGCATGGTTGGCTACGTACGGTGCGAAAGAAGTTCAACATCCGTACGTACATTTTGCACGGGACATTTTGTGTGGCTGCCCGTGCTCAGAAAGGATCCTTGTGCTCAGTGACGAGCAGATCACGCCCACACGTCGTCTGTCCGCCTGTCTCGATGGTCAAAGGAAATTTGTTTTTTTTTCCAATGCGGAAAGGAAGCAAGGCTGCGTGCGATGTGATGTCATGCGATTGCTTCTAAGGGTCAGGAGGTCGAAGGTGAAGGTCGTAATGGCCCCGTCAACAGCTCGCAAATGGAAAACAATCAGTAGAGCCAAGGGAAGCTTTGTGACGACACAGAGAAGCACTTTAGTGCTTTATTTATTTTTTGTGTGTGGAAATTTTGAGTTATTCAAATATTGCTTAGATAACGTTTTAGGCTCATTTGTCGGTGGAGCAATGACGCAGTGGTTAGCGCACCGTGCAAGTAACCGCGTTTATAGCCGAGTTCGACTCCAGCCCATGGCTAACGTCAGTGGAGATTGATTTCTGAACTGGGCATCCGCCCTTCGCCAACCCTGCAGTGACCAGCGTGGTGAAGCGTGGTCCAAACAGCCGCCCCCATCCCATCTCAGGCTAGCAGTGGATTAACAGAGCGTTGTCAATTACTAATCTCTGTGCTTGAGAGCTGATTGCATGCAGTGGCGAGGCAGGTGACCGCCACTGCTATGTTCGTGCCTAACCACCGCTTGCAGGACCGCCAAGGCGGTTGCGTTAATGGTACTCGCATATTAATAAGATTGGCACGTAGGTTTCTGCGCTTGTACCCGTACGGCGCTCTGGTGTGTCGTTGTGGGGTTGTACAGCGCGCTGCTTAGAGCATCACGTCTCGCGTTTCGATCCACGTGTTGAGAACTGCATCAGGAACAGTTCCTGAATTCCATTATCACTTGCCGCTCATATCTGATACCATTGTGGTATGACTGATAAGAAGCAGCAGTAGGCTTGCTCTTATCCTCCCTACTCAATAGCAGGAAGACAAACGCTTTGTATCCATAATAAAGGTTTTTTGGGTTAGATCGCGTTATTTATAAATGTGTCGTAACCCTCCACCACCCGACACGGCCAATCAGCAAAATAAAGTGTCACGTTGACAAAAGACAATTAGTTCACTACTTTAGCCCACCGGTGTGGTGAAGAGTGAATCCACAACATTTACAGTTTGAATACGACGTTTCGCTGGTAATTACATCCAGCATCATCGGGCAATTCGTCGCGAAAGCCTACGTGTTAAACCAAACGCTTTGTTGAAAATCAACATTGCGTTTGTGCTCATCTCTTTTTGACAGTCCTGAGCCAGGAATGGAAGTTCTACATTCCTATGGCAGGGACCCGTAGTTTCTTAGGGTTGCATGCATATTCCACCACGTGGTACAACTTCAGTGGACGATACTCATCTCACCAACCATAGAGGGACGATGGCTTGTGTTAACCCGAACCAGGATTTGGAACCCTGCACCCCACTGATTGTGATCTCTGCTGTTCAACCGACTTAGCTACATCCCATCCTCACACAGAACCTAATCCACAGCTAAGCCGCACACGGCCACGCTGTAATATGTGATATTTGCACGCGTCTATGGGGGCCTTACCGACAACACACCTCGTGTTGTGAAGGCTGCACCCGACGCAGACGTCAACGGTGTTGCGTCTTGAGATGAGTATGAACGATAGCGTGGGTGGAATGGGTGGGGTGGGTGGGGTGGGTGTTGGGATAAACTTTGCATACTCGAGGCACGGCGAGGAGCCTCAGCGCTGAGAAAGTCTGAGTTAGTTGGTGCGGTGGAGGAGGCGTTCCCTGCACTCGGAGGCATCTGTGGAATGGGAAAGGCCGTTGGTTTTTTTTTGTGTTGCTCTCCGAACTGCGTTGAGCCTACTTTGATCGGCGGTCGCGTTCATCGCAGTCAATGGCCTATCCACTGCTGGACGAAGGCCGCATTCTCTCACGATCCCGCTACGCGGCGCCCGTTCCTTGACCACCCACTCCGTCATTAGCCTTGACCGCCGGTCATCGTCCCATCTGGCCACGCGTCCTGACCAAGCCCACTCACTTTTCTTGGCAGTTCGAAATAATTAAGTTGCGCGTGTTCTCTAATCCTCGCGTTCCTCTTTCTGTCTTCCGATGTCATTCCTAGCATGCATCCTTTCATGCATCCCCTGTGCATGTTTGGGGTTCTCTCCGCTACTCAGTTTTGTCAGTGACCGTGTTTCTGAACCACACGTCATAGGCACACAGGTACCGTTACTTTTCACTGTTAGGTTCAGCTTCAACAAAATCACTTTCGCCTGCTCCCGTTGGTTGCATTGGCGCTCGTGATTCCATAGAGTCTTGGGGCCTGGAGAGACTGTATGGAGAGCCACAGACAGCATCTGCACAAGTATGAG
The DNA here is from genome assembly GCF_048934315.1 of Petromyzon marinus. Taxonomy (NCBI): domain Eukaryota; kingdom Metazoa; phylum Chordata; class Hyperoartia; order Petromyzontiformes; family Petromyzontidae; genus Petromyzon; species Petromyzon marinus. The sequence continues at coordinate 9,693,582 of NC_133680.1, forward strand.
AATTAAGAATAGGTGTTACCCTTTCTGGCAATAAAATATGTGTCAAGATGTTCAAACCCCAAATAAATACCTTTTGCTAGGAATGTGTAATGCTTTTCCATACAAATGTTTTCATACTTATTTTTTCATACTTATTTTCCATACTTATTTTGTTCATACTTATTTTTCCATACTTATTTTGTCATGCTTATTTTTCCATACTTATTTTTTCATGCTTATTTTGTTCATACTTATTTTTTCATACCTATTTTTTCATACCTATTTTCCATACTTATTATTTCATGCTTATTTTTTCATACTTATATTTTCATACTTTCATACTGCCATAAAGGTCCTGTCATGTAGTTGCCTACCCCGAGCTATAAATACTCTAATAGTGGCATTGTCTTTGTACTGTTCGCCTTTTGTCGTTCTCTGGTCTGACACTAGTGGTGATCACCACAGAACGCTATATATATTATCAGAGCATTTTGTTTGCATGTTCACCACAAGCACGTGTGGTTAATACAGACTTTATTCTTGCAAAACGTATATATTTGATGTTTGAACATTTTAACACCTATTTTATCACCAGAAATGGTAAAACCTATTTCTTATTTTTTCTACTTTTGATACTGACAAAAAGGTCTCATGATATCTACACACGTTTTAATAAAAGATAATAAACATTATTTGGAGACGCTGCTGTATCGGCAGTAGTGCACACGCACAATGAGCAAAACTCGCAACACTTCTTCAACAACACTGCCTTAAAAGAAAAACACTACGTAAAAACGGCGACGTTTTGGGTAATGACACTTCTTTAAAGTAAGTTTGTCTCAAGTGAATTGCCTGAACGATGTGTGAAATAGTGGACTGAGCCAATGTTAGTCACATGATGTGACTTTCATTTTGGATGATGCCACATTCGAATATTTTTTTTGGATTGCGTTTATATCTAACTACTATAATTAACACAATGCCTCGTAATAAATAAACCCAGATCTCATCAGATCGCAAATGCTAAGCTGACTTATGCCTGGACAGTGATTGGATGGGTGACCTCCATGCGCCACAGGCAGCGGTAGAAATGCATTGTGGGAGGCAGAGGGTGGTGCAGGAAAATCCCCCTCGCCTTCACCAGTGTGGGGAAGTATGGTCAAATGTTCCTCACGGCCCCGTTAGGCCTGGTCATGCCCTCATCCAGCAGCGGATTTACAAGAACAGGCGGCACATGTACCATTATCGGACACTAGGCCTGAATTTTCTGTTGTTTATGTATTTTAACTTAAATTAATTTTCCATTTCCTTTGGGAGCATTTGCCTTGCTTTCTGATCTGCTGAAGGCTTGCATTCATTTGTGATGGTGGTGGGGGGGGGGCATAGTAAGTGTGCACTTTCCTATGTGCCTGCACTCGTTGAGTAATCTATGGGCCCCGTGTTTTTACAGGCGTATTTCTTATTTATCCCAGAATTGCGGCTGAACCAACCATTGTTCCTGGTGGGATTGTAAATGTCTCTTATAATGTAATTTAACATCTGCATTCATCTCAGCTGTAACCACGGTGAATGGTTCAGCGTTTAATGACACTTAAAACGTTATTTTGGAACAGGAAAATTCACAGTTGGTAGAACAGCTTCATCATTATCAACGATCATCGCCATCGTCATCACCACCGCTATCATTATCATCATGAATATATATTTTTTGTCAATCATCATCATCATTCTCCCCACCACCCCTGTATGTATAACCACATTGATCATCACCTGATGTGTCTTCACTTCACAGCAAGTTGTAACTGGTTGTTTTTTTTTAGAGATGAGGCCCTGACATAAGAAGATGAAATTACTAACATCAGGCTCAGCACTGCCAGTGAAGATGAGAACTTTCCAATGATCATCTGTGACATGCGTTTGTTTTGCTTGAACAATAACGCATTTGTAACATTTGCAAACGCCCACGACTGTACAGTACATCAATCCCTCGTTTCTCGCTAGGGATATGTTCCGGAGATGCTCGTGAATAGCAAATTTCGCAGATAACGATATTGTCGTTTTGAACCATCCATAAATAAACTATTAAATACATGAACATAATAATAATAATAATAACACAACAAAAACATTGGTGATAACAAACATAAATTCAATACAAATAAGTATTTAGGCGTTAAATACTAGTTTAGAAATTAACGTACCTTAAATTATGATGCTGGGCAGTAGAAGGATGCCGTATGTCTCGTACGGACATGGAAGCAACGTCTGCTGATGCTTCCAATAGTGCTCTCTCCATCACTATCATCACTCTCTCTCATCACTTTATCTCTCATCACTTTATCTCTCGTCACTTTATCTCTCGTCACTTTATCTCTCGTCACTTTATCTCTCATCACTTTATCTCTCGTCACTTTATCTCTCATCACTTTATCTCTCATCACTTTATCTCTCATCACTTTATCTCTCATCACTTTATCTCTCTCGTCAATTTATCTCTTATCACTTTATCTCTCGTCACTTTATCTCTCATCACTTTATCTCTCGTCACTTTATCTCTCGTCACTTTATCTCTCGTCAATTTATCTCTCATCACTTTATCTCTCGTCAATTTATCTCTCGTCACTTTATCTCTCATCACTTTATCTCTCATCACTTTATCTCTCACCACTTTATCTCTCTTCAATTTATTTCTCATCACTTTATATCTCGTCACTTTATCTCTCTTCACTTTATCTCTGATCACTTTATCTCTCATCACTTTATCTCTCGTCACTTTATCTCTCACCACTTTATCTCTCATCACTTTATCTCTCATCACTTTATCTCTCACCACTTTATCTCTCATCACTTCATCTCTCATCACGTTATCTCTCGTCACTTTATCTCTCATCACTTCATCTCTCATCACTTTATCTTTCGTCACTTTATTTCTCTTCACTTTATCTCTCACCACTTTATCTCTCATCAATTTATATCTCGTCACTTTTTCTCTCTTCACTTTATCTCTGATCACTTTATCTCTCATCACTTTATCTCTCACCACTTTATCTCTCACCACTTTATCTCTCATCACTTTATCTCTCTCATCACTTTATCTCTCTCGTCAATTTATCTCTCATCACTTTATCTCTCATCACTTTATCTCTCTCACCACTTTATCTCTCATCACTTTATCTCTCTCACCACTTTATCTCTCGTCACTTTACCTCTCATCACTTTATCTCTCTCGTCAATTTATCTCTCATCACTTTATCTCTCATCACTTTATCTCTCATCACTTTATCTCTCATCACTTTATCTCTCATCACTTTATCTCTCATCACTTTATCTCTCACCACTTTATCTCTCTTCAATTTATTTCTCATCACTTTATATACTCGTCACTTTATCTCTCTTCACTTTATCTCTGATCACTTTATCTCTCATCACTTCATCTCTCATCACTTTATCTCTCGTCACTTTATTTCTCTTCACTTTATCTCTCACCACTTTATCTCTCATCACTTTATCTCTCATCACTTTATTTCTCATCACTTTATCTCTCACCACTTTATCTCTCATCACTTTATATCTCTCGTCAATTTATCTCTCATCACTTTATCTCTCATCACTTTATCTCTCATCACTTTATCTCTCACCACTTTATCTCTCTTCACTTTATATCTCATCACTTTATATCTCGTCACTTTATCTCTCATCACTTTATCGCTCATCACTTTATCTCTCATCACTTTATCTCTCATCACTTTATCTCTCATCACTTTATCTCTCTTCACTTTATCTCTCACCACTTTATCTCTCATCACTTTATCTTTCTCATCACTTTATCTCTCACCACTTTATCTCTCATCATTTTATCTCTCGTCACTTTATCTCTCATCACTTTATCTCTCATCACTTTATCTCTCGTCACTTTATCTCTCGTCACTTTATCTCTCATCACTTTATCTCTCACCACTTTATCTCTCACCACTTCATCTCTCATCACTTTATCTCTCGTCACTTTATTTCTCTTCACTTTATCTCTCACCACTTTATCTCTCATCACTTTATCTCTCATCACTTTATTTCTCATCACTTTATCTCTCACCACTTTATCTCTCATCACTTTATATCTCTCGTCAATTTATCTCTCATCACTTTATCTCTCATCACTTTATCTCTCATCACTTTATCTCTCACCACTTTATCTCTCTTCACTTTATATCTCATCACTTTATATCTCGTCACTTTATCTCTCATCACTTTATCTCTCTTCACTTTATCGCTCATCACTTTATCTCTCATCACTTTATCTCTCATCACTTTATCTCTCATCACTTTATCTCTCTTCACTTTATCTCTCACCACTTTATCTCTCATCACTTTATCTCTCATCACTTTATCTCTCGTCACTTTATCTCTCGTCACTTTATCTCTCATCACTTTATATCTCATCACTTTATCTCTCACCACTTTATCTCTCATCACTTTATCTCTCATCACTTTATCTCTCGTCACTTTATCTCTCACCACTTTATCTCTCATCGCTTTATCTCTCATCACTTTATCTCTCATAGCTTTATCTCTCGTCACTTTATTTCTCATCACTTTATCTCTCATCACTTTATCTCTCATCACTTTATCTCTCATCACCATCTCGCATCTTTACTTGACTTTCTCTCGATATAGTCGTGGCGAGTTCGCGGATAGCCACAATCGCGGATAGCAAGCTCTTCAACAAAACGAGGGAATACCGTGCTGCATTTGAAACAGACACCAAGATATTGTTGCGGGGAAACCCTTGAAACAATACCGATTCAAAAGCAATTGCTAATCGGTGGCGCACGTGCTGCGCTCCCAGTTAAATAGTTATCCGAGGTCAAGAAAGGCAGACTCCCTTTCTCTCACGAGGCCACTCGCTCACATGAGAGGGCAACGCCCGTAGGTTTGTCTCGTCGAACTATCCAGCTTCGATTCGGAAACCCACTTGGGATAGCCGGCGGTAATCCGCAAACCGAAGGAAATAGGAAAATAGCGGCTAAATACAAACGAAAAAGTGTCACGGAAAGGGTGCTGTTGTGAGAGAAATGTACAACTAAAGTGGGGTTTTTTTAACTTCTTCTTGCAAATACCCTGGGGGCAATTTCTCTAAATATAAGGAGCTGTCCTAAGTTTATTACGTTTGCGACATTGGCCCCAGGTGGCCAAAAAGCCTCGAAGCTAAAAGGTTGATGATGTCTAAGCAGTGGTTTTGGACATTTTCGCAGGGAGTGCGGTAACACAGAGCAATTAGGGCCACATTCGAAGCTACTTTAGAGCGGTAATTACATGTGACCCACTTTACAAAGTGCGGCAAAATTGAGTCATTTTATGAAATTATGTCGTATTACTGTACGCGTAATGCCATTTTAATAGAATTCGCACAAAGCCACGGTCTACTTCTTGTGCCTCCCATGTTGATCCTCGGCGCTTCCCCTGTGATCATTATTATTGCCGGCTTGTGATGTTTCTGAGCTGATGAAGCGGTGAGTTGCTCAATGGCGAGTCGACGCTTTCAAACGCAAGTTTGGATCAACAATAACACCACCGACTCGCGGTCATGATCGTTTTCATTTCCTCGGCACATCGCCACCCATCGCCCTGGCTATCGGACGTTGCTTTCGGGTTACACCGGGGAGTGGGGTTGTTGTTGATGTTGTGCTGCACAACAACAACAACAACACGAGGTACAAACCCAAACAAAAACATGGCAGAGCTGTAACGTCAGCGTAACCGCGGACAATCGACGCGGTGACGTCGTCGGCTTCGTCATCGTCGACGTCATCGTCGATTGCTCAGCACGTCGAGGTGATTGCTGCACATGGTGGGAGGCAAACGGTGAATGTCGAAAGGAGAGACTTGGTCTCGGCCATGCGAACGTGGAATTTCCACCGCTGGATCAGAACGGCCGGTGGGGATGAACGTCGCCGAACGTTGATTAAAACGCGGGGACACTATATAGTTGATTATTTTATTATTACTATGATTATTCAAAGGTGATTTGAGTGTCAAGCGAGAAGCATTTAAACCGCATGCATCTGTTGTGAAGAGCAACCAAGGGATCTGATGTCACATTCCAGCCACCTGCAAGGACTCTGCTTATGGCCCCAACTCGGCTTATGAAACGGTGTCTTTCAGTGGAGATGCAAGGGCTGAGTGTTATTGTAACTTTATCCAATTCTATAACTTGCCTTCTTGAGAGTGGCAGCCAAGGCAAGTCACAGCACGTGCTGGAGAAGCAATACCGCTCACCGGCACGGAGCAATACTGACCGTGTAAGATCTTTGAGTTAGACAAAATACCTTATATTAGCGTTCAGTAAAGGATCTACAAGTTCGCACACATTATATAGATCCAAACTTCCGATTTAGCACATAACCTCTTGTCTGTATCACCCATGGGTAAAGTGGTGCATTATGACAGTTTGTTCTTCATGGCCTGTTTGCAAAAAGCGTCAATATGAGTATGTATAAATACGTATCAATTTCAGTACATATTAATGCCTTCAGCGCCCTGAGAAATATTGTTTAAGGGCGCTTTATGAATTTTAATTATTCCAGGGGTCTCTGGTTCGACAAGCATTCAGGAGAGAGGCGATATTCTTGGGTCGTTTGGCAAAGTCACGTAGATAGGCTCAAAGAAAATAACAAAAACTACTACTATTTTCTTTGAACTTTTCTACGAGACTTTACCGAAAGACCCAAGAATATGAATTCCTGCAGTCACGAAAGCTTTAAGTCGAGAGAGGCTATTTCAGCATTAACGAGTCTGACAATTTGAAGCTGTGAGACAGGCATCCTTTTGGATCCAGATGTTAACGAAATGGGCTAAACACATCTCCAACCCTCTCATTGGACAACCACATCCTACACACGGTAATATCATGGAAGGCCTTACAGCTCTTCCGACCGATGCTGGCACAGGAAACACGCTGGCTTGCAACATCGGTCGTCTTCACAGCGATTTTTGGCTCGTCATTGAACAAAGGCGGTCACCTGCATCGCGCGCTTTCAGATGCGCATCTGCGGCCGTCTGGAACGCTCTTCCTTCCGATATTAGGAAGCCACTGGAGCTATGCACTTTTACATCTGGATTGAAAACTAATTTCTTTAGGACTTATTTTTGTGTTTAGTTTGTTGTCCTTCCCCCCGCACCTCCGATTAGTAAGGTTGGCTATGTACGGTATGAAATGAGTTCAACATACAAACATAAATCATGGGTGTTGTCCTGGCGATTGCAAATCCATCCGTGACCCGTCACGTGCCATCTTCGGCATGGGACGCAGCCACATGGTTTCCGTGACTGCGCTAAAAAACCTTTGCACTGGCTTCGTGTCAAATTCAGAGTCACGTGCAAGATTGCCATACGGTACTCCGCATGGCAATCTTGCACGTTATTGCACCACCTTTCAAGGTCACCCGCCACATCGCTTCGCTCTCCTGATACCTCTGACCTCGGAGAAATTCCGGCGGTCTTCGGGACACGTTCCAAGACCCCCCGCGGCGGATCGTGCCCAGGCACAGGACCTATCCCGTCTCCGCGACTGCCCCAGTCATCCGGAACTCTCTCACGCTTCCCCCGTCCATACGGGAAGCATTCCCGCTCCCTCTTCGTTGAGGAGTCAGCGGAAGGCGCCGCACCAGTTCAGGCTAGCACACGAGGGAAACCGCGGGCCCCTTCGCTCCGCTCCTCCGAGTTCGCGATCACTCAGCGGTCGTGTCTGTTTCGCGAAGTGTGCGCGTGTTTACAATAAGCAGCACCTGTTCCGTTCTTGCTTATTACCTTGGGAATATGTTGCACGGCGGGTGGATTTGTTGCGTTGTCGGAGATACCGTATGCGTGTATATTCACCAAAGATTGCATGAAAAAAAACATTTGCCTACTACACACGAATTGGATAACTTTGTTCCGTCCCGGATATTGCTGTCTCGTTCGACTTGGTGTCGTGCGTTTAGTTTCCATGCCATTTGTACAGTCGTGTTCATTCCGTTCACCTCTATCTAACATTAGCACGCCGTTAGCATTAATACGCAAACAATCATTTGCAATTCTCTTACAACCCCACGCACGTATCATTATCGTGATCGCAGTAATCACCGACAATTCATGTTCATAGCACCCCGCCCGGTGCACCGCAGCTCGAGGCACTCTGCGGCAGGGGACTACCCCCGTGGCGGCTGCCCCTGTGAGTCACAAGCGGATGCCGGTCTGCCAGCAGGGAGCGATGTTGATCTGGGGCTTCTCCAGTCCATTGATTGATCGAGCAATTGACCCCATTTGCTCAATTTGTATCGTGACGTGAGCGCAACAATCTACTTCTACGGACGAACCGACGCGTCGCTACACGCGCCTAATAAGAGCGTCCTCTTTGCTTCCCGCCCGCGCGACAGGATCGTCCCCTTTGCAAGCCAAGTGGACGGACGGACGGACGGAGGGATGGAGAAGCGGGCGGACATGAACGGGCGCGACGACGGCTCCGAGCCGCTCGTGGCTGCGGCCGAGAAGGAACTGGCCGAGGACGCGGCGTGGAAGCGAATCCAGAAGAACACCTTCACGCGCTGGTGCAACGAGCACCTTCGCGCCGTCGGGCGCCAGATCGACGACCTGCAGCGCGACTTCTCGGACGGCCTGCGCCTCGTGGCGCTGCTCGAGGTGCTGAGCCAGAAGCGGATGTGCCGCAAGCACCACGCGCGGCCAACCTTCCGCCAGATGCAGCTGGAGAACGTGTCCGTGGCGCTGGAGTTCCTCGAGAGGGAGAACATCAAGCTCGTGTCCATCGGTGAGGGCGTGACGTGCCGAGATTCTGGGACGAGCGGAATCCCTCGAGGCACTGACGACGATGGTGCTGGCAGTGTAGCCGTTAGCGCACGCCGCGCTAGGAACCCAGTGGCGATTATCTGATCCAGTCCTGAGCTTCATCGAGGTCGACTCAGCCTAAAATAAGTACCTGGTGTGATGTGTGAACATCGCCACCCCCTCGTGTGCCGTGCCGGCCTTCATAGGTGCTCCTCTCGCGGCACTTGCCCCAACAGTCTGTTAAGGCTATACGGGGGATCTTTGTCCTTGTTTTGATTGGAGTTGGTGATTGTGCTGATGGTGATGCTGCTGGTGGTGTTGGTCGTGGTGCTGTTGGTGGTGGTGTTGGTGCTGTTGGTGTTGGTAGTGGTGGTGGTGGTGTTGGCAGTGGTGCTGGTGGTGTTGGTAGTGGTGCTGTTGGTGTTGGTATTGGTGCTGTTGGTGTTGGTAGTGGTGGTGGTGTTGGTAGTGGTGCTGGTGGTGTTGGTAGTGGTGCTGGTGGTGTCGGTAGTGGTGCTGGTGGTGTTGGTAATGGTGCTGTTGGTGTTGGTAGTGGTGCTGTTGGTGTTGGTAGTGGTGCTAGTGGTGTTGGTAGTGGTACTGGTGGTGTTGGTAGTGGTGCTGGTGGTGTTGGTAGTGGTACTGGCAGTGTTGGTAGTGGTACTGGCAGTGTTGGTAGTGGTGCTGTTGGTGTTGGTAGTGGTGCTGGTGGTGTTGGTATTGGTGCTGTTGGTGTTGGTAGTGGTGCTGGTGGTGTTGGTAGTGGTGCTGGTGGTGTTGGTAGTGGTACTGGTGGTGTCGGTAGTGGTGCTGGTGGTGTTGGTAATGGTGCTGTTGGTGTTGGTAGTGGTGCTGTTGGTGTTGGTAGTGGTGCTGGTGGTGTTGGTAGTGGTACTGGTGGTGTTGGTAGTGGTGCTGGTGGTGTTGGTAGTGGTACTGGCAGTGTTGGTAGTGGTGCTGTTGGTGTTGGTAGTGGTGCTGGTGGTGTTGGTATTGGTGCTGTTGGTGTTGGTAGTGGTGGTGGTGTTGGTAGTGGTGCTGGTGGTATTGGTAGTGGTACTGGTGGTGTTGGTAGTGGTGCTGGTGGTGTTGGTAGTGGTACTGGTGGTGTTGGTAGTGGTGCTGGTGGTGTTGGTAGTGGTACTGGTGGTGTTGGTAGTGGTGCTGTTGGTGTTGGTAGTGGTGCTGGTGGTGTTGGTAGTGGTACTGGTGGTGTTGGTAGTGGTGCTGGTGGTGTTGGTAGTGGTACTGGCAGTGTTGGTAGTGGTGCTGTTGGTGTTGGTAGTGGTGCTGGTGGTGTTGGTATTGGTGCTGTTGGTGTTGGTAGTGGTGGTGGTGTTGGTAGTGGTGCTGGTGGTATTGGTAGTGGTACTGGTGGTGTTGGTAGTGGTGCTGGTGGTGTTGGTAGTGGTACTGGTGGTGTCGGTAGTGGTGCTGGTGGTGTTGGTAATGGTGCTGTTGGTGTTGGTAGTGGTGCTGTTGGTGTTGGTAGTGGTGCTGGTGGTGTTGGTAGTGGTACTGGTGGTGTTGGTAGTGGTGCTGGTGGTGTTGGTAGTGGTACTGGCAGTGTTGGTAGTGGTACTGGCAGTGTTGGTAGTGGTGCTGGTGGTGTTGGTAGTGGTGCTGGTGGTGTTGGTAGTGGTGCTGGTGGTGTTGGTAGTGGTGCTGGTGGTGTTGGTAGTGGTACTGGTGGTGTTGGTAGTGGTACTGGTGGTGTTGGTAGTGGTACTGGCAGTGTTGGTAGTGGTACTGGCAGTGTTGGTAGTGGTGCTGGTGGTGTTGGTAGTGGTACTGGCAGTGTTGGTAGTGGTACTGGCAGTGTTGGTAGTGGTGCTGTTGGTGTTGGTAGTGGTGCTGGTGGTGTTGGTATTGGTGCTGTTGGTGTTGGTAGTGGTGGTGGTGTTGGTAGTGGTGCTGGTGGTATTGGTAGTGGTACTGGTGGTGTTGGTAGTGGTGCTGGTGGTGTTGGTAGTGGTACTGGTGGTGTTGGTAGTGGTGCTGGTGGTGTTGGTAGTGGTACTGGTGGTGTTGGTAGTGGTGCTGGTGGTGTTGGTAGTGGTACTGGCAGTGTTGGTAGTGGTACTGGCAGTGTTGGTAGTGGTGCTGGTGGTGTTGGTATTGGTGCTGTTGGTGTTGGTAGTGGTGGTGGTGTTGGTAGTGGTGCTGGTGGTATTGGTAGTGGTACTGGTGGTGTTGGTAGTGGTGCTGGTGGTGTTGGTAGTGGTACTGGTGGTGTTGGTAGTGGTGCTGGTGGTGTTGGTAGTGGTACTGGTGGTGTTGGTAGTGGTGGTGGTGTTGGTAGTGGTGGTGGTGTTGTTAGTGGTGCTGGTGGTGTTGGTAGTGGTACTGGTGGTGTTGGTAGTGGTGCTGGTGGTGTTGGTAGTGGTACTGGTGGTGTTGGTAGTGGTGCTGGTGGTGTTGGTAGTGGTGGTGGTGGTGTTGGTAGTGGTACTGGTGGTGTTGGTAGTGGTGGTGGTGTTGGTCGTGGTGCTGTTGGTGTTGGTAGTTGTGCTGGTGTTGGTAGTGGTGCTGGTGGTGTTAGTAGTGGTGCTGGTGATGTTGGTAGTGGTACTGGTGGTGTTGGTAGTGGTGCTGGTGGTGTTGGTAGTGGTGCTGGTGGTGTTGGTAGTGGTGCTGGTGGTAGTGGTGCTGGTGGTGTTGGTAGTGGTGCTGGTGGTGTTGGTAGTGGTGGTGGTGTTGGTAGTGGTGTTGGTGTTGGTAGTGGTGCTGGTGGTGTTAGTAGTGGTGCTGGTGATGTTGGTAGTGGTACTGGTGGTGTTGGTAGTGGTGCTGGTGGTGTTGGTAGTGGTGCTGGTGGTGTTGGTAGTGGTGCTGGTGGTAGTGGTGCTGGTGGTGTTGGTAGTGGTACTGGTGGTGTTGGTAGTGGTGCTGGTGGTGTTGGTAGTGGTACTGGTGGTGTTGGTAGTGGTGCTGGTGGTGTTGGTAGTGGTGCTGGTGGTGTTGGTAGTGGTACTGGTGGTGTTGGTAGTGGTGCTGTTGGTGTTGGTAGTGGTGCTGGTGGGGTTGGTAGTGGTGCTGGTGGTGTTGGTAGTGGTGGTGGTGTTGGTAGTGGTGTTGGTGTTGGTAGTGGTGCTGGTGGTGTTAGTAGTGGTGCTGGTGATGTTGGTAGTGGTACTGGTGGTGTTGGTAGTGGTGCTGGTGGTGTTGGTAGTGGTGCTGGTGGTGTTGGTAGTGGTGCTGGTGGTGTTGGTAGTGGTGCTGGTGGTGTTGGTAGTGGTACTGGTGGTGTTGGTAGTGGTGCTGGTGGTGTTGGTAGTGGTACTGGTGGTGTTGGTAGTGGCGCTGGTGGTGTTGGTAGTGGTGCTGGTGGTGTTGGTAGTGGTGCTGGTGGTGTTGGTAGTGGTGGTGGCGGTAATGTCGATGGTGCTTCTGGTTGTGGTGACGGGGCTGTGGTGATTGGTGGTGGTTGCTGGTAGCTGTGTTGTCACTGGCGCCGATGATTGTGTTGGTGGCACTCGTGGTCTAGAGTTTATGATAACACAAACTCTTGCAGGATATCAATGAAGACGTGTGATATATCACTTTGAAATCTTTCCACGCATTGCTGCATTAAGCGCTTCGTGGACATTTAAACAATGAGCTTTTGCTCCATGTTCAGGCAGAAATCGTGCGAGTGCGAGCAAGAGGCAAAACAAACAAGGGATTTAGTAGTCCGTTCCGGCTTTTGGATTTTCTGAAAGTACTTTCGCTTGGCACTTTTCCATCCATCGATTCATTACCAAATGGCCGCTGCAGTTAAGGACACGGAGATATTTATACACACACACACGTCTATTTGCAGCAGAACCCAATTAGACTGAACATGGCTGTGGTGTATTCTAATTAGGGTGGCCTTAATGATGAACTAGTGTTATTGAAGTCCGATGGGAATGAATATGTTTCTTTTCCTGCGTAATTGGTTCAATTGCAAAACGATGAAATGCTGCGTTTCGTAACAAATCCCATCTGCACGTTCGTTATGACATTTCTTAGAAGGTGTTCTTCGTTGTGTAGAGCAAGTGCAGCCCTAATTACTCAGGCGGTGCCGCACTAGTTGAGCACAGCGTTGTGTCAGCGCGTAACGTTGTATTTTACCGGCGTACGGATGGCGAGCACAAATGTGCTTTGGGTGTCCGCGCCGAAACAGATACGAGCCCTTGGGGCCAAACTGTGACAAGGCAATGGATTGGCACACGACTAACGATAGCATCGACACATTTATAATAATGTACACCGCACAATATTTGTTGTCGTCCATTAGTTTTCACAGGCAGATACAATATCACCAACCGATTTTTGGGTTTATTTTAAATATACATGCTCTGATCTTGCAATAATATAAGTAAAATGAGGGTTAACAGATTACAAGTAAAAAAAAACAGTTGTTTAAGTTACAGAACCCATCGGATGTGTTGGTGCGTGCCGACAATCCAAGATCTTGGAGGTGGTGGTTGATGGATCACATCGAGATGGAACCTGCCTGAGGCTCCCATCTGCTGAGTAGCTCGGTACCTGCATCAGAAATAAGGTTCTACACTCGTAAACGTGGGTTTCCTAGGACTTTGCTTTCTTCCAACAAGGGATGGTTTTTGTTTTAATAATAATAATACAATTACCAACTTCAAACTTAATATTAGGGCATTTTGGCTAAACATTTTTTTTTAAATCGATATAGCTCTCCGATGTGTTTGGGTTAATATCCCGTGCTATTAGGCCACAAGGCGAACCGTACAAAGACATTGCAAGTATCAGAAAGGGCAATTCTTATTTTTTATACTGCCAAAAAATGTCCCATAGATATAACTGCTCAACCCGAGCTCTACATGTTCCGGGTCTAGACATGGTGAGGCTAGGCCAGAAAGAAGGCTGCCTCTGGTGTAGGCCAATCAGTTTCAAAGACAATGCCATATACTATCAGAGCGTGGTTGTTTGAATGTTTTTCCACAAGTGCGTGCGATTTATACGCACGTGATGCCTTGCCAAAGGTATCTGTGTTTGACGTTTGAACATCTTAACACCTATATATTCTTGGTTCTTTCGGTAAAGTCACGTAGAAGGGAAACAATAAAATAAGAAAAATATAAAACAATAAAATTATCACGGCGTTTCGACTGCAACACAAGCAATCATCATCAGGTGTGAAAACCACAGCAAGAATTTTTTTTAAAAAAGTGGCGGTTTTTTTTAACGTTAGCAACACGGAGAGCGATTTGGCAATTATTCAGATGGACGAGTCCATCTATGTTCGAAAAAGAGGAGGGAGGAGACGAAAATAATGGAGGCGGTCTGAAAGCCACCTTAAGCGTGAACAATCAATTAAGACCTAAAATGGTTTATCAAACACTTCCAATGATTGCTAAGCCAGAATCCATCTTCTCGGTTGAAATTGTCTGTGTTTGTATATGTGGATAGCCTCATGAATGAATCTCTCTGATAGCCAGATGGCTCGCAAAGAACCTCTGTCTTGGAGAAGTCAATCTCATGTGAACCTACTGAATTATAACAGTGATCTGCCACGGCCGAGGTGTTGGTCCTACCGTCTTTCAGGTCTGCTTTGTGTTCACGAATGCGGTCCGAGACATGTCGTTTGGTTTCTCCAATGTAACTACTACCACAGAGGCAACTTAGTTTGTAGACGCCAGGGTACTGTATGTCCGGAATCATTATTTTATTGTTTCCCTTCTAGGTGACTTTACCGAAAGAACCAAGAATATGAATCCCTGTAGTCACGAAAGCTTTAAATCAAATCTTAACACCTGTTGTATTGCGAGAAGGGAGCAAAACCCTCTTCTTATGAACAGCGAAGAGGCGTGCGGCGAGCGTGGCCACGGCCTGTGGCTGGGACGCGGGGTGCGTTACACACGCCGAGCGCACCGAGGCGTGTGTGTGTGTGAGTGTGTATGTGGGCGTGTGTGTGTGTGGGCGTGTGTGTGTTTGTGAGGGAGCGATAGTGTAGCGGTTAGCGCGCTGCGCTATGAACCTGGCGACCCGGGTTCGATTCCCGCTCACGGCCAACACCAGTGACGATTATTTGAACCAGTCCCGGGCCTCCCCTAGGTCGACTCAGCCTCAAATGAGTACCTGGTGGTGTGTGTAAACATCGCCACTAGGGAGACAAAGGCGGTCGGGCGTGGTGCTGGCCACCCACCCCCTCTTGTACCGTTCTGGCCTTCATAGGTGCTCGCTAACAGCACTTGCCCCTACAGTCTGTTAAGGCTATATGGGGGATCTTTGTGCGTGCGTGTGCGTGCGTGTGCGTGTGTGCGTGTGTGCGTGCGTGTGCGTGTGTGTGTGCGTGTGCGTGAGTGTGCGTGTGTGCGTTCGTGCGTGCGTTCGTGTGCGCCCATCACGCTCGCATGTCTGATTTCTCCCACTCCTCCCCATTCCCCCCGATTTGACCATTCCTATTCAATCTCATCACATCAGCTCGCAGCGTGAGCAGCCGGGAGGGTGTTTTCCTGCTGTACGCGTTTTTCCTTGTTTTTTTTTGTTCCAGGATGCGATTTGTACTTCATGTGCGAGTGGTTTGAGGTTTCGTGTCACTGGTTTCGTTTCGACCGTGCTATCAGCCATGTCACGAGGTGACGAAACATCCTTCTGGAACGTCTAAAGTCAGCAGAGCATTGCATTATGTCAGAGAGTGGCCCTGGAAACTGACACCACGGATACTTCTTCCGCAATCACTTTTCACGAGCCTCTCTCGCTCAACACTGACACCCCATTCATGCTGTGCGGAAGGGCACTTGAACGCATGCCTTATTATTTATATATATCTACGTGAACGGGAGTCCACGAGAGTCGTCCTGGTAAGGGAACTTTATCGTACCGATCAACACCAACACCTGCAGGGCACGGACACGCGTGTTGACGTCAATCCTTTTCTTCCCTGCTACACCGAGCCTTTTCTCACATATCTTCATAAGCCCTCTCTCTCCCCCTCTCCTCTTTATAGCCCCTCTCTCATCTCCACCTCCTTCTAACCCGTATCTCCTCTTTATGGACCCTCTCTTCTCTCCACCACCTTGTAAACCTTAGAGCTCCTACATTCTTGGTTCTTTCGGTAAAGTCACGTAGAAAGGAAACAATAAAATAATAAAAATATAAAACAATCAAATTGTCACGACGTTTCGACTGCAACACAAGCAATCATCATCAAGCTGTCGAGCTCCTCTCCACCTCCTTATAAACCCTCGATCCCCCTCTTCCATTTTCCACCAAGCTGTATATTTTCGGGGTTTTCTCCAATCCCACTAGCCCCCCTTTCGCACATTCCTTGCCAGCTCCCTTCTTTAAATGGTTTCTTTGAGCTTGCTCCCTTGACCTTTGCGTGACCCCCACACTCAATTCTGACCGTGTCCCCGCACGAACTCTGCAAAAGCTTCAATAAGGTCAGTTGAGACGAGGTAAAGAGGTGGGTCAAGTGGGTTGGAGTGCTGCTGGAAAGATGCCTAAAGAACACAGCGCTTCAAACGGTGCATATTTATTTATAAATGTCTTTTGTGTGTTTTAGTTTGTGGTCCTTCCCCCACAACTCCGATTATTACGGTTGGCTACAAACGGTGCGAAAGAAGGTCAACATACATGTTGCCTGCGGTGACATGCGGATCAGAACCACGGTCATTGAGGAAGAAAATGTCAAAGGAAATCTTGAAAGTGAACAGAAAATAACGCAGAGATGCAAGCTTGGAATTGCATTAAGAGACTGTAAGAGGAGCACACGGATTAGAGAACGCATACAGCTTAGAGACGCTCATATTGACTGTTGAGTAAGTAGGCCTTGTGCAGGACACGTCACTGGCAGGGATAATGGCCAGTGGTCAAGACTAATTATGGTGTGGCAGCAAGGGAAGGAATGCTGCAGATAGAGGGCTTGTCCAGCTGTGGAGTGGAGCAATGAAATCGGCTTGTACGCGGGTGCCGGGTGGATTGTTACAACGCAGGAGGGCGAGGGAGATGGCGATGGTTTGTGGATTTTACAATGGATGCGGGTGATGATGATGATGATGATTTTGAAATCACATTGCATGAGAACATTTCGTTCAGCAACATTCGCAGGGTTGATGCCATGAATAGTTTGCACGTGGTTACATGGTTTAGGGTTGATTTAATAACCGGAGGCTGTCCAAAGTTAAAGCCAGGATCTCAACATCGCTGGTACCATGCCCTTACATATAATTTATGGGCACCCTGAATCACCCAGCCACCGTTGGATTGGAATTTCAGGCCTCATTTGTGGACAGCTTTCAGCCTCACAGTTGTCTGCTTTGTGGTCATGTCTTGAGATTACTCACTTTGCAAAACAAGTCACTCCAGACTGCAGATTGGATTTGAACAATGAGCTCTCCATGCCAGCGGGCTGCTCCCTGCTGTGTACATAAACCACTGTCTCGTGTGATGCAGTCATGTGTTCCGCGTTTCCCTGCTTTTGCTTCCCCGCTGCGTAACCGGGAAATATGCTTCCAACCACAAACGCAGGCAGCGTGTGCGTTAATGTTCCCGGGTAGTCAACTCAATTACTCTTGACCGTGCCACTCCGGCCGACACTTGCACCACGGCGCAGCTCTCAAATGAACAATCTAGTCCACTTGAGAGCAAGGCAACATTTCTCCCTTTGAGGCTGGATAAAATGTAGTGTCAGTATGATGCACTGACTTCAATTAAATAGAAGGGAACAAAAAAAGTATAGATTAATCATGGACTCAGAATATATGGCCCACGAGGAGTTGCGATTCCATGAAAATGGCTGAGTCCCCACAAGGCATCGTGGCTCTCTGTAAAATAAACAAACTAAAGGCTGTCAGTGTGCGTTGTGTGATGCTGTAATTGGCTGAGATGTATTGTCTTCTACTCACCCATGTAAAATGTTCCTTTTATGTTCAAGGGCTTTGTGTCACATTCCCCTGCGGCGCAATCTGTCAGTGTTCTAACATTCACCGTTACTCATAATTTGATCATTTATATATACTAATTGCTCGGCTTTAGCCAACAACGACGGACGAATTGAAAGTTCAGTAAAATATAATTTCGGGGCATCATTCCTAGTTTGTTCGTAGGCGTCTGTTACAGGCATACGTGTGTGCTTGTGTGTGTGTGCAAGCACCCATGCGATGGAAGAAAATGCTCCGTTAGAGAGGATGCCTAAGGGTCCAGGCTCTGGGAATTTGTGCCATTCATTAGAGGAGAGAGTCGATGCAGTTTTATTTATAGGCTCGTTGAATCCATTACTAACCGCATGAAACAGAAATATTCAAAGGCACGTTTTTCACCTGGTTTGGCACGAGCAGCGGATGAACTTACGCGGGAATGGAAATGCTTCAATGAAACGGCGCTCTCCGCCACCATCGGCCGTACTTGAGTGCGGCGCGCGTGTGCCCTGCATTCTGGAAGCGCTTGATGCAGCACACGTGTAAATTTGTCACGCCTTAGCGATCATAAATCATGACAGACGGGGCAGTCTGGCGGTCTATGTCTCACCGCAGAGCGGCTGTGAGTTGATGTGGGGGCGCGCGTCAGCGCAGTAATTTACGCGAGGAATCTCCAATGCAAGCTGCCCACGAAGGGAAGGATGCAAATTATTTTTACTTTTTAAATAAAATACAAAAATATTTGACCAGGTAAGGCCCACTGAGCCTATGTGGCTCTTTTTTCAGAAGTGACCTGGCTATCACAAGTGGCTTATCACGTGGGAGATGTACAGCAGCCACATATTCGAAACGCACGTTGCACATAAATGTGGGGGACCCGGAGTAAATCCACACGACCACGAGGAGAACATGCACACTCCAAATATACAGCAGGCGTAAGGGTGGGGATCGAATCCGCGACCTCCTGAATAACAAGCGAGGTGAGTTAACATCTCGTCACCATAACAGAAGGCTAGTATTGTATGCTGGCTTGCATTTTAGTCCAAATGCGTGATGCATCATGAAAAACGCTTGCAACGTTTTTTTAAAATTCAAAACTGTATTGAAAATGTGTATACCAAAGTCTTCCTTCATCAAAAGACAATACATATCAATAGGCTGCCACTTGGTGTAAGTGACATTGCCACACACAGATCAAATGAAAGCACTGAGATCTGCTTCCGCATGCTTGTTCGCGACAGCTCTTCTTATAAATACGCTGTCAAATCTACACGCTATTTGATGACCATATTGGTTCCATGTTGTGTTGAAATCCCTGTCATATTTTTTCCAACTTGTTTGGTTATTGTTTTGGTAGTTTAGTACTGGAGGTGCACCTTGGCAAACCCAATAATTGACATATTGTTGGGTTTTTCTTCAAACATACTTTAAATATATTTTTTGCATAACGTGATGAATATAGATGTTGTCACGCGAACCTATTGCGACGTACACGATTTTACAAACGTGATTCAACGTACGTATCGTGTGTCTCACAATCGCGATTCATTGACGAATCGACGCATCGTTACACCTCGCATGCACCAATCATGCCTGGTGGCGACGCATTGTGCCTGTTGCACCTTCGTTGCCTGCATCGCATTCTGCAGATCAAGTGTTAGGTTTTGTTTACTGCCTCTCTGAACTCTGGCCTACCTTAACAATTCAACTTTGTATTTTTGGACCATTCATTCTGATGTGTTGGAGTCATTCATTCTCAGTTATGACATCGCGATTAGTGCTTCTTCAGTGGAAAGCCCGAAATAAGTCACTGAGTGCCAGTGTCAGCGACGGTGACGAATTGACTCGACTGGGCCACTTCAAGGGCCCTCTTTGCCGCACTTGACATTCTGCCCGCGTGCAACAAAAGACATTGACCCGAATGACCCGTCAGCTAACTTTAATCCACACGAGCACACCGGCAAAAAAAAAACAACCAAACAACCTTGCTCGTTCCTATTGAGAATAAAGACGGTAGAGAGAGAGAGAGCAATCTTTGGCTGAGATCAATTTGGTTTTCTCCACTTGAGCTCCACGCCTTGGGGAGGGGTGGCATGTGTTTTGTTTTTTCGGGCGATGAATGGCGAGGACGATCCATCAGACTCGCTCAACTGTGTAAGGTTCCTGAAGCCACGAGCACACTTTGTCGACGACCTGTTGAGCGCCTGCTGAGCGCCCGAGCGGATTTTTTTTTTTAAACATGGCGAAATGTTTCTTACCCTTTTTGATGCCGTTCTTTCGTCGACATTAGCCCGCCCAGTCCTGTGCGAAGGCACACGTGGCTTTGGGCCGTGCCGAGCAACATCTGCGATGTGTCTGTCCTACTGGGACAGAATTGTCTTGTGTTTTACATTAGTCTTCCCTGGCATTCGATCTGTAGCCATGGAAATCCGAGTGTTTCATGAGAGGGATTATGCCAACTCTTGTTGTTTTTTTTTTTTAAACTCCCTCCCCCAAAGCAGCAGTGCCTAAAACGCCGCGTGCTAATTTGCACGCAACGTGCAGCGGAAACCTTTACCCACCCATTCCAGAGAAAGAGAGAGAGAGAGAGAGATTTTAAACCCAAAAGAAGATTCCGCTCATAGAAAGAATAAAATATTTAAAAAAAACAACTCCACGTACCGTAACTGCATGCCAAGCGTCTCTGAAGAAAAGCGCTCGATCGTAAAGTCATAAAAAATATGTATGTTGATGAACGACTGCGATAACTGTCATCTTGAATACGTGCCGCATCATAAAACACTGCGAACAAAGCCATGCACATCCATGAGCTATGTAAAGCTCATTTCCTGATCTTACTCCCCATGTGTTATACAGTTATAATTTTATGTAATTTACATGTTTTGAAAATATTGCTCTTATATCTCTATATTTAGCAGGTGATCTATATATGTGTGTGTGTGTATATATGTCTGTCTGGAGTGGGGAGCGGTAGTGGAGAAGTTAGCGCTATGCTGTGCTATGAACCCGGTGATCCGGGTTCGATTCCCGTTCATGGCCAACACCGGGTGACGTTTATCTGAACCGGTCCTGGGCCTCCCCTAGGTCGACTCAGCCTCAAATGAGTACCTGGTGCGGTGTCTAAACATCGCCACTGGGGAGAAAAAGGCGGTCGGGCGTGGTTTTGGCCACCCTAATAATTCGGATTATCCACCTGGCCATACTTTACCGCTATACCATTAACAATATCCACATCGCCCCATTAAAACAAATCCTACAATAGGTAGACGAGTGGCATTGTGGAGGTCCATGCACAGTGGCAGGGAGAGCCATTGAGTCTCAATTGGCTTCCCACCACTGCATGTCATATAAACCGTATATTTTTTTAGGGTGAGTATCAGGTGAGTTGATGACTGGTGAAGGGTGAGCGGTGTCAGCTAAGCGGTGAATGTTTGACGAGGGGCAGATATGTGTCATGTGTCATGGCACTCCGTCCATACGACGATGCCATCTGTGACATATAATGGTTAAGTAAATATCGTAGTTTGTTTATAGATGTGCTGTATACAGCTCTATAGTGTGTTTTCGGTTTGCGTCGCTGGGAACTTCAGGCACTGAATCCAGTTCCTGAAGAAGCTACCAGCACGTGGATCGAAACGTCGGACATCATGCCGAACAACGTGCAGCGAAACTCTAAAAGAAACCCGACAGCTGTACAGCGCAACAATTCAAATACATGCAAGAATAGAAGCCTAAAATACTTGCCGAACAAAAAATCATGGTTCTTCAGGAACGATTTTAGACCTATACTCGCAAAGCTGGAAGCAACACAGAAACTAGAGTGATAGTTGACAAGCTTCTTGAACCGCGTTATATAGTTGCGCGAGAGTGGCGAGACAGATTGAGGACAGGAGTCTGTTAAAGAGTCCAGGCCGTGTGAGGACAGAACAAGAAGGATAAATGTCCCATCCTTCGCAGCGAGTCAGCTCCACACGGTACAAATGGAGATGCTTTCCCCTCGAAGTGTGGGCGGCAGGGCTGACGTCAGGGGGAAGCCTCTCGCTTCTCTCAATGTGGCTCTGCTGCAGCTGAAATTCAAACTCCGTTTTCTCTCTCATGATGTGGCACTCACTGGCGGAGACTGCCTCTGCATCCCAGAGTCCGCGCGTTGCGGGGGCTGTCGACGGGGCTGTAACATGGCCCTGGTGTACGTCAGTTATGCACTCAGCCCAGTATTTACACGCGTGCAGTGAAAATGCACGCATTTATATCTACTTTTGTGTAAAAGTGACTATATGTGCATGCACCTCCGATTAGCACGGTTGGCTACGTATGGTGGTAAAGAAGTTCAACATACATGCAACACGCCTATGTGTGCATGTAAAGGTAAAAGTGAACGGTGCAGCCATGCAAATTATCCTGCTCACGCCACTGCTGGCAAGAAGATCTCCTCCGACGTACATTGGGAGCTCCTCCAGAAGGTAGCTTTGCCTACTCTTCCATGCAGGCCAAAATATATTGGATGTAGTCACTTGACTAATCGTGCATACACATATAACATGCACATGGGTATTGACATATGCCTATATACTTTTACCCCGCTCATGCAAGATCAATGTGATTGGTTACTATTCCTCTCAAGGCAGAGAAAGAGATCAATTTGATTGGCTACCGATGACTATAGGCAGTGAGATAGATCAATGTGATTGGCTACCAGTGATTATAGGCAGTGTGAGAGTTCACTGTGATTGGCTACCGATGACTTAATCGGGAGTCCTTCTGTACAGAATTAGAACCCGTGCATCATCCTCTGATGAGGCTTAATTTTTGCTCTGGGGAGTAGGAGTAGCAGCATCTGTCAGGCAGAAACAATTGAAGCATGAGGTCAGCAAATGGCACGTCTTGTGGTGCATAAAAGCCAAGTAAGTACTAATTTGTGGCGTGTATAAAACTTCTATTCATATATACGCACTTCTTGGAGGCAACACATTTATTAATACCAACACACGGGGTAACTGCCCCTTAACAGAATAACGACCTGTGGTGGTGACCACCAGGCTAACTACACTAATTACACCGTAACTAGCTACAACGGACCGGGACCACAGCTTGGGTCCCGGTCCACGTGTTGGAGACTCTGTAGGACGTAGAGCGTAGACGAAGGCTTCTTCAGGATGAACAACAGCGGCCAGTCCCTCTCGGGGACCCGGCTTATATCCTCCGTGGTGTGGCTGGCTCCGCCCTTGGCCACGACCACCTTCTAGAACCCTCGGGCGGGATCTCTGCCCTGACACGTGACCACCCCGAGCCCCAACCTGGGGGCCCCTGTGTAGACTTTACCGGCCACGTGTCCTCTGGGGTCAATCAGAGTGCCACGGCCTACAGTAACCCCATTCCCGTGGCCGGCACTCTCACACCCCATCCTGTAGGGGTCTGCACTGCACGCCAAGAGTGGTGCCATCCAGCGCTGTCAGTAAGTGCTCACCGAGCCCCTCTAGGGCCGGTACTGCACTCACATCCACATGGTGCCCGCGATGTCGCTACACATACATGACACATGAATGTTATAAAAACAATGATAACTTACAAACTTTTGTCAGCCCACTGCTGGAAGAAGGCGTTGCTACACAATGTCATTGATGGGGGATGTTTGGCCATACTTCACTTCGCTGGTCAGTTTGGATAAAGTGAGGGGTGGAGGGGGCAGCGAGACTAATTCAGATATCACTCGCCACTGATCTTAGCCATGGCTGGGAATCAAACTCGGCGAACTGGATAGAAAGCACAGTGCACCAAAAACTGCGCCACTTGCTCCACATTCATTCGGCGTGTCCCGATGTAAACTGCACACGTGCAAAGTCCCGTATACATCTTCACCGATTTGTGTGCGTGCTGTTTCCGTGCTCGTATGAGACAGTCGCACCATATCGAGATGTGTGCAGTTCAGTTACGATGCAGGCCAACTTTGATTATAATACTAAATTGGCTTAATGCACGCTTCAGTGGACATTGTTTCAAGTGACAGCTACACCGCGGCCCGATCTCACAAACTGCGACTTGCTGTTTCATCGTCACGCATACAGACACGTCAAGCAAACTTGACTGCGGCTTCATTGAACCATTTATTCAGTGGTTTTCACAATAGGTAGCGTCACTCAGTCTCAAACTGACCAGGGTCTATTCACCAATAATGTGTTAGTAATCATAATAATGTCATGTAATTATCTGGGGAAGTCTCCAGACTTTATTGAGGTTGGTCCTGCATTCGATGTTTGACCAATGTCTACAATGTACAAGGAATGTTTTTGTATGTTGGATGAAACTAGAGACGCGTGAAAACATTTTCTTACAAAAGGGGTTAACACCCACCAAAGTCCATATCCTGCATTTCAAGCCATCCTGTACTTCAATCTCCTGACCACATTGTGCCCGCCACCAAGTGAGGCAGTTTCACAATTCAGCGCGATCCAGAAACTACTCTTGCGATGGTTTTAACTGGCGAGTGCTGAAGGCAAGGGCTGTGCATTCCACCGGGTTTGTTCTCCTCTGCTAAGACATTCACAGCACGCTCGTAGTTGGGATTTAATATGCGCAGTGGAAATGCCCGAGGCTCACCGAGCCCACACTCTGTCACCGTAATGAGACGGGCTCACAGCAGAACGGCACACGGCGCGCGACTCGGCACCAGACTGGTGGCGTACGGATTTAGACCGAGTGTGCCGTAAATTGTAATGAGGTTGTGGAATGAGCGTTGAAAACGTTCTGGGGGTGAAAGGAGGAGTGCCAGATTATCCTCGTAGCAAAAGTACATACACATACTACGGGCCCCGCACTTTCAAGGGCCCCGCGCCAAATGCATTCAAGCTATCAATTCCGATTCAGTGGTTCTGCACTTTCTCTATTACTATAGTACTATACTGCCTTCAACTTTTATGAACGACTGGGTGTTTAAGGTTAGCGATTTGTCGTATTATCTGGCTGTATGGCAAATGAAAAAGTACAATTACTTTACTATGCGAGTTAAACATTTGTATTTATGTATATTTAAAAATTTAGGGCCCCTTTATGGCATTTGCTACAGGCCCGCATTAGCTTAATCCGGCACTGGAAAGGAGGCAGCGGATGTGGTGGGGAGATGCAAGAACCGAGAAGCAACTGCAACACAGTGGGGGGTGACTTGGTGGCTGTGTACGCCCCGCTGCATTGGACGGACTATTCCCTCCGATGTGCTCCCACTGCCTTTCACGATGCTACTTGCACGCGCATGTACAGACACACGCCACGCTTAATAAACTTGCACTCGCGCGGATGACAGTGATTTTAATAATGTATGCGTTAATGTCGTGGAGTATGCTTGAAACGCCCTCTAATGCAGTGAAGTGCATTAGAGCAAACGGCACGCGTTTTATCCTTTTTTTCAGACAAATTGTACTTTTATTATTTGTTGATTGAGGCTTGACTCACGATTTTTAAAGCCCGCGAGATTACATTTCGGTAGTCTCTGCTCAAAAAATATTTATTCGCGGTTTGTAAAATTAGTACCACTTTGTGGGAAGGTTGGTAGTGGCCATCCTATGAATAAACTGATGCCTGCCATAGGAATGTGTAATTTCCAGCACCGGCTTGGAATCAACATTGGGGCAGAGCACTTCCCAATTGCTCGTTTGAGCAGGGAGACACTGTGACTTAATTTTGAGAGAGGGCATCAGGCTTTAGTGAGCGCATGCAGTGACCTGCAAACAAACCCTCACTTGTTCAGAAATGATCATTTGATGGATTTATCGTTTTGAAATATGAAACCAGCGGGTGCTTGGCTCATATCAACCCTTTAATTAAAATAACCATACAAAAAAATCCCTGGAATTTGCAATGAAATGCCAATGAAATTAAGAACACAATAAAAGTCCTTAGATCTTGTGGACCTGCAGATGTTACTAGATCATCGCTGCCGATAAAACGGCCGTGGTCTGCACGTGTTACTAATAATGGCTTATTAATTTATCGTCTGCCTGATGTAAAACCACATGCCATTCATTGCATCGTTCAAATATGGATCTTATCGGGAACATATTTTAACGATGGAAATATTTTATCATAGGTAAAGGGGCTGTCCTGTAATTTCTTGCTCATGCCACTGCTGGTAGAAGGGCCTCCGCTGTAGTGAGAGTTCTAGAGAATCCCTCCAGAGGATATTTTGGCTTTCCCAAAAAAAGTTACTTATGAATGTAATAATTGTTCTCATGTTCTCACTCAGTGAACCAGTGCATGTGCATCATCACGTTAACAACACAAGAAATACCGTAGCTCTGACAGAAACTCCCCAAGTTATTCCGTACCCAACAGCACTATTGTTATGTTCCGTTATATTAGATTAATTGTCACTCCTTGGAAGGTCAATGGACGCTGTTTCGCAAGCCGTGGTGTACAAGTGGTGCCCCGTTGCTTCTGACAGGCACTCACATTTGTGGGAACAAAGTCCCATTTGTGGTATGTAGAACATGACTTTTCTATGTTGGGAAGTACTTCCAACGGCTGAAGCCACACAGGCAGCTTAGTTCTGGTTGAGTGTGAGGCCACATTGCTTGGCCAAATTTCGCACTGCCACACAGCGAGTTGTAGTCGCTTAGACAGGAGGTTTTCATTTCATAGATCCCCGAATCGCTTTGCAAGCATCGTCCAGCAAAAACACACGAATGCATTGAAACGAAGTGAAGCATGATGCCTGGCTGGATATCATAATGAAAAACACGATTAATAATTGTCACATGTAAAAAATAGCAAATAAATAATAAATACATATACCCATGTGATTGTTTAAATCCAACGTGGTGCCTGATGGGATTCCTCACAGAAATGTGGATAGAATCTGATATTCTATCCACATTGCTTGCATATCATTGGTGGCTGTTGCCGCATTGTAACGTGAGTTAAGCTGAGCGCTTGCCCCCATTGCACGCTTAATTTGCATTAGTTCCCTGTACCAATGTAAACATTTAGTTCTGATTGCATTATACATGGCAGAGATGGCAAGTCTGAAAGTTATTTTCTTTCCCCAGATATTCTCAATGCTGAATGGCCAGAATTTAAGCTCACCCTTTCTTGATGTTGGCTTTGCTGCTGGATTGTCATGCCAAGGGTGCCTTGCAAACGAGGCAATTTTCCCTGAGTGGTAATTTTCCCTTACGTGAAGGTTGTAACCGACGGACATGGCTTGCTTCCACCACAGTTCACTCTGGTTGTCCCCGCTCACTGCTATGAGGCATGTGGCGCAAGTTGGGCAGGATTACTACAGTGGAGGCCCATAAGCAAGATAACGCCCCAATCGCTTCCCCTGTGTAGTATCCTCTGGATGGGATTTGTCCACGTAGCCTAAGAAATCGTAAATTTTGCATTAATTTGTGTCTCGGTTGGTTCACATCTGTTTACATCTGGTTACATCCAGGACACTGACATGTTAAGACCGGTGATGTTTAATAGGTTAATGGCCCTCATTAACCTCTTGCTGGTGACGCAACGTGCTGCACAAACCCTCACAGACAGCAAGGCAATCGTCGACGGAAACCTCAAACTGATCCTCGGGCTGGTGTGGACGCTCATCCTGCACTACTCCATCTCCATGCCCGTGTGGGAGGACGAGGAGGATGACGAGGCCAAGAAGCAGACGCCTAAGCAGAGGCTGCTCGGCTGGATACAGCACAAGCTGCCCGACCTGCCCATCAGCAACTTCAGCCAGGACTGGAAGGACGGCCGGGCGCTCGGGGCGTTGGTGGACAGCTGCGCTCCGGGTAAGATGCCCCCCCCCCCCCACCCCGTCTCGTTATTTCTCGGACGAAGGCGCGGGGAGGGTTTTGTTGTAGCGGCCCTTTTGGCAGTCCACTGTCGGGCCGAGGAGGACCTCCTCCACAGGTCTGTGTGCTTCGTGACAGCATGTTTCACGATGCTTCACCACGCTGGTCAGTGCGGGCGAGTGACGGCAAGGAACATAGATGTGGTAACAAAGACAGAACAGTACAGCTGTGGGTTCTGCTGCACTCTCCCCCTGCTGTCCATTAGGCTATAGCAACCTATTTTACACGGTGGTTGCCCATCCAAACACTGTCCAGGCTCCACTCTGCTCAGTCTCGTAGATCCGACGAGATCGGGCGCACTCTGGGTGACTTGATTAGAGGCATGTAAAGACAGGGCATGCGCATTGAATTCGCTTCAAGGCCTGCTACAAAGATGGGTATGACTCTACGCGTGCCGTGCAGGTCTGTGTCCTGACTGGGAGATCTGGGACGTGCATCAGCCCATCGACAATGCCCGGGAGGCCATGCAGCAAGCAGAGGACTGGCTGGGAGTGGCTCAGGTACAGGCGAGAGGTGGCATGGACTCACCTTGACCAGACCGTCAACCACAATGTGAACCACTGTGAACGTCAGAAATCCGACAGACACCTGGGCGGTGGTGGCCATGCACGCATGTAATCCAGCACTGTGGAGCGAGGGGTGGTGGGTCGGACAAATGACAACACTCTGGGAGACTCCCTTCCTGTGGGCATTGAGGTGCAACATGTGGCCCAATACCATCTGTCCTTTGTGTCTGGGATAGAGTGTTGCCCCCTCGCATCCATGGGTTGACTTCGGGTGGTCCAGTTTCCTCCCACATGTATACATACTAATTGGCTGAATATATCCTCAGAGAGAACTGCAGAGTATTTGTTGTTGCTGGCTCACCATCTGGCTCGTTTGTGGTTCCTCAGCAATTGTGAGATGTAATTTGCATGAACGACACGATATAAAATGTATCATAATGATGTTTTTTTTAAGATTGGACCTGAGTGGCTATACTAAGCGAAATCCAAGAGAGACTCATGTCGTTGAAATTCCGGTAATGATTTAATAATGGACTGGATGCTTGCCTCGTCACTGAGTTGCACAGTAAGCCTATCGAAGAGGCCATGCCTGTCAAGGATTTGATGACTGTGGCACAAAGCTGCTACACCGCGGCACAGCCTTATTTAGGCTACACGGGTAGATCGTTTATCTTTCCGCGCCTCCGATTCGCACGGCTGGCTACGTACGGCGCGAAAGAAGTTCAACACGCGCACACACATTCGCGCGCGTGATTCACTCGCATCGCGTGCGCGCAATCCACAGGTGATCGCGCCGGAGGAGATCGTCGACCCCAATGTGGACGAGCACTCGGTGATGACCTACCTCTCGCAGTTCCCCAAGGCGAAGCTCAAGCCCGGCGCTCCGCTCCGCCCCAAACTCAACCCCAAGAACGCGCACGCCTTCGGCCCCGGTGCGTGAGGGAACGAAATCGTCCCCCGGGGCTCAGACCCAAGGCGCAATTCGCGCGATTCGCGCGAGGCAGAGTGCTCTTGGGGTATCGTTTCTCCGCCGCTCGACCTAAGTTGCCATACTGAACTGTATGCTTGGTACACAGGAGGTCGTGGGTTCGATCCCGACCCTGATGCCTGTATGTTTTTAGATTGCACGTCTCTCTCTGCCCGTGGTGGCGTGGATTTTTCTCCGGGTCCTCCGGTTTTTAACTCCACAACATGGCTTTAGAGCTTTTGGCACTTATACATTTCCACGTGATAAGCCACTTCGTTAGGCTATTATTTGTGGCCAGGTTGCTTCTGAAAATAGCTATACAACTCAGTGGGGCTTACCTGTAAAAATTAAAAGTTTATCTTAATTGTTTTTGGGGAACGAATTTGGCCGGAAGGAATTTAATCGTGCTTATCATGTGGACATTTCTAGCAGCATATTTCTTAATATGGAGGGAAAACAGGCAAACTCCAAATATAGAGGCATCAGGGTCGGGATCGAACCCACGAGCTCCTGTATACCGGGCGAGGTAGTTAACATCTCGCTGCTGTGGCGATTTGCTAACTACATGCGGAAGAGGTCAACAACACCCAATGTCTGGACTTCGGCTTCCGAGGGCACCGATGTGGTCGTCCAATGGGGACGTGCGGCCTCCAGAAGCTTCACCACGTTGATCGGCTTGATCGCCGTGGTGAACAGAAACAAAAAAACCAGCGCCAGCTGAACGAACAACTCGTGCTGTGTGAAGGGAAGTGGATGATGCACCTGAATGAGGCAAATGAGGGCCACCTGACATTTCACGGACGCTGTTCCTCGCACCGTGTACCGCCAACGCGCTCGCCGTTATTGAAATCGGAGCGCCGCGCTCGCTGAATGCTTTATTGTTCTTGTGACATCTTGAGTTCGAATCTGGTTTTGAGCTTCACCCGAGATTGAGCTGGGTTTTCAAGTGTTGCGAGTTGACGTTCTCGGCCCGGTCACTCGTGACCGTCTGAAACAACCCGCCGTATTCATTTGTGTTTTCCACCGGATTTGTAAAAAAAAAAAAATACTTAAACTCAGGTGTGGAGGCCGTCGGCAACTCGGTTGAGCGTGCGGCCGAGTTCGTGGTGGAGACGGAGAATGCCGGCCTAGGGGAGGTGCTGGTGTTCGTAGAGGACCCCGAGGGACATAAAGAAGAGGTGCTCGCAAACAGATACACGCGCAGATGCACACGCCGATATGAATGCTCTATGAAGCCAAACATCCCCAGTTATAGCCTTCACAGACTTTTGTGGCAAGTACTGTTAGCCAGGACCTATGAAGGCCAAATGCTCTATACATGCAGATGCAAAGACACGTTCACACTCACAAATGCAGGTGCACGAATAATGAAAAGACAAAGATCCCCTGTATAGCCTTAACGGGCTTTTGAGGCAAGTGCTGTTAGGGAGAACCAATGGAGGCTGGCACGGCACACGAGGGGGTGGGTGACCAGCACCACGCCCGGCCACCTTTGTCTCCCCAGTGGCGATGTTTACACACCGCTCGTTTGAGTCGACCCAGGGGAGGCCCAGGAATGGTTCAGATAATCGTCAACGGTGTTGGCCGTGAGCGGGAATAGAACTCGGGTGGCAGGGCTCAGAGTGCAGCGCACTAACCACGACACTACCACTCCCCACTGCTGCTGGTGGTGTGACTACTGCTCCCCACTGCTACTCATGTTGTGGCTACCGCTCCCCACTGCTACTGATGTTGTGACTACCGCTCCCCACTGCTGCTGGTGGTGTTACTGCTTCTTCTACTAATGTTGTGACTACTGCTTCTGCTACTCATGCTGTGACTACTGCTTCTGCTGCCGATGCTATAACTACTGCTACTAATGTTGTGACTACTACTGCTTCTGCTACCGATGCTTGGCTACTGCTTCTGCTACCGATGCTGTGGCTACTGCTTCTGCTACTGACGCTGTGACTACTGCTTCTCCTACTGATGCTGTGACTACTGCTTCTGCTACTGATGTTGTGACTACTGCTTCTGCTACCGATGCTGTGACTACTGCTTCTGCTTCTGATGTTGTGGCTACTGCTTCTGCTTCTGATGCTGTGACTACTGCTTCTCCTGCTGATCCTGTGACTACTGCTTCTGCTACTGACGATGTGACCACTGCTGCTGGTGTTGCTGACTCTGATCGGGGTCGTGTG
Organism: Petromyzon marinus; assembly: GCF_048934315.1. Classification (NCBI taxonomy): domain Eukaryota; kingdom Metazoa; phylum Chordata; class Hyperoartia; order Petromyzontiformes; family Petromyzontidae; genus Petromyzon; species Petromyzon marinus. The sequence goes on from NC_133680.1 coordinate 9,724,722, forward strand.
TGCGATGGGGAGCAGGCGCGGGTGACACCCAGGAACGACAAACAGCGCTCCTTTGTGGCTGTTTACCGCCCCCGCGTGGCGGGGCCCCACAAGGCAAGTTGTTGTTGTTGCCGCTGCTTCAAGCAGAATCAGCACAGGGCTCCTTGGGATCACCAAGACCACGGGGCAGTCCCCACCTCGTTATTTCTTTCAGGATTGTAGCGATACGATTGTATATCGTACGATATGACGTCCACGGTAATCGTACCGTCTGTTTCGCAAAAATGTCTTTCGAACGTGGTCATCATCTCTGGCGTTTTATTTTAATGTTTTCCGACAACAAAATGACGTAATAATTTTAAGTTTTAAACAAATATATATGTAAAATCTCCATCCGTGGGCCTCTGACAGCGGCGCACGTGACATTCTTCCACGGCGACGGCGAGTCTGTCCGTAAGACGAGCACGGCGGACTCTGGAACAAGTGGTGGTCAATTCATATTGCCCCGGAGAATTGATGCTCCTCTGCTCACAGTCGGGTTCGCACTTTCCGCTCACACCCGGACTGACTGAACCCATCGACGACACTGGACCAGCCTGGCCAGCACACCTGCCTGCCTAATTGAACCTCATGGCTGTACCCCGGCTCTCGCGGAACGTCCGTGATGCAGTCGCTTTTGAGTCTGTTGACGGTCGGCGATGCGGCAATCGACTCATCTCGACGAGCTGTACTCACGATGCACTCTTCAAAGCAGAATTTTTCGATAGCGGATTTTTTTTTATGCTATAATGTTTGGCGTTTCGACATCGCCGAGTGGCACTGACTTCGGATCGATTGGTGCCCCAGTCGCCGGGTTAAGTAACACCCCTGGAAAAAAAATATAGTGTCCCAGAAATAAATTACTTAATTGCCTCGGGCATTTTGTATTATTTGGTTGCCCGGGGTGCCGCAACAAGGATCAATTGCCCAAACGAGACTGTGCACAGCACACAATGCACACCACCGCTGTAATCACCTCATCGACCATTTGTAAAAATCTTGTTACTTGATTGTTTTGTGTTTGCTTTATCCGGTGTTACATTTTAAAAATATTGTCCAATTTATTGTGTTTGTCGTGTAATGGATGGCTGTCGCTCTCACAGCAACAAAAACACCCGGTGGGCCTGGAGAGATCCGCGGCTCGCGCGTTCACTCGAACTCCTCTCTCTCTCTCTGTGTGTGTGTGTGTCGCGCTCTCCTTCGGTCTCGCCCCGGTCCACCAACCCCGGCAGGTGACGGTGCTGTTCGCGGGGCAGCACATAGACCGCAGCCCCTTCCCCGTGCTCGTGGCACCGCCCCACGGGGACGCCGGCAAAGTGACGGCCCGCGGGCCCGGCGTGGAGCCGAGCGGCAACGTGGCCGGCAAGGCCACCTACTTCGACATCTGCACCGCCGGTATGGGGGGGGGCTGGTGTAGGGGTGGGCTTAGACGATTATGCAATTTTGGGTCATTGTTGTTTGTCGTTCGTGTATTTTGTTCGTTGACGATTGTTATTTTCACTTCGCTTCTTTCGTGTCGGTCACATTCCGATTTTGCGTCGCGTAATCGCGTTGCAATTTTTTTTAATTACGTTCAGATATTTAGCAGTGAGCAGTGCACCACCCAGAACTTGTGCAGTACTCTATCTGCAATTGGCCTGTTCATCTACATGAGGGGCACATCGTTTATACAGGGTGGTCTACACGGAGTGTTTGTCATGTGTCAAGCGAAACAAAATATTAAACTTCTCAGAGGTGGAATTAGCAGAATTAATTTGAACAACACATTTAACATCATGGATTTTTTTTTAAATGTTCACTCATTGGTGACTGGGGCCTACACTCTCAACTCGCTGTGCGAGTTGTCTTTCTGGATCTGAATCTGGCATTTTTGCGATGCCTGCTGAGTGTGCATTGACGAAGGCGTGAAGCCCCCTAAAGCTGTGGCCACTGCTACAGCGTCCGTCACTGCTACCTCCCACTGCACCATGAGTACGACTGCCCTGCCAGGTTCGGTACCTTGCTAGCAGCAGTACGTACACCGGTGGCAGTCGGCAAACCAAACGGTGTCGGTATACGCTGCGGCACTGCTCCGGCGTGAATGGGAGCTCTCTGGCCCCGCGTGCCATGTTAAACTAAACACATTTAAAAAAAAAAATTACCAGGTAAGACCTGGCCGCAAATGATAGCTCAACAAAGTGACTTATCAAGTGGAAATTTATAGCAGCCAAATACTCTAAACCAGGGGTCAACAACCCCCGGGCTGCGGACCGGTACCGGCCTCGCACAGCAGCAGGAGGTGAGAGCGGTGAGTCCGCGCGTGGCCCGTCCTCATTATTTTATTATTTACCACTTCCGTCCGCGACTCTTTCCCGCACTGCGCACTCGTCTCTGTCACAGTTTTGGTAAGCCCACAAGCTGCTAACCCCAGCCAAAATGAGTAAAAAACAAACGTTGCTGGAGAGCTTCTTTGAAAAGGGGGAAAAACCCAATGACGAACCCCCCCCCCGGTCCGTGAAAAAATTGTCTTCCACGTAACCGGTCCCAGGTGCAAAAAAGGTTGTGGACCGCTGCTCTAAACGAATGTGTATAAATGTGGAGGGGAAAACCGGAGGCCCCGGAGAAAAATCCAAGCAATCACGGGCGGAGAGAGACAAACAAACTCCAAATATACAGCAGCAGCAGGCGTCAGGGACGGGATCGAACCCACGACCTCCTGCATACCAGGCGAGGGAGTTAACATCTCCTAGCCACCGTGGTTGCCGTGTGGCGACGGCGCAGGCGCCGGAGTGGGCGACGTGGCGGTGACCGTGCTGGACCCGCGGGGCCGTCGCGACGCCGTCGAGATGACGCTGGAGCAGAGGCGCGACGCGGTGCTGCGCTGCACGTACCGGCCCCTGGTGCCCGGCCCCCACATCGTGTCCGTGGGCTACGCGGGCGCGGCCGTGCCACACAGCCCCTTCTCGGTGAACATCGGCGAGGGTACGTGGAAGCCCGGGCCTACGAGCCCCCTGCCGCCATGCACGTGGGTCCGACCGTAGCGTGACCGTGCTATGGAGAAGGGCCATTTTCCAAAACGTTGTCGATTTTATAGACGAATGCCATGAGTTTCTTTTTGCTGTTGATGATTGTGCTCGTGCGCCACTGTCAACGCAGCAACAGCATCACCAAATAATGTTCAGCGTAAGTTAGTGTGGTTCAGTGAGTCTGCGTACAACGCTCGTACACTTACATCGCTTCGGTTGGGTCTAACTTTTCAGTGCCCAGTCCTACGTGAACGTTTTATGTAATGTGCATTAGTCTCCTGTGTGTCTTGGTCTGGTTGTATATATATATTTTTTTCTAATTCCTAGTACAAAAAATTATTGAGTGCAAACCATGTGCATTTGTAAGTTCAGGCTCACAACCAGTGCATTTCTACATTATTAATCTTGCTTCCGGCAATTGGTGAATTTGCAAGTTATGGGCAATGTTTGTTAATGGTAATTGTGATGAGCAATGTCTGGTAATGAGAGTGCATCAATTAATATTGTTTTTATCCAATCCTCATCACAACAACAATCATCTCCACCACCATCGCTTCCACTCATGCTTCCAATGCCACCGCTAATATCACCACCGCCACTGATCCCACCAACATTACTACCAATACCACCACTCCTACCATCGCCACCACGCGTGCCCCACCCCCTCCCCTTCCCCGTCGGTCCCACACCTCAGCTTGCAACCCGGGCGCCTGCAGAGCATCGGGTCGGGGCCTACAGTCGAGGGGCGTCCGCGTGGGCGACGCCGCCGGCTTTCGCGTCCTCACCAAGCAGGCCGGCTCCGGGGAGCTCAACGTGCTGCTCAGGAACCCTCGTGAGTCCGGCCACTTCGCCGCCCACACCCCTCCCCCGTCTCGCCTCGCGCTCCATCGATCGCTCGCTCGCCGCAGAACGCGAGCTCCGTTCAATCAGGGCTTCCCTACTGGCGGAGGTGCGGGAAGGAATTCAAAATCGGCCTGTATGTTCTGCCATGATGGGATTTGATTCGGCAAGGGCGTGTGTCACGTTGGCTGCGCGAGTGAATACGTGACCTCCACATGGGCACAGGAGCCAGGGTGAGAGTTGCAATGCCGCTGCTGGTGAATTCACCACCATTCAGTCAGATGCGCGCAGCGCGCGATAACTCGGTATCTTCTTCTTTGGTTCTTTCGGTAAAGTCACGTAGAATGAGAATAAAATAATAAATTATTAAAATAACACAAATTCTCAGGACGTTATTTTATTTTATTAATTTATTATTTTATTCTCATTCTACGTGACTTTACCGAAAGAACCAAAGAAGATGAATCCTTGCAGTCATGAAAGCTTAAAATCGAAACTTGGTATCTTTTTGAAGATCAGCGAACCTGGACTTGTGACATGTGGTGGGTTGTTTTTCGGGGGGGGGGGGGGGCTGGGGTTTGAGAAGCACTTATCAAACTCATTCACCATTGTTTGAATTGTGGTTGCAGGGTGGCTCGTGGGGATAGTACCACGCCTGTTCAAAATTTGCTGGGGCAGCACCACCGGTTAAAATCCGGGCAGTAAAAAAAACACATGGGATGAATGACATACGGTGAATCATTCTTGTAAGGAGCTCTGTCTACTGGTGAATAAGAGAGCGTTACTGTAATGTAACGCATGTTGAACTTCTTTCGCGTCGTGCGTAGTCAACCGTGCGGGAATGACTCGCCAATGCGGCTCTGTGGCATCCTCCAGTGCCATTCTCTGATGTCACATGTTGCTCGACTGACAAGGGAGAGTTCCAAAAGTTAATTTATCCCACTCCATGCAGAACTCTCGAGTCTCGCTCATTTGTCGTGAGAATCGATGCATTTGGAGCAATTCCCGTGACCTCGCGCTCAGGCGGCAAAATCTCACGGATCGCTGGGACCAGGCAAGCGTTCGGACATCTCCACAGCTGTCGCTGGACTCTGTTGGACGTCCACGCCGAGACGGAACCAAATGTCGCCCACGAGTTGTCACGCACTGGTAATCTCGCTGCTCAGAGACCGTGCATGATGTGACTTCCGAAATAATTTGCTGATGAAATCTAAGAGAGAAAAAGCGTAGATTTAACGTATTGCGATTAAAGTGCGATAAGTGGTTTTGGTGCCGCCCAGATTTTGGTATGTGTAAACTAAGACTTGTCCCCTCCAGAATAAATGTTCGAAGTGCCGAACAAATTTTCACCCTGAGGGAATTAATATTTGTTCCTATCAGCGAACACATTTCAGCGTTAGATTTACGGTGAGGTTTTGCTGAGGCAAGTTAGTGATGAGTAGTTGAAAAAGTTACAGGCGCATTGGTTCAGACAATGTTAGGACCAAACAAGTGATATGCAAATGTGACACTACACTGAAAGCAAACTGAGCGGCTGTTTCATAAATAACTCTGGGAATTGGGCCTACATTTAAGGTCTGAGTTGAGAATGCATGGCTATATATGCAAAATGCAAACCTGTCAATCCCTTATCGGTGCCCTACATTATTACAGACCAATACAGATCTCATTGGTCACCCCGTGCCTTTACAAATCTCAACGTTCATCCTACAAAGCCCCATCACAAATAGACAAACCACTTCATTATTTTTTTTTACTCAATTTCCCTGCAAACCGCATGGGTTGACAGGTAAGCAATTGATATTATTTTATGACAACAAACAATAATGGTGTCCAAACATTCCCTAAAATCGGTGCCTCGGGAGAATGAACATTTAACTTTGGGGAAACAGACGTTCCGGGTGTGGTGGTGGTGGTGGTGGTGGTGTTGGGGACACAACGTATCCTCTGTCCCTGGTGTCGCGAGTGCCATCCTGTCCGCCCGCGTGCATCCCAGGCGGGGAGGAGCCGATGAGGCACCGGGAGGTCGGGGAAGGCGTTCACGAGTTCGAGTACAAACCCCTCGCTTTGGGGCCCCATGTCATCACCATCACGTGGGGCGGAAAGCACATCCCCCGCAGGTGAGTGAGTGGAGGAGTCTCACGCCTGTCGCACCAAGCGCACGTTGCGCGCTCGTATGCTGCGTGACGCCCGGCAGTGTGCTTCGTCGGGGAGACGCGGTGCATTGACGTTACATGAACGTCATGGGCCCGATACAGACACACTCGCGTGGTTGCCGCGAATGTCTTCGGTATGTGAGACGGACCGCGTAAGGGTCCCCCCGTGTAGCCTGTAGCAGACTGTTGGGGGCAAGTGCTGTTAGCGAGCAGCACCTGTGAAGGCCGGCACGGCACACGAAGGGGTTGGGTGGTCAGCACCACGCCTGGCCGCCTTTGCTTCTCACAGCAGTAACTCATTTGAGGCTGAGTCGACCTAGGGGTGACCCAGGATAATTGTCACTGGTGGTGGCGGTGAGCAGGAATCGGTTTGCTGCGCGGCGTGCTAACCGCTACACGAGCCCCTCCCTACACTCCGCTCACACACCCTCCGCTCACACACACTCCGCTCACACACACGCCGCTCACACACACTCCGCTCACACACACGCCGCACACACACACTCCGCTCACACACACTCCGCACACACACACTCCGCTCACACACACTCCGCTCACACACACTCCGCTCACACACACGCCGCTCACACACACTCCGCTCACACACACGCCGCTCACACACACTCCGCTCACACACACTCCGCTCACACACACTCCGCTCACACACACGCCGCTCACACACATTCGTGGCTGACGGTGTAGACGTGGTGTATGTTGAACTTTGTTGTTTGTGTCGTTGCGTGTGTGCGTGGTGCTGCAGCCCCTTCGAGGTGCTCGTGTCGGCCGAGGCCGGGCCGCAGAAGGTGCGTGCCTGGGGGCCCGGCCTGGAGACCGGCATGGCCGGCCGCTCCGCAGACTTCGTGGTGGAGGCCATCGGCACCGACGTCGGCACCCTGGGTGCGGTGACGACGGTGGTGACCGTGACGACGATTTGGGTGATGGGAGTGATGATGACAGTGATGATGATGATGATCGTGATGACGGTGGAATGCACCAGATCTGGCCAAATCCCAGAAGCTAAGCAGGTTTGAGCCTGGATAGCGCTTGGATGGGCCACCACTATGCAACACAGACTGTTCAAGGCTGTGGGGCTATGTGGTGAGCAGGAAAGGGTAGTGCAGTAAAATGTATTATTGAACTGTACCGACCGGTGCGACCAAGCATGGTCAAACAACCTCAATCCGCACGGTGTTGGGAACACCCTCATCCAGCAATGTATCGTTGGATGTACACGATAATGTTGTCAGCGATTCTGTTGCTTACGTATGTTGTACGTAGCTGAACTTCTTTCGCACCATACCTAGCCAACCGTGCTAATCGGAGGCGCGCGGTTACGATGATGATGCCCACAGTGATGATCATTGCCAGTCCAGTTCGCTCCCTTGCACTTGCCTCCCGCTATCAATCAGCCAATCAGCGGCAGCGGTCCCGAACACCTCTCTGGACGCTGAACCCACGGAGGGATCCGTGCCTTGCCCCTCTCCTTCTCGTCGCAGGCTTCTCGATCGAGGGCCCGTCGCAGGCGCGCATCGCGTGCGACGACCGCGGGGACGGCTCGTGCGACGTGCGCTACGTCCCCACGGAGCCCGGCGACTACGCGGTGCACGTGCTGTGCGACGAGGAGGACGTCGCGCTCAGCCCCTTCATGGCTCACATCCTCCCCGCCAGCAGGGATTGCTTCCCCGAGAGGGTTCGTCACCGCCCCAGCGCTAAACCGCCACTCCCCGGCCTGCCTCGCGCGCCTCAACCCCTCAAAACAAAAACAAAAAACCAACCTTGGCCGTTCGCAGCGGTGGAGCGCGATCGTCGCTCGTCGCGGAGGTTCGCGGTTCGAGGCCCGGCGGCCGCCCTGGTCAATATCGCGGCTTTATTTAACCTGGGCATTGCCCCTAAAATTTGAAGTTGTTTCACGAAGCACAATGCGTGGCAATAGTGTCAGTGATAGAGCAGTGATTCGCTTCATGTATCTCTGTACCGATCTCCATATCCGACCGTCTGTTGCTCTCCGTCTCTTTGTACCCGTCCCCATGTCTGTCTCCACATCTCTTCTTGTCTCTTTAACACGTCGGCGTTCGCGACTTATCCATAATAGAGGCTTGTTGGGTTAGATCGCATAAATTTAAATGTGTTGTTGCACCCGCCACCACCCAACACATAGTCAATCAGTAAGGTTTTTCACGTAAAAAAAATATGCCAATTTGTGACTGATTCAATATACTTGTGTGTTGGAGAGTAAACCCTCCGGGCTTTGTAACTGCTGCAGGTTTACTCTCCAACACACCGGTGTGCTGAACTCGTGACGAATTGGCACGCTTTTTTTTACATGACAAACCTTACTAATTGGCTGTGTCGGGTGGTGGTAGGTTTAACGACACATTTATGTTTACGCGATGTAACCCAACAAAACACCTCTCATGGATCTTCTTGTGTTGTCTTTCATATCGTCTGCCTTTCGGCTCACCTCTTCGTCTCTTGCCACGTCTCTCTGCGTGTGTCTTCTGCCCGGCTTTCCGTGTCCTGTCTCGCTCTCGACTGCACCACCACTACCCACCAACTACCACCACCACCCCCCCCCCCCCCAACTTGCTCAGCCCACTCTTGCCGAGCTCCTGCCACCCTGAAAAGTTGTTTCGCTCCGCCGCATCTCAGCAGCACCTCTTCTTTCTTGGTGGCATCCGCGTGGATTTTTTTGCTCCGCGTCCACTGGTTTTTCTTTTCCCCTCCACGTTTAGGAACATGCATTTAGAGAATTTTGCTGCTATAAATGTCCACATGGTAAGGCACTTTGTTGCGCTATCATATGTGATGCCCGGTCACTTCTGGAAAATAAGTTAACACCTCAGTGGTAAGATAAAAAAAAAAATGTTGTTAAAGTGATTTGTTTACCTCTCCTATACTTTCGTATTTTGTTTGTTGTTGCTACGTTCTGAGCCGCCCCTACTGGACATCTGTGAAAGAGAGCTTCATAGCTCATCGGATTCCTCCGGTGTGAATAAATGTTGATTCCGTTTGTTCGTTGGTGCAGGTGTTGGCGAGTGGCCCGGGGCTGGATGCCAACTCTTGTGTCGTGAGCATGCCCACACACTTCAGCGTGGACGCCCGAGCAGGGGGAAAAGGGAACCTCAAAGTCTACCTGCAGGTGAACTCACCTCCACTGCCACGTGGGAGTAAAAAAAAATAATAAAATGGTTTGGTTCCAGCTTTGTATTTTCCTGAGTTGTACATTCCCCGCTGGGTAATTGTTTTGCCCTTACAAACCTGATAACTGAATACGATAAAAATGCAGATTTCGGTCGCAGTGTTTATTAATTCCTCATTTCTATCATTTTTGTTTAATAATGTGCTCCTTATTTAACCAGCCGTGCATTAGGCCATTCGTCAAGTAGTTTATTTATTATCTGTGCAGTTGTAGTGCTATCCACTCTTATTAGTGCACTTTTTCTGGGCACTGTGATTTTCCCACGGATTCGCAAATTCGAAATAACACCGATTAAAAAGGAATTGGTTGATCACCTAATTGCAGCACCCTGCTGAATACAGAGTTCTGACTGCGTGAACCCTTCCTGGATGAATAGAATAATGATAATGTTTGGTTTTATGAAATGTCGATCACGCAAATTGCATCTCACAATTGTTTATGAACCACAGACAAGTGGGAAGGCAGCCAGGCGGTCAGCCAGTGCCAACAATTGTCCAAGTTCTGCAGTCCTCGATATATTCATATTTTTTCAGCCAATTAGTGTTTATACATGTGGGAAGAAATATTAACACCCAGAGAAAACCCATGCATGCAAGGGGAAAACACTATCCCATAGAGAAGGCACATATGGTATTATGCATAATACAGGTTTTTTTTTGTTAGATCGCGTAAATATATGTGTCGTTAAACCCGCCACCACCCGACACAGCCAACTAGTAAGGGTTGCCACGTAAACAGAACTTGCCAATTCGTCACTAGTACAGCACTAGTGTGTAGTAGTTTAGTGTATAGTAGTGTAGTGTATAGTGTAGTTTATAGTGTAGTGTACTAGTACAGCAACACCGGCGTGTTGGAGAGCCAAGCCACAACATGTACAACCTGAGTACGACGTTTCGCCAGTAATTCCAACTGGCATCATCAGGTACTATCAGTCTGCACTCTACTGTACCGCCTTATCCTGGCCAGCCAAAGCAATGGCTCCTCCATGACACCTGTGGGAAGGGAAGTTTCTCAGAATTTGAGGGATCCGCCAGCCTTCGCCTCCGCACAGCCACCGCCGCCCGGCTAGTGACGCCGAATGACGTCGTCGTTTTTATTGGGGGGGGGGGGGGGTTGATGTTTGATCCGCAGGACGTGGAGGGACAGCCGGTGGCCGTGCAGGTGGCGGAGAGGCCCGGTGGGATCTACGAGTGCTGCTACACCCCGGAGAAGCCCATCAAGCACACGATCATCGTCACCTGGGCTGGGGTCAACATCCCCGACAGCCCCTTCCGGGTACAGCCTCGCGGGCCGGACAGGGAGCCTCCTTTAGCCCAGACATTACACCAATTCAACATGGGCTATTGGCACGCATATATTGTCGTTGGGATGATGTATTCCAATTATTAACACGCGTGGAAACGTGCGGGACCAGTACCACAGACAAGCGATTGCCAGATGTTGACATTGACAATGCCACGATACTTTGTACGTATTTTAGGCTTAGTTAACCTAGGGGAAGCACGGTTATTATTTTTAAAAAGATATTAATGTTCGTTGGATTATGTAGAAAGTCTATCGTGATATCTAGAATCCACGTGATTACCAATCCACAAAGCACGTCCAAGCATCAACCTTTTCAACTCAAAGTCCGTACGAGTGCCGCTCTGCCGAAACGTGCGCGAGACCGTGCTCTCGCCTCGCTTCGTGGCCCTGAACTCGGTGCCGGGAAATTCGACATTCCCGCGGCATGGCCCAGATTTCTCTGCAGAATGACCACTGCCCCGTGTGAGTCGAGTGGCCGCCCTGTCGCAGGTGACCGTCGGGGAGGGGTGCCACCCAGAGCGAGTGAGGGTGTACGGTCCGGGCGTGGAGTCCGGCAAGGTCAAGGCCCACGAGCCGACCTACTTCACCGTTGACTGTGGCGAGGCCGGCCAGGGTGAGTGCCGTGCGTCGCCCGTGTGGGGGAGGGGGGGGTCGGGGTGGGGCACACACACGGGGTGCCAGCGCCGATGCTGGGCCAGCGTTGTCGTCGTTAGTGTTGTCATCGTTAGTGTTGTCGTCGTTAGTGTTGTCATCGTTAGTGTTGTCGTCGTTAGCGTTGTCGTCGTTAGCGTTGTCGTCGTTAGTGTTGTCATTGTTAGTTTTGTCGTCGTTAGTGTTGTCATCGTTAGCGTTGTCGTCGTTAGTGTTGTCATTGTTAGTTTTGTCGTCGTTAGTGCTGTCATCGTTAGTGTTGTCATCGTTAGTGTTGTCGTCGTTAGTGTTGTCATCGTTAGTGTTGTCGTCGTTAGCGTTGTTATCGTTAGTGTTGTCATCGTTAGTGTTGTCATCGTTAGTGTTGTCGTCGTTAGTGTTGTCGTCGTTAGTGTTGTCGTCGTTAGTGTTGTTGTCGTTAGTGTTGTCATCGTTAGTGTTGTCATCGTTAGTGTTGTCGTCGTCCGCGTTGTCATCGTTAGTGTTGTCGTCGTTAGTGTTGTCATCGTTAGTGTTGTCGTCGTTAGTGTTGTCATCGTTAGTGTTGTCGTCGTTAGCGTTGTCATCGTTAGTGTTGTCATCGTTAGTGTTGTCGTCGTCCGCGTTGTCATCGTTAGTGTTGTTGTTAGTGTTGTTATCGTTAGTGTTGTCGTCGTTAGTGTTGTCGTCGTTAGTGTTGTCATCGTTAGTGTTGTTGTCGTTAGCGTTGTCATCGTTAGCGTTGTCATCGTTAGTGTTGTCGTCGTTAGTGTTGTCATCGTTAGTGATGTCGTTAGTGTTGTCGTCGTTAGTGTTGTCATCGTTAGTGTTGTCATTGTTAGTGTTGTCAGCGTTAGCGTTGTCATCGTTAGTGTTGTCGTCGTTAGTGTTGTCGTAGTTAGTGTTGTCGTCGTTAGCGTTGTCGTCGTTAGTGTTGTCGTTAGTGTTGTCGTTAGTTTTGTCATCGTTAGTGTTGTCATCGTTAGTGTTGTCATCGTTAGTGTTGTCATCGTTAGTGTTGTCCTCGTTAGCGTTGTCATCGTTAGTGTTGTCGTCATTGTTGTCATCGTTAGTTTTGTCATCGTTAGTGTTGTCATCGTTAGCGTTGTCGTCGTTAGTGTTGTCATCGTTAGTGTTGTCATCGTTAGTGTTGTCATCGTTAGTGTTGTCGTTAGTTTTGTCATCGTTAGTGTTGTCATCGTTAGTGTTGTCATCGTTAGTGTTGTCATCGTTAGTGTTGTCGTTAGTTTTGTCATCGTTAGTGTTGTCATCGTTAGTGTTGTCATCGTTAGTGTTGTCATCGTTAGTGTTGTCATCATTAGTGTTGTCATCGTTAGTGTTGTCGTTAGCGTTGTCGTCGTTAGTGTTGTCATCGTTAGTGTTGTCGTCGTTAGCGTTGTCGTAGTTAGCGTTGTCGTCGTTAGCGTTGTCGTCGTTAGCATTGTTATCGTTAGTGTTGTCATCGTTAGTGTTGTCATCATTAGTGTTGTCATCGTTAGTGTTGTCATCGTTAGTGTTGTCATCATTAGTGTTGTCATCATTAGTGTTGTCATCGTTAGTGTTGTCATCGTTAGTGATGTCGTTAGTGTTGTCGTCGTTAGTGTTGTCATCGTTAGTGTTGTCATTGTTAGTGTTGTCAGCGTTAGCGTTGTCATCGTTAGTGTTGTCGTCGTTAGTGTTGTCGTAGTTAGTGTTGTCGTCGTTAGCGTTGTCGTCGTTAGTGTTGTCGTTAGTTTTGTCATCGTTAGTGTTGTCATCGTTAGTGTTGTCATCGTTAGTGTTGTCATCGTTAGTGTTGTCCTCGTTAGCGTTGTCATCGTTAGTGTTGTCGTCATTGTTGTCATCGTTAGTTTTGTCATCGTTAGTGTTGTCATCGTTAGCGTTGTCGTCGTTAGTGTTGTCATCGTTAGTGTTGTCATCGTTAGTGTTGTCATCGTTAGTGTTGTCATCGTTAGTGTTGTCGTTAGTTTTGTCATCGTTAGTGTTGTCATCGTTAGTGTTGTCATCGTTAGTGTTGTCATCGTTAGTGTTGTCCTCGTTAGCGTTGTCATCGTTAGTGTTGTTGTCGTTAGCGTTGTCATCGTTAGCGTTGTCATCGTTAGTGTTGTCATCGTTAGTGTTGTCATCGTTAGTGTTGTCGTTAGTTTTGTCATCGTTAGTGTTGTCATCGTTAGTGTTGTCATCGTTAGTGTTGTCATCGTTAGTGTTGTCATCATTAGTGTTGTCATCGTTAGTGTTGTCGTTAGCGTTGTCGTCGTTAGTGTTGTCATCGTTAGTGTTGTCGTCGTTAGCGTTGTCGTCGTTAGCGTTGTCGTCGTTAGCGTTGTCGTCGTTAGCATTGTTATCGTTAGTGTTGTCATCGTTAGTGTTGTCATCATTAGTGTTGTCATCGTTAGTGTTGTCATCGTTAGTGTTGTCATCATTAGTGTTGTCATCATTAGTGTTGTCATCGTTAGTGTTGTCATCGTTAGTGTTGTCGTCGTTAGTGTTGTCATCGTTAGTGTTGTTGTCGTTAGCGTTGTCGTCGTTAGTGTTGTCATCGTTAGTGTTGTCATCGTTAATGTTGTCATCATTAGTGTTGTCATCGTTAGTGTTGTCGTCGTTAGTGTTGTCATCGTTAGTGTTGTCATCGTTAGCGTTGTCATCGTTAGTGTTGTCATCGTTAGTGTTGTCATTGTTAGCGTTGTCGTCGTTAGCGTTGTCATCGTTAGCGTTGTCGTCGTTAGCGTTGTTGTCGTTAGCGTTGTCATCGTTAGTGTTGTCATCGTTAGTGTTGTCATCGTTAGCATTGTCGTAGTTAGTGTTGTCATCGTTAGTGTTGTCGTCGTTAGTGTTGTCGTCGTTAGTGTTGTCATCGTTAGTGTTGTCGTTAGTGTTGTCATCGTTAGTGTTGTCGTCGTTAGTGTTGTCATCGTTAGCGTTGTTGTCGTTAGCGTTGTCGTTAGTGTTGTCTTCGTTAGTGTTGTTGACGTTAGTGTTGTCATCGTTAGTGTTGTCATCGTTAGTGTTGTCATCGTTAGTGTTGTCGTCGTTAGTGTTGTCGTCGTTAGTGTTGTCATCGTTAGTGTTGTTATTGTTAGTGTTGTCGTCGTTAGTGTTGTCGTCGTTAGTGTTGTCATCGTTAGTGTTGTCGTCGTTAGTGTTGTCGTCATTAGTGTTGTCATCGTTAGCGTTGTCGTCGTTAGTGTTGTCATCGTTAGCGTTGTCATCGTTAGCGTTGTCGTCGTTAGTGTTGTCATCGTTAGTGTTGTCATCGTTAGTGTTGTCATCGTTAGCGTTGTCGTCGTTAGTGTTGTCGTCGTTAGTGTTGTCATCGTTAGCGTTGTCATCGTTAGAGTTGTCATCGTTAGCGTTGTCATCGTTAGTGTTGTCGTCATTAGTGTTGTCAACGTTAGTGTTGTCGTCGTTAGTGTTGTCGTCGTTAGTGTTGTCATCGTTAGTGTTGTTGTCGTTAGTGTTGTTGTTGTTAGTGTTGTCATCGTTAGGGTTGTCATCGTTAGCGTTGTCGTCGTTAGCGTTGTCATCGTTAGTGTTGCAGTCGTTAGTGTTGTCGTCGTTAGTGTTGTCATCGTTAGTGTTGTTGTCGTTAGTGTTGTTGTTAGTGTTGTCATCGTTAGTGTTGTCGTCGTTAGTGTTGTCATCGTTAGTGTTGTCATCGTTAGTGTTGTCGTCGTTAGTGTTGTCATCGTTAGTGTTGTCATCATTAGTGTTGTTGTTAGTGTTGTCGTCGTTAGTGTTGTCATCGTTAGTGTTGTCATCGTTAGCGTTGTCATCGTTAGTGTTGTCGTCGTTAGTGTTGTCGTCGTTAGTGTTGTCGTCGTTAGCGTTGTCATCGTTAGTGTTGTTGTTAGTGTTGTCCTTAGCGATGTCGTCGTTAGTGTTGTCATCGTTAGTGTTGTCATCGTTAGCGTTGTCATCGTTAGCATTGTCATCGTTAGTGTTGTCATCGTTAGTGTTGTTGTCGTTAGTGTTGTCATCGTTAGCGTTGTCATCGTTAGCATTGTCATCGTTAGTGTTGTCGTGGTTAGTGTTGTCATCGTTAGCGCTGTCATCATTAGTGTTGTCATCGTTAGTGTTGTCGTCGTTAGTGTTGTTGTTAGTGTTGTTATCGTTAGTGTTGTCGTCGTTAGTGTTGTCGTCGTTAGTGTTGTCATCGTTAGTGTTGTTGTCGTTAGCGTTGTCATCGTTAGCGTTGTCATCGTTAGTGTTGTCGTCGTTAGTGTTGTCATCGTTAGTGATGTCGTTAGTGTTGTCGTCGTTAGTGTTGTCATCGTTAGTGTTGTCATTGTTAGTGTTGTCAGCGTTAGCGTTGTCATCGTTAGTGTTGTCGTCGTTAGTGTTGTCGTAGTTAGTGTTGTCGTCGTTAGCGTTGTCGTCGTTAGTGTTGTTGTTAGTGTTGTCATTGTTAGTGTTGTCGTCGTTAGCGTTGTTGTTGTTAGTGTTGTCGTCGTTAGTGTTGTCATCGTTAGTGTTGTCATCGTTAGTGTTGTTGTTGTTAGTGTTGTCGTCGTTAGTGTTGTCATCGTTAGTGTTGTCATCGTTAGTGATGTCGTTAGTGTTGTCGTCGTTAGTGTTGTCATCGTTAGTGTTGTCGTCGTTAGTGTTGTCATCGTTAGTGTTGTCATCATTAGTGTTGTAGTCGTTAGTGTTGTTGTCGTTAGTGTTGTCGTCGTTAGTGTTGTCATCGTTAGTGTTGTCGTCGTTAGTGTTGTCATTGTTAGTGTTGTCATCGTTAGTGTTGTCGTCGTTAGCGTTGTCATCATTAGTGTTGTCATCGTTAGTGTTGTCATCGTTAGCGTTGTCATTGTTAGTGTTGTCATTGTTAGTGTTGTCATCGTTAGTGTTGTCATCGTTAGCTTTGTCGTCGTTAGCGTTGTTGTCATTAGTGTTGTCATCGTTAGTGTTGTCATCGTTAGTGTTGTTGTCGTTAGTGTTGTCATCGTTAGTGTTGTTGTCGTTAGTGTTGTCATCGTTAGTGTTGTCATCGTTAGTGTTGTCATCGTTAGTGTTGTTGTCGTTAGTGTTGTCATCGTTAGTGTTGTCGTCGTTAGTGTTGTCATCGTTACTGTTGTTGTCGTTAGTGTTGTCGTCGTTAGTGTTGTCATCGTTAGTGTTGTCATCGTTAGTGTTGTTATCGTTAGTGTTGTCGTCGTTGTCGTCGTAAGTGTTGTCATCGTTAGTGTTGTCATCGTTAGTGTTGTCGTCGTTAGTGTTGTCGTCGTTAGTGTTGTCATCGTTAGTGTTGTCATCGTTAGTGTTGTCATCGTTAGTGTTGTCGTCGTTAGTGTTGTCATCGTTAGTGTTGTCGTCGTTAGTGTTGTCGTCGTTAGTGTTGTCATCGTTAGCGTTGTCGTCGTTAGTGTTGTCGTCGTTAGTGTTGTCATCGTTAGTGTTGTCGTCGTTAGTGTTGTCATCGTTAGTGTTGTCATTGTTAGTGTTGTCAGTGTTAGCGTTGTCATCGTTAGTGTTGTCGTCGTTAGTGTTGTCGTAGTTAGTGTTGTCGTCGTTAGCGTTGTCGTCGTTAGTGTTGTTGTTAGTGTTGTCATTGTTAGTGTTGTCGTCGTTAGCGTTGTTGTTGTTAGTGTTGTTGTCGTTAGTGTTGTCATCGTTAGTGTTGTCATCGTTAGTGTTGTTGTTGTTAGTGTTGTCGTCGTTAGTGTTGTCATCGTTAGTGTTGTCATCGTTAGTGATGTCGTTAGTGTTGTCGTCGTTAGTGTTGTCATCGTTAGTGTTGTCGTCGTTAGTGTTGTCATCGTTAGTGTTGTCATCATTAGTGTTGTAGTCGTTAGTGTTGTTGTCGTTAGTGTTGTCGTCGTTAGTGTTGTCATCGTTAGTGTTGTCGTCGTTAGTGTTGTCATTGTTAGTGTTGTCATCGTTAGTGTTGTCGTCGTTAGCGTTGTCATCGTTAGTGTTGTCATCGTTAGTGTTGTCATCGTTAGCGTTGTCATTGTTAGTGTTGTCATTGTTAGTGTTGTCATCGTTAGTGTTGTCATCGTTAGCTTTGTCGTCGTTAGCGTTGTTGTCGTTAGTGTTGTCATCGTTAGTGTTGTCATCGTTAGTGTTGTTGTCGTTAGTGTTGTCATCGTTAGTGTTGTTGTCGTTAGTGTTGTCATCGTTAGTGTTGTCATCGTTAGTGTTGTTGTCGTTAGTGTTGTCATCGTTAGTGTTGTCGTCGTTAGTGTTGTCATCGTTATTGTTGTTGTCGTTAGTGTTGTCGTCGTTAGTGTTGTCATCGTTAGTGTTGTCATCGTTAGTGTTGTTATCGTTAGTGTTGTCGTCGTTGTCGTCGTTAGTGTTGTCATCGTTAGTGTTGTCATCGTTAGTGTTGTCGTCGTTAGTGTTGTCGTCGTTAGTGTTGTCATCGTTAGTGTTGTCATCGTTAGTGTTGTTATCGTTAGTGTTGTCGTCATTAGTGTTGTCATCGTTAGTGTTGTCGTCGTTAGTGTTGTCGTCGTTAGTGTTGTCATCGTTAGCGTTGTCGTCGTTAGTGTTGTCGTCGTTAGTGTTGTCATCGTTAGTGTTGTCATCGTTAGTGTTGTTGTCGTTAGCGTTGTCGTCGTTAGTGTTGTCATCGTTAGAGTTGTCGTCGTTAGCGTTGTCGTCGTTAGTGTTGTCATCGCTAGAGTTGTCGTCGTTAGTGTTGTTGTCGTTAGTGTTGTCATCGTTAGCGTTGTCGTCGTTAGCGTTGTCATCGTTAGCGTTGTCATCGTTAGCGTTGTCATTGTTAGTGTTGTCATCGTTAGTGTTGTCGTCGTTAGCGTTGTCATCGTTAGCGTTGTCGTCGTTAGTGTTGTCATCGTTAGCGTTGTCATCGTTAGCGTTGTCATCGTTAGTGTTGTCATCGTTAGCGTTGTCGTCGTTAGCGTTGTCGTCGTTAGTGTTGTCGTCGTTAGTGTTGTCATTGTTAGTGTTGTCATCGTTAGTGTTGTCGTCATTAGTGTTGTCATCGTTAGTGTTGTCGTCGTTAGCGTTGTCGTCGTCAGTGTTGTCATCGTTAGTGTTGTCGTCGTTAGTGTTGTCGTCGTTAGTGTTGTCATCGTTAGTGTTGTCATCGTTAGTGTTGTCATCGTTAGTGTTGTCGTCGTTAGTGTTGTCATCGTTAGTGTTGTCGTCGTTAGCGTTGTCGTCGTTAGTGTTGTCGTCGTTAGCGTTGTCGTCGTTAGTGTTGTCATCATTAGCGTTGTCATCGTTAGTGTTGTCATCGTTAGTGTTGTCATCGTTAGTGTTGTCGTCGGCAGTAACGTCATCATCGTCAGTAGCAGCAGAATTATTATTATTATCATCTTCCTCATAAATTTAAGCACAATGCATGCATCAGCCAATTAGGCGTGCAGCATCGGGCTAACGGTGGAACGTGGTTGGAACTGTTGGCTCAACGTTTGCCCAACATTCCATGTATACTGGTAAATTGCACGTGTAATAATATATTTGCTGTTGTTAAATGTTGTTATGGACTAACGTAATTCTTCCGCGAACTAAAGGCACTACCGATGACTAAAGGGACTACTATTCATGGAGATGGCCCAACACCATAAATGGAGGTGTTTGCAACATTCCAGTTGTAAGGCTGAACTTGTCTATATTTGCGTCAAATGTCATCTTTCTAACATTTCAAGAACATGAGGATTTACACACGTCACCCAATCGCCCTTGACCGTGTGTACACGTGAGTCGAAGTGCTTCTCGACAAAGGTGAGCGCTAACGCAATCTCGCCCGTGGTGGTGCCGCCAGGGGACGTGAGCGTGGGCATCAAGTGCGCGGCCGGCGCGATGGTCCCCGTCGACAGCGACGTTCACTTCGACATCATCAAGAACGACAACGACACGCTCACCGTCAAGTACACGCCGCCCTGTGCCGGCAGATTCACCATCATGGTGTTCTTCAGCGAGCAGGTGGAGCGCTCGTCGCTACCGCACACATGCAAGGCAAAGGCAAAGATCTCCCGTATGTAGCCTTAGCGGACTGTTGAGGCAAGTGCTGTTAGCGAGCGCCTACGAAGGCCAGTAGCACGGTACACGAGGGGGTGCGTGGCCAGCCCCACGCCCGACCGCCTTTGTCTCCCCAGTGGCGATGTTTACACACCACACAAGGTACTTATTTGAGGCTGACTCGAACAAGGGGTTGCGCCGGACCAGCTCAGATAATCGTCACTGGTGTTGGCCACGAGCGGGAATCGAACTCGGGATTCCAAGTTCGTAGCGCAGCGCACGATCCGCTACACTACCACTCCCCATTAGCACACACACGCACGCACAAATGCTGGGAATACCATGTTCCTGGGCATTGGTCGCAGGAATTGAGACCGCAGACTCAGCCGCTGATCTTTCCAGTGGCAGCGATAAATAAATGATAATCACAATGTACAGCCCTTTGCCAATCCACTGCTGGATTGAGGCCTCCCCCCTGCTGCGTTTTGTCTGCGACGGTTGCATGACCTCAATTCACCATGCTGCTCGGCGAAGGGTTGGCGAAAAGCGGGTCCCAGAAGCCGTTCAACTATCACTGGCCACCGGTGTTCGCCACAGCCAGGAATTTAACTCGGTTCACCAGGTTGCAATGCAGCGCATGAACTGCTGTACCACCAATCTACCCCAAGGATAAATGCGTAGCGTTGTCTCGGCGCTGTGGACCTTTTCATGCGTGCCCGGATGATGCACTGCCTGTGGACCTTTTTCAAAGGGGAAATATATTTCAGGGGAACCTGCCTCGGTGCACACATTACACTCTGCCAACACTGACGTATTTTTGACATTGAAAGATTACAAACAGCGACAAGGAACCAGATTGATATCTTAAAGAAACGATCAAAACACATCACCTTGGCAAGTTATTCCATTGTTGGTGACAGAGACATTAGCAGATTTTGGCCAAAATTCAGGACATTGACCAACACGTGAGTCTGGCCTTCTGAGTCACTCCATGAAACCTAATAGAACAATATCTCAGATAAAGTTGTCCCTTTCTATCAGGGTTGAACATGGTTTTTTTTTGCATTGTGCTCTGTTCCTCAGGAGGTTCGCGACAGTCCCTTCGGCATCGACGTCGTTCCATCTCACGATGCAAGTAAAGTGCGAGTTGAAGGCCCTGGAATCAACGCCACCGGTAACGAACTCTCCCTTCTTCATGATGACTCCTGCTCTGACGATGTTCTGATGATGATGATGATGCTACTGCCGATGACATTCACATCATCACCGTCATGTATTCTCTATACCATGGGACGTCTGGCAAATGCATTACCAAGCTGCAGCATGAACAAAATTCTTTGGCAAGTGTCGTGATGGCTACTGCAAGATCTGACTATGTCCGTACAGTGCTCGCTGAGCTGCATTGGCTTCCGGTTGCCAAATGAATCCATGTTTAGGTCGTACTCGTTACACACAAAGTGCTTGCCACAATTGAGCCACCGTACCTTGCCTAGCTCGTTAAGCAGCGTAAACCATCACGCAAACTCCGGTCATCCTCGTAGCGGCTTTTGGCTAACCTTCGAACAAAGGCGGTCACTCCATCGCGTGCTTTCGGATGGGCTTCTGCGGCCGTCTGGAACGCTCTTCCTTCCGATATTAGGAAGCCACTGGGAGCTACGCACTTTTAAAATCATCATCTAGATTTGACAAACCAATTTCTTTAGAACTGCTTTTTGTGTTTAGCCTGTTGTCCTTCCCCCCGCACCTCCGATTGGCACGTTTGGCTACGCACGGTGGTGCGAAGGAAGTTCAACGTACGTACGTACGTACCAGGACGAGCGTGTGGGGGGTGTTGAGACTCGGCGAGTGAACGAGCGATGAACGCCGCGCCCACCAGGCGTGGAGGCCGCCAAGCCGGCGCACTTCACGGTTTACACGCGTGGCGCGGGGAAAGCCGAGCTGGACGTGCAGTTCGAGGATCCGCGCGTCGGCGCGGCCGTCCCCATCCTCGACTCGGAAATCATCGACAACCACGACTACTCGTACACCGTCAAGTACACGCCGGGCCAGCAGGTGTGTGTTGGCGGGTGCCGTGCACCGTCAGAGCTCGCAGGCTGAACGTCTCTCGCGATGCGCGGTTTCGCCTGCTTAGGACTTGGACGGGGAGACTGCCGAGGAATATCGGACAGCTTATCGGGATTGGGCTGCGAGGTGGCATGGAAATGGCAATGCAGCAGTGGATAGACTCCATCTTTGCACGAGCTGAGAGGGTTATTTCTTCACATGTGTTTTGGGTTGGTTTTTTTTTGTGTCTTCCAGGTAATCTGGTTCTTTCCCACTTGCCAGAGGTGGGAAAAATACATTCCAAGTACAAACTAATGGCGGAAATGTAGCGAGATACAAATCGCCAATGTCTCGTGTCCGATGTAATTTAGATAGAAATTAGTGAAACACATTTTGGCTTCATCACGAAGGACCATGTGCAAATATACAGCGTGGCTAAAAAGTCGGGACACGTAGGGCTATTTCATTTATTTTGACACTGTCATTACAACGTTGTCATTGATTGTTCTTTACGTTAAAGGTCTGTTAAAATAAATACAAATTACCCTACGTGTCCTGACTTTTGGACCACCCTGTACGCACAGACAGGCAAAAAATTCCGATGTTCCATGTGAAAGTAGATTTTTACCCGGCAACGCAGCGGCTCTTTTTGTTAACAGGCAGCAGTTTGCCGATGAGCCTTCTGTCCGGTCTTTTCCAGCATCACATTTTCGAGTCTCATCAGCAGGGTCGTGGCCTGTCGAACGAACGCCGCTCGGTGGTCTGTCCCAAACACCGCCACGGTGCCCGTTCGGTGCGGTCCCCGCATCGCGTCGGCTGAATCGAGCCGTGCGTCTTGCCGTCGGACGGAGCCGTTGCGTTGTCGTGACTCTGGGAGGCCCCTCGCCGTGCGTGCCCGCTGCGTGAGCAGGGCGGGGTGTGCTTGGGGGTGACGTACGGAGGGGACCACGTGCCCGGCAGCCCCTTCCCCGTCACGGTGGCGCCGCCGCTCGACCTCGGCAAGATACGGGTGGAGGGGCTCGGAACAAGTGAGGCCCCTTCTCTGTGTCACACCCAGCCCGACTCCTCACCAGGCCCAGATTCATGTCTACGGGGCCCTTTTTGCCAGTAGCAAAGACGATGACAAACAAGAATCGGTTAAACGGGAGTTGCTAAGATGTTCAAACACTAAATAGATGCCCTATTGCGAGGCATCAAGTTACTGCATTAACCACACACAGTACTTGTGGCAAAAACATGCGAACAAACATGGTCTGATAGTATATGCATTGTCTTTGAAACTGATTGGCCTCTCCATGGCCATACTCCTCAGGGTTTCATCGCCGTCTGTGCCGTGATCTAGCTGACTGCCTTGCTGAGGCAAGGACCTTCTTGTATGCGGTGATCTCGCTGAGCCTCATTGAGTCTCGAGGCTTCCTGCCACATTGGGATGTTTGTCCATTTTAAGGGCGATTTTGAATTCGGGAGGAATCTTGGAAGGACCGCCGTTGAATTTACAGCTTTTGACTTTTTTTTGTATAAACCTCACACCACAAGGAATTTGGGAGTTTAATAAAGGTGCATGACGTTCCCAAGCCTTGCCTTCAAAATGCTGGATTGGAGGCAAGTGCTAACAGAGTCCGTGCTTATTAAGCAGCACACTTTAAATATAATTGTCAGGCCTGGGAAACACCACGTCATCTTTGCGGATGAAAACATTTCCTCTTGGGAGTGCCATTCCATTAGCACCTCCGATTAGCACGGTTGGCTATGTACGGTGCGAAAGAAGCTCACCATACATACATGCACACGCACCCACTGGAATACATGCCCTCCTCTACACACGTCGAAAGACGACGGCGGGAGACGTGCATTCCCTCCGCTCGCGACGGCGACCTCCGACCTCCGACCCCCCCCGACGTCGCGTCCGCTCCACTGCCGCAGAGCTGGAGATGGGCTGCGAGCAGGAGGTGCGCGTGGTGACGCGTGGCGCCGGCGGCCGCGGCCAGCTGGAGGCGAGGCTGCTGTCGCCCACGCGCCAAAAAGTGCCCTGCTCCTCCGAGCCGCTGGCCGAGGCGGCGGCGCCGGCGGCGGCGGCGGCGGAGGAGGAGGAGTCGCCCGGGCACGCCGTGGAGCACTCGCTGCTCTTCACGCTGCTTGAGACGGGGCCCCACCGCATGGACGTCACCTACGACGGGCATCCCGTGCCAGGCAGCCCCTTCCTCATGGAGGCTGTGCTGCCTGCCAACCCCAGCAAGGTGGGACGCCTTCTTGTCAACGCCGTTTCCCGCGTGGGTTTCCGACGTACGGAAACAAGACCTCCGTTGTTCGGCGTCGCTACGTGCGGTCTGGAGACACCGACCGGAGGCCGGCTGTGTTTTATGGCGTCGTTTGTGTCAATGTTTGGGATTCTCATCCTGATTTTTCACATCAGTCCTAAAATTCTCCAAAAATCGGCCCGGTATAGAAAGTGTCAGATGATCTAAAATTTGTTTTTTTTGTTTTGTTGGTGATTGGTCTGAAAATGTGACATCATCACGGGAATTGATGTCACTGTTGTGATATCACATCTGCGGTTTTCCTACAAAGAGTATCGTCACCGCATCAGGGGATGTCACGGTTCATTATCACAGCCACCCGTTGATTTAATAGAAACTGTAAATGATCTGAAAATCTGAGAAAGAATATAATTTGTCCTTAAAAATCTGAAACCCTAATTTTTTTCATCCAAAACTCACCGCTAATAAATATGTATTTGGACCTGCGGCTTGTGTATGCACATATGTAGAAACATGCGTTTTGAGTATTTGGCTGCTATAAATTTCCACATGATATGCCACTTTATTGGGCTATAATTTGTGGCCAGGTCGCTTCTGAGCTATAGTGTATAGCTCAGTGGGTCTTACCTAGTAAAAAAAATTATGTTTTATGGCGTTGAGGCAGTTTTATTTTTTTTAATTCTTGACAGTCATATCATAGTGACGCCGCTAGACGGCGCTATGCATCCACTCGTGGCCTTGACCTGCAATTTTTTTTTTGTTTTTCACGAAGGAAGCTTCAAACTCGGGTCGGGGACGCTCCGTCTAGGCACGCATCCACAAAACAAGAGCCATTGGCATTTTAAATTGCATTATACTTGACAACATCTGAGTCATCATCATCATTGTCATCATCTTGAGGTCTGCAACATAAAGCAACCACGTGGTGAGGCTGCACCGTTTGTTGGGAAGACCCACGTGGTTTTTGATGGCGATACTTGTCCCGGTCATTGGAACGTGTAGTTTCCAGCCCAGGCTTAGAACGGACCATGGATATAAGAAGCGTTCGACCAATGCTCATTTGAGCAGTGGGACACATTGATTTGAATGTTCTAATAATGCATTGATGTAATAAACTAGTTGGTAATATCTTCTTTGGTTCTTTCGGTAAAGTCACGTAGAATGATAATAAAATAATAAATTGATAAAATAAAATAACACAATAATATTCTCACGACGTTTCGGCCACAACACAAGCGGCCTTCATCAGCTTGTGACCAGTCACAAGCTAATCATTCAGCCATTTCAATGCTAAATTATATGCTAATTCCTTTGTCAAGGCGCTTTGTTCCTCTCACACAGCTTAAAGGCCGTATCTGAACGTGGCTCTTTCACTCCAGCGCTGTCCTACCAGACAGTCTCGCCCCCCTTCACCTGATGAAGGCCGCTTGTGTTGTGGCCGAAACGTCGTGAGAATATTGTGTTATTTTATTTTATCAATTTATTATTTTATTATCATTCTACGTGACTTTACCGAAAGAACCAAAGAAGATGAATCATTGCAGTCACGAAAGCTTTAAATCGAAATTTAGTTGGTAATAACTTGATTTGAAGCTTTCGTGACTGCAGGAATTACTCTTTGAGTAGTTGGTAATAGTTTAATACATCCGTATAAATGGCACTGTGGTTCGAGCACCCATTTCACAAACGGAAGGTTGAAACTTCAATTCTGGGCCATGAGTCGACTCAGTCCATCATCCCTCTGGTAAAGACAAGAAAACCACTGGTCGTTCTCTGGAAAGACCAGCACGACAATGTGGAATATTCACCTTTAGCTGAGAGCCACCTATATAGATGAGCACTGCCCACTTCAATTGAAGTACATGACATGGAAATTGTTTCTAAATAATATGACACTCCGGTAGAGAGTTTGCTGTGTAATTTCTCCACTCATTTGTGTTCTAGTCCACAGTATTTACACGTCCATGCAAATCATCTCTAAAAGCTCTCTTCTCTAACAGCCGTGATGCATTCTCATGGCTGGGGGGAAGCGAGCGGTCGTGGTGGCACAATGATGGCACCTGGCCCCAGGGCACCAAATGTGTCTCTCTGTGGTGATGGTGATGGGCAACGGTTGCGTAACGGTCAGCGCGCTGCACGACGAACCTGGTGGCGACCCGACTTCAATTCCCGCTCACGGCCAACATCCGTGACGATTATTTGAATTGGTC
The DNA here is from genome assembly GCF_048934315.1 of Petromyzon marinus. Lineage (NCBI taxonomy): Eukaryota > Metazoa > Chordata > Hyperoartia > Petromyzontiformes > Petromyzontidae > Petromyzon > Petromyzon marinus. The sequence goes on from NC_133680.1 coordinate 9,750,315, forward strand.
CTGGGCCTCCCCTAGGTCGACTCAGTATCTGGTGCGGCGTGTAACCGTCGCCACTGGGGAGACGAAGGCGGCCGAGCGTGGTGCTGGCCACCCACCCCCTCGTGTGCCGTGCCGGCCTGCATAGGCACTACTCGCTAACAGCATTTGCCCCAACACTCTGTTCAGGCTACACGGGGGATCTTTGTCTTTGTTTGATGATGATGGTGGGGGCGGACGGGCGGGGGGGGGGCGTGTCCTGACAGGTGCGGGTGTGGGGCGAGGGGCTGCGCGGGGGCGAGGTGGGCATCCCGGCGGAGTTCTGCGTGGACACGACGGCCGCGGGCGTGGGCGGCCTTGGCCTCACGGTGGAGGGGCCCTGCGAGGCGCGGCTCGAGTGCCACGACCACGGCGACGGCACGTGTTCCGTGTCGTACCTCCCCGTGCAGGCCGGAGAGTACGCCGTCAACATCCTGTTCGCCGACGCGCACGTGCCCGGATCGCCCTTCACCGGTAAGGGCGGACCGCGGTTTTGCGCGCGAGGCAAGGCGGGCGGTGGGGTGGGTGGGGGGGGTGTCCACGGTGAACGTCGGGTCAACGTCGGGTCAACGTCGTGCGAACGTCGGGCTTCGTGGTCATCGTTATTGCCGTTGTCTTTGCGTTTGTTTTTTAATCATTGCTATTATCTGCGTTGGCATCGTCATCCCCAATAGAATTCTCACTGTGAGCACTGTCGTCTTCAACATCATCAGTAAATATTGTTTTCATCATCATCATCATGATCGTCGTCGTCGTGGTCGACACTATCAAGATCATTTTTGTCATCATCTTCTATCATAATAACACTGCCATCATCATCATGATCATCAACATTGCCATCATCCTCATCATTGGTCACCATCACCATGATTATAATGATAATCTTTGTTAAGTTGCATAATCCTTAATGATAATTTACAGCCAATTTTCAATCCACTGCTGCTAGATGCATGCCTCCCCATGCCGTGCCACTTGTGGGAGTTGTTTAATCGACTTGGCCACGCTGGTCGGTGTAAGTTGGTGAAGAGAGGGCTAGGAACTGGTTCAGAATATCACTCGCCACTGCCAGGCATAGAACAATGCGCCAACCACTCACTGCACCACCGCTCCCCCAAATCATCAGCATCGCCATAATTCACATCGCCGTCATCAATCATCGCCAGCTGCAACGTAAACATCACAATCAGGATTTCTATCAGTGGCCAAAGTCTCAATCTTAGTGGATATCTCCTGGCATGTTAACTTGGGCACTAGAGAGAGGCGTTACCAGATGGCACTTGCTCGTCACGACCAGCACTCCCCCCTCCAAAAAGTCTCCGCTCGACCGTCCGCGTGCGATCACACATCGTTGCCTCCGTAAGCGAGAGAGCCGGCCGGCCGGGGCCACGAGGCCTCGCGCGATCTAACCGGTGTCGATGCCGCCGCCGCCGCCGCTACACTCTCTGCCCCTCATGTGCAGCCGTGGTGAAGCCCAGCGTCGAGACGAGCGGCGTGCAGGTGTTCGGCCCTGGGGTGGAAAAAGGTACGACGTTCCTTCCTCCACCTCTTCACTCCTCCTGCTCTCTCTCGGACAGCCACAGCTTGTTAGAACTTCCAATAGTTTCAACTTGACATGCGCCGCACAGTGTTCACTCACTTTTGAAGGCACAGGACGAGTCAGAGGTGCGAGCAACCACAGACAAGCAGGAGGGGAGCCGCACGGTGAGTCGGCGCCAGGAATTGCCCAAGCTCTGCGATGCTATACATATATAAAGGTGTTATCAGCTAATTAATGTGGGAGGAAACCAGAGCACCCACAGAAAACGTGTAAGGGAGAAACACACTATCCCACACAGAGGGAAGAGGTGAAACACACTATCCCACACAGAGGGAAGAGGTGAAACACACTATCCCACACAGAGGGAAGAGGTGAAACACACTATCCCACACAGAGGGAAGAGGTGAAACACACTATCCCACACAGAGGGAAGAGGTAGAGTCCACACTTTTGATGTACCGACGCCCAAAGAGAAACCCGATTCAACCATTGTCACCATGTGTGATGTGTCTCAAGAGAATGAGCGTCAGGGGAGAAACTATGGGTTGATAGGGAGCACAAGAACGCATGCGGTTTTAGTTTATAGGTCAGACCCGAACCAGCAACCTGAACACCTCAAGTGGAAATTGCTATTCGTTTTTTGTTCACCGAGTTTCAAATTAAATTTAGTGTTCACTTTTTTTTGTGTATTTAATTTTCAATCTATTTGAATAATTTTTTCTTTGCTAATTTTTTTTTATCCTACTCACTTCTAGGATGACATTTACATGCCTTTTTAAAATATGTATGTTGTACTAAATGCAGTTTTGATGCTTTAAATGGAAAACTCTGAGAGAGAAGCCGAACATGAGGGCTCCCATCAATTACAATCAAGGTTCTATTGTAAATGTGATGAATAAATCACGGCACACTGATGCGTGTGAGTGGTAAGAAAAAATAATGTCTTATAAATGAAATTGGTCAATTTATATTCGAATAAAGCTGCATCTTTGTTTTTCCAAATGGAACCCTGGAGACGTTAAATCAAACTAATTTAAATTTCGATTTAAAGCTTTCGTGACTGCAAGGATTCATCTTCTTTGGTTCTTTCGGTAAAGTCACGTAGAATGAGAATAAAATAATAAAATAACACAATGAAATTCTCGCGACGTTTCGGCCACAACGCAAGCGGCCGCCTTCAGGTGAAAGGAACAGACCTGTCGGGACGACAGAGCTTCAATGAACGTTGTTAAGATTCGTAGCGACTTTTAAGCTGGTTGGTAGAAGTGAGAGAAGTGAGGCACCTTTGTCCAGGTGCCTCACTTCTCCCAACCAGCTTAAAGTCGCTACGAATCTTAACAGCGTTCATTGAAGCTCTGTGGATGTGTAGGCCTTTACTTTAACATCTATTTCTGTGACCAGTCACAAGCTAATCCCTTAGCTATTTCAATGCTAAATTACTAGTTGCCTCTGTGGATGTGTAAGTTTTGACTTTAACATAGCCATTCCTGTGACCAGTCACAAGCTAATCCCTCAGCTATTTGATATGTAAACCCCTTTGTCAAGGTGCCTCACTTCTCCCAACCAGCTTAAAAGTCGCTACGAATCTTAACATCGTTCATTGAAGCTCTGTCGTCCCGACAGTTCTGTACCTTTCACCTGAAGACGGCCGCTTGCGTTGTGGCCGAAACGTCGCGAGAATTTTATTGTGTTATTTTATTATTTTATTCTCATTCTACGTGACTTTACCGAAAGGACCAAAGAAGACAAACTAATTTAAGTTTTTTTTGAAAAATGAAAATTACCACCAAATAGCTATAGGTATAGGCACTTGAAAACAATCATGTCCTCATAGTTTAAGCAACTGGGAAGTTCAGAATGACACGTAGCGGGAAATCAATCCAGACGTAATCAGGATGACGAGGTCATGATGGATGGGGCATTGTGTGCAGTTAGGATGGAGGCGCCGTGTAGCCGGTGTGGGCTTAATGTAATGAATGAATCATGAGTATCATTGTTAATGGAGATGATGATGATGACCATGGATTGGACCCACAGTAGGCCACGCCCACCAGTGGAGTAATCAATTCAGAGTACAAGCGGCACCTATTGAGATTGGGGTGGGGTGTTGTTGTTGTTAACGTGGTGGTCCATTGGTGCGCGTCAGGTCGTAATTACAGACGCACGAATGCTCCTCAGAAGAAAGAGTTGCCGTTCCACAACCCTCGGGGGCCATCCATAAATGACGTCACGCACCTAGGGGGGGGGGGTCAGACAATTGTGACGATGTGTGACGAGGGGGGGGGGGGTTTGAGAAATGTGACGTCACATCAAAATGCGCAACTTTAAATAAATATAGACAACACGTTCTACTTAATTAAATAGACTTTTTAATAAATGTTTTCTCCTACAACATCAGAGTGCGGCGCCACATGAAATACGCACTACAACGTCAATAGTTTAAAGCGATTTGAAGCATGTTTTATTTTCAAAATGGAAATATGGTTTTGGCGGGGGGGGGGGGGCAGAGCTTTGTGACGTCATATTTGAGGGGGGGTCTGACTTTTTGTGACGTCGTGTGACGAGGGGAGGGGGGGTCAAAAATCGTCCAAAATCGCGTGACGTCATTTATGGACGACCCCTCTGTGGTAGAGTCACTCGATCCCCAAGAGGAGGGTAGAACACAACGCAGAGAGTATCCACTCATCGCCTCCGAGCTCGTCCATCATTGTTGTCGTCTTTATTAGCCGGCCTGTCCCCTCGTTATGATCACAGGAGGAGAGGGATAGGGCGAGCCAATTACACAAGCAAAATGTTGTTTATATTCTTAGGTCTTTCGGTAAAGTCAACGTAGATAGGTTCAAAGAAAATAACTAAAAAGAACAACAACAAAAACTACTACTACTAGTAGTAATATGGATTTTCTGCAGTCACCAAAGCTTTAAGTCAAGATCGTTGTCGTTTAACCAGGTGAGGCCTCGACAGACCAGGTTAGGCTCATGCACAAGAGTGGCATTACCGGCACTGGCATTGGAGTGGCACGCAGGGGTCAGTGACTGCAGGAGACATGAAGTCAGATGTAGGAGGTCTCGTGTGAACTCCACAACGGTCACAATAAAATGTCAACACAATGGGGTGTGGATTTATAAAGGATCACAGCGTGGTTTCATTGCAAAAGAAGGGAACGCATGACAGGTTAGAGAGTTTGAAGGAGAGGGGTGTTTTTATTCAGGGGGTTTTATTTTTACATCAGAGTAAAGAATGATAGGGTAGAATCCTATAGGCCAGAGAGGGGGTAGAAGTGCACTTCACAGACAGGTACACAGGAGTACTGTACATGGAGTATTGAGCATAAGCTTCAACAGTGGGAGGGTCTCGGCAGTGTAGGCCAACAGAGAAAGGCAGTTCCAGCCAATGGGGAGCAGTAAGCAGTGGAGGGTTTCGACAGAAGGCTTTTGTTGCCGGACTGGACACGTGAAGGGGAGTAGAGATGACAGGGAAGAGATTGGCAGCAAGGTCCATGGAGGGTCTTGAGAATGTTGAGTGCGATTTCCAAGTTGACTCTGGATCATATCGTGAGCCAGGGCAGACATTTGATGACTGGGTTGTTGTGGTCTCGTTTACGAGTGCCAGTGAGAGGCCTCGCCGCGGCACTCTGGATTATTGCTCGACCTGGCAGGAGGATGGGAGCGGTAGATTACGGCGTGGCATTGGCCACGTTAACCCACTTACCTTGACCTCCTCATCTTGATCACGAATGAATGTTGTCTCAAACTCCGGTCCTGCCTCTATGCGATAGCACAGCGGCGAGTTCACGGCGTCACGTACCGAGCGAATCGGGTTCGATTCCCGCATACGGCCAACACTGATGACGATTATCTGAAGCGGTCCTGGGCCTCCCCTAGATCAAATGAGCACCTGGTGCAATGTGTGAACATCGCAACTAGGGAAACAAAGGCGGCCGGGTGCTGCCCACCCACCCCCTCGTGCGCTGTGCCGGCCTACATTGCTTTTCTCTAACAGCAATTACCCCAACCGTCTGTCAAGACTATACGGGAGATCCTTATCTTCGTCCCCCCCATCCCATCCAGCGATGCGGGACGCGGTGTCGGAGTTCGCCGTGGACGCGCGCACCATCTCCCGCTGCGGCGGGGACCACGTGCGCTGCGCCGTGATGGCGCCGTCGGGCATCACCACGGAGGGAAGCGTCACGGACAACCACGATGGCACCTACGCCGTGGAGTACGTGCCCAGGGAGACAGGTGCTGTGTGCCCACACAAAGACAAAGACCCCCCCCCCCCCACTTCTAGCTCTGACAGACTGTTGGGGCAAGTGCTGTTAGCGAGCACCTTTGAAGGCCGGCACCACGCCCGGCCGTCTTTGTCTCCCTAGTGGCGATGTTTATACATCACGCCAGGTACTTGTTTTAGGCTGAGTCGATCGAGGGGTGGCCCAGGACCAGTTCAGACAACTGTCGCTGGTGATGGTCATGGGCAGGAATCGAACTCGGTTTTCCAGGTTTGGAGAGCAGCGTGCTAACCGCGACACCACCACTCCCCATACAAGCACGTACACAGATGCATACCAGAGACCAGTTTTGGATTGAATTGAATTTTTCAGATTTTGAATTTTTTTTTAAATATGCCCAATTTCAGATGCTTATTTTTACATGTTCAAATTTACATGTATTGTCTACTTTTTTAAAAAATAAAATTGTCTGCGCAAAAGATGTCTTCGTTTTAAATATGAATCGTGAATTTTCAATGTTAAAATAAAGTTTCATCAGTGCAATTATAACTTCACTATGAATCTTTTTTTAATATAGTAACTTAAGCAAAGTGACCTCGTGTATTGTCAAAACGGTGTCACATGACGGCACTTTTGGCAGCAAAAGAATGGAAGTGAAACAAAAAGTTTATATTTTTAAAAATGTCATATCTAGCTTTCAGTTTATTAATCTGAAAATCAAGAATGCATTCCTTATACACACATTATATACGCACATACACACATACAGCAAAAACATAAAACATTGACAAATATACACACGTATATAAATGTATATATTCATCGGTCATAAACTTGTTTTATACTTATAGGGCACCTTACCTTAAGGCGCCTTACATAGTTTAAACAAAGAAAATCGAGTAATTTAGATGGCTGGGGCGTGCAAGGGCTGAGGAGTGAGTGACCGTTACAGAGGGCACATAGGGGTCACGGAAGGGCAGGGGAGGGATGGAAATGAGTGGAGGGAAGAGGGAGGGAATGGCTTTGAGAGAGGAATGAGAGAGGCAGGTAAGGAGGAGGACTGCTTCATGTACAGCAGAAGTTAATTCCAGTGAAATTGGCCGGCATGCAACGCTATGCCATACCAAGATTACTCAGAACACCAAACAGTTCCCATTCCTACACCACGATATTTCCACAGAGGTGAGCACCGCGGTGAACGTGGGCTGGTGCAGGACAAATAGTTTTTGTACCGGGGTAACTTCCACATTTCCTTATCGACCACCGCACGGGAGAGTGTGAGCACGTGCTTGCGAGCTTCACGCGAAGCCATCGCGCGCCCCCGCTTCCTCCCCCCCCCCTCCCACCGGCTCCGCAGGCCCCCACGCGGTCGAGGTGACCTACGCCGGCGCCCGCGTGCCGCGCAGCCCGTTCCGCGTCGCCGTGGCGGACGGCTGCGACCCCTCGCGCGTGCGCGTGCACGGGCCCGGCCTGGAGGGCGGCCTCACTCACCGGGCCAACGTGTTCTCCATCGACACGCGGTGCGTCCCGTTGACACGCCAGCAATCGCCCTCTCTCGCCGGCTGCCACCTTTGTTGTTGGTTTTTGGACGAATGAAAATGTTGATTTGATTGCTCCGATTGTGGTTTTGCCATCGTGGAATAAAAGATAGAGAGATTGGCCCTAAACAAGCCTCACGGTGAGCGGTGAATCACCTTGTGTTGGGGAACAGCACTGGAAGATCATGCCAGATAATTAATTTTTGGAGTCACTCTTTCACTCAAGATGAGTTGGTCTCAAACGTATGTTCGTCACTTCACAATCAAACTTAACACTTAGTTCTCAAAGCAACAAAATAAAATGAAAACTAAAGTAATGTAGCCACATCATGGGACCTCCTTTGCCAGTGTCAAAATATAATAGGTTTTTTCCGTTTTTCTGGCAACAAAACAGGTGTTAAGTTGTTAAAACACCAAAGTGAAACCTTTTGCAAGGAGTCATGTCTGCATTAACCACATATACTTGTGGTGAAAATACAAATAAAAAACACTGATAATATATGCATTGTCTTTGAAACTGATTGGCCCACACTAGAGACAGCTTTCTTTAGAGCCTCGTCTCAAACGGTGTTAGACCAGAGGACAACGCAAAAGGCGTCTTAACACCTGTTTTGTTGCCAGAAAAAAGGGAAAACATATTCCTATAATGTATCCACGTTATTGTATAGTCATTGGTGACCAAGCTGAGATCATCAGCTCACTTGAAGGCCTCACTTGAATTCGGACCCTGATTTTCAGCAGTGTTGGTACAGTGCTCAAACATGCCATTATCCCATCGAGCCACCTCAATGTATCAGAAATGTTATTGAAAATCTTGACGATTTAACTTCAAGAGCACTTGCCGTGCTGTCATCTCCTGGCCACGTCGCAGAACCACAAATCTCCATGGGCAGTGCCCTAGCCATCACGGCCCGATGATGGCTGGGGCACTGATGTTGACGGCGGTGTGTCCGAACAGCGCGGCTGGCTGCGGGGGCTTGGGGCTGCATGTGGAGGGCCCTGGCGAGGCGCACGTGGCGTTTGAGGAGGACCCGGAGGGCGGGTTTACCGTGGAGTATCACGCCCCGTCGCCGGGCGAATACCTCTTCCACATCACCTATGGGGGCACGGCCATCACAGGTGACTGCTGGAGTCAACGAATGGTCCGCTCGGTGCATAATATTCCGGACTTCAGTGTCTGTCAGGTGCAGTGGATGTGATGAGTTTTGTGGCTCAGGCATTATCACGGTTTCCTCCTTCACCGCCACCACCACCACCACCACCATTCACATCACCACTACCACCACCACCACTCACATCACCACCACCACCACCGATATCACCACTGCCACCACCACTGCCCACATTACCACTACTACCACCACCACCTCCAATATCACCATCACGAATACAGCTGCTGTCGCCACCACCACGATTTCCATCATCATCTCCACCTCCACCACCACTACCTTCACCACCAACTCCATTGAAACCACCGCCAGTCGCTACCTTCACTACCTCCACCGTAGCCACCACCACCCTGACCGCCGTGTCCGCCTCGTGCACAGGGAGCCCGTTTGGCGTGCCGGTGCGGGACGAGGTGAACCCAGCCAAGGTGCGGTGCTCTGGCCCGGGGCTGGGCCTGAGTGCCGGTGGTGGCGTCGTCGGCGCTGTACGGGCCGGCGCGCCGCAGATGTTCAGCGTCGACTGCAGCCGCGCCGGGGACGCCGCACTCGACGTCACCGCACAGGGACCACACGGTACTCCTGGGGGGGGGGGGGGGGGGGTGGGGGGGAGGCCTGCCGCCCAAAACGTCCTCGGCATTGTAGATTCCGTTCTAGTGGAATTCACGTGGATCCGGAGGGGACACGTGTGCCTCTACGTCTTATGTGCAGTGGTCAGCGCGCTGCACTACGAACCCGGCGAATCGGGTTCGATTCACGCTCGTGGCCAACACGGGTGACAATGATCTGAAGCGGTCCTGGGTGTCCCCTAGGTCGCCTCAGCCTTAAATGAGTCACCTGGCGCGATGTGTAAACATCGTCACGAGGGAGGAAAAGGCTGCCGAGGGTGGTGTTGGCCACCCACCCTCTTTGTGTGCCGTGTCGGCCTTCATAGGTGGTCGCTAACAGCGCTTGCCTCAACAGTCTTCTCAAGGCTATAAGGGGAATTATTTGTGTTTGACTTTGTGTGTGGGGAGTGGGGGACTGGGTTATGAAACCGGCAGCCTGAAATTGATTTACAGCTCGGCTAACATTGGTGGAGACCGATTACGAAACCAGTTTTGGGCCTCGTCTAGGTCTACTCAGCCATAAGTGGGTACCTGGTGCAGTGTGTAAACCGCAGGACTGGGAAGGCAAAGGGCATGATGCTGGCCACACCTCCCTTTCATGCAAAGTGGCGGCCTTATAGATGCTCCCTGACAGCACCTGTCTCAACAGTATACAGGGGTTCTGTGTGTGTGTGTGTGCACGTGTTAGCTCACAAGGCTGCTCATGTGTTTGTACGCAGGCACGCGGGAGCCAGTGGAGGTAGTGCAGGCTGTAGACGGCATTCACGCCATGACGTACACCCCATCGCTTGTGGGTCCTTACAGCCTCCACGTCCAGTACGCCGGTCAGGACGTCCCACACAGGTGTGTGTCTGCAGTGTGTCTTGCAGTGTGTCTTACATTGTGTACGCGTTGTGTCTGTGGTGTATCTGCAGTGTGTATATATGTATGTATGTTGAACTTATTTCGCACCGTACGTAGCCATCTGCACTCGAGTTTAGAGTATTTGGCTGCTGTAAATTTCCACACGATGATAAGCCACTTCGTTGAGCTATCATTCGTGGCCAGGTGGCTTCCTGAAAAAAGAGCTACATAGCTCATTGGGCCTTATCTGGTAAAGGAAAAAATAAGTTTATCATTTATCGCCTGCACGCACGCGTCCGTACTCCCGCGCGTGCACGTGTTCCATTTGTGAGCGCCCATACTCCCGTGCGTGCACGTGTTCCATTTGTGAGCGCCCGTATTGCCACGCGTGCACGTGTTCCATTTGTGAGCGCCCATACTCCCGTGCGTGCACGTGTTCCATTTGTGAGCGCCCGTATTGCCACGCGTGCACGTGTTCCATTTGTGAGCGCCCATACTCCCGTGCGTGCACGTGTTCCATTTGTGAGCGCCCGTATTGCCACGCGTGTACGTGTTCCATTTGTGAGCGCCCATACTCCCGTGCGTGCACGTGTTCCATTTGTGAGCGCCCGTATTGCCACGCGTGCACGTGTTCCATTTGTGAGCGCCCATACTCCCGTGCGTGCACGTGTTCCATTTGTGAGCGCCCGTACTCCCGCGCGTGCACGTGTTCCATTTGTGAGCGCCCATACTCCCGTGCGTGCACGTGTTCCATTTGTGAGCGCCCGTACTCCCGCGCGTGCACGTGTTCCATTTGTGAGCGCCCGTACTCCCGCGCGTGCACGTGTTCCATTTGTGAGCGCCCGTACTCCCGCGCGTGCACGTGTTCCATTTGTGAGCGCCCGTATTGCCACGCGTGCACGTGTTCCATTTGTGAGCGCCCGTACTCCCGTGCGTGCACGTGTTCCATTTGTGAGCGCCCGTACTCCCGCGCGTGCACGTGTTCCGCCGCAGCCCGTTTGGCGTGGACGTGCTGGCCGCGTACGACGCCGGCCGCGTGCGGGTGAGCGGCGCCGGGGTGAGCGCGTCCGGCGTGCCCGCCAGCCTGCCCACGGACTTCACCATCGACACCCGAGAGGCGGGCGACGCCCCCCTGTCCATCACCATCGTGGTACGCTCCGATTCGCACCGGTGCAGGGCACACTCGTGGCAACGGTCAAGGCTGGAGTGTAATGATGATCCCAATGAATTGGTGAAACCTATGCAAGGTCTCCACGTTGCTTTACTCTTTCTCTTTGATGTAACTCATGTTCGCCTTCCATGTGGCTAGTGTCGCCTCTGTAGGTGGTTCTCATTACACAGGATGCCAGTGTTTAGTGTAGTTGGAAAATGTGCCAGCCGACAAAGAAACACATATACTACGTAATGTTATTCTATTGCCTTCAATATACACATTGTGTGATACATTATGCATTCTGGTGGCCTTAATACACATTATATATTTCTTAACTTATTCAAATGCACTTCATATATATTATACAATACTTAACATATTGAAATACCTTTACATTGCATTATATGCTACATAACCGTTTTCTAGTGCATTTAACATGCGTTAAATAACGTGTACATTTATCGTAGTGCATTTAAAATGAAATGGTTCTCAACTTACCGACTTCCCCACGGCGTTCCACCTCAAATTTGGCGGGAGGTTCTGCTCCCAGCCAGCAGAAAGCAGCGGCTGTGGAAATTCAGTCACCGATTCGGTTTCTATTCAGATTCGGTTTGAGCAGATCGGAATTTTTCTTCCCCGTATATCCTCTTGCTTTTTCCCAGTACATCGTACCGTCGTCCATTTTTTTTCTCTCTCACCAGTATGCATTCCAGTGCAACGCTGTCCCTGCTTTAACTGCTGCAGGCCACTGAGAAGTGATGATGCTGCAGAGGCAGATCTAGAAACTTCCCAAGTTGGTAAGGAGTTGGGGAGATGGCCCTGAAACTTCAGGCCAATTAAACCGGGCCCTACTTTAATAATGATGATGAAAACAGATATTTTCCTTTGGTAAATATAAATAAAATAACAGTTTTCGCGTTCTCAAGAGGCGGAAGATGATGGCCATGATTGCCCCCCACCCCCCAGTTGATTACTGCTGCTAATGACCCGTTTGCTGCTGCTGCTGCTGGACGCTAGGACCCTGACGGTTTCCCGCGCCGCGCCCGCGTGCTGGACGGAGGGGACGGCCTGTTCTCGGTGTCGTACCTGCCGGACGTTGCCGGTCGCTACTCGGTGGCTGTCGGCTACGGCACGGATGAGGTTCCCGGCAGCCCCTTCCCCGTGCACGCCTTCGCCACGGGGGACGCCTCCAAGTGCTTCCTGGCCGGTGCGCGTCGCCCTCACAACTGCACGCAGGGGAGCATGCCGGCCTCAAATTCGCCAGCCGCTTGTAGAGCTTGAGCCATAGTACTAGCACTGAACCCGAGCGATAAACCATAACCGTTAAACTCCTAACCCTGAACCCCTGACCATAACCCTGAACTCTAACCTGAAACGCTAACTTTTCAACAAAGCTTCATCCCGAACGGTCAACTCAAACCGTTAGTCCTTAACATAAACACCTAACTCTAAACTGACACAGGTTGCAATCCAGGTAACTCTTGCAAATGGGACTATCCTGGTGTCTTGAGTTCTTACCAGGTTAATCAAAACAACACTGACTCAAGTAAAATGACTCATCGGATAGTCTAATGTTAAACTCTAACCCTCAACACCTTTTGGTGACCAGGTCACTTTTAAAAACGAGAATTTCCTTGTCTCTTGATTTCTTGCTGGGTTAAAGTATAATCATAAACTATAAAGCCTCACTGAGTCTCAGGACGTGTCTCCAGGAGGCTCCTGCATTGGAATGTCTGATCACTTCCTTACTAAGTATTTTCATTTGACGGATAAAATCATAATACACACAAAATACCCACACATATGAGATAAGTTTCCATACAGACCATGTACGTTGTAAAATGGAATAGCCGCAAATAGGTGGCTGAGAGATCACCCACCAACTTGCTGCGGTTACACCTGCTGGCCAAATCATAGCAATCCATGTGATCGTCAGTGATCTTTGAGTGAATCACCAACCGCTCCTCTGTGGATTACAGGCATGTGCCCCCACGCCCATAAATGTACTTCCGTGATGCATATAACGAGGTGGCACACACGTATGACGAGGTGACACACACGTATAACGAGGTGGGCACACACGTATAACGAGGTGGGCACACACGTATAACGAGGTGGGCACACACGTATAACGAGGTGGGCACACACGTATAACGAGGTGGGCACACACGTATAACGAGGTGGCACACACGTATAACGAGGTGGGCGCACACGTATAACGAGGTGGGCACACACGTATAACGAGGTGGGCACACACGTATAACGAGGTGGGCACACACGTATAACGAGGTGGGCACACACGTATGACGAGGTGGGCACACACGTATAACGAGGTGGGCACACACGTATAATGAGGTGGGCACACACGTATAACGAGGTGGGCACACACGTATAACGAGGTGGGCACACACGTATAACGAGGTGGGCACACACGTATGACGAGGTGGGCACACACGTATAACGAGGTGGGCACACACGTATAATGAGGTGGGCACACACGTATAATGAGGTGGGCACACACGTATAACGAGGTGGGCACACACGTATAACGAGGTGGCACACACGTATAACGAGGTGGGCACACACGTATAACGAGGTGGGCACACACGTATGACGAGGTGGGCACATGGCCTTTCGTTGTGCCTTCTGCAGAGTTAAGTCTGAAGTAGGGACGAGTTTCGGATTTCATTCGTTTAAATATTGGCTTTTCAGTTTTAAATTGACTACATTTGTTTAACTTTCATTGTTTATGCACTAAATGTAATGAGATTTGTAATGTGTAACTAATAATCACTGCATTCTATATTTCGCCATGACGTTCCACCAGTAAAGTAATGCTTTTTTTTAACGTGTAAACATGTACAGTATATCTTTATTATCGAAGCACATTTTTGTGTAACGGGATGACACTTTTTTACCAGGAAGAACACAGAAGTGATGCCGTAGAAGTGACGTCACTTCCTGCGACGTCACAATTTTAGATCAATCTAAAACAAAAAAAAGATTGGGTGTCATCCAAAATGGCGCATCTCGGTTAGAATGTTTAAACCTTTTTATTATTAATCTGAGAATTTAGAATGCCTCCCTCGTCTGAAGCATTAACCGTTCATCTTCTTTGGTTCTTTCGGTAAAGTCACGTAGAATGAGAATAAAATAATAAAAATAAAACAATAACCGTTCCTCGAGTCAGAGTGCCGCCATCTCCCCTCCCCGGTGTGACAACAGACGGGGGCCCGGGCCCAGCCATTCAAATCGGCGAGCCCACGCTGGTGCTGGTGAACGCCAAGGAAGCCGGGCGCGGCAAGGTGACGTGCCGCGTGCTCACGCCCGAGCAGCTGGAGCTGGACGTGGACGTGGTGGAGAACGCCGCCGACGGCACCTTCAGCATCGTGTTCACGGCCACCCAGCCCGGACCGTACGTCATCGCCGTGCGCTTCGGGGGCCAGCTCATCCCCAACAGCCCCTTCCACGTGCTGGTGAGAACCTCCCCGCTTGCCCGCCGAACCCGGTCCCTGTCCACATTCCCCACCTTGGTAAGAAAATTAACCCTTTTTACCACCTTCATAAGCTCCTGTTAGTGAGTGAAGCCACTCCAGACAGACCAACTCTCCCTGCACATACGCTGTGTCCTCTATTGTGACTGTTAAAATGGGTAGTAAGTAAAAAAAGAAAGAAATTGGGCTTGGGCAGGACTCATCCCGCTGCTGGAGGAAGAGGCCTCTGCGAGAGGGAGCTCTGGAGAGTTCCTTCAGAAAGCATCTCGCCTACTCTTCCACATTGGCGAGACTCATCTTGGTCGAGGTGGGAGTACCCACACCACCACATGGGACCTGCCCGTTGACTAATTGTAAGAATAATAACTGTGATAATAACAATTACATTCGAATGATCTACCAGCTACCATTGTGCTGGGCTGCTTTGTCAATCTGCCAAATTAGAAAATTCGCCTGCAGATGACTCTGTTGGGACTATACCTAGCAATCTTCGCTCTCCTGATGGCAGACTCATGCCTCAGGTCACCTGCAAATTAACTTATCCTGGTCTCTTGAGCTTCCCACTTGGTGAAACAAAGTGAGCTTGAAACGTATCCTAAACTATACCTACGTGACTTTACCGAAATAACCAAAGAGTATGGATTCCTGCAGTCACTAAAGCTTCACATCAAGATTAAACTATAAAACTATGAACTTTTATTTTTTATTTCACCAGGTAAGGCACACTGAGCTACATAGCTCTTTTTCAGAAGCGATCTGGCCACAATTGATAGCCAAACGAAGTGGCTTATCATGTGGATATGTATAGCAGCCAAATACTCTAAACACACGTTGATTCCAAATGCTACTGTGTTGCCGAGTGTACATTGCATCCACCTACCCCACCACACACGACCTGCACCTCCGATTAGCACGATTGGCTATGTACGGTGTGAAAGGAGTTCGGCGTACATACATACATACAGTACAGCCTTCACCCCTGCCCTGTTTTGATGCAGGCGATGAGTGAGGACATCTCGACGGAGTCGCTGAGACCATTCCACCTGGTCGTCCCCTTCTCTCTGCGCAAGGGACACATTACGGGCAAGTATCTGCTGCAGCCTTGGCCTCCCCTTTGCATCCTACGCGGCTCGGAGTGCCGCAAAACACGACCCGGTGGCATTTGCGTGTCTTTAGGCCTCGTGCGAGTAGGGTTAATTGGCTTTAAAAAAAGAATGAACCTGTAGAACGCCGGGATCTCTGGACGTCATCGGCGGTAGGACAAGAGCCCTTACCCACACACTGGTCGAAAGAATGGCAAACCCGTGACTCGTGCTGAAGATGGCATCATCGTCGCATTTTTTTTACGTGAATAAATTAATTGGACATGCGCACATTTTACCATTGTATGTGTGCAAATACTCACCTATCACGTGTCACACATCTCAGTTGTTTTTATAATGGGGGAAATTAGGAGTGGTCTAAATGTTGAAGTGGTTAGAAAATTATATAAAAAACTATTTTTTTAATCCCAATTATACTTCAATGTTGCTCAAAGTGTCGTGTCATCACGCAAATATGTTTCATAGTTCAGAAGTCTTTTAGAAAGTGATGCAAACTCATTCTTCTTCGTGGGCTGATATAATAAGCACCCCTTCATGGTACCTTAACATTGGTTACCCTATCGGGCATGAAACTGTGGAAGTGTGACCACTGTCTCTGGGCTATGCTTGTTTGAGCATAGAGTCACTTTATTTTTGGGTTTTTTTTACGTTCAGAAACTCCTCACTGTGAACCCTTTCCCGTTTAGAGTCGTCTGCAAGTTGCAGGTTGGGTCCCATTCACCGCTGCATCTTGGAACTCGCAAGCGGTTCAGCATTAATTTTATTTAGAGAGGCATAGCGCCGTTGTTTGTAAAGACATTGTTGTCACCGCAGAGAACTGTAGCGACACGACCGCACTCTATGATTTCTGGCACCTAACTGTGCTACATGCTCTCCCTCATAGCATTGCTGGAGTCTCAGTACATCTTCCGACCTGAAGGTGTACTGATAACTGATGACGTACGTGTACATCATCAGTTTTACGTCATCAGAATGGGAAAGGTTTAAGCAGCATTTTTGTCTGTGGGAGGAAACTGCAGTATACTGGAGAAAACCCACACATGGATTACACTCGCATGTTTCACACAGGTGGGTTCATGAACATCTCTGCTATACTGCCATTTCCTGGCCACCGTGAAGCCCAGTACGTGTGGGAAATTCACAGAACCCGCGTGGCTTCACCAAAGCACGTCATGCCCTGCTGGCGGCTCACAGTGGCGCGGGTGTTTTGGCAGGCGAGGTGCACATGCCGTCGGGCAGGAAGGCCAGCCCCAGGATCATCGACAACAGAGACGGAACCATGAGCGTCAGCTTTGCCCCGATCGAGAAGGGGCTGCACGAGATGGACATCAAATACAATGGGCACCACATCCCGGGTGAGTGAGAATGCATGTATGTATGGGAAGTGGTAGTTTAACGGTTGGAACGCCGCGCACCGCTACGAATCCGGCGACCCGAGTTCGATTCCCGCTCGCGACCAACACCAGTGACGATTATTTGAACTGGTCCTGGGCCTCCCCTAGGTCGATTCACCCGTTGCGATGTGTAAACATCGCCACTAGGGAGACAAAGTTGGCAGGGTGTTGTGTTGGCCAACTCACCCCCTCGTGTGCCGTGCCAGCCATCATACAGTAGGTGCTCACTAGCACCACTTGCCCCAAATAGTCTGTGCAGGCTATGCGGGGGACCTTTGTATTTGTATGTTGAACTTATTTCACACCCTACATATCGAACTGTGCTGATCGGAGGTGTGGGGAAAGAACAACAAACTAAACACAAAAAAACGGTTCTAAAGAAATTCGTTTTCAATCTGGATGATTTAAAAGTGCATAACTTGGCTTCCTAACATCGGAAGGAAGAGCATTCCCAATGGCTGCAGAAGTGCGTCTGAAAGTGCGATGCAGTGACCATCTTTTTTTTCGATGGTTAACCAAAAGCCGCCGCTGTGAGGATGACCGGAGTTTGCGTGATGGTGGTTTATGCTTCTTGACGAGGACATCTGGAGGTGTCATGCAGGGATTCCAAAACGATTCACCGCGTCACGCGTTTACACATTCACCGTTTCTTCTGCGTTCGAACACACATTTAGTCGTTACTTGCTGAACATGCCTGACATTTAGTAAACATGATCTCCATGGCAGTGCAAGCGCTGCTTCAATTTAAGGTAGAGGGCTTGCATTTGTGTACATGTATGTGTGTATCTCGTGACAAAGATCCCCCATATAGCCTTGAACATACTGTTTGGGTAAGTGCGGTTATCAAGCACCTTGGAAGGCCTCCATGGCACATGAAGAGGTGGGTGGCCAGGACCAGGCCCGAGCACTTTATTCTCCCTGGTGCTGATTTTTAGACAGCGTACCAGTTGCTCGTTTAAGGCAGATTCGACCGAGGAGAGGCCCAGGACCAGTTAAGAAATTCACGAGTGATGTTTAGCCGTGAGTGAGCATTGTGTCGTCGGGTTCGTCTCGCAGTGCACTAACCTTTACATTGCCTCTCATGCGAGGTATAGATTAGTGATTCACATGAAGATAGATGTGTTTATTAGTCTTCAGACATGTGCCGTATTTAATTTATTTGTATTTGAACAGAGATTGGTAAATGCATAAATGTGCCTGGTGGGTCCCGAGGACTGGAGTTTTGCAGATCCTGGTATCAAGAATCTGTTTGTGGTGAATGGCTCTGCCAGGGTATGCGTGTCTGTGCATGAGCAGCACTGGCCCGGTGGTTCGTCAGCTAAGCTGCCACCCCGGCGACATGAGTTCAATTCTCGGCCATGGCCAACACCAGTGGAAGTCGTATCCGAACCCTTCTTGGGATTTTCGTAGGTCGACTCCATCTTAAATGAGTACTATGTGGAGTGTTTGAACATCAGAACCGTGGAAACAAAGGTAGCCAGGAGTGGTACTGGCGACACCAAACCTTTGGGTGCCGTGATGATCTTCACAGATCCTGGCTAACAGCACTTGCCCCAAACAGGTTGCATAGCTGTACGGGGGATCTTCCTCTTTGTCGTTTACACGCCTTATGCTGCCGCACATACAGGCAGCCCCCTGCAGTTCTACGTGGATGAGATGGACGGGCCGAGTGTGACCGCGTATGGGCCCGGCCTGAGCCACGGAATGGTCGGCAAGCACGCGGCCTTCACCATCGACACCAAGGATGCAGGCGAAGGTACCCACCCCATCACTAGCTTCATCATGATGATCATCATCAGCAGCAGCAGCAGCACCGACATAGTCATCAGCACCGTCATCGTTGTCATTGCCTACTGCATTGTAATCGCGCTCATCGCCATCCTCGTTATCATCAGCACCTTCGTCGTCGTTATCATCTTTGTCAACGTCACTGTCATCAGCACTGTCACTGTTGTCATTATAGTCATGATCACGAGCGACACTGTCATCCTTCAGATTGTATTCATCATCATGATCTGCAGCATCATCATCGTTATTATCTTTGTCATCATTACTGTCATTATTATTTAGTGAATCGGCTCTGCACAAAAATATTAATTTGAGCGTCTCATCGAGGTCGCCATAGCGATTAAGGAAATATTTATTTATGCACATAGAAATATATATAAAAGATAAATTTGTGAATATGTGTGTCTGTTCGAAATGTTTAGCATACTTCCCAACATGTAACAAACTTGAAATTTGACATGTGGGTAGCTTCCAGACTGTACACAATGCAAAAAGTATAAAAATAGACTTTTGTATTTTGGGGGGCGGGGGGGGCGCAATAATGGTTATATTTTGCACGGCAAGTGAGCGGTGACGTCACATCTGTCATGTCACCCGCATGCGGCAGCGTCACGCAGTGTGCCTGCTGACGTCACGCATCCCCCCTCCACCCTCCGCGTAGGCCGTGTATTAATCCAAGACAAGAATCCAAGTCTCGGGCAAAGCCGGGTAGTAAAGCTAGTCTAAATATAAAAGATTAAGCAATGCATCTGTGTTTAGTCCAACAATCCTGATGAATGGCCCAGATGCCAACATTTGGGGATCCAATCTAACGAGTGTGACAATAACAGTTTGAATTTCATGGTAGGAAGTCATAGCCTATGACCATATAAGCAAGAATATGCCCGATAAATTCTGGTAAAAGTCACCACTGTGCATACAGAAGGTGTTGAGGCAGCTGCTGACTGACGTTGCCAGCAAAGGGTGGTGTAGAAAACATCCTTCATTGTACTGTACTATATTCCAGCATGTATGCTCCCTGCCTTCACCATCCCACACTGATCAGAGTGGTGAAATATGGTCAAATAATTCCCATGATCTGCGCGGCATGGGGAGGGCCTCATCCAGGAGTGGATTGACAAATTTCCTGCGCATGCAAATGAAGTTTAATAAATACGCAGACAATGACATTATGTACTGAAGTAAGGTCGTTTTAAAGTGACCAGTGCCTGTAGCTCAGCTTGTCATTGCATACATACATACACACGCTGAGTCATCCCGAAGTGCCTTGACGAAAACGACGGTACACGTCCACACACACACACACACGCACGCGGTGTGGCAGACAGGGAAACGTGCCTGTGGTTATCACGGTTGATATTATTCCTCGCGTCGTGGTGGCATCAGGCGGGCTGTCGCTGGCAGTGGAGGGCCCCTCCAAGGCTGAGATCTCGTGCCAGGACAACAAGGATGGCACCTGCTCCGTGTCCTACCTGCCCACCGCCCCCGGGGACTACAGCATCGCCGTCAAATTCGCTGGGCAGCACATCCCTGGAAGCCCGTACATGGCTCGCATAACCGGTACACGCAAAGACAAAGTTTCCCCCCGTGTAGCCTTAACAGACCGTAGGAGCAAGTGCTGTTAGCGAGCACCTATGAAAGCCGACGCGGAGCACGAGATGGGATGGGTGGCCAATACCGCTCCCGGCCGCCTTTGTCTCCCCAGTGGCGATGTTTGCACAACGCACCAAGTACTCATTTGAGGCTGAGTCGACCTAGGGGAGGCCTAGGACCGGTTCAAATAATCGTTGCTGATGTTGGCCGCGAGCGGGGTTTGTAGCGCAGCGGGGTTTGTAGTGTAGCGGGGTTTGTAGCGCAGCGGGGTTTGTAGTGTAGCGGGGTTTGTAGTGTAGCGGGGTTTGTAGTGTAGCGGGGTTTGTAGTGTAGCGGGGTTTGTAGTGTAGCGGGGTTTGTAGTGTAGCGGGGTTTGTAGTGTAGCGGGGTTTGTAGTGTAGCGGGGTTTGTAGTGTAGCGGGGTTTGTAGTGTAGCGGGGTTTGTAGTGTAGCGGGGTTTGTAGTGTAGCGGGGTTTGTAGTGTAGCGGGGTTTGTAGTGTAGCGGGGTTTGTAGTGTAGCGGGGTTTGTAGTGTAGCGGGGTTTGTAGTGTAGCGGGGTTTGTAGTGTAGCGGGGTTTGTAGTGTAGCGGGGTTTGTAGTGTAGCGCGCTAACCGCTTCACTACCGCTCCCCACCGGTAAACACGCGGACGACGACAATGGGCAAGTACCGTTAGCGAGCGCTTACGGAGGCCGGCGCGGCGTACGATGGCCCGGCGCCACCAGCACCGCCGGTGTCGCTCAGGGCCCGGTCTTGCGTACCAAGCCGCCGGGACCCCCCCCCCCCCCCCCCCCCCCCGGATAGCGGAACCGAGGCCCCTCTCGTTCCGTTGCAGGGGAGGACAGCCTGCGCGCGTCGCTGCTGAGCCGCGGCTCCACGCACGACGTGTCGCTGCGCATCCCCGACGACACCGACCCCGCGCTGCTCACGGCCGACATCGCGGCGCCGTCGGGACGCCAGGACGTGTGCCTCCTCAAGAGGCTCGACGACGGGCAGATCGGTACGAAGGAAGCCCGATGTCGTTGACTCCGCCGCTACTGATGCCGCCGCCGTCTCGGACGCTACCGCTGGCATCATCGACGAGATCTCGACCGCTACTTTTCTAATTTCTTCAGAGCTGCTTTTTGTGTTTAGTTTGTTGTCCTTCCCCCGCGCCTATGATTAGCACGATTGGCTACGTACGGTGCGAAAGAAGTTCAACGTACATACACACTTCTTCCACGCGGCTGTTATCTCCACCGCTTACTGCTGACTGGAAATTGTGCTCATGTCTCTGGATTCATAAAGCAGTATGCCCACCACTGCACCACGGCTCCTCACATAGACACAAAATCACATATAAAGTGCTCGTAAACAGAGACAAAGACAGACAACTCTTGTATAGCCTTAATGGAAGGTTGAGGAAAGTGCTGTTCACGAGCACCTGTTCATGCCGTCACGGGCACGGAAGGGGGTGGGTGACCAGCACTATGCCTGGCTGTATTTGTCTCGCCAATGCGCGAGGTATTTGAGTTAATGAGGGGACGGCCAGGACCGGTTCAGATACTCGCCACTGATGTTGACCATGAGCAGGAATTGAACTCAGGTCACCGGGTTCGTTGCCCAGTGCGTTAATCACTACTCCCCACATTCCCGCACCTTCAGTTCATACGGTTGGTTACGTATGGCGCAAAAGAAGTTCAACATACATACATACATACACAAAGACAAATATCTCCTGTATAGCCTTCAACAGGCTGTTTGTGAGCACCTATGAAGGCCAGCACGGCGCACGTACACAGGTACAAGCGTACGCAGGCACACGCGTACACATACACACTTATGCAAGTACACACTAACGCAGGTACACGCGTACGCAGGTACACGCGTACGCAGGTACACGCGTACGCAGGTACACACGCTGGTACACGCGTACGCAGGTACACGCATACGCAGGTACACACTTACGCTGGTACACGCGTACGCAGGTACACGCGTACGCAGGCACACGCGTACGCACGTGGAAAACCGCTGTTTCCCCTTGGCGCTCGGTGTGCCCGCAGGGATCTCGTTCAGCCCCAAGGAGGTGGGTGAGCACTTGGTGAGCGTCCGCGAGGGCGGGCGCCACGTGCCCAGCAGTCCGTTCCGCGTGGCGGTCGGCGCGTCCGAGGTGGGTGACGCGCGGCGTGTGCGCGCCAGCGGGCTCGGGCTGGAGGAGGCTCGCACGTGCGAGGCGGCCGAGTTCATCGTGGACACGCGATACGCCGGTGAGAGACGCCGCCCGCGGCCACCGCATCGCCTGGTGCGCAGGAGGTCGTGGGTTCAATCCTGACCCTGACGCCTGCTGTGTATTTGGAGTGTGCGTGTTTTCCCCGTGGTCGCGTGGATTTTTCTCCGGGTCCTCCGCTTTTTCCCTCCACATTTAGTAACGTGCGCTAAGATTATTTGGCTGCTATGATTTACCACATTATAAGTCACTTCCTTGAGCTATCATTTGTGGCCAAGTCGTTTCTAAAAAAGGGCTATATAGCTCAGTGGGCCTTACCTGGTAAAATAAAAAAGTTGAGTTATTGTTGAATAGTTTACATTGCTCACCACGGAATCAATTCTTCATTATCATCATGATCATAATGATTTCAAATTGTAACGCGCCGCACGGTATCCGCTCGCTCTCGAAAAGAGGGAACGACTGGGAGGCGCGGGGAGGAACCACAGTCTGTCAAAGGCTACACAGCGGGTTCGGGGCGGGGGGGATATTTGTCTGTGTGCGGGAGGGCAGGATTCGGCAGCATGTGTGTGTCCATGGAGGGGCCGAGCCGCGTGGAGTTGCACTGCGAGGACCTGGAGGACGGGCGCTGCCGCGTGTGGTACTGCCCCCCCGAGCCCGGCACTTACCACCTCGCTATCAAGTTTGCCGAGGAGCAGATACCCGGTACGCGGCCGCGTCGTGCACCGGCGGATCCCAGCGAAACAACATAGGCAGACACACATGCAGAGAGAGAGGCACTTTGTGTGTGTCTCTCTCTCTCTCTGCATGCGTGTCTGCTGTTTCCGTGTCTGTGTTTCACCATTCATTCTTACCTGATGATGGTTGCTTGTGTTGCAACCGAAACGTCGTTTTCTATTATTATTTGATTTAATTTTCTACGTGACTTTACCGAAAGAACCAAAGAGTATATATATACAAATTTTGTGTGTTTATTGTCTTTATAGTCATGGTATTATACAATACCATGACTATGCTGGGTTTCCCATGAAATGTTTTGCTTAATTTAAGTGCCAATATTTGAATGAAATGTTGGTAATATTGAAAGGACAAATAAATTGTATATATCCTTTAAAATCATATTCCACTCCTGATCATGAAAAATGTACGTGCGTCCTTTTTGTTTCATCAAGTAAATGCATTTCGGATGCGGTGAGTGCGTTTTAAGTTTGAACGAGCTACAAGTGATGGATTCCATCCAATTAGATGGCTCTAATTAGAACACTAACGCAAAGCCAACACATAAATCACATTAAACGATGGGATTAGTGGCCCTTACAGAGAAACGACTCTGTTTGGAAAACCCTCATCAACTTATGCAAATACATTTCGACTCAAAGAGGCTGAGTAATTTATCGTACATCCTAATGGATAACCAGCGATTGCAATACATTTTGAAAAGCATCTAAAAACGATTACCCCATCTAGAGAAGCTGTTACATGACCGGGCGGGCAGCACGGCTGTTTTATTCATTTTCCCAAATGAGAATCCACTGCCATTTCGGCACTGCCACTCGTGGCCATGCCTGTTGACTCGTGTGGTGCTGTGTGTGCATGTGTGCGTGTGTATATACGGAGTGGTAGAATGGAGTTGAGCGCACGGCACTTACAAACCCAGGCTCCCGAGTTTGATTCCGAACACCAGTGGAGAATATCTTATCCAGTCCTAGGCCTCCCTGCAGTCAATTCAGCCTTTGTATGAGTGCTTGGTACAGTGTAAACATCATCACTTAGGAGACAAAGGTGGTCGGGTATGGTGCTAGCCACCCGCCCCCTCTTGTGCCATGCTGGCCTTCGTAGGAGCTCGCTAACTGCAATTCCCCCAAAAGACTGTGTAGGCTACGCGTCAGATCTTTGTCTATGTATGTGTGCTGATGTGTGTGTGTGTGCGTCCACGCGCTGCCATCCGTGCAGGCAGCCCGTTCACCGTGCTGGTGAGTGGACCCGGGCGACAGAAGGAGGAGGTCTCCCTGTGCCAGGCGGCTGCCCCCGTGGCTGTCGTGGGCAGCACGTGCAGCCTGCCCCTTGCCATACCAGGTGAGGCTGCCCCCCTGTGCTAATGAATAATGTTTTGACCTTCCAGCGTCTCAGCTCGAGCCCCGTGAATGTTCTTTAAAACAGAAACATTTGGTAAAAAAAAATGTTGGTACAGTGTGTGTGTAGCATAATGAAACTAAAACTAAACAATTTTTTATTTTACCAGGTAAGGCCCACTGAGCAATAAAGCTTTTTTTTTCCATAAGCGAGCTGGCCACAAACTTTATCTCAACGAAAGTGGTTTATCACGTGGAAATTTATAGCAGCAAAATACTCTAAACATTTGTCGATTCTAAATGTGAAGCAAAAAACCAGAGGACCCGGAGAAAACTCCACGCAACCACGCAGACTCCAAATATACAGCAGGTGTCCACGACCTCCTGCATGCTAGGCGAGGTAGTTAACATCTCACCACAGTGACTTTGGGTCTGAGCGTATTCCAGATTTGTAAAGGTATTTCTTCGTATATATTTGAATTAAATAATCCGTTTTGTATATTTAGAATAATGTACTATATTTTATATTATTCCCAGTTATAATTAAAGTTTGCATTCGGCATCATGCCATGAGATTACTTTGCGTTACCACTTACGTAGTCACTCCATTAGGGTCCTCATCCCACACTGCAAAACTCTTCACGAGGCTAGCGAAACAAACTATCCCTTACAACTAGAACAAGCGTGTCTTTTGTTTCCGGCTGGCATTCATTGTATTTTATCATTGTTAAAGTGCCTATTGAGATAAAGAAAGGGCGTAAAATTGAGCTAGAGAGAATGCCATAGCAGTTGACTAATCCCTGCGATACTTTTCCACATGATAAGCCACTTTGGTGACCTGCCATTAGTGGCCAGGTCGCTTCTCAAAAATAAGTTAACACCTCATTGGGCTTTTTTGTTTATCTTTCCTACACTTTGCCCTCCCATCGTGTTTTTTGTATTGCGTTTGTTGTTGTAACGTTCTGACCCACACATACTGGAAATCTGTGAAAAAGAGATGTTTAGCTTATTGAATTCCTCCAGTATAATTGAATATTCTGACTGATTGCACGCACCGCATGCTCAAACGGTTAGCATCGGGCAAAGATTTTTCTCTCGAGGGTGAAGCTGTCTTTGTGCCCCCCTCCCCGCCTCTTTTGCAGGGAATGAATTATTGTCAGATATAGCCACAGGCTGCAGGAATCACTGTCTGGGGTCTGAAATATAGTCTCGCTGGCCAAACGAGTTGTAGATGTCCATCACAATGCTTCAGTGGAGAACACGGGTCGTGGCAAGCAAATTATTGGGAAACGGATTCACGCAGGTCCTCATGTCCGTGATGGTATGGTGATGACGGCTGAAGCTTTCCCACGCTCATTCTGTAATTCTGAATACAATTACAATAATTTGTTTTTAACAGGGCACCGTTTAACCCTTGGCATCTCAGAGCACTTCATTTGTGCTCGGCGACTTACGTCACAACATCTGAATCATTTGAAAGGACACCCCCAGTGGCAGCTGCCCTCGTGCCGCACAGGGACAACTGCACAGCACAGAGACAGCTGCCCCCGCGTGTCACAAGGAGCGGGCATTATTCTGTCAGTAGGTGGCTGTGGCGGGTGGGAAGGGGGGCCGCGGGTGGGAGCGATGCTCGCCGTGCATTTCCCAAACTCGGTGACAACATTTACGTCCGTTTCAATCAATCCGCAGACGCGGAGCGTGCGGGGCTGGGAGCAGAGGTGCGCGGCCCGTCGGGGCACATCCACCCCGCTGAGCTGGTGGACGCGGGCCCCAGCGTCTGCTGCGCGCGCTTCGAGGCGCGCGAGCCGGGCGCCCACGCCGTGAGCGTGCGCCACGGCGGCGGCGGCGGCGGCCACGTGCCGGGCAGCCCCTTCCCCTTCACCGTGGGGCCGCTCGGCGAGGGCGGGGCCCACCGCGTGCGCGCCGCGGGGCCCGGCCTGGAGCACGCGCTCGCCGGGGAGCCCGGTACGCAGGGCCCGGCGGCGCGCACGGCACGCTGCGGGTCGCGTGATTGTCATCGCTGCTGCTTTGTTGCGGGGTCGTGAGGGTAGGCGGCACACGTGTGCCTCCGACTGGCGCGGTTGGCGACGTGCGGTGCGGGAGTTCAACGCGTCGAGGTCTGTTTCTGCATGTTCTTGAGCCGTAATGCCCCCCACTGCAATATTTTGTGGGTTTCTATCCGATATTGTGTGGGTTTTTCGTAGGTATGTGTGTTGAACTTCTTTCGCACCGTACGTAGCCAACCGTGCTAACCAGAAGTGCGATTTTGTATTGACATGGCCCCGTTGTTTAGACAGGGTGCTTTTGCCAAAAACATCTGGTAACCCATTTGTATTATTTTAGATGTCTGACCGCTGATGAGACTCATAAAGTCAAAATAAATCCAGTTTGTCTGCTTAAACAGAGTTCTTTCCAGACAACATTATTATGAATGGGAACAGAATCCGTGACTTTTTTTTATAATTATAGGAGCGGGACACAGCATGTGCGTTCGAGAGTGGCAGCACGCAGAGAACCACTCTGTACAGTTGAGCCTCTCTTAACGACCACCCCTATTAACGACTAATCGCTTAACAACGGGCCTCCATAGAGCCCAATGTGTTCACTTACCGACCATTCCCCTGTTAACGACGGGCTTACGGCAAGCACACGACCGCCAATTTTGGCCAGTCGGTGAGCTCAAAATTGCTCTGACCTAGGCCTTGGCCAATCAGCGACGTCCATTCATGAGTGTCGGGGCATTGTTTACATTCAGTGTCTGCTGTGCTGTGAAGTGGAAACATCCGCTCGCTCAACGACAAAATCGCTTAACGGCCGGTTTCGTGGACCCAATTACTGTCGTTAAGAGGCGTTCTACTGCATACAAGTGACGCGGCACACGGCTCTGACAGCAGCTTTTTCGTCCCACCCATCCTCCCCCTCCGCGCCGCCAGCGGAGTTCGGGCTGTGGGCACGGGAGGCCGGGGCTGGAGCCATCATGGTGGCCGTGGAGGGACCGGGCAAGGCGACCATCTCCAGCTGCCCCACGGGCGACGGTGCCTACATCCTCTCCTACCTCGTGCAGGAGCACGGTGAGGAGTGGCCCCATACCCTAGGGGAGTGGTGCTCACGCGGGGATGGGGAGGGGGGTACGCGGACCCCTGGGGGTAAGTGGCAATGTCCCAGGGGGCACTTATAAATGTGTGAAATTAACTAATTTGTGAGAGTCACTGGTGGATAATCGCGTATTAATCTGGCAATATAAAATAACGATGATAAAATGTAAATCCGCGTGGTAACCTAGAACGATATAAAATACCTTTAAAAACGCATGGGTGGGGGGGGGGGGGAGGTTGGCGGGGTTAATAATTTTCACCGCACGCTGTGTCAGTCAGTACACTGGAACGTGTGACGCTGACTGCGACTCGGGTTGTGCGGTGGAAAATGTGACCCCCCCCCCGCCCCACTGCCCCACCAAACCACGTGGCCAACGGCGTGGACCAGGCGTTTGTCGGGTGACTGCGGTGAAGCCACGCGGGTTGCATGCACGTCGAACTCGCACCTCACGTAGCCAACTGCGCCAATCGCGGTTTGCGCGGTGGCCCGTGACCGCCCGTTGTCTGCGCCGCTCCCCTCGCGCAGGAGACTACGAGGTGTCGGTGCGATTCGAGGATGAGCACATCCCCGGCAGCCCCTTCCTCCTCACCGTGGACGGCGTCTGCGAGGAGTCGCGCCGCGTCGCCGTATCGGGCCTCCTGGTACAACCGGCAGTCGGCCCGTTCATTCATTCATTCATTCCGTCAAGCGGTCAAGCGTTACTCACTCATCCAACGTTTTAGCTGTTTCAGTACTGCTTTCCCTTTTGTCTATTCATTCATCCATCTGTCGATTCTAACGTTCGTCCATATATGTAGCGTTCTGACCCGCCCCTACTGGACATCTGTGAAAAAGAGCTTCATTGCTCATCGGATTTCTCCAGTATAAATACATATTCTGATTCTCATTCATATTTACCGATGCATCCATTCGTATGTATTTGTATATTCATTAATTCCTCCATTTATTTAAACTATTAATAAGTCTTTTTTCCAAGTATTAATTTAGTATATTGTTCATGCATTTATATGTCTAATATAATCTTTCACGTCAAACAATTGTGTTAAATAATGGGTACCGTATATATTTTTTATAAACAGTACATTTCAAACATCTTAAATACATATGTATCTGTGTAATCTGTATAAGTATCTGTCCATCTCATCTGACATATTCACCTATCTATAATTATCCATATACAGTACAATAACTCAAACATCTACATATCTATCAACACAACTTGCCTTCTATCAAATACATATCTAATCAATGGATGCACTTTTTTGCTGCTTTATGTTTGTCCATATCGCACAGTAGTTGGAACTTTGAATCATTTATAAAACTTAGCAACTCTTGTCATCCAATAGGAGTCAGGGTGGAAGGTCAACCATCCAGCATCCTTTGCGGTTCACCTGAACGGGGCAAAAGGTCGCATAGAAGCCAAGGTTCACACGCCTTCAGGGTCGGTAGAAAACTGCTTCGTGTCCGAGATCGACAAAGGTCAGAATTGTGGCCGTGCCATCGCGGTTTGTCACGCCGGTTTAACCTCATTTCAGACCTGGCCGTCAAGTTAATGCATTCACGTTGTGAGAGAAGCTCAACGCATTCCTCAATAGCACTGCTTTACAAGGATACATATTTAATTGGGTAATGGTCCTTTCTTCATGCTATGGGCCCTTCCACATTACGCCGTGCCGAAGAGTCGGAAATGTCACCCTTTATATATCTTTCCCTTTAAAGCAGTGATTTTGACGAAAGTGTTGAGTTTTTCTTACGTATGCTTTTGCGCGTCTGCCAATGCAGCAGCACCAAATAAGTTGTTTAATGCTGTCGAAGAGTATGGAGTGGTGATGCGCGTCTGCCAACCAGTGAGGTTGCCCAAACACTCCCTCTGTGCTTTACAGATTGTGAGTAACATAAGCACAATGAACATTGCAGTCCATCATTCCTTAGCCTTGTTTTTGTAGTTCTAAGCAAGCACGAACGGACCTCACCGTGTTTGTGGAGGGCTCTTGCCAAAAACATAGCGTAAAGCCCAGTAGGATCTGTTTAACAGGCCGCAATACGCTGATGAAACTGAGAGCGTTGAAACCTGAGACTGCCTGCTTGCACACATTCCTTCTTGGAAGTAGGAGTGCAGGCCTGGAGGAGGCCAGTGGAATAAATCTGTATTCATCATTATCAGCCATGATTCAATCATCCTATCAATCATCAACCAATCGTTCATCATCTCTCGAGGCAGAGAGTCGGGAAATTACAGATAATCACACCACATGTAATTTAAATATGCGATTTCACCACATGTATAAATTGTACCTTTGACGCACATCTGAGTAAATGGTGATTTTATTTCAACGACGTGAGAGACGGTTAACTGCTAATTTGTATCTCATTACATTTCCTCCAGTCAGTAAATTGTACTCTGGATGCCCTGGGGAGGGGGGGGGGGGTCCATTTAAAGGCAACGCCACCCGGTCAGGCTGCTGGCAGCGGAGCGCAGGTGGAAAATGAACCCGGGCTGTGCCGCCCGCCACCCCTCCACCTCTCCACCTCTCCACCACCCCCCCTCCCCTCCGCCCCTCGTTGCTCCGCGCCAGGCAAACTCGCGGCGCGGTTCGTGCCGCGCGAGAACGGCGTGCACGCCGTGAGCGTCACGTGCGACGGCGCCTCGGTGCCCGGCAGCCCCTTCAGGGTGCGCGTCGGGGAGCCGGGCCACGCCGCCGACGCGGCGCTCGTTTCCGCGTTTGGGCCGGGCCTCGAGAGGGGCACGACCGGTACGTACGCGCGCAACGTGCACACGCAGCACTCGTACGTACGTATGTGCGCGTACAGCGGACTTTTTGTCAGTCCGCTGCTGGATGAGGGCCTCCTCGCGCTGTGTGGGTCGTCAGGGTTGTTTGAATGACAAAGAGGAGTGTCGCTTGTTGGATTCCTCAAGTATAAATAAATATGAAGCTTTATGTATCTGACGTCAGCGGCACCGCGACATCACGGCTTGGATTCTGCGAGTTGAAAAAAAAAAACCTTGCCGCCTGCCTCTTGAGCCGTGGTAGGCTGGGCTCGGTTCAAGCTCAGTAACACGGTGGAAAAGAGGCAGAGGGACACCCTGACGTGTCACCGTACGGACCTCCTCTCTCTCGTGTGCGGAACCCCCGCTCCCCGCCACGCCCCAGGCTCCCCGGCAGAGTTTGTGGTGGACACGAGCGGCGCTGGGCCCGGCTCGCTCGCCGTGGCCATCGACGGGCCCTCCAAGGTGCGGGTGGACTGCAGCGAGGGGCCCGAAGGCTACCACTTCTGCTACCTGCCCACAGCGCCCGGCCTCTACCTCGTCTCCATCTGCTACGGCGGCCCCCACCACATCGCCGGCAGCCCCTACCGCGCCCGCGTCACAGGTCGCGCATGAGCAGCGGGTCGCTCGGGACCCACGTGTCATGTTCTTGCGAGGTCGGAGGTCGTGCGCATTGCGGCGGAGTGTAGAACAGCAATGGATGTTGCTGCACTGCCCTCTGCTGCCCACAAGGCATACCGCACCTGGCCCATGTGCATGGTGCTCACCCACATCCAAGCACTGGCCAGGCTCAACGCCTGCTTGGCTTCCATGACGTGATGAGATAGGGTGCATTTCGGGTAATTTGGTCAAAAGTGAGATTGCATATCACATTGCTAAAGCAATCCCGTCATAAATTTTGATTTAAAGCTTTCGTGACTGCAGTGATTCATATTCTTGGTTCTTTCGGTAAAGTCACGTTGAAGGGAATCAATGAAATAATAAGATATATAATTAAAATATATATAATTGTTTTATATATATACATAATTATTTTATTGTTTCCCTTCAACGTGACTTTACCGAAAGAACCAAGAATATCAATCCCGTCATGTTTTAATTTAAATAACGGCCTATCTTGCACTCTAACGCTTTCAGCATCACATTGTGGAAAGTTAGTCGAGACTGTCCAATGGAGCGACTCTTCCCAGCCATAAGAATGTGGAATTCTGGCTTTGGGCCACCAATTGGAATAATAACTGCCCCATGTTCATTTTGAGCAGGAAGTGGGTGTGTTCATGAGTCCATGTCTGCCATCTGCTGGTAACCTTGGAGAATCGTCATGTCAAGTGGAGGGATTATGTCAAAACGCGCGAATGGGCATGGATGTACGAGAAAGTGGAACCGTCTAATCTGCAGAACGTCGTGCTGAGTTGGCTGTGTTTCTGTGCCTGGGGCGCATGTCTACACTCCACTGCATTGGAGATGAGGAATGGTGGATCACACAGAGTTGTTGAGCTCTCAAAGCTGCTCAACTTGTAAGTGGTCTCTAGATGGCAGTCCAGCAAGTGGGTTCATGAACATGTCTATGTGGACCTTTCAGCGTGATCTTCTCATATTCTTGGGGTTTCTCCGGGCACTCCCGTTTTTTTTTTCACGCACGCAAAACATCCCCTTGCAGAACCCTCTTGAAAAGATAGTCTTGAGGCTCATCTAGGTGTTCCTGGATGAAAGAATGCAATAATAAGCACCACCTTACCTTTGAACCAGTGTTGCTACGTCTGAGGTACAACAACAAAACACCCCAGGATATATCATGGGACAAAAATTATATCTCAATACCGGAAGATGGGATCACTTTCACAACCAATATCATCCATAATAGAAGTTTTTTGGGTTAGATCGCGTAAATATATGTGTTGTTAAACCTGCCACCACCCGACACAGCCAATTAGTAAGGTTTGTCACGTAAACAGGACATGCCAATTCGTCACTAGTACAGGACACCGGGGTGTTGGAGAGCCAAGCCACAACATTTACAAGGAACGAAACAGGTGGACTTCTCTACAAATCTGGCTGTCACCTGATGAAGCTAGTTGCAATTACTGGCGAAACGTCGTACTCAGATTGTAAATGTTGTGGCTTGGCTCTCCAACACACCGGTGTGCTGTACTAGTGACGAATTGGCCACGTTCTGTTTACGTGACAACCCTTACTAGTTGGCTGTGTCGGGTGGTGGCGGGTTTAACAACACATTTATATATTTACGTGAGCTAACCCAAAAAGTATGGATTATTAAGGGGATAACGACTTTACATGCAAATGCATTGTCTTGAGTGCTGCGTTATTACACAACGGACAAAAACCCGGGGCTTTAATCTCCCGGAGACTCACAGATTTCCCGGTACAGCTACCTCAACAAGAGGACGATCCCGGGAAAAACAGGAGCGGTGACAACTCTACTTTTGTTTTTACCAAAATAAGCCTCGTTTGGGACCACGTGATACTAGCATGACACCACCACCTGCCTGCCCCCCCCCAACTCCCTCCCTGTTCCGTGTGGCTCACAGGACCCCGACTGTCCGGGGGTCACAACCTGCACGAGACGTCCTCATTCTTGGTGGAGGCCGGTGAGCCACGGCGGGCCATGAACGGCCTGGGCAGCGAGCCTCTGCCTCTGAAAACGACGTCCGACTCGAGCAAAGTGGAGTCTCACGGCCCGGGCCTCAGCACCGCGCTCGTCGGCAAACAGAACGCCTTCACTGTGGACTGCGGCAGGGCGGGTGAGTGCTCTTAACGTGCACGCCAAAAAAGAGGTCGACTCAGTCGTCCATCGAAAGTCAATGTAAAAGAATGCCACGGTCTGAAAAGTCAACCGGTGGTTGTCTTGCGGAGTGGTTGGCCGCGACCATGGGAATGTGGAATTTCCACCACTGGCTTAGAGATGAGCACCACTCCGTGTTCATCCGAGTGGAGAGCCACTGGCATTCTTTGTGTGGTTATTGGATTCGTTTCATGAAGTGGGAAAAAAATGTCCTCCGGTAGATGCTCATGTCAGCAGAGCACCCACATCGTGTCAGCGAATATCGCCGCGTGATGGCTTCACGGAACTGCTCACTTCTGGGCTCACTTCAGTAATGCTTTCTAACCCACCGGTAAACAGAGTTCCTTTATGCTTAGATAAGAGTTGTTCATGGCATGTTAGTTAGGGTTCTGAAACATTGTTAAAAATGTAGATGCAGAGATGGGCCGGGTCAAATTAAGTAAACTAAATCATCCAATAAACTATTAAACTTGGATGTTTTAAGTGTCTAAATAATAATAATGCAATTTATAACGCGCGCAAATTTGCGGACGTAACGGCCGCAACTCAGAGGCGCGGAGCCAAGCTCAGAGTCACTCGAAAGCGTGGTTGTCGAGGTGAGTTTTTAAGTGTCTCTTGAAGGAGACGATTGAGGCGATGCTGCGAATGTGCAGAGGGGTGATGGCGTTCCAGACTGTTGGGACAGCCACCGAGAAACGGCGCATAGACGTGACCATCCTGCATCTTGGTATCGAGAGGAGGTCGTGAGTCTCTCACTGCGAAGGCATCTGCCGTGTGCTGTGCTGCGAGTCCTCAATAGTGAAGAGAGGTACGGGGGGCAGGCAGATGTGAAGGCGCGGTGGCAGAGGCAGGCGATCTTGTATGTGACCCTGCTGGCAATGGGTGGCCAGTGGAGGGCACGGAGAGAGGCCAAGTGAGTCGGGACGGGGATGAGTGCCGCCAATGACGACGCGTGCCAGGTTGTTTTGAAGTCTTTGAAGTGTTTTGAAGTTGCCAGAGGAGGACCGGACTAGGACGGAGTTGCAATAGTCGAGGCGAGACGCAACTATGCAACGTGCCAATGTGTTGGCAGTTTCAGTAGAGATGAGAGGATGTAGGTGTCTGAAAGCCTTCAGGTGAAAGTTACAGGAACTGACGATTTGATTGGTTTGACGGTCGAAGGATAAAGTTGAATCAAGGATGACACCGAGGTAGCTGAAGTGATCGGTGAACCTGATGCTGTGACCAAAGATGTGTATGTGTGTTGGGAGCGCGGATGAGTTGAGACGTTGCCTGGCACCGTGGGAACGTGGAATGTGACCACATCACAAGATGCTGTACATACGAACATGTCGAGAGATTAAAGAGTAGATAATTTTATATCGTTTCATTACACATCCATGCAGAGTAGGCCACGTGGGGTGGAATTCTACAGGCTGTCAATGGAGTCGGATTGCTGCTTTGTGTGTAGAGTCATGAGTGAACAGGCTGAGATCGTTGATCACCCAATTTTAACTCACGTTCATGTGTCGGAATGGTGGGGCGGCTTGTGACCAGTGTTGAGACACTTCAAACTACAGTGTGCTTCAAAAAATGTTGACACTTATATGGGACTCTCGTTTGTAATGGAAAAATAACGGATAATACACTGTAACATGATAACAAATGTAATGTTAATAGCTTCAAAAAGTCAAAGAGTCTCCATTTGTTCGCCATCGTCGTCAACACGTGCCTGGAATCTTCCCCAGGTGATCTCTGGAGCCCGGAGGCAGCAGCACATGTCACGTAGTATTATTGCAAATTCTCAGAAGTATTAACATTTTTTTAATATTCTTAGCTCTTTCGGTAAAGTCACGTTGAAGGGAAACAATAAAATAATAAAATATATATAAAACAATAAAAATTCTCACGACGTTTCGAGCATAACACAAACGGTCGTCATCACCTGATGACCTGATGACGACCGTTTGTCATCACCTGATGACAACCGTTTGTGTTATGGTTGAAACGTCGTGAGAATTTTTATTGTTTTATATATATTTTATTATTTTATTGTTTCCCTTCAACGTGACTTTACCGAAAGATCTAAGAATATGAATTACTGCAGTCACGAAAGCTTTAAATAAAAATATTAACATTTTTTTGAAGCACGCTGTATTCCTCGATTTTTCCAGTTTCATGTACCTCGTACAGGTGGATTCACTATTGAAATTTGCACACAAGGTGTGATGATGATGATGCTGCTGCACCTGTGCTGCCAACCTTACAGACCAGTTTTCCTGTCGGTCTGCACAGACTGCGTGTGCCCGTTTGGTGAAGAAAGCACTAAGTCTCTACCGGCACATTCTAGTTAATCACATGCACACATCAGCTGACAGTGGAAAACCCCCAGGTGGCGTTTGTGGCCTCACCAAACTGGAGCCATGTGCCTTGCCGGGCGACATTAAAATAGGGTGGTACTGGCAGTTCGTTGATCGGCAGGTTGCGTGTGGTGGAGTGATGTGTGGGTACTTCTACCTCTTCCAAGATGTCTGGCCAGTGTGAAAGGGTAGGCCAGATACCCTCTAGAGGGGGCTCTGAAGAGCTTCCTTATTCTAGAGGCCCTTCCGACAGCAGTGGCGTGAGCGAGACATTTGTTCGTAAGAAACCTGTGTGTAAATGTAAACATTTTTTTAGACAGATAGAACCAACGAGGCACGCTAAACACTGCAGAACCTGCGGCACAGACAGCGCAAACAAGACAGATGAACGAGGCAAAAACAGAACCGATACTCAAATGGAATCGAGGCCTGCACAAATCGTGGCAACCGCAATGCACTTGGGGTGAATCGGTGCAATGCTCGGTTTGATCTTCCACGAAGCTCATGGTCCACCATAAATCGCATCTGCACAAACCATGGCGGATACGGATACCTGATGCACAAATGGAAAATAAAAAAAATTATCCGTGGTCATCTAGAACGGACCGTACAACAAATGACGATGCAATGGCCCGATCCACAAAAAAATATGGAGGCATCACGGCGATACACTACTCCGCTGCTCCTGACGCGGTTATCTGGCTGTACCACCTGAATGTGAAATTGTAGTCGTTGCTTTGCATCTACATCAGCCGTACGCGAGAAGAAGGTGCAACGCTACTGACGGCAATGTCCTCCAAATTCTCTGCCCCCCACCCCCCAACGGCTACGCCTCGTGCAGGAAGCAACGTGCTGCTGGTGGGCGTGCTGGGCCCCAGCGTGCCCTGCGAGGAGGTGCACGTGAAGCACGCGGGCGGCCGCCGATTCGCCGTCACCTACGCCGTGAAGGAGCGCGGGAGCTACCTGCTCATCGTCAAGTGGGGCGACCAGCACGTGCCCGGGAGCCCTTTCCGCGTCACCGTGCCCTGAGCGGATTCATCCCCCTACGCCGCCGCCGTCAGCAACGACGGCGGCGGCGGTGGCGGCGGCACGGAGAGCGATGGGAATTTGCGTGAGGCGATAGAGGTTACAGGTCAGAGGTCGTAGGAGAGTTGGCGGTCGTAGTGATCATGCCGCCCGAGTCGAGACACGAATCGTCTTGTCTTTGTGTGGTCATAAAGTGACGATAAAGAGACAGCGATCTTTTTCTCCACTGTGGGGTGCTATTGAGCTGATCCACCAGCTAACGCGACATTATTTCCATAGATGAAGCAATAATTTGAAAATGTCTATTATTAATCCTTTCTTCAGAATTTTCCACCGTAGGGAGTTGCTCATTTGTCTGGTCACGAATTCTGGCCCTGATCAAAGGTTCAAGGAAGGGTTGAAGGTAGAAGGGGCTTACAAGTAAACCGCTCTGAATTTATAATTAATATTGTTAAGTGGCTAACACCGCCTTTGTTGCGGATCTATTTACCGTGCAGGTGAAGACACATCGCTGTTCTTTACATTGTAGCCATCCGATAAATGGGTTTGAACTGTCAACAGATGTTGAGTCTGAAGCGGTGAATTTATATATAATAAAAAAGGATTTTCTTTGGCGAGTCCGTGCCAATGCTCAGCGTTGTTTGCCTGTGCACTAGGTAGCCAGGTATACTTTTATTATACAAAGAACAATGCTTCTGCTGTTTGCAAAGTGGACCCAGCTAGGCTGTTACTAACAGTTCACGCCACCATGATGGACAACGTAGCACGTGGCACGTAGTTGGTTCATTACTATGTCGCAGCAGTGTTTGTGAAAATGACAACCGTATTGCACTTCAGGCCAATGCATCTCTTCCAGAGTTAGCATTTGAATCTTATTAGGTAACAGGCTACAGTGAAGTATATTTAGCCTGCACATCACTGTGGGATTTTCATCATTGTGTGCCGCCTACTTTCCAATCTAAGCAATCTTATGTTAGTTTAACACGTAGGCTTTCGCGACCAATATTAATAATAAAGGTTTTTGGGTTAGATCGCGTTATTTATAAATGTGTCATAACCCTCCACCACCCGACACGGCCAATCAGCAATCCTGGCGAATTGCCCGATGATGCCATCCTGGCGAATTTCCCGATGATGCTGGATGTAATTACCAGCGAAACGTCGTCTTCAAACTGTAAATGTTGTGGATTCACTCTTCAACACACCGGTGGGCTAAAGAAGTGAACTATTTGTCTTTTGTCAACGTGACACTTTTTTGCTGATTGGCCGTGTCGGGTGGTGGAGGGTTACGACACATTTATAAATAACGCGATCTAACCCAAAAACCTTTATTATGAATAATCTTATGTTACTTTGTATTGTCATGAACATGCTGTTTTTGTTAGGTATTCCTGTTCAATGGAGACGATGCTACATTAGTTGGGTCTTACGCTTTTGCATTTTTTCTTTTAATTTACGCCGTTCGTCGGATAGGCTTAGGCAGCTTAAGAATGGACTGTGATTGAAGCAAAATGTTAACTCTTAATGCCAACAAAGGAGTTAACGACCGGGTTGTAATGCAATTCTGCAGCTTTTCACGAGTGTAAAAGTAATATTATATAGACTTTAGATTAAAATATAAATCATTCTCTTTTCCATAATTATATCGGATGCGCAACCTTGCTGTGTTAGTGCCTACCTTGCCTAGCCTCAACTATGTATTATATTTGAGCATTTACCTATTTTGTAAAGTAGAATCGAGTTACGTTAGCCCGACGTGTGTGTGCCTTAGAGTATTATCATGACTTACAAACAAAATGAATACAACTGGAATTCCTTGCTTTAGCCATTCCTTGATTATTATTTTTTTACATAAACGGCAGTCGCAGAATACTGCAGTTTAGCTAAATGTATTCAGTTCACGTAGAGAGCAGCCCTGTAGTTTTTTCGAAGTGACCAATAAACTGAGAACGATAATTTCACGCTTCCGCTGTGTGGGAAGAACTGTCACAGGTGATGTGTGGCGCTGGTGGTTGGAACGATGCTCTTGTAAACATTTCCGAGTGTAATTTACAAGAATTAAGAGCTAAAGGGGACAGTGGTCTTCAGCTTTGAATTAATGCCGAGCCTGCCTTCAACGATCACAAGGGGACAGTGGTCTTCAGCTTTGAATTAATGCCGAGCCTGCCTTCAACGATCACAAGGGGACAGTTGTCTTCAGCTTTGAATTAATGCCGAGCCTGCCTTCAACGATCACATCCATTTTTTCACCTCGCCAATTCTACTATCTGCAGATCAACCAATCGGCAACAACATGCCGATACTACCAGGATATTCTCCCGCCTACACCGAGGCTGGCTGATAAGGAGGAAATGTGTCACAATGAATGAAACCCAAGCATAACTGGTTAATGCAAACTCTTTGGTTCTTTCGGTAAAGTGACGTAGGTAGAAAAATAATAGATCACTACGTTTCGATCGCAACACAAGCAATCGTCATCAGGTGGGACAACCACAGCAAGAAAAAAAACGCCTGAAGTAGGCGAGAGATCTGCCGTGGCACGAGGTTATATAGTAGGCCTCGGCAGTAGGGGGGGGGGGAGAGAAGAGGTGGGGGGAGAAAGGGGGCGGGGCAGACAGTGGACCCCGCAGTAGCACCTGGGTCACAAGTAGAGTGGACCACCGTGGAAATTTCGTGACTTTTCCAAGGCGAAGGTACTCTGCAAACCCACCGACTATTATCAGACATTTGTTCATGAAGCCACCCAGATATATAAACACAGACACAACTTCAACCGAGAAGATGGGTACAAACTGAGCAATCATTGAGGAGGACGTTATTAACCAGGTAAAGTCTGAACTGACTGTGATGTCTCCATCCTACCTGCCCATGTCAGCTGTTATTTCCGACTCTCTATGTGTCTTTCGCTCTCTCTCTGTGCATCTCTCTCCGATCTCTACTCCAGTGACCCGGGTGCTGCTGCGGGGTCCACTTTCTGCCCCCCCCCCTTCTCTCTCCCCCCCTACTGCCGAGGCCTACACTATATAACCTCGTGCCACGGCAGATCTCTCGCCTACTTCAGCGGTTTGTTCTTGCTGTGGTTGTCCCACCTGATGACGATTGCTTGTGTTGCGATCGAGACGTCGTGATCTATTATTGTTCTACCCACATGACTTTTCCGAAAGAACCAACGAGTATGGATTCCTGCAGTCACGAAAGCTTCAAATCAAGATTGGTTAATGCAAGTTTAATGCACACAAATGGTACTGTTATGTGCGCGTGCGGGTGGGTTGGTAAATAATAGCCAGACTCGCCTGTGTATAGAGGTCAAAAGAAATTGTATTGAGCAAGGCGAGAGGTATTGATGTTACCATAAGCCATCATAGTGACATGCTTTACAAGTATTATACAGCGCGACATTCAATTATTCTGCTGCACGGTGGTTGCCTTCAGGCTTGGGGTTTACAGCTTCAAATGCAACCTTACGCTTATGTTCTTATACAATCTGCAAAGCTATCACTCCAACCATGAAGAAGGACCCTCTTGAGGAGCCTTTCAAAACCATCACTTTACCCTACATTGCGGGGATCACAAGACCCAGGTCCGATTCAACACATTACATAAAATCCGTGATCTGGTTCCGTATGTAAAAGATGTGATTCCGGACATACAGTATCCTGGCGTCTACAAACTAAGTTGCCTCTGTGGTCGTAGTTACATTGGAGAAACCAAACGACATGTCTCGGACCGCATTCGTGAACACAAA
Organism: Petromyzon marinus; assembly: GCF_048934315.1. Lineage (NCBI taxonomy): Eukaryota > Metazoa > Chordata > Hyperoartia > Petromyzontiformes > Petromyzontidae > Petromyzon > Petromyzon marinus. Next base: position 9,790,826 of record NC_133680.1, read on the forward strand.
GTAGCCATAAAACGCGGTAGGACCAACACCTCAGCCGTTGCAGATCACTGTTATAATTCAGTAGGCTCACATGACATTGACTTCTCCAAGACAGAGGTTCTTTGCAAGCCATCTGGCTACCATGAGTGATTCGTTCATGAGGCTATCCACATATACAAACACGAAGACAATTTCAACCGAGAAAACGGATTCTGGCTTCGCAATCATTGGAAGGATTTTATAAACCATTCCGGGTCTTAATTGATTGTTCACGCTTATGGTGGCTTTCAGACCGCATCCATTATTTTCGTCTCCCCCCTCCTCTTTTCCGAACATAGATGGACTCGTCCATCTGAACAAACTGCCAAATTGCTCTCCGTGGTGCTAACGTAAAAAAAAACGCCACTTTTTTCAAATTTTCTTGCTGTGGTTTTCACACCTGATGATGATTGCTTGTGTTGCAGTCGAAACGTCGTGAGAATTTTATTTTTTAGATTTTAATTATTTTATTGTTTCCCTTCTACGTGACTTTACCGAAAGAACCAATAATATGAATTCCTGCAGTCACGAAAGCTTTAAATAAAAAAAAGTCAGTTAAATTTGTAATTCACACCGTTCTCATTGCGCTAGGCTAGGCTATAATGGTGCTAGGTTTCCGAGATAGTCTGCTGTAGTTTTACAGTAGGGACGATGTTGTTATCCCAATTGAGTTATTTGCATGTGATTTTCTTTGCCTATATATAAAATATGATTTATTCCACATCTCTCACATCATACATTGCAACATCCTCGCATTTTGGACGGTATAACCAGTTGCATCGACGGTAACAGGCACACCGGACTCATCGGAGCAGGTGGGGGGGGGGTGTCCAGGTCATTGCCATTCTGGGCTCAGGTAATTAAGACTGTTCTAAGGTTTAGGAATTGACCCCATACACGTGTTGTATTCTTCTTCCTCGTCTCTGAGCTTATAGCTCAGATGCTCCAGTGCTGAGATTGGGCCTAATGAATACAGCCGTTGAGTATGGAAGGGGGGTGTGATTTTTTTTAACTGAGCAAATTTGGACCATGACAACAGCACACACTGGCCTGCCTGCTCTTATCGAATCACGTCACAAAATGTAATAGCCACCGTGAGACAGACAGCACATATTTTACGGTGACTATACCTGCAATACAGGAATCGTTTCCCAGGAAGCGTTCCGGGGAAATGCTACTTAAATCGAAATGTCTTAAAAGCGAACTCTAACTTCCCATAGACATCGTGTTAAAGTCAGGGGTAGCGTTCCTCGCTGACTTTTGTGGGGGGTGGGGGGGGGGAATGCATGTGATGAAATGTCATGAAGTGTACAAAAATGCATATGATAATTATAAGTTAACCTACATTTAACTTTCGATTTAAAGCTTTCGTGACTGCAGGGATTCATCTTCTTGGTTCTTTCTAATAATAAATACAAGCAATTAGATACAACTTACCAGAGATGGCTTGAAGAACTATGCTTATTTTGATAATTCAATCCAGACATTTAAAAATCTTTCTATATTTTCGAGAATTTCACAACTGGTATATTCTAGAAATGTTCCCCGCATTCACTTGAATAGTTTCCACTGAGGTTGTGGGTAGGCCAAGCATCCTGGCTGCATCGACACTTTCAACCTTCTAATTTTACTGCGAGATTCATACATTTGCCTTTTTCTTGCCACAGGCACAATCATCATTTACTGTGGCGCTTTGTCCTCATCTTTGTCAGCCCTTTGTGCTATTTTATTTACACGCTTTTTTATTAACTCACTCTGTCTATTGTTGTTGTAACCTCAAATCTTGTAAGTTGTAACTCAATTTCTACCCACTTCCCAATGTGGTATCGACTGCAAACTCGGTATTCTTATGTCATACTGATTACAATACTATATTCTATCATAAAAAAAATTAAACAATCTTTTTTACATGTTATGTTTCGGCTTGGGTCTAATTGTCCACGCTCAACTGACGTTGGCTGTAATTCGCCACGGTGCCCTTACGCTGTGGCAAGCCTCGGGGCCACTTCCTGGAGTCGTGGAGTTTTTACATTAATAGTACGGTACATTTCATTAAAGCGTGTTTAATATTTTTTTTTTTAAAAAATATTACTTATTTTTAAACTATCAACTAACGCCATATTTCTACCTTACACCAGGACAAGCGAACTGAGAAATGAACGAATGATCGAACGAAAGAACGTGTGCAATGACCACGCGAAATGGCGGGGCTGGCAGAAGGAGGCGGAGCATTTTGAAATTGCGCGCAAAAATTATTTGCGCAATTTTTCAAAATAACACATATGCGAAACATTGCACTTATAAGGAAATATGTCCCCTACTCAATCAGCAACGTATATGCGAAACAATGCATAATGCGGAATATTTATCGTGGGGGATTCCTGTATTATTAACAAGGGCGGCCGACAGATTCGAACCGCGAACCTCTGAAATAAGCGACACTAGCGTCGGACGACGTCGCTTGCCTAGAATAGCAACTCAGTTAACTTGTTGGGTGAAATTTCTAGAACAAATGAGAAATATAGAGCTTTTTTTAACTTTGTTCACATTACATTTGTTTATTTAAAATTTAGTTTACGATGCCGTTTCGTAGATATGTTCGGCCGGTCCAGAATTTAGTGCAGTGAAACGCCTGAAGAAGCTCGTTGTAATCTACCAGTGAAGGTCGTACTCAAATTGTAAATGTTGCGGGTTTACTCTCCAACACGCCGGTAACTAATTGGCACGTTTTGTTTCCGTGACGAACCTTACTGATTGGCTGTGTCGGGTAGTGGTGGGTTAACGTCACATTTAAAAATGTGCGCGACCTAACCGAAAAAAAAAACATTTATTATGAATAAACATTGGCCGCGAAGGCCTACGTGTTAAATAAAAAGCACCGCTGTTCTAAAACCGGGACTGGGTGCACTGCGGTGTGAACTGGAAGCTCTCTTTTTGCAATCTCACTTATTCCTAAGGCTCATCCACACTGCACGACCAATTTCAGATGTGGGGGCACCCAGTATTCTCTCATGAGTCGTGTTGACAATGCATTGAAACATCTGTTGCGTCGTCATTAGTGATTGTGGGGGGGGGGGGGGGGGAATTAAATAAGCGTAATGGGAGGCAAACAGCCCATCGTGCGATATCCACACAAAAATCCGCCTCAGAGGGGACATTACCCATTCCGAGTGCGTTCAGGGATTATTAAATAAAGGATATCACGCTGAGCCTCTTGATTGCCAAGAGGACATAGGGGCATCTCTCTAATTAAAAACTAGAGATATTAAAAAAACTCGAGATATGGACGTCTGGAGGCCCATTAGAACTGAAGCCATGAGAAGGTCGCATGCTGTCCAACGGACAAGTCACTGTAGATTGGTCTCATCTACACACCACATGGACACTTGAATTGCTAAATGTCCTCACGAGTTGCTAGTAAGCAGTACATTATTTCAGCTTCTTGTGTTCAATTTAAAGTCAGGGTTTTCCACCCAGTTTCAGTTTCCCCTTAGACTTTTGGGGGTTTTTTTTCCACTTAATTTGGCAAATTTAAGCTCCGAGGGATACAATTTTGGTTTTAATATTAACCTTACACTCTCTGCTGGGCATAAAGGAAGTTTAGCCTCCTAGTGTTGAGAGGCCTGCTTCAGTGGCTCCAGGGATACGTTCTGGAGATGCTCGTGAAAAGCACATTTTGCGGATGATGATATTGGGCCGACGAAAAACTATGTTCTTGATGAATTAACGTCTGAGAAGTATTCTCTCTCTCTCTTTCTCTCTCTTCACCTTCATCTCATCACTTTCTTTCTCTCTCTTGATGCAGTCGTGTTGGGTTTCAGATGCCATTCGCGGATAGCCAAAACCGCGGATAGCAAGTTTGTGAACGAGGGAATACTGCACTCTGTGAGAGTTGTAAAAGCGACGTCTCTTCATCTTGTGCCATTGACTGTCTCAGCACAGCTGGAATATTATTGGAGATAAAAGAATAACAAATACCCGCGAGAGAGAAGGCTACGGATGCGATTGAAACCTGGTGAATCACACCGTCTTGGCAGAGCTCATGTAACAAAAACACTTCGAGCACTCTGCGAGGATTAAATGTCCCTGACGAATCAATGTGTCAAACATGTGGGATCGCACCCTTGGTCACTAATTACATGATCCGCTGTTCCCAAACAGAAAGCTCGTGAAAGCATCCCTTCCATTCATTTTTATGGTAAAATATAATTGTGGCTCCTGCATTTGTGCGATAGTGCGTTCAACAAAGTGCCATGCGGGTTACGCATGCATGCCAAGGCCATGTATGGTTACTCATAGCCTCGTTTCCCCGTTTGCGTCATATGCAAGTCGACGTGTGAATCACATCCGATGGCTGGGTTTTTTTAAAATGAAAATAAGTGTTGTTCAGTCAAATAACAGTTATTTTGGAAAAGTTAAGAGGATGACATCTGCCGGAGAGATACAACTGGAAAACACAGCAGAATATGCATACAAACTGAACAAACACTGCCCTGAAAGGACATATATTGAGATATAATGGGCTAAAACAGAATCAAGCTGATGAATGATAGAGATGGACCAGAGCGGGTTAGAGTGTTTTGAAAAGCTGAACTTTATAATAAAAAGCAACATGTCAATGTACTTACAGAATCATGTTTTAATCAATGAATATTACCTGCTATGAGATATATATCTATCAGAAAGATGGACACAAACGACAAATGTGGAACAACAACTGAAAAGTGCGCGGAGAAACGGAAAGAGGAATACGCGGATTAGAGGACACACGTGCAGGATGAAGACATTATACCTGATACACGACGTTACAGTGAGTGGGCTTGTGCAATACATATCGCTAGAAGGGATGACGACCGACGGTCAAGAATAATGACGGAGTGCTAGCCGAGGGATGGAACGCGTCCGAGAGGACGTGCACCAAGGAGGCAAGGAGATGGAATGATGAAATCAGCTCATGTGCAGGTTGTAGATGGATTATTATATTGCAGAGATGGTGGTGGATTTGGGGAGGGCTTCAGTGGATTGATCAAGGTTGATGATGATAAACAGGATGAATGAAACGTTATAGGTCATTTAAAAAGAAAATGATCCCACTTCTTAAACAGGATCAAAGTGTATTTACCTCCTTTGTAGGTTGTTGACTAAATGTATTTCATACAAGTGAGAATGCATTCTAAGTCGACTATGCACAACTACGTCTACACCTTCTACTTAAAGTAAGAGCTCCAAATGTTTTACGAGCACAGTTTCCGTAGATTCAGCGGCTCTCTTGCTTTTGCACTCGCTCGTGGTTCCTCGCACCCCTGAGTCAAATTCTCTCTCTTTAAGAGTGAGTGAACACTGCGTGGCGCGTTACGATTTGAAATTATTATAAGGCATTCCTGAAACCGGAGCCAATAGTTGCCTCAGCTCTGTGGCCCTGCTTTGGGATGTTATGCAATGAGACACAGTTATCACGAGGAGAATACGGTGCAGAAAAAAACAGCACGTAGTCCACATCACATGACGCCCATGATGCCGGTATCGGTCACAAAACAGTGTAATGTAACCAACTGGGCCCAGCAAACCATCTTCGATTGAATTGCGCAAGTCATCTTGGGGCGACTGAGGCGGGAATCGCAAGGGGTGGCGCTTGGCATGGCTATGCAAAGTAAAATTAAGCAAATGCATATGCGCGGCAGTCTGGCTATTATTTACCAAGCTTGAGGGGCCCCAGATTCATGGGAGAGAAAAAAAACACATGGGTGAACAAAATATCAGCTCGAATTCAAAGCCGAAAAATTAAAAAGCCAACTAAAGCGATGAAAGCCAAATGAATCTGTTTCGTCCATATCTTGTCTGTTTTTATTTATTTAAATATCTAACTCCATCTCGATCGCTTGTCTCCATCTCTCTCGTTTCACTGCATCTCTGTCTCACCTCTCTCATCTCACTCCACGTCTGTCTCTTGTTTATATGTCGCCTATCAACTCACTGGGACTTTAAAAATCAAATGGGGGGGGGGGTGGGTGGGAGGGGCGGACTCTAAAATTAAATTCACCATGCACCCCCCCCCCCCTGCTGGGCAAGCACCAGCACCGGGGATCGCCGAGTGCGGATCTCACTGGAGGAGCATCCGGATGGAAGGGTTCACGAAGGAGAATCCGGCGAACATGGTTTGCTCGATGGACATGACCATGCGGTTGCTGCTGCCTCGGCACGAGACCTGCGGCGACTCGCTCAGGAACTCGTGGCCGAAGTTCCTGCAGTCACTGGGAGACGTCTGCTCCCCGACGGAAAACCCGAGAGAAACAAAAAAATTAAAATCCAACACGCGTGACAAGGCAGACACTTCCATAGGAGGCCGCGACGTTTTTTTCGTCGCCGCACTCGGGAGTCGCCGACAGGTTGCGTTTAGTTTGATCGTTTTTTGGATCTCATACCCGTGTCAGTTTAACACGTGGGCAGGCTTTCGCGACCAATATTATTCATAAGAAAGGTTTTTTGGGTTCGATCGCGTTATTTATAAATGTGTCGCAACCCTCCACCAGCCGACACGGCCAATCAGTAAAAAATGTGTCACGTTGACAAAAGACAATTAGTTCACTACTTTAGCCCCACCGGTGTGTTGAAGAGTGAATCCACAACAATTACCGTTTGAGTACGACGTTTCGCTGGTAATTACATCCAGCATAATCGGGCAATTCATCAGAATAGTGAAGCCCTCCACCTGCTCAGGGTCTTAAATACATCATAAAAATCATACACGTGTCTTCGCTCAAGTTAGGTGGCTCACATTGGAGACACGTACAGATGACACAATGAGGATTGGTTTTACCCCTTCTGGCGATACAACAGGTGTTAAGATTTTGATTTAAAGCTTTCGTGACTGCAGTAATTCATATTCTTAGTTTTTTCGGTAAAGTCACGTTGAAGAGAAACAACAAAATAACAAAACATATATAAAACAATAAAAAATTATCACGACGTTTCGACCATAACTGATGATGACCGTTTGAGTTATGGTCGAAACGTCGTGAGAATTTTTTATTGTTTTATATATGTTTTGTTATTTTGTTGTTTCTCTTCAACGTGACTTTACCGAAAAAACTAAGAATAGGTGTTAAGATGTTCAAATACCAAGGAATCAAGTCGCCTTTTGGCGTTCTCTAGTCTGACACTGGTGAGATTAGGCCATAAAGAAGGCTGTCTGTGGTATAGGCCAATCAGAAGATATTTGCATGTTCACCACAAGTACGTTTGGCTAATGCAGATTTGATTCCTTGTTGTATTGCCAAAAAGGGTCAAACCCATCCATATGTTTCATACTTTCACACTGGTAAAAAAAAATGTCCCATGGCATAATGAGGATGATCACTTGCCCTCTCGAATAAAACAACTGGTCAGCGGTCTGATGAACAATCCGTTTATAAACTGGCCATTGGTCTAATCAACCGCTCAGTGGTTCACATGTCCAGTGGGGACCTGGTCAAATAAAATACATTAAAACATGGATTTGAGATTGTGCACACGGGGAAGTCTGTGTGTGTGGATGTCTGTATGTGTGGATGTCTGTGTGTGTGGATGTCTGTGTGTGTGGATGCGCGCGTGTAGCTGTTAGAAAACAGCGCTACAAACCCGGTGACCCAAGTTCGAATCCCACTCATGGCCAAACACCAGTGATGGGCCTCCCCGAGGTCAACTCAGCCTCAAATGAATACCTGGTGCTGTATATAAACATCACCACTGGGGAGACAAAGGCGGTCAGGCGCGGTGCTGGCCACTCACGCCCTCATGTACCGTGCTGGCCTTCATAGGTACTCTCTAACAGCACTTGCTCCAAATGTTTAAGACTGAAGGGGGGGATCTTTGTGGATGCAGTCCATGTATTACCAGGCTTGTGACGGTGAATACAAGCACTCACCACTTTGGGCTTGAACGGGGGGGTTATTTTCCGCGCTTCAAGGCTGGGCCAGTCTATGTTCTTGAAGAAGGGGTGCAGGCGAATGTCCCCTACAGCCCCCAGCCGCTTGGTATGGTCTCGCTCAAACAGCTGAGGGTGGAATAAGCATCAGGCTTAAAAACGAAAAACATTAAATTAGCCAAGTATTCTGATGTCAGAGCACTGAGTCAGCGGTGCAGTAACTCTGGGTTCAAATCCATTTAGCATTTGCACGCCTGGCCTTTTGTCAGTGGAGTGCTTCATGAGCACCTCCCCATGCCGTGTGGGCCATTGAGGTTACCCCGCTATACCCCCATGACACTTCCACTATGCCGGTTGGTGAAAACAGAGAGCATAGACAATGGATATTGCTACACTGCCATCTGTTACCCACAACGCAGTCTATAGCACCCGTATTTTTTTCTTCCAGATAGCAACGCGTCAATAAACAGGTTTCTCTCGTGTAGGAAGTTAATGATCTTTGCCGAGTTACTAAGAGAAAAGGTAAACTAAATTTGATTTTACCTTAATTCAGAATATTTTCGGTTTTGAGGATTAAAAAAATTAGAAAATTGGTTTGACTGAAGTGGCAAATACCTCCAAAGGAGGCCTTGTGAGAAGTCGCAGCATCTAGTGTGCACAAGATGCCACTGAAGGGATCTCAGAATTCGTTCTGATATCACCTCCCATCGGCTGTTATTCTACTAAGGAGTAGTCGTACTACTTTCTGTGAGAAATCCAAACGTAAGTGGATTCGTCTCATGACATGACTGACAAGCGCAATTGAAATATAACTCGAAAAAAGAGATGGCTTTCAAAACCAAAAGTGAGTAAAAGTTCCCATTAATGGGCACCACGGTGGCGAGATGTTAACTACCTCGCCTCGTGTACAGGAGGTCGTGAGTTCGACCCTGACGCCTCTATATTTGGAGTCTCTCTCCCCGTGGTCACGTGTTTTTTTTTTTTATCCGGGTCCTCCGATTATTCCTTTCACACTTAGAAACTTGCGTTTACAGAATTCAGCTGCTGGAAATGTCCACATGTTCAGCCACTTCGTTGAGCTATCATGTGCGTCCAAGGCGCCTCTGAAAAAGCGGTGCTATATAACAAAAAAAATATATAGGCAATTTAAATTCTGTGATTGCGTTGCTAATGCCGTGGAGGGAGCGTACACAGCTGAGGATGTTGCGTGAGGAGTCGGAGAGCCAGCGTGGATAGTGCGGCGTGTGGCCCTTGATGGCTTCGAACAGCTCGTCCTCGTCGGAGCCGTAGAACGGAGACTGCCCGATGAGCATCTCGTAGATCAGCACGCCCATGGACCACCAGTCGACCGACGTGCCGTACGCCCTCCCCAGCAAAATCTATGGGAGGCACGGGAGTGGAGACGGTGAGTTAACCACCAAAGCCTGGCTGTCCCGTCACATGTCACAGGCGGCGGAGAGGGTGGGGGGGGAAAAGCAGCATTGGGTTTAGCTCTCCGAAGTGTTTGAACTAAGACCAGTGCCGGATTAAGCTAGTGCGGGGCCTGTGACATATGCTATAAAGGGGCCATGAATAAAAAAAATAAAACACATAAATATTTAACTTGCATAGTAAAGTAATTGTATTTTTTCATTTGTTATACAGCCAGGTAATACGACAAATCGCTAACCTTAAACACTCAGTCGTTCATAAAAGCTGAAGGCAGTATAGTACTATAGTAATAGAGCAAGTGCAGAATCACTGGACCGGAATTGATAGCTTGAAAGGATTTGGCGCGGGGCGCTTGAAAGTGCGGGGCCTGTAGCTACTACACATGTAGTAGTAGCTACTACACGTGTAGCTACTTTTGCTACTTGGATAATCTGGCACCGTGTACGACGTTTTACTCCAAAGTGTGCAGGAGTTTTTTTTTTCAGGACCTGAATTTGAATTCCGTCACTTCAGCAAGGTCAAACGGCACGCGGTATAACCCAAAGAAAAACCCGGGGGAGAGCTGTAACAGCACAACCACGAAAACGGCCGTACACAACCCGGTTGGGTTTGTCCAGTACGAGTGCTTTCCGAACAGCTGGTATTCTGGCTAAAACGGCCGATGCACATTAAGAAAGTTTCCATCCGTTCGGGGGTCAAGCTAATTCATCATTCTTGGGTCAGTAAAATGTGCTCCACTTCGCGGAAAAGTCAGCAGCCCTGCAATTTGAATGTTGAGTTTACACCACTGGTTCATTATTTTGAGTATAGGGACAGTCTAAGTTCTTAGTTTCTCATGCAGGGAGATATATATGTACTGTATATATTATAATGCCTATAGTTTTAATTCACACATGATCTACAAGTTTAAGATTTTTATTCATTAGAAGCTCGTATCTTCAATAAAAATCGCAAGCACGTGTCATTTAAAAAAAATCTCGATACATTTCTTCGCCATATTATGCAACGGCGAAAATGACGAGACTCTTTTCGTTGCAAAATTAGCCACATTGTACCCAACGTGGTTGCCACCACATCACAACTTCCACATCACCAACCTCACTCCTCAGTCAACAATCCCCATGGCTCACATCACCAGCGATTTGATTCTCACATATCAGGGTTACAATCGTATGAAGTATTATTCTGTTATAAAGTATTTCTTTTTTTTCTTCATTCATTCGTCTCGTTCTGGTTTGTTCTGTCTCACGTAGACAGTTTTTTTTTACAATATTAGCCTACTACATGTAAATCAGTTTTAGAAATTATAATACCTTCACAAAGTGTATTTAAGAGCTATGGGTCGCTGGAAGTTGCTAAAGTCACACCAGATCATGTTCAGGATTTATTACGATTCAGTGTAAATACTAAAGGCTCCCATCAGCCAAACTCAAGCAGCTTATGGAAGACCCCACGAATAAGGGGGAGTAACGTCCCAAGCCCCATCCTGCATAGCTTCCTTGCTCGGCGTACACTCCTGGGTTGTCAAGGCTCCCTTGCGAAGAACGCAGGCAGTGGCTTGCTACGGTAAGAGACAATTTCGACACGATAACGTTAAATACTCTTTGGTCCTTTCGGTAAAGTCACGTAGAAAGAAAAAATAAATTAAATAATAGCACACGACGTTTCGATTGCAACACAAGCAATCATCATCAGGTACAAATGAAAGAGAGAACAAACCTAGTCAACTTAGAAATATAATGCAATACAACCAAGAGAGTCGGCTTACATAACAGTCAACACCCTACCTGGTTCATTACAAGCAGGTAGGGTGCTTGTGTTGCAATCGAAACGTCGTGTGCTATTATTTAATTTATTTTCTCTTTCTACGTGACTTTACCGAAAGAACCAAAGAGTAATTCCTGCAGTTACGAAAGCTCCAAATCAAGTTTGATAATGTTAATGTTTCGAAGTTATATATTCAATTGACTTATAATCTCAACAAAATATTTTTTCGAATAAATAGATCAAAAACGCCACGTGAACACGGCCGAATACAATTTTAACTCGCAATGCGCGCAGTGTTCGCTCACTATCGTAGAGACAGAACGACTCCGGGGGGAACGACAGATGCGCAGGAAGGCAGTCACGTGATGAGCTGGCACAAAAAAAAACAATTGCCCATTCTCCGCCGTCCACTATATGTGACGGTGTCATCGGCCAATTCATGAGCGTGTATATGTGGGAGGAAACTGGAGCACTCGAAGAATTCCCGCGTGTGCAAGGGGGGACACTCTATATCCCCGACAGAACAGATGGAGTCCACATCTTTTCTTTTTGCACTCCCTTCTCCTGCAAAGCCAGGGGGGTTCTGACGCCTCAACATCCACGAAACGAATGGAGCTCCGAAACATGCGTGCGATCGACCAACCCGTCGTCACAAGACCGCGCTCTCAACCACCGGCTCGCTCCCCCACATCGTACGCACGTTAAGCACGTTGAACTGCTTTCGCACCGCACGTGGCCAACCACGCTAATAATCGCAGGTGCGGGGAAAGCAAAACGGAGGACGAAGGACAGCGAAGCTATGTAGCCTCGGCGCTTCACGCTCAAGAGCCCGCGGGTGGCAGCCTCGCGAACGCTACCTCGGGTGCGATGTAGTCCGGGGTGCCGCAGAACGTGGTGGCGAGGTTTCCTGCGCCAACGTGCTCCTTGCACATTCCGAAATCGGCGATCTTCACGTGCCCCTCCCTATCCAGCAGCACATTGTCCAGCTTCAGGTCTCTAGATGGTGAGAGAGGGATGCAGAGTGAAGCTGCTGTGTACCAAGGCACAAGTTTGTTCTTGGAAGTCAATGTTGGCACTTGCGCAACTGGCAATGGTATATGCGCATTTACCATGTAGTATGCACGTGTGTGTGTGTACGTGTATGCACAATCTAGGCTCTTAATCCATAACATGTGAGTATATCCCATAAGTTCTTGACAGCCAGACTTCACCACTTGATTCGGCCTCACAGTGTACCTAGACTGGCACAAGCACCCTGGTGATGTCGCCATCATCTGGTGGAGAATGGCAGCTGTAGTAGTCACGTGTATGTGTTTATAAAGGGTAAATAGTAAACTACTTGGGCAAGAAATGTTTTGGTTAAAGTGTTGAAAGACTGCAAGTTGATATCCAGCTCAGAGATTACTCAGCCCGTAGTCGACTTCAGGGTCAAAAAATTCCTACCACTTTTTTGGAATGTCAGCTGGGGGATATCGTACGCAGAGACTGGCCCCTGTCATGGGATTGTAGAATTTCCACAACTGTCTCAAGGCAATCAATGAAGACGAGTGCTACCTCATCGCTTGTTTTGAACAGGGAGACAATTTGCTGTGTTTTACTTTTTTGAGTCACACGGTAGTATAATTATTAGCACACTACAATACCAATGACCTAGGTTACATTTTGAAGCCATGTCTCACACCAGTGTGGAAGTTGATATCCGATCCTGGCTTAGATTTTCCTAGGTCGACTCTGCCTAAGCTGTTTACCTTTGTGTGGTATGTGAACATCAAATATCGAGAGGCCTTAATAGGTGGTCACTCAGAGCACTGACTTTGACTGCAGATAAATTGGTATTTGTGAATCTCCATAAGCTGTATTAGAATTGTAGTGCTCCACACCAACCGTGGCAGTGAGGGTACCTGATGCACGATTGGAAAATTAAAACCTCTCCAGAGTGCGACTGTGGTCATCCAGAATGGAGACTGCACAACATATAACGACGAAGGAGACATCACAGAGATATTCCACTCCGCTGCTCCTGATGTGGTTATCTGGCTTGATCACCTGCATGTGAAATTGAAGTTGTTGCTCTGCATCTACATCAGCAGCCGTACGAAAGAAGAAGTGATCCAGATGTGACCCCCTGGCCTATGGACAGCTCTTGATATCGATATTTCACCATATTTTTTTACAACATGGTTCGAATGTCTACAGAAATTTCAGAGACATAGCATACACAAGCTCTTGCATTTAAATCCAAAATTAATCCAAATGTATTGTATTTTTTGTATCAAACCACAGCCCTTCGGGACAATCACGAATCAAGATAGAGTGAAACCTCTCAAATACACCAGCTGCATCGTTACCTGTAGATGATGTTGTGTGAATGAAGAAACTGCAGGCCACATATCACCTCTGCCGCGTAGAATCTGTTAATGAAACACAAAACAAAGATATCCCGTATAGCCTTAACATCGTTTTGGGACAAGTGCTGTTTAGCGAGTAACACCTACAGTATGAAGGCCGGCACGGCACACGGGGGAGGGTGGGTGGCCAGCACCACGCCCGGCCGCCTTTGTCTCCCCAGTGGCGATGTTCACTACACACCGCACCAGGTACTCATTTGAGACTGAGTAGACCTAGGGGAGGTCCAGGACCGGTTCGGATAATTGTCACTTGTGTCGGCCGTGAGCGCGAATCGAACCCGGGTTGCCGGGTTCACGGTGCAGTGCGCTCACCGCTGCGCCACCGTTCCCCACACAAATGAACGCACGTGGCGTCGGTGACTCACAACAAGCACGTGCTCAAGTTGAAATAACATAGTCCCATGTCAGCGTGACTTTAAACTGCCGTCTTTCCTCCGTTCAATCAGTGTTCATTATATAGCCAAGTGGGAGAGGTCAATTGCTTTGCAAGTGAGGCTTTGATGAATGTATTGTATTATTTCAGATACAGTCCTTTTTTTATTTAGTGCCAATAATTAAACGTTTGCGGTTTGAGCTTAGACATGGCTCACTCGTGCAAACAATGCAATGTATTCCTTGATGTCTATTTAATCGACCAGTAGCTTAGCATCGTTGGCGCGGACCTTGGTGCAAAGAATGACACGAGGCCTCCTGTCCAATTTTCGTCATCTTAGTAGCCTGGCGCGTGGGCCCTTCTGGCCTGTGGACCCCAGTGGCGTAGCACAGGCTCGACACACTCGACAGATACGTCGGTGGAATTAAAGTCATGCTGGAGTCGCCATGGGAAGACAAAAAGTGATCGTCCCGTGGCAGGCCTGGTCTTGCCGTGACAATGTGGAATTGTTGCCCCTGGCTGAGGGCCACCAACAGAGGTGGGCACTGAGGGTTGTGGTGGCTTGGAGATGTTATCTCCCTCGCCCGGTGTGCAGGAGGTCGTGCGTTCGATCCCGACACTGACACCTGCTGTATATTTGGAGTGTGCGTGTTCTCCCCGTGGTCGGGTGGATTTTTCTCCGGGTTCTCCAGTTCCCCTCCATGTTTATAAAACATGCATTCAGAGTCTTTGGCGGCTATATATATATCCACTTGATAAGCCAGTTCGTTCAGCTATCATTTGTGGTCAGATCGCTTCTGAAAAAGTTTGAATAGATCAGTGGGTTTTACCTGGTAAAAAATAAACGTTTAAATAATTCAGTTTAGTTTTTTTTTAAAATATAAAACATCTGAGCAGGATTTTTTACTTTACTTGACAATCACTATTTACACACAGAAATTACCAGACGTGTGTGCGTGTTACTTGGTTTGTGTAGGATCAAGGATTGCTTGAAGGAGCTCAGTGGTGTTGTGTGTGCATGTGGCCTTGTGCTGCCCTGGCAATGCTTTTCCCACTCACGTTCCTGTCGGCAGGTCAAACTTTCCTTTGTCCTGGATGTGGAACATGAGGTCACCGCCAGTGAGGAACTCCATGACGAAAAACAAGTGCTCCTGAAGACACCGGGACAGGCATGGTTGCAACATTTGTTAGCCACGTGGCAATTTTGAAACGGGCGCTGCAAGCTAAAAGCTGAACTAACTGGGTGAATCGTTTTGGGGTTTCTCCAGATTGGTTGGCAAGCGAGACTGTGCGATTTATATGCAAGTTCAAGACGTGATGTTTCCATGCTCAAAGACTTAAATGGGTAGCACTAATATTTTAGTGGCCTTAAGGCAGCGGTGGGAATTCCATATTCCCCTGTCCAGGGGATTATTTTCTTGTAGAATGGTCACCGGTGACTCCCAACAAAGTGGTATCAATTTTAACAACTCCTATAACGATGACAAATTATGTGGCGATGCTGCTGCTTTGTTCGCAGTGGTGCACCAGCACAATTAACAAGCAAAAAGGTCAACACATTTGTTAATAACACGACTTTTAATGAAAAATAATAAACGTATTCACTTTGTCTCTCTGGACGCTCAAGTTACGTACGATTATAGTCATGGCCCAAAACGTCGCCTTTTATATTTGTATTTATTTTAAGGGCATAGTGTTATTGACTAATGTGAGTTTTTTTTAACGATGACAGCGATTTGACCTTTGACAAGGATTTTGACTCGTAACCGTCTCAGTAATACTCAACACTTAACTGGGTAAAAGACATAATGGGAGGTCGCATGCCACCATGAGGTGTAAAAGCCACTGCGGTTCAATTGCCGAGTGCAGTGGTGCACGCCTCTCTTCCAACGCTTCACGACGACCCATTCGCATGTCACTGTGTGAACACCCTCCCACAGCGATTCAAGGTGACACGTACATTGCAGTATAGCGAGTAGGTTGTTTACCTATTTGTACAGGTCTTTGATGTTGTTGTTTAATCTCCTTATATGCATGGGCTCTCTCCATCCACTGCTTTCCTTCCATGTGAAACTATTAAGGAAACAGTCATACAACCTAATGGAGGATTCTCTTGAATAAGAGTCTGGAGACTCATCCAGGTCAACCTAGATAAACAGTGCTTTGAGTTCAGAATGAGAAACATGATGATTATTTATACTGGAGGAATCCGATGAGCTATGAAGATCTTTTTCACAGATTTCCAGTAACGGGCAGGTCATGCACTACTCGATGCCTGGTTAGCGCTTGGATGCGTTAGCACCAGGACTCTCCTACAATTCTAGACGCAGGGCTGAGAGGTGACCAGGAGATGACAGTGTTGAGTGTCACCCTTCGTGTGCCTGTGCTTACTCCAGCCGCTCTGATTTCTTTGCAGGTGCCAAGCACTCAGTCGTGGTATTCGCCAGAGAGACTCAGTGAGGCTCCCCTGAGATAAAATAATTGCCGTTCGCTGTGCGTGACTGTGTGTGTGCCTGTGTGTGACTGTGTGTGTGTGTGTGCCTGTGTGTGACTGTGTGTGTGTGCCTGTGTGTGACTGTGTGTGTGTGCCTGTGTGTGACTGTGTGTGTGTGCCTGTGTGTGACTGTGTGTGTGCCTGTGTGTGACTGTGTGTGTGTGCCTGTGTGTGCCTGCGTGTATGTGTGTGTCTGTATGTGTGTGTCTGTGTGACTGTGTGTGTCTTTGTGTGTCTGCGTGTGTGTGCCTGTGTGTGACTGTGTGTGCCTGTGTGTGTCTGTGTGTGTGCCTGTGTGTGTCTGTGTGTGCCTGTGTGTATGTGTGTGTCTGTGTGACTGTGTGTCTTGTGTGTGTGTGTGTGCCTGTGTGTGCCTGTGTGTATGTGTGTGTCTGTATGTGTGTGTCTGTGTGTGGGGAGCGATAGTGTAGTGGTTAGCGCGCTGCGCTATGATCCTGGCGACCCGGGTTCGATTCCCGCTCACGGCCAACACCAGTGACGATTATCTGAACCGGTCCCGGGCCTCCCCTAGGTCGACTCAGCCTCAAATGAGTACCTGGTGCGGTGTGTAAACATCGCCACTTGGGAGACAAAGGCGGTCGGGCGTGGTGCTGGCCACCCACCCCCTCGTGTACCGTTCCGGCCTTCATAGGTGCTCGCTAACAGCACTTGCCCCTACAGTCTGTTAAGGCTATATGGGGGATCTTTATCTTTGTTTGTCTGTGTGTGTCTGTGTGTGTATGTGTGTGTCTGTGTGTGTCTGTGTGTGCCTGTGTGTGACTGTGGTCAAAGAGTGACCGGTCCTTGAGCACCTTGGTTTGGAATGTACCACAGAGGTGGGTCAGGAAGGGGTGCTCGCAGGCCATCAGGAGCACCCGTTTCTCCACCATGGTACATTCCACGTCATCGCCCATGAGGACCACCTCCTTCTTGAGCGCCTTGATGGCAAAAAACTTCCCCTGCTCCTTCAGCTCCGCCAGCATCACCTACGATAATTCAGTCACAATAATGCAGTTCATATTGCAGTAGCACTTGGTATTTGCACCATTATTTTAGCAGAAGGCTATCACAAAGACCTGCACATTGCACCGATTGACATCCTCCCGACGTGCAATAATAACATTACATGACTAAATCTAGATTTGAAGCTTTCGTAACTGCAGGGATCCATACTCTTTGGTTCTTTCGGTAAAGTCACGTAGCTATAAAAAAATAAAATAAATCACGACGTTTCGGGCTTTCCCACCTGATGACGGACGCTTGTGTTGCACCCGAAACGTCGTGATTGATTTTATTTCATACCTACGTGACTTTACCGAAAGAACCAAAGAGTATGGCTAAGTCTGTTATAATTACGCTTGCGATACATGCATTGAATGTGTGAATGCAAGCATTCATCATTTAGGATTCGTGACAATTTTACACAAGGGTACAGTTCGGCCAACAGCATGAAGCACAACACGGACCAAGACGCGACACAGGAAAGAGAAGAGACAGGGCGAATAAGACAACACATAATTGAGACTTGATTATAACTCTCACTGTCATCCAATCATATCCCAGGGATGATTGGGGGTTACCATGGGGGAACAAACATTGTTTAATGTCTACCTTTAATGAAGCCTATTGGGATGCATTAAGTCCTTTGTACATCGCCCATAAAGTGAGAAGTATTATTTTAACTCGTAGTTCATATTGAGCGCTATAACACAAATATAAATGTGGGATTATTAGGCATGGCGTGATGTGAGTTCCATCCTGTCTCATGCTGTCTCTTCGTGACACCCGTCTCGTTTTTGCTGTTAAAAATGTTTTATTTTTTACGTTTAAGGGTTCGCAGAAATTGTTATTTTTGTAGCATTCCATGTACTGTAAAGGCAGGAAATTGGTTAAACCTCCCAAACAGGTCCCTCCTGAGCATTGTAACTCACTTGTTTAATCCTCGATACAAAATTACGGAGGCAAAGTCAAAACACTCATTGGATGAAAATGACATTTTCCTTAAGCATGGGCTCGTCTATCTGTGCCACAACCACTGTTGAGTTCCCTTAAGGGGCTAACTCCCTTGAACAACCCCTTAGCGATGATTCGTTAAGTCGATCCAACTACAGCCTCTGCAATGTCTGCGTCGGTGCAACTGCGTCAGCAATGTTCCGTGTTGGCGATGCCCTGTGCGTGCCATTGGTCTTGCCTTTCCGAAGCTGCCTTTGCCGAGCACTTTGAGGAGGTGGAAGTGGTCGAGAGATAACTTCCCGGCAATCTCTCCGCTCGGCCGTGTCGACTCGTCAGGCACTGACTGGGGCGGTGCCGGTTGTGGTGGCGTCAGATGTCCCTTTGCTTCATCCAGTGCTGGGGCTTCCCATGCCACCTCCACCTTCTCAACTTTTCATTTCAGCAAAGGCATCAAAAGAGACGGCAGGCGCGAACACAATGCTGCAACCTGCAATCTCCACCGTGCAGGCTCAGGGCTCTGGCATCAAGGACTCACCGAGTCCTGGAGACCAGTTCAGTTTGAACGTTTAAAAAAACAAAAAAATTGTACCGGGAATTCTTTTGAGCAGGAAGGGCAATGGATGAAGACATTTCATTATGCATGAATATATACACGTGCGTACATATACATACAAACGTAAGTTAAAATCAATGCATCTCTTTGATCAAATAAACAATCTCCATTGGTGGCCCTGATGCGAATTTCATATTCCCATGACAAGGGCCAGTCTCAACAGCATGATCCGTTATATTACCATATACGCAAACACATGCCTAATATATAATACTGTCATACATACAAATAAAACATCATGCACACATTTTACAAACATGCATACACACGCACGTACATCACTGATCGTGTTGCTTTGCGACTGCCACCTGCATTGTTGGGGTTGAAGCTGGGTGGCTGTGACTCGACAGGCCTCTCCGCTCCTGGTGCACCTTTTTCCTTCTGCATTCAGACGGCATCGCGCAGTTGGTCCATGATGTCTAGTTTGTCCGCTTTGTGCGTGCGTGCATATGTACGTAATCTACGCATATGCATTTAAATCAGTCGGGAGCGGTAGAGCGTCGGTTGGCGCACTTCACTACGTTCTTGATGACCCAAGTTCAATTTCCACTCACAACCGATCAAAGTGGAGAATAACTGAACCGGTTCTGGATGTATGTATGTTGAATTTATTTTGCACCGTACGTAGCTAACCGTGCTAATTAGAGGTGCGGGGGGAAGGACAACGAACAAACCACAAAAAAAGCAGTTCTAAAGAAATTCGTTTTCAATTCGAGGTCGACTCCCCATCCCTGGTGCAGTGTGCAAACATCAGCACTGGGGAGATGAAGGCAGCCAGATGTGGTGTTGGCCACACATCCCCTCATGTGCCATATGGACCTTCAAAGGTGCTCGCTAACGGCACTTGCCCCAAGACTGTTAAATGGCATAAGGGAGATCTTTGTGTTTCCACCGATATACAATCTACATAAATATCTGGCCGGATGGCACTTTAGATGGACTGCTCAACTCACAATTGGTAAATTATAGTACACAGTAGTCGAGTGCTGCCATGCCAATTCCTCACGTGTCTATTTCTCTTTCACAGCAAACTTTGGGAGGCTGCGTGAGAGTATGCCCCGCCCCGCCCCGCCCCTTCGTCTACCCACACAGCTCACCTGGCCTCCCTCCACCTGGCGCAGCAGCTCGGCCAGTCGTTCGGTGGAGATGCCACACAGGTTGGCCACCTTCCCCTTGCACTTGTGGTGCACGTTCGCGTCGCAGGCTGTGGGGGTGGCACGCCCGGCGCAAGACGGTCATTCTACCGCAGGATCGCGGTCTCGCCGTGGCAGACGATGACATTTACAATTCAGACCTTTGGTATTAGCGCCGTTCTAAATAGCGCAGAAGTTATCGTGTGGGCGCTATGTTTCACAGACATAGTCTGTCACAGTCGGGGGGTGAAGTGCGTTATCCCTGATGGAGTAATTTGTAGAGGAGAATAGGTTTTCACCTTTTTTTCTGGCAACAAAACAGCTGTGTTAAGATGTTAAAACACCAAACTGAAACCTTTTACAAGGAATCGTGTCTGCATTAACCACAATACTTGTGGTCAGAATGCAAACAAAAAACATACTCTGATAATATATACATTGTCTGATTGAAACTGATTGGTCCACACTAGAGACAGCTGTACGCCTCTCTGTACGCCTTTTGGCGTCCTCTGGTCTAACACCGTTTGAGACTAGGCTCAAAAGAAAGCTGTCTCTGGTGTCGACCAATCAGTTTCAAAGACAATGCAAATATTATCAGAGTTTGTTTTTTTGTTTGCATTCTGACCACAATTATTGTGGTTAATGCGGACACGATTCCTTGGAAAAGGTTTCATTTTGGTGTTTTAACATCTTAACACCAGTTTTGTTGCCAGAAAAAAGGGTAAAACCTATTCTCATATTTTGGTACTGGCAAAGGAGGTCCCATGATAATTTGTAGATGTTTTCAAATAAAAGAAATTGCACCATGACGCCGGCACACGACGGCCGACTGTTTTCGAATGACGTCGCAGGATATCTAACGTCCGCTGTGAAGCGAACGACGCATTTTACAGTTGCTACGCCTGCAGTATTAACCAGGGCGGCCGCCGGGGGGGGGTGGGGGGGCAGTTCGAACGGCGGACCTCTGCAACAAAGTGAACGCGTCCTATTGCTCCTGTGCAGCGCGGCACCTTCGCATTGCAGGCCCTGCCTGGCGAAGCCCCACAGCAGCGTCCCGCAGTGGTCGCAGAAGGTGGGGCTGCGGTAGCTGTGCACCTTGAAGGAGTGTGACATGTGCAGGTTGAAGCTCTCCCGCACGATCTGCGGCGACACATCCCCGGAGCGAGTCATGCTAAGCGAAAAACCAAAAAAAAGCTCAAACTATTTGTATTTTTGTTATTTTACCAGGTGAGACCCACTGAGCTATATAGCTCTTTTCCAGAAGTGACCTGACCACTGTCACCTTTGATTAGCGCGGTTGGCTACGTAGAGCATGGAAGAAGTTGAGCATACAAACAGAGAAAAGCACTAACCAACACTTGTTAGGCCATCGAACCGCTTATAATTTGATAGATTTTTTTTACTTCGAAACATTTTTTTTAAATGACAATAAAATTGCATTGAAAGGCACTTCCATTTACAACTCTGAGTCAGTGTTAGTAATTCCACATTTATATGGCATGGGTGAGTAATTCCAAAATACTACTTTAGTCGATTTCCGACTAAGTGGTGATCATTTAAATGGCCCCAATTGATTAAATTAACTCCTTAATTAGATTTGAACTTCCAACCTCCAAATTATGAGTTGCGAGGTCCAACCACCGTTCCCATCTAGATTCCAGAACACACCCAGGACGCGGCTATTGAGTAATTCCGTGGTGGAACCGTTCCGAGACACACGGATTGTGGGGGCCCAAGCACCAAGGTATAGAAGAGGGGAGATGTTTAACAGGGGGCTCCATTTGAATAGACAAGGGAACTGGTTCCTCTTTTCCACTGTACACCGAGGCATACCGAGGCCCATGCTCAGCCAGCCCAGTGAGGCTCAAGAAGCGCCATGCTATTTTTCCAAAGCAGAACCCGAGCCGTGTGCTGACGTCACACGCAATTAGCGAGTCGAATGCATGCCGACGGCGCGGTCTGCCATTGGTTCTGAGCTGCGCTGAAGACGTCACCAGCAATGACAATGTCATTAGCTTCACCCTTGGCCCTGCTAAGACCCGAACCAGATTTCAGACATCCCGTGAGGCCATCGGAAAGAGGCTCGGTCCCGGCATCGGCTTGACAAGCAGACGTTGGGGAAAGCCATCCGTGTCGCAAAAAAAAAACCCCTCTTGCTGGCTCGGCTCGGATACGCCAGCGGAAAAGAGGGGTAAGAGTGGCGTGCGTTTAATGCGGAAGAAGCTGTCACCTCCGTCTGCCTGTTGGTGTCCGCAGACCCCGTGCACCGGGCCAGTACGTTGTCCACGCACCGCTTGTGACTCGACGCGTTGCACTCTGCAGGCAGGGTCACACTGCTTCACAGGGACTCTCCATTCAGCTGACTCTTGTCTACCATGATTCCGAACCTCCGATTAGCACGGTTGGCTGCGTCCGGTGCGAAATGAGTTCAACATGCATGCACCCAGTTCCTACCTAGGTAGTTACCTTTAATAAACTATGTGACAGAGGTTTGAAGGTTGTTTTTTTACGTGTAAACAAAAGGCTTTCAATTTATGGTCACATGCTACCATTTTTGCAGTCAAGTGCAACATCACTCCCATACATCTTAATTCGCACTGTGCAACTGCAATTCAACGGCGTCACAAGAGAGATATAATGGTTTGCGTGACTGTGACTTTCAGAAGCACTTTCGTAGCGTCAGTCACTTTAAAGCATAACAAAAATCATCGCTGACGAGTTAAAGTGTTGACTCACGTCGCCTGCAACACAAACCCCACCTGATTTTTTTCCCTGATTATTATATAGCTGTTGTTTTAAATCTAGATTAATTGCCAACAAGATTGTAATTTATGTAGTGTGTTGCAAAAATGTGCAGCAGGGGGGAATACAAGTTTCTGGAAAAGGTGAATGTAGTGGAATGTATAGAAATGCTATGGGACAACAATAAGAAGAGGTGAGACAGTAGAATATAATAGCATAGCACATTGTGACTGGGCATGCAGTCAATCAGAAAAAAAAAACGTAGAAAAGGCTTTCATCCAGGATTAGCACTGGGCAATAAGTCTTATTTATTGATTTTATTTAAACCCGCATGTGCCATTAGATTTACATATACATTGCATATATGGATCCAAGCACTGTTGTTGGTCTATTATAGCTGGCTTTGTTCCATTCATTCATCGTCTTATGAATTCACTCATTATCTGCGAGCTGTAAATTGCCTTTTGACGTTAGGACCCCCCAGAAAAATCACCAAGCCTAATGTCTGCATCGCTCATGTCTCAATAAATGGGGTGCTTTATTTTATTCATCGTACATTTGAATTATTTATGGCCAGGCTACACATTGAAAAGAGGCATTGTTTATTGTGGGTTCTAAATATTTCAAGTATATAAATGATACTCAAAAAGAGTCACTTTACACAAAACGAATGGACAAAATGTCGATATTTGTTATAAAGAACTTTAACAAAATATTCTACTTACCCTTGCACTGAAATCCTTGCTTGTTCAAGCCCCTAAAAACAAAATATAATCATCATCTCTGATCTGTCCACAGCTGGAGGATTTGAACTCGTCAGCGTTACATTTGATTGCACAACTTAACATTACCAATCCCCGCATAGACCTACAGTACATATGTAACATTTGACCAGGCGTAAAAGGGGTCAAAATGCTCAAACTAGGTTTGGGTGCTACTGATTGCCACTGATGGCCCTGCAGCAGTGGTGTAAAATTTGTATTCCCAGTACAAGCAAAGTCTAAAAGTTGTTCTAGATATATTGACCCCCATAAGCATGATGGGGGTGAGTAATCCTCCATTTTCCTTTAAGACTTGTGACTTTCCAAACTGTGAATCGAGTTCCACACAATTTACGTTTGTTTTATTTTATTTTAGTTTCACCAGTTGCCCGGCTATCTTACAAGGCGAGATCCGTGGTTGTGCGTAAGCACAGCAACAATAAAGCAAACGTAAATATCGCCGAGAACGAGCAGAGAGAGAGGGGGAGGTCCTTTAGAAATATTGCACAACGAGCAAACGAGCTATTAACGGCAGATTCAAGCAGGTCCCCATTCTGGCAACGAGTTTTTATTGTTGTTGCGATTGCTCGCCGAATATCATTATTCCCCGTAGATCCTAGCTCGGTTTGCGATAGGGAGTGGGTGGGTCTGGGACCCGTACGCACCAGACGAACTCCTTGCAGACGGAGCAGAACGTGGGCTGTGGGAAGAAGGTGGTGACGAACGCGTGGCCCTTCACGAACTTGACCTTAGCCTGCTTGATGGCGCCACGACGCCTGTTCACCAGCCCCAGGCCACCTTCCGCTTGGCCTCTGCCTACAGGATAAATCCCAGGGATGTGCTGGTCTCAAATAAGTACGGTACAGTACTCCCGTGATTTTGACTTGATAGTCTAAAGTGTTGATGGTCTCAGTCCGATCACTTATTGAAAAAAAATATCCATCGCGATTGTTTTGGGTTTTCACTTGATTTGTCAAATTCCACAACCAATGACGATGACATTTTTGGTTGCCTGTAATGTTCCATAATGGGCCCTATGATAAATAGTTGGGCCTGGGATGAAAGGCATCGCCTAAAATGCATGAGAGGAAAATAATGTTGTGCTCGACAGGCTGTTCTCTAATGTAGGGCAATTTACTGCTTTCTGAGAGTTCCAAATGGAAATGGATTTGTCTTAACATGATGCATGTTGCACAATTGTGGAAAGAGACAAAGCAAAAAAAAACTGTTGTAAAAAAAGGAATTGAGGAATGGTTGCGGGGCTTATCTCTGTTGGCGATCCCCGAATTCCAGATTGCCATAATTTGTGCCGGGTGCTTCATTGAATGGCCACTGTTGACCTCCACAAAGTAGTACGGTACACCGTATCCAGTCTTATTGACTGTGGATGAATGGTAGGCTCAGGACCATTGCCCAAAAATCATAATGGTAGTTTTTTGTTTAAGGTCTCTACTTGGATACAACTGTCAACAGAGTTCAATAAACTTAATTTTTTTTCCCAGGAGAAGTTTGGTGACCGGTTTTTGTTGTTGTATTTTTTTTATGTAGGAGGAAACTGGCGTGTTTGGAGAAGTTGCATGCACAGTATATGTAAAAAAACACTCAAACTACTGCACAGTACTCACAGATGACTGAGCAACTGCATTGCCCCTTACAGGAAGCCATTCACTGCCTGACCTTGGGTGTTTCAGATACATCATGGTTGTTACTAGGCCTGGCGTAATAACTCAGATGCAAACCAAAGGTCAATAGCTCTTATCTTGATAATAGCTATTGACTGTATGTATCCCAGCCTGTCCAAAAACAGAGAGTTTAAAGCTTTATTATTGAGTAACAAAAAAATGTAAATACTTCTATATGCGCTGCTGGAGCGCTATATCAATGTCCCTGTGGCATGACTATCATACCCTTTACTACACCTCTACATTTACATCACTAGCAGAGCACCGCTAAAAGATAATCTCATATACTGAATATTTTATAATGAAGCTTCAGTCATTCCAGACAGCCCCGAATGCACAGCCTTTGTTAAATGTCTACAACAACAACAAAAACCCCAATTATTTTGGTCCGTATCTCTCTTTAAAATTGTGGCACAATTGTAATTGCATTCCAGAAGCCAGATATGTTTGATGCAAAGCATCGCGGTAATTTTAACGGGATAATGAAACTCAACAGAGTTCGGGCAACACAAAGTTTAATTCCCTTCTGTGCTGGAACTCATGCATCGCAAGCCACGGTGTTGCGTTCATCAGTGTTGTGTTCATCGGCGTTGTGTTCAGCGGCGTTGTGTTCATCGGTGTTGTGTTCATCGGTGTTGTGTTCATCGGTGTTGTGTTCATGGGTGTTGTGTTCATCGGTGTTGTGTTCATCGGTGAACGGTGTTGCGTTCATCGGTGTTGTGTTCATCGGTGTTGCATTCATCAGTGTTGTGTTAATCGGTGTTGTGTTCATCGGCGTTGTGTTCATCGGTGTTGTGTTCATCAGTGTTGTGTTCATCGGCGTTGTGTTCATCGGTGTTGTGTTCATCGGTGTTGTGTTCATCAGTGTTGTGTTCATCGGTGTTGTGTTCATCGGTGTTGTGTTCATCAGTGTTGTGTTCATCGGCGTTGTGTTCATCGGTGTTGTGTTCATCGGTGTTGTGTTCATCAGTGTTGTGTTCATCGGTGTTGTGTTCATCAGTGTTGTGTTCATCGGTGTTGTGTTCATCGGCGTTGTGTTCATCGGCGTTGTGTTCATCGGTGTTGTGTTCATCGGCGTTGTGTTCATCGGTGTTGTGTTCATCAGTGTTGTGTTCATCGGCGTTGTGTTCATAAGTGTTGTGTTCATCGGTGTTGTGTTCATCGGTGTTGTGTTCATCGGCGTTGTGTTCATAAGTGTTGTGTTCATCGGCGTTGTGTTCACCGGTGTTGTGTTCATCAGTGTTGTGTTCATCGGCGTTGTGTTCATCGGTGTTGTGTTCATCGGCGTTGTGTTCATCGGTGTTGTGTTCATCAGTGTTGTGTTCATCGGCGTTGTGTTCATAAGTGTTGTGTTCATCGGTGTTGTGTTCATCGGTGTTGTGTTCATCAGTGTTGTGTTCATCGGTGTTGTGTTCATCGGTGTTGTGTTCATCAGTGTTGTGTTCATCGGCGTTGTGTTCATTGGTGTTGTGTTCATCGGTGTTGTGTTCATCAGTGTTGTGTTCATCAGTGTTGTGTTCATCGGTGTTGTGTTCATCAGTGTTGTGTTCATCAGTTTTGTGTTCATCGGTGTTGTGTTCATCAGTGTTGTGTTCATCGGCGTTGTGTTCATCGGTGTTGTGTTCATTGGTGTTGTGTTCATCGGTGTTGTGTTCATTGGTGTTGTGTTCATCGGTGTTGTGTTCATCAGTGTTGTGTTCATCGGTGTTGTGTTCATCGGCGTTGTGTTCATCGGTGTTGTGTTCATCAGTGTTGTGTTCATAAGTGTTGTGTTCATCGGTGCTGTGTTCATCAGTGTTGAGTTCATCGGTGTTGTGTTCATCAGGGTTGTGTTAATCGGTGTTGTGTTCATCAGTGTTGTGTTCATCGGTGTTGTGTTCATCAGTGTTGTGTTCATAAGTGTTGTGTTCATAAGTGTTGTGTTCATTGGTGTTGTGTTCATCGGTGTTGTGTTCATCAGTGTTGTGTTCATCAGTGTTGTGTTCATCAGTGTTGTGTTCATCGGTGTTGTGTTCATCAGTGTTGTGTTCATAAGTGTTGTGTTCATAAGTGTTGTGTTCATTGGTGTTGTGTTCATCGGTGTTGTGTTCATAAGTGTTGTGTTCATAAGTGTTGTGTTCATCGGTGTTGTGTTCATCGGTGTTGTGTTCATAAGTGTTGTGTTCATCGGTGTTGTGTTCATCGGTGTTGTGTTCATCGGTGTTGTGTTCATCAGTGTTGTGTTCATAAGTGTTGTGTTCATCGGTGTTGTGTTCATCAGTGTTGTGTTCATCGGTGTTGTGTTCATCGGCGTTGTGTTCATCGGTGTTGTGTTCATCAGTGTTGTGTTCATCAGTGTTGTGTTCATCGGTGTTGTGTTCATCAGTGTTGTGTTCATCGGTGTTGTGTTCATCAGTGTTGTGTTCATCGGTGTTGTGTTCATCGGCGTTGTGTTCATCAGTGTTGTGTTCATCAGTGTTGTGTTCATCGGTGTTGTGTTCATCAGTGTTGTGTTCATCGGTGTTGTGTTCATCAGTGTTGTGTTCATCGGTGTTGTGTTCATCGGTGTTGTGTTCATCGGTGTTGTGTTCATCGGCGTTGTGTTCATAAGTGTTGTGTTCATCGGCGTTGTGTTCACCGGTGTTGTGTTCATCAGTGTTGTGTTCATCGGCGTTGTGTTCATCGGTGTTGTGTTCATCGGCGTTGTGTTCATCGGTGTTGTGTTCATCAGTGTTGTGTTCATCGGCGTTGTGTTCATAAGTGTTGTGTTCATCGGTGTTGTGTTCATCGGTGCCGTGTTCATCAGTGTTGTGTTCATCGGTGTTGTGTTCATCGGTGTTGTGTTCATCAGTGTTGTGTTCATCGGCGTTGTGTTCATTGGTGTTGTGTTCATCGGTGTTGTGTTCATCAGTGTTGTGTTCATCAGTGTTGTGTTCATCGGTGTTGTGTTCATCAGTGTTGTGTTCATCAGTTTTGTGTTCATCGGTGTTGTGTTCATCAGTGTTGTGTTCATCGGCGTTGTGTTCATCAGTGTTGTGTTCATTGGTGTTGTGTTCATCGGTGTTGTGTTCATTGGTGTTGTGTTCATCGGTGTTGTGTTCATCAGTGTTGTGTTCATCGGTGTTGTGTTCATCGGCGTTGTGTTCATCGGTGTTGTGTTCATCAGTGTTGTGTTCATAAGTGTTGTGTTCATCGGTGCTGTGTTCATCAGTGTTGAGTTCATCGGTGTTGTGTTCATCAGGGTTGTGTTAATCGGTGTTGTGTTCATCAGTGTTGTGTTCATCGGTGTTGTGTTCATCAGTGTTGTGTTCATAAGTGTTGTGTTCATAAGTGTTGTGTTCATTGGTGTTGTGTTCATCGGTGTTGTGTTCATCAGTGTTGTGTTCATCAGTGTTGTGTTCATCAGTGTTGTGTTCATCGGTGTTGTGTTCATCAGTGTTGTGTTCATAAGTGTTGTGTTCATAAGTGTTGTGTTCATTGGTGTTGTGTTCATCGGTGTTGTGTTCATAAGTGTTGTGTTCATAAGTGTTGTGTTCATCGGTGTTGTGTTCATCGGTGTTGTGTTCATAAGTGTTGTGTTCATCGGTGTTGTGTTCATCGGTGTTGTGTTCATCGGTGTTGTGTTCATCAGTGTTGTGTTCATAAGTGTTGTGTTCATCGGTGTTGTGTTCATCAGTGTTGTGTTCATCGGTGTTGTGTTCATCGGCGTTGTGTTCATCGGTGTTGTGTTCATCAGTGTTGTGTTCATCAGTGTTGTGTTCATCGGTGTTGTGTTCATCAGTGTTGTGTTCATCGGTGTTGTGTTCATCAGTGTTGTGTTCATCGGTGTTGTGTTCATCGGCGTTGTGTTCATCAGTGTTGTGTTCATCAGTGTTGTGTTCATCGGTGTTGTGTTCATCAGTGTTGTGTTCATCGGTGTTGTGTTCATCAGTGTTGTGTTCATCGGTGTTGTGTTCATCAGTGTTGTGTTCATCAGTGTTGTGTTCATCGGTGTTGTGTTCATCGGTGTTGTGTTCATCGGTGTTGTGTTCATCGGCGTTGTGTTCATCAGTGTTGTGTTCATCGGTGTTGTGTTCATCGGTGTTGTGTTCATCAGTGTTGTGTTCATCAGTGTTGTGTTCATCGGTGTTGTGTTCATCAGTGTTGTGTTCATCAGTGTTGTGTTCATCGGCGTTGTGTTCATCAGTGTTGTGTTCATCGGTGTTGTGTTCATCGGCGTTGTGTTCATCAGTGTTGTGTTCATCAGTGTTGTGTTCATCGGTGTTGTGTTCATCGGTGTTGTGTTCATCGGCGTTGTGTTCATCGGTGTTGTGTTCATTGGTGTTGTGTTCATCAGTGTTGTGTTCATCAGTGTTGTGTTCATCGGTGTTGTGTTCATCGGCGTTGTGTTCATCGGTGTTGTGTTCATCGGCGTTGTGTTCACCGGTGTTGTGTTCATCAGTGTTGTGTTCATCAGTGTTGTGTTCATCGGTGTTGTGTTCATCGGTGTTGTGTTCATCAGTGTTGTGTTCATCGGCGTTGTGTTCATCTCGTGAGCACTCGCGGCGTGTTCACTTTCGGTCGCCGAGATACCAAGCAGGCGTTTAGTTTTGTTGTAACTTCTTGAGCTGCCTCTGGTTTTTTCATTTGCGCATTTAGAATCAACACGCGTCTAGAATTTTTGGCTGCTTATACATTTCCACGTGATGATAAGCCACTTCGTAGAGTTGTCGTTTGTGGCCAGGTCGCTTCTGAAAAATAACGAATAGCTCAGTGGGCTTTACCCGGTAAGATACAATTTTTGTTTTTGTTTATTTATTCATAGTGATTTGCTTACCTTTCCTATACTTTGCACTCTTATCGTTTTTTAATAGTTGTAACTCTCTTGACCAGCCCCTCCTGGACATCTGTGAAAAAGAGCTTCACAGCTCATCAGATTTCTCCAGGATAAATAAAGATTCTGATTCTGATTCGCAATGACTCACTCATACACCTTGCCCATCACCAGCACGAGCTGAAATTAATAAACTCCAATACGCAAACGTTTACTTACAAAGATAACTGTATAATTAAGGGAATAAGAACCTAGGGAATACCAGAACAACAGCTGTTAGGGCGGTAATTAGGGCTGAGAAATGTTAAGCCTAAATGAATAAGGCCTTGTGTTCTCCCAGTAGAATCTATGAAATTACATTAAAGTAATTTATCTGGTCGTGGTGAAATCACGTTTTGCGTTCGAGTTGACTTTCCAGTGGCTTAATCGGAAAGCACTGCTACCGTGTTATTGTGGACTTTCTCAGCCACTGAACAGGTAGCACGTGGAATGTTTTAACGGGATTGAGCGATATACATGCTTTTTTTTAACCCCATGCGTTCCGCGACAGCCATCAAGGTCACTTACACATGCAGGAAATACACCCCTTACTTGGCAATTCAGCATGACATTTGGACAATGCCTCTTCGAGGATTTTCAGCAGTCGCTTCTCAGCATGTGAATGATATTTGTCTGTATATAAGCCGTGCAGCGTGAGCACATGCCAGGAGTCCAACACTGTGGAGGCAAGCCTTGGTGGATCGCCCACAAATGTTGTGAAACTCCCTTCCCCTGCGCATCGAGGTGCTTCCGTTTCCTCCCACATGTCAGCGATCATTAATCGGCTCGAAACACCTTCATATATGGGCAATCGTGGTCGCCTCACCATCTGGCTGCCTTTCCCGCTTGTATGTGGTTCCTCGTGCCTCCGGAGTCGTTCCCTCTTCCATCGTAAGCACATACTGTGGTGCGTGTTACAAGTTGAAATTATTCTGCAGGTAGTTGACCAAAGCAATGCGCAAATGATGTACGCAGCATTACGTCAGTCAGTCGCGACTGATTTATTTTGCCCAGAAAATTATTACGTCTGTTCATCTGGCTGTCCCATCCAAATAAAGTTTTATGTGTAAAAACAATTACATAACAGCACTTTCTATCAAAATTACCACACAGCTCACCATTGCCAATGTCGAAATAAGTGTGGTTTTACAGATCCTGTGGAAGATTGGAAACACAATACTTTGAATACTGCGGATGCAGTAGAATATTTGCAAGTGGGTGTAAGCACACGTGACTTATAGATGATATTGTGCAAAGCAGTATCATTCGATCTAGCTACGTGGCTTTACCGAAAGACCCAAGAATATACATTATCAACAAATAATGTGTTTATTAGAGGCCCAATTAAAATATTGGATTGACAGCTTCCTGAATACAGAGTCGGTTGTTCTGTTAATAACGTGGCCATGTTCACGTGTTGCTAATTGAGTCTGCGCTTAAAGAAGACGCGCCTATTTCTGGTCTTTCGATGGTCACGCCTGCACTAAAATGTATGGAAAACATAAACCTGGCAGAAATTATTTCACAAACCCGGCTCTCGTCTCATCCCTGACCTCGCTGTTACCGTGTGGAAGCATATACGAGAGTTGGGAAGATGAAGTTGGAAGTTCCAGATGTAACTGAATTTTTTTTTCTGCACGCGTGATTAAATGCGGCAGTTTTGCAATAAATGTCCTCTTAGCATTGGCCCAGAGCCTGCCAATGTGCTTCAACCGTGACCTTGAAACATAGAGCTGCATCTTTAATGGGGTGCATGCATCACAGAGGCTGTGGCGCAAGCACTATTGAACAGGCAACCAGTCCACATTAATACACGTATTCACAGGTGGCGATGATGGCCTGATGGGAAAAGAACCGTTATCAGCCCATGGATTTTTCACGGGGCACCTTACGTCAGATTTGGCTCGGGCTGCTATTGAAATGATTGACAGTGTTTTGCAAGGTCAAACGTAGGTTTATAGGAGGATGGATTTTTTTTTTGCTCCTCAGAGTAATGTGTTGCAGTTATGTTTCTTTTTTTGTACGTCGTCATTGTAACACTTTAGAAGGCTTACCAGTGAGTGAACAGATTTCTGGCGCTTTGTCAACTGAATCCCACTGCTTTGTAATGCGCGCTGGAATCAATGAGCACTTTTGGCCATACTGGTGAGGTTGAATAATCTTTTACAAACAGCTGGGACAAATATAGTCATGGAGATTATGAATTACCATCACTTACTTTTCATAATTAAAAAAAAAGTCAGAATGGTGTAGCTATATCATTGTACGTTTTATAAGTGGCGCAAGGTAATATGTAACTTTATAATCTGAATATTTGTTTATACTGGAGGAATCTGATGAGCTATAAAGTTATTTTTCACAGATGTTCAGCGGGGTAAGAACTTGCTTGAATCATATCCAGGAAAGTGTTTGTGGATAAATATTAAATCAGAAAATAAGTAAATAGATGGACTATAATTAAACGTAAATGTCTTAAAACAGATGCTGATTTCATCTCCTTTTTAAATATTAAAATACATTTTATACACGGTTTTCATTTGTGCATGAAGTCATCCAGATAGAAATAAAACATTTTAATGTGTCGGGTTTTTAATCTTGGATCGAAATGAAGAAGTGTATTTTTTGTTTTACTGTATTTGTCTCAGTGCTGTCACTGCTCATGCTGCGCATATGGGATGAAGCAAAGATTCGTACACGAGGCGACTTCTGTTCGCATGGTAATTTTTCATTTCTTTAGCTGAAGAGGTCGTTGCGAAGTGATAAATCGACTCATTCGAGAAGCGTGGCCTCGGCAGAAGTGAAGTGGGAGAGAGCAGGCACGTCGGTCGTGACGAATAATAGGAAGCTTTATCAAGCACGTGCGAGTTATATAACGTACACGTATAAACCACAGCGTGAACACCGGTTTTTTGCATGTTAAACACTCAACGATTTATATCCAGAATGTTTAAGGAAGGTGGTAAAGTTCACAGCATTTCTGCTCTCCAGTGTGTGATGGTGGATCGTCCAGTGATTACTGCAGTGGGTTTTGTCGGGGGCTTTCACCCAACCTCCACCACTAATGGCGTGGGATATCACCCCATTAAAGTGGATGATAAAGACCCATTAATGTAATTCTCTCGAATATACTGCACTGCCCCACTCGGATAGCTCATATTCAGTAGTTACTCTACGCTATTAGCTTTTAGCGACCACAATAGGCATTAACAAATGTCCCAGGCTCAGTTAAGCAGGGATTATCTGTGACTTAATTACTTTGATAACAAATTAAATGTGCCATGTAAGTTTAGCTGTTATTGTTTCCTTGGGCTCAATAGTTGCAACGAGATGACGGACATACAAATGACTTACTGAATGTATGACTCTTCAGATATAGTATTTAAAATCTTTGAGAAGTGACATGGTAGTGGAAAAGGCAGTCCCGCAAATTCACCGAGCCAGATGGGAATGTGAAAGTGTTATCGCAGCGGAAAAAGAAGCCACACAAAGACTTGCCCGCAGCCCCAATCACTTGAGGGTGGTAAGGCATAGCATTGTAACTGAGCAAACGCAACGTGTAGCGACTGTACCACTGTTGGCAATGCCAACACCAGAGGCGGTGGCCTGTGCAGAATAGTGGGGAAAATACTACACAGGTTGGACAGGAGACACGACGAACAGGATCATTTTAATTCACCATGAAAAAGAAACAAGCAGTGGCCCAAATTTTTTGGTGCGGTGTTTCCCGGCATCGCAGTGGGGATGAGGATAGCACCGTGGCCATGCAGACAAAGGCTTAGTTAGCTTCGCCTCTGAACATCCATGTGCACATGCACATTATTTGGTGGCGCTGAGCAGGCAGTGGTGTACAAGCACAATTAACAAAAACCTCGAAACTTTTTTTTCAATAACACTGTGCCCTTCAAAGGAAAAATATGCCCATAATGAGTGACGTTTTGGCATTTGGCACCTTCATCGTAGCACCTGACTAGGAAGGCCAGAGGGGTTGAGTGATAAAATAAGAATTGGAGACAGCACTATACACCACATTTCACCTGGTGGCGATTGCTTGTGTTGCGATAGAAACGTCGTGATATTTTTATTATTTATTATTATTTTTTTCTATCTACGTGGCTTTACCGAAAGACCCAAAGAATATTAATTCCTGCAGTTGCGAAAGCTTTAAGTCAGGGGTCTCAAACTCAACTTACCTGGGGGCCGCTGGAGGTAGAGTCTGGGTGAGGCTGGGCCGCATCAAGTATTCCAAAAAAAGTGCAACTGATCCAATCTTCTCAATATTTATTAATAACAGTTCAGAACATGAACGGTTCTTCAGAACATAGGCTTCTCTTACCTACTCCTTGCTGCCAAAGACCTGGCAGCGCTTCCTCTTCTTACACAGCTGAGCCACATTTGGCTTGAGGGAGGAAGCAATTGAGACCCTCAGTAAGTTTGGACCTGTACTTTGACTTATTAAAGCTCATGGTGCAGAAGAGATTTTCACGCGGATATGTGCTCCCAAAAAGGCACATGGTCCGCTTGAACATCCTGGAAAGCTCAGGGAAGGTGGGGGGCAATTCTCTCAAATTGTCCAAGCTTGTATGCTTTTGCATTCACCTCCCTGAACTTGGCTTTGAGTTCAGAATTGCACTGCAGGTCAATTAGCTCCATTTGAAGCACAGGAGGGGCATCTTGCACATCGAAGGAGAAGGGGTCAGCAAAAATTTGAAAAGTGGCTCTGTGTGTCTTGAAGTCTGCAAACCTGTGATCAAATTCCTCCTGTAGCTTTACAATGGCATCAGCATACTTCTCACCACTGAATGGTGTGCCCGCGTCCATGAGTGCCTTGCATGCTGGGAAATGGCAAAGGTTTGTCTGAGAGAGTTGGGCTTTCCATAACACAAGTTTTGTAGAGAATGCTCTGACTTTGTCATAGGCAGCACTGACAAGCTGCCCCTGGCCTTGTAACTTCTTGTTTAGTACATTCAGCTCCCGTGTGATGTCAACAAGAAAAGCTAAGTCCATGAGCCATTTGGGATCACTTAGCACAGGAACAGCCATCCCATCCTTCTCCATGAAGGCTTTCACTTCTGTTCTCAACTCAAAAAACCTCTTCAAGACGTTTCCCCTGCTGAGTCAACGTACCTCGGTGAAGTAGAGCACATCCTCATATGCTGACTCTATTTCCTCTAAAAAGGCGCGGAACTGCCGGTGCTTTAAGCCCCTGGATCTGATATGGTTGGTGCATTTCACAGCGACAGACATCACATTGTCAAACTTCAGGCATTTGCTGCAAAGGGCCTGCTGATGGATAATGCAGTGCAGAGCAATGGCCTCCTCAACACCCTCCTCTTCCAGTTTTCTTTGAACAAGTGCTTTTTTTGAGCACTTCGGCTTTTTTATCATTATTACATTTATCAATCGTGTTCTCTCTCAGGTGTTTATACCTTTCACATTCATAAATAAAGTGATCTAGATTTTCTTATTTTTGTTTACATCCTACATAACCTTCTGCTCTACCAAATCTCTCTGGATGCCATTGAGCTAACTCTGGTGTCCATGTTACTCCACCTGTCTTAATTCTTAACACCAAGTGCATTGTCTCATGTTTTATATCTTTTACTTTCCTGCTCTTTTTGATTAAATTGTTCTTGGTAAATTCGTTTTCTTTTGCGATTGCACATATCTGTCCTTTTTCCTTGTCTTTGTTTCTCTTGTAACAATAATCTATAACTTCTTTATTTATAATATTCAAGTTCTAACCACCATTTGGCTTTTGTTCTTGCCACCCATCTCATGCTATTTGCTATCCATGTAATTATTTTCCCTTTCCTATTGCAACACTCCGTTGTCTTTATTAGGTCACTGATTACTCTTGTTGAGTCCGCCCACTTCCTAAGTCCTCTGTACCTTGCACTGGGTGACAGGATATATTTTCCTTCCACTTGGTGTCACTCCGGAATCACGTTTCAACCAAGTGACTAACGTTGCTAATTCACGTTGACTAACTTGTCAACAAACACCGGAAGCTGTCACGAGCCTGAGCTACGGTAAAAAATATAATAATTAAAAAATACATTAAAAATTGATGTTGTGTAGGGGGCCACAAAATATTGTTCCGCGGGCCGCAATTGGCCCGCGGGCCGCGAGTTTGAGACCCCTGCTTTAAGTCAATATTTAACTGCCTCTACGGGGAGGGTTTCCACACAACTGTTAGAACTTTTAACAGACGTCGAGACAAGAAGGCTCATCTGATCGAGTCGCTCACTTCCACCTGATGGCGATTGCTTGTGTTGCGATCGAAACGTCGTGATATTTTTATTATTTATTATTGTTATTTTTCTATCTACGTGGCTTTACCGAAAGACCCAAAGAATATGAATTCCTGCAGTTGCGAAAGCTTTAAGTCAATATTTAACTGCATCAACGGGGAGGGTTTCCACACAACTATTAGAACTTTTAACAGACTTCGAGACAAGAAGGCTCATCGAGTCGCTCACTTCCACCTGATGGCGATTGCTTGTGTTGCGATCGAAACGTCGTGATATTTTTATTATTATTTTTCTATCTACGTGGCTTTACCGAAACACTCAAAGAATATGAATTCCTGCAGTTGCGAAAGCTTTAAGTCAAGATTTACAACTACAGTACTTTGCTTCATTAAATATATGTATTTATTGACGTATTAATGTTTTAACGATGAGAAGGAATGGGGTGCAAGGCTGTAGTAAAGGTTAAGAATCACTGATTGTGGAGCATTACCAGACATATGATGCCAGTGTGTTTTCATTTGCACTTTGTAATTGATGCGACGATGAAGCGAATGCATTCATGGCAGGAACTCTACAGAATTGTCACAAATGGTGTCACGGTCACAATCAGATACATAAAGATAACATGCAGCTAAACAATGACAATTGAGTAACGGCCTCTTTCCTCAAGGTTTCAAAATCTACGATTCTGTTGCAAATGGTGGAATAAGCTCCAAGGCTGGTTATATGTCAAGTAATTGATTTGACTGCACTGTAAAGTGGATGAGGTGCTGGAGTGGGATTTGTGAGCTTCCTTGGTGAAATAGACTCTTTTTCCTACCTGAATTGGGGCATTGGACTTGGGAATGTTGATTATTGAGAAGATCCATCATTCACCTGTGTGGACCAATAACAATCATCATCATTAGAATCTATTTAGGAAACAATTTATTAGCCTGTATATATCAATCAGGAATGTTGCCATGGTGCAATAGTTGGCACACTGAACTTGCAATCCAGAGGTTACTAGTTTTATCTCCCTGCGCAGCAGTTTAAATAACGGTGCAGATTTCTTATTTCTCCCTGCCTGGCCACCCAGCTGCATAATTGGGTGCACCAGTTCGTCGATTGGCCGGTCGAGTGAGGTGGGGTAAAGTGTAGGTACTACCTCTTCCAAAAAAAACGTCTGCTCAGCATGTACAATTAGACTCAAGGCATCCTTGAGAGGAGCTTTCTAATGCCCCCTCTTTAATGGAGGCCCTTCCACCTTTAGCGGTGTGAGTAAGAAATTTAAAGTTACGCAACCATTTACCTCATTCCTATCAAGCATCAGTATATCATCTATTGCAAAAAAGGTTAATTTGTCAATGAGTTACGTTTCAGTCATGAACCGGACATCAGAAATATATAAGCTGTTATTCAACCGTCAAGTCTTTGAATAATAACTCCGACATAAATCACCATTAATCATTGATAACTCATAAATCATCGTTCAGTCATTCATCAGGCAAAACATGAATACCAATCCGCTGCCCATCTGTAAGCCTGGATCTATCAATACCCAGGCACGCTCGTATACATCCATCAGCAGACGTGTGTTGTTTGGATTCTGAAGCATAATTACGTAGCTTGCCATGATGCACAAGGCACAAACATTACTGACAAGTACAAAAGTAGGTGAGCGATGAGGAAGCAGCAGGTTTAATCAGAATTAACGGCATAAGACCGAATGTATCATGTTAAAAAAAAAGGTTATTTTAACATACGACACCTACTCGTAATGATTACCCTTTTAAAATAAATACATTTTGTGAAAAGTTACAAATAACAATGACGTGCCATGTGTTTTTTTTTGTCAAACGTGAAATTTTATCCGTGTCAAAGAATATCAATCTTGAACTTTCAACCAAGCTTGACAGTCATTCCGCCTTGAGTCTCAATGGCTGCAAGTTCACACGTACCTGCTCAGGTGTGAGTGTGTTCAGCCTGGCAGATCAGCTGCTCGGGGTGCGCTGCTGATCGTCTCGCCGACAGCGAGACACCGAGCTGTGTGCATGTGGAGCTCACCACGATCATTGGTGGCTTTCGACAGAGATATCCCCACTACCGCATTTTGGGCTTCCGCGTGGAAGCCACTCTTGAGCAATATCCTGTGCCACAGACTAAACGTGTTGTATAATTAACAGCACTATATACTGTACATTTTAACCGAATCAAATAACGTTTTAACGTATAAATGAAGTTAAAGTATCTCCGTGCTCTAACCCAATGGTGGAAATTGGACAAACTAAAGTGTCCCCGATGTCCCATGCATTCCCGGTCTCCCTACTATTGACCGCCTCAAAATTGGTTCTGATTTTCGCAACCCTGAACGGGGAAAGGGCATCGATGTACCATACCCTGGCTTGCCAAGACAAGGCGGTACAGTCTCATGTGGACTCCATCTGATTGTGTATTTATGCATGTATGTTGAACTTCGTTCGCACCGTACGTAGCCAACGGTTGATAATCTGTTCTTTCGGTATGGGATAGCGCAGGGGTGGGGAACCTTTTTTCTGCCAAGGGCCATTTGGATATTTATAACGTCATTCGCGGGCCATAAAAAAATTATCAACTTAAAAATTTGCCTGTTATATTTGGTCAAACATTTAATTAACTCACCCCTAATGTGATGGCTGGAACTGCTTCTCTTTGGTGAGGCGTGTGATGATGTTAGCTGGTATTGATGATGTTGCTACTCGCAACTGCTTTGCCAGGTTTGCTCCTAGATTTATTTTATTTCGAGTCCTGCCTGGCAGGGCAAACCAAATGATTTCGCGGGCCTTATACGGCCCGCAGGCCAGGCATTCCCCATCCCTGGGATAGTGTTGCCCCCTTGCAAATGTGGGTTTTCTCGTGGTTCTCTGGATTCCTTCCATTTGAAAATACTCACAAATCGGCTGATAACACCACTATATATGTAACGACATAAATGAGCCGTTCTGTGGCGATAGTGGGTGTACTATACACTATACATAAGGGCTCACGAGAGGGCAGATTCCGGATGTCACGGAGGTCGGGTCAGGACATGACAGTCTGTGTGAACCCGCGAGAGCACGCGACCTGACAAGGGGGCACGGGGACCCCCAGAAGGGGGCGAGCGGGCCACGTGATGTGGACCCAGAGCCTCCGCGAAGGATCGAGAGGAGATAGAAGCCGAGTCCCGAGAGGGAGCGTGGCTGTTCAACCCGGGAAAGAAGTCGCCTTCTTCTATCCTCGCTCTTCGGTCGCCACACAAAACGACCCGACGACGTGTTGGCTGTTCTGGTTCAACCACATAGAGATTCCGTTCAAGTGGTTAGGTGGTTAGGGATGGTGGGCACCACCTTACGTAGTTAACCCGTAATGTACATAGTCGCTCGGAATGTACATAGTTAATCTTGGAACTTTGATTAGTGCTGGGTGTGTTAGTAAATAAACGTGTTGCCTCCAAGTCTCGGTGTGCACCTGATCAGAACCCACTATATATAGAAGACTGCAGAGCTTTGGGGGGATGGGGGGGATTGGTGCCGGCTCTGGGCGTGGATGCTGTCTCAACCGCTGGTTTGTGGTTCCTACTCGTCGTGCCTCTTGAGTCGAATAGCGTGCAGCGTGTTGCAGGCTTGAATTAATTATGAATATTAGAATGGAACAATTTGACCCGCAAACACAATTTTAACTGCTTATGTGGCAGATGCTATATTGGTCAGACGGGACGTAACATCAGCGTAAGACGAAAATAACACCAAATAAATATTACATTATCTCAAACACAACTGTCGGCAGTGGCAGAACATGCTTGTCAACAAGGACACTCAATTGATTCTGAAAACGTTGAAGTGTTGTGTAAAACTAATTATTACTGGCTAAGACTAATTAGAGAATCCATTGAAATTGAGATAAATACAAATAACTTTAATCGCTCTAACAGCTACAGGCTTAGTGCGGCCTGGAAGCGTATTATTAAATAATACATATTACAATTCCTTATAGGGGAAACACATACTAATTAACGGATTACTAACGTAGCGTATAATCACAATAACACACATTACAACTGATTACTAATCTACAACTCATTACTAATCATAACCATTGACTGATTACCAATCGATTATATCACTGCACCTGAATTAGTTAAATGATGACGTCACCCTGCTGCTCTATTTAAGACCGGGAG
Organism: Petromyzon marinus; assembly: GCF_048934315.1. Taxonomy (NCBI): domain Eukaryota; kingdom Metazoa; phylum Chordata; class Hyperoartia; order Petromyzontiformes; family Petromyzontidae; genus Petromyzon; species Petromyzon marinus. Next base: position 9,831,363 of record NC_133680.1, read on the forward strand.
CAAGTGAGGGCTTTACCATTCTGGCGATTTGCTCTATGAAAGCTGGATGTAATTACCAGCGAAACGTCGTACTCAAAGTGTAAATGTTGGGGATTCACTCTTCAACACACCGGTGGGCTAAAGTAGTGAATTATTTGTCTTTTGTCAACGTGACACTTTTTTGCTGATTGGCCGTGTCGGGTGGTGTAGGGTTACGACACATTTATAAATAACGCGATCTAACCCAAAAACCTTTATTTTGATTAAAATTTTTTTTTATTGATATACATATTTACCATAGAACGTCTCACAATGTCAGAATTTTCCAGTGAAATTTATGAGTTTTTCGCATACCAAGTCATTTTTCTTGCAAGTACATAAAATAAATTAATAAACCCACCGCATTCATCATTCACATGTCCGAACAAATTATACAGTACTGTGTATAATCTTGCCAATGTTTTGGGACCATGGCTCTTTCACAGAGTGGAAAGGGCAGAACGAATGACACAGACGGGCAGAAATCGTTTAGAAAAGTTGCAGTTTCAGAGCTGCAGCAGAGACATTTGGGGTAAAAGGAGACAGGAAACAGCACACTTAATTTTGCATGAGCCTGAGTGTCAGCCTTCAGATAAAGCTTCAGTCATTGTTTGTAAAAAAAAGTCACCTTCAGGACAAACGTCAGTCTATTATATGTTTGAGGCACTGTTAATGACGAATGTGGTGAGATTTTTTTTTTCAATTGTGCTTGTGCACCACCTATGGCCAAATCACTCCAAATGCTACCGGATCGGGTCAAACCTTGGAGATTAAGTAGGGTTTGTATGGGCGACCACCAAGCAAAATAAAAAAGGTATAGTAGGAATCTTGGACAGTAGAGGGCAGTGTAGCATTACCTCACTCAGAGTGTACAAGTTTATGTAAAGTTACATGGATTGTTGCATCCTAAGGTCCAGGGAGATTTTGAGTTAAAGCTTTCGTGACTGCAGTAATTCATATTCTTAGTTATTTCGGTAAAGTCACGTTGAAGGGAAACAATAAAATAATAAAATATATATAAAACAATAAAAATTCTCACGACGTTTCGACCATAACACAATTAATGCAAACCGACACACCTGATGACGACCGTTTGTGTTATGGTCGAAACGTCGTGAGAATTTTTATTGTTTTATATATATTTTATTATTTTATTGTTTCCCTTCAACGTGACTTTACCGAAAGAGCTAAGAATATCCAGGGGGATGCCGGTGGCTTCGAGAAACGATTGAACATTGCATATATTATGGATGGGGATTTAAACCCTTATTTTTTTGTTTTACAATCGTTATAACGTGTTGATCTCAACGAGCAAGTATGAAGTGCTGCTACGGTGAACACCGAAAAGTGTTTCAAGCACTATCCCGAACATGGAGAAGTGTCACTTTGAATAATGAACAGAATACTGAAGTGTGAAGTGCAGTATTACTGGTAGGAACCTCCTGGTTACACCAGCCCACAGGGGATTATTGTGTCTGTCCGTCCGTCGTGCATCCAAAAATGGGAGGGGTGGGGCTGGGTGGGGAGGGTGGGGAGGGGCTGGTTGGGGAGGGTGGGGCTGGGTGGGGGGGTGGGAGGGGTGGGGCTGGGTGGGGAGGGGCTGGTCACCCCGTGGTGCCCTTATAAAACTCAACGTTTAACCTACTGACGCCGCCTTGTGCCCGCCCTCCAGTCGGGCATATTTGCGGAATACACCACGTGGTGCCGCCGTTGACCTTGGCCATTGACCGAGCAACCCAACGTTCCTACCAGCTCCCTCCGCAGGAATGTGTTTAACAGAAAAGTGTGTCAACGCAGTACTGAGCACACGCTTGGACGTTGCGGTTATCAATAGAGGTGCTTTATTGAATACAGGTGTCAGTTGCGATACAGTACTGAGCATAGATCAGCAAGCATGTCAATCGTTGTCACAGCTAAGGGGCCGTCCATAAATGACGTCACGCGATTTTGGCCGATTTTTGACCCCCCTCCCCCCCTCGTCACACGGCGTCACAAAAAGTCAGACCCCCCTCATATATGACGTCACAAAGCTCTGCCCCCCCCCAAACCATATTTCCATTTTGAAAACAAAACGTGCTTCAAAACGCTTTAAACTATTGTCATTGTAGTGCGTATTTAATGTGGCGCTGCACTCTGATGTTGTAGGAGAAAACATTTATTAAAAAGGAGGCGTTGGAAAGCTGAAATTTAGCATAACATTCACTTGAAAATATTAAACGTCTAACTAAAATTGCAGATGTTCAGAATATTATATTGAAATTATCTTATAATTATAAAATATTAAAAGTAATTATAACTATAAAAAATACTTGAAACTTTGTAGTAGAACGAAGCAAAATGGAGAGTAAAATTACAACAATCACATTCATTCCACAGAATGAAAAACCCTGGTAGAATCATTAGAATCAAAATGTTTAATAACAATTATTTAAAAAATGTTCAAAATGTATGCTTCTCCATTCTCCCATGGAGAAGCAAAAATGCTCCTTCATGGAATAAATAAAAGGTGACCTTAGTACATTTAAATAATCAAATAGTTAATAATGAAATTTAATCAAAATTAATGTTGTTATAACAATTCTATATTTATTTAAAGTTGCGCATTTTGATGTGACGTCACATTTCTCAACCCCCCCCCCCTCGTCACACACCGTCACAAATGTCTGACCCCCAGGTGCGTGACGTCATTTATGGACGGCCCCCAATGAAATTAAGTTGAAAAAAGAATAGGTTTTACACTTTCTGGCAAGAAAACCGGTGTTAAGATGTTCAAACGCCAGTTTTATTGCCAGCAAGGATCAAACATATTCTTATTTTTAATACTTGATACTGGCAAAAAGGTCGCATTCTATAGTTGCTCACCCGAGCTATACATGCTCTGATAGTGACATTGTCCTTGTACTGTTCGCCTTTTGGCGTTCTCTGGTCTGACACTGGTGCTGAGACTGGGCCCTATCTATTTGGTGTCTGAGCATCTAGAAACCTCCTGTTTTATTGCCTGAAAGGGAGTGTAACAAACAAACAAAATAACCTCGATTTCCACCCCTCCCCGCCACCACCCCTACGTAACATGGCGGGCAAGTCAATCGTCACGCTCGACGCCTCCCCCTCCCCTTACACACATGGCCGCAGCTTCTCTCACACGCGCACTGACGTCACTCTACATTTCGTAGCTCGCATCGACATCGCCCGCCTCGCCTCACCTCCCGCTCCCTCCCCGCCAACAACAACAACACCACGGCCCCCACGCCCCGCATCGCCCCGATTGGTCGACGTCTTGCGCGGGCCAATAGAGAGGCGCGCTATCGAATGGCCGTTGCCGATTCGTGGTGGGAAATCTGACGGGGGGCCGAGTAAGGGGGCGGAGTCGGCGGCTGTCGTCGCCGGTCAGAGCCCGGGCCCCCCCCCTCTCCTCACCCCCCCCTCTCCTCACCCCCCCCTCACTCCCTGTTGGAACACTTTGCGGGTGAGGTCAACTCGAACGAGTTTCGTGTCTCCTCTGTTTGATTTTTTAAAAACTCCCCTCCCGCTGGTGACCGCGTCGCCTCCCCCTCCACCCCCCCCCCCGGGGTTGATTGCCCGACTGCGACAGGCGACCTCCCTCGCCTGCGCTGCCTCCCCTTGCCCCCCCCCCCCCACTGCTTTGCTCGCTCGCTCAGCGGACTCGGGACGGAGAGTTTTGGATTTTGCGCGGCGCGGGGTCCGGACACGGGAAGCCGACGGTTCGCGGCGAGACCTCGGATCCCATGGTGGTGAATGGCACCTCGGATCCCGTGGTAGTGAATGTCACCCTGGATCCCGTGGTAGTGAATGGGACCCCGGATCCCGTGTTAGTGAATGTCACCCTGGATCCCGTGGTAGTGAATGTCACCCTGGATCCCGTGGTAGTGAATGGGACCCCGGATCCCGTGTTAGTGAATGTCACCCTGGATCCCGTGGTAGTGAATGGCACCTCGGCTCCTGTGGTAGTGAATGGGACCCCGGCTCCTGTGGCAGTGAATGGCACCTCGGCTCCTGTGGTAGTGAATGGGACGCCGGCTCCTGTGGTAGTGAATGGGACGCCGGCTCCTGTGGTAGTGAATGGGACGCCGGCTCCTGTGGTAGTGAATGGGATCCCGGATCCCGTGTTAGTGAATGTCACCCCGGCTCCCGTGGTAGTGAATGGGACCCCGGCTCCTGTGGTAGTGAATGGGACCCAGCTCCCGTGTTATCACGACTGACCCTTTACATTTTGAATTTACTTTCAAACCAATTTTAATCTCTCTTAGTAGACGATGAGAAACTCGCGTGATCTAAAAGAGTACAAGGCTGCAGAAACAACCACGGGAAATATCAATAGTGGTGATGCATGTGCAAGGTGATTTGTAGAAGGCGGGAGGCGTGATCGTGTGACGTCAATGCACTAAACCACCAACTATAGCAAAACGTTTTGGCCATTTCATTGCAGCAGCAGGAAGGGTGTTAGTATTTCAGGGAGTGTGCAAAAGATTTCGCCACCCAGCGACTGTGATACATCCTTGGATTATATTTTACTCTTGCATTTGGCAATATATTTGAGTGGATATTTGAGTGGGCATTTGCATTGACATCTGTAAAGGGGCACTGATTTACCCACAAATTAAGCGGGTGTCCATTTCGCCGAGGTCACGCTGTCAGGAATTTCCAAAATTCCGTACCAGCTATCAGCTGCAATTTATAATGTGGGGTTTTCCTGTTCAGGGTTGTGAGAACTTCCGCTGGAACAGATTTACAACTCCACCGGAAGACGGTGAGCGGTGAAATAATTAAACTTAACCACGCCCGTATCGGCATTGGATGGATTTAGAACATGATTGTACTGTAATCTCATTCACACTGAAACAGAATTGCGTCTTATCGGTTGACCTCTGCCAATGGGCACAGCTTAACTCACAGGCAAAGCAGTGTATTTTATTCAAGTGTCTTTAAATGCGAGTGAGGAAGATTCACGGACGTTTTATTTGCTTTTGTCAGCAACACAATGAAAAACATGTCAGTTAACCTGTGGACAATGGTTTAATTTTTTGCGCAACTCCATTTGTGAAATTAACCCCCCGGATAATTGGAATATAGGAAGCTGCACTGGGGCTGGAAAATTCTGAAAGGGCCGTGATATGGCCACTTGCCTTCTGGTGCTGCCACACCTTGTTCTTCACAGGGTCGGCTGTCATCAGGGGCCCCCTAGTCTAAAACAAACTACAGTTGAAAATTGGAATGATTTAGATGAGATGTAAGGAACTTTGAAATGCTGGGGCATTGAAGCACCCGATAAATATAAATCTTTATTGTGATTGTGGATCATAAGAATAGGGATGCGGGTAATGGTTTTTTTGGCGGTCCCGTAGGTCACGGATTATAAGAGTCGTGGGTTATGAGGTCATGAGCGAAGAGGAGTTGGAGGGTAAATTACGCAAAGACCCAAACTCTTATCTGGAGCGTTGGTAAATATGGCAGCATGTGGTTAAAGTGGAATGTTACAAATATACAGGTACATTCCAGTAAAAAAAACCTGTTTCTTGTGAAATTCAATAAAGAACATAAAATGACTAGTATGAAAAATTGCTGGTAAAACAAACATTCAACTTGGATTTTACTAGGAATGGATGTATTTTTTTTTACTCGCCCAGAGGTTCCAGATTACCCAAATTGCTCAAATTCCACATGGGCGACATACTTATTCTGCAGTCTCATGTACCTCATATCCTGGTTGTTTTGAGCACTTATTGGTTTCATTTCTCAGTGCTCTACCAACCTTCATCTCCAGTTCAGTGGATTTCAGGCTTGTACAAGCACAACCATTTATGTAAACTTAATACTCCACATTCAATTTTGGATCATTTGGTATGCAGTAGTCATATAATGTTGCATTGGTTTAATAATTAGAATCAACTATTATGGTTATGCTATATGCATTTAATATTTGTTTATTTTAATAATATTCTATTATATACAACGTCAATGCTAAAGTTACATTTAGGGCAATGGAGCAAATGAGACTTCAAAGGAAAAGACAACTGAAAAAAATACATAGTCAAGCAAGACAAACTAATTCTTCCGTTTAATCACAGCCCTGAATTGTGCCTAGTATGCAGGCTCAATGTTAACACAACACCATGAGTGATTACCTGTGCTGAGTGCTCATGGTAGTGAGGTGGGGTAATGCAGGATCTGAGTCCCACTGATCAGAGAGAGGCCTACTGATTGGCACTCGGCCAATACCTGCAGGTATTGTATCTGCATTTCTGTGTTAACAGGTTAAGGTTTCAGATGCCAAATGGATAAATGGCCCATTGCTTAGTGCACGATACTTTGCACCCGGCGACCTGATTTATGACCATGGCCAACATGGGGCAAGGTGGCTCGGCTGCAGAGCGAGCGGCTCGCAATCGGAAGCTTTCAAGTTCAAGTCGTGGTTGGTGGTTGAATCTGCCCATCATCCCTCTGGGAAATATATGCTAAAAATAAGTAACACTTTGTGGGGAAGTTGACAGTGGTTGTTCTAAGGAGAGTGTTTTTTTGTCATTGAACTGTGGAATATCTCCAATTGACTGCAAACAGGGCTATAAATAAGGAGGTGAACACCGCTTCAAACGCTCATTTGAGCAAAAATCAGTTCGACCTTTTTTTTTACACGGCTAACAATGTCGAGTGATTTATGAACTGGCCCTGGACTCTTCACTTACTATCCCACACTGACCAGCGTGATGAAGTATTGTCAAATGACGCCCATGACTGACAGTTTTGGAAGGCCTTCATCTAGCAGTGGACTGATGAAATGGCTGAATAGTATTGTATTCGGTAATTATCATTGCCTGTTTTTTTTATTTTAGATTATTGTTTGCCGGCCTCTAGATTATAGTTTATGCCACCCTGGGACTTAATGTTAGAAAAATAATGGCCTCAATATTCCAGCGTTTGAGTAATTTAGGCAAATTATAGCCTGATGAACAATGCATGATTTTCCCAGACACAAAATCAACCAGATATTTTATTGCATTTATTTTTCAAGGCTTTGGGCGAATCATTAAATAAATGACAACTACTATAGCATGTAACAGTAATGGTTGTGGATTTTTATGCCCACGGCTCAGGCAATGTAGTGCATCTCCTTAATAGTCCATTTTTTAAGCCCCCACAGATGACTTTTGCCAATAAAATCTACACGGCTATTTGCAGCAATTATACTGTATTTAATAATATAAATAATGTCTAGGCATTAATGAAGGCACTCTATTGTAAAAGTAATTGTCATTGTAATATGTTGCTGATTTATCATTGATTAGAAATCCGTTTTTTGTTATTTAATGACTCTTAACTGGTGCAGTGCTGTATTGGACCTCATGCATGTTCTTAATTCCTATTGACATTTGAGCCATAGTTGTAAGATTAGTGGGGCATTATTAGAAAGTATGTGTAATAGACTATATCTCATGAAAATCAATGCTGAAAATAATTGTGGGTTAATGATCTCCAGTAGGTGATAACATTGCATTGTGTTTACTATGTAATATGTAGGTATGTACAGAACAATATACATCAATACAAGTTCTGGTTCGTGATTTAATTCAAGTATCTGTTTTTTTGCTTGTACTTATTAATTTGTATTGTCTGCCTTCATTTCATTTGTCTCCTTCCATCTCATTCAGTCTCATTTGTTGCACTTGCTTGAGTGAAAAATTATGTCATTTCATGAATATTTCATTTTAGATTTTACACGTATAATACAATGCATATATAATGAGTATCGGAATCCGTTATAATTGTTCATTAATTAATTGTTCCTTGCCTAGTGGATGCCAGTATTGTATACCAACATTAATACTGGATAACTTATATGTAATCTATTGTAACCTGACAGTCAAACTCCTAAATAATTAATAATACAAAAAATGGTCCCTGGAAAACGACCAACACTACGAGTGTTTCCTGTGAAATACATTTTATAGAAATATTATTTCATAGGAGGTTTTCACGACCAATACGATTCATAGTTTGATTCGTGTTGGGTTAGATGCTAACAACTTGATTTGTTTGGCTGTTTTGGGTGGCGGATGGTTATTGCTCCAATTAACATGCCTGCACGATCCGAGCCAAAATAAATCAATTATGAATTGTTGTGATATGAATGTATCGGTGCATTTTCTCCTTGGCGTAAAAAAGGACTTCACGTGCTACTATAAAACACAGGCGCAACTGCAAAAAAATCCCGACTGGAACATGCGTGGAGCAAATTCACCATGCTGGATAAGCAAATAAACCCGCAGCAACAAATGGTAATTAGACGGTGACATCATGGCGTCGTCGTGCCTGATCCACGCTTCTGTTATTCGCGATACAATAGACACGTCGCTAATACTGGAAGAAGGATAATAAAACACATTCGCCTTGCAAATGGAAAATTTGCATCCGTCTACAGCAGTGGATATCAAAGTTAGGTGGGTCTTTACCTCTTCGTAGAATAAACGATCATCTTAAGCCCCCAAATGGAACAAAGCAGTCGCAGACAGTATTTTGTGTTCACTTGCACTGGGCAGTAGCAGAATAACATTTAGCTGCACACATTTAGCTTACAGACAGTGCATGATAATGTGATAGTTATTAAAGCATAATAAACATTTGAAATGGTACATTGCTTCATGTGTCATGGGCTGATAACAATAACAGCACCCCACAATATGATCGTAATAAAATGATCATAAAGCATGCATTTTTAATCACAGTACAGACTCGCTAATGGGTATTGTTTTTGCCAACGCAAGCCTGCCAAGCCCGTTCTCACCTCCTAGAGGGGCACTTACAACATACATTACACATTACAGCCATTGGCACAATGTGTTATTACAATGATAGGGGCCTCCTAGCATTGCTTTGATTTGTCTATCTAATTAGCCAGCAATGTAATGTTTTTGTTGTTTATAGAGCCCCATTATGCAAGTTACTGTTGTACGCCTGAATGGCTGTGTTGCTGCAGTCTCACGTAGGGCAGCCCAGATGACTCGTAAAGTGTAACGCGCTGCGTGCTATTCCCGGTTAGAGCTGTTGAACTTCAGGAAGATAAGTTCCTGCGTATGCATTTTCACTGGTCTTACGTGCACTTCGGACGTCGAGCAGGCGCCGTTTATTCAAATAACTGTAGAATAATGAGGACCGGTTAAAAATAAAAAAAATACATGACGTGTTCTTCACAAAGCCTTATTCGCGAGCGGGACGTGAATGTATAGGGCTCATTGTCAAAATGTCATCATGGCCGAAAGCTGTAGATGCCACCATATTTCCGATGGATGCAGTGACTATTGTACGTTTAAAGTTGAAATAAGATGCGCGTGACTGATTATATTTTAACAAATACTGGTAATCGGCAGTCCACTCTGAAACCAGTGCATTAATAACAGTATGCCATGCTATTAGTGGCAGCTGATGAAACAGCTATTTTATGATAAAAAACATTTTTCTACTTATTCGAATAAAAATTAGGCAGTTTTGATTTGAATAAGCCGAGTTATTTCTCCAACTCCTCAGTGGAAACCTATTGATTTTTTTCATCTATGGAGCAACAATATTTTGGTGTATGCTGTAGCAAGTTTGTTTTGTTTAACCAGGTGAGAACTCAGGAGACCAGGCCAACTTCATTTTCAAGAGTGATCTGTAGTAATGAGCGTACGCGAGCAATTTCAATTGACACTACTACATATGTTGGCAAAAATATATGGGCATTTATCACAGTACACCATGCCAGTATTACAAATTCCAGCCCTCCAGATGAGTGAAAAAAAGTCATGGTGGGACATGTCAATAATTAGAGAAACTTTGAGATGAGGTTGGTGGATTGTGTTGAGATCATGTGGGCGGGACGCACCTGCATGGGCAGTGAGATGCCATTGGAGGCACTGCGCACGTAGGTTGATGGCTTATTTGTGTGTACCCTTGCCCACTCCGATGATGGACGTATACATCAGGTATACATAATCAGAATGGAATCGGAAAGAAAAAATAAAATAAGTATATCAGTACCGAGGCTCCCACAAGGCCATGTGGGAGGGCGTGTGGCACAGTTTGGCGCCAGCTATGAAAGTGCGGTCTTGTCACTATAGTTCTCTGCGGTGAGTACAATATCTTTAAAAACTATGGCGCTATGCCTCTCTAAATAAAAGTAAGCATGAACCGCTTACAAGTTCCAAGATTCACCAGTGGATGGGTCCCACCCTGCAACTTTGCAGACGTTTTGGAATGGGAAAGGGTTGAAGGGAATTTGCAATATATTGTGGCTTTTCAACTTTGTTGTTTATTTCCAAAACCAAACAAGTGTATGGTGATCAAAAAATTAGTGGCCAAACATCCAAAGCAAGACTTTACTGAAATGGTATTGACATTCAGTGAGATGTTCCTGTCTAATTTTTTCAAATTGATAAACTAAATACCCTTAAAGAGAGAAACCCTGCAGACTCAGTATTTCATTATATTTTTTTATACAATTTCACAAACATTTAATAAGGTGCTGCATCCAAGTGGGATGAGTGTCCAGGAATAGCATTTGGTAGCAGCACCACACACTCCAGTGGACCAGTAATTGCCAGTTCATTTTAAGATGTCCTGATAGCAGGTTTGGAACTGTGCCCATGATACAGGCACACTGTGACCTGTTCCTGCCAATAATGTCACAGTATCTAACTTTCACTTAAACACGTATTATTCAATGACAGTACAGACTGATTTATGCCTGCTATAAAACACACTATGAATAGATATGACGTAACTTGTTAATCACGTAACATACAATTTTGATGTATTTGCCTTTTTGCCAGTCAGACCTGGGAGACCCATTTTATATAATGACACATTCCAGTAATTATTTTTGTCACCTGCATTTCATTGCCAACATTGAATTGGAGCACTACACCAGGATGCCGTGGCCTTCTGTCAGCAGTGATGGCACATGTCTTTTAATGTCCACTCTAAATAATAGAACGTGATTTTAGCATTTCCCTACAAATACTTGCGTACATTGCGTCATCAACTCGGTGAAGACTGGCTTTGTTGCATGAACTCTAACCTCTGGGCATTGTCGTCCCATGTTCCATTCACGGGCGCCTCTGTTTTCTAGGGGCGCCATTGTGACGAGATGTTACCGACATTCCCTGGTATACAGGAGGTCGTTGGGTTTGAGCCCGAACCTGACACTTGCTCAATATTTAGAGTTCATATATCTATCTCCCCGTGGTCATGTGGATTTTTTCTCTGGGTCCTCTGGTTTTTCCCCTCCACATTTAAAAAAGATGCGCTATAAATGTCGACATAAGCCACTCTGTTGAGTTTCTATTTGTAGCCAGGTCACTTCTGAAAGAGAGCTCGATGCCTGAGTGGGCCTTACCTGGTAAAATTATTCCCTGCTAAGAATGTCACATGTGCATGAAACCAACAATTTTTACTTTTCAGGGCTGGAACATGCCAAATTAATGAACTGCGTCATATATTCCTCAAGCACTTGAGTTGCGAAACTCTGACCTTTTTAATTTCTGCTTTGATTGTCCATTACTCAAAGCATCAATGTAGCCTAATGTTGATGCTGAGTCGGGTTCTGATTCAATGTATTGCTCCACTAATCCCACCACTCAATCTTTTCGCCGTTTTTCCGCACCCCCCCCCCCCCCCATCAAAGCCCGGCACTGTGTTTGACTGCCACCGCGCCATGGCGAACATGGGCAGGCGCTACCTGCGTGCCTTCGTGAGCGGCTTCTTTGTGTCCGTGCCCGTCACCGTGACGCTGATGGACCGCGTTGCGTACGTGGCACGCGTCGAGGGCGCCTCCATGCAGGTGAGCGTGAGCACGCGCGTCGCGGTAGCCTGAACACCTCCATCAGCCCAGTGTCTCTGGGCAGGTCTGGACCACCTACCAAATGCATTCATTGCAGCCGCACGAGCCACAGTCCTGAACCTCGCCAATTTCCCCACGGAATGAGGAAGGAGGATGGCGGGGGGGTGGGGTGGGGTGGGGGGGACAATGTCAACCCCAACTGCAAGCGATGATGACATTTTCGCTTGCAGCCTCCGTCAGCGAGCAGAGACCAGGCTCTTGGGGGTTTGAATGGGGCCTCGGCGGGCACCCATCATCGCAGTGGAAGAATGGCAGGGACATCTTATAGATGACGAAGCATTCTTTGGTGGGCAGATGAGCTCCACGGTAGGTCGCACTATGGAGTCCAGCAGATGTTCTTGTACCTGGTGTGTAGCCATGATGTTGTGTGGATGTGCTGATGCTGTAAGAGTGATTACAATCCCATGGGCTGCACAAAAATCTAGCAGCCTCCTTCCATTCCTATTGAGCTGATCTGGCCCATGCCTTCCAACCATTCCAGGCCAGGCGCCTGCATCATGACCCACCCGGGCATTAAAGTAACCAAACAAGATGACTCTATCCCGAGGGGTGACTTTAGCCGGCACCTGGAACCAGAAGTCATAGGAGGCATCTGACTCATCAGCTTTACCTGCATCCCTCCACTAAAATTCATTAGCCCCCACCACCACCATTCCTTGCCTCCCGTTGATGGGGAGGTGAGTCCACAACACCCTGAGTCTCGCAGTTTCCCACAATGCACCCGGGCACACACACGTTCGTGCAACACAAACATTCACTCATTCGTCCACACAAGTGTGCACCACCATGCTCATTGGGGTAACAGGTTGGTGCGCTCTCATATACCCAGGGAAAAGTGCACCAATGTATTGCAGAACGAAACACAATAGGAAGTCACTGAAAACTAGTGCACCGTGTGTATCCATGACCTTTGCGAAAGCCGTGGTGGCTCGTTTTATTATTATTGAAAGGTCACTCTCAGGACGAAACACTGTTTAAATTAGTCTCTTTATGAGAAGGCCCTTTTGCAAAAGCTTGCATAGCATTGAATTCGTATTAAGCAAGCAGCACATGCATTCACAAGCAAGTCTATGTGATGGAAATGAAGTGTTTTCTCCAAGTGGAAATGTTTATATTATCTGCCTGACGAAGTGTGGGGGTTTCTCAGAAGGCCTTTCATAATGTCCAGCGTGAAATTATTTCTTTATATCCTTCTAGGAAAATGCATCGCAATGCGTATGGCCTCTGCTTGGGAAATAACTTCGTACGGAACGTAGGTTTGCCGACCTGCCTGGGCATATTTTGAGGAGTCGTCCGCTCACTCACGTGTTCTTTTCTTCCCACAAGCAAAATGCTCCATCGAATATCGGGCCACGTTTCCTGAGAAGGACCTTCCAGAAAAAGTCAGACTCGGTGACACTTTTAGAGTTAAATCACAATCCGGATATTCCTATATTATTATTTATTTGTGACAATTATTCTAGGTGCTCCATTGTGTGTTTTTTTTACAACTGAGAGATTTCGGCTATGCAGCAAGGAGAGGTTAATACTCTTCTCGTCTGGAATTTCCACCCTTTCTTGATTGAGGGGAAGGTGGGGAAGAACACGATGGATGTTTACTTGTGCAGCTCACTTTGCAAACCGATCCAAGGATCAGCACATTATCTGAATGTACGTATGCTGAACTTCCTTTGCACCGTACATAGCCAACCATGCTAATCGGAGGTACACATGTGGATGAGCATTTACAACATTATATTTGTATAATCTGAACACAAAAATAAGTAATATTTTAAAAAGTATTTTAAAAAAAACACGCTTTTATGAAATGTACCGTACTAGTAGTAATGGCAGAACTCCACGACTCCAGGAAGTGGCCCCGAAGCTTGCCACAATGTAAGGGACCGTGGCCAATCACAGCCAACGTGAGTTGACAGTGGACAATTAATGTTTTAAAATATAGATTATTTTATTTTTTATGATAATATAGTATTGTCATCAGTATGACATAAGTAGACCAAGTTTACAGTCAATACCATTGGGAAGTGGGTTAAAATTGAGTTACAAGATTTGAGGATACAACAACAACAGACAGAGTGAGTTAATAAAAATCGTGTAATATAATGATTAGTTCCATATCGCGCGTCTTTCATGCAAATTGCATCTCACACTCTCCGAGGAACCACAGATAACCTGGAAGGCTGTGTAGCGTTGAGCCAACAATTGCCGCTGCAGTTCTCTGTATGCGAAGATGTTTTCAGCATATTAGTGAGTCTTCATTATACATGTGGCAGGAACCTGGAGCACCCGGAGAAAGCCTGCGCATGCGAGGGGGAGCAACACTCTTATCCCACGCAGAAGAGACGGATGATATCAGTCCACACTTTGCTGCTTCTGCATTATGCTGGCGAGCAAGTGTATTGCACCTCGCCGGCCATGGGAAGGGGTGATCCACCAAAACCCCTTGATCCCCCTCCACAGTGCTGGATTACAGGCCATGTGCATCGCCACCACAGCGTTGTTAATGTTCGTTTTGTTTTTTCCGTGCTGAGACGAATCAAAGCAGTGGCGTGGTCCCATGCGCAATAAGGTGCACGCTTTTATTGGGTTGTTAACCAATTAATTGTGAAGGACGTGGAATTAAATTGACATTTCGGCGTTGGTGAGAGCTGCATACTTTCGTTTTCAGTTTAACACACAGGCTTTCACGACCAATATTATTGGGTTAGATCACGTACATATAAATATGTCGTTAAACCCGTTAATTCGTCTTTTGTACGGACGACACAATTTGTGATTTTTAACTGTTTTAAAGTAGAGTACAATTTTGGTGGACACGTGTTGCTCGAAAACATACATGAATGCGGCACATTTTTCCAGAAGGGGCATGGGACCATCGTGCAGATGTACTTGTAGGTTTGCTCAAAGGAGCAGCCCAGCACAGAGAAACAAGAATGAAAGGAAACAACGACACCGCGATATCATGTGCACGTTGGCCATTGAGCATATTTGGTTTTCCATGCTGCTGCATCTGCTCTTAGTCCATGGGGAGAATTGGTTGGCTTTGTTCATCTTGTGTGCCCGAAGAAAGATCTCCTCTGCTTCTGCCTGATTCTTTTCATTTATTATCAAACATTGTACGAAGGTGAGACGTGGCCTCCAGAATTATGATGTAAATGTGTAACTATCGGTTGGATTGTCTCTGTAGCACCACGATTGTCGAGCAAGTCTCCTATGTCCCCCCCACCCCCCCGAGGGCTTTGCAATACATCCATTAAAAAACCGTGTTGCATTTGAGCGTGCCCTGAGGTGTATCTTGGCTCTTACAATATGCAGCAGAGAATGTGAGAATGCCAACTCAAAGAAATTGACCCAAAATCCCAAGAAGGAACTTTAAGAAACATCTTTTGAGACCCAGTAAGGCTTCGTGAACAAATGAGCACCAGCTATGAATTTAATCGAAACATGGCTCAATGGTGTAAAGGTCAGTATGATTTTCCTGAATGAACCAGTCTGCGTTGACTTAACAGCTCCATTTCCACCACCGCGTTATCTGCTCGAATTACCCAATTGTGCTGCCTGCTCTGAAGTAGGCATTCGAGACTCCGTGGCATAATTTATGATTGTTATGTGCTGGTGTAATTGGCTAAATGCCAGTCATGGATATTACCCACAATTGTGGCACGTCGCTAAAAGAGGGGATGGCCGGTGATTGAGAATAACGAGGGAGTGCATTCCAAGGGAGGGAGCTTGCCTGATACTACGTCTACGTGGGCCAGCGAAATGATTTGGGGGCACGCTGGGTGAATCATTACCTTGTGGGGCCGTGAAAGATGGCCATGGCTTGGGTAGGCCTTCATATAACAGTTTGCTGATCAATGACAATGACGATGATGAACTTGAAAAATATGTATGTATACCTATTATCCTCTATGAATTAGAAAGGCACGTGTTGTCCATGATGGATATCAATGGGTTTAGTTAGTAAATTACAATCATTAAAATTTGGAGAGTGAAAGAGAATATTGGACTGTCAAGTAGCTTTAAATGCATTCTCAAGATTGAGTATGCCGCAGCGCTGCATGAGGATGTTAAGCCGGCTCGAGTGATGTGCTCATGTTATTGTGAGCACTGGGACAATAGGGCATCTTCCCCATCCTCTGCTGTCCCTTCCTATTTAAAGTTGTCGGTGCAGTGTTCAACGTTGCAGTGAGAAAAGTTGCGTCCCACACCATGCCGACTTGAAGTGTCCCGTGTGAACTAGAGTGGAGTGAACGGGCCATCGGGGTCATTGATGTGGCCACAATTATCTCATATTTGCTTGTCATGAAAGAACCACAGTGCTCATTAAATGGCAGTCATGTGTGAAATGTCTCTTCGCTAATCAGTGGAATGAAATCGACGCATGAAAAAACAAGTACCTCATACAGCAATCTCGTTCAGTTATTCTCATTGACCATCAGCCATGATCTATCCACCGCTGGATGAAGGCCTCCCCAAGCGTGATGGCCTTGCATTGTTAAAATCCACTTAGTTCCTGATGCAAGCCGACCTCATCTCTGCATTTTCGCGGTGGATGTCCTCTCGGGAATGTTTCCTTTTTTGGCTGCCACTTGTCATTTTTTCCTCTGCCACCATCTCTTATCTGTTTTGATGACTTGTGTTTGTTCTCTGATCCATGGATGTCTCTTCCTGCATTTTAGTGTTCATTTCAAGCATGCACTTATTCACTTTCTTTGGGAACTTGTCGACCTTTGTTCAGTTTACTTTGCGATCAATATGTCATAGCAGGGAATTATATGCTCACTCAGGAATAACTAGAGGGCGTCTGACAAAGTGATGGTTGGATAACATAAACATTTTAACTAAACTATTTGGTAGCATCTAAATGCAATTTACTACTATAATGAGCCGAGAATGTCTTGTGTGTCCCGCACGTGACGTCACTCAATGTCGACCAGCCCCCCTCATTAATAATCATGAACAGGTTACGTCGTCCAAATAGTCACCCCCCCTCCATTAATTATAATTAGCGGGTGACGTCACTCTACATGGGGGGGGTGCAAGGCGCCTCCTCCCCCCTCCTCAGTGTCAACTTACAACCCTCACTACAAAGGCAGAACCCTCACGTCACGCGATCTCTGTAACCCTATTGAGACATAGAAGTAAAAAGGACGTCGTGATGAAGAAGGGATTATAACCTTGAAATGAAATGAGTCTGTGTCACCGCGCCCTTACAAACTGCACGCGCATTAATGCAATGAATATCACGTCGCGCTCTGCTTTTCGCCTGCAAGTTTCAGATTTACTGCAATACACCCGTCCTTGGACGGACAAAAGGCTCGTGTAAAATAAGATTCTAACTGGGAATCAGACTCCCATGAAGCGGGAGAGGCTTTAAGCCAGAGGCGGGCACGGTTGGGAGTCGGCCACGAGTGGGCTGCCAACGCGCGACGACCTGTCGGTGTCGCGGAGTCATTAGGTGAAGGAAATTAAATTACACCGCCGACAAAGTGTTGAATAGTCGTGCAATTAATTCCAGTTTCCAATTGTCTCGCTAATCGTGGGCTTTCGTTGTGTTTTTGAGAAGGAGCCGAGCGTTTCGATAAGCCTTGTCGTCGGGCACAGTGCTCGGTTTGCTGTGGTACATTTTCTGCATTGTTCCCATAGGGCACTGTAATAGGTGCCTCGTTTAGCACGAGGCAGCAATAGAGATACGGTTGCACTTTGCATTGAGATTTAATCGTACGTTTGATGGCAAATTAGGGATGCGTATGGTGGGACTGGTGACCTGTGATTAAGTGTAGCCCATGCTGAGCGAAGAGATCAGAAGGTCAGGAGTTACACCGCACTTATTTTCAGAACCTGGCATGAACGCCAACACACTGGGTCGCATTTGCACATTGATACGTCTCATATCCTCCAATTTTCAAGGAAAACGTTGCCAATTTCTCCATAAAGAACCGTACACGATGGGGCAAATGGCCCGTCCAGGCGATGTGTCGTCAGCTGTTTTTGTCAAGATGTGAATCTGACCCATTATCTATTCTAATGGGTTTAACCCTCTCCCCTCGCATTTTAAAACATATAAAGCACGGTCTTCTTAAAATGTAAAATATAGTTATATTGAAATAAATATAAGAGAACGGCAATAATTCTATTCTAGATTTGAAGTTTTCGTGACTGCAGGGATCCATACTCTTTGGTTCATTCGGTAAAGTCACGTAGGTATAAAATAAAAAATATAAATATATAAAATAAATTAAATTGTATTGCTCGTTGAGCTCCTCTGCACAAATTGCGGTTTGATTCGTTGTCAGGTGTTGTGTGGAATTTGTATGTTTATCCAGAAATAAAATGTTGGGCAGATTATTACTCTTTATTTGTTAACCAAGCTGCACCCACGTTTCTGTCTGCCGAGTGTCTCATTCTTCTTTTCTTCTTCTTTAGTGGCGTTTGAACAAAAAAAAAGCAACATCAGACGACAATTGTACGTTTAATATTGTGAGCTATCCCATGGCATCCAAGGTGGTAGCTGAGTGGAGTCTTCTTCTTCCACCAGAATACGTGTGTTGGGCAGTCGTCATTGGTACGCATGCAGGGAGTGGTTGTGTAGCGAACCCGGCCACCCGAGCTCAAATCCCGCTCACGGCCAAGATCAGTGACGATTATCTGAACTGTCCCCTAGGTAGACTCGGCCTCAAAATAATACATAGATGCGATGTGCAAAGATTGCCACGAGTGAGACAAAGGCGGCCGGGCGTGGTGCTTGCCACCCGCCCTCTCGTGTCCCGTTCCAGCCTTCATACAGTGAGGGAAAAAAGTATTTGATCCCTTGCTGATTTTGTACGTTTGCCCACTGACAAAGAAATGATCAGTCTATAATTTTAATGGTAGGTTTGTTTGAACAGTGAGAGACAGAATAATAACAAAAACATCCGGAAAAACGCATGTCAAAAATGTTATAAATTGATTTGCATTTTAATGAGAGAAATAAGTATTTGACCCCTTCTCAATCAGAAATATTTATGGCTCTCAGGTGTCTTTTATACAGGTAACGAGCTGAGATTAGGAGCACACTCTTAAAGGGAGTGCTCCTAATCTCAGCTTGTTACCTGTATAAAAGACACCTGTCCACAGAAGCCATCAATCAATCAGATTCCAAACTCTCCACCATGGCCAAGACCAAAGAGCTATCCAAGGATGTCAGGGACAAGATTGTAGACCTACACAAGGCTGGAATGGGATACAAGACCATTGCCAAGCAGCTTGGTGAGAAGGTGACAACAGTTGGTGCGATTATTCGCAAATGGAAGAAACACAAAATAACTTTCAATCTCCCTCGGCCTGGGGCTCCATGCAAGATCTCACCTCGTGGAGTTGCAATGATCATGAGAACGGTGAGGAATCAGCCCAGAACTACACGGGAGGATCTTGTCAATGATCTCAAGGCAGCTGGGACCATAGTCACCAAGGAAACAATTGGTGAAGGACTGAAATCCTACAGCGCCCGCTAGGTCCCTCTGCTAAAGAAAGCACATATACATGCCCGTCTGAAGTTTGCCAATGAACATCTGAATGATTCAGAGGACAACTGGTTGAAAGTGTTGTGGTCAGATGAGACCAAAATGGAACTCTTTGGCATCAACTCAATTCGTCTTGTTTGGAGGAGGAGGAATGCTGCCTATGACCCCAAGAACACCATCCCCACCGTCAAACATGGAGGTGGAAACATGCTTTGGGGGTGTTTTTCTGCTAAGGGGACAGGACAACTTCACCGCATCAAACGGACGATGGACGGGGCCATATACCGTCAAATCATGGGTGAGAACCTCATTCCCTCAACCAGGGCATTGAAAATGGGTCGTGGATGGGTATTCCAGCATGACAATGACCCAACACACGGCCAAGGTAACAAAGGAGTGGCTCAAGAAGAAGCACATTAAGGTCCTGGAGTGGCCTAGCCAGTCTCCAGACCTTAATCCCATAGAAAATCTGTGGAGGGAGCTGAAGGTTCGAGTTGTCAAATATCAGCATCGAAACCTTAATGACTTGGAGAAGATCTGCAAAGAGGAGTGGGACAAAATCCCTCCTGAGATGTGTGCAAACCTGGTGGCCAACTACAAGAAACGTCTGACCTCTGTGATTGCCAACAAGGGTTTTGCCACCAAGTACTAAGTCATGTTTTGCAGAGGGGTCAAATACTTATTTCCCTCATTAAAATGCAAATCAATTCATAACATTTTTGACATGCGTTTTTCTGGATTTTTGTTGTTATTCTGTCTCTCACTGTTCAAATAAACCTACCATTAAAATTATAGACTGATAATTTCTTTGTCAGTCGGCAAACGTACAAAATCAGCAGGGGATCAAATACTTTTTTCCCTCACTGTATGCTGCTCCGGGGGGGGGGGGGGAGGGGGATTGGAAGTGATTTGGTCTTGGTGGTGGAGTTGGGATCGGTGTGTGAAACGTGGTTATGGTGTGAGTGGTGTCAAGGTGATTGAGGGAGGACATCGTTTTTTGCAGGCAAGACTATAAGACAGTGACAGACCCGCACGAGTAAATGTAATGAATAGATTCTAGATTTTACAGGCGATATAAATATACGTTGGCATACTGTCGACATTGCTTTAATTTCAAAAATTTAATGTGGTAAACCCTTAACGCCAGCGTAAACCAAAACGTAATAATTCGTGAAATACTGCAGCTGTGAACACACTTTGCACATTTACAAATCTGAATGATGGTGTAACAAGCATTTGGAACAACTTTAGAAGGTACGATGTACAGGATTTATTGAATTTGGATCCCAGAACAGAACAAGTGGAACAAAGTTTGAAAGCGACGTAGGTTTCACTGATGTCCATGGTAGCATGCTTCAATCGGGGTCTTAATGGATTTGTGAGTGTGCAATTTCTGCGTGGAACAATCAGGCTAAATGTCGAGCACTCTTTTTATATTTCTTATCTGCAATTCAATTATGTTTGTGCCGCATGCACACGGCGACGCGCACGCTCCTCAATGTGATTTCCTTGCGTGTTGCTCTCAGGTTCAGAAGGCCTCTGTTGCTGCTCGCAGCCAGCGGTCGTTTTATAAAAACAAATTAACGTCAAAGTGTTCAGTTTAACACGTAGGTTTTCGCGACCAATATCATCCATAATAGAGGTTTTTTGGGTTAGATCGCGTAAATATATAATTGTGCAAGAGCGCAGAAGGGTCGTCAGCACATCTACGCCTCTATATAAGGAACGAAACAGTTAGACTTCTCCACAAATGTGGCTGTCGCCTGATGAAGCTGGTTGTAATTACTGGCGAAACGTCGTTACTCAGTTTGTAAATGTTGTGGCTTGGCTCTCCGACACACCGTTGTGCTGTACTAGTAGACTACACTATACACTACACTATACACTACACTACTATACACTAAACTACTACACACTAGTGCTGTACTAGTGACGAATTGGCGCGTTCTGTTTACGTGACAACCCTTACTAGTTGGCTGTGTCGGGTGGTGGCGGGTTTTAACGACACATTTATATATTTACGCGATCTAACCCAAAAACCTCTATTATGGTCAAAGTATTTGACGGAGAGTTCATTGCAATAGTTCTTTCTCCTGCGTGTGAGGCGAGGTGCACATAAACAAAAATAGCAAACTGCATACACTTTTGGAACAATCGGGGCACCAATCAATAAGGCACGTTTATAAGTTTCTAAAGGCGAAATAATCCCGTGACTTCGAATGCTTCTTTTGTAGAAGGGAACTAGAGTCTACTCAGCGGGATTTACACATACTGCGCGGCTCTTTACTGAAATGTCATGTTTTTTTATCGTGATACGGAATCGGTTTTGACAGGAGAAACGGGCCCCATCTGCAACCCGTTCCACACTTGTGGTTTTCATCTCAATTGTAGCTCTAGATTCTGACGTGCAAAAGAAACCAATTTTCACACGTCAACATACTGTTAATTAAATACAAATGTTTACACCTATCCACAAACCTGTCAACCCCTTATCAGTGCCTACCTTATTACAGAACCATTCAGATCTTATTGGTCACCCCGTGCCCTACAAAGTCCCATTTACAAGGGAGAAACACAAACACATAGACACAAATTTTGTTTTGATTTAAAGCTTTCATCACTGCAGTAATTCATATTCTTAGCTTTTTCGGTAAAGTCACGTTGAAGGGAAACAATATATATGTTATTATTTTATTGTTTCCCTTCAACGTGACTTTACCGAAAGAGCTAAGAATACAAATTTTGTTGTTGCCCATATTGAAACTACTGTACGCCGTATGGACCTGAAAACTCAATTTCCCTGGACAAAAATACGGGGTTAAACCGCATGGGTTGACAGCTGTGTATCCATTTATATTTTTAGTAAACTTTTCCCGATTATTGGTTTTAACTATATTTACCAAACAGTAATTCTTTAATTCTAGATTTAAAGCTTTCGTGACTGCTAGGATCCATCCCCCCCACTCCAGCGTTGTCCTCCAGACAGTCTCGTCCCTTCACCTGATGAAGGCCGCTTGTGCTGTGGCCGAAACGTCGTGATTTTTTGTTATTTTATTTTCACCTACGTGACTTTACCCAATAGAACCAAAGAGTATGGTAATTCTTTAGTTTACCCATTACACGCGCACGCAACTCTTGCCGGCATTCCAACAGCAAGCGCAACCTTAAAGCGCCATGTATTATTCAAGTTTCAATTTTGCCTTCGGTTTCCAAAATGCGATTTGAGTTTCATTCCGCCGCCTGCTTGCACACGTTGTCCGTGGCAGCTCACAGCTGCCTCTCCATCCCCCTCTTGTCGCTCCTTGGCTTCTCTCACCGTTGCGTTTGCTCTCTTGTCCCCACCACCCCCCCCTCCCCCCTTGCTTGCTCTCGTCGTCTCCCAGCCGTGCCTCAATCCCACCCAGAGTCCGTCGAGCGACGTGGTGCTGCTCAACCGCTGGAGCCTCCGTAACTTCGAGGTGCGTCGCGGGGAGGTGGTGTCCCTCATGTAAGTGCGCGGCCAAGTGTGCAACACGAGCTTGGAGAAGAGATTAACCGCATCCCCTCCTCCTCCTTCTTCTTCATCCAGATGAGCCTCGCCCAGTCCCGCGTGTTGCGACGTCTGCACATTCCCTTGGCAGAATGCGTTCGAGAGTTGAATAGAATGTGGTGTAGTAAGAGAAAAACCTTGCACGCACAAAGGCAGTGATTCACAATGATCTGTATGGGTGGGTCTGCAATATGTTTTTGCTTACGTGGCATTTTCCTGCCCGTGTCGTAGCCCAGCACAATGAGAGTCGAGCGTTCAATGTACCTTGTAATACAAAATCCATTACTTGGTAAAATCTATTCATACCCCTGGATATGTACATTCACAAGTAACAAATGCAGAAGAGTGTATCCTATGGCCAGCAATAACATTGCGATAATATCCACTTGCTGTCAAGTGTACATTGAAGCATCTTTACATTTTTGAAGGATTTATATTGAGTTTTGACATAGCGTCGTAAATTTTGAAAAACGCCTGCGGCCAACACCATGAAAAAGGCAGTCGAAGTCACACGCACATTTATATCAGTTCAGTGATGCCTCCTTTTACCTGGAAACACAAAGTTTTACAATTGCCAGATGTGACGCTGAGTGTGAGCAATTCCCACCTGATGCCATTTCCCACAGTGAGTCACATCCCCGGCTCTGTCTTGTCACTCGTCAGTCCTTAGCGCGAGTCTTCCTGCTCGAGTCTACGCACCTGCGCAGTGAACGTGTTAGTGTCTTTGTCTGTGGACGTCTTAGTTCCCATGACAAGTGCACTGTGGCTTGGTGTGTGATTTGCAACTGTCAGAAAAAAAGTAACCCGGGGCCGTGTTTCACTTTTCAACAATGTCGCGCGGGATAGTGGCGATGTTCCTTTCTGTGCTCGTAACAAGATATTAATGCATCCCTTGTTGTGCATCACAACACCCAAAGAGTACAAAATGCTTTCTGCGAGAAAATCATCAAACAATTACATCGCACTGGGTGACAACTTCCACGTACGGAGTTTTATATTATTCCGTCAAAAGATGTTCAAAAGATGTTACTGGAAGCCATCGTGTGCTATGAGCGGGGTTAGTTATTCATTAATTATTTGAGCCTTTTTTTTACACCAAAAAGAGGATATGAAATGTATTACAGAGGAATAGCTTTTAAATATGTATGTGCAAGTAGCACTATCTTAAGCAAAACCAAACTGCATCTAAGCATTTGGAATATAACACAATCAGTAGCTGTGTGGATCCTATCTGTGGAAAACATGACAATTCCCTATTCTTAGAGCACTACGGTAGTTGCGTTGTGCCAGTAGTTTAACGGCTGTCATAAGACCCATCTCATTCCATCAGCATAACTTTACTGTGATGAATCCTCTCAGCATGGCTCTAAGCACTGGCAAATTGAGCAGCATCCTTTATTTTCCAGTTTTCGTAAAATTTTGAATCGCACTAAGAACTGGGACACACATAGGCCAGCGACAGACCGGCACGACTGATTGTCCTTGTAAGTGATCCCCAGCCGCTACCTCGCAAGCAATAGGGAGAGGCAGACAGAGTGTACGGAGAGTGAGAAGGAAAAGAAGCAGATAAGAAAGCAAACGGAAGGAATTGAACAGAATCCTCATCGTACCCAAGGAGTTTATTACTTCAATACATGGCAGCAGTGTCATATGGGCGGTGCAGTATAGTGATTAATCACACAGTATTGGTTTTTGTAGAGTGATTATTGAGAACTTTGATATGGTAAGCACAAAGCCCCTGATTGGTTGAGGAGTTGAAAACAGTTCAGGTTACGTAAGCTGATGCAGGAGGGCCCTTCCAGAATGTGTATGCACAAGTCAAGGTCGTATGCGCTTAGTGCTTGGCTTAAAAATTCGAAGCCTTACCAGTGATGAGACGGTGGCATTTTAAGCAGCAGATGGGCTGCAGAATTTTAAATCATTTTGCAACTTGCGTCGGAGAACATCTAAAAACGCCCACGTAGTTGTGCGTCAGTAACCCTCATGAGACGATTGCAAAAAATAAACACCGACACCAAAATGTCAAAAGTTAATGCCGCGAAGCTGAGCATTGTTTAAGGTAAGTCAATTCCCCTGTTGCCCACATCCTAAATCACCATAATTATTGTTATTATCCATGACCTTCAGCTCACGGTATATAGCCTTAACAAAGTGCTCTTTTTGAGGGCAGTCCTAATTAACAGTTGTTTACAAATGCAACGCTGGGGTTCCGAGTGAAAGCAAAGGTCAAGATCGGGCTGAATGAAGGGTTTATTCGAACCTGAGCGAGAGGAAAGGGGGGCTATGATTTATCTCAACAAAGAGAAACGCTTACATTTTTCCGTCGGGTTACAGTTCCCTCCCCCCGCCGCCCCCCCCCCCTCCGAGATTGTTACATTACCTCTAACCCCTTAGAACAGCCGCCGCCTTCACTGAGCACTCCTGGGGAAATGAAAGCAACCCAGTGTAAACAGAGTGTATATCACATCCACGAGTGCAGGCAGAGCCTAAACAACGGGGCAAGCTCCTCTCACCCACCAGCCCTCCCGCCCTTGCGGCTAAACCAGCGTGACGTAGTGCAGCAGCAACGTGTTCACGCGTGCCACCTAAGGGGGCCGTCCATAAATGACGTCACGCGATTTTTGACCCCCCCCCCGCTCGTCACACGACGTCACAAAAAGTCAGACCCCCCCCTCAAATGTGACGTCACAAAGCTCTGCCCCCCCAAAAAAAAAACATGTTTCAAATCGCTTTATACTATTGTCGTTGTAGTGCGTATTTAATGTGGCGCTGCACTATGATGTTGCAGGAAAAAACATTTATTAAAAAGTCTATCTAATTAAGTAGAACGTGTTGTCTATATTTATTTAAAGTTGCGCATTTTGATGTGACGTCACATTTCTCAAACCCCCCCCCCTCCCCCTCGTCACACATCGTCACAAATGTCTAACCACCCCCCACCCCAGGAGCGTGACGTCATTTATGGACGGCCCCTAAGTGGTGTGTGCCCGCTTATCGCCGAACACCACGCGGGGGGGTGGGCGTGGCCGCGTTCCCACCGCAGGTTTCTCTCTTCTGTGCGCGGGACTCTGCGTCTCGCTCGCACGCGAGGGTGCGTCGCGTCCTCTTCATTCCCGTGCGCAAACGTTGCGTTCCTGCCCCCTCTGTCTTTGAAGCGTTTATTTAGTTGTTTATTTTGTGTGTTATCACTTGAAGCGAGATTTAAAAGGGTGGGGTGGGGTGGGGGTGGCAAAAAAAACCCATCGTAGCCCAACACTCGCTGTCAAAACAACAAGGTTTCACTTTACCTGTGTTCCGCGTGCACTTCACGGAAGATGCGACCCCATGCAGCGAATAGCGCTTTAAATTGTAGCAAACAACTTGCGTGTTTATCATGCCCTGGCCAATGCAAGTTTAGTGAATGAGAATATGAATGCAGTCTATCTTTGGTTATCTGCAGTAACGGGCTGGGGAAGGAGGGTGACCCAGATCACACAAAGTCGTGTATTATTATAGAAAACGCATCTAAAAGCTTCAAATCAATATTGCATGTAAATGTGGCGATAAAAAAACACAACACACACTGCCTACCTACGTAGAATGCGAAGCACCAAATAACCAAGAGAAATGTTGCGCGGAATGTAATGAACAAACAAGCGGACAACGCGTCTCCCTCGTGTGTAACCACACCTCCACGCGCAAAACAACAGCATTGTCTGCGCATCACACGAGTGTCAAACGGCATTTACTTGGGTGTGCAGCATTTTCAAGCAGCACTGGGTCAACACAAGCATAGTCTGGGACCGGTATCGTCATCACAGTCGGGCTTACTTGAACCGCCGCTGAACCGCTGCCAGTTCGATTCATCGGCAAGGAGCCCCCTCGGTTCGTTCGCCAGCATTGGGCTGACGCAAGCACGGCGACGATGGGCAAAACCGGTGCACGGTTTGCTCGTGTTGAACCGATGCTGCTGAAACGTTGCACTCACAGAGAGCCGCGCTGCCGCTGATGGTATTTGCGAGGAGTCGCTTGTGTGTGTTTTTGCATGTGGAAGGGATGGTTAGGCGAGCGGGAGGCGTGTTAATTGTGCATGTGTATAGAATTGTGCGCAGAAGATGTGTAAAGTGTGCGTGGTCTACTTTTGTTCACTACTTAACCTAATCGGTTAATTCTCACCTGCGTACCGGGTAACTGGCTGAATTAGAAGCAGCTCATAATGTAACCTGCGCGTGCATAGCGATGCTTTATAGATTTGCATGCTCGATTCATCCGCTGCCCGGGTAATCCACCCGCGGATTATCGAGTGTTATCTGTACAGCCGGAGTGCCCTCTAGAGACGTCGCAGTGATATGACTCTTCTCAAATTGCAGTCCTCTCGACCCCCTGTGCTTTGCTTTGCCATGTTCTCTGGTCTTCTCCATCCAAATACAAATGCAGCTCACATGCAGCACGTGCCTAATTATTGCTGAACGGGAGCCTCGCATGACATGAGAGCGCCGCTTAATCGGTGGGCTCTGTTACCCGAGACAAAGACAAAGATCCCCCGTGTAGTCTTAACAGACTGTAGGGACAAGTGCTGTTCGCGAGCACCTAAGAAGGCCAACACGGCACACGAGGGGGTGGCTTGCCAGCATCACGTACGGCCGCCTTTGTCTCCCGAGTGGCGATGTTTACAAACTGCACCACGTATTAATTTGAGGCTGAGTCAACCTAGAGGAGGCCCCGGACCAGTTCAGATAATTGTCACTGGCGTTGGCCGTGAGCGGGATGGAAATCGTGTCACTTGTTTTGTAGTGCTGCGGACTAACCGCGACCCGAGAGTCCGAGACGCACGTACACACATGTACACACACGTACACACAATACCTCAATGTTAATTTGAATGCGCTCTCTGCATGTCATGTATGGCACACACATTTACAAAAGTTACCTATCTTAATTTTAATTAGCACTCTCTATCATGTGGAATGTGTTTGCAATCATCAGTAGTGTTCGATTTGTAGCCGCTTCATTTTGCATGCAGGTAATAAGTAATGGCGTAGCCCTGAAATTGGATGTTCTTGCCACTGCTGGTGGAAAAACCTCCACTGAAGGGATTTCTAGAGAGCCCCTGAAGAAGGTATTTGGCCTACTCTTCCATGCTGGCCAGACATCTTGTTCTGCCAATGGACTAACTGTGGGTGCATCTATTTGTACTGCTGGGTGGACAAAGCGTACCCGGAAATCGAACCGGCCACTGGCAGAGCCAGTGGGGGGGGGGGGGGGGGTGCCCCCCCCCAATGATCCGATCGAAATCCTGATTTCGATCGGATCATTGAGGTTTATTAGTAATACATCGGCATTTTGCCACCCCTACTGCCACTGTGCAGCATATTATTACGTGCCAGCGGCTCTCTGAGAGGATAGGACAATAGTCTGAGTCCATAATTGGCAATAACGGCAAAGCAATTATAAGTGACTCACAGAATTGTGCGCATTTGCGTATACAGTACACGACTTCCCTGAAGGCATCGACACCTTCAGCGAGCGCGATGCCGATCACACAACGCGGTTCGAATTCGACCCTCGATCGATGGCTGTGCCATCGCCGCACACGCGTCGAGTAAAACGCAAGGGACAAGTCCTTACTAACAGCTCTTATCATTTTTCATTGCTGGAGGAGTTGCCCCCCTTATCTGAAATCCTGGCTCCGCCATTGGAACCAGCCATCACTGGATCCAGTGTGCCAACCATTACTCCAGGGAAGTAGACTTGGGAAATAAAATGGCACCCAATAGTTTTTGTGGGTTGCAGCTTTCTTAAGTCAGGCGCTCCATACCTGCTAAGTTCCTGGGTTGGAATTCTGGTAGCCATCCATGATTAAACCACGTACTCAAGTGCAGCGAGCTGATCGTATCCACCCAATTACTGATAACTGCACGACAAAACAACGCTTCCATTCCATTACTTTGTTACTTGATTTTTGGCAAAATATTATTTCCGGGAATAAAAACTCACCGTAAGAGTGACGTATACAATGAAAATGTCTCTGATGTGGGGAATGTGTGCCCCATATAGTTTGTGGCTAAAAAGGGTTATTTGTAGGGTTCTCAGAGGTGGTTCTATGAAATAACTTTCACGGCCCGTTCTTTGACACATGGGGGGGGGGGGGGGGAGATGCACTGCTCTCCCAAGAGTTCCGAAAAAGTCCCCAATAAACATTGACTTTACATTTCTCTTGAATATATCCAAAATGACAGATGATTTTTACGAACATCCAGTGACTCCACACACACACACATCTAGCCTTGCAAATGTTAAAGTGAAACTGAATCAGTCGTGAAAGTTATTTGTTGAATGTTATGCTTTACAATTCCGTGCACATTTGCTCAAGAAAACTGTGAATGTATTTCCAGAAAGTGGACTCTAGGTGGCAGTACACTGTAATTGTCCACTCTCCAGGCAATAAAATACGCAGGGCTATGTTCTAAGCCAATATACATGATTATTTCACTTCACTGATTCGCAACTCCTGTTCTGGAGGGTATTGCTAAGATTTTGTAGCTAGGAAAACCTTTGCGCTGTGTTTTCCAAAATTAAGTAATTTTTTTATTTGCCACATTTGGACAATGACGTATGGTAGATGCTTTCGGTGGTGGCGGACGCCTCCACAGTGCTGTAATCCAGTACTGTGGAGGCAGCGAGGGTTGATGGATCACACAGATGTTGTGAAACCCCCTTCCGTGGGTGTCGAGGAGAAGCCGTAACCCTGGCTCGCCAGGAGACAGCGGTATAGCAAAATGTGGACTAATCTCCATCTGTTCTGTTTTGCTACTTCGCACATGTGAGTTATCTCTGGGCGCTCCGGTTTCCTCCCACGTGTACGCACATTAATTGGCCGCTAGCACCTTAATGTATAGAGGACCACAGAGCTTTGGGGGGGGGGGGGAATTGGGTGCTGGCGGCTCTGGGAATTGCCGCTTTCCCCGCTTGTCTGTGGTTTCTTGCGTCTCTCTCTTCCTCCTCGAGTGAGCGAATGCTGTGCGGCGCGTTACAAGATCAGATTATTATGACTGTGAGAAGTAAGGCAGGAAGGTGAGAATGATCATGTAGTCAAGGATAACATGCAGATGGATTAAATATATCAACTTCTAAAGTTAAACATAGAAGCACTTTATCTCGGATGTTCTTGTGGTCTTGGTAAATGCAATAACGCTGCATTTGTTTTGCTTTTCCCTAATTGTCATAACATAAATATCCGTAAAAAATATCTGTATATAAGTATATAAATGTAAGAAATATATGGGGACCGTATTGCAGCTGGTCTAATATCTGACGTGACTTTCGCTAGGCGCAATATGCAGTTGTCGTAGCAGCGGGTGATTTTAACAAACGCTAAGTCACTCGTGAATGCTGGGCGAAAGAGGACAAGATTGCATCTTGTCTGTAAAAAAAAACTTTTCACCCGTTAGACTTTAATAAAACATTCAACGTGCGTGGTGGTGGAAGCATCCCGCTGTGACTGCCAAACAAGACTTTGCGATTGTGGTACGCACAGAAGTGGACATTCTAAAAATAAAATCTCATACCGTGTGTCTGGAGGAAAGAAAACAGTGGTGAGGCCGCGGCTTCAGAGTAAATCTTTTATGGTTCTAGACGTGCGCACGCAACGTGCGGCATGCCGGAGAAAATGCGGCGCCTTTTTACTGCTCTTGGTGGCGATCCGAAGCGCTGGTCCTATTCGCATGTCTCTGGCTTCATTAACCTTTTTTTATATTGCGCCTATTCTCTTGGGATATCTGCTACGGGTTACCGCTATTGTCTCGTGCTGATGAATATCCTTGTAGCCAGCTGTCGTGCGGAGTCGAGTCTACATCTCCAATTTTCAGGAGCTTACATCTGCTTTGCTAACCGTCCTTTGCAAACCTGTGCTTTGTGTGATGTTGACATCATCAAATGGTAAAATATGCTTGTTAAACACATTTCTTTGCATTACCGGTAACCGCATGGAAAACTGATAACAAAAAACTGTTAATACCGCTTTTCCGCACATATAGAAATGTCTAGAGCAATAAAAATAACCTATTTACATTTTTTTACAGAGCAAGGAAGGAAGCTGTCATGGTCGTGTGAGGCTCAAACACAGGTCTCATGTTAGTTATAATAATATTGTAAATTATACCGCACAATATCTCACAGATAACCGCGACTCTGAGGTGTGGAGCAAAGTTAAATGATACTCAAAAGTCAGGTGAAAAAATAGGCCTCTACGTGTCTGTTAAGAGTCGGTCGTAGATTGAATGCTGCGAATGTAAAGTGAGATGACATTCCGGATGACGGGTGCTGCCACAGAGAAACGACGCCTGGCAGTGACGGTCCTCGGAGTAAAAAGTCACGCTGCGGAGAGTTCTACCATGGGCTGTCGACTAAAGAGGCCTGCAGTGCGATTCTCGGGTAGCATGGCTCTGCTCGCTGTATTGATGCTCCCTAATAGTGGTAAAACTGGTGTACATTTGACATGTTGCTTGACTGCCAGGCGTTTTAACAAGGTCACGCTTTCAGTCGGCTAAATCCCATGGCTAAGTACAGCCTAAATTTTGATTTAAAGCTTTCGTGACTGCAGTAATTCATATTCTTAGTTTTTTCGGTAAAGTCACGTTGAAGAGAAACAACAACGTGACTTTACCGAAAAAACTAAGAATATAAGTACAGCCTCTTTGCACATGGACACCAGCAATGGGCACACACACGGTCTTTTGGGAAGTTTGCCGCACAAAGCATTTCAACATAAATAGATCATCTTGTCAAAAAGCATTGAATATTTGTCTCGAATAGAGCACATCCAGGCGATGTCGAATTATTATGGGTCGTGCATAATATTAGCTCGTTACATGCACATCCCAGAGTCGCCCAGTTCTCTCTTTCTGTCCTGGTCTTCCTTTGCGACGTATTTTGTTTGTTTCTCAGTAGGGAGTAGGCTTAAATATTAACTTGTGGATCATCTTCAGAGTTATCCCAAGTGTATGTTTTACTTCCGCACATTATCTACAAATATACGGCTTTTTTCAAATGGAAGCTAAATTAAAATCGACTGAACCGTTTTAATTTTACCAGGTAATGCCCACTGAGCTATACAGCTCTTTTTCTGAAATGACCTGGCCACAAATTATAGCTCACCGAAGTGGCCTGTCATGTGGAAATTTATAGCGACCAAAATACTCTAAACGCACATTTCTGAATGTGGAGGGAACAACCGGAGGACCCAGAGAAATCTACGCGACCACGGGGAGACATTGCAAACTCCAAATATACATGCGTCGGGGTCGGAATTGAACCCACGACCCCCTACAAACCAGGCGAGAGAGTTAACATCTTGCCACCGTGGCTCCCAGACCTCTAGTTTCTGACAAGCGGAAATAAAAATTGCCATCGCGTGCTTTGTACCAATTCGTGATAAAAAAAAAATGAATCCCATTTTTACGTGATCACGAAAAAGGGGCACTTTCGCCGGGAGACGATGTCACAGAGTGGTGGTGTGTGGGAAGCGATCGGTGTGATGTCCGTTTAACACGTAGGCTTTCGCGACCAATATCCATAATAGAGGGGGTTTTTTTTGGGTTAGATCACTTAAATATATATTTATATTGTATATTTACACGATCTATATATTTACGTGATCTAACCCAAAGGAGCCTCTTGTGGTGTGATGTCCGTTGAGCAGAAAGCCAGCGCACGCGTGCCGAGGCCCAAACACATGGATAATACTCCTACTGACAACAATAAGGGAAAACAATAACCCTCACAGCGTCTGCCCGCACCTCCGTTTTAGCACGGTTGAGCTACGTACGGTGCAAAAGAAGTTCAACATACATGTACATACGTACAATCTCTGTTGTTTAAACCACCCATTTTGAGGTCTCTGTCTACCAGACTTAATGTTTTGTCTCCTCCTGTGCACCGTTCAACCACCACTACCACACTGCAGGTCACGACAACACAACTTTCTGCTTCTTCCATCACATTTGCATGACTTTGAAAATTCCCTACCGTCGTTTATTGTTCTTAAGGTCTTATAAATCTTGCTCGATTCAAGCAATGTGTTCACTCATATCTATTGCAACTTTGGTAGTGCGGCTGTTTCGGGTGGTGGCGGGTTTAATGACACATTTATATTTACGTAATCTAACCGAAAAAACAAACCTGTATGTGGATTGTTGTTGTCCGCTTGACGTTTTGAGCGCTTTAGCCTGCGCTCGGCAACTGTGTTTAAAGAGACGGAATCAGAATGAAAGCCGTGCGTTTCAGAACGGTCGGTTGCAGCCAGTTGCCTCAGTGATGCCAAACCACGTTTACGATTCTTAAAATTCAGTGTAAATGCCAAAAGCCTCCAGCTGCCAGACGAAAGCAACCTATCAAATTCCCGAGTTGTAGCAGGAGAAATGTCCCGAGCCATCCTGAATTGCTGCCTTGTTTTCCTGGCAGTGAACGAGTATATTGTAGTTGTGCATTATCTCTCCAAAGCCCGTTCTTAAGAAGACAGCATTGTGTTCGTCTTGCATGAGTAATTGTGCGTGAGCTCATGCTTTTGTGTGGTGAAATTACCAGCATGCTCCCGACACCTCTGCAGTGCTTCAGTGTACAACGTTTGTTGGCTCTGTGGCTTGGTGCTCTGGTCCACGTTTTTTTTCTTCTCCTGATGACGATTGCTTGTGTTGCGATCGAAACGTCGTGATATTTGTATTATATTTTATTCACTTTATTTTTATTATTTTATTGTTATTATTTTTTCTATCTACGTGACTTCACCGAAAGACCCAAAGAATATGGCTAATGCCGAACGGTGCGTTAGCAAGTGGTCCAAACTAAAGCATCTGTCCTCATGAAGCCCCAGTCCTTGTGGGTCACCCACCTTACAGCTTTCTCCTTGATTTTTGTGGCTCCCATTTTTAAATGCAGGCTAGATAGCAATTGATACGAGCATTAGATAGGCCCATACATAATGCATGAGGATGTATGTAAATGTGCACATGTTAACGAGTGACGTTTTTGAGACGCAGAAGCAAAAGGTTGCACCGACCTAATGTTCGGCTTATTTTAAAATAAAATTTTTGTGCACTAATAATATAGCGGAGGATGTGGATTGTTGTAAGAGGTGACGTATATACCATGTTACATAAAGAAAGATAATGAAATAACTGTACGAGTGAACATTTTTTTATTCCATTTTAAAAGCATTTTCACTTATCTTAGACAGCTTTTAATGCATGTTCCAAATTAATTATTACACGCCGTTGTGGAGAATGTTAAAGACAAAATCATTGTCGCCTCCTTTCCATATTTCTCTGCACACAAAAACTAAAAGTTTTTTTTTTGGAATGCAAGTGCTCATGACAGCAATATAAGGACCAACATCGTCTTGTGCTCAGATGTTGCAACTGCATAAGGAGGAATATCAATCTCATGGACGTAATATATATATTTTTGTTCCTTCGTAGATAAAAAAAATCACTTGCAAAAGCCCTCGCAAGAGTGTCCCGGGTGGTCACTTGGCTCACACCAGACGATATGTAGCGTACGTTGAATAATAAGTTGCACGTGGGAAGCTGGCCCATTATTGTACATCTCCAGTCACGTTGATCTCTCTGAAACGAACAAAAAAAATCCCGTCCATCAGCTTGCCTGTCATTTGCAGCCCGATGATGCATTTTGACGGCGCCGCTGCAGTCCGGTTGTGACGCCCCAGCAACAGCAAAAGGAGACTCCCAACTGCAGCGTGGAGCCGTTCCGGTGCACGGGCGGCAATGCGGATGGAGTGATAGGCGGCAGGCCTGCCCGCTGGCGCTAACGGCAACGACACAATGGTATCGGACGGCAAATGTTGACCAGACGGCCGTAGCGTCCGGCTGGTTAAATAAACGTATCGCAACGTTTATTACGCTAACTTTGGTCCATTGTCCACGAATAGCAAATGCTAATGTTGGGTTTCATTTTGTGTTTTTTTTTTGCTTCCTTCCCCAAAAGCTCAATGCGAGTAACCCTGCCGTTTGCAGCACGTCGTCCAAACGACTCCACCCTTGCCCCCTTTCCTGACGCCGCTATAAATGCCTGCTCTCAGCCCAGGGCCGCACACCAATTATGTGATGTCTGTACCAGTAATTGGATGAGGCAGATGGCGGTTTGTGCTTGCGAGCGATAGCGACGATGAAAGCTCTTTTTGGCAGCATGTTGTGCTCTAAAATCTAACCCGAAGCATCCCCGCACAAATTCATGCACAGTTCACTGCCCTCCGCCACCCTCCTCACATCTTTATGCATAAGCACTCATCGGTGTTATTTTTTCGTGTTGCTGACTGCCAAGTGTTGTTTTAAATGTATGTAATTGTGCCATAGATGTAGCCCGATTGTGATTAATTGGTTGTTGAAAACAAAATTGGATGCTTTAATGTGTTTTTTTGGCTTCTTCATATAGGCGCTGTGGAGGTGTGGTGGGACTAATTTCACCACCCGCTCTCAGATGTCCATTAATAATCGCCAACACTTTCGTTTAAAATCATGGCTTGCCCCGCCATTGAAATTCCCGTTGGCAGACGTGCATGGGAAACGTTAATGAAATATTTCGGTTTCATGAAGTGGTTTTTATTTTTATTTTTCTCTGGTAATCATTCCTACTTTGGTTTTTACCTCCCTGCGTTTTCCGATTTTAATTGTGAGTTACATTTTGGCCATTTGCAAATGCAGCGATTCGCTGCAACAGAAGCGGTGAGCACACAACGAGGCTGCCACGCTGCCGTGCAGAACGGAACGTCAGCTTAGTCTCTTGACGCCGAATTCGTAAACTTGCGCGTGCCGTGCAATGCGGCGTTGACGCAAGCACTCAACATTCATTTGTGAGGGGACTAACGCGTCGCTCTTAAACACTCGCAGCCTCCCGCACCTTGCGCCAGGACCACGTCTGCTGAATTTAAATATCCGACTGACATTTTGATTCCCCCCGTAAAGTTTAATTGAAACAATACTTTCATTATTGCCTCTGCGCGTTGTGAGGAAGAGAATCCTCCAGTGGCTATTAACCGTTTTCTGCGCGATGAACGTCGGAAATATGAATTTAGCCTTTTAAAATTTCACTGGATCAACGATAATGGTACATGCTGAACTTTTGCCATGTCAAAATACCTAAAAAAATATAAATTTCACCATCGTCAACACTTTTCATGATCCAATTTCCTGTATTTGTTGACGTACGGTGCGAAAGAAGGAATGCTCAACATAATGGGTACGTACTAACAGTGCTAGATCTAGCAATAGTTTGTTAAGAGCCACTGTATGCTGTTTATCTGACTGGGTTACAACCATTTCAGCGTTGCTTTCTGAACCCTGGGATGCAGGCCCCCTGAGTCTTTAAATCTGAATTGAGTTCACATTATCATCTGCAGCACTCTGCAAAGGAAGCTGGGCATCGCCCTAACCGTCCCCTCCCTTGTTGTGTCTTCCATAGTAGTTGCTCGCGAACGGGCCCCAAACACTGCGTTTATCTTCAAGAGCATAGCATTGTTCACACGAGCGCCTACATCGCACGGGCACGTTTGATTGTGGGATATGCTCGCGAGAAGCATTTAGTATCAGTACGTGGCATCAGCCTCCCTCAGATCAGCCGGCTTAAACATGAGCGTTGTATTTGCTGTGGATTGCCACTTCCGGCGCTGGTGAGACTGAACGTAGCCATGAGCCTGTTCATGCGCTGTGCGCTAGCCTTCATTGTAAGTGGTCAATAGCAGCACTTTCCCTTACAGTATTAATAGGGTGCATTAATACGGATCTTTTAATTCAATTTGAATGTGTGCAAATGAGCACGCGTATTCATTGAGCGGATGGTGGTGCAAGCTGCATTCACCGTGCTACCAGCTGCCTAGCTTGAATTCCCGACTGTAGCCCACAGCATCGATGGCAAATTGGTATTTTATCCCTGGCCTGGATCCAATGTGAGTTGACTCGGGCCAGAGTTAGTACTTTGTGTAGTGCTGCGGTCAACAATCGCTCTGGGGAGTTAAAGGTGACCAGACGTGATGCTGACCGTAATAAGCGCTCACTAACAGCAGCTGCTCCAACAGTCTGCACGCCTCCACGTGGGATCGTTGCCTGTTGTGCTCCCACTGCGCCCAGGTGTTTGCACTGCACGCACCGCGTTGGAAGCATCGTAGGCTGGCACTTATTTTCCTGCTTTCACAATGGAGCAGTGGCGTTTGACTAGCCTTCGCGCACTCGCATCGCTGGTTCTCTCCGCCTCGAAGGTATGGCAATCTGCAGGCACATTTATCGGCGCGATGAGAGGCACCCCGGTGCGATGCCAAATGCCACCTACGGTCCAACGCTTGGCCTCGGGGTTGCTGTTCGCCAACAGCGCTTGACCCGGTTATTGCCCCGAGGGGCTGCAGGTGCTGGCCACCCACCCCTTTGTGTGCAATGCCGGCCTTCATAGGTGCTGGCCATCACCTGTCTTGTACGTGGGGAGTGACGGTGCGGTCATAAGCGCGCCGCGCTGCGTATGTATGTAATGTATATATCTTCACGTTCTCTTGCACCGCTACGAGCCCAGCGACCCGAGTTTGATTCCCGCTCACGGCCAACACCAGTGACAATTAGCTGAACTAGTCCTTGGCCTCCCCTAGGTCGACTCAGCCTCAAATAAGGGCCTGGTTTGATGTATAAACATCGCCACTCGGCAAATAAAAGGTGGCCGATCATGGTCCTGGACAAACTTTCCCCCTCGTGTGCCGTGCCGGCCTTCATAGGTGCTCGCTAACTGCACTTGCCCCAACAGTCTGTTAAGGCTACACGGGGGATCTTTGTGTTACAACACCCAAGAGGAGAAGCTTAATCGGCAAACTTCCTTCAGAACAAGTATTTTGATTTCTGGCGGCAAACAGAATTAGCGCTTGCTGTTAATTAAGTTTGTGTCGGCTCTTGTTTGCCCGGGGAAAAGCAGTTTTGAGTGCCAGTTTGCAGCGACAACTTAACACGATGAAACTACCTGCAAGGGCAAGTTGCTTTTTCCATTGCTATATTATTGTTCATTGCACCAACCGCATCGGAGGCGTTTATGGGCTTAACGGCTGACGGCTGCAGTGACCAGTAACAGCACCGACGGAGTCACCCACCCCACCATTTGCCGTGGTTGCACTTGAAATAGAAACGCAGACGAACGGCACACTCGGCAAGGCAACAAAGGCAAAAGATCCAATGTCACGCTTGGATGAATTGCAGAAGGGCAAACAATATTGTTAGCGAGCCGAACCCCTATTGAGGCCGGTATGACACACGTTGGAAATGATTCTGGCCGGTGTTGCAACTGGACATTGTTAGAATTGACATTGAACAAGGTATTTATTTCAGGCCGAGTGGATTTCGGGGTTTGTCCATGCCAAGAAACTCAAGAAACCAGCATCGTCTCATTTGGAAGAGCGACGTGGTTGGTGGCGGCCATCGATGTTCAGCATGCAGCATTAGCGATAAGTCATACACAGAGAGAGACAAAGCCTACAACAGACTGTTGGGGTTGTTAGCCAGCACCTATTAAAGCCGGCACGGCACTCTAAGGGGTGGGTGGCCGGCACCACGCCCGCCTGCCTTTGCCTCCCTAGTGCCGATGTTTAAACACCGCACCGTGTATTTATTTTAAGGTTGAGTCGACCTAAGGGAGGCCCCAGAGCAGTCAAATATTCACCATGGTCGAGAATTTAACTAAGGTCACCGGGTTCTTTGTGCAGTGCACTATCCACTACACTGCTACTCCGCACATGACAAATATCCTCCATATAGCCTTAAGAGACTAGGGACAAATGCTCTTTGCAAGGCACACGAGGGGGTGGGTGGCCATCACCACACCTGGCTGACTGTCTCCACTAGTGCCAATATTTACACATCACAACAAGTGCTCATTTCAGGCTGAGTCGACCTATGGGAGGTTCCCGGACCGGTTCAGATAATCGTCACTGGTGTTGGCCGTGAGCAGGGATCGAACCCGGGTCGCCAGGTTCATAGCGCAGTGCGCTAACCTCTACACTACCGCTCCCCACAGGCACAAACACACAGGCACAAACACACAGGCACACACTCTTTCTCACAGCCGTTAACCAATTTGAGTAAACACAACATGCAGTCAGACAATTACTGGCCTTAAATGGAGGGCTTAATGCATTTGAGTGCTGCGTCCAGACTTCGCAATGAGATGCGCAGTGCGAGCAAGGTGACCGGCATTGGAGAAAGCCGGCAACAAGGCTGTCCTTTCTCTGCGACTGGCCTCTTCCATCGTGTGATGCAAGATCCGCCAATGTCTCGGGCGGTGCTCGCCCGGCTGCATTGGCTTCTGGTTGCTGAATGAATACATTGCGAGGTCGCGCTCATTACACGCAAAGCGCTTGCCACAAATGAACTACAATACCTTTGTGGTCTCTTCAAGGGCCGTAAACCCATCACGCAACTTGCGTCGTACTGGCAGAGGCTTTTTTCGCGGACCATCGAACACAGACGGTCCCCGCATCGCGCGCTTTCAGATGTGCTTCCGCTGCTGTGTGGGAGCGCTCTTTCTTCCGATATTAGGAA
Organism: Petromyzon marinus; assembly: GCF_048934315.1. Taxonomy (NCBI): domain Eukaryota; kingdom Metazoa; phylum Chordata; class Hyperoartia; order Petromyzontiformes; family Petromyzontidae; genus Petromyzon; species Petromyzon marinus. The sequence goes on from NC_133680.1 coordinate 9,870,861, forward strand.
GCCACTGAAGCTATGCACTATCAAATCTAAATTGAAAACCAATTTCTTTGCAGCTGCTTTCTGTGTTTAATTCTAGATTTGAAGCTTTCGTGGCCGCAAGGATTCATACTCTTTGTTTTTTTTCGGTAGAGTCATGTAGGTAAAATAAATAAATAAAATAAATGAAAGCTAAATTAAATCACGACGTTTCGGGCGCAACACAAGCGTCCTGAGGAAGGACGCTTGTGTTGCTCCCGAAACGTGATTTAATTTAGTTTGTGGTCCTTCCCCCGCTCATCCAATTAGCACGATTGGCCACGTATAGTACGAAATAATAGAGGTTTTTGGGATAGATCGCGCAAATATAGTTATAATAATAAATAATAATATATAATATATATTTACACGATCTAACCCAAAAACCTCTTATGGATGATATTGGTCGCGAATGCCACCGTGTTAAACTCGTACGAAATAAGTTCAACATACATGCGTAATGTGGACATTTTATCACGAGAGAACACTTGGACTGGTTTAATTTTAAAAGTTTGTTTTTTTTCGTTCACAATTCATTTCTTTTGCTGCTGTGTACCTATGTGCATAGGTTTCTCTGACATAATAATAATTAAAGTAATTCACAGCGCTTTGTCAATCAACAGCTGGATTAAGGCCTCCCCTCCACAGTGTGTCGGTCGTGGGGGTTGTTTAAACATAACTTCACCACTTTAGTCCATTGCAAATTGGTGGAGTGGGAGCCCAGGCAAGGTCCTGATATCACTCGCCACTGATCCAGGCAATGGATTGGAAACGCACTCAAAGATCCCCCGTATAGCCTTAACTGGCTGTTGGGGCAAGCGCTGTTAGCGAGCACCTATGAAGGGGCCCCCTGATTTAGCACGGTGCGAAAGAAGTTCAACTTTGTGCGTACTTACAAGCCTGGCATTGCACACAAGGGGGTGGGTGCCCACCCCCACTCCCGGCCGCCTTTGTCTCCCCATTGGCAATGTTTACACACCACACTAGGTAATCATTCGAGGCCAAGTCAACCTAGGTTAGGCCCAGGACCGGTTCAGATAATCATCACTGGTGTTGGCCGTGAGTGGGAATTTAACTCGGGCTGCCGAGTTTGTCGCGCAGCGTAGCGCTAACCACTACCCCACCGCCCACTGTTCCACCTCCCCTTGTATTAGATGCTATATATTTAATAAACATTGAGGATGTAACATGGAATATCCAGATATTTCCAAGATGATGGAACATGCTATCTCATACCTATATGCATGCTACCAAAGCTGCAATTATTTGAAAATTATCTAGTTTGATGTAGTCAAATAACTAAAATCATTAGACTCGGATTATTGTAGCTGAGATACAATACAACTTGCATGGAAAATATCGCGTGAAACACTGGCCACGCCACACACAACTACTGGAACTTATTACGTATTGAACCCCCATACAATAGTTGTCATTCATTTATCCTACATAAATTTCGATTTAAAGCTTTCGTGACTGCAAGGATTCATCTTCTTTGGTTCTTTCGGTAAAGTCACGTAGAATGAGAAGAAAATAATAAAATAAAACAATCAAATTCTCACGACGTTTCGGCCACAACACAAGCGGCCTTCTTCAGGTGAAGGAACAAAAAACTGTCGGGACGACAGAGCTCCAAGGAAAATATCGCGTTTAGATTCTTAGCAGCGTTCATTGGAGCTCTGTCGGCCCGACAGTTTTTTGTTCCTTCACCTGAAGAAGGCCGGTTGTGTTGTGGCCGAAACGTCGTGAGAATTTTATTGTTATATTTTATTATTTTATTCTTATCCTACATAGTGGAGCCAATTTCAGTCTCGACAACATGTTAATAATAACATGTATTAAGTATCATACTTCTATGCATATACCACAGCTGGTGAACAGCAAATCCACGATCCCCTATCTATTGCATGACATCTCTGCTCTTGCAATTGTACATTTAAAATGTGTTTTTGTGTAATGGTCTCCTGGCCAGAGTAATTGCTTTTTGCTCGACTTGTAGAAAAACCACAGCCAACCCATATACAATGATAACAATGTTCCACTATTTACTGCAATATATTCGGACACAATGTGGTAATTATGGCTCGGGGAACTAATTAAACTTCTGGTCCTCTGGCAAAGAGCACACCTTTTATAATAATTTAATTACATTAGAACTATGATTGTGTTATTAAATATGCCAAATGTGTAAATATTTAATGTTTCTTTTTAAGAGATTACTAGTTCCCAACTTATCAATAAGCCAAACCGCAGTGCTTTTGATCATTCGCCTGCTTCAACCTGATGCCATAATTTTCTAATCCGGCTTAGTCCTATTAAACTTCGTCCAGACACAATTACGTCGTCGGAGGCTTAATTCCAGAAATTGACACGCAATAACCGCAGCATTTTGCGTTTTGTATATATTCTTTCGCCAGAAGCAATTGCCATTTACTTTTCTCTGTCCCCTTACAGGCTCACTTACAGTGAGGGAAAAAAGTATTTGATCCCCTGCTGATTTTGTACGTTTGCCCACTGACAAAGAAATGATAAGTCTGTAATTTTAATGGTAGGTTTATTTGAACAGTGAGAAACAGAATAACAACAAACAACTCCAGAAAAACGCATGTCAAAAATGTTATAAATTGATTTGCATTTTAATGAGGGAAATAAGTATTTGACCCCTCTGCAAAACATGACTTAGTACTTGGTGGCAAAACCCTTGTTGGCAATCACAGAGGTCAGACGTTTCTTGTAGTTGGCCACCAGGTTTGCACACATCTCAGGGGGGATTTTGTCCCACTCCTCTTTGCAGATCTTCTCCAAGTCATTCATGTTTCGAGGCTGACGTTTGGCAACTCGAACCTTCAGCTCCCTCCACAGATTTTCTATGGGATTAAGGTCTGGAGACTGGCTAGGCCACTCCAGGACCTTAATGTGCTTCTTCTTGAGCCACTCCTTTGTTGCCTTGGCCGTGTGTTTTGGGTCATTGTCATGCTGGAATACCCATCCACGACCCATTTTCAATGCCCTGGCTGAGGGAAGGAGGTTCTCACCCAAGATTTGACGGTACATGGCCCCGTCCATCGTCTCTTTGATGCGGTGAAGTTGTCCTGTCCCCTTAGCAGAAAAACACCCCCAAAGCATAATGTTTCCACCTGCATGTTTGACGGTGGGGATGGTGTTCTTGGGGTCATAGGCAGCATTCCTCCTCCAAACACGGCGGGTTGAGTTGATGCCAAAGAGCTCCATTTTGGTCTCATCTGACCACAACACTTTCACCCAGTTGTCCTCTGAATCATTCAGATGTCATTGGCAAACTTCAGACGGACATGTATATTTGCTTTCTTGAGCAGGGGGACCTTGCGGGCGCTGCAGGATTTCAGTCCTTCACGGCGTAGTGTGTTACCAATTGTTTTCTTGGTGACTATGGTCCCAACTGCCTTGAGATCATTGACAAGATCCTCCCGTGTAGTTCTGGGCTGATTCCTAACCGTTCTCATGATCATTGCAACTCCACGAGGTGAGATCTTGCATGGAGCCCCAGGCTGAGGGAGATTGACAGTTCTTTTGTGTTTCTTCCATTTGCGAATAATTGCACCAACTGTTGTCACCTTCTCACCAAGCTGCTTGGCAATGGTCTTGTAGCCCATTCCAGCCTTGTGTAGGTCTACAATCTTGTCCCTGACATCCTTGGAGAGCTATTTGGTCTTGGCCATGGTGGGGAGTTTGGAATCTGATTGATTGATTGCTTCTGTGGACAGGTGTCTTTTATACAGGTAACAAGCTGAGATTAGGAGCACTCCCCTTAAGAGTGTGCTCCTAATCTCAGCTTGTTACCTGTATAAAAGACACCTGGGAGCCAGAAATCTTTCTGATTGAGAGGGGGTCAAATACTTATTTCCCTCATTAAAATGTAAATCAATTTATAACATTTTTGACATGCGTTTTTCTGGATTTTGTTGTTGTTATTCTGTCTCTCACTGTTCAAATAAACCTACCATTAAAATTATAGACTGATCATTTCTTTGTCAGTGGGCAAACGTACAAAATCAGCAGGGCATCAAATACTTTTTCCCCTCACTGTATCTATGCAAGTCCTCTGTCATGCTATTTCTTTCAACATTATTTCACTTGCAGAAACGAAGCAATAACCGTTGAGGGTTTTGTGGCGTCAGGTGGCCAATTTAAGGAGATGGGCAACGATCAGTCATGGGGATTTGTCAGGTTCCCAGGTGCGTCCAGCACAGGCAATGTGAACACATTGGAACAGAGCCACTGTGTAACTACCTGTATTGGCTGCACCTGCTGCGGGGAATTTACAAAGCCCCAGAGAAGCCCTGAGATCTGCCAAAAACTCTTCTCGCCCAAATTAAAAGCAAATGAAAGAGCGGGTTACATCCTTACCACCACGGAGCAATCTAATGGCAGTCGTGCAGATACCATATTGAAGTGTCTGTTGATCGTTGGGTAAGACTAATGGTTAGGGCACTCTCCTGCGAGGCTGTGGGTTCATGAGTTTGGATACTCACAGCTGACATCGGTTAATTGCACTCCAGAAGTATAAATAGTCGTCCATGAGCCAGAGCAGGATTTGGTATCATGGGTGGTGGCAAATGTTGAGAGATACCAGTTTTTATATATGGCTAATAAAAGTAGATAATGGGATAGCTTATTTAGTAAATAAAGTTATTGCGAAATTTCACCTTTGATGGCGATTTGAAAATGTTGGTACACCTGCAAGTGTTTTCTCTGATTGTATCAACAACTAAAATAGCTGCTATGGGTCCGTGGGCTCTAAGTAGCCTTTCCCTGGTGGGTAATTTGTGCGGCTGTAAAAGAGCCCACTACACCGCTCGTACCCGAGGCTTCTGGGTGCCCTTGTTGTGTCCATATTTTAGAGAATTGTCCGTAATCACCGGGTTAGTAAATTGCACTTTCTTTAATGTTTTAAGGTACTTAAAGCCCCTTGGCCGTGCTGGCAGCAACCCCTCGGGGCCAAGCTTTTGCAAGACACAACGTGGGAGCATTGCTGTTAACAGAGTCGTGTGTATGGGAATATAGTGGGAAAGTAATGGCCGTGGGCAGCTATGAAGACTGACATGGCACAAGATGAGGTGGTCTGGCCAGCACCATGCTTGGCTTCATTGTCTCCCTAGTGCTGATATTTATCCTCCACACCGGGTGCTCATTTAATACCAGTCAAAACTAGGGAAGGCTCAAAACAGGTTCATAATGTATTTTCCAGCGACGTTACCCGTAGCTGGAAATCGAACCCAAATTGCTGGGAACATGATATTGTGTGCTATCCGATGTCCTGGTATATATAGGGGTGGTGCTGTCGCAATTGGCATACTATGCCCAGGTTCTAACAATGTGGGTTTGATTTTTGACCCGGAATTTCAGTGGAAAATGTTATTTTTACTGGGATTGGGCCACCGCTATATTAATTTGGTCCAAAATTATGTACACGGTGCACTCTGATCAACTTCAGTATTGGGGAGACAAAGCTGGCTATGTGTTGACCTTGAGAGTAACTACTTGCTAACAGCTGTTGCCCCAACGGCCTATGAAGTTAAATGGCAGGGGGATTTTTTTTTATCATTGTATACTTAAAACCATTTATAATAAATGAAATGAATGCTGCAGGAGTGAATATTGCCGAACAACACAAACAACACGTTTTAACCGCTGATAAATTCAGCTCGATCTTTAGGCGAACATGTCTTCATTAAAGGCATTAGGCAATCGCATCACGGGAGATGTGGATGTGTTTTGCCCTCGTTAGGGCTCATCAGTGAACCATGCAGAGATGGAGCCTGCACGGCATACTCGGAGTGGCTAATTAGCTTGTATGCAACGACCAATTCACAATTCTCATCTGCAGAAAACAAAACAACAAAGACTTGTGCAGCCATAATTGTGCCCCCTCCCTACATACGCAGCATTTAAATGCAAATTTGAATGCATTGTGAATGTGGTGTTGAGTTCAAAACAACATTTAATAAATACAAGTTTTACATGCAGTTCATAATGCATTAAAGGCTTTGCGTGAGCCGCAGGCATAACCACATCTAAATTCAGAGGGCTAACGGTGATTCATTTTTCATGTGCGGTGTTATTTTGTGTCTATGGTGAAGTGGCTGTTAGGACTTGAACACGATCGTCTCATTCTGCAGTTATTTTACATTTGATGCATGGAACAGTGCTCCACACCGCTGTGCTGCTTGTTTTATTGAGCCAGGCACGGCTAGCTCGCGTCATTAATCCAGTACTTTGGAGGCAAGGGTTTGTGGATCATGCAGAGATGTGCGGCACTTCCAAACATGCCGTGCTTCGAGGTGGCCAAGCAATGACAGTGCACAGCAAGTTATTCGTATCCGCTCGAATTTGTCGGATTTCCGTGGGTAATCGTGTTTCATCCCACATGCAAAACTCATCTCGTATAACGTTATCAAGAAAACACATACGTCGACACGAGATTTTTGTTATACAGGCGTAAACTCACTTCCTGGGATCGTGACCTGCTGACCATTCTCCGGTTCCAATGTTCAGGACATATAACGCATTTAAGAATATGTCACGATACCGGACGAGGGGAGAACTATGTGCACGGCAAATGCATTGTCTTTAGTGCTGGATTCTTTCGCAAAAGGACAAACACCAGAAACTCTTAATGTCCTGGAAAGACTGATAGGTTTTTCGGGGCCACTACGTCACCAAGAGGACGAGTCTGGGAACTCTTTCGCAGAGAGAATGATATTCCGACATGCGCTCGCACCTCTGCATGTGAATCAAAATACATATAAAAAAAATAAGCGCTGTGAGCAGGTGCCCAATTTGTTTGGGCGGGGACGGTCGATACTCCACTGGGCAGTTTATCAAATCTAGCATTAATTACCGCGGCAGGCTGTGGCCTCCTCTTGCGATGGTGTATCGATTCTCGTGGGCCGCAAGGTCTGCACTTGCGTGCTTGCACGTGCGTGTGCAACCAGTGCTCGTGTACACGTGCGTGCAGGATACTGGGGTAGGCATTTGGCAACGAAACTGAAAGAGAGAGGCTCTTCTCACTCTCACCACACAACTCTACAACAGAATAGCACCGTTCCTCTCAGTTCTCCTCTCATCCTTCACTCTCATCTTATGATGTTTCGGCACTCGCGCGCACACACACAGACACACACAGACACACGTGACCCAAGGAAACGATGCTCTGCACAACACACCGCTTTACTGTCTGACGAAAATATTGTTTTTTTATTGAAAGGACAGTACGTTTCCTAAAAAAGCTGTTAAGGGGAAGGTGGCCTGTGCATCTCAAGAGTTCAGAGCGCTGAGCTGGCATCACTTAGAAGCTAAGTTTGAATTGTGCAGCTGCCCGTGGTTGAACTGGGTTATCAAGTGTTGTGAGTTAATGGCCTCAGCCTCTCACTGCCACCAAAAAAAATATTTCAATAAATTTGGTTTGCACTATATTTGGCTGAGTACCACCTCCAAAAACTACAACTATCAGTTTGACTGTTACACAACGAACATTACTTTTTAGGTGAGTTGGTTAGAAAGTGTTGCCCCCTTATGTGGATAAATGGTCACTTTAAGAGATCTCCAAAGTAGTTCTGTGACATTTGCTTCCAGGGACTGTTCTGTAATAGGGAGTTTGCAATGCTGTCCGAGAGTTCCAAATGGATTCTTAATCTCATCACCGCATGACATGATACTGATCGCGTAACATTATAGAATAATAAAAAATACATAAAAATTTTGTAAAAAAAGTGTCCCTAAGGAATATGATTGGCACACCCTTTATCACTGAGCAAAATACTGTGGTTGTTTTTACTTGGTTATATATATTTTTAGCATAGATGGTTTACCATGCTGTACTTGCCTATTTTTTTTGTTTTTTTAACACAAGGAACAAGTTAGCTCTGCAGAAATATTACCGTAGTTGAAAGTAATTTAGTTAATTTTCTCAGGAAAACCTCCCGGTATTAAGTAGGCATGTATCGATTCACACTTAGCCCCGTGATTCAATGAATTGTCACTATTACAGGTCACAGGTTAGTAAAACATTTTTTGCAGTGTTTGTGATTATAGTGGCTGTACATTTTTAGTGATACAACAAAGTTTACATTGGCTATTATTCAGTGTAAATCCTCTTATGCAACTGCAATGTAGGGATGCTCTGATGGTTCTTATTATTCACCCTTATCCATGCAGATGTCTTCCTTTTATTCCTCTTATCTGTGACTTTAAATAGATAATAGGTTGGCTGGAATGCATTGAGCGACTCCTTTTTGCAGATAAACGCAGGTAATGGGATGCATTTGTCTCTACTTTTTCGTTACACCTCTGGGCTGGTAATGGGGAGAACATCACGACTCTTATCCACAAATAAACACGCATATTGGGATGAATTTTCCACCACTTCATTATCATTGCACTTCCATAATATCGGGGTTTTTTTTGGATTAGATCGCGTAAATATATGTGTGTCATTAAAACCGCCACTACCTGACAGCCAATTAGTATGGTTTGTCACGTAAACAGAACATGCCAATTCGCTGCTAGTACAGCACACCGGTGTGTTGGAGATTTGTGGAGAAATCCTCCTGTTTCGTTTCTTAAATAGAGAGGATGACGTCACTTGTGAGCCTTCCTCGTGGGAAGGGTGGGGGGGAATTAATGAAGCCATATAAATTACAATGGGTATCAATTGCCGGTTGGGTTATTAATATGGTAATCAACGCACATCATGGACGCACATTGTTCTTGTCCCACCTGTCGTTTGCGTGCAATAAAATAGCAGTACCTGCTATACTTGGTTCTTTCGGTAAAGTCACGTAGAAGGAAAATAATACAAATAAAACAATAAGATTATCACGACGTTTCGATTGCAACACAAGCAATCATCATCAGGTGTGAAAAGCACAGCAAGAAAACGTCGTGAAAATTTCATTGTTTTATTTGTATTATTTTATTATTTCTCTTCTACGTGACTTTACCGAAAGAACCAAGAATATGAATCCCTGCAGTCACGAAAGCTTTAAATCGAAGCAGTACCTGTTTTTGTCTGCGTACAGGTAATCCCCATCGGTGCATCGTGACCTGTAGAGGCATGCATTCAAACAATGCCTGTAGCTACCCGAACGGTTAAAAATATATTATTTCTCTCAATTTCGATTGATTATCTAATTAGTCTTGGCCAGTCGTAACTAGTTTTGCACAGAACTTCAACATTATCAAAAGCTATTGAGTGTCCTTGTTGGCACGCGTGTTCTGCCACTGCCGACAGTTATATTTAGGAGTATTTTAATATTTCCTTGGGGTTCTTTTAGTCTCGTGCTGATCATTCGCCCTCTCTGCCCAACATAACATTTGCCACAAGTGCAATTAATTCGGTACACACCTTCTGTTATAGCTTCGGTAATACATCTTTAATACAAGATATTAGTTTCTGTATTTTGTGTACCGTGCCAAATCTGACTCAGATGTTTTGTTTTTCTAAAAACCTTGCTAGTGTATCAGTTACTCTCGCAATGTACGGTATTTTAATAGTTGTAATTACTTGGTCAGTTTCAACTGTCGTGTTATTTGATTTGGTTTTGGCATTCAGTGCCATCGCTTTTGTGCATCATTGTAACCGTTCAATTGCAGTGGTGTTTAACACGTTTAATTTCACTTCTCACACTATCACCATCTGACACTTTCTTAGCCTGATGTATGAGCGTCTTGATGAGAGAGGATTGCTGTGCGGTGTGATGGTGTGACTGCATTCACATAGGCGTCAGTATGCATTTCCTTTCGGTAAACTCTGTGTGTTGTTTTAGCATTTCGGCCGCACTCGAGCAGAATATACAGAAATGGGAGAGTTCTGTCAACTTGCATGGTGAACTGGATGGGTACTAATTTGCTGTGTCGGGTGGTGGTGAGTTTAACGACACATTTATATGTACGCAATCCAACCCCAAAAAAAACCCCCTATATTATGGATGATATTGGTCGCTGAAAGCCTACGTGTTAAATTATTGCGTTTGTCTGCACAAAGAACCAGATCATCGCACGAATGTAGTGCTTGTCGGAGACCACCTCCAGATAATAGGATGCATTTTCCACGACTTCAGTATTGTTGTGCTTGTCTGCACGACCGCCCACATAATCGCTTGAATGTAGTGCTCGAAAGAGACCACCATTTATAGGTGGGTCATTCATAGGTAAGTGCAGATATTAGGATGAATTTTTTGCCACTTATGGGCTCCCATTACTTATTGCACCTTTTCACAGGTTACGTGTGGGAAATAGGAAGATGCATGGATCGATTCTCGAGGGTGGATGATAGAATGAGCGCATAATTAGGAGGGTGGAAAAGAAGGGTTTCACGATACCGTATTTTAATCAGAATTCATCGATTCGCGCGTGTGTGTATATGTACTTGCGTATATTTCGTGAGTGCAAGAACCGAAAAATCCATGTTACACATCGTATGCAGAATTACAATTTCCTGCTGGGTCCTGCTTGGGACGTTATTATGACCAGCTCTGTCATGGACACGCTTGGATATATGTGTGTGTATTTCTAAATGTGCTTGCATTTGTGGCGTAACATATTTCACGTACGCAAAGGAAAACCAAGAATCCGAATTTTTTTTGCGTTCTTAGATTGTCGATATTTCTGTTTCTTGACATGATAATACCAATTATGTAATCCTGCCATGTTCGTTAAACCGTGGAAATCTTGTCAAGTAGTCTCATTTTCAAAAAGGTTTTTTGCATTTGAAATGTTTTGCCAGTAATGGGTATGTCTGTCACGTGGGAGGAAAACTAGAGTACCCAGGGGAAAACCTCGCATGCGAGGGATAAGGCTCAGCACTCCTCTCTCCTGACGTGCTCACAGCCCCATTCCATGCCTGCCCTTGTGGAAACCAATCCAAGTTTAAACCATCCTCCCCACCTTGCATAAACTTCGAGAGATCTTACGGGGATCACTCGCAACCATGGAGATTTATTTAAAAGTGTGTAAGCATCGTCACTCTCCCTCTCCGGCCTCTCTGTGTGCTGTGCAGAAGGGCCAATCGCCCCAAAAACATCACCCCATATATACTTTTTCATTTTTAAGGCGGCGTTATTTTGTCAAAACGTCGGGTTTATGTGCTGCTCGTGCTTGTGCAAGCCACTGTCAACGCAGTATCACCAAATCATTAACGTCGGAAGGAATGACTCAGGAGGCACCATGACTGGCACGTCCCCCCCCCCCCCCCGCATGATCTGTGCAGTTCCTAATATGTGCTTGCTAACAGTTCACATCATAATCCTCTTCGAGTTAAGTAGCGATCTTTGTTGTGTGTGTGTATATTTGAACAGATTATGCCCTATTGGCATCTTAAAGGATCATGTTGGGTGAAGGTTCAACGGCGCACTGATGCAGGCGTCCTTGTGCTAAGCCTCAGCATGTCCGTCAAAATTGGTACAGCACATGTGCACTTGATTCAGAATCATTTTGCCCAGAGAATAATGTGCAGGCTGAGGTCAAATGTCGTTGTGTCCACACGGGCGAAACCGACTCCCCCGCGTGAAATGTCCGAGAGGGGAACGTGCCGCTGGAGAGGCTCGCAGATTAGACATGGTGTCAGTGGAGGCGGTGGTGGAGGTGATGTTGGTGCGGATCGTGTTATTGTTAATGGCAACACTGGTGTCGGTGGTTGGCTGTGATGACATCGGCGGTGGGGATAGTAGTGGCGGTGGTACTTAACTTTGATGGCATTGGTGGTAGTGTTGATTGTAGCAGTAGCGGTAATTTTTGGAAGTTTTAGTGGTGATTATGTTGGTAGTGGTGGCAATTTTTCGTGATGTTGGCAATGGTGAACTCGGTGTTGTTATCACGGTTCTGGTGGTGTCGTTGGTGGCGGGAGTGGTTGTGGTGGTGGTGGTGTTTGGTGTCGTTGATGGTCGTGGTGTCGTTTGTGATAGTGTTGGTTGGTGGTAAGTTGGTGGTGAGTGTGGTGGTTGTGAAGATAATATAGGAAGGCGCCCTGGATAAGCATCACGGTCAAGCCAGAGACTGAGTGAGCTGTGGGGTAATTGAACATGGCCACGATGAAAGCAGCATTTATCATGAGAAACTGATTTCATTACACTTTAATTAAATTAAGCCCGCTCCACATGAAAAGGCACACCATTCAACATGTGGGTACATAATTTTGCAATTATAAGCACGGAATTGCAAATGTTAGAATGAGGGCAAAGAAATGCATTCATAAAGAAATGCACTCGTACGCTTTTGTGATGTAGAATACAATGCGTTTGAAATTTCTCATTTAAATTTTTTTGCCTTAATTTAATCACAATATAACTTTTTCATCGTAAGTCTCACCGCTCGGCCTTTTGCAAGGTTTTCCGATAAGTCTGGGGAGATATATTTCTACACGCAGTTCCTCGCAAATTAGCCAAACATTTCCTTGTTGTCACTTATCTTGCAACCCCCGTACTTATTTCGCTCTGGAAACAATCAACAGGAGTTGCTTTTCTGTGTGTGCGTCTGCCGGTATGGAACCCTTAGGAGTTTAATGAGCAACATTAAATCTCCGGTGGGTTTTTGTTGTTGTATTGTGTCACGTGTTGATTCGGCACGATGTCTGACGTTTTACTGCATGCGCTGGGAGCTCATTCAGAATTGAATTGTGAAAACCTATGCAGCAGTATTATGAGCCAAATTTTAATATAAACCTTTGTTGTCTTTCTCTCTGTTGACTGTTGGTTAGGCTGAGGCTATAAACGTATCAACGAATGAGAATGTTTATTTTTTACTCAAACAGGAAAACCAGTTCGGCACTTGGGCCTTGATCCCAGGATAACAGTTTATCCAGGTGAGTGCGGCGATGGGCATGAGCTGCTGAAGCCACCAAAGATGGCTTGACAAACGGCCGTACCGAATGGCCAATATAGAGAGACTCTGCGTGTTGTACTCGTCGAGAGGACCATCAAACCCTCAATCAAAACCCGCTTTCGATGAGCATCCGAGCCCTCGTGGTGAGGCTATCGCCCGCACGCGACCGTCTCGGTGCGTGTGGAATCACTGCGTCGTCACAAGGTGCCCTGCAGTGCTGTAGACGGTGCATTCAACAGCACGGCTGCACTCGTGCGTCGCGTGCTCTGAGGCTGACTCGCAAGGAGCCCTTTTTGAGAGACAGGTTGAAACGTGGGAGGAACGTTTCGATTTAAGGCTTTCGTGACTGCAAGGATTCATCTTCTTTGGTTCTTTCGGTAAAGTCACGTAGAATGAGAATAAAATAATAAATTGATAAAATAAAATAACACGATAATATTCTCACGACGTTTCGGCCACAACACAAGCAGCCTTCATCAGGTGAAGGGGACGAGACTGTCTGGAGGACAGCGCTGGACTCCAGCGCTGGACTCCAGCGCTGGAGTCCAGACAGTCTCGTCCCCTTCACCTGATGAAGGCCGCTTGTGTTGTGGCCGAAACGTCGTGAGAATATTATTGTGTTATTTTATTTTATCAATTTATTATTTTATTCTCATTCTACGTGACTTTACCGAAAGAACCAAAGAAGGTGGGAGGAACGCTTATTTACAGCGGGTCCACACTATCCCAACAGTAGTCTAGCGGGTCCGTCAAGTGTCCTATTGGTTGCGCGTTTTGCTGCTCGTTTCAGAGGTTCACAGTTTTGGATTGAGTGGCCACTGTGATGAATACTGCGGGTGTAACAACTGTAATAATACTCCTATGTGCCGTGTGCTTCAGTGGATGTAAAAAATTCCCTCGCATCATGGCAAGTGCAGACCCTGACATCGTGTGCCGGCGTCACTGTCTAAATTTGCCAAATTTCGAAAATCGCACCGCACAGTATTCAATTGGGATCTTAAATCGCAATCGCCGCCCCCCTACTTGGCAGGCTGAATGCCCAAGGTCACTCTTGCAAATGAGACTCATTGTGGTCTCTGGAGATCTCCGCTGGTGAAACAAAATACATGTGAAACTCGTGCCCGCGTGTTCACCTGTGCACGTGCAACACACAAATTATACACCACCGCTGGGTTGGCTTCTTTTGCTCGTCCATTATTCAAAGGGAGAAGGCGTCTCCGTCTTCAAGACGAGTGCTGGGTGGCGTTTGGGTTGCGTGCATTGCCATTGGCGGTCCCGAGCCGGTGGTGTGATATTTCACATTTCCAATGGTGAGGGCCATTGGTTACATCTGGCCACCAATGGTGACTTCCCGCGAAGCGTTACCTGTAATTTATCAGCCCCAGACGCACGACGGGCTGAGTTGACCCCGGCCAGGAATTGAACTCAAAACTGATTGTGATTTAAGCGCTCTAAGCAAAGTGCGGCGCAGTCGGATATCGGCCATTCATTATTGGTCGGTAAACAAAGAAGAGTCACAGTGGGACACGCGTACACACACGCGCGCACACAACACACACACACACTGTGGCGTGGGTGAAAAAAAAGCCTTGGGGTTTTTTTTTATCGGACCAGTGGCTTTAATTTGGGTTGTAGCGTAGAGCTCGGGCTGATGGGGATGTGCATGAGTGGCTCCGGTGCCCTCTGAGAAGCAGTTAAAGTATTCCGCTGGGCAAGAGTGTAAAAATTAACATTGAGCTAACAAAACAGTGTTTCCTTTTATTACCCACTTATTCGCAAAATGCCTTTTAACGTATAATATGTAGTCCGCTATATACGCTATAATGTGTAGTTGCGCGTGTATGTACGTTAACACCAAAGTCGCGTCGTAAGCGGGAATCGGACTCGGTTCGCCGGGTTCCTAGACCAGTGCAAACTACTCCATTACTGCTATCCCACACTCAGGCACACACATACACTGACAAATTTCCCCTGTATAGTCTTAACAGGCTGTTTGGGTAAGTGCTGTTAGTAAGCTCTTATTAAAACTGGAATGGTGCAAAATGGGGTGGGTAGCTAGGACCACATCTGGCTGCCTTTTTCTCCCCAATGCTGATGTTTGCACACCTGCAGCAGGTACTTATTTAAGGCGAAGTTGACCTAGGTGACGCCCAGGACTGGTGCAAATATTCGTCAATATTACCTGCGACCAGGAATCAAACTCCAGCTATCGGGTTCGTAGTGAAGTGCGCTAACTACTGCAATACTGCTCCCCACACACTCCTCTTTGCAGATCTTCTCCAAGTCATTAAAGTTTCGAGGCTGACGTTTGGCAACTCGAACCTTCAGCTCCCTCCGCAGATTTTCTATGGGATTAAGGTCTGGAGACTGGCTAGACCACTCCAGGACCTTAATGTGCTTCTTCTTGAGCCACTCCTTTGTTGCCTTGGCCGTGTGTTTTGGGTCATTGTCATGCTGGAATACCCATCCACGACCCATTTTCAATGCCCTGGCTGAGGGAAGGAGGTTCTCACCCAAGATTTGACGGTACATGGCCCGTCCATCATCGCTTTGATGTGGTGAAGTTGTCCTGTCCCCTTAGCAGAAAAACACCCCCAAAGCATAATGTTTCCACCTCCATGTTTGACGGTGGGGATGGTGTTCTTGGGGTCATAGGCAGCATTCCTCCTCCTCCAAACACGGCGAGTTTAGTTGATGCCAAAGAGCTCCATTTTGGTCTCATCTGACTACAACACTTTCAGCCAGTTGTCCTCTGAATCATTCAGATGTTCATTGGCAAACTTCAGACGGGCATGTATGTGCTTTCTTGAGCAGGGAGACCTTGCGGGCGCTACAGGATTTCAGTCCTTCACGGCGTAGTGTGTTACCAATTGTTTTCTTGGTGACTATGGTCCCAGCTGCCTTGAGATCATTGACAAGATCCTCCCATGTAGTTCTGGGCTGATTCCTAACCGTTTTCATGATCATTGCAACTCCACGAGGTGAGATCTTGCATGGAGCCCCAGGCCGAGGGAGATTAACAGTTCTTTTGTGTTTCTTCCATTTGCAAATAATCGCACCAACTGTTGTCACCTTCTCACCAAGCTGCTTGGTAATGGTTGTGTAGTCCATTCCAGCTTTGTGTAAGTCTACAATCTTGTCCCTGACATCCTTGGAGAGCTATTTGGTCTTGGCCATGGTGGAGAGTTTGGAATCTGATTGATTGATTGTTTCTGTGGACAGGTCTCTTTTATACAGGTAACAAGCTGAGATTAGGAGCACCCCCTTTAAGAGTGTGCTCCTAATCTCAGCTCGTTACCTGTATAAAGGACACCTGGGAGCCAGAACTCTTTATGATTGAGAGGGGGTCAAATACTTATTTTCCTCATTTAAATGCAAATCAATTTATAACATTTTTGACATGCGTTTTTCTGGCTTTTTTTGTTGTTATTCTGTCTCTCACTGTTCAAATAAACCTACCATTAAAATTATAGACTGATCATTTCTTCGTCAGTGGGCAAACGTACAAAATCAGCAGGGGATCAAATACTTTTTTCCCTCACTGTATAGCTATTTCAGAAGAGACCTTGCCACAAAAGATAGCTCAACGAAATGGCTTATGTGGAAATTCATAGCAGCCGAATACTCTAATAGACGCGCATTTCTAAATGTGGAGGGAAAAATCCGGAGGACCTGGATAAAAATCCATGCGACCTCGGGGAGAGAGAACATGCAAACTCCACATATACAACAGGCGTCAGGGTCTGGATTAGAACCGACGACCTCTTTTATATCGGGCAAGGTAGATAACATATTGCCACCGTGGTGCCCCTTATTTTTGCGAAACTTAGCAAAGAGAAAATAGGCCCCCACCACCCCCCGCCATCCATGAACTGCAGCCATTGCCATGAATGGCTGCCTTTTCAAACTTGCAGTTCGTGGGGCTCGGTAAGGTCAGACGTTTCCACACCTGTCACTCCGGCGGACAAATTCGAAGGTGCACTTTTCCCAAATTTCCATATAAAATGCTCCTTTGGAAGATGCACACGAGTGGAGACGATTTAGGCGGTGTGGGAAAGCCGACTCTCGGAAGGGGGGGGGAGGGGTCTCTAATGAGCGGTGCGTGCCAGAGTGGCGATGCACGGCCGTTCGTTCCCTCCCTTCCTTGCATCTTCACCTCCGCGCAATCGGCGCCCTCCCAAAATGCCACCGATAAGAGCCGTGCGCTCCGCGACTCCGTCCGCAAATGTTGCACCGCTGCCGCGTCGCGCGCAAAGGCGTTGCCAGCCCCTTGCCCCACGGCGCGCCAATCGTGATGTCTGGAAAGTCGCCTGAAATTCGCGCTCGCTGATAGCGAGAGGAGCGCCTGATTGATGTGAAGACGCTGCCGGCAGCGGCGTGTGCTTTACGGCCACCGCCACCGCCCTCAATATTTCACCTTAACCTTGCAGAGGGGGCCGCGGCCACGTGAGGGAACCCTCAAGTCAGGCAGTTTGCGTTTGTGATTTAAACGGAGGTGCCGGTGAGGGAAGGTGAGGGGAGGTTGTTGAGGGGGGGGGGGGGGATAAGCTTCGTTACTCGGCTGTTTGTTTGTCGCGCAACAAAGTTGCCTCCTCCCATGCAATGTTTTTAATAATCTCCAGGCTGACCGTGGAGGTGTTCCGCGAGGCATATGGTGATTGAAATGAATTATTGTAATGGCGGAGCAATTAATTGTGGTTAATGGCGAGACGGAGGACAATGCTGCACCTTGCTTTTGAGTTTGACCTTGACAGGGCCTTCTTCCATTTCGTCGTGTGTGTGTGTATGTGGAGGCCTCGTAAAAGATGGAATTAATTGTCAATTAAAGCATGACAGAATTTCAGCTGTGCATCCATTAAAAGGAGATTAAAAATACAATTTGTTTCCATGGATGTGATAATGGTTTGGGAAACGGTCTTGGCAGACATTTATTAGAAGTCAGAGGCGTGTTTTACGTCATGCATCTTCTCGACATCATGTGACCAATGAAACAATGTGACCACTTCCAATTGGGGAACTCGGATTAGGTTATCGACTTCGAAAAGTTTAGATCGTGGGCAAGATACACAGTGCTGTTTAATAATTAAATTGAAGTTATCAAAATAATTGTCCGAGTTGAGCAAAAAATGAAATTAATATGTAATCCATTGCACATTCTCTTTAAACTTTACTTTGCAAAATTTGAGGGGTTAGATATGTTAAAAAAAAAATCTAATGATATGGATGTCTAGTAAAGTGTAATTCATTCAACACCATGCAGTGGAACACTCACTGTATATATGAATACTTATTCATTTCACGGTTGTCAAGGCTGACGTACAAGACGCTGCTTGCTAACATACCCCCCAGTTCGATTCCAGGTCATTGCAGCCAGAGCAGTGGACAAGTTACTTAATTCAACATTGCACCTATCTACCCTGCAGAAAATTGGGTTCGTGCTATTAAGTCTTTTGGCAGATGGTTTGTCGATAGGTAATGTGCGGCTTCTTCTGTCTCCTACAAACTGCCGAGCCATTGTCGGAGTGTAGCTTGATTGCCCTTTGGAAGAGTGGAGCCCTGACTTTTCCCCGATAAATACTGCAGTGAGTCAGAGCTATTGCGGCATATAAACCCTTTTGAACGGGTACATATGTGCAGACCTCATATTTGGCCTATTCATTTTCTTTACATTTTCTCGCCAAACACATTCAAGTGATGCATGGTGCAATACAGAGACACCCCTAAGCCTCTCGCCGTGTAAAACGACCAGGACACGTTTTTTAAGTCCAACATATTTCAGGAGTCTGTGGTACACAGCAGTTATACGGCACTCATTTCAGCTCTGCGCATGACTGAGTGGTTCATTGAGCGAGTACGGGAGATATACCATACAATGTATGTGCCTCACCATCATGCGTGACAAGTGTTATCAGCTCCAGAGCTACTTTGTGGGAAGCAGAGTGCAGTGCAGAAACAGCTATTGTTGTGCTGTACTTGTGTGATCCATGGACGATGCTGCCCACCTTCACCAGCCCGCACTGCCCAACGTGTTGAAGGATGGTAATATAACCCCCATGACCTGCATGGTTTGAGGTGGCCTTCATCAAGCGTTGGATTTAGATACAGCTGCACATGCACGTATAGGCCAGACACAATTAAACACAAGTATGAACATTCAACATTTGTTTGAGCTGGTGTGACATTATTGTTACCTTTCGTAGAAGTCTACCCCTGGGTAATTTTCTTAACCCACCTGTGATAGTCCAACCACCCTAGCCAGTTTGGGTCATTGTTCTATCTCCTACCTGTTAGAGATTGGCCTGTTAGACTGGGACCTAAATATAGACAAATGGCAATTTGAGTTGGGGAAAAAAAAACATGTAATTGTAATTTCAAAGTTTATTTTGTTTAACCCGGTGACAACTCAAGATCCCAGGATAGTGTCATTAGCATTAGTGGCCCCGGTCACTAAAATGACAAAAACAATGCAACGTCAAACAAAGTACAAGAAATAAGCAAAGATAAATCGTAGCAAAAGCAAGGTAACATTGGGCAGACACCTTAACCCTATCCATAACCATTTATATTCTTCCTCCCCGGGGTCCAAATTCTATGGGGTTCAAAATACCGTCTCACACCATCATTGGTGACAGAGCTGGGACTGTAGCTCGTGTCACATGGCAATCCATGTGGTCGCATAAAATCTAAACCCAAAGCACCCCTTAAGTAGATTACGTGGATATTTTTCCCCATCATTTGTTACTGACTTGGATTACAAATAGAAAATAGTACGGGTGGAACAATGTATTGATTCATCAATTGATAGCAATTATTAAGCTCTTGAAACATGCATCCAAACATCACTTTCAGAATCGATGTTTTTTTGTTTCACTTTATATTTGGCTACATTGGACAGGATCGAAAAAAAAATGTAAAAGGTCAGAAAATACGCATGGAGAGACGCTTGCTTTGAACTAATGAGAGAACTAATGACAGAACGGCAGCCAAAGAAGTGAGCATGCCTGACTAATATAGCCAACCTGTGATGAGCTCCTGTGCGGATACATTGTGGGACCGTCGGATGATGATGGAATCGGAAGACCTTCATCCAGCAGAGGCACTAACATTCACCCCAATTTTACAAAAAGAAAACTTAATAATTCTATCCGTGAATCACCACAATTCATTGAATAACCACTCCTATAAACTATCTCTTCCGGTATTTAATTGAACTGACAGCATCTCTGCCCCCCCCCCCCGTGCCAACGTGGGCTTATCCCCAACATCCTAAGCCAGGTGAAAATCTCATCGGTCTTGCCACTTTGTTGAGCAGTGCAAAGTCAAATGTGGCCAAGCTGCATTTGTTGGAGGGAGTAGGGGCTGGGGGGGGGCATCTCGTTGTATTTTGTTTGTATGGCCCTAATTACGAGAGACGGATGCCCCCCCCCCCCCATAGCAATGTGGTTCCACATTGGTTATCGGCAAGGGGGCGTAGAGGATTATTGATCGTCCGCTCGGCTCTGCTGCGTGACAGGGAGAGCCGCTTGGGTCGGTGCGGGGGGGGGTTTCGCTTCTTTGTTGCTGCTGCCCGATGTCTGCTGGGGGGGACAGGCCCCACGGGGGGGGGGGGGCAGGGGACGCACGTGGTTGTGCGACTTGTCATTTACGATGGGCTGGCGGCAAATGTTCATGGGGACCCGGCTCGGACAGGCGACCCGCGTTTAATGAAACGTGTTTTCTCTCTCTGCTTGGGATATTCAAACCATGTTGACAGCAGAGCCCTTTCAAATTGAATTCCCGTTATTGCCCCGTGGCTGTTCGGTGCGGGCGGTGTGTGCACCTCTCCCGCTTTAATGCCGCGTTGAACTTTCGCAAATCGTTGCTTACAATTAAAAGAGAGAACATGCGCGCGCACGTATAAACGAGAATGTGTTCAATAATCCCTCGTTTGATGCGATAGATGCCTTCCTGAAAAGTGCCCCGTTCAGCGAGGAATTATTGCACTGAATCACATTTTCACTATACAATCAGCATGCATTCATCCCATGGCAGGACAGAGAATTGAGATGAGGTTGCGCCGCGGGGGACTGTATCGTTCATCGTACTATATTGTAATCGCTCAGCCGCACAGCTCAGGAAAGTAGTTCCTCTTCGGCCGCTCAGAAACTGCGTCATAACGATGCACGTTCCGCGTTGTGCGACAAAGTGTTCCCCTAATAGAAGAATAGTCGCGAGCACATAGCCTTTGTGCATTTTTCAAAAAAATCAGCAGTTCCTGAGGAAGTGCATTGTGGTCCTCGTGTCTTAGGTCACTATGAAAATATATTGGAGAAAATACGACACAGAGATAGGACACCTGTGGACCGGTTTCATATTCCTTAGGACTCATCAGCACGGTACAGTCACCATCGCTCACTGCTGCAAAGTTTGCCTCTGGCAAGCATATCCTGTATGTGGACTTCCACTGCGGGTAAAAGCGATCCACCGTTGCCTCTCATTCTATCACCTCTCTCTGCCAGGCAGAGACAAGAGGACCACAATGCACTTTTTCAGGAAGTTCTGATGGATTTTGCATAATGCACACAGGCTGTGCGAATTTTATGCGCGTTTTGTGTGTTGTTTGAAATATATTACTTTATAGCCTGCACCATTATTCTGTTGTGATGGGTTTCTCATCATTTAGAGTTCTGATGCACACTCACAAACATAGCTCTGTGTATGCCTGTGGTTTTTATTTCATTTTTCTCCGTCGATTTGTATTGTTAGAATGTTTTAAAGTGTTGGCCAATTGAAGTGTGTGCTGTGTATGTAGTATGCTGTGTAAAAATGTGTATATTCTGTATGTGCTTTATATATATGTAGATGATTGTAAATCATTTCAATGTACGTGACTACACGTAGGCTATTGAATTGTTCTAAAACAATATATACATGTGATAAAGACCTATTGATTTAAATGTGCATGTTGTTTACTTGACTTTGCCACATTGTCATCTCTCAGGACTTAGTGTAATTAACACAATCTGGTCATCTTGCTCTACTTGTTGGAAAGCCAACATTGGGGTCCCTGTCATCGGAATGTGGAGTTTTCATCACTGGCTTAGATACCTTGGGGAAAAAAAGAACACTACCCATAAACATTCTTAATTATTGAGTCACTTTGTCTTTGGTGAAAACATGGTTTAACATTTTTTTCGGAGAACCATATGTACGTTATTCTTATACATTTATATAATGACTGCATTTGCAAATATTGGTTTGTTTTATTTGCTATGTGCTACATTGTTTACCTGTAAAGACTGGCTATAATTAATGCACAACCTCAATGCCTTGGTTGTAATTTAAAGTGTTTGCATTCCTGGAGTTATTTAAAATTAATCGCACGAACATAAATACGTAAATCGGTCAAGGAAGGAATCCCAAAAGAAAGGCCATTGGACCTCCCGGTCGGTGCAGTCTATGCACCAGTAAACTAACCCTTCAGGTTTTTCCCCGGCTGATTGATGGACACAAATTCTCACGTGATACCCAAACTCGCAGACTGCCGAGTGCCCATACAAATAATGACAACAGCTAAGGGATAATGTGTGTGTGCGTTTACCCGAGCATTACACTTTATACAATCATGGCACTCCAGTCATATTTTATAGGGCCGAGACGTGCAGGTAAAGGAACTTTGTTGCCAGTAGCGATGTAAAATTTGACCACCTCCACAGTTCAATGAATTGTCATCATTATCTTCATCATCGTCGTTGTCGTCACCAGCACCATCATTGCCATTATCCCATTCTATTATTTTGTCATGACTCACAAATCGATTCTTTGTTGCCAGATGGAGTCGTATCTAAAAAACCTCCACATTCGTCAATAATAATATGGCATGTTTCGGGCAATGGCTTTTCTCCATAGAGCACACGGAAGTTCAAGAGGCATGAATCTATAAGCAGCAAAACATGCAAATTCGAAATGAGAGATTAATTTTGCGTGTGCTAATCAGAAGGGCCATTGCCCAAATCATCACCTATGATATATTTTCACTTTTCAGGCAGTGCTCAGGACGAATGTGTCGAGATTTATTGTTTATTGTGCATGTGCACCACTGCCAAACGTGGCATCACAACATTATTTGTGTGATTTTATCGTGTTAGTAGTTGTGTGCATTTATATATAGAGTCTATTTCCGATATGAATTTATATCAGGGTGAACTTCTCGTCACTTTAGTGGCATGAATCCATAAGCTCCAGAAGTAATAAAAACATTCTAAACGTGTGAATTGCAAGTGATCGATTTTTATACACACGATTCCTCCGGTCATAATTTGTAAATGTAATCAATGAATGGAAACGTTGAAACGATGAATAATCACCAGCCCCTGGATCCCATCATCACATTCGTGTTGTTTCTGTGTGTGTGTGTGTGCCGTTCTAGTACCGTGTTTGATGTTAATGTTTAATAGGCTGCATTTTGCACGAATGACGCTATGTAACATAAAGCTATTATTAATAACCTTGGTTTATAGTAAATACTTTCTGGCGAATTACCCTAGAAGTTGATAGCACAGAAACCGTCTTTAATATGTAACTCTCACAACAGCGCACTGAATATTACGTGATATAAGCATGAAACATTTTAGCATCGGGGCAAGGATGGGCAAATTAAGCGAAAGGCCATGGTAATTTTGTGCAGTCGTTGCTGACCAGGCCGGAATCATGTGACCTCGCTTCGTTTGAAGATCATCCTTTAAATCACTGGTGGGAGGCTGAGATTGTGAGTT
Organism: Petromyzon marinus; assembly: GCF_048934315.1. NCBI lineage: Eukaryota > Metazoa > Chordata > Hyperoartia > Petromyzontiformes > Petromyzontidae > Petromyzon > Petromyzon marinus. The sequence goes on from NC_133680.1 coordinate 9,894,488, forward strand.
CTGACGCAGGATCCGAGCGAGGCTGGCTCCACTGCTCTTGACACGGCTGTGACATTAGGCCCCCGGAGCAACCCAAGCACTTCAGCTTGTGGCACGTGAGTGAGCCATTTGATAAATTAGTAATTGGTGCCTCTCACCCCCGTCTGTGAAACAGAAAAGCTTGCAAGGCCCTCTGGAGCAAATTTGATTTTCCACAACTTGTCAGGGTTGAGTTTCTTCCATGACTTCAGCTTGTTCCAGGCAACTGCTACATTTTTCTTTCACGGTGAATTGTGATGGAGATTCGCATTTCTCCGATTGTGTAAAGTGCTCTATTCTGTTGCGTGTTTTGATTTCGTGAAACAACACTCCTCGTCCTTGTTGTTTCTTACAACAGAACACCTGAATGCCAACCGTTCCATAACTTATCTTATCCATGGAAAATTACGGCTTATCGGATGAGCAAATGACACCACCTAAGCATTAAACAGTGTGCGTAGCAGAAAGGATTTCTTGTTATTGCAGATCAGAATCAGAACCTTGGCTTAAACTGTAGGTAGAATCCGATGAGCGATGAAGCTCTTTTTCACAGATATCCAGTATGGGCGGGGTTATTATTACAGATGCAGCTTTTTATATATATAAAAAGCTGCATCTGTATAAAAAAGGTGCAATGGCAATCATAAAAAAATGCTATCTAAATACCGTGATAATACTTGCAAATCATGATAATCTTAATCGGCCGATAGCTGCTTGCAATCCAAATCAAGGGTTATGTTTTGAACATCTTGTGTCAGTCTAACTTATTAGTGCCACGTACGTACACGGACAACTTTTACACCAGGAAGTCGTTACAATTCCATCTGTTTTGTGGTACTTTCATATGCACTATGCACATGGAGAGTTTTAATCTTGGAGGGAGCAGCCTCATCTATCATTGATAAAGTATATTCTGTATATCCAGATGAGGGATTGCTATTTAGATCAATTGTATATTCAGGCACTGAGTAGGAAGCCCTGTATAAGTGCCTTAATGGCAACAGCTAAAAGCCAAAATTGAGCTGAAGCCGCCACTTGTGTGATGCATGAGTTCTGTGCATTGCTAACTTGAATAATAAACATCTGATATATCATGCTTGTCGGTTGTTTTTTTCTTAACAGACTATTTCGTGTATATCAGTGACAATATATACAAAATAAGCTATGCATGTCTGCAGTCTAGTATTTGATTTGGAGGCAAGACTGGGTATACCATGCACATCTGTGATATTCTCAACACAATCTTCAGAGTGCTTTGTACGTACATACTCAGAGATATAATTTACAGGTCCACACAGCTGGGTTTAGAAACCCAATCGCAATACCGTCATCCTCTAGACACCTGACAATCCATAAAGGAATTGACCAGACATTCAGATGCGGGACCTTCAAGAGCATTACCACTCTGTAAGGCTTTCCTAGATAGGTACATTATATGTTTTATTAATGTCGTTATTAAAATGTATCCATGATAAGTTGAGTATTGGGTGGTACATATATCTTTGTTGGTGGTCCTAATCCACATTGCCGTGGTGAAGATCAGTCCCTCCACAGTACGAATCTTGTTAACTTTCTACCAGTTGCTGTATTTCCAGGTGTGTTGCTAGTGTTACGGACCTCTGTGGGATTATGATGATGATATTAACAATTACGTTTATTTTTTATTTTGCATTGCTCATGCAGCCAGGTGGCGAGTCATTACCAACAAATGCCCAAGCTCTGCCGTCCTCTATATATTAAGATGCTTTTAGCCAATGAATGCGCGTTTACATGTGGGAGTCAACTGGAGCACCCAGAGCAAAATCCACCTGTGCGTAGGGACAATGCTCTATCCCATCCAGATGAAACAGGTGGAGTCCACGTTTGCTGTACCTGCCAAGCCAGGGTATGGCACCTCGGCGCTCACGGGGAAGGGAGTTTAAGCTAAATTCTGTGCGATCACCAACCCATGCCTTCACAGTGCTGAATGAGAGGTGTGTGTGCCCCCACTGTACATCTCTCATGATGATGATAATGGGGTTGATGCTCACAGGACTTTGAGCTCACGTTCCATTATTAGTAGCCTGCCATCTTGGCCATCGAGTGTAGTTTTCCTTTGGAATGACAAAACAAAGGTAAATGGTATTTTGGGATTTAACTGAATTACAAATGTGTCAGTTTGTTTAGCAATGACCTGATATTCATTAAAATAAACAAGCAGACAATGTCTCCCTTTCATATATTCGTCTCCACGTAAAAATAAAAATGTTTGCGCAACCCATCATCCGCACGGCCTTCTGGAAGTGTTTAACTTCGGCAGCAATGATTAATGACAAGCAAACTTTTCACTGATTTTAACATACAGCGTCTCATCAGCATATTCAGGATATTTTCAATCGATGCTGGTGCACTGCATTACTCAAAATAATCTGTGTCATTGTTAATATGACTGAAATTTAATGAAATGAATACACGGTTTTATGAATATTCATCGACATGTGTTTATTTATGTAGCGAGTAGAGTTTAGACAAAGGTCTAACTTTTGTAAAATGTATGAAGAGATAATTATTCTTCTGTTATCATTTATTCAGCCAACTTTAAACAACATCCTTAATTAAACAAACATTTTCTATAAGTTGCACTTTAGCTGTTTGGAATTGTTGAGCTGTTCTGATATTCATTTGATTCAAGAATGCAGACAAAAATCCATTTGGGCACTTTGTTTGTACATATTTTAAGTTGCATTCCAAATGATTTGCTGTGCATTCTCCCCTGTGCCGTTTTAGCCACCTTGCTTTAAAACATTTCTTGGTAATTATGGTTGGTGTTTCCCCTCCCCTTCTCCCCCGCATCACACTCACTGAGGATAACTGTGCATTTAAAATTGAACATTTGTGCTCACAATTTTCAGATTAATCCCAAAAAATCAGAAATTTTCAAAAAAATCTGAAAAAATAAATAAATCTGAAAATCGGGCCTAGATGCAAATTTCCAGATGATTCAAATATTTTCTTCGTTTTGAATAGATTTGCCACTAAAATGACATCACTTATATGCTTTTCACGCCAAAAGTGGTGTCACGTGCCATCGGGTGATGTGTACTATTGTGAACACAAAACCAGTTGACATTTGTACATACAGTGAGGGAAAAAAGTATTTGATCCCCTGCTGATTTTGTACGTTTGCCCACTGACAAATAAATGATCAGTCTATAATTTTAATGGCAGGTCTACTTGAACAGTGAGAGACAGAATAACAACAACAAATCCAGAAAAACGCATGTCTAAATTTTTATAAATTGATTTGCATTTTAATCAGGGAAATAAGTATTTGACCCCCTCTCAATCAGAAAGATTTCTGGCTCCCAGGTGTCCTTTATACAGGTAACGAGCTGACATTAGGAGCACACTCTTAAAGGGGGCTTATTACCTGTATAAAAGACACCTGTCCACAGAAACAATCAATCAATCAGATTCCAAACTCTCCACCATGGCCAAGACCAAAGAGCTCTCCAAGGATGTCAGGGACAAGATTGTAGACCTACACAAGGCTGGAATGGGCTACAAGACCATTGCCAAGCAGCTTGGTGAGAAGGTGACAACAGTTGGTGCGATTATTTGCAAATGGAAGAAACACAAAGAAATGTCAATCTCCCTCGGCTTGGGGCTCCATGCAAGATCTCACCTCGTGGAGTTGCAATGATCATGAGAACGGTGAGGAATCAGCCCAGAACTACACGGGAGGATCTTGTCAATGATCTCAAGGCAGCTGGGACCATAGTCACCAAGAAAACAATTGGTAACATACTACGGCGTGAAGGACTGAAATACTGCAGCGCCCGCAAGGTCCCCCTGCTCAAGAAAGCACATATACATGCCCGTCTGAAGTTTGCCAATGAACATCTGAATGATTCAGATAACAACTGGGTGAAAGTGTTGTGGTCAGATGAGACCAAAATGGAGCTCTTTGGCATCAATTCAACTCGCCGTGTTTGGAGGAGGAGGAATGCTGCCTATAATCCCAAGAACACCATCCCCACCGTCAAACATGGAGGTGGAAACATTATGCTTTGGGGGTGTTTTTCTGCTAAGGGGACAGGACAACTTCACCGCATCAAAGGGACGATGGACGGGGCCATGTACCGTCAAATCTTGGGTGAGAACCTCCTTCCCTCAGCCAGGGCATTGAAAATGGGTCGTGGATAGGTATTCCAGCATGACAATGACCCAAAACATATGGCCAAGGCAACAAAGGAGTGGCTCAAGAAGAAGCACATTAAGGTTCTGGAGTGGCCTAGCCAGTCTCCAGACCTTAATCCCATAGAAAATCTGTGGAGGGAGCTGAAAGTTCGAGTTGCCAAACGTCAGCCTCGAAACCTTAATGACTTGGAGAAGATCTGCAAAGCGGAGTGGGACAAACTCCCTCCTGAGATGTGTGCAAACCTGGTGGCCAACTACAAGAAACGTCTGACCTCTGTGATTGCCAACAATGGTTTTGCCACCAAGTACTAAGTCATGTTTTGCAGAGGGGTCAAATACTTATTTCCCTCATAAAAATGCAAATCAATTTATAACATTTTTGACATGCTTTTTTCTGGATTTTGTTGTTGTTATTCTGTCTCTCACTGTTCAAATAAACCTACCATTAAAATTATAGACTGATCATTTCTTTGCCAGTGTGCAAACGTACAAAATCAGCAGGGGATCAAATACTTTTTTTCCCTCACTGTAAACCACTTTGTTGCTCTATCATTTGTGGTCAGGTCATTTGTGAAAAAAGCTATTTAGTTGGAGCCGCCTCACATTGACATGCTAATCTCTTACATTTACGTACAGATTCCATCTCTAGCTCTGCCCACTTTACCCTTGGGTTGAGCCCACCTGAAGTCTATATAACGTCTTGTTGCAGCAGCTCGCCTGCGTCAGCAGCTCTCCTGCTGTGGTTGTCTCACCTGATGACGTTTGCTTGCGTTGCGATCGAAACGTCGTGATCTATTAATTTTCTATCTTCGTGACTTTACCGAAAGAACCAAAACGAGTGTATAGATCTGTATAGCTCAGTGGGCCTTACCTGGTCAAATAAAAATCGTTTATAAATAGTTTATTTTTTATGAAGCTCTCCAAATAACAAAAGAGTTGCCCACGTGTGCTATCAGGACCTCAGGCAATGACAATGAAGCAGCCAAGGTTAGCCTTGATATACCTTAGTTACCTCTGCGGCTGAATTGCATCTTTTTTTTCTCTCATTTAAAACTTGTATGATGTTTTGTAAACATGTCCAAGCGCCTGAGGCTCAGCGAGTCAAGCGTAAACACTGCTATGGGGGCAGATTGTCAGGCGCGTTAAAGTGTAAAGTGCATTGGAAAATCCGGGGGGGAGGGGGGGGGTAATGTTGCAAGCGGCGAAAACATGGATGGGGTTTCAAAGGTGGCGTTTAAGCTTCGTGTTTATACAACAGTAGCCCACAGTCGTTGGGAAATGTTGGTGGCTTTGAAATTGATGGTGCTTCTATTACCGAGACAACACAACAACTAAACAATCCGATTTGTGTGTGTTTTGTTGTAGAACGCGTAATGGGACACGCGGTGATACAATGCAAGCTTCGTTTTCATCAAGCACCCTGTTTTTTGTTAACAGTCAAGTGAGGAACGTATTGACGATTGTGAGCCTGCTCGGACTTTTAAATATATTTTTGTTTATTTCCATAATCGATATTTTTTTGGGTTGCATAAATATCATTACGCGAACTATACCCAAAAACACCTCCATGGATAGCAGAATTCTCTGATCACATTCTGAAGGTTGCAAGTTCAAGCCCCCCCCCCCACCGGGGATCAACACAAACTGCCATCGTTCCCCTCCCTCTGGGGCTGACAGTGCAATGCTCTTCTCTGTGTTAGAGGCGTGCGCTCTCTGTGTTAGAGGCGTTCGTTCTCTGTGTTAGAGGCGTTCGTTGTCTGTGTTAGAGGCGTTCATTCTCTGTGTTAGAGGCGTTCGTTGTCTGTGTTAGAGGCGTTCATTCTCTTTGTTAGAGGCGTTCGCTCTCTGTGTTAGAGGCGTTCGCTCTCTGTGTTAGAGGCGTTCGTTCTCTGTGTTAGAGGCGTTCGTTGTCTGTGTTAGAGGCGTTCATTCTCTTTGTTAGAGGCGTTCGCTCTCTGTGTTAGAGGCGTTCGCTCTCTGTGTTAGAGGCGTTCGTTGTCTGTTAGAGGCGTTCGCTCTCTTCGTTAGAGGCGTTCGCTCTCTGTGTTAGAGGCGTTCGCTCTCTGTGTTAGAGGCGTTCGTTGTCTGTTAGAGGCGTTCGCTCTCTGTTAGAGGCGTTCGCTCTCTGTGTTAGAGGCGTTCGCTCTCTGTGTTAGAGGCGTTCGCTCTCTGTGTTAGAGGCGTTCGCTCTCTGTGTTAGAGGCGTTCGCTCTCTGTGTTAGAGGCGTTCGCTCTCTGTGTTAGAGGCGTTCGCTCTCTGTGTTAGAGGCGTTCGCTCTCTGTGTTAGAGGCGTTCGCTCTCTGTGTTAGAGGCGTTCGCTCTCTTCGTTAGAGGCGTTCGCTCTCTGTGTTAGAGGCGTTCGTTCTCTGTGTTAGAGGCGTTCGTTCTCTGTGTTAGAGGCGTTCGCTCTCTGTGTTAGAGGCGTTCGCTCTCTGTGTTAGAGGCGTTCACTCTCTTTGTTAGAGGCGTTCGCTCTCTTTGTTAGAGGCGTTCGTTCTCTGTGTTAGAGGCGTTCGCTCTCTGTGTTAGAGGCGTTCGCTCTCTGTGTTAGAGGCGTTCGCTCTCTGTGTTAGAGGCGTTCGCTCTCTGTGTTAGAGGCGTTCGCTCTCTGTGTTAGAGGCGTTCGCTCTCTGTGTTAGAGGCGTTCGTTCTCTGTGTTAGAGGCGTTCGTTCTCTGTGTTAGAGGCGTTCGCTCTCTTTGTTAGAGGCGTTCGTTCTCTTTGTTAGAGGCGTTCGTTCTCTGTGTTAGAGGCGTTCGCTCTCTGTGTTAGAGGCGTTCGTTCTCTTTGTTAGAGGCGTTCGTTCTCTGTGTTAGAGGCGTTCGTTCTCTGTGTTAGAGGCGTTCGCTCTCTGTGTTAGAGGCGTTCGTTGTCTGTGTTAGAGGCGTTCGTTCTCTGTGTTAGAGGCGTTCGTTCTCTGTGTTAGAGGCGTTCGCTCTCTTTGTTAGAGGCGTTCGTTCTCTGTGTTAGAGGCGTTCGCTCTCTTTGTGCCACTCTGCGACCTTTTGCCCCCCTGTGCATTGAAGTTGTCCTTTAATTTTGTGTTTTTCCCTCATCCAGAGGTTAATACATTTCTTTATATATATGGTCTATTTTTGCACGTTATAGCTTGCAGTCGAAACTAATATTTGAATGGTCTTTAACTTGCAGTGATTTTAGAACTATAACGTTTAAAAGGCAGCTCTATCTGAAGCACTCTTGAATTGTCCGTTTGATTCCCATAGTCTAAGAATCCCACTCATTCCATAAGTACTCAACTCTCCCTCTGCGATAGAAAACGTAAGCCACTATTTAAATAAATATTCTCCCCTTTTTTCTCATCTCACTGAGGTCAACTATGTCCCAATTTATTTATCTCGGCTCTGTCTCTGCGAGTGTTTGATTCCCCAGACTCCACGTGTTGTATGTAGCAATGGTCAAATTCCACAAGAACTTTGCGTGCACCTAAGTCATCTCTTGCCTCCCCTACTCCTTCACCAATCCAGCTGACACCAAGGCTGGGGATAGAACCCTTGCTGCTTGGAATTGTCTGGCCTCCTGGTCGACTCTTGATATGGGCAAGGGGCGGTGCTACGTGAGTCGCGGCCGCAGTTGGCAGGGGAGGAGGCGGGGCCAATGCGGAGCAGGTGAAGCCGACTTCAGAATGAAGGGAGGCCCACTCGACTCAAATCTGGGAGTGGGTATGTCAGAGTGTGGCAGGGATGATGGAGGAAGGGGGTGCCAAATTGGCACGTGTCCCGGTCAACTCCCAGAAATGTGGGTGCTTTAGTGGTGGCGCTCTTAACAGATGTTTCCAAATGTTTAGAAAACTTTTTTAACCTGACTTTTGTTTTGCTCCGTTACCTTGAGCCCAACTTCGCAGCCTTCTTCGTTGACTTCTTCTGCCGGTTCCTGCAGTTCAGTCCCGCCGTTCGCTGAAATTGCTGTGCTGTCCCCAAATCTGAGCGAGTAAATTTTGACTCTATATTTATTTATTTGCATTTTAATTCCCATATTTGGAAAACATCTTCTAATGTCCATAATAGAGGTTTTTTTTGGGGCTAGATCGCGAAAATATTAATGTGTCGTTAAACCCGCCACCACCCGACACCGCCAATTTGCAAGGTTTGTCACGTAAACGTGTTGGAGAGAAAATCCATTGTTAATGGTGTGGATTTGCTCTCCAACACAACGGTGTGCTGTCCTATTAACGAATTGGCACGTTCTGTTTACGTTACACACGTTACTAATTGGCGGTGTCGGGTAGTGGCAGGTTTAACGACACATTTATATTTACGCGATCTAAACTAAAAAAAAAACTATATTATGAATATTGGTCGCGAAAGCCTACGTCTTCATCTTCTAATGTGAATAATTGTGAATAATTTTGGCGAGTGCCTTTTCTGACTCCACTTTTAATATGCATTGTAAAACATCCTTCATTTAGTCTTAGTGTAGCGCGTCTAGTTTTGCAAATGGTGTTTTACTATTTTTGTCAGAGCCTGGATGACTGCATACTTTCCTACTGTCTCGATTGTCTTCTTAGACTACAAAGGGGACGGCATAATAGTATTTGATATACTTTAGGCGATTCCCACAATCTGAAAGTCGTCAATCAGTTTATATTAGTTTAACACTAATCTGAGTACTCAGATTGTCAATGTTGTGGCTTGGCTCACCAACACACCGGTATGCTGTATTAGTACACTACACTATACACTACACTATACACTACTATACACTAAACTACTACACCGGCGTGCTGTACTGGTGACGAATTGGCACGTTCTGTTTACGTGACAACCCTTACTAGTTGGCTGTGGCGGGTTTAACGACACATTTATATATTTCCGCTTTCTAACCCAAAATACCTTATGGCAGTTTATATTACTTGTTATGAAATATAAATCAGAGACGTTGACTTTGACGAAGAAAATGAAACAACATTTGAAATGTGCCCAAAGGGGCAATGGAACGGATGCTTGCTTGGAATTGCACCAAGAGATAGAAAGAGTAACATTTGGCTTCGATAACAATTGCAACTGAGAGGCATTTTCTTAAATGTTCTCAAAGATAAGTGGACTTTGGTCAGGATGCATTGCTGTTCGGGGATGATTGCCCAGTGGTCGAGACTAAAGACGGAGTGGCAGCCTGAGAGAGATGTCTACCGTTGAGATGGACCAATGCAATTGGCTCGTGCTCAGGAGCTATGGGGATGGTTTGCATCATAAATCCAACGGGAGATGACGGTGACCCCCAGGGAGGCCTTCATCTATCAGTGGATAGATCATGGCTAATGGTAACGATGCACTTCTTGGAAGCTGCCTATTTAAATGAACGCAAACCACATTTCTCACGCCGAAATAATGGGCCTAAAAATATTTGTCCTTGGGCCCTTTTTTTTACTCAGATTTGCAATGGTGCCATTTAGATATCTAATAAAATAAAAAAAATGTGTAGCCTGACATTAGCTTCTTTTACATACCCGATTTTAGTACACCTTTTCTCTCGACACTTATCTGGCTGAGTGAGTTCATTGTATGAAAAAAAGCACTTTTCATTATATACTTGTGGCTACCTTATTGTCAGATAAGTTAATGAAAAAAAAAGAACTTAATGTGTATTTGAGGTCACATTGTTCTTCAAGGCATATTTAATTAATAAGAAAAAAAAATCTTCAGTATCTGCATACCACCACGCTTGCAATTCATTGAAATAAATGAAAGTGTCATATGTAACCCGTCCCTAAGTAATCGTAATTCAAATTTCTTTACATTATTATTAATATAATTATAATTGTATTCTACTTTGGCTGCACTCGTGTTTAACCTTGCGTGCAGATGTGAGGCGCTCTGCTCTCTCTTAAGCAAGTTCGGTTAACGCGGTGCTGGGGCTGGCAGCCTTGTTCCCCGGCGTGCGGTGAGAGTGCTTCAGGACGGATTTCAGTAGAGAACAAACAAAACACATCCACGTCGAGCACCACTGAAACTATACTATTTAAACTATTATTTTACCAGGTAAGGTACACTGAGCTGGATAGCTATTTTTTTCATAAGCGACCTGGCCACAAATGATAGTTCAACAAAGTGTCCCATCATCGCGTGGAAAGTTATAGCAGCCAAATACTCAAAACGCACTTTGATTCTAAATGTGGGGTGGGGGGGGAAATCTGGAGGACCCGGAGGAAAATCCACGTGACCAAATATAGAGGTGTCAGCTTCAGGTCGAACCCACGACCTCCTGTATACCAGGCGAGGTAGTTAACATCTCGCCACCGTGGTGCCCCCTTTGTTCACCTTGGCCTTTGTTACACGGTTACCAGCCTGCTGCACTGGGAACGCACTTGCTGACTCTTCAAACTTTGTAAACGAACAAAGACAAAGATCAGTCATATAGCCTTCAATGGACTGTTGAGGAAAGTGCTGTGAGCGAGCACCTTTAAAGCACGGCAAAGCACACGAGATTTTGGCTTGGCCGGCACAATGCCCGACCACCTTGGTCTCCCCAATGTTGATGTTTACACGTCAACATTGGGGAGACAACCCGGAAGGCATTGGTGAAGGGCGGGGCAGCATAGCCATGGGAGCATAAGCAAACCGTGCAACGATGGAGTTGGCCGCACTGCCCTTGGCCGCCCACCACGCAGCGCTCAAGCCTATAACGCCTGCAATGCATGGTGATCGCCCATCCAAACACGATCCAAGCTCCAGCCTGCTTGGCTTGCAAGATATCACGAGATCGCGTGCATTCCGGGCGATGTGGTCGTAGCCTCACAAGCATAAATACGCGGCCGCAATTCTTCGTGCTTACAACACCCATCGCTGCGTACTCAGAGCCCACACGGGCACACACAGCCTGTGCGTAACCACGAGGTGTGCGGCGCGTGGGAGTCGTGGGCACGCTTGGGACGCGTGCGTCCACCTAGCCACGCTGTCTGCGTGTCCTGGCCATCGTACGTTGTGTTTTTTGGAAGCCTGTCTCAATACGTTAAGCGTGAAGAGATGCGACAATAACAAGCGATGACATTAGGGCCGTTCTTAGGCAGCCGGCCTGCCCCCCCCCCCCCCCAGGGTATATGGGTGGCACGAAAGCTGCAACCGTAATGAGCCTTAACTCCTTGTTGCCCAGGAAACCCAGGAGCATTAATTGCGTTTGTTTGTCCAAGTGGTCTAAGCGGCCCATAATTAAGAGTGGCGTCACTTGGCCGTTCGTCCAGTTTCACGTGTGTGTGTGTGTGTGCTTTATTGCGCGCATGTCATCTTCCAAATGAGCGTGGGTCCGTTGTAGCGTATGACCCGTGTTTCGTTCACTGCTGCGGCTCGTTAATTTTATTTTAAAGAGAGCCGCTCTTGCACAAACGTCGTGCACCCCGTGACGTTTCGCTCCAAAAAACATGCTTTCTTATCCCAGCACCGTCGTTCTACCTCGCCAATTGTTTCAGTACTCCTCACTGGTCGCAGATAATTTACACTTGCGTCAGTCTGAGATTCTAAGCATTAATGGTCATGCAAAATATGCCTGCCGCACATTGGCCTTTGCTTCAATTAAGCTGCGAATGATACCCCGGACCGAGAAGTGCTGCTTAGCACGATTGCTAAAGGTGCGAGGTCATTGTCAAATGTACGCAGGAGTAGAGTCTCGGCGAGGCGTGCGGTGGCCTCCTCCTGTACCGTAACGATGTGCCTATATTTGATGTCACAGCTCACCGCACCTAGGCGACACACGGTGACCTGCCTGGTTTTCCCATTCTGTTGTGAGGCACACTCTCAAGTGATGTGCAGTGTGAACATCCCCTTTGCCGGAGTTCATCCTTAGACTTTTTCTGAAATTCCCTCTCTTCCTCCCCCCGCCCTCCGCAACCAAATTCAGATGTTTCCACGATTGATCGAGAAGTAGTGGCTCAGTTCGTGCCAGTGGGATGCTGCTTGTTCGATGAACGCACGTGCTCCCTCTTTCTTAACGTAACGGCCATCTCGCGCGGAGGGGCGTGAAGCGGCGGCTCCGTCTCGTCAATCACAAGCGGGTTCAGTCTCTCTCCGTACGCTCGGTTCCAGATTCGCTGCCGACACGAGCTCCCGCCGTTAGTCCCTCCGCTCCTCCTCTTGGCCTCTGCGCGCCGGTGTCTTTGTCTTTGTAAAACCGCACTCGATACCAATTAATACCATGCTACTAGCTGGTGTGAAATATATTACTCTGGCAAAGCACCGTGGGAACGCACCCGACGTCATAAATCACTTAGGCGGAGCAGACTTACATTGATGAACGTGTGGTATTTTGGAAATATTTTTTGGCAATATTTTCGAGCCATATCGTCGTGGATTTATGCCGGCATATTTATGCTGCCTCCACAAATATTGTGGGTCACCGGTTCACATTCAGTCGACAAAAGTCTTGCTTGTTATTTTAATGATACATTGATGATGCATGAATGAAACGAGGATCTTAATGCTCACTCTACCTGTATCGAATCTGGAAGAATCTGTTGTTTTTTATTCGTATATGTTGCGTGTACAGTGCATGTTTTTTGTTCAAATATATCCTTAAGCCAAGAAAAAAACTACAATGGCAAATATAAGAATAGATTCTTGAATCAAATTGCCACCCAAAATTGTGACAATTCGTTGGATTGCAGTGAGAGGGGTTTTGGGGCGGTGGGAATTCATGCCTGCCTACAGGGATTATCCATGCTATCTTCCTGCTCAATTGTGCCTCGGATTGTAAAAGGGATCAGCCTCTAAGGAAACCATGATGCCTCCAGAAAAAGAATTCAGATTAAAGAAGATGAGGAATCTTCAGTTTTGTTCGCCGTCATGAGCAAATGCAGTCTCCCATAATCATAAAAAAATATTCGTGGCCACTCCTCTTGAGGATCGGCACTACTTGTTATTGCCACGATATAACCCTTCTCTCCGTTCACCGTTTTTACCCATCACGATCATGGCCATGATCGTGATCTCGATTAGGAGATGGCCACGGGTCGTGATTATATCCAGCCGTGAATTTGGAGCCCCGCAAGCGAACGCGATTGCTGCCATGGGTTTGGGGTTGTGGGGCGAAGGGCTCTTGATCGCGTTTCTGCCGCGTGCATGCAGAAGACGGGCTCTCTCGCGGGTTGCGCGCGTGCGCTTGTGCGGAGGAGCAGGTGCGGAGCTAGGTGAGCCCACGTGTGCAGAGATGCGGCCGCGTTGTCGGCACGTGCCTCCTCAACCGCTGCCCGTGAGTTCTCTGAAGTCCCCACGGTGCTGTCAAGAGCACTCACGGATCCTGTTTGAACTGCGTCACATCCATGGATAGCTTTCACATCACAAGACTTTAAGGCCCTTCATGTGTCCACTTCCCGTTCATATTTTGAATGTGACTTAAAATAATATGCAGAATATTACATTGCTACGTTGTATAAATTAAGGGTGTGACGATGCCATCCATCCATTGAATCATATTTAGCCTTGAAGCTCAAAATTCAGGCATATAAATGTGCGTGTGTATCAGTGTAAATATCGATTTATTTTGATTCTTATAAAAATGCAAATAGTCTGCTTATGTTACGTTCAGGCTAATGGAGTGGAAACGAAATTCACATTGAGATGGGGAAAAAACAATTACAAACAAATACTTCATGGTAAAACGGAGACAAAAAAATAATCAATTCTGGAATTGAATCATCGAATCGTGGGGGGATAATAATTACACTCCTGATAGATTCGACACCATATGGCCACAAGCACACATGCACAAAGCACCCCCCCCCCCGCCTGCTAAGCACCATAAACTCTGCAGTTATAGACTATTTAGTGAGGATACTGCAGCACACGAGAGGTGAGTGAAGCCTGCACCTCACCTGGCCACAGCTGTCTCCTCAGTGCTGACGTTTACACATGGGATACTCACTTAAGGCTGAGTCAGCTTAGAGGAGGCTAAGGACGGGGCTCATTCCGGTTACTGCTGGTGTTGTGCACGATGGCCATCAATTGAAGACAGGTCACCGAGATCTTAGCCAACCAATGCAATTACGAATTGTCATTCACGCACAAAGACACATCCCCCGTGCAGCCTTAATATATTGTTCGGGAAAGTGCTGTTAGCGGCACACGAGGGGGTAGGTGGTCAGCACCACGCCCAGCCGCCTTTGTCTCCCCAGTGGCGATGTTTGCACACCGCATCAGATACTCATTTGAGGCTGAGTCGACCTAGGTCAGGCCCAGGACCGGTTTAGATAATCGTCACTGGTGTTGGCTGTGAACGGGAATCAAACTCGCGTCGCCGGGTTCGTAGCGAAGAGCGCTCCCTATGTGCATACGCACAGACACGTGCTGTGCACATTGGCGGTGATAGTTTAGTATTCAGCGTTAAGCTCTGCCTTTGTTATTTTGACTAACAAGGCTCTTAGGGCATTTTAAGGTAGAACTTGTAAAAAAGCCTTGGCAGCAAATTTAACCATTTCACATTCAGGTCTTAAGAATAGGAAAGCAGTCTCGCTAAATAGAACGGGCTTGTGTAGAGTTAAACGTGGTGTCCTTATACTTAATTCCCCTAAAGAATCCATGGAAAAAGCATTGTAATTGGCTGCATTGTGTAGTTGGCCAGGCAATTAACATAATAAAAACATATGAAGTGACACAGGTGACGGCTTGAAATGCACAACACGTGCTGTCTCAGTGTACACGGGTTAAGGACCAAACAGTGTTATTTTTCGTACGTAACTTTGATTATATTTATTGAGGGAAGTTTAAGCATAATTGTGTGTAAGCTGTAAAGGTAATGGCTTTTTTTACAGACTTGCAAGTGTGAAATGAGCGTGACCGCTCCACAAAAACACAACACAGATCGACTACTTGGCGAATTTCATCTCCTTGCAATGTAAGGCAACTCGTGTTTTATTTGATCCTTTTCGAGACGTGACTTAAGCGTCGTTCCGTGCATCGTAATCACAATCGTCACCCTCTGGAGCCTCCCCCCCCCCCCCCCAGGGAGTGTGTGCATTTGCGTTTATGTTTTATGATCAGCTCTGACCATTCTCAGTCCACTGCTTGGTAAAGACCCCCCCCTCCCCCCACCCAGGGTGAGACCGCAGACTCTGTGGTGTCTCCGCCGAGGAGGGCCGCAGGTGTGCATTTGAATTTGTTATGAGAGTCATTAGATTAAATTAAAGTCTCCGGAGCAAAAAAACAACCGCCATAGACCCCGCGTCTCCATGGTGAGGTGTGTGCGCGCGTGACATTGTCGGATGAAATGACCCGCTGGTCATTTATTATTTACATCATCAATCTTATTACATTTGCCCTATCGGAGTCGAGAGGGGGAGAAATGTTCTTCCGGAATGCCTTAGACAGCAGAGCCGCACGCATCACATCAGCGGATGGCCCTGGAAGACAACACCCACTGACTGATGTGTGGAGTCACTTCGATTACTCCTACATGCGCCGTGAAGGACAGTTCACCACACATCCTTTGATGTGACATATATAATATGTAACGTAAAATTAAATGCCAAAGATATGCAGTGCATTGTCATTTGTGAGTTTGCTCATGACATCAACTCGATGGGTTTTAGAACATGGTTAATTACAGGCGTCGCAGTCGTTTTGTCTCTGAGGTTCCATTATGAGCCACCCAGCCACTTCATGGCGTTTTTAAACGTTCTTTTCTGAAACCAAATTTTTGCTCACGCGTCAGCGGAAGAGCGCAGCGTTGTGCTCTTATGTGAGCGTGCATGTTCCTCGCCCGAGCGTGTGCGCCCATGGCAAAACGAGGCAACCTTGCTTCATCAACACGAGCCAGATCCATTCCTATCGATCGACCTTGTCCTGGTGTGCACAGCCCCAGCTTTAGATGGTGTGTGGGAAGCTGGGTGCCTCAGGTAGTGGTGAGAGCGGGTCATGTATTATTGTTATCTTGAACAATTTCTTCCAGCACACCCCTTAAGGGCCTCGATATTTCTTGTCTGAAATTGCCTGGAGAGTTTCAGAATTAGCTTGCAGGATGCCCTATTTGAGTGCTGGACAAGGAACATACGAGCGATTGAATGATGGGTTCCTTTACTCTTGCTGTGCGAGAGGAATGAGGAGGTTCAGTGATGAAAGTATTTGCCACAAGGCAGTGGATACCTTTCTGTTCTAAGAACAATAAACACATAAATTAATGAAGTATTATGCCACCGGCAATATGGCATGTTCTTAAAAGGTAGATTGGCCAGTAAAAGCTTAGGTCGTGTCTTGCTCAGGGCTGTACATTGTCTTGATCTTTCATCAATGTTCTGTGGGTTTGTTGAGAATGAGGCAAGGGATGTGAATGTGAATTGTATCTGTACTGTGGAGGCTTTAATTAAACAATTTGACAGAAACTGGTG
Organism: Petromyzon marinus; assembly: GCF_048934315.1. Classification (NCBI taxonomy): domain Eukaryota; kingdom Metazoa; phylum Chordata; class Hyperoartia; order Petromyzontiformes; family Petromyzontidae; genus Petromyzon; species Petromyzon marinus. Next base: position 9,911,010 of record NC_133680.1, read on the forward strand.
AGAAAATACATCTGACAGCAAAACAATAATAATAATAGTTGAATAAGCACCTCAAAGTTAAAATGGTCAGCTCAGATGGCCGTATTCAAAGTTCCTCTGAAATATCGTCCAAACAAACACTTTATGTACACTTTACTTATAATACACTCATTATGACGGGGTTGGTGCTTGGCAGAGTGCTTGACTTAGTTGTGTGCCTTTGAGTTCAAATCATGACAGGGTTCAACTTGATAAACACTGTCTGAAAAATCAACAGTGGCTGTTCTTTTGAGGAACTGATCCTTATCAAAGGATTGTGGCATTTCCACCACTGGCTCAGTACAGCCACTGAAAATGTGTGCAGCCCAACTTTCATCGGAAACACGATGGGGCATTTTGACTTTACTTCTACGGCACACTGCAATTATTCACAGTGTGTAAAACAGGCTGTAACAAAAATATTTTTAGACCAATGCAAAGTGGGATGCACGTGATTTTTTTCTTCTTCCTGGAGTTGTGCCATGTACTGCGACCTGTTCCCTTGCAGATGCTGCCAAATGCTTGCCTGCAGAGCTGTGTGGAAACACGCTGCTGGATTAATTTTACCTGACCACGCTGCCCGGTGTTGTGCGGCGTGCGGAACGGTGATTGCAGTTGCAGAAACTCAGTCCACACACGGAGCGCGTTCACAGAGACCATTTGTATTAAAAACGGCCTAAAGCAGCAAAAAAGAAACCTCGCCTGATAATCGGTACAAAATATCTCATCTTAAGTTTTTGCACTTCAAAACTAATCGTTCTCAAAAGTCTATCTTGACACACGGTTTGCTACTCATTTAAGACTACGCTATCTACAAATTGCTAAGGTCTGCTTGTATCGGCATTGCCAACACTGCTTAGTAATGGACGGAGCGGAGAGGAATAGTGTTTTAATGAGAGGCAGGAGGATCTGTTGAGGGACTTAAAAAGCAGTTGTACAGCATCAGCTTCTTTGTAACGGGATTTAGTCTCACCTGATCGTAACAAAAAGGAAAGCGTTTCATGGCTGTCTCGGGGAAACGTGAACAGCTGCGAATGTATGAAAATGTGCAGTAAATTTTAGCACAAATCATAAAGGTTGTTTCTTTATCATTCCATGATGTAGGTTTTTTTTTCTCCTCATTTCTTATTTTCTAACGAAAAACATTCATGAAAAGAAAACTGCCCAAAAAGCCTTTAAATATTTTAAGGAATTGTGCTGGTCTGAGATAAAATATTAACATTGTTTCTGCTTTACGTATGGAGCCTTGTTTTATTACGATGATAATTTTTGATTGCGCAGCGTTTTAGTTTTGCCCTCCTTATATTTTTTTTAAATCCAGCATACACAAACTCCGCGGGCACTCGGCTCCAGATAAACGTGAACACGGCCAAGGAACGTTGAGAGCGACAACTTTGTATGGAGCGAAATTTCCCTTCCTCTTCTTCTTCTTCTTTGACAAGAGTCTGACGCATCTTGTTGGCGCCCACGCAGTCGGCCGGGCAGAAGGGCAGGCAGGCAGCTGGAACGGCATCGCGGGAGGAGGGGGCGGCCGAGTAGCGGCGTCGCCGCGTCTTCCACGCCGACCCTCGACCTCCCCGCCGCGGCCGCAGGCGCGACGCTCTCACCACACGTGCAAGCCGCTCCGCGACGTGTCCACCCGCGCGGGGGCCCTGCCCTCGCGCGCCTCCTTGTCCCGTTCGCCGTCGGGCTCCCACAGGCCGATGAGCGGCGGGTACAGCTCGTCCAGCGGGATGGACGACGCCCTGTGCACGCACCGCCCGAGCGACGGCGGCTCGTACGCCCGCCGGCGGCGGTGGCGGCCCGCCCCCCCGCGCCGCGCCGCGCACGCCGCCGCGGCCGCGGCCAGGCCCGCGACGGCGAAGAGGCACGCGGCGCCGCCCGCCAGCGCCGCGCCGGCCTCCCGCTCGGCCGCGCTCGCGGCCGCCGCCTCCGCCGTGCTCACGTTGACGCACGAGCGCTCGGACGACCGGCCCCGCTGCCGCGGGGCGCCGCCGCCGCCGCCGCCGCCGACGGACAGGCACACCTCGTACGGCGTGGCGGGCTGCAGGTGCGTGAGGTTGTACTCGTGCACGCCCAGGGGCACGCGCGCCGTGTAGGTGACGCGCGTGTTGTCAACGCGCACGGTCGCCGACGACCACCGCAGGTCGGACGACAGCGCTCCGCCGCCGCCGCCGCCGCCGCCGCTTCTGACGGCTTCCCCTCGGCCTCCGCCGAACTTCCACGCGACGAGGATGGAGCGGGGGTCGATGCGCCGCACCTCCAGGCGCAGGCCGTCGCGCGCCACGGACGCCGGCAGGGCGCCATCCACCCGGACCGCCACGGTCCGGGTGTCGGCGCCCTCCGAGTTGTGCGCCACGCACGTGTACAGCCCGGCCTCCTCCACCGCTATGGCCGCCACCTCCAGCGTGCCCTCGGGCCCGAGCTGGTACTTGACGAGCGGGGCGTCGGACCTGGAGGCCGCCGGCGCCACCTTGTCGCCGCGCGGCGTCACCCAGTAGATGTCGGCCTCGGGCTCCGCGATGGCGCGGCAGGCGAGGCGCACCCTGGCGCCCGACGGAACGTTGAGGCGCGCAGGGAAGGTGCCCGCGGCGATGAGCGGCAGGCAGGAGTCGGCCGTCTCGGCGAAGGCCACGTCGCGCACCCGGCGCCCCTCCAGCTCGGGCGGCGCCGCGCAGCGCATGGACTCGGGCTCGAGGAAGCGCACGGCGCCGCGGTTGCCGGCGCCCATCCAGCGGTTGACGCAGTCGCAGCGCAGCGGGTTGCCGTGCAGGCTGATCTCGCGCAGGGAGCGCAGCGAGCGCACGGTGGCGCGGTGCAGCGCGCCCAGCCCGTCGTCGTTGAGCATGAGGCTCTCGAGGCGGGGCAGGCGGTCGAAGGCGTCGCGGTGCACGAACGCCAGCTTGGGGTTGTTGGTGGCCTCCAGCTTGGTGAGCACGGGCAGGTTGACGAGCGCCATCCGCTCGATGGACACGAGCTCGGCCATGCTGCTCACTCCCAGCTCCTTGAGGTTGAGCATGTCGCGGAAGTCGCCGTCGCGGATCTGCCGCACGGGGTTCTTGTTGAGGTCGAGGAACTTGAGGGCGGGAAGGTGGCGCAGGGCGGCGCGGGGCACGGCCTCCAGCAGGTTGTCGTACAGCGAGAGGCTCTCGAGCTTCTCCAGGCCGAGCAGCGCCTCCCCCGGCACGTGCGCCAGCCCCGTGCCGGCGAGCACCAGGCTTCGCAGGTTGGCGAGCGGACGGAAGTTCGCCGGGGCCACGCCCACGATGGGGTTCTCGCCGATCATGAGGACCTCGAGGTGCGGCGTCGCCTCGAACCAGCGGCGGTCGATGGCGCGCAGCCGGTTGGAGTTGAGGTGCAGCCGCAGCAGCCCCCCGAGGCCCGCGAACGCGTCCGGTGCCACCGACGAGATGCGGTTGTGGTTGAGGTAGAGCTCCTGCAGGCTCGGCAGGATGCTCAGGCAGCCGTCGGCGAGCTCCGTCACGCGGTTCTCCTCGAGGTGCAACGTGAGCAGGCGGCTCACGTTCAGCAGGCCCACGTCGGCCACGGACGTGAAGTTGTTCTGCGAGAGGTCGAGGTCGGTGAGGTTGCGCAGCGGCGCCAGCTGCTCACGGGCGATGCTCGTGATGGTGTTGCCCTGCAGCAGCAGCACCTCGCTGTCCGCCGCCACGCCAGGCGGCACGCGCGCCAGCCGCTGGTCGTTGCAGTCGACGGTGAGCGCCTCGCGGTACGTGGACTGCGGGGTGAACCACGGGCGCAGCTCGCACAGGCACATGGGAGGGCAGCCCGCGCCGGGCGGGCGCTCCGTCTCGTCAACCGTGGCAGGGGTGTCGGCGGCGGCGGCGGCGGTGGCGGCAGCGTCGGGGGTGGCCAAAAGCAGTGCCCCACATGCCACCACGATCATCCATCGCGGCGTGTGGGCCATTCTGTCGTATTGCCGTGTCTATGCTCCTTTGTGAAACTGTGAGCTGGTGGGGGATTTTGATTTCAGATTATCGCGAAGGGGTCTTGCCGAGCAGCCGGTGATTACGGAGAGGTCGAAGAATGTCGCGCGTATCCCAGATGGCTGTAGCTGGGACCACCTGTTTGAAAACATAATAAGTAAGATTTAGAATGAGAAGGTGTACGACAAATAAGATACTGGCAGAGGGCCGAGAGGTTGACTAAATGATTAAGCAATTTTTTTCCAAATGCTACACAGCATAGAGCAAAGGGCATGCAAAGTCTGCCGCTCTTTTCAATATTGCATTTACACCTTATTTAAAATGAATGGATTCAATATGCAGAGGCAGGGTTGCCGTAATAGGTTCCATCGGACACAGGAGCCGAGATGATCAGAGGGCCGACTGCATAGATGGCCTGCAGCATTAGCTGGCGAGCGCTGTGAGAATTCCCGTAAATTTTTACCCCACATCAAAGGGGAGGTGGAAAGGGGGGTAAAAAACAACATTCTATTGTGGCCTGGTGGCCGACGCAAAGACATGGGAAATGAACGGGTGACGAACCTAGTTTGTTTGAGCACATTTTGAGAAATTATGTTTTTTGGTGTTTGTAATCGCTCGCCGCCGTGCAATCCTTGAAACGTTCGGGGTTGTGCACGCTTTATTTTTTTGCCCGCGTGGGAGGAGAATCGGCCTTTCCTTTCAGCGTTTTTATTGGGAAAGCATTCGTTTCGTTTTCCCAACCAAGGGTCCGTCTCGATGCCGACACGTACGTTCAGTTCGCGTTGCGCTGGCCATCCCGTAGCAAAAAAAAAAATTCCAAAGAAACCGACGGCACCAATTGCATCGACTGATGGTGCCTGCCACGTCCATTCATCGTTGCCGTTTGCCAAAATGCGGCTTGGCTCATAATACGCAGCCGGATTGTGTGCGTGCGTGTGTGGATTTTGCCATCTCCGGTTGGTGCGGTGTGGGGGCCTGGCTTGGCTCGGGTGCTTGGGTTTCTGCGAGGTGACATGTAATCACGGGAATCGATAGCACCTTATAAGGCGATTAGCGTGCATGTTCCTTGTATTAGTGGGTTCCAACTCGCTGACCTTTCTCGGCTGGAATCGACTCTGACGCTAATCAATTGGCTGCTGTCTTTCATACGGATTTTTTGCAGCTGTTGTGTGTTAGTGTATATACAGGGTGGCCCAAAAGTCAGCACACACGTGGTTATTTTAGTTATTTTAATATTGGCATTAAAACAGTTATATTGGTCATTATTTAAGTTCATATTTTATCTATTATCGTTATTAATATAAATTTGTCTTTTTTTTTCCTTTTCAGATGGCATTTAAAAATGAACAGAAAAAGCGAGTTGAATTTTTTTTTATGTATGCTTAAGAAAGCAGCTGTAATCCTTTATTTAAGTCCGAAATTTATTTAAAAAGACAATTCATGCACATATTAATGCAAATGGTAGTCAGTTTGAACATTTGTTAAAATCAATTATTATAACCCTGTGCGATTTGTTAAAATAAATATAATAACCCTCTGTCTCCTGACTTTTTGGCCACCCTGCATTTTGTATCGTAAAATGAAATGATACAACATATACATTGAATTTTTACTGGTAGGAACGAAGTTGTAAACTGAGTGTACCAGCCTGCAATAGATTAATGTGTCCGTCCGTCCGTCCCCTTTCAATACTTTAATAACGAAGTGAAATCTCGTGCTGTTGGGTGTAAAATAAGCAATAGACAGCGCAGAGACTTGATATGTCTTATTGCACCCAACATTTGGAAGTAGCAATGTCATAAAATTGCGCAAAATTCCAATGTTCCTACCAGCCCACCCTGCAGGGACCTGTTTAAGGATCATTCTAATTCATTTAGGCAGCCAACGCAAATGCAGACATAGACGATCTATTTAGTGTCGCTTGCTGATTTACAATTTTTCCTGTGACTCCCAACTTAAATGGCCTGTTCTTGCAAACATTGTCCTCGGAGATTGTGTATACTATGTACGCTGTTTCACATGTTACTGGATTTTTTTTATGTTCGTCTTATTTTTGGCAAAAACGTACCGATGGCCCCATTACAAACAACGAGGCAATGCACCATGTGTTTAACCATTTAATTTAGATGTGATTCTGGCTCTGTATGTTTGTGGGTTTTTTTTTAATACAATACAATGGCCGTGATGGCCCATGTATATCGAACTTCTTTTGCACCGTATGTAGCCAACCGTGCTAATCGGAGGTGCGGGGAAGGACAACATACTAGACACAAAAAGCAGTTCGAACGAAATGAGTTTTCAAAGTGCATAGCTCCAGTGGCTTCCTATTATCAGAAGGAAGAGCATTCCAGAGACGCCTGCAGAAGCACATCTGAAAACGCATGATGCACTAACCATCTTATTTCGATGGCTCGTCAAAAGCCGCTACGAGGATGACTCGAGTTTGTGTGTGATGCTTTATGCACTGGAGTTTGTGTGTGATGAGACTTAGTTTAAATCCTGTCCGGGTCCACTTAAGGCATCCCATTCTTCCCAGCCCGGTGTCATGAGCATCACTTGGTGATGCTGAGCCAGTTAGGGATGTCAACGGTGGCTGTCATATTGAGAGTTTGGAGCTCTGCCATAGGAATATGGAACATCCACCACTTACTTGGTAAAAGCAATGGTCATGAGCCACCACTAAATGCTAGAAAATACATGGGGGCACTCTAACTTAATTTAACACTGTCATTAAAATGTTTTTATGTTTTCATTGCAATGCAGGATCATGGGAGGTGGCGACAAATTGGGGAGGCCTTCATCCACCGTTGGATTGAGCAAAGGCTGATGATGATGGTGATGACGTAAAGAAAGCCAGTGTCTCCCCATGCTCAGACAAAAACATTTGCCGGTGCTCATCTTCTTGGTGGCCCTAAGCCAGGGATGAACATACCGTGTTCTTCTGATAAAGACCAGTCCCTCAACCACTGGTGATTTCCCATCAACGCGGTGTGCAGCCTCTCCCAGTGACGCTCATTTTATCCACCCTGCGGAGATGGTGATGTTGATGATGATAATCGCGATCGTGACATTAATGGTGCTAAGTCAACTCTGGCTGGGATTTCAATTTGCGAGTACATGATTGGGAGCCTTGCCATACTTACACATTGGCCCCGGTTTTCAATTGCTTCAGGATATCAGAATAAGAATATTTATTTATACTGGAGGAATCCGATGAGCTTCAAAGTTATTTTTCACAGATGCCCAGTCAGGATGGGTAAGAACGTTACAATAACAAACAAATCAACACATGATAGAAGTGCACTTTCTTGGTTGGTGCGCGCTGGAAATGTGTGCGTTACTGCCCGAATGTGCACTTGGCAATTATTGAGCAGACAGGCGAACTTAAAGCACAAACCCGCTGATATAAATGTATTGTGTTGGTCTTTTTAAATGTTTTTTTTTTTACCAGACGGTAATTTATTCCTTGTTAAGCGATTGTTACATTATAACTCGTTTTTCGGTATTAATGAGTTGCTAGATCGTTCGTGTGTGTGTGTGTTAACAATATGCATCTGCCACATACTAACTATATTTATTGTGCATTAATGCTTTGGTTAACAGTGTGATAGTCATTAAACGTTTAATTGTATCCGCACATCTTTCAACTTAATAGAACAAAATGCTGAATATGTTTTTGCTAGTATTTTCGTTCTAGCCAAGTAATGTTTTAAAATGCACGTGTGTGTGTGTGTATATATATTGGTGTTTGCAGTACAATTTGTCTGCAGCTGAAAGCAAATGAGAATTCTGCAGCTGAAATGTATTCAATGGGCAAGCGCACAACACTGCCGTTTGTTTTGTACAAACAGATGCTTGCGAGAGTTGCTATCGGCGCTTGCTATGCCTAGAAGGTGCGGTCAATATTCCGTGTGCTGTTCCAGCTTTAAACTGGCACCCCCTGCCTGCATCGTTATTGCAGGGCTTTGTCTCGTGCGGCAGAGAAGGAAGGGAGGGGAGGAGCAAGCAGAGATCGGGAGTGTGAGGGATGCATGCGTAAGGCTAGGGATGATAACACTGAGAGAGGGAAGTGAATAGAATAATAATAATAATGGATCTTATTTACCCAGGAAAGCCTCCCTGAGTCTCAAGGGTCTTTTTCAGTCGTGTTACGGTTATGGATGTTTGCCATTTGGGAGGAAACTGGAGTAATTGAAGAGAAAAACCAACTCGTACGAGGAGTAGCGCTCAAAGCTCCTTTCTGAAGATTCCAAAATCTATTGTTGAACTGTCATATTCTGGTCACCTCACAACTCAAGTCTACAGTGACTGATATTCCCAGACATTATCCCATCCAAATACTAACCAGGCAAGAATTCCCTTAGATTCAGATGCGCCTGGATTGGGCAGATTCAGGCTGATTTGGAAGTAGGATGGAGAAAGGGAGAGTGAGTGGGCAAGACACGAACCCAACTGAGACCCAGACAAACATTAGAATGGACACGAAGGCAGACACTAAGCGCTTTTGATAGAGCAGTGCGGAGAGAGTGGCAGACAGGCAGATGGACACGGACAGACACACAAAGAAGAAGACTGAGTTGAGGGAAGGATTTGAGCAGAACAAAAATAATCAGAGCAATTATAGGGTCATTAATATATAGGTTCATGCCTGATTGGGCGTTGTCACTACTGCAGCAATAACACACGGCTTTAGCCAGTCTCTTTCTCTTTAAACTCCTGCTTGCCAGACACTGTCACCAATCTTTGTGTTTTACCAAGGGAGGGTTAAAAATGTTTTTTTGCATTCCCCAAGCTTCAGTTATAATCAACGATAGCCACACAGCCCTTCGCAGTAATTAATGTTTCCTTTTGCTGAAACTTTTCGTTCTTTTTTCGTGATATAATTACAATTTGAGTTGATTTACTTTTGTTTAAAAAAAACTATGGCTCTCTTACCGTTAAAATTAGCTTAGTATATCTGTGGTGAAATTCTAATAAAAATGCATTTCAGTGGATATTATTTTTTCGATTATCCTACGAAATGTAATAAGAATGGTAGTAATGTAAATTTAATAACCGACAATACTTTCTTCGGTTATATTTGTATCATTGTAGAAGTAACTCATAATTAAGTACTTGTACTCTAATCACTAAACCTTGGTGTTGTAAGATAACTGATGATTACAGTATTCATAAAAAAAACATCACTGAATAATCAAATAGTGTATTTGAATATATGTTGCATGAATATTGCTACGCGAGATATACACGCATAAAATGAGTTCAGCATGGTTTAGTCAGATGTGAAGAGTACAATAACAGCCGTCGTTCACCACTAAGTGGCGGTGAAGTCACCACGGCGCTTGTGCCAGGCTAGGTGCCCTTAGAGACCACATGAAGTGTCAAAGGTTCGCTGCTGGCAGGAGATCATGAAACAGACCCAGATGCCATGGGTCGACTGAAATGACTGGCAGATGCACCAACTGCGCTCTCCACTGTTGCAATTTTCCACGTTTTAGCTGCCTGGCGCTATGGTCATTGTTGAGAGCATCGCCCCTCTGCCCTCTGTTATTGCTAGGGGGCGACTGTCTCCAACTCCCCAGCAGCAATCTTCATGAACATCCTCCACAGAGACCAATATTGGCACTGCTGGTACCAGTAATCGGAAAGTCCAATCTACTCCACGTCCTTCTGTACCACATCAGTCCATCTCTTCCAGCCTTTGCTGTGCCCGTTAAGCCCCTTCTATCCAGTCAAACAGAAGCTGCTTGGGCATGCGATGGCTGGGCATGCAGGCCACATGACCCAGCCAAACGCAGCCTTGCTTGCCCAGAGGAGCTCACTGATGGGACTGTCCAGATCTTTCCAGGGTCACCTTGAACAATGCATTCAGGTTACTTTTTGCTATAAGCTAAAGTATAAAATGGAATTATATCAATTATATATGGGTGAAGCTGTGACACAGTGGTTGGTGGCCTGCTTTACAAACCTATCTCTCTGAGGTCGATCCCTGGCCTTGTCTAATATCAGTAGCAAGTAGTGTGAACCGGCCATATCGCCCTATCCTTCATCAAACCTCTATTAACACAAATTGTGAAGTATGGATAAACAACCACATGGTGTGGGGAGTCCTTCATCCAGAAATAGATTGAGAAAAAGGTAAAAAAGTACGTATTTTTTATTATCATGTAACTTGCGTGCCTAAGGATTACTCCGGAAAGTATATTGTAATATTTGCTTTTGTTCCATACGTGCCTTGTAACTTCTGTGGTGAATTACCAAAACGTGCCACCTAATTGAGAGTCGACACTAAAGACCCTGTGGTAACGGATCAAAGTGCAACATATGTTGTGTTATTGATAAAGCCCAAATCCCAGGTGTTTATTACATCGCCTAAACCCTTAGACAGGTCTTCCTTAAACATAGGCAATCAATTAAGCTCTTACCTAGCTACATAGTGCACACATTGCATGCGTGTAACCTTATATAGTACCAGAGAATTATATCTTCAATGCTCGCCTTTGTTCCCAGCATGGGCCTCCCCAAGGTCCACCCATCCTGAGATGAATATAGCAGCTATATCTAAAGCCTGTTCCTACATCTCCGTGTACAGTGGTTATGATCTCAGTACCCGCATAAGTTAATTCTTAATGAAGGCCCTCATTTATGCATTCGTGAGCACTGGTTGAGAATGAATGTTGCTGGCCATTGAGGATTTTCCATTCAATACTATGCATTTTTTGGCCCAGAAACAAATTCCTATGAGCAGTGGCTCCAGCTACTATTCCTCCAAAGCCCTTCCAATTAAGAGCCCCACTATTGTCTCGATTTTTTTTCTCTCTATTTATGTCCCCTGTTTAATTTTCCCGTTACATCAAGCGCAACGCTAGTGCACTGTTATTACTCGCGTTGTTTTATTAAAAAGTATTCTTGATGGTGGGGGGGGGGGGGGGAACCCCCTACGCAAGTTAAAGCTGCATGAAGCTGAAAAATTAGCCCTACGCAAAGTCGATGCTCCCCGTGCCCCAAGAACCCAGTTTGACATCTCACGGCTGAAAATTTCAGGGAATTGGAGGCATCTAATTCTGACAAATGAGGTGGCTGGAAGAGCAGGGATGAGACACACGCGGGGGGGGCTGCAGGCCTGCATTGGATGCCCCCACGGGTGGGAAATTACCGCGTGCTGCCTGCCATAATTAATGCGAGCCTCGTGAAGACAGCGGCACACAGAAGGCAACGCTCGTCGCCAAAGAGGACCGACGCAACGCCACCCTCCATTTCATTTTTGTCTCCAGCTCGGCAATCGAACGTGGGCGAATATGGCCCGTTTTTTTTATCATCTTGCGCAGACCTGCTCTGTTATTTTTGTTTTGTTTTATCGAGTTGCTGTGAAAATGAAGAGTGCAAATCAAAACCACGGGTACACCGATGCACACGGAGAATTAATTACTAAAGCGAGACCTAAAAAAAAATCTTCTAATTACGTGGATCATTAGAACAAATTTAGAGCGCTGTCTGTTGACGTTTAGGAATTGCCAAAACGCGTAGTAAGTGCTTCAACTACATTTTCTACTGCCCTTATCTCTTTCCAATGGTTGCTCTGTTTTGCTATGGCCGTTATGGCCTGTTAAATGTGATGACCGCAGCAGAGACAATTTTTGATATCGCCAACATTCACACCATTCGAGAGCAACTGCCTGAGTGAATGCCGACTTAATGAACCGAGTGGCCTTATGCACTCTGACTTAGAACCAGCCTTTGTGGAGTTAATTACGCCCAAGACGGTGATCCACACCTTCACAGGATCCCACATTGCACGTTAGCGTGTGCTGCATTGCACGGATACCTTTAAAGCTGTAAAACCTGACAATAGCTATACGTGGGCTAGTTTTGGAATGGATAGTGAATTTATACATTAGATGTGCAAACGAATTGTCCATGAGGAGGCAGGTTAGGTGGTTGGCTTAATTTCCAAAATTAAATATAATTTCATGCATCAGCCTATGGGCCAACAATTCTGACTTAAGATATTCAAAGTCGCCTACGTACGGTGCGAAATAAGTTCAGCATACATACAACAATTGCATTTGTAAATTAAAGTAACTTCATTCTCATCAGCAAGGTGTGGATATTTAATACCCTGATATTGTAGCTGCAGCCATCCGTGAGCCACAATCCTCAGAAGCATACGAAAGCTTTTTTTTTATTTACTAGTAAATAAAATATAGGCCATTCTGGAGATAACAATGATCTGCAGTTTCTGATTAAATACAAGGTCTTGAGGTCATCACGATTAAAGCCATTAATGCTACCAAGGCTTTGCATTGTTTATTGAATGCTGCACTATCCTACCTGCCTAGCAGTTATTTTCGACTCTGAGTTACATTCACTTACCTCGATGTGGCGGTGGCTCTTTCCGAGCTCTCTCCGATCTTACATTTGCAAGCAAATTTCTTACATTGACCTGCTAATCTCTCACAATACAATGGCCACCCCCACAGCTTCGTTTGTCAAGATTTGTCCGATATTACATTTACATGCACATTTCATCTCTAGGCAGGGTGTTATACACCTTTATAACACCCTGCCTTACCAGCGCTCCCGCCATATATTTTTCCTGCCTCAGCTGCTCTCCCGCTATATTTTCACCTGATGGCGATTGCTTGTGTTGCGATCGAAACGTCGTGATATTGTTATTATTTTATTAATTTTATTATTTTTCTATCTACGTGGCTTTACCGAATGACCCCAAAAATATGAATATCCTGCAGGTATTACGAAGTTTACTTCTGTTCTTGGCGCTCCACTCTTAGAGTATCCCACGAGTGTTCCAGCCATTTGGGTACATCCCATCCACTACAGAACCCTTGTCCACACTACAGGGCCTTGTTTTTTCTTCAAAGTATATAAATAATTTAGTTTGAATTGTAAAAATGAACCTGCAAATCCTCAGTAAATGCACAATTCATACGGTAAATCGTAGCGCGGTGCGAACACATCCACTCCCGCACCCCATAAAGAAACACACACCAACACAGTTACACGTACAGCGTCTGGAACAATAGACTCGGGAGGTTCGCAAATTTAGAATGAGGAGTCAACTCGGTGCGGGGAAAAATAGACTCACGTCAAAAAGCCAGACCTTGTGCTGAATGGTAGCGTTGCCGATGCGTTACCGGACGCGTAGAACACAAGACACATGAACAGCCATTGCGTGTTCGCTGGAATTGCCCCACAAAACATCAGGAGAGAGGTTGCAAGAAAAATGGAACGTTGACGATGGGTTGAGGACGCTAGACATCCGCTACATGGCCACGTCACAGCTGTAAGCCGCCAGAAATCACGGAATGGCTTCCTAGCCGCAATGAAACCGCTTAAAAAAAAATCGCCGATGGCTACACGACTAGAAACGTGTTGAAACACAGCTCGACGCACGGACCAAGGGTGTCGCGAAGCGCGTCGACGTTAACCCAACACCTCGCCGCTGGCGCAGACCGCGATCGGCCGACCTGGAGAAGTTTTGAATCGCTTATCCGGAGCCGGCAGCTCCGAGGGTCAACGTGCGGAAGCAGAGCCACCGAGAGCGACCGTGGCGCGCACGCACGCGCGCGTGCGCGCGTGACTGTGCTAAGACGCGGACCGTGGAGCATCTCTTGTTCTGGCCTCTCCTGGGAGGGGGCCGTGCATCGTGGAGAACCTTGCCGGGGCTAAAGACGGTGAGGGCGGGGGGGGGGTGCCCACATCGTCATCACGAGCCTGACACGGGACTACCATACGACCGTGGTGGTCCGTACACGAGAAGGAGACGTTAAGTCTACAAATGCTCGTGGTTCTAAGCGAGCCTGGGCTAGTCCGGATTTTTCATTTTTTAACACTGCATAATTGATTTGTGGCACGCCCCAAATTGTTTATAAATTGACACTGTTTTTCATCACTGACATTCCGGAAATCTTAAACAGGCGATCACAACATTGGATGCTGAAGTGTGCTTCGAATTGGATTTTAGTTAACCCACCGAGCCATTATGTCAGCAAAGTGGCGTAAAGGATCCTGATTAAATTTCCGGGTTCATTAAATATGATAAACCCCTTCAGAACTATTAAGTTATTTAGATCTCATTGTGATGGCCGACTCCATTGGGTATTACAAGATAATTACTTTTGCAGATAAATTTTCTGGCTGGAGTTGATATCCCAGGAGGGTTAGCTTGGGATACCTCTACCTAATTAAACTTAGATTTAGCATACGAGTAATATAATATTTGATTTAGGTTATGCCGATAAAAATGCATGTGAGTTAAATACATAGAATTGGAGGGGCATTGCCTTTGTGAGCTATAGACACACCACACAGTCATAATATTGGCAAGTGTGATCGTTCAAATGCTTTATTTCAAGGAGTAATGGAAAGCAAATTGAGTAGTTTATTAAAGGGCTATGAGGAAACGCCGTCAAACGAGCATAACTAGACGTTTCAATTATCGCAAACTCCCGGGGAAAACTGACAGGGATTATAATTTTGATGCCAACCATATCCGGGTTGTCTCTCCTGCCACGACGCTGACCACGTTGATTGTAATCATGACGGTGATGAGCAGTGACGGTTCCCACCGGGGGGGGGGGGGGGGGACAAATGGCGCCGTCCTTTTACAGAGGGCGTTCGCAGGTACTCGCTTCAGAACACGTGCGCCCACAGGAGGTCTTGCACTGGAAGACCTCCGAGTGTTCAGGAAAAGCCTCGTTATATTTGGTTGCGATAATACTGCAATTGATGGTGACGGGTTTTTTTCTCCGCACCATCACTGGGTTAAAAAACGACGCATATGCACACGCGTATACCCATTTCAATGATATACGCGTACTGCTGCGTACGTATACGACGCTGTAACAATGGACTTGCAAACATAACCGTATACGTGCACGCGGGCATGCAGATACAACTAAAGTAACCCATTTTTATTTAACCAGGTAAGGCCCACTCAGCTATATTGTTATTTTTCAGAAGCGATCTGGGTACAAATGATAGCTCAACGAAGTGGTTTATCATGTGGAAATATATATCGGCCAAATACGTTAAACGCACGTTTCTAAATGTGGAGGGAAAAACAGGAGGATCTGGAGGGAAAAAAAAAACCCCACACAACCACGGGGAAAACATGCAAACTTCAAATATACAGACGTCAGGGTCAGGATCGAACCCACGACCTCCTGTATACCAGGCGAGGTGGTTAACATCTCTCCACCGTGGCGCCCTTGCGCGCAGACTCCCTGGAGAGGGGACCCGGCCCCTCCCCCCAGGATTGAGGGACGCATCCCAGACGCAATCTCGGCATCCTCATCTGTGCCCGCCCACCTGTGCCCCTTGGCAGAGGGCACAGCACCATCGTGTGTACTTTGATGTCCACGTGTGTGGTTATGCACGGTAACACTCGCGCCTTGCAGCATGAAGGACCTGAGTTAGATTCCCCGATCCTGGCACCTTTCTGTGTGGAGTTTGCATGTTGTTCCCCTGGTCTGTAGTTCACTCCCGGTGATCATGTTTCTGCGCATAGCTAAACAATGCAACTGGGTATTGGCAAAGCATCCAGATGCAAAAAAAGCCCTACAAATGACTCATTTGGGATAACACACTGCTGTGAAAACTTGGCATGACCCTCCTCAAAAGATTTACGACTGAGCGAGGCTTTCCTGGGTAAACAAGCACAATAATAAATAAAAACATGCACACACATGCACACAAACAAGACTGACAGTTGCCTCTGTATTAGTTTAACACGTAGGCTTTCGCGACCAATATTATCCATAAGAGCTTTTTTTGGGTTAGATCCCCTTCGTTTTACTCTTCTGTCCCTGCTGCCATGGTTAATGTTCCTGTGAATTTCACTCATGTAATTCCTCTACCCCTTATGTGGGCACTGCTCACACACCTAGCCACATGGACACGTGCAGGAGTGTGAAATCATTGAGACATGCTTTCAGACACTCGCACGCACATACACACAATGCACATACTGCATTCCAACATGCAAAACAAAGACGCACACACAAAGAACCACACTTTTGGTATTAAAACTCAAGCTGCGTTCTTGTAGGGCATTTTAAATAACATAATTTTATTCCAACCATTCGGAGTCCACTGATGGATGACGGCTTCCCCACACCATATCAGTAGTGGTGGCTTTTTGACCATACTTCACCACACTGGTCAGTGATGGTTGAAGAGTGTTTGATAGAATGCAGCACGTTAACCACTATACCACAAAGCATTGTGGGTAAAATATAAAGCACAATCACATATTCATGTTTTGCTCTCCAGATAGCACTTCAATATTTTTAGACCTTCCAAGTTAACGTTATCCAGAAGTATATTTAATCGACGTAAAAATAGGACTGCAATATTACAACAAGGGGAAGAATTGACCAGCATCACTGATTCCCAGCTGCCTTGACATCTCCCCAGTCTGAAGTTGATTGCAGTGTACCGTGTATCTATACTCTTTGGTTCTATTCGGTAAAGTCATGTAGGTAAAAAAATAAAACAACCAAAAATCTCTTTCAAGGTTGAGTCAATTCAAGATGACGATATCGTATCTATCCATGCACAGCACGCCTACTGGTGTGCTGTGCATGGCCCGGGATTCAAACCCGGCTCGCCGTGACATCGGTGCAGCGTTGTAAGATTTGAGCGCACCGGCGCTTGCGCGTACCCGCACATTTATCTTGGGAAAATAACACTTTTTTGTTTTGTTTATCTTTCGGGTTCAGCTGCCTATCAATCACCTCGTGTGCGCTTGACAACGGGATTTGAGGCTCCTGCAATAAAACTCGACTCGCGCCTCAACTGTCATGAGAATCGCCGGCTTCGGAGTCGGTCTCAAATGCAATCTCTGAATTTTTCAAGAAGGTCTAAGCTCGTCAAAGCACACGCGTAAAACATTCAGCTGTTGGTTTGCGGTCACAGGTCCGTGGGTTATATTTCCTCCGTGCGGAATTAATTAAACTAACAGGGGAATGTGACGTACGTGACCGGTGTCGTCCGCCTTGTTTCAAACATTAATGTTTTTTTTGTTTTGACGAAATCATCTCGGGAGATGTGGCAAGGGTTTTTGAAAAATTGCAATGGTTCGAAAAGCAGTTCAAGCTCGCGCGGCAACAAGCAGCTATCGCAATAAGTAGGGGCGCTCCTGAATTGTAAGAGGCCGTGGATTTAATATCGTCTCATATTGTGTGTGTGGGGAGGGGGGGGGGGCTATCGTGGTGTCATGGTTTGCCCACTGGAGTTGAAATATGAAATTTCCGGCACAGCATTTGAAACAATGAAGCAAGATTTTGAATTTCTTCAGCCTCTGGTCGACCCAGCAGTATAAATGCGTTCACCGCAGTTAGCCCATCGGCGGGTCGAGTGTTCGGTGGGTAGGGCCACCTCCGCCAACGCATCTTTTGTCAACGTAGAAGAGTAGACCAAATACTCTCTCCGAGATGCCTCGAATGGAGGCCCTTCTGCCAGCAGTAGTGTAACTGAGTCATTGCAGGCCGGGCACCTTCACCTTTTTGTTGACTCCACTTGTACAGTACAAACACTGTGGTGATGTACCGATTCTAGTTACAGATGACCTCATGTGACTTTTTGTCAGTGTCTTCATGCCCTCGTGTTTGCCGATTCTGCTGGGATTGTTCATTTATTAATTCGTGTGTGTGTGATGGTTAATGTACGTAAATGTGAATATTTAATCAAGTGCACGTGTTAATGAAATAACTATTTCAATATTTGCCCAATGAAAAGGACAAAGTCGCAGCGTGTTTTGGCTGATCGTGTTTGTCATTTGTGAGATACTTTGATGAATTGCTTATGTTCAATGACTAAAACAGCAACTGTTCTCGCATAAATACAGATGTGTGTTATTTTTTTATAAAAAAAAATATATATATGGGCCGATCTTTTGACGAGTTCGATGGGCGGGTATCCCAGTGTGTGCATCTCCAGGGTAAATAACCTGAATAATATAAACCAAACCAAAAATGTACACGTAAATAAAAATGCAGTACAAACGGGTGTTTTGACTGCCCGTAATGGGGCTTGCGCTTGCGATTCTCATTTTGACAGATCCTGTCTATAATGGTTATGGGCAAGGATAGAACGCTTCGCTCTGGTTTAGACGTAACCCACCCCCATCTCGCAGAGGTCAGCGAACTTCTTAAGCCTGGCGTGGTGATGCACACCCGACATCGATCACTTTTAAAGGCAAGGTTGTTAAAATAGTGTCGAGAAGCAGCTGCATTATTAAAAAAAGCTTTGAAAAGCTAACTTGTAATTGCAATTGCACAGAGGTCATCTTACGTGCGAAATCTCTTATCCTTTTAGCCGATGTAGCCAACAAATGACAGAGATTAAGTAGAGGTCGCTAACCTGTTGCACAGATTGTATTTGATGTTGTCCCCTCCTATGCATCGGGTTTCTCCAGGCCCACCAGTGTCCTCCCTCCTATGATGAATATTACTGAATTAATTAATTGGCAAAACATCCCATGCAAGCAGGACCTCATGAATGCATTTTGAGACGAAGCCAGGCTTTCCTCGATTAATTATATCACTGTAAGTATGTGATTTATCTGCAGGTCATGTTTAAATATACATGTGGAATCTGGAAATGTTACACGTTGTCATTGCCTTTCAAACTCTGTATGCTTCGTGCCTCCAACCTCAATCATCAATCAATCAGCGCGCGGTGTGAAAAAAACAACAATTTGCATTTGAATGCTCGACTTGCAAAACCGGGGAAGAGCGATGGGGATGGCATTTTTGGAGGAGAAAAAGTGAATGTCTTACAGTTTTGCCTACGTTTGAAAAAAAACGACGGTGTGACCGCTCCTTAAATAGTCCACTTTAACAGCAGAATACACGGACAGGAAAAATGTTTGTGGCAGTGGAATAAAATCTGCCGACTCGGCTCAGACCAAACCCATTGGCGAGCACCTCATCCCAATGGGCCTTTGCAGTCATCTGACATTTAAAGCACAGTATGTATTGGCCGCATATATTTTCATGCAGCAGGCATACTTTGTGTTTCGCGTGATTTATTTACGAGTCATTATGGCCAGTTGGTGCTTGTGGTTAGTGTTGCTCAACTCACATATGAAGAGTTTCAATTAAATTTGCCTGGTTAAGGACCACCTCAGCCCATCATCATTCCTCCGGGGGTTAATAAAATAAGCAACAACAGTGATTGACCCATCGAGGCGACTGGCCTCCACGATCGAACCACGGGATTCCCACTCGGGGCTCAGAATTCTGTGCAGGTAAGCGCTCCGGCTCGCTTGAATCATTGCCGCGTTTTACATTTCAGACATCAAGACGTAACAAACGGTAGACTTTCTTTAACCCCAGAAGCGATGGGAAGACTCCCAGAGGCAGGAGCAACTATGAACCCAAACAGCGGACACTGTTTGAAGCTGTCGTGCTCGCCCAGACGCGCGTGACACCGAACGGAGTGTGACGTGACTTCCCAGTGCCTGGACGACCGTACCATCGCCAGAGCCCCTTGTATCCATCGCTATGAAATTGAACGCGACGGTACGTAATGTCACAGCAATCATGGGGCTGTTTCCTTTTAGTGCGGGACACGCGAGTGCACACACACACACACTCACTCGCATCTGGCATAAAACTAATGTTACGTGACTTTGCCGGGACTGGGAAGGATGTTCCAGGCAGGGCCAGGAGTCATTACACGAGGGCAATTTCAAGCGAGTGAAAATCCAAGGTAAATGGCGAACGGCGGATCAGCAGCATTTAAAGATTTATTCAGGCTGAAGGCAAATAACCTTCGAAGTGTGGATCTCATATGTTCATGCTTGGGTAATGTAAAGCGATGCCACATTCGTACTACAGGCACCGTGGTATTGCTATGGAAAAAAGTGACCGTCTCAAATAACTTTCATGTGAGATAGAAGTGACTCCCTACTTAAGTCTGTGGGCCTGCACTCATATCCATTGGTGGCCTGAAGGCTGTAGTGGAAATAGCACATACCTATATTGAGTGTCTGTACCTCCATATGACAAACAGAGCTGACTTATCATCGTGGTACTCATTTTATTGACCCTAGAGGGTTGATGAGCCGAGTTGATGACCTCCCAGGGATATGAACCCAGAACCCTTCCAATCATGAGCCGAGAATTATGAATGCAGAGCCAACACGACTGATATCCCTTGGTCCCAAGCAAATTGTTAAACTTTGTGTATTTGTGTATCGTTTTCATAATATATATTGCATGTTCATTTAAAGTTGCTAATTTTGTACATTTTTGCAGTTGCAGTTCACGTAGTCATTGTTAAAAGATCCGCCATTGATGTTGTTACGGTTAATCCAAATATTTGTGACAAAATCATGTCCCCCGCATCCTTTCTAGCAACCTCTCCAAGGTTTGTGTACTCATCAGTGCGTAGGAATTCCCACCAGTGCTGACCAAGATTATTTTCCCTCTCCTGATAATACAGACACAACCAGTCGTGTCACCGTGGCGAGGAGGGGATATTGCCTTAATGGTCATCAACAACCTTTCTTCTTAACATGGTAGAGCCCACATCAAATATTCCATGCATGTGTATGCATAATGAGACCCGGTGCTGCCCTGTATAAATGAATACGGTTCCCTCCCCTGCGCAGAGTCCGAGGGATGATAACATCACAACCGACATCGTCTCATGCGGGGAGATGTAATTTTGCTGGAGGGGAGTGGGCGAAGAGGGTGGCTCGTGAAAGTGAAAGTTGCGAGGCGCAGTCACTTATAGTTACCCTTGCCTGCAGCCGTGCAACCTAGCAGTCTGATCCCATCAGGTCTCCCGGCGCTAAGCAGCACAGTGAGTATGCTTCGTGCCGGCATGGGAGAGGGCCCCCGGCATAAGCCGGGGTTTTCCCTCGCAGAAATCCCTATTGGTGACTTTGGGTGCGTTGAGCGTTTGTGCACCTTCCCGTCCGCGCTGGAGCCAAAAACAACACGTTAAAAGTGCCCCAGCCTGGTCGTTGTCGGCGGCCAAGCGATGGTCACGGGCAATTCGTGCGTTGAGGACCCAATTCGATTGCGCAAACTTTGCTCGGAAGACGATCGTTTTGCGGAGTGTCCACCGGTCATAGACATCTAAACCATTCTAGATTTGAAGCTTTCGTGCCTGCAAGGATTCATACTCTTTGGTTTTATTCGGTAAAGTCACGTAGATAAAATAAAACAAAATAAAACAATTGAATCACAAAGTTTCGGAGGCAACACAAGCTTCTGTCTTCAGGTGGAATAGTCACAGAAGAAGAATATCTGTGTCAAGTCAACTCTAAACAGATTCTTCGTTTTCAAATAACGGCTTAACTCAGCCCTCCCACCCACCCACTTTCCTTTCTGGCTCCCCCCCCCCCAACCTAGATATAAACCCGATCGTCTCAGAGCTGTGCACTTGACACAGATATTCTTCTGTGACTATTCCACCTGAAGACGGAAGCTTGTGTTGCCTCTGAAACGTCGTGATTTAATTGTTTTTCTTTTATTTTGTTTTATTTTATCTACGTGACTTTACCGACTAAAACCAAAGAGTACATCTAAACCAATTGATACTTACAGAGCGCCGAAAATTCAAGGCGCTTGGCATGGCTTGACAGAGTAGAATTATTTAGATGGCAGGGGCGTACAAGGATCGAGGAATGAGTGACCGCGATAGAGGGGTGCTTTAGGTATTATGAAAGGGTCGGGCAGGGAGGGGAAGGAGTGGAGGGGAGAGGAGCAGAAGAAGAAGACGAGAAAAGGGCAGTAGAGAAGAGGTGAGGCTTTAAGAGAAGAACTGAAGGAGTTTAAGGGGGTGGACTGCTTAATATACAAGGGAAGTTTATTCCAGTGGAGTGGTGCAAGGAGGGACAAGGACCGACACAGGGAGGAGGTACAGAGAAAGATGGAGGAGATTGTGAATTTGCTGCGAAGCTACCACGTTGTATATGTGTGTGTGTCGATTTGAGTGTCTCCCTGCTCAATTCAGCATTGGGCAGTGCTCATCTCCATTGTTGGCCCTGGGCCAGCGGTACGGAATGAAAATTACTGTGGAGAAGGCCAGTCCCTTAATAGGTAAATAACTGATTTACAGCTTTCGTGACTGCAGGAATTCATATTCTTGGTTCTTTCGGTAAAGTCACGTAGAAGGAAAACACAAGCAATCATCATCAGGTGATGGTTGCTTGTGTTGCAGTCGAAACGTCGTGATAATTTTTGTTTTATATTTTTATTATTTCATTGTTTCCCTTCTACGTGACTTTACCGAAAGAACCAAGAATAGGTAAATAACTGTTGACTTGCTGTCTGTCTGTATGTGTGGGGCGCGGTAGTGCAACGGTTAGCGCACTTCGCTCCGAACCCGGAGACACAAGATTGATTCCCGCTCACGGCCAACAATGGTGACGATTATCTAAATCTGTCCTGGGTCTCCCCTAGGTTGACTCCACCTCAAATGAGTACCTGGTGCAGTGTGTAAACGTCACCACTAGGGATAAAAAGGCAGTCCGGCGTGGTGCTGACCACCCACCCCCTCGTGCGTCATGCCGGCCTTAATAGCTGCTCACTAACAGCACTTGCCCCAACAGTCTGTTATGGCTATACGGGGGATCTTTGTCTTGTGTCATACTACATGTTTGGGAGGTTAAATGTGAGGAGCAGTGACGCAATGGCTCGTAGACTGCGCAATAAGCTTGGCGATCGGAGTTCAATTCGTACCATGATTAATGTCAGCAGAAAGTGGTGTGTGAATGTGGTATGTGCCTCCCCTGGGTCGATTCAGCCTGAAAACTTACATTGTACAGTGGCAAAGCATGGTGCTGGTAACACAACCCCCTCATTTGCTGTGCTGGCATTATTAATAGGTGCTCACTTACAGCACTTTCCACAACAGCATGTATGGCTGTACAGGGAATGTTTGTTTTTGTTCACAAAATGTGTGTGTGTGTTTGTAAAGCTGTGACTGACGATGATTGTGTATGGCCAATGAAAAGCAACTGTCAAGAGATTCAATGTGCGGGTTAAATGCGTCAATAGCCGGACCTGATAACTTCGCACATTTTGGAATGCTGTCAATTTTTGTTTTTCAAAGGACAAAACAAATTGCGAGCGATCGTAGGAGTTCCATTTCAGCCATCACGAACACCTTCAAACAAGTGCATATTTGTTTTTACTTTGCTGTCCCTTAAGTTGTTTTGTGATAGTTACAAGAAATAATTCTAGTGTGGCTAAGTTTTCTTTGCAATGCTAAAGGTAAATCGTGTGGCCAGATTCTCATCTTGGCAAATGTGTGTTTTTATATATTTTTTTGAAAAACGTGCCGATGCTTCCATTATATATAAAAAATATATCTGGTTCCCTCAGCAATGGAATTTGACTCTTGAAGCAGCTAATGGATTGACAAATGTAATTGGGATAAAAAAAAAGATCGGCATGTTACGTGACAATGTGCTTTCCCCATATTCGTCAACTTTGAATTAAGCACACATAATGAAGTGAAACCTATCGGTGTCTGAAACGGCGCACACTCAACTCTGAAAGCACTCAAGGGCAACGCGAGAGACACGTCAAGTCAATGACACGAGACCGTGATTATTTACATAAACATTTCCCTGATGCTGAACAATTCCATCGGCAGTCGTGCTCTCGCATCTCATTAACGTGAACAAGTCGGTGCCAGAGAAAACATTGTTTCACTTTATAGGGGGGGGGGGGGGGAAATGGGAATTAATTGTATCGAAAGCTGGCATGAGTGAGAGGATACATTCGTAAGCCTGTGCCACGGACGCACGAGACTCCAGTCTCAAGTCTGTGTGCCCTAAATAAAATCTCATCTGGAAAATAATTAGCATGCCATGGCGAAAAATAGACGTAACAACTTCTGAAAAACTCATTAAACTGTTAGCACCGGCAAAGGGGCGAAGTTCATTTATAAGGTTGACATTCAAGCCTTCTTGGTAGATTTTGCTTGGCAATGTCTACTGTGGTATCCCAATATAAAGTAGGTATTGTTGGAATTACAATCAGTGATTTGCATCTTGTATATATGTATGTTGAAATTCTTTCACATCGTACGTAGCCAATCGTGTTTGTTGGAGGTGTGGGGTAAGAAAAAACAACTAATCACACGCAAAAAAATTCATATTGCTCAAAAAATCTCAAAGAAATATGAGACAATTTTCTTATTTCGACATAATTTGTAATGTAGGTTTGTAACCGTGACACATTGTGTTGTATCTGGCAGGGTATTGAATGCCAAACTATATGTAAGTGATTGTCGCTGTTGTGGCTGTTCTTCAAGGAATAGCCGTATATTTTACAGCATGTGCAGCGCATTCAAACGTAATACATCTGCATGAAATTGATGAGTGCGGTAAAATTATGAACGTTATACGTGGCTGTTAAAGTGCACGGAAGTATGAAACATTTGTACATTAACCGCGTGCAATAAAAGTCAGCTGCCACCCTATTTTAATCAGGACATGCTCTGCTACACACAATTTAAAGTACACACAACTTAACCCACCGCCGGTCGGCTTCCTTCGGTCAACCGCCAAACAAAAGCTGTAGGAGAAACAATTCCGAAGGTTCCGATGGCTTCGACCAATAATTTAACTCTGCACTTTTCAGACTGCGAGTGCAGCCAGCATGATATCACCTACTCCCTGGTGCCCTCACTCATAATAGTGTTTGCGATAAAAATTAAAACCTCGGTCGCAAATACGGTGCTTTAACCCTCCCCCGCCGCCCCGTTCTCACCACTTAATCGCATCTGCCTGCACCGTGTTGCTCATCCCTCAATGTGCCGCCAAAGCCGCCATGTGTAAATGCTGTCGGAATCTCACAAATGCATTATCGGGAGTGCAGACGACATTAAAGGCAGCGGAACCGCCGTGGCTACATGCCAATATGTCAGAGGTTTATTTATTCATTTTCATACGGAAGAAATGTACATTTCATTGCAGCAGTCAGTGTAGATGTGTATTGACAGTAATGTCCAACAATGCCTCCTATTCTCTGCCTTGTGGTGGGATATTGCCCATCTCATTGCCTTATTTAAGGCTGCATAAATGTGTATTTTATATTTTATATTAAAATAATGGGCTCTTAATTCCTTTGGAAAGCCTCACTGAATCTCGAGACTTACTCAGAAAGTTTCTGCATTCAATTTGTTTTGGCCAGTACCAATAATGAGCATTTGGCAAGAACGCATCATCTAATACATGCAGGCAATCATGCATGACTAACCGCTGGGCTACCAACATTTTAAAATTTGGACATCAAAAATGTACAGCCTACAGATTTATTTGATTCACTCACAAGGATTTGGTTTTAACAAGCTTCTAAATTTATTACGTAATCTTCTACACACTCACAAATATACGATCCCCATAATTAGTGAACCAATGAGTTCACCTCCCATGGAGTGTAACCAAAGTTGATCAAAAGTAGGCGGAGCCTGATGATGATGAAAAGAGAATAGGCTTCATCCCTTTCTTTGAAATAAAAAAGTGTTAATATTTTGATTTAAAGCTTTAGTGACTGCAGGAATTCACATTCTTGATTCTTTCGTAATTATTTTATTGTTTCCCTTCTACGTGACTTTACCGAAAGAACCAAGAATATAGGTGTTAATATGTTCAAACATCCAAATATATACACCTATTATTTTGAGGTATCAAGTCTGCATTAACCACACATGCTCGTGGTAAAGCATTGAAACAAATATGCTTGGATAATTATGCATTGTTCTCGAAACTGGCAAATGATGGTCTCATAGGTAGAACCTGATATTTGATAGTTGCCTCCGCTTAGTGAGTGATTATTGCATCTCCTCCACTGTCTCTCCTATCTGGAACCCCCTCCCCCATGTACATATTGCTGCAGACATTACCCCCAGACCTCCAATTAGCACGGATGTGAAAGAAGTTCAACGTACATTAGACAGACATTCACGTTTGGTCCTTGCTCAAGATCTTCCAAGTGAACGTTCTCATCCTTCCCCCCCCCTCTTCCTCCTTCCCCCTTCACGAATTCGACATTGAATCATCGTATTGCATGTAACATAATTGAGTGTCCTTCATTTAAGCAAGTCAAAGACCGACGAAGATGCATTGTCTCCATCTAGAATTGCCGTAGGGGGAGGCCTTCCACCAGCAGACAATGGATGATGACGATGACAATAGACATATATGCACAGTCCTTGTAAGAATCGCATTTTGTATTTATCCGGGAAAGCATCGCTGAGTCATCAGGGCACTTTCAAGTTGGTCATGCTTGTTACATTTGTTAATTATATGGTTTTGTTTTTGTATTTTATGAGAAAGGAGGGTCTGCAGAAAACCCCAAGCATATTAGGATCATCCATAATAGAGGTTTCTTTTTTTTGGGTTAGATCGCGTAAAGATATAAATGTGTCGTTAAACCCGCCACCACCCAACACAGCCAACTAGTAAGGGTTGTCACGTAAACAGAACATGCCAATTCGTCACTAGTACAGCACACCGGTGTGTTGGAGAGCCAAGCCACAACATTTACAATCCGAGTACGACGTTTTGCCAGTAATTACAACTAGATTCATCAGGCGACAGCCAGATTTGTGAAGTCCACCTATTTGCTGTACTGCCTCATGCAGGCATCTCTTCCCCCCTCCCCCCTTCAAATGCTCACACGTAAGGTGATTTAAACATTTGCATGACCCATCAACCCTACATCAAAGTCGTCAGATTATTAGCGTGCATTGACGAACATATATTTGTTTATAAAACTGCCACGGAGAAACACTCGATGAATGTATGATTATAGTGATGGTGACGACGACGATGATGATGATAACGATGGCCAAATATTTGGCCTTGTGCCTACTTGTGTGCCAGGATGAAGAGATGTTACCTTCCTGTTTGTTTGTAGTATGCGTGTTTCTCTCTCTCCCTGTGGTCGTGTGGATTTTTATCCGGGTCCTTCTTGTTTTTCCCTGCACATTAAGAATAGATGCATTTATATTTTTCTTGCCTGCTACTGTAACTTCCCACGTGATGATATGAGCCACTTTGATGAGCTGTCATGTTTGGCCGGGTCTCCTCTGAAAAAGAAAAAGAGCTATAGCTCAGTGGGCTTTACCTGGTAAAATAATAAAAATGTTTAGTTTAATTGACACCCGGATGCAATCCCCGGGGTGGTTTAGCCTCCAAGCTTTTTTTTTGTCTCTGGCCAAGGTTGGTGGCATCTCCTGCACTGACATCACAGGGTCTTCTCATTCCAAATACTGTCCCGGTGCGTTAAATTGATCGCTCGTGCATGCAACCAAGCACAAGGCTTTGTACTGAGCATGTTTCGCAATGCAACTAATGGCTTCATTTTATATACGTATTTCTTTGGGCTTGTTTTTCCCTTTTGCAATCTCATACAATGTAACATTTGGGCACGTTGGCAAGTAAGCTGTGAGAGATGCGATTTTAGCTGTTGAGTCAGCTTGTTTAAAACTTGTAATCCAGCGAGAAAAGATATACGTGCTTTCTAGCTATATCTGCCCAGCGAGCTATCTAAAAATAAGACGGCAAAGGCGATTGTTTAATCTCCGAGAGGAAGTTAGGTTTAATCAATATGTTCAAGGGACTCCGATATATCACCATTTCTCAGACGTGTTTGTTTCATACACACAACTTTGCTTCGGTTTAGAATTAAATACATTCCGTTTGCCAGGTGTGACCTGTTAAATGTTGGTAAGAAAACATCAATCTGAATAATTAAAATGTCACAGTTTGTATATAGTTTGTTTGACCATATATCACTCTGGACTTCCATTTATACCTGGGCTTGGCATTCCAATGAGCATTTATGAGAGTGAAACGCATCTGTTTCTCCGATGCAGAGTTGAGTTGTATTTGTCAGCAATTAATTTTGATAACAATGCAATGGCTTTTCCCCTTCCATGTGCCAGCGTTGAGCTTAACAAAAGGAGCTCAATCCCATACGCGTCCTCTTCATTTCATCGGTAGGTCAGCGTTCCACTCGGAATGGTTACTGTGCTAAATGCACTCATCATATTGGTTCTGCTAGTTGTACAATCCCCACAAACGGTGATTTGATTTAGTGCACTGGTCCGACGTGACTTTAATTTCACCCCTGCCGCTGTCTGCACTTGGTGGAAACGGCCCGGAAAAAGTAACGCCCGCGTCTTTCTAAACAAACATATCTCTGCGTAATGGAAAACAGGCATTAGCTCACGCCATTTTTGCACAAGTGCATTGTCTCAGATTTGTTTGGCAAACCCAAGAGGTTACGAAGACCCTTTTGCCGTTGCGTCTCATGTTCAACAGGGAGGCATCGCAGTATTAGACCTGTGGCCAAAAATACGGCCACTGACAAGGCTGATATACCTATTGAGGATACCTTGCGACTTGATTGGTTTTCCTCATCCTCTTCATCATCATCACCATCACCTTCATCGAGATGAAGGCCTGCCGATGTTGGAACCGTTGCTGTATCACTCGTGTTTGTCCGTACTTTACAAGCAATATGCTGATTTGAGTCTCAACATTCAGTTTTGTCCTTATAAATTATTATTAATTGGGTGGTATTCGCCCAATGTTGGGTTACCAAGAATACTCTGCCCCCATTGGCTGGTTTTTCTTGGCAGCTTCCACGTAAGACATCGCTGCTGCCAATGTCCACTTCTGCCTGCACTCACCACCATTCACGGGTCAGCAGTGGAAACTCCACGTTCCCGTAATGTGCCACCACTCCTTCTACCAACCTGCGCAAACCTCGTCAGACTGGTGTACATTTTTTGCAATCCAAGGTGGATGGTGACAACGATCAGTTCTAGAGAGCTTGGCTGCCATGTAAGCGCGAGTTTTTTTTGTTATTGGGATTCTTTTGTGCCCTGACAACTGTGTGTTATCTTGGCATCGGTGTACGTTTACCAAGGCCCTAATTGTATGGATCCAGTCATAGATGGGGCAAATGATAGCTTGATTAAATTAATAGCGAACGAGGACTAATTGCAGTATCACCCATCTGAATGGACGCAGCTCAAGGGAGGCGATAACCCAACAGCAACAGTGTTTTGAGTCTTTAACAGAAAAATCGCTGGCTTGGAAGTGGACCCTGCGCTCACTCCGAGTAACGTGGTAGTGAACGAGTTCTTCCGCGTGCGGTCGGATGTTGCGCCGTGAAATGCCTCGAGAGATTCAGCAGCTCAAAGTCCTCCTTGGGGTTTTTGTTTGTTTGTTTTGTTAAGAGGCAATCATAGTTCACGAACAGTTGTGGCCGAGACAAAAAGTAATTGAAAGTAGACTTAGTAGGACTGAGGGTCTCCTCTCATGGCAGGAAATGTTTTTTCTTTGATTAAAATGTTTTTTTTTCTTCAGTTTGGCAGAAAAACGGCCATCTCAAGCCCTGCTGTTTATATTTATTTAAAAATGTGGAAATGCGCTTTCATCTTTAAGTGTTTCCACTCTGCTGTGCGAAGAACCATAATGGGAACAATTTATATTTGTTTGTGGCCTCTCCTGTGTAAACGTACAAAGTGTGTGTGTGTCTGTGTACGTGTGAAGAGAGTGCGTGTGTATTTGTGGCTGCAATTCATAACATCAGGCTCTGTCCATTGACCTCTTGACGGAGATCTTCTGCCACCCCGCATGACATCTAAGTGCACCTAGCATGGCACAGGAAATTTGATGACATCACCACCACTTAAGTGCCGAGGGACAGCTGTTGTGTGCAGCCAAATTTCAAAAGTGCCATCACCGATAACTGACCCGAGAACAATCATCCAACTGCACAAAGCGACCAATTTTACTCCCAATTCGTGGCTTGGGGCTCGAACTCAGCTCTGCATTCTCTTCCGGCACCGTACGCTCACACGTCGCATCTCCAATTAGCACGGTTGACTACGTACGGTGCGAAAGAAGTTCAGCATACATGCATCCTCACCTGAAGTTAACAGTCTCAATTCATTCGTCTGTCTCGACAAAGTCAGCACGGCACTGTACTTGCATTTCAGCTGAGCGCAGAATAATAATTACCGAATATCGAGTGTGCTAGCTTCTGCACGTTTCTATTGAGCTGTTGTAGGGGGCTTTTTAGGGATACAGGGAGTGGGAGGGGGGATCCTGCCCCCCCCCCACTCGACCCTAACCTCCTGCGTGCTCTGCCTAATGAAAACCTCTTTATTGTGACCAGCAGGTGGGATATTGAAAAATGCAGCACAGCAAGCGGTCTGTGTCTATTGTTCATTGAACCACAACGTTTAAAATGCACAATGTGGGGGGACGGGCGATGTATAGAATGCAAACAAAAAACATCCATTAATTTCTGACGTGAGCTTATTTTTTGTATCACCCCCGGAGTTCATTGTGTACGAGTTTCGGTCGTTTTTGTATGACCTCGTCGTACATTTATCATCTCATCCTTCTCATAATGTTCACATGGATTCGTCTGATTTGCCGTTTTAGTTTGCCCATTGAATTATTTGGTGAAACTATTAATGCCCTTGCTGAAAGACTTTCCCATTCCCACATCTGCCTTGCTCGTCCATGTCATATTTCTTATTATTATTCGTGTTCTTCTTATTACGAATAATTATATTGTTGTATTTGCATCCCCAGCTCGGTTGATATGCAGTAGCCAGGCTCCCAGTTGTGATTTGCGTTCAAGTTCAACCAGGGTCAACTCGACAAAATTCACCATCCTCATCATTATCAGCATCACAATCAACAGCGGCGTCAATACCACTATCAGCAAGCATCATCATCAGCATCATACCTCTGGAGCCCCCATACATTCAGCGCTACTTAGTGAGGCTGAAGGCATCGATGATTGTTTTGGGGCGGACTAGTCACTGCCAGTCATGTGGATTTTTGACTAATAGCTCAAGAATGCTGACAGAGACGATTCCAAAATGTTATTGTCTTATTCAAATGAATATTTTGATAATGTAGCATTTATTTGTAATATACAATACAGTTTATATCGTGTCTAATTGTATGTTCCTGCACACCGTTTGCATTGACACTTAATAGAGTTGTCGTTGGCTTGGCCCAGCCATCTGGTTTCTCTTCAGTACCTTCACTGCAGTGCACAGTAAACCCATGAAGCTGTACATAGCCACTTCACGCATGCTGCCACAGATCAGTTAAGCGAATATTTCGAATGTTGAATTCAGATCACCTAAGCTGCATACGGCCCACTCCCACAGAAAAGGCCTGTCGCATCCCATAATATAACAGCAGAGGATTCGACTCTGTCCATTCCATGGGGCAATGGGCATGGCAAACGATTTGATGTTTTTTTCTTCTCAAGATAGAGTTCCGTTTCAATTGGAATTTGAATTGACAAAATCATAACACGAAGTCCCACCACGGCACTCCTTGTAGAGAAATGAGACTGCTGTCCTGTCCCAGTGTATTGTCCAGTTGTATACATCTCATGCTGGAAGTGTTGTTTCCTAAACAGAGCGCGGGGGGGGGGGGGGGGGCCTTAGCAGGGAAATTGTGGCGTGCTGTGTTATGGATTGCTACCGTGTCACTATGCAAATTGTGTAAGTTAATGTTTATTCTGTAATATTCGTGTTAAGTTCCATTGATGTTAACTGACTGTATGGCACTAGTTTAATAACATATGCCTACTTAGCTGCTGCGTATTTTTTTTCTGTTGATTACCTTTTTACCTAAGGTTTACATGTGTACTGTGTGTACAGATACAAAAACAAATAATCCCATTTAAAACATTCATTCACAAGGTCCACAGCATTAAAAGGTAATTTGTCCTTACCTGGAGAGACACTCCTGTCTGTCGATTTAAGTTATCCACAATAAGTTGTACTGTATAACCGTTACACACGTACTGTTAATGAACACCTATGAAGGATGGCATGTTCACTGACAATAAATAAACAGTCACAGGGTGGGTAACAATGTCCCTAGTGTGGATAGCAGGTCACTTTAAAGGATCTCAGAAGTAGCTTCAATAGTTCACCAGTCAGCATGCTGGCCACTGAACCAGTTTTCACTGTCTTCCAACTTGAACTATGAGTATTCTCTGCGGGGAATTTCTAACGTTTGCTGCTCGCTACGAAGTGGTTGATAATGCTCCTTTCAGCATCATAGACAATAGCAGTTTGTCCTTCTCCTGATGTCAAAAGCAAGATGTTTGATTTGAAAATTACCTCCAAATAAGACGTTAAAAAAGACTAGCTTTCCCAAATTTAGCTTGCAAATTGCATAGCAAAGCCGGCCGCTAATCTCGTTCTTAAACATTCCGAGATGTTCCCTGGACAACACGAGAGAGAGAGAGAGTCCTAATAAAAGATGAGACCCTTCACAGAGACATGAAGCTATGCTTCAATTCACATTGGCGTGAGATTGGGTTCAATTAGTGTCACACTGCCTGGCCAAAGGAAGCACGGTTGCATCATATTTCTTCTTCTTCCTCCTCCTCCTCCGCTCGGGGTTATTGGGGGGGGTTTGGAGGACGTGGACCGCATGGCGAATGGCGTGGGCGACGCTCACGCCACCGGCGGGACGGACGGACGCGCATTTGGGAGGGTTCTGTCGGAGCGGCAGAGGCAAACGAGCGGATTGGCGGCGCCCCGCCGAGGAGAGGCTCTGCCCGTCGCGAGCCGCAGATGCCGCCCCGTGCAAAACGAATGGCCGTTGCTTGCCTCCACAGGCCAACCGTAATCAGATTATTTGCACGATTCACATGCAGATGAGTTTGCAAATTGTGTGTGCTCGCTTCATCGCCAGAGGCGCTTACAAATCTCCCCTGCTGTTGTCTGATACAGTCTTGTTTATGTAGAAGAGGTGTATTCAAGTTTTGTCTCTTATTTTAATATTGTATTTTTTTTCTGAATCATATGGGTAGATTTTTTTTTTATATATGTACCAGGCTTTTACGATGCTTCGATGACAGTAGATTATTATTTTCGTCAAAGGTGCGTTGCAAAGCGCTCATGAGACCAATTATTTGTGATCTATGCAAATTAATGCTTACGTTACATCTCCATTTATATAAAAGGCAAAGTTGTGAATATGTGTCTGTTCAAAATGTTTAGCGTACTTCCCGACATGCAACAAACTGGAAATTTGCCATGTGGGTACTTTCCAGACTGTACATCATGCAAAAATTATAAAAATACACTTTTTTGGGGGGGGCTCAATAATGCATATATTTATTTTTATTGCACGGCAAGCGAGCTGTGCCGTCAAACCTGTCATGTGACCCGTGCATGTGGAAGCGTAACGCATTGGTAGTGTAGTGGTTAGCGCGCTGCGCTACGAACCCGAGTT
Organism: Petromyzon marinus; assembly: GCF_048934315.1. NCBI lineage: Eukaryota > Metazoa > Chordata > Hyperoartia > Petromyzontiformes > Petromyzontidae > Petromyzon > Petromyzon marinus. The sequence continues at coordinate 9,944,268 of NC_133680.1, forward strand.
CGATTCCCGCTCGCGGCCACCACCGGTGACGATTATTTCAACCGGTCTTGGGCCTCCCCTAGGTCGACTCAGCCTCACACGAGTAACTGCTGTGGGGTGAACATCGCCACTGGGGAGACAAAGGCGGCCGGGCGTGGTGAATCCAAGTCCTGGGCGAAGCCGGATAGTAAAGCTAGTTTTTGCAAAAACTCAACAAGATAAGGCAAGAGCAACAGTGCAATCGAGACAAAGAAGATGCATTCTTAAATCTCATCGCAACCGCCACTCACGGCAAGTCTTTGAATCCCGGAGTCGGGGTGGTGGGAGAGGCTGGTTAGCCAGTTGCTCACCGAGCTGCTTTTCGTGCGTTTGCAGGTTCGATTCCCGTCACAGGTAATTCATGAAGTGTGCGGTTAAGGGGGGCATTTAAGACCGTGACATTATCACTTGCACGGCGATGCCATCAGGGGACTGGTGTAGCTCGATTCTATTGTGGTTTTTTTAATAGCCTGATAAAAGCATTGTTTCGGTTAACATCTGCCCATAAGTAAGTACAATCTCCCATGTGTCTACTGCACGTGAGATTTCTTCTCAATGAGTTCTTGCCTGCCTATGCAAATGGTTCACTCGTAACCATATGTGTACATGTTTCCGGATGTATACGGGTCAACTGCGATACGTACGTATATACACACGTGCAAACGATACATTGGCAGTGTTGGCATCGAGGTCACTGCATCGTAGTTTGATCATTCCAGCTATCTATGTTCACTTCCTGGCCATACACACTGAGTGTATGGAGCTGCAATGAGCCTCCCCCCCCCCCCCCCCGGTTGAATTGAATTCAAACATCGACGAGATATATCGTCGATGTATTAATTGCATTCATGCTTAAGCATAATTTCAAGCGAAAGTTTGAATATAGTTAGACAAGTTTGGTTCTGAGAATCGTTATTCAACTTGCCGATGAGTGGAATCAATAACTATGTATCCTTGTAAACGTGACAATGTTATTAGTTTGCCTATGTGTGGTGGTGGAGGGTCTGATGACACATCTATCCAGATCATTCCTTGGTTTAACCAAAAATAAATACATGTTAGATTGTGTACGCAGATGTTTTCATCAGCACTTGGAAGTCAATACGGTTATACGTGGTGTTGGCTCCACCGCCCACTCTTCTGACCTGCCAGTCTAAATAGGTGCTCGTTAGTGGCATTTGCCCATGCATTCTGTCATGTTAAATCGGGGATTATTGCATCTACTTTATGAATACTTAACGGTAATGTATGGACTTTATCCTTTTACCTACATGAGTGCACGTACATGTGCACAGAATACATGCATGGCTTAACATGCTTAATTCTTCCTGTCGTGCATGGCCTATGATTTAAATCTCTGTACAGAGATTAAATCACAGGAGTGAGTAAGGTATTTGGATGGACTTTGCACAATAAGGAGCTTAATAATTTTCCGTGCAGATGCATCGTTCGCCACCTGTGCGGTATTTTCTGGCCGCCGTTATCGTAAAGTCCTGATCTGGAGTGGCAGCGTGTTGCTGTTTTTGCGCTGTCACAATTTGTTTGGCGAAAGGGCATAACTGCACGCGCGCGAAAGCGTGGTGAGGACGTCTGGAATTAGGCCCTCGAGATGGCTTTTGCCCCCTTGTATTTCGCCCCCCTACCCCCCCCCCCCCCGCATATGAAAGTTTTCCACGTAGCTGCCTGGCTACTTCGAGAGAGAGAAACATCGCGATAAACGATGACTAGAAAAATTCACCAGCTTCTTCCCAAGCACCGGCTGTACATCTTTTTTTACACGAATCAAGATATCAAGACTGGTAAAAATGTACGGCTGACGTCAATTGTAAGTACAACCGCCAAAATGAATGCAGGAATATACTGCATGTTGTTTTCAGTTGCGCCTAGGGATAAAGTGAATCAAAAACTTTTCTCTCATTAAGCTGTTTGCCTACGTATTTATTTATTTGCTTGTACATTTTTGATGCCTAAGGGTATTATTATTTCTTGAAAGGAGGGCAGACAAGTGGTAGATAATATAAATGTAGGAGTTATGGATGTGTTAATGCCGCTTGATCTTAAATAAATACGGTTTGCTTTATTGCAATGGCACAATCTCTTATTTAAAAGGTGCGAGTAATGTCACGATTAACAACATCGTGTCGATCACTGTTGCAACACGTTCGGGAAAATATATATCTGGATTTCTCGTTCTTTTATAAACGCATTGTGCATTAAGGCTTGGGGTTAGTGTTTGCTGTGATAAAACATTCATGACATTGGGCATGTTTGACTTTTGGTTGCCCTCTGTGCCAGCTTGACAGCACTCCCACATTGGGTGCCATTATCGAAACGTGTTGTTCATCATTTACCAATACGTCACTCGCAGTGGCATGCGAAGGGCATCATCATCATCGTCATCATCATCTGCAGCCATGTTCTCTCCACTGCTGGATGAATAATTTAACCACATCGTCAAGGCCACAGCAGAACTTTCATGTTTAGGGCAGTTATTAAAAAGGGTTACAGCGATCAGACGTATTAAACGAGCAGTTCGTTCGTATGTGTATATGTGTGTGTTGAACTTCTTTCGCACAGTACGTAACCAACCACACTCATCGGAGGTGAGGTTCAATGAGAAGGTAACTGGTAACCGCAGGCAAAGAGCATTTCCTAAGTGTCCTTTATTAAGTTTGCTGAGCCAGCTGGTTAGGATTGGGCAAAACCTATCCCACTACTTTTCACCCAGGCAATTGGAGAGCACAGAACTAAGTGTTTCTAAACTAACCATAACATGTGTATGAATCACAGTTAAGATACAAACAACTTTATTATGATACAGAAGTATAAAAACACAAGTGTAAACTCCCTTCACTGTGGATTGAAACTCCTATTTCTCATGCTAGTGTTGCTCCTTATTTGTAATGATAACCATAGTGGGCACAATCCAATATTATAAATATGTCTGACTCTTTATTTGAAGCTTTCGTGAATGCAGGGATTCATATTCTTGGTTTTTTCGGTAAAGTCAGGTAGAAGGGAAACAATAAAATAATGTTTGATATTTTTTATTATATTGTTTCCCTTCTACGTGACTTTACCGAAAGAACCAAGAATATGTATGACCCATAAAGGTTGCTCCCCGTTATGATTTTAGATGATAATTATGGATGACGGTGGGAAGTGGGGAACAAGTGGGGAACATGCGAGGGGGTAACACCATCTGTGTTGGCGTTTAGGCCCCGCAGTGGGCAGCCGGTACTGCTTGGCCCCCCGACGGTGTGTTTGTATCTGCTTGGTCGTAGAACAGACGGCTCCACATCAACAAAGACGCGCAGACACGCAGACATACAGGCACACTGACACACTGACACACAATGACAGACTGTTGGGGCAAGTGCTTTTAGCGAGTAGCACCTATAGAGGCCGGCACGGCATATGAGAGGCCGGGTGGCCAGCACTACTCCTGGCCACCTTTGTCTCCCTTGTCGCAATATTTACACACTGGACCAGGTACTCATTTGAGGCTAAGTTGACATAGGAGAGGTCCAAGACCGGTTTAGATAATCGTCACCAGTGTTGGCCGTGAGCGAAAATCGAACAGATGACCCGCATACATGCATGCATGTGTAATGACAATCGAGCCTGCATGCGGTGTGAGGGGACTAGTCGCCACAGGAGGTAATGACAGGGGTATCAGCTGTGAGTGCGAATGGACTGGTGGCTACGGGAATGTTCGAGAAGGGAGCTTGGTCAGGTGACGGAAGAGGATGGTGGAGTCTGCCGGTGGAGCGAGCATCCAGAGTCAGCGAGAATGATCGAGAAGGGGGTTGCGTGGCCTCGTGTTGGTATATAAAAGGGAGATGCGCGGGAGACTCGGGGCTGTTGCAGTGGGGATCTCCGCCTGATGTCAAGTGAACGTGTCTTCAATAAAGTGCCGTCTCAAGAGCAGTGTGTCAAGTCGTCGTTACACGTGCATACAGGCACACCCGGCACACAAGGACAGACTGTTAGGGAAAGTGCGCAACTACGGTGGCCAGGACCACCCCCGGGCCGTCTTTGTCTCCCCAGTGCTGATGTTTACACACCCCCCCCCACCAGATGCTCATATTAAGGCCGAGCGGACCTAGGGGATGTCCAGGACCGGTTCAAATATCCGCCACTGTTTTTGGTCGTGAGCGGGAATCGAACTCGAGCCGCCGGGTTCGAAGTGCGGTGCGCTAACCCCCACACTACCCCTCACCACATGCACCCCTGCGCACACAGAGACGTAAATATCCATGCACATTCATACATTTGCTCGCGCACGCACGCAAACTCACATATGTGTACCTACACGTATGCACTTCATGCACCAAAATATGCACGAGCACGCACGTTGTCTGCATGTGTATACGCACATGCATGCATGCGCATGTACACATGTGCACAAATGTATGAACTTATGCACGCATGCGATCACACACACACACAGCTACATATACGGATACACATACATACACACGCGTGCATTTGCTCGCGCACAAGCAAGTGTGTAAAACCACACTCATAGCCACAGATAAACACACATTCATGCATACATGATACCCAGATAAATACGCGCCAGTACACTTATGCACATAACAATGACCCCCATTAATTTACACACAGTTGGTGGTATAGGCGATTGCCGCTAGCAAGCACGCATTTAAGGGTTTGTACTGCACTTAAGTTGGTGGTGAGGCCAGCAACACGGGTAGTTCCATTTGTGTCAACATCAGCACTGGAGAGATGCTTGTAAATAAAACTCACATCGATGTAACGGATATTGTAAAATGGCCAGGAATCAAACCCAGATCACATGAATTATAGCACCAGTTTACTAAATCACTGCGCCACACACATGCAAACACACATATACAAACAAAGAGAAAGAGACACCTTATAGCCTGAACAGACGGTTGGGGAAAATGCTGTTAATGAGCACATATGAAGGCTGGCATGGCAAACGAGGGGGTGGGTGGCCAGTGGCGATGTTTATACATCGCACCAGGTACTCATTTGAGGCTAAGTCTACCCAGGGGAGGCCCAGGACCAGTTCAGATAATCATCACTGACTGGTTTTGGCCGTGAGCTGGAATCGAACTCGGGTCACTGAATTTGTAGCGCAGCGTGCTAACCGCTATACTCCTGCTCCCTGCTATACTACTGCTCCTCCACACACAGAAAAACACACACACCAACAAACAGCACACTCACGCAGACGCGCCTGCTCGCATGTTAATGCTTCTCCCGGTGACAATGTGTTATCATCTCGCTCTCTCTTGCTCGACTCCCACCCAGGTCCACTCTGTCATCGCCAATATCTCGGGGCTGGAGTAAACAGCAGAGGAAGATTGCTAGGATTAGCGTTGGGGGTTAGCATTGAGCTTAAGTCCTTGAGCTTCATAGCCAAAGTTGGAATTATTAGTTTACCTAGTTGTTTATTCATATTTGTTTATCTGAATTTCCCTTTTCATAATGGATAACAGCATAATCCAGAACTTTAACATGCGCATTAAATGAATGCGTAAAAAAACATTTCATGGAAAGTTCATAAACGAAGGCTCTATAACTTGCCTGGAAAAATAAAGGCAATAAAAAAAACTTTTAAAAAATGTTCAACCATTATTTTTTACTCCAGCATTGTTGCTTCAATGCCATCATATGTAAAATATAATCCCAAGCGATACAATGTACACACTGTCATCGTTTCTGGCCTTATTTACTTCAAATATTTTCCCAGACTATACAGCTGGTTAGCCAAACGGTCAGTGGGCACTCACCTCTTGACTTCACGCTCACAGGTTATAATCTTTGTTCTGCCCCATGCTGTTGCACCCTGGGAATGTTGTCAAATAATTGCACCACAGTCTGTTGTTTTTTGCGCAATCGTACGAGGTTCTACGGAGTGTTTTTTCAAAGGATTTGTGCCCATTCATTCCCTTGCCTGATCATGAGACATTTTTTTTGAGTGAGCACATGACCCACTATTAGAACACTGGCAAAGTGCAGATCCAAGTCGCCGACTCCCCCCCCCCCCCGCCTCCTGCTGTTTAAATAATATAGAGTAGCAGTTTGTAGGGAAGCTGACATTGGCAGAGCTCAATTTGATCACGAGAAGCAACATGTTTTGCAGAGGAAGCATTTTAATCAGCGGATATTACCTACAATGGCTTGTGGATAAGAGACATAGCAGCTGCTCAAAAGTGTGCATGGAGAGATGTATGCTTGGGATTGCGCTGAGGGATGGCAAGGGGAAACAGGTTGGAGGGCATATGCAGGTGAAAGACACAATTATGACTGTTAAGAAGAGTAAGTGGGCTTAAGCGGGATGTATCGCTGGAAAAGGGCGGTGGCTTGTGGGCGAAACTAACTTAAAGAGCGGCAGCCAAAGGAGGAAAATCAACCAAGAGCACATCTACTGTGGAGATGGAGGAATGAGGATAGGCACATTTGCTAGAGCTGGGTGGATTGGTGGATTGCAGGGCCATGGAGGATGGTGATGGCTTGAGAAGGCCTTCATTTAGCAGTAGATTGGTCATATCTGATGATTATGATCGTAATATATTATACATCACGCGGATATATTTCACAAAGTGGACGCGCTGATGGGCCTTGTCAAAACAATGTAGAATTTGCACGACTGGTTCAATACTACAAATGGAAATAAGTGCACCCAATGCTATCATTAAGCATGGAGTCATTTAGACGTTTTGGGGACATTGTAATACAAAATATCGTATTCCATTTGAACTTAATTGTAATAACTCTTTAAAAAATAATGTAATGATATCGTCCAATAAAGTAGCAATTGCAAATATTACATTTGTGGTTAACAGCAACGGCTGATCACAGGGAAGCCATACGTCATTAAACATCGACTGGATCATGATCGTAATCATGCAATAATGCACCTCGTTATGTCGGTTATTAAGCTGCGCACACATGTACGGAAATAAATAATAATGCACCTTCATTAGATAATTTTAATCGAGTTCTTAGCCCCTTGAGGGCAAAGAAAGCTGCACTGCTTTAATGCAGTGGCTCCGCTCCAGTTATTTTCAACATAGAAGGCTCCGTGTGAAAAAAAAAACCAGTGATGCTTCAGATATATATTTCCCCCCACCACTTACTGGTGGAATTGTTTCACGTTGCAGAGACTCTGGGAAGCGCCCGGGACATTCTAATGCGCCACATGCTTACTCAGGCACTGCCAAAATGGGACGTCGCGTTCCGTTAAGTCCAGTCTGCCGCAGTGGGCCACAGCCATTGAAGTCGCCCTTAATAGGACATTTAAAAAAAATAAGACTTCTGGTTAAAAAAAAAAAATTGGCCAAATAATATTATTAGTTCTGTATTTGCAGGAAAGCCTCAACTGAGTTTCAAAGAGTATGTTTGAAAAATAGACTGACCATGCGTATTTATACGTGGGAGGAAATCATGGTGCTCCTCCCCTTATACTACGCTCTACACAGCATCCCTTCAAGCTGTATTCAGAGTGGTGCAACTTGTCTCGGTCATCTGAAAAAACTCATTTTATATAATATTCTTTTTTTTTTCCGGTAAAGTCACGTAGGTAAAAATAAAGTAAATTAAAAATTAAAACAATTTAATTAAATCACGACGTTTCGGGCGCAACACAAGCGTCCATCTTCAGTTGGAGACAAAACGCAGCAAAAAACCAATCGCTGACGTATGCCTAAAAATAACCAAATAATATGGATCCTTGCAGTCACGAAAACTTCAAATCTAGAATAATATATTATTATCCTTAATAGTTGGGCTCGGACTAATTAAGTGAAAACCCAAATTCATTGTTTTGTTATTTTGTGTTGTCACTTGGTGACCAAAGTCTCAGGCTCAATTACATTTGGTGGTTCTGAGACAGAAGTGGAAGTCGCTATTACAGGTTCGGTTTGTCCATGGGGAAATTAATCAGAATTGGGCATCTTGTTTATGAATGTGATTTACTTGTAGATTACAGACATTGTAGGAAAAGTACAGCACTTTGTTGAGCATTAACGCTTATGTAATAGATGTTTTCAAGATTGAAAGTTTAGTTGCTTGCAATGTTGGCACAATAGTTATAAACAATAATGTAGTACTTTAGAAACAGTTTTACAAAACAACCCTGAGATGATTATGTAAAGACTGCCGTGGCGTTTATTTGTATCTGGGGAGAATAATCACAAGGTGACATGCAAAATATGTCACCACTGTCATCCTAACTGCACACTGCATCATAACCCATATCCATATTAAAAGCTAAAAAAAATTGGCACCAATAATCATGCCCTTCATGCTCTTGTTCAGGGCAGAGAATGAAATTCTGACTTAAAGTTAAAGAGAAGATTTTACAATGTTTGTAAGATAAAAAAAAGTTACATTGTTTTCAAGGGCATATGCTGTGCACCAATAAAGTTTTTTGCTATCGTGCAAATTAGAAAAAGAGACACATTTACATTTATATAGACTGCGTTTATATCCCGATGTCAATGCAAACTTTTAGTTTCTTCTTGAATTGTAATTTCCGTGAAGTTGAAAGCCAGGTATATATATAGCGTGTACACAGCTCCGCTATGTACCGTGAAACTGAGGTTTTTTGCATTGAAATGTCGTGATCTGAGATAGTAAATGATCGAATTAGTGTCTCATATCGCGTGCGAGTTTGTTGGAAACAAAAAGTGGTTTGGCTGGGCTGAAAGCAGAAGGGATGGGGATGCCAAAAAGCTTAATTTTACACTGATTGCCTCGCAGACATAAATGCCTTTGCAGAGGCGACCCTTTTCAAAAGTTAATTACACTCAACCGCTGACAAGTGCCATATTACTTACAGACATTCTGCATGCCAAAGTTGCTCTGAAAAATTGAATTAATGTCTGCTTTTGCCACGTTTAACGAGACTGTGCATCTCATTGCAAGTGTTATCAACTTGTGGCAATTTCAGTACTGTTACTCCATGTGCCATTCATAGGCCGCATAATATCCATGATTAAATATTTATTCAGCCCCTCTATATGTTTATAACATTACCTTAGAGGAATTCTCATCATCACCTCCTCCATGTATAAAATGACATAATATAAAAGTTATTAATTTTAATAAGTTAACGGTTATGGAACAAAAATCTAATTTCAAGGTTATCTTATTTCCATGTGTCGTTTAAATACGAGAATAGTAATGATCAAATGCTGCATTCAACCAAATGTTTGAATGAATGGCATCGTTATGGTTATAATTTTTTTTTATCTCATTCATATTTAACTCAGAAAATGAAATAAACATAAAGGACAGCCTTCATGGATATATTTAATTGGAGGGATTTTTGTGCCATAAATGCCCAGCAGATTAGAGAGCCCTGTGGCTGTGATGCCTTTTAATCAAAGTGGAGCGTCATTTAAATATTGGCAATAATCCCTGCCTAAGCATTATCAAGCAAATGTGTTATTTCATTTATGCCATTTTGTAACCTGCCAGGTTACGCTTTCAATTGAATGCATAGCCTTTGAAAGCATTGCTTACATACCGTTAAATTCAAGTCTCTATCCATTAATTAACAAATTGAGAACATGCTGAGACTCGCTAAATGCTCTGCAGATATTGTTGGACAAGTGGTGGGAATCAACCCGTATTTTTAATGTCTGCTGGTTCAGTGAAGATTGCACTAAATATTTACCAGCCCAGTCGCCAAATCCCAATAAGGCAAACACCTGTGTTATTTGGAACATATCTGTCCCACCATGGAACATTTTCAAGTATTTTTTTTACACCTCATCAGTCACACAGCATTCTGGGAGTGCATACTTTTCAGTAGATTTTTTTTGAGCAAGCAAACTCGGAACAGCTGGCGAAGTGTCATCTATTTATAATGACTCTTTTTGTTCGATATGGGTCCTTTTTCGACGCAAAACTATAGAATAAAAAAAAATCTCATTGCGGAGAATATTTGGCCGAGATCGCCTCCGCGCAGCCTGCACCAAATAGAACAAAGTAAAAACTCTCAACAAGGGTCAGGAGTTGGCCTGAGCAGCGATATTTGATGTCATGCCAAGTGAGGAAATGAAGAATAGGGCAGTGCTCGTCTTGGAATTGAATCACAATGGGACATGCGGGGCGGGAAGAGATTGTGGTGGGGCAGAGGAGGGGGACGACAACTTGCACCTCTACTTTGGCTGATTGAGAAGCTGTGCTGCTGGGGGAGGTGGGTGGGGGGAGGAGTACTCATAACTGGACTCAGAGATGCGTGCAGGCAAAAAGGTCAGCCTCAACGGACCCCCCCCCCAGAAACGGAATTGAAATGAGGGTGAGCTCCCACGGTGTGCCATACTGCTCGGCTTCTCTGTGGTACTGCCGTGACGCCGATACAAAGGCGCTTCTTCTAGGCTCTGCGCGCGCACGGCAGGCGAAGCGGCGCCAGAGGACGAGTTGGCGATGATTGGGGCCCCACGTCGCATCGTCCTCTTGTCAAGCCACCGCCGAGTGAGGGGCCTCCCCACACCGTGCGGGTCACGGGGGCTTTTGTTCGACCATACTTAACCACGCCGCTCAGGGAGCGTTGGCCAAGACGGGAGCATGCGGACGTGAGAGCATAGAAGCTGTCTCACTGCTTAGACCCCAGCCTATGATGCCTGGTATGCGCGGCGTTCATCCATCCAAGCACTCACTCGGCTCAAACCTGCTTAGCGTTCTTAGATCTGACAAGATGGGGAGAATTCCAGTATTCCACGCGGTGTGGTCATTGGTGAGTTGAATGCTAACACAAGCATAGGAGGACATCTGTATCTCAAAGGGAAACAGTGGGCCACTTAGCTGAGCTTAACAAAAATCATTCGGAGGTAATGTCAGTGCACGTGATAGGTCAAGCAGGGCAAGTGAGTCACAAGTATAAAGATAATGCTCAAATACCTTTTTGTTTGGCCGTATATATTGTAACAGCCCTCTATACTCTCGTAAACAAAACAGTCATTGATCAAAGTCTTACATACTGCAATGGCACGCGTGTTAGGGGACCACCTGTTAAAGCGGACCAGCACGTGTGTGGGTGGTGGTAAGAAATTACACCCAGCCACCCTTTGTCTCCCAAGTGTTGATTTTCGCACACGGTACCGTGCACTCGCATGAGGCTGAGTCGCCGTATAGTGGAGGCTCGTGATGAGTTCAGAAACCACTTTCCACTTGGATTGTGCAGCATCTAGACCAGGTGTCGAACCTGGATAGCTGGAATACAATGGAGCGAGCTAACCGTCAGGCCGTCACTCCCCTCTACCTGCAATGCGTACCGACACTTACAGACTAAGGAGCAGCAGAGAAGAAGAACCGACTTTCTATCGTGTGCGATCGAATTGAAATTTGAAAGAGACGGCAGTGTAGCTCTCCGACGTGTTTGCGGGCTGTTCCGCCTGCTTTTCGTCAACATATCCGATGCTTCCTTACACGTCCGGGGAGCTTCTTTAGGAATTGAATGGAGACACGAGCAGCATGCTCTTGAAAATCTACCTCGTGCTGATAGCGGTGTTATTTACATATAAATCGGGGGTAAGGAGGGAGCGTAATCAGGTACGAGATTGGACGGGTGGGAGCAACATTGACTGTGGTTTGCAGGCTCAGGGCTGTGTGTAGGTGGGCGAATTTAACACGAAGCAGCCAACAGCGCTGATTAAGTAAAAGTCGTTCGCTCCGGGCTTTTTTGTTGTTGTTCGGCGCCAGCTTCAGGTGTGGCTATGTGACCGCGTGAACACGGCAGCCTCCATCCATCCAGAGCCAAGATGACAGACAGCTTGCCCTCCCCGCCTGGCCAATGAGTGCATCGCAAAGGCGGAGGGCAACTGTCCGTTTTAATGAGCAAATGGTAAAAATGTGTCTGCTGCTATCAGCTCCAGGAAAAAAACAAATGGGGGGGGGGGGGGTACTTCCCTTCCATAGCGGCACCTTCTCCCAAATCGGAGAGGGTAAATGAAAGACCCTGCCCCATCCGTGGACAAGAGGGAATTTAATTTGGCTCCAACTCCATTCAGCGCCTGTCTGTCACAGCCCACGGGCAGCGCTCTGAGCACCCGGTTGCATTTTAAAATCCGACGTGTGGCAGCCCTTGTTAAGACGGCGCATTATTAGAATTGCTATCTCTTGCGTGTTTACCGCTATATATTTATTAAGTGCAGCTGGTATTTGCGAGATTGTTATTTATTCCCCCCCCCCCCCCCCTTATCAATCTCAACGCGCAAATGTAATGAATCGTCATCATCATCATTGTCATCGTCATGATTCCTAGCATTGTTTTGTGGTTGGTCGGCTAAATGCTTCTCCAAACACCCATAGCGATGGAGAGACCTCGCAGTTTAACAATTGCACGAAGCGGAATATGATTAGACAAGAGTCGTGCTGCGCGCGCAATCTATGTTATGGTATTCACAATTCTTCACAAGGGATAAGGGATTATTTTAGCAGCAGGAGTAGCGGCACAGTGTGAGCCAACTCCAATCAGACAATGAATTGTGGCTCTGAAAGACCTCCTACCTCCACCTGCTCTGTCTCTCACATCCACTACTCACCTTACCTCCTGCTCTACTGAGACCCTTCAAGTCTTCATCGCTTCTTGCCCCGACTGCTCCTCTGTGACGTTGTTAAATCCCTCGCCTCCGAATTCCACGTGACCCACAGTGCTGCTGCCAGGTTTCTCGGTTGGAGCTATAATTGTGAGATCCTTCCGCTGGCTCCCAGTCGAATTATGGATCAATTATACTTTCGTCATCACTGGTTTTTTTACTTGGGCTTGCCCTCCCTTTCTTTCCCTTCTCCCATGACTCCCCCCCCCCCACACCACCTCCCCTATCTTTTCTACACCAACAATCAGGGTTTGTTCTCAATACCCACAATGAACTGCTGATCAGTTAGAGGTCTCACTCCTTCTCTTCTGCTGCCTTTGCTATCCGGAACTACTTCCCCATTAACGTTTGTACCGCCGACCCCCTGTCCTACTTAAAATCCAGGCTTAAGAATGTTCTTCCGTGCTGATGATGACCTTCGCTATACCCTGAGCCTAATTATCTTTGTATTGCATGATGGTAGCTCTTCTCTTAACCATTAACATTTCCAAAATGTGCATATAGTTCTATCCTTTTTTATATTTTACGATACTGACTGCAATGCACGTGGCATATTCATCTAACCACGACCACTCATCTACCCACCAATCTCTCCCTGATCTCTCTCTCCCCCCAATCTGCTGTACCTCCCATTCTTGTACAGAAACATGACATGCTATTTTATGAGACACTACTTGAATCTGAATTCTAAAAATGTAATTTATTGTTCAGACAAGCCTTCAACACTCTTTTTTTTAAATGACCTATTTTTTGCCAATACCGTTTTTAAATTATTATTTCACACGCAGCAGCAAAACGTGGTACGAAGAGACAACCCCCGATTAGCACGGTTGGCTAGGTACGGTGCAAAAGAAGTTCAACATACATACAACCCCGCATACAAGGGTCCCAACCCTCAAGCATCCTCATGCTCTATCTCGTGCTCCATCCTAGTCACCTTGCAGCCCAGGAGGTTTGGGATATTTACAAATCTCGACGCGATACACCATCCGTTTCCCACATCGCGTCGGATCACAGGAGTGCAAACCACGGCACCTGGCCCGTCGTTCTTGCTGCCTTGCATATCGGCAGCCTCACGACCCTCCCCTCCCATCGTGCTCGGCTGACTACGTACGGTGCGCAAGATGGTCAACGTACGTACATGCGTACACGCGACGCCGGCACTCGCAGCGACAACAACAACGATAAAAACACTCGCCTTCACGTATAATTAGCCACGCCTGCCTAATTGAACATTATATGGCAGTACGTAACAACAACACCGATACGTGACAACAACAACACCGATACGTGACAACAACAACACCGATACGTGACAACAACAAAACCGATACGTAACAACAACAAAACCGATACGTAACAACAACACTGATACGTAACAACAACAACAACACCGATACGTGACAACAACAACACCGATACGTAACAACAACAACAACACCGATACGTGACAACAACAACAACACCGATACGTAACAACAACAAAACCGATACGTAACAACAAAACCGATACGTAACAACAACAACACCGATACGTAACAACAACACCGATACGTAACAACAACACCGATACGTAACAACAACAAAACCGATACGTAACAACAAAACCGATACGTAACAACAACAACACCGATACGTAACAACAACACCGATACGTAACAACAACACCGATACGTAACAACAACAAAACCGATACGTAACAACAAAACCGATACGTAACAACAACAACACCGATACGTAACAACAACACCGATACGTGACAACAACAACACCGATACGTAACAACAACAACAACACCGATACGTGACAACCCCCGCCCCTACAACCCTCTGGTGGTCCCGCTGGGCTGCCGGGGGGCACCGCTCCGCGTCTGTGGCCGGCGTGAGGCGAGCGAGGTGCCCCCCCCCGGCCAAACGAGATCACCGAATGAATCGAACACCCCCCCCCCGCCCCCACTTGACGTATTCTATGGTTCTTTCGGTAAAGTCACATAGATAAAAAAAAATAAAGCGATTAACAATATCACGACGTTTCGATCGCAACACAAGAAGGCGAATATGAATTCCTGCAAGTCACGAAAGTTTCAAGTCAATAATTTACCACCACCCCCCCCCCCCCTTTCATTCGGCCATGGAAACGACGCCAAAGCGCTTCGCTGTGCAATGTCTCCTCCAGTCTACACGGATGTTCACAATATTGAAGTTAAATTTCGATTTAAAGCTTTCGTGACTGCAAGGATTCATCTTCTTTGGTTCTTTCGGTAAAGTCAGCGCTGTCCTACCAGACAGTCTCGTCCCTTCACCCGATGAAGGCCCGCTTGTGTTGTGGCCGAAACGTCGTGAGCATATTATTGTGTTATTTTATTTTTATCTTATCAATTCATTATTTTATTCTCATTCTACGTGACTTTACCGAAAGAACCAAAGAAGAAAAATATTGAAGTTAATTTGCGAGCGACAGAAAATTTGTAAAGGAAAATGATTTTTTTTTTATTGGCATGCGCGTATTGAGGCTCAGGCAAAGAAAGTCGCATTTGACGGCTGTACTCAAATGCTGTTTTGAGAGGCCGTTTACACGAGCAGGCAACTTGCCAGCAGGAGAGAGAAGCTATCGGTCTTTAACCAACAGAGAGATGAGATACGGGAGGGTCTTTTGTGCTTCTTTACACGTGAACGCAGGATGGTGACATGGGGAAAAGCTGCTCCTTGCAACGCGCGCAGCAGAAGAGCGGGAGCGACCTGCCATCAGGCAAGAGACTCGTGAGGGGTTGAGATTTAAAAGAAAATAAACGTCAGAGTCTTCAGACAAGCGGAATAAAAAAAAAACCCACCGCTGTGCGTGCTGCACAACGCGAGAGATTTTGCTGTTAAGGCGCAAACGATTTGCAAGTTGTCAGAGACGAAACGACTGATTGTTGTTACCGAGGGTGAAACATGCATGTTCGAGAGAGAGAGAGACGGAGTGAGATTTTTTGTTGGCTTACCCGTTCGTCGTGCATGCTTTTTGTTTTCCTCTTCAAGAAGCGCGGGTGCAAGAAGTGAAGTTGAAGAATGTGAAGGGAAACCTCGCCCCCCCCCCCACAGAAACACGAAGCAATACGTGCGCAGGCGCTGAAACCAACTAATTATTATCGCGAACCTCTCTCCTATCGTGTGAGCCTCCGTGTGTCATCCGCACGGGGACAGTCTTGTCGGGATGAGGAGGAGCAGCAGCAGCAGCAGCAGGGACGTCTGCATTCCCATTCGCGCATCGCGCAGCGATGGAGAGCGCGCGGGCTTGTTGCGACACTTCGCAACAACAACAACCACAATAATAATAACGACATAAACAACAACAACAAACAACAACCCGCTGTCGCGCATAAACGTTGGTTTAAAAAAAAAAAGAAGTCCCGGTGACAATTTTCTCTCTCTCTCTTGTTATCGTTGGCAGCAGTTCTCCCTGGTTTCTTATCAGATATGCATTTTTATATATTCGGCGGCGTTGTTGAAACCCCCCCCCCCCCCCGTAGCCTGGAGGCAGGCGACTTGTCACTGAGAGATCGCGCTCGCGCTATCGAGAAAACATTTTTCTGCGAGTCGAATGGCCTCGGCTGTGCGACTCAAAACTGCGCTTTTGTCTCTCTCTCTCCTTCTCCCCTGTCCCCCTGCTTCCTTTATCTCTGCCGTCTCCTTGCCGTCGTTACCTCTCTATTGACTCCCCCCCCCTCCCTCCCCGGTTTGTTTGTGCTGAGAGATCCCCGCCGTCTTTTTAGACGGAGCCCGCTCGCTGCCCTCCCCAGGCGGGCGATTGGCCGCCGTTGCCCGTCAGTCTCGGGGCAGCCCCTCCAATGGCTGAGCAGCGAGTGGGTGGGGGAGTTGTGGGTGGGTGGGTGGGGGAGTTGTGGGTGGGTGGGTGGGGGAGTTGTGGGTGGGTGCGGGAGTTGTGGGTGGGTGGGGGAGTTGTGAGTGGGTGGGGGAGTTGTGGGTGGGTGGGGGGGTTGTGGATGGGTGGGGGAGTTGGAGGTGGGTGTGTAGGGGGTGGGTGGGTGAGTTGGGGGTGGGTGAGTTGTGGGTGGGTGGGTGAGTTGCGGGTGGGTGGGTGAGTTGCGGGTGATTTGTGGGTGGGGGGTGGGTGAGTTGCGGGTGGGTGAGTTGTGGGTGGGTGGGTGAGTTGCGGGTGGGTGGGTGAGTTGCGGGTGATTTGTGGGTGGGGGGTGGGTGAGTTGCGGGTGGGTGAGTTGCGGGTGGGTGGGTGGGTCAGTTGTGGGTGAGTGAGTTGTGGGTGGGTGAGTTGGGGGTGGGGGGTGGGTGAGTTGTGGGTGGGGGGTGGGTGAGTTGTGGGTGGGTGGGTGGGTGAGTTGTGGGTGAGTGAGTTGTGGGTGGGTGAGTGAGTTGGGGGTGGGTGGGTGGGTGAGTTGTGGGTGAGTGAGTTGTGGGTGGGTGAGTTGGGGGTGAGTGAGTTGGGGCTGTCCTCTGCAGCATGAGGCACAGCATAGGGGAGGGGGGGGGTTAGATGCTTTGGGCAAGATGTGAAGCGTTTCATGTTATTCTCGGGCCGATGTGCGTGCAGCCTTCCCTAACCAGCGTGACACGTTGACTCGCCGCTGCTCCCGTCCAGGGGCAGCCCTTTTTCGGGCAGTGCGGGGTAAATTGCACATTCACATGACAGGGTCCAGTCTATCCACAGGACAGCCACTCTTGACATCTGAACGAAGGTGGCTCTCTCACTTTCGTGACTCGGGCGTTAAGCTGAGTCGATTCTCGATTGGGATTTTAACTCGTGACATTTTGTTTGAGGTTGGTGGTTGCCGGTGCTGCACGTGAATTTAGAGTGTCTAGTATCTCCACCTAGGGCCCTACAAAATCGGTGAAAAATAACACAGATTCCACACGGTTGCACGTACAAATTAACATTTTAATTACAATTCTAATTATTGTTAATGACTTCATTGCGACAATTGAGTATTGATTTGTATTCCCGTTAATTTAAAACCCTACAATTAAATCGCAGCCTCGTACGACTACCGCCACCGATTCTGTCAATGCATATTTTTTCACCCGTGAAAACCTCATTGAGTCTCCAATACACTGTTGCGAGAGAGTTCTACTTGCAGTGTTTGGCCATTTCCTTTGTTAAGTATTTGGCAGTACGGCAGGAAAGTGGAGAAGATAGTGGGAAAGAAAATGTAAAAAACTGGAGAAAACCCACATGCAAGTGGAGAACATTTAAAGACCTAACGATTTCGCTTTAAATCAATGCACTGCTTGGCCACCCGTAGATGCACTGGGAGGAGTGTCTCTGATGGCACATGCGACGATCCCCATAAAATCCACCAACCCCAGCCTATTCAGTCCTTGGATTGCACGTGCGTGCCACCACGCAGTGTCAAATTATCATCACCGAATCTGACGACTGAACGCGCGCGCACGGTGCAAGCGCCTTCGTACGTGATCCCACAGGCTATCCGGCCGTGGCAGGAAACACAACTGCGAAGTTTCCACAGTGTAAAATTGCGCTCGCATAATCCTCCTCTCCTGGGGGGGGGGGGGGATTTTTCACCATAATGGTTTGTGTTGTGTTTCAAGTGATCAGCTCGATCCCCCATCCCTGAAATTGACAGCGTTAAGCCCGCGTCGTTAATAATGCACGCGTTCCCTTCCCTTTTTCACATTTCAAACTTTTGTCAGGGGTCATTTAATCTCCCTGTCATTCAATCAAATTGTTGTCTCATTGTTTTTACTCTTGACGCTCTTGCTTGCGTGAAATTGCAAAGTATAAATCGTGTATGTGTGGGGAAGTGTTGGTGATCAGGTGAGTCTACATTCCCCTGAGATCCATGTGTAATACCTGGTTGGGATTCACAGCCTCGGAGGATATTAGAATCTCAACCACCTTAAACGTAAAATAATATACGTAATTGCATTATATTGAAGAGGCAAAAGCAGAAATTCATGGCACTGATCACAACAGCCTGTCATATGTTGCGCTGGCCTAAACTAAATTAACTCAACTTTTAAAATTTATTTTACCAGGTAAGGCCCAGTGACCTGGCCATAAATTATAGCTCAACAAAGTGGTTTATAATGTGGAAATTTATAGCAGCCAAATACTCTAAACACGTTTCTTATTCTTGGTTCTTTCGGTAAAGTCACGTTGAAGGGAAACAACGTGACTTTACCGAAAGAACCAAGAATATTAATCACTGCAGTCACGAAAGCTTTAAATCAAAACATGTTTCTTAATTTGGAGGGAAAAACCGGAGGACCCGGAGAAAAATCCACGCAACCACGGGGAGAGAGAGACGTGAAAACTCCAAATATACAGCAAGCGTCAGGGTCGAGATCGAAACCGTGGCCTCATGAATACCAGGCGAGGTAGTTAACATCTCGCCACTGTGAGGTTCATCACCAGCGATTACCTGAAAGCCAAGAGATCCGTGGCCTTTGCCATTAACGCTACCACCCCTTGCCATCACTGCGCTCATGCTGGATCCTCTAGTTGTAAAGTCTACAGCTGACCTCTATCGGTCACTTTTGCCCTCTCTTCACCATCGTCTGGCTTGAGGTTTTCCCCTTGGCTACTGACCTCTGACCACACCTAAAACACTTCCCTGCTAACCTCTGTTCTGAATGACCAATTTCTCACTGTATCCTGCAATGAAGTTACTGCCATCCTCAACATCCGTACACAGGTATTCACATTCCAGCGGTTTCCAACACTGACCCCTACAGCAGCACAGACATTACACTCTTCAAACACATTATTACATTTCACCTCAACTTTTCCAAATTCCATTGAGACTAACAGTTTCATGTAAAATTCTGCAAAATAGCTCACAATTTCTAGTGTAAACAAGACAATAAAAATCCCCACGCCATTGTACGATTTTCATTATGGAATGAACATTAGTATAATTTAATAACAAAAAACAACCTGATAATGCTCCCATTAGGTTATCTGACAACTCTACAGCATTCGCATTCATCGTTTACAAACAGTGGCGAGCGACGTCCTGACGCACGTACGGGATGCCCGGGCACGGTTGTCGTGGACGCGTGGCATCGTTGAGGCTGACGTCAAATGCCACGCTCGTGGACTGTACTCGACGTGGTGGGATAGGATCTAACTATACTCACGAAACTAAAATATTTTTTTCGTTTAACACGTAGGCTTTCGCCACTAATATTATCCATGTTCGAGGTTTTTGGGTTAGATGGCATATTTATATTTGCACGATCTAACCCAAAATCATCTTATGGATAAACATGTTTTTTTTAATTTTGTTAGGTAAGGCCCACTGAGCTATATAGCTATTTTTCAGAAGTGACCTGGCCACAAATCATAGCTCAACGAAGTAGCTTATGATCACGTGGTAATTTATAGCAGCCAAATACTCTTTTAACGCACGTCGATTCTCAACGTGTAGGGGAAAAACAGGAAAAACTGGAGAACATGCAAATTCGAAATATACAGCAGACGTCAGGGTCGGGATCGAACCCACGGACTCCTGCATACCAGGCGAGGGAGTTAACATCTCGCCTGGCAGAGTCTCGTGGGGGCCGCTGTGCTACAGCAAGCGACCGATGATGATGATGATGGCGTAGATGCTAAATGTGACAGAGATGTAATTTCGTTCCGTGACATTTGATAAAACATTTGATAAATTTCTCATTAAGTTTTGTAAAAGTTAATATATACAGCCCTGATAAACAGACTAGATACCGATTCCAAAATGTCTGCCTGGGCAACACCGTTTTCAACATAGGCTCCCTCAATGTCCTGGGCACGACACAGCTTAAGGATTAACGCTAATGCACCGATCAATTAACACATCCCAGCACTCGATACAGCCTAACGGGGCATGAGTGTGCACTAAAAAAAACTCTAAATCCCCATGCGATTCTCAATTGCGCAGAAGTGTATAATGTTAGTGTCGTAAGCATCAGAGCAATCGGGCCAGACATATTGAGAATGTTAAACAATCCTCGTAATATACTTGTCTCAGTTAACACACATACACGTTTGTAAGTTTTCTACCTCTTTATGTGGGGAGCAGTGCTCTGCAGTGCTTTATAAACTTTGCTACAATAGCAGTCAACTGGCTTTAATTCCTGACCATGCACAACAGCAGTGGCAGCCTTAAATTAGCACCTAATGCAGTGTTTAAATATTAGCTTAGAAATTACCATACACGGTGTTGACTACATTCCTCCTTGTGAGCCATAATAGGTGCATGCTAACATTATTTCTTTATGTTGCATAATTCAACGTGGATCCCCATATGTATATATATGTGTCCGATGCTTGTAAAGCACTCATCTGTGATACCTCAATGTTACAGTGATTCAATTGCCATGTCGCATGTGACGGGATACACGTGGGTGGGTACTCCCACCACTTCCCATATGTTTGATCAGTGACAGAGTTGGCCAAACACCCTCGAGCAGTGCTCTCTCGAGTTCCCGCTAGTATATGTATGTTGAACGTGTTTCGTACCGTACGTAGCTAACCATGCTAATAGGAGGTGCGTGGTAAGGAGAGCACACTAAACGCAAAAAGCAGTTCGAAATTAGGCCCTTCCGCCAGCATTGATGTGAGCAAGCAGTTGCAGGGCTGCATCTATTACTGATACCAATATATCATCGAAGGTGAATGCAGTGAAAGGTCTGAGTGTGTATGCTTCAGTCGGGTACGACTTGGTCTCTGGTGCCTGCTGAAGCGCCGAGAGTTGGGCAAGGTTTTCCAGGGCAGCTGGAGGAAAAGCCTGATGGATGGGAAGCCTCTAATGGGTTTTACGATGTCCGTGTCCATTGGAACCCACGGGCGTTAGAAATTCCCTTTCTGTGGACAAAATTTCGCCTCTTGGCAGCCACCACAATCACGTCCAATTCTGCTCCAAGGAAACCTCCATTAGTGCTCCAGGCCAGTGCGCGCCCACACCCATGTCCTCTGAAGGTCAGTTTTTGACCCTGAGTATCCCTAATGGATGGCATGTGGCCTCAAAATTCAAGAGTCCAATGTGGCCCAGTGGCCCAGGGAGCTCGTCGTGCTTGGGTCAAAGCACTGAGCCAGCACAGCCGAGATCCTCGTTCGAATTCTCTGCCATCCATGATTAAACTTCGTTCTTAAGTGTATTGAGAAGATTTTCTCAGACTGCTGCAAAAGACTGCACAAAAAAAATAATCTATGTTTGATTTTTCACTTAAAGTAGTTCAGCCCAGCTCCCGGGGCTAATGTTTCAGAAAAAGTAATCTGCGCTTATTAAAAAATGAAGAAGCAGCGTTTAGTGCTGGGTAGATAAGGTCAATGAAAGTTACTCCAGAAGCAACGATTCTGTTCCAATCTCATCTGTTGCTTGACATGTCATGATCCTCTGCTGATTGAGAACATTTTGGAAGGATAATCAAATGCTTTGAAACATGAATCCCAAAGCAGAATTGGGATCCGTTTTCCAACCAAAAATTAAAAATGCAACACAAATACGGAAAACTGGGGGGGGGGGGGGGGGGGGGTGGCTGGCCCCCACACATATTGCATGGCGAATAAATAATGTGCCCTTCAGCCATGTGGACTGTTGAGACAAGGACTATCAGCAAGCACCTGTTAACACGAGAATGAAATACATAGGGTGGTATGACCAACACCATTGCTGACCGAATTGTTGATTTAAAAATTTCTTACCAGGTACTCACTTAAGGACGAGTTGACCTACGGGAGGCCCAAGACAGTTTTTTTTTAAATACTATGTGCCGCTGACCATAAATTGATCCCAGATTACTTATGTTAACCACGGGGTGGGAATCGAACCCAGGTAATTAATTTATAAGTGCAGTGCACCAATCGCTACAACACCACTTCCCCTGTACACACACACAGTGGTCCACACATTAGCCAATGGTGCCCCCCGTGTGAATAGAAATTCAAAGAGGAAGGTTCAGGAACCCTGGGGAATGTTGGTGAGTGCAGGCGCTCGAAACAAGAAAGGGGGTGGCCAGGCTCCTCGTGTCCAAACAGGAAAGTGCTTTGATTTTACCAGATCGGATAGTCAACCCTGTTTGTTTCTACTGGGTCTCATCCCAACATCCCCTGGAGGGATTTGACATGCATGGGTGCTTGGCAGTGTCACAAAGGCTCGCACATGTGTGAGCTGCTGATACCACCGCAGTTGTGCTCGTGAGATTCTCGTATTCACGTGTGTGTATGTGTGTGCGCCATAGTGATGGGGAGTGGTGGAACAGCGGTTAGCGCACACCGTTACGAACCCGGTGATTTTAGTTCCCAGCCATGGCTTAACGTCAGTGGAATGTGGTATGAGAACGTAGGTTGACGCGGCCTTAGTTGATCACCTGGTATGCTCTCTAAATATTACGAGTGGGGAGATAAAGGTGATAGGTGTGTGCCTTTCCACACCATGCCCTTCTCTGCCGTGCCACCCTAGTAGGTACTTGCTAGCAGCACTTGCCCCAACTGTCTATGATGATAAATGGGTATGTTTTTTTACCTTTCTGCGCGTGCATGTGCATGCGTGAGGATGGCCTTGGTGTTCTGGTTAGCACATTGCAATATGATTCAGAACCCTGGAGAATATTGGATAGTATCTAAATATTCCTCCCCCCCCCCCCCCTCTACATTGACTCAGCCCTAACTCGTTATCACCACATGCGTACTGGTTTTAAGAGACACTCACGACCAACACTCGCCTAAAGGTCTGTAAGGCTGTTTAGAGAATCTTTGTTTGGCGAGCGGTGGGGCAGTGGTTACCACACTTGACAGTAATCCTAGACACCCTGATTCAATTATTATTGGCCAGCAACACCAGTTGCAAGCAGTTTCCCAACATTTCCCTGGGCCTCTCCACCACAGCCGGGTCGTCGCAGGCTAAAATGATCATCTGGCGTGGTCAACCGACAAAAGCAAAGGTGTCTGAGCATGCTTCTGGCCAAACCAGCCACTGGCGTCTCACTGTCACGCCTGGAATAGGTGTTCACCGACAGCAACCTGCTCCAGCAGTCAAGTGGGATCAATGTCAATTCTAGATTTAAAGCTTTCGTGACTGCTAGGATCCATACTCTTTGGTTCTATTGGGTAAAGTCACGTAGGTGAAAATAAAATAACAAAAATAACAAACAAACAAAAACGTCGTGATTTTTTGTTATTTTATTTTCACCTACGTGACTTTACCCAATAGAACCAAAGAGTATGGGATCAATGTCTTGTGCATACACGTACAAGCGTGTGTGTAAGTGTGTGTGCGGGGGCGTGCTGACACGCGCACGCACGCGTCCACCGTCTGTTGGACGGCTGGGCGACTCTTGAGCATCTGTGCCCGTGTCCCGGCCACCAGCCCCCCCGCCTCTTCTCTCCATACGGGTCGTCGCGCCCCCTTTAGCGCCCTTAACAGACCGCCTGGGGCCGGGTTAAGCGTGGCATCACAGCTGGTGGCACGGCGCATTATTTGCGTTGGCAACATCATTAAATAGCTTTACGCTTGTAATCGCACAAGCTGTGTGTCGTGCAGCATATCCGACCAAACACGCATTGTCGAATTGATTGCGGGGAAGAGTTTTGGTGCTTTTGAGCAATTGTTTTGTTTTCCTTTCTTCGCTGCGTTATAGATTTTCTGCATTGATTTCAGCGATCCGATTTGTTGGCAAAACAACTTTCGCAGTAAAAGCAGCACTTTAACGCCTTCATTCCATTTAGTTTTTCTGTCGTTCTGTGCCTCGAACGTAAGGGGGTTTAGCCCGGACACTGTGCTATTCTTCCCGCGTTCGTAAAAAAATTAAAGGACACATAGAACTGACGAAAAATCCCAAGCATGAACCCGCGTGAAAATGCTCTTGAAATTCAGCGTTGCTTTCCTGATTTAATAAGGAATTATTATGACTATAAGTTTTGTACATGGCGGAAAAATACAATGTTTAGTCTGTTTCTTATCCAGAATTGGTATGCTAATACGCAGTCAGAGAAGTGAAAGTGGTTTTCAGCTCAAAACGCATGCGAGGCGACCACTCTTCTCCCATTTATAGCCCCGAGCCAGTGGTATAAATTCCATGTATTTTCTCTCCCCCGCCTTCCCCTTCTTTCCCTCCTCCTTCTTCTGAGACTAGTGTCTCCACAAAAGAAACGCCATTCATTCCCCGTAAAGTTGTGCTCATTGTATCGACCCTCGAGGGATGAAGGGCTGAATCTTCCCTAGACCGGGAAATTAGCTTACAACTTTGTGATTGCTAGCCGTGAGTTCTAACCACAGGGCCAATGTGCCACTTATGCTAATCCGTACTGGGCCCACACATGTATGTGCTAAGCACACACGTATACCACTTTTTTTTCGTGTATCTGCAATTAATTGACCACGAACGCTTTACC
Source organism: Petromyzon marinus (assembly GCF_048934315.1). Lineage (NCBI taxonomy): Eukaryota > Metazoa > Chordata > Hyperoartia > Petromyzontiformes > Petromyzontidae > Petromyzon > Petromyzon marinus. The sequence goes on from NC_133680.1 coordinate 9,969,239, forward strand.
CAGCCGTAAACCAGTGTTGTTCGCAGACGTTTTCTCTTTTGAACTCGGCCAGTGCTGCTCTAATTTCATTATGAAGAGCCCGGGAGCGTTCGTGCTAAATTAAATACGTAGAGATTTACTGCGCAGGCACGGTCGTGTGACAGACCCACGTCACGGCTCCCCGCCACGGACGTGCGTCTGCCGTGTAGAGGGAGAACCATTGCCAAGGCGTTTTTCACAACCCTCGCGGCACTCGTCCGTTCTTTACACTGTGCGGGCCATGTTGATGCAGGGTGCCCCTTCCAAATCGTGAGAAAATACTATGTATGTGTTCCAATAAACAGCAGGCGGTGTTAAGACACCGGTGGTGACATTGACACATTTCTCTTATGCAAGGTGATGTGCCCTGCTTTGCTGTTGGGAGTTCCAAATGTAATTTCCGTATCTTGACATGACAAATATAATACAATTTAAATATAACTGGAAGCAAAAAAAATCAATAACCTGCTTTGCTATTGGAGTTCCAAATGGAATTTCCATATGTTGACATGACAAATATAATACAATTTAAATATAACTGGAAAACAAAAAAAAAACATTCAGCCACAAATAATTATCTGAGACAAAAAAAATATTTATTAACATTAATATATAGCATGCACAGTGGATGAGGCCAAAGGTACTCTTGCCTGGCCAACATCGTCTCCTTAATTCAGCTGTTGGCCACACTGAAGCAGGTGCTAATTTTTATGCCGAAATGAATTGTGGGAATTCCAAGCCAGATTCAGATGACGGTTGCTACGTCATGTGGCGCATCATGATAGCTGGGTGCTGACCAAACAACAGTTCCAGGATGCAACTTGTAGACTGTCACTTTACACAATGGCGACCTTAAAGCCATTGGTGTTAGCGTTAGAAAGCAGTCACAGTAGTAACTCAGGGCATAGTTATGGTGCATTTATGCATGAGCTCGTCTTTATTTGCATATTGTACTGGGTATACGAGATATAATCAGCATATTTTAAGAAACAACTGCTAATGAACACCAACTTAGTAATGTGTTTGGCTTCATGCGACTGCATTCATAACATTGCAGGGGAGCTGGAAAAGAAATTGATAACAGGGATGACAGAATCTAAATATTTCACAGCAATTATGGTCACGATTGCCATGGTTTTCATTCTCAAGGAAACCAGGGTGATGCAATGTCACATGTTTCCTCTGTTATTTATCAACCTGTTTTCAAGATGTATTTAATTAAAAATGTATACGTGGAAAAACCTCACTGGGTCTCAAGACTCCTTTGCTAAGTTTTCACAATAGTGGGGTGATATAACCGTGTTTGATCCCAATTGAGTATTTATTTAGTATCGGGTTGTTTGGTGAATACCAGTCGCACTGTATTTATTATAGCTATGGGAGGAAACCAGGTAACCTACACCAGGAGTCGGCAACTGAAATAACAAGTGACATTTTTTTCGGTTAATAAACCCTCTATTTCAAGAGCCGCAATGCACTGTGGTGAATACGAGACTGTGGTCCTTAATAAACATCGTCACGAAGCAGCCCTTAAAGAGCCGCACGCGGCTCTGGAGCCGCAGGTTGCCGACGCCTGACCTCGAGGAAACCCATGCAGAACAGGATGAGAACATACAAATGCAGAAAGACGCGAATCGAACCCAGGTCCTTGTTGCTGTGAGGCACGAATGTTACCACCGCACCACCTTACTGCTCCACTGTTATCATTATTTTCATAATGACAGAAACCAGCTTCATGCAGTGTGTTACCACCGCACCACTTTACTGCTCCACTGTTATTATTTTCATAATGACAGAAACCAGCTTCATGCAATGCCCCATGTACGTTCTATTTTTCTAAATCTGCAGTAGCATTCATCTCAGCTCCGTCGTCTTGTACAAAGTCTCGCCGATACGCTCATTGCCTCTAGGCGCCTGTAATGCGTTGGAATATTTTTTCCCCCGTGTTGCAGAAAACAATCCTGTGATCGCACATTTTTTTCACACACGTGCTACCCTATAAAAAGAAATATCAAATAAATATCAAGGAAACCTGTTATATTGAAGGAGTAAAGCGTCACACCATCCGTCGCTTTCCAAATGCGAGGTTCCTCTCGAATAAACATTGAAATCTATGAGGCAACCTCAATATGGTCTCCCTTGACCGTGATATCTCACATGGGATTGGTTTTTGGATCAAAAGCTAAAAGGTGAAGGTCCCGCTATCATCACCAATGGTGTTGTATGTGTGTTTTGCAATCAAATAATTTCTCAGTTTTGCAGTGTTCTCCCACTGGGATGTGCACATGCATTTGAGTAAGACGGCACTTTACTTCAGATTGGATCTGTGTGAACCATCACAGGGGAAAGGGGCCGTTGTGGAACAGGGAACATAGCTCCGGCTAATGCCCCTCCTAAGTGGCGCATGCACGTGCCGTTCGTCAGATATGTATCTCCCCATCCGCAGTGACTGAAATATCACACTCGTGGCCACGTGAAGTTGACGTGGCCGTTGCAGTAGGGAGTTTGCGGCGCATTGCAGAGGTTCGTGGTTAGAGCCCTTGCGACCGCCCTATTTAATACCATCTGTGCGGACGTTAATGATCCCGTGACGTTATTATAAAAAAAGAAGTAGGCAATGTGTGCCGGCGTCATGGATCAATTTGGTAAATTATTCACGAATTATCTTGCTGGGAAAAGTCACTCAGCAATGTCGTCTCCGGCTAGTGGACTAATTCCTGCTTGCAGGCCAGTGCTGTATTCACTTTCTTATGCACAGGAACTGCTGCCACCAGGGGTTCCATTGGCGAGACTATACCCGGACATTGGAATGGTTAATCTGAGATGTGATATAAGGAGCGTTGAATTGCTGGGGCATTTAAGTGCCCAGTAAATTCCAATCCTTATCCTTAGAATGTGAAGTGTTTTCAGATGGACAGATGGAAAGGCATAATATTTCTTGGGTTTAGTACTATATTGGCTGTCGGCTGTATAAAAATTGTATCCAGTGTCAGAAAGACACATTGTCTTAAAGCTAGCAATACATTACCAAAGCCCAGCATTAACAACATGACAGAAGGAGTGCCAACTTGATGGGACTGACATGATGTTTGGTGAATCACTGTGCAGAAAGCTCACTGTAGCTACGCCATCGCTGGAATACGGGACCTGTTGCTTATGAACGTAATCCTGGTGAGAACGCTCAAAATATTAACTTCTGCTGTTAAGTGGACATCAAAGAGAATGCGATACAAACAAGAGCTCGCCCTTGTGAATTATGGGACCGCAGGCCCAATCTAAATTTACTGCCCGTATGAACGTTGTAATAATTGAGATTTGTAAATGCCACAGCATATTTATCTGGCCGAGTGGCACGGTGGATAGTGCTCTCAACTCGCGATGAAAATGTGAATAAAAATCCTGCTCAGCAGTTGATCGGCCAATTAAATGCGTGCTACTTTGTGGAAAGTTAACCTTGGTTGTCCAACGAAGATAGTTGGCTACCTATTAATCGATTTAGAGGGAGGACACCTTTATTGTGAACTTGAGCCGTCATTTATAATTTTGCAGAAGCTCACGATTATAATTAGTTGACAATATTGATAAATTTAAACCCTGACCTGCATTACTTGCTTGCAACACAAAACATCCATTTCATGGACCCATCTTCATTATTGTTCTCCAAGGGCGGTCCAGATGTCTTTTGACCCCCAATTAATTGACCCTGAACATTTTTTCATTTGCATATTCATTTCTGTTTTAAATAAACGTTACTTTAAAAATATTAAGTTTTACATAATTAAATGGTTGGGGGGGGGGGTCACAAGACATCTGAACCACCATGAAATTTTGCTCCTTGGAGTCCAGAGCCGTTGCCATTTAAATGCTGGGAGTTTTGGAGCCAGAGGCAACAATGACCCTCCTGAGCTCAGTAGCGGGCCCTTTTACTCCGTGTGGTTAAAGCCACTTAACTCACCCGCTGATGTCCTTTGACAGCGTAGCCATGCTGTCTCCATAATCGGTCTTAGCGGATACCGCCAAGTGCTGTATTTCACAGACGGTGACTTTGCTGGCTCGGATGTGCCTCCGGAATCACAAGTAGCAGCATCCCTGAGGTCACATTAGTCGGCAAAGTGGAATTAAGGAAATATATAAATAAGGCGGGCTCGAAGACGGTGTTGTGCAGTGTGTTGGATAATTAATTTAAGCAAATTGTACACACGTGCATTTTCCCTCAACAACAGAAGACGGGTTTGCTCTTCGCGTGTCCCTTTTAAAAAAACGAGCGTTGGTTTAGGACAACCGCGTAAAGGAGGCGTGGTATACGAGTGTGAATTAGGATGGCATCAAACCCATATTAGCGTTGTCTTTCTACTGCTGATGTTACCTGTACTTATTTTAGGCTGAGTCACCCGAGGGAAGGCCCAAGCCAGCTTCTGATACCAATTGTTTAAAGCCTTTGGTACCGTGGCTCATTTTCTACAGACCTACAAATGTGCAACAAACCTACAACCATATATTAAATGCTAAGCCATGAACAAATCACGCAAATGGACAAGCAAGCACACATACGCACCCACGGAGATGCACATCTAAAGCGCATACACTCACCTTAGAACTCTACTGTACTAATTAGTGCTACAAACAATAGGTCACTCATGAGCAATCGATTAATGGAATCATGAATGCCAAAGTGCACTGTTATCTGTGAAGTGGACTGTTAAAGGCCCCCTGGAACATAATTTTAAAAGTAGGTTATGGTCAGCTTCGGAGCGCTGGCTTAAAATTTTAAAATCGCGCACAACTAATTTCGGGAAAAATCGATAACCCGTCTCTTACTCTGATCCACATTTGTCTGACAGAAGAGGACATTGCACATCGATTGTCTCTCAGCATTGTTAAATTAAGAAAGCCGGCAGATTAATTCGCTGCTAATTGCTGCAAAGAGCAAAATGTCCAGGAACGGCTCTAATCATTTCAGTTTCAGTTTCATTTATTTGGTATAGCCCTGTGAGCCATTCGGCTCTTGAATCGGGTGCAACCGCAACAAACAAAAAACAAAAACATGAGCAAGAAAATATCTTAAAGTGACTATGTGATTGCGCAAACAGAAAAATCCAGGAAAAAACAGCAACAATCTTCCAGAAAAAGCACCGTACACCAACGCTGTGTGCAAAAATCCCAGTGGGATGCAAGTCAAACAACAACAACAACAACAACCACACAACAACTTAGATTAAAGCCATTAGTTTAACTCCGTACTACAACAAACAAACATGGCCAAACCAAAAAACTTTTCGAAATCACCAAAATAAAGCCATAGAAGCAATGTAACAGTGATCATAGGAACTGTGACCAAAATTTCACAATAAACGACGTAAACCACATGTACCACCAAACCCTGTAGCCATAGCTGGCTGCATGAGTCACTCCACAACAGCAGGAGCATCAGTAGAAGTATAAAAAAAAACATTTCAATGCACCTTTAAGATCAGCACACTAAAATAAAAACACAAGATCATACTTTGCGGCGGTCACCCGGAGCGAAACATTTGATTTTAGGCCACTGAATAGCAGTGGCAGCTAGGGGTGTACAACTCCTCTCGAGCAGTTTTGAGTGAAGATCTCATAGGTAGTGATTCCAGTTGCAGTTTATTGGCAATAGCAGAAATTCATTTTCATAGCGGACCACTTTGGAGGAGAGGTGCTCGAGAGGCAATCGGCCAAAAACGATGCACGCCCCATGTTTGGCACGGCGCGAGCCTCTGTGGGCCACATGGCGCGTAACCGCCGGGGTGTTGTTACCTCTTGTGCACAAGGTAAAACTGAATTCCACCTGCTGTCCTCGATTTTTCGGAGCATTGGGAAGCCAATGGAGCTGTGTACTTCTAAATCGAGATTGAAAACGAATTTCTTTCGAACTGCTCTTTGCGTCCAGTTTGTTGTCCTTCGCCCCGCACCCACCATTGAGCACGGTTGGCTACGTACGGTGCGAAAGAAGTTCAACATTCGTACGGACATGGAAGAAACTCACAAGCCTCAAGTTTGTCTTATTTTTGCAAGGAGGCTGCTGCTGTCGTGATGCATCTCTTTTAAATGGCGGCACTGTATTACCGCCACCGCCTCGGCCTGTGTGTCACCTTTCCTGCCGCCACCTACGTATTTCTGTGTCCGTTAGCACGGTGTGGAATTGCGATGCCAACACCGGAATCGAACGCTTCATCACAATTCCGTGTGCATTTTCATCAGCGTCGCCGTATGTGCACCATCGTCGAAAGTCACAAGGCCTTCTTGTTTTACAAATGAGAAGGTTCGACAATGCCCATGTCCATTTATAGCTCTGAGCCAATTGTATAAATTCTGAATTCCTATGGTAGGGATCAGCTTGCCCATGGAAGTACCATTGCCGTCTTCCTACAACGTGGTGCTTATTTATTAACGTCATATGGACGGTGATCTACACTGGTGATTAGTATGGGTTGGTGAAGGTGGGAAGCAATAGACATGGCAGCGTAGAAGTACTGTACAGTGAAATGATGGATTTTGCAGCATTGCACTCTGCTGCCCACAACTTAGCCCCCTAGGGCTACTGCAACAACTTTACATGGCGTTCACACATCCAAGCGCTGCCCATGTTTACACACAACTCAATGACATCTTTCAAACTATTGAGAAAATTAAGTTGCCCTGGGCAGGACACGTCGCCGGAGGGAATGATGGCCAGTGGTCAAGATGAATAACGGAGTGGCAGGCAAGGAATGCTTTTGCGCCAGAGGAGTCGTCCAATGAGGAGATGGAGTGCCCATGAGAAGTGGGCGTGGCTTGTGGAGCCCTACATCCAGCAGTGGATTGAACGTGGCTGATGATGATTATGACGATGACCACTCAACACTTGACAATATTTCTTTTTTGGCCAATCGTTTAAAACCATAATCTGTTGCTGTCACGTGCCTCGTGTGGCTGCTTCACAGGTGACCAGTCTTGCCTTAGCATAAAGGCAGCAGTAATGCTTGACGCCCATGGCAATGCCATGCCAATTGGCATAGCAGCTGAGCAGTGCAGGCAGGTGTTGTGCATCTTTGTGTTATAAATCTGAAAGGGGATAGGAGAGGGGTAGGGTAGGATGAGAAGACTACAACACCTGCCACGATCTGGAGATATTAACTTTCTCGCCTGGTATGGAGCAGGTCTTGGGTCCATCTCAACCCTGACATATTTTGGAGTTTGCATATTCTCCCCGTGGTTGCGTGGATTTTTCTCCAGGTCCTCCAGTTTTTCCCTCCACATTTAGAATGAACATGCGTTTCGAGTATTTGGCTGTTATAAATTCCCACGTGATAAGCCACTTCGTTGAGCTATCATTTGTGGCCAGGTCGCTTCTTAAAACGAGCTACATAGCTCAGTGGGCCTTGCCTGGTAAAGTAAAATAAAAAGTTTGTAGTTTGCTTCCTTGAGCACAGCCAAGACGTGCAGTGCTGCCCTCGTGATGCCAGTCGCTCCGTGGGAATCTGTATCCCAAATGCGCTGTCTGTGGTTAAGAGCATGGAATGGCCTTCGTGCCAGTGATGGACGAGAGACTGACTGATTGGCCAAAAACTCTGCGATTTTCCAAGCTACCACGTGGGATTTCTGACACTGTTTACACCCTGGGTGTAAATTAAGCCCAATAATGCACCGTCGGGCATCACTTGTACTACCCATCATCACTTTTACACAGTAACACATGCACACGCATACACACCAGTTTAGTTTTGTTTGGCCGTTAATTTATAAAAAATAATTTCAAATGATTGTTTGGGCCAGCGGTGGGCAACCTGTAACAGACCAAGAGCCAATAAAGTACCCACGAGTGCTGCAAAGAGCCAAGCGTTATTCTAAGTGTAGATATTGACAGTTATTGGCACAGCACGGGAGACATTCATTATTCTTTGCTAACGTGATGGCACATTCTACGCTGTGCCCCTTCGACAGAGCCGCATGCGGTGGATTAAAGAGCCGCATGCGGTGGATTAAAGAGCCGCATGCGGTGGATTAAAGAGCCGCATGCGGTGGATTACAGAGCCACATGCGGTGGATTAAAGAGCCGCATGCGGTGGATTAAAGAGCCGCATGCGGTGGATTAAAGAGCCGCATGCGGTGGATTAAAGAGCCGCATGCGGTGGATTAAAGAGCCGCATGCGGTGGATTAAAGAGCCGCATGCGGTGGATTAAAGAGCCGCATGTGACTCGGGAGGCCAGTTGGTCACCGCTGGTTTAGCCATTCGGTCACGTTGGCATTGTTAGTTTATTAGTTAGCATGTCACGTGTGCAGGACAAAGTGTGGGTTCTCAAACCTCTTCCAAGACGTCTGGCCAGTGTGGAAGAGTAGGCCAAATATGACCCTCTTGGGGGGGCTCCTCTAGAGCTCCCTCTAGTGGAGACCCTTCTGCCAGCAGTGTCGCGAGCGTGCAATTGCAGGGCTGCACCTTTATTTTTTTTTTACTTTGACAGTTTTGTTCACTCAATTGGAATAAATATTTCATTAGGATATACTTTGCATACACGGTAAATATTTGATTCTAACGCGTAAGATTCAGTGCACGCATCGTGTAAAAATATCAACACACGAATCGATACATCGTTAATACGTGCTGTCGTTCCCTTCGTCTTGCATTTTGTCCATATGTGTATAGGGGCCATGCATTTACAAAATAATAATTGTTATTTATGTATCTTTCTAGGAGAGCCACACCGTGTCGTAGGCCTCTCTTTCAGGAGGCTCCTTAATGCACGTTGGGACCTTTTGCCCGGGATATTCCATGCCCCAAAGCATGAGCACGTGCGTCCCTCTGAGCGTGCATCTGCATTCGATTGTTGGACTCGACCAAGTGCATGTACGTCCACATCGCAGTGGGTGTATGTCTGTTTGTGTATATGCCTTCGTTTGTTTGTGGGAAGTGGTGGTGTAGCGGTTAATGTGCTGCGGTACGAACTTGGTGATCGATTCCCGCTCACGGCCAACAGCAGTGACGATTATTTGAACCTGTCCCGGGCCTCCCCTAGGTCGACTCAGCCTCGAATGAGTACCTGGTGCGGTGTGTAAACATGGCCACTTGGGAGACAAAGGCGGCCCGGGTGCTGGCCACGCACCCCCCCGTGTGCTGTGTTGGAATTCATAGGTGCTCGCTAACAGCGCTTGCCCCAACCATCTGCTAAGGCTATACCGGGTGTCTTTGTCTTTGTTTGTACACATAGACTGGCACAAGCGCCGTGGCGGCATCACCACCACTTTATGACAGATGGAGGCTGTTGTTGTGTTTGTTTGTGTTTGTGCCGGACCAGGGGCGCTGTGATCAGCTAAGCGGCTCGGTGAGTGATGGGTGTGTGACAGATGGGTGATGTTTGGCCGCTTGCACTGCCAGCATACGTAACGACCAGCGGAAAGTAAAAGTCGGCAGAGGCACTTTGCATACAAACTCATTTAACAAAAAAAATGTCGAATTACGCCGTTGCCTGGGAAGAAAAATCTCCATTAAATATTTGACAGAGTGTTCGACCATCGAGGTAATATCATTAATTCGTCTGAAAAATGTACCCAAATGATGTAAAAAAACTTCGAAAACATTCCTCTCTCCCACACGAATGACCACTGGGCCTCATCTGTGTGTCATAATTCACGCACATTAAACACACTGGTAACCCTTCAAATGTCTGCAGATTGTTATTTGAACCCACCGCAAACACGTAGCCAAACAAGAATAATATATAAATGATAAAGTCAATTGCATTAATCTCCCACCACCAGTAAAATTAAACATTAGCCAATCCCAACGCTGGGCAAAATTGTTTATTACCAGCAGCTGCGTTGAATTGTGTGTATGCTGAACATCTTTCGCACCATTCGCAACCAACCGTGCTCATCGCAGGTGCGAATTAATTGCGACTGGACCAATTATGCGTTTTGTCCAATAAGCATGAACTGGGTGAAACGTTTCCCGGACACGTTGAAACACACAACGGGCCTTGTTCGAAAAATCACTTTCGGCAAACACACACAGAAGGGGGGGGGGGGGGCACTGCGTTTCAGCCGCTGCCTAACAGTCTCGTTTTGGCGTCCACAAAGTTGCTGTTTACAACGTTAGCGGCTTCCCTTGATGTTTGCCTCCTCCCCCCCCCCCCCCCCCTAGGAGTCAATGCCGCAGATGTACGCGTCAAGTCTCAAGGATTACACAAGGGTTAGCCTTGAGACTCGGTGTTTCACAGTGTCGAGTGTCTAACAGCGGTGCAACGGATTCTCACCGGTTTTTTTTTTGGGGGGGGGGGTTGTTTAACTGAAAACAACAACAACAACAACAACAAACTGTGCCCTAAGTTAGTGCCGTGCACCGGCAGCTGCCGATGGGTCAGGTGTTATGGAAGGGTCAGGACCAAAGGTTTAGTACTTACAGTACTCACAGGCTAAATATGAGAATAAAAAGTGGGAAACTAACAATAACTATCCAAGGTTATTATTCCATTCATTATGGGGGTGTTCACCGGGTGGTGTGTACACTGTAGCTACTTAAACTCATGGTGTAACCGCAGCCCCCCACCCCTCTGGCCAAAAGTAGACTCACACTGGCCTGCATGGCATTTAAACGTTCCTGTGACACAGTTTCTTGGGTTTTGCTCTCCGTTACTTGGGTTTCTGCGTGTGATATACCAGAGGTCGTGGGTTATATCCCGACTGACGCCCGCTGTATATTTGAAGTTTGCATGTTTTCCCCGTGGTTGCGTGGATTTTTCTCTGGATGCTCCAGTTTTTCCCTCCACATTTAGAAACATGCGTTTAGAGGATTTGGCTCCTGCTATAAATGTGCACATGATAAGCCACTTCGTTGAGCTATCATTTGTGGCCAGTTCGCTTTTGTAAAAGAGCTATATAGCTCAGTAGGCCTTACCTGGTAAAGTAAAAAAAAAACATTGTTAATAGTTTCTTGGATTCTTTTCCAAAGGTTTTTCAGTTGGAGTCTCACTGATTTCAACCCTTTCTTGTACACATGTGTGTGAAGAACCCCTATTGGTTTTGAATGCAGTGCAGGTGGTGCAATAAGTGTAGCAGCTCTTGAGTAATGATGAAACAATATGAACAATTGCATCTCACAGTTCGACACACTTCGAATTGCGATACATATTTAATTTTACATTTAAAGCCTGTTAAGATCGCAGATTTCACCCCTGTACTGGGTTATTGCTTCACCAGCAATGCCTTCGTCCTGCCAAATAACAGAGCCTTTTCCAATATAGGAAAGAGATGTTTGTTGTCTTTCCCATTTGGAATAATTAGGTAATGATGACAAAAAAAGGTGCTGCGGTCCAATGAATTGCTAGAACATGTGTGATACTGCGTTGGCAGCGATAGACAAGCAAAAACAACAAGAGCTCAACACATTTATAGAGAATTAATACACCCCTCAAGCTGTATAAAAAAAACAATAAGACGACATTTTAGGCAATGGCCCCATTTCATAGCATAGGGCGTAGAATGTCCACTGCCTGGCATGTCACTTATATTAGTTTTCCTTTTTCGAGCAGTGCTGCTGACAAATGTGCTAAATTCAAGGTGCTGCTTCCATTTGTGTCGCACTTTTCAGATGGCAATCCTGCTATGTTGCACAGGTATTGCAAATGTAGTGGCTTTGTCGGCATTGGATTTTGTTCTGCAGCTATTGCAATGCTCACATCGGCATGCTGGAAAGTTTAGATAGCAATTGCCGCTTGTCTTTTGCAAGGCAAGGGATTGAACCAGGGTAACTGGAATCGTAGTTGCATATGCACACACGTGTGCACACAAGCATGCGTGAAGGCACACATATGCACACAAAGACCCACTGATACATGCATTTAAATATGCATTGTGTTGTTGTTTTTTTAATGTGCAGTATGTTTCTGTCGCATTGACTAAATAAACCGCTGGTACATCTTGATTTGAAGCTTTCGCGACTGCAGGAATCCATATACTCTTTTTTGGTTCATTCGGTAAAGTCACGTGGTTGCCTTATGACGACCGCTTGTGTTGCGATCGAAACGTCGTGATTTGTTTAATTTGATTTAGTTTCTAACTACGTGACTTTACCGAAATAACCAAAGAGCTGGTACGTGGTTATGAAGCAGCCTCTCAAAAATAGACGATGCAGTTTTCATAACGGCCCGATTTGAAACTCAACTGATATTCCTAAATATGTACAAACTAGTTGACCTCATTAAAATACAATTTGAAATTTCGTTTAATTAATCCCCCTGAAAGTTTCAGTAGGAAGGCCCCACCACGGAGTTTGCATTAACTGTGCATACAGCGAGCAGGATGGAAGGAGAGGTGGGGGTATTTGTGCAGTGAGGCCTTGCCACTTGAGTCAACGCGCCACAGCTCCCGTCTCTGTCTCGAGCCCAAGCGCAGCGTTGTTCAGTTCATGATATCAACCGGCTGGCTCGCTCAAAGGGATTGTGGGGAAATTAAAAAGGAAACTGTGAGCTGAACAATGGGCGAGCAGTTACTAAATAAAAAATTATGTTAACCTTGAGCGTATCCTTTTGTGAAGCCAGAAAAAAACACACTCGATTCTGATGTCACCGTGTAGTGCCTACAGACCAGGGAAAGGCTTTGTTCCATGAAATTATGCCTCCTCTATTGTTAACATGGAACATTGTGACAGCAAACTCATTTCTCTGTGAATGTGCAATGATGCATTAATGTAAAGGAGAACCGAGTATAGCTGACACTTTTAATGACTTTTGGCAGCTGTGCTGTAGGCTTAGAAGGCTGTCCCTGGATTTTTGTTAGGCAAGCACAGGTTACTGAACATTGTAAATTTCCCTGATGGAAATTCATTTCACAGATGGAGTTTGCGATTGGCAATTAGAAATGGAGTTGTTTTTAGATTATGGTGATGCAGGAAAACTAAAGTAAAACATCCCAAGAATATTTTATGTCGATGGTATTCATCAAACATTTCCTACACTTTTGTAATATATATACACACACAGGATATGATATATATTTTGTAAATATAATTAAAATGTTTGACGGCTTAAAGCGAATACAGGCGAAATCATTAGAACAGCAAGTCCATTGAAATTGAGGGTCATCTTGAACAAGAACATCGTGCACTCGGGAACTCGTGATGCCGCCCGCCGAGCAAGCAGTTAGATATATGAGTTCAGATTCTTCTACTTCTTAACACGCTACATTTGTTTTCCTTTTAGCATTTAATATAATTTTGTGATCGCCAATGGTAATTTTCGTTGAGGCACTGCCAAGCTCGCCGGTTTATATCTATGGGCATGTGACCAGATCGACAGGAAAAGGTAACTTACTACCTCAATCGTTAGTTTAGACATTAAACATTTACCTCGCTAACTTGTCTTTTCAACTCCAATATAATTCCCACCTACCTTGTTTATAATTCATATTTTTAAAGTATGAATTTCCTCTATGTTTTGGAATCAAGGACTAAAAGGGCTTGCCTTTGCAATTCCGTGTTTGCGAAGTTTGGATTGAACAGAACTGACACTATAAATACACTTCTTGTAGTTAACGTAACACAGTGACATGTGCTTTATTGACAGAGAAGCGAGTGCAGACACTGCCAGATTCCTTAATGCCCTGCCATCTGTAGAAAGGCCCCTCTTAAAGCTGGACTGGTCAATGCATCCGTCTATCTGTGCACTTGCAGTCAAACAAGTCAAGGTCATAATACCCTGCCTCTTGGATGAACTAAGCAGCAAGTGGAAGGGGGAACCCATACTTTAGGGTCTTTATATGTTTTTAGTCATCACAGAGTGAGCGACTGGATTCTTATAAGGCAAACTGATCGCCGCTTCTTCTTACAGTATCCGGGAGCGGTAGCGCAACAAAGACAGATCCTCCGTGTAGCCTTAACAAACAGTTGGGGCAAGTGCTGTTAGTGAGCACCTATGAAGGCCAGCACGGTGCTCGAGGGGGTGGGTGGCCAGCACCACGCCCGACTGCATTGTTCTCCCTAGTGGCGATGTTTACACACCACGCCAGGTACTCATTTGAGGCTCAGTCGACCTAGGGGAGACCCACGACCGGTTCAGATAATCGTCACTGGGTGTTGGTGCCCGCGAGCGGGAATCGAACTCGGGTCGCCGGGTCCGTAGCGCAGCGCGCTAACTACTACACTACCGCTCCCCAATAGCAGTAGCACGCACACACACGCAAAGATACATGCACGCACACACACACACACTCAATTCAGCTGTAAAGGCTTTCACAGCAACTGCTCTTGGTGAGTACCTGTGAAGGTCATCACAGCGCTCGACCAGGTGATGTGGTCTGCATCAGGCATAATTTGTGCTGATCTTTAGGACCGCATTGCACTTGATGACCACTGTAGCCCGAGCAAACCTAGGATAGGCCCAGGCCATGATATTAAATTGTCCGCCATTTGGTATTGCTGGACAATGTCCAATTAAACTTTATGACTGATGACTACCCGATGAAAATACTTTTAGTCGAAATTACCTGTGATTCCATTCTATTCTTGCGTGTGGCGATATGTTCAGAAGTTAAATGCCAATGTTGAGGTCTGCTCGCCACGAGAGGGCTTCAGGAGAGAGTTTGTCTAGTTTTGCTACTCCTCCGTTGAAGGAGCGCAGACTACAATAGTTTACTGCAGAGTCCATAGCTTGGGTTGCATGGCCACAGTCGTACTCCGGTGGCTTGTCTTTAATTTTCGTTTCATGAAGGAGATGTGCGCATCGGTCTGTTGATGTTCTGATGCGGTTTATAGTTCCACCAGTGTCTTCGAGGAGTGTCAAAATCCAAGAGGTGTGATGCCATTGGTGTTGTGTATAGCCAGAAGTCAAACGCGGGCCACTTGTATCACATCACTGCTGTGCGACTACGTATCCGCATCGCTCATGCAAGCATGTATGAGATACATACACATATACAGACATTCCACTATGCATATTGATTCCTTTAGGTGTGATACGTTCCACGTGTACATTTTACATATGCACAATGCCCTGGCAATGTGTGCCTCCGGGGCTGTACCGTTGGCACACTTGAGCGCCCGGTAATTTCCACGGGGAATTGCCAGACTGCACCGTCTGCTGTAAAGTGGATGTTAAAGACCCTGTGAAATCATCAGTTGCAGGAGTAGGTAATTGTGTGCCTGTGTCAAGAGGCAACACCTCAAATGCAAAAATTAATAACCCATGAAATAAATTGTTAAAATTGAGAGCTGATCTAACGCAACTACCCTAAGTCAGATTTTGCTGTAAAAATAATTATTGAATCTCAAATATAGGAAGGACGTGTAATAAATGTATTTTTTTTACTTTTTCCACAACGGCTCAATTATTTTGGTTTATCATCACAGAATGTATTATGCATGGAATTAGGACCCATATTTTATAGAAAATGCCCATAGACAGTTGGCAGTTGACCAGCATTGGTTCAAGCGAGCCTGACTGAATGTCAAAACGGATCCAGTTTGTCTTCTTTGGTTCTTTCGGTAAAGTCACGTAGAATGAGAATAAAATAATAAAATAAGACAATAAAATTATCACGACGTTTCGGCCACAACACAAGCAGCCTTCATCAGGTGAAAGAACAGAACTGTCGGGACGACAGTGCTACAATGAGCGTTATTAAGATTCGTAGCGTCTTTTTAAGCTCGGTGAGAGGCGTGAAACCTCTTGACAAAGGAGTTTAAGTATCAAAGCAGGAGAATTTAGCATTGAAATAGTTGAGGGATGAGCTTGTGACAGAAATAGCTATGTTAAAGTCAAAGCTTTCGTGACTGCAGGGATTTATTTTCTTGGTTCTTTCAGTAAAGTCACGTAGAAGGGAAACAATAAAATAATAAACCATTTCGGGTCTTAATTGATTGTTCACGCTTACGGTGGCTTTCAGACCGCATCCATTATTTTCGTCTCCCCCCTTCTCTTTTCCGAACATAGATAGACTCACCCATCTGAACAAACTGTCAAATCGCTCTCCGTGGTGCTAACGTAAAAAAAAAACCCGCCACTTTTTTCAAATTTTCTTGCTGTGGTTTTTACACCTGATGATGATTGCTTGTGTTGCAGTTGGAACGTCGTGAGAATTTTATTGTTGTATATTTTTATTATTTTATTGTTTCCCTTCTACGTGGTGACTTTACCGAAAGAACCAAGAATATTGTTTATAGTTTAGTGTTCCAGGTACCCCCAGCTACCTCGCACAGGTAAAATTCTCATTCATGAAGCGACCCAACATTCCAATGCAACTCTCCTGAAAAAGAGTCTTGAGACTCAGTGAGGCTTTCCTGAAAAAAAAGGCGGCTACTATTAGTCACTAGGGAAGGTGCTTTCAGAGTCAGTGTCACCATGTACAGTGAGGGAAAAAAGTATTTGATCCCCTGCTGATTTTGTACGTTTGCCCACTGACAAAGAAATGATCAGTCTATCATTTTAATGGTATGTTTATATGAATAGTGAGAGACAGAATAACAACAAGAAAATCCAGAAAAACGCATGTCAAAATTGTTATAAATCCATCTTCTTTGGTTCTTTCGGTAAAGTAACGTAGAATGAGAATAAAATAATAAAATAAAAGAAGACAATAAAATTCTCACGACGTTTCGGCCACAACACAAGCAGCCTTCATCAGGTGAAAGAACAGAACTGTCGGGACGACAGTGCTCCAATGAGCGTTGTTAAGAATCGTAGCGTCTTTTTAAGCTCGGTGAGAGGCATGAAACCTCTTGACAAAGGAGTTTAAGTATCAAAGCAGGAGACTTTAGCTTTGAAATAGCTGAGGGATTAGCTTGTGACAGAAATAGCTATGTTAAAGTCAGAGTTTACCTATCAACAGAGGCATTTAGTATATGGACGCTAAAGGCCTCCAACTACCCAACTATCATACAGTAAACCAACGTGAATAAAAAACTGGGTCTGTATTACATCAATATAATAAATGTACTTAATATATTCTTCAATAAGCTGAGCTATTAATCACATGGCAACTGGGTAAGGTAATGCCAGCGAAAGAGCTGCGGTCTGACGGTCACCGTAAAATACAATTAAGAACCGAAATGGTTTAAAACATCTTTCCAATGGTTACTAAGCCAGAATCCATCTTCTCGGTTGAAATTGTTTCTGTGCTTGTATATGTGGATGGCCTCAAGAACGAATCTCTCATGGTAGCCGGTTGGCTTGCAAAGAACCTCCGTCTTGGAGAAGTCGATGTCATGTGAACCCACTGAATTATAACAGTGATCTGCAACGGCAGAAGAGTTCGTCCTACCGTGTTTCAAGTCTGCTTTATGTTTGCGGATGCGGTCCGAGATATGTCGTTTGGTTTCTCCAATGTAGTTGCTACCACAGAGGCACTTTAGTTTGTAAATGCCCGGGTACTGTATGTCTGGAACAGCATCTTTTACAGATGGAACCAGATCACGGATTTTATGTACTGTGTTGAATCGGACCTGGATCTTGTGTTTATTCAGGATTTTGGAGATCTTTTTAGTGACCCCTGCAATGTAGGGTAAGGTGATGGTTTTGAGTGGCTCCACAAGAGGATCCTTCTTCATGACTGGCGTGATGGCTTTGCGGATTGCGTAGTCGGAGTAACCATTAGCCCTGAGAGCCTGGTGTACGTGCTTGAGTTCACTGGTAATGTGTTCCTGGTCGGAAATGCATTGGGCTCTATGGTATAGAGTCTTGATGAGGGAGTTCTTCTGGGATGGATGATGGTGGGAATCCGGTTTCAAGTAAGCATCTGTATGGGTAGCTTTTCTGTAGACAGAGTGGCTCATTGAACCATCAGGTCTCCTTTTAATTAAGACATCCAAAAAAGGTAGCTTGCCATCTTTTTCGACCTCCATGGTAAATCTGATGGCTGGGTTTATGGAATTGATGTGGTCGAGAAATTGGTCTAGAGCAGGCTGGCCATGTGGCCAGATGACAAAAGTGTCATCCACATACCTCTTCCATAAGGTCGGGCGTAGAGTGGCAGTCTGGATGGCGTCAGTTTCAAATTTTCCATGAATATGTTGGCTACAACCGGAGACAGGGGGAGCCCATTGGGGTGCCCTCAGTCTGTTTCTAGAAAGTTCCATCCAGTTTGCTTTTATTGAACCAATGCTGCTGATAAGATGTACTCCCTGAAGGCCGTGTGGTCGATGGGTTGTGGAAGAAAAATATGAGACGAAATAAAGAGTGTTAAAAAATAGTAGCATACACGCATGTGCATTAAAAAACATATATGCATGTACACTAATGACATTTTTTTCCTGAGTAAGGAACTCTGAAACATCCAATGAGCTCCCAAAAGGCATTAAATTCAATCTCCCGTTTCGCTGGGGCCCACAGTTGATCTGGGTTTACTTTTTTAATAAAATGTAATTTCCATTGACAAGATTCCCCTTTCCCAGGGGAGTTTTCCCATCAAAAATTTGAAATAAGGAATGAGCACTTTTTTCCCACTGCACTTATGTATGCATATACATCGATATGTATGTACGGAGTAAAGGGTGGTAGCACTGGGCTATAAGCCCTGGACATCTGTGAAAAAGAGCTTAATAGCTCATCGCATTACTCCAGTCTAAATCGATATTCTGATTCTGTAGACTGAGTTTAATTCATTGTAGAAACATTAGAACTGGGGACACAAAGATACCTGGGAGAGTTGCTATAGGCACGCCACCTACACATGCACCATGCGAGCCTTGATAAGTGGTCGCAAACACCACTTGCCCCAACACTTTACACAGGCTATACAGGGATCTTTGTCTTGAGTATGTATGATTACGTGCATGTACACACGTGGGTTTATATTTGCATAAATGCGTCTACATACGTGTATACACATGCATTTATGCACAAATTAGTATATGCATATTGCGTTTTATTAAAAATAGTAAATATCAATAACAACAATAATACTAACTTTTTTTTACAACCTACTGCCGAATGAAGACCTTCCTACACTGTATCAGTTATTTGTCTCAAATTCACCATGTTGGTCAGGACAGGTTGATTGAACAGGTGGCTTAGTACTTGCTCAAATATCACTGAATGTTGGCTGTAGCTGGGAATCATACTCTGGGCGTCGGATTCTTCGCGCAAGATGCTAACTGCTGCGTCAGCGCTCTCCTGCTGTAGTAAATGTAAAGGTACAGGCCTGAAATCGGAGGTCCTTCCACCTCTGCAGGTGGAAGCACCTCCACTCGAGAAATGTATAGAGAGGTCTTGTAGAATGTACTTGGTCTACTCTTCCACGTGATCTTGTCGATCCACTAACTCTGGTAGACAGAGGCAGCGGAGTGTAAGAAGCTTGCCCCATTGTCTCAATTGGGCTGATGTGAGTTCGTTCTTGCAAGCGAACCCTGGATTGCAAGCCCAGTGTGGAAACCATGAGAGCAAGGGCAGCATCCCAATGCATTAATATCTCCATGAAACATTCTAAGCATCACTCTGCTTATACAAGCAATTGGGATATTACTCATCTGTGTTGCGCTCCTGAGCCTTGGTATAATTTCCACATTTTTATGGCGAGGACTCCGTCCTTAGAGATTACGGGGCTGAGTCAACCTCTGATATATGACTATAATCTAAGTTAATACATATGTATGTAAGCGTATACGCATGTGTGCACGCGTGCATGCATATGTCTTGAAAAGGTCTTATCCATTTAAATGGCACTTGTTCTGCATTCAGTGAAATGACTGTTATTTAAAGTTTCTGAAGCAGAAACAATGCCTCTACAAGTACATACGGTGCACCGTGACGATGGCCACATGGCTGAAATAATAAACATTACCCTTGGCTTCAAATGAAAACATAAAAGGAATGTCCCTTTTAAAACAACCATTGAATTAACCTCTACCCGTTATTTAAAGCGCCATTTCGTATCATTCATAATACACATCGTAGGGTTATTAATGAAGGAGAGTCGCAGGCAATTATGACAGTGCAAGTAATCCACTCTGGCAGTATGCAATTGAAACGCAAAAACACACATTTTTTTTCCCTTCTTCAGAAATTGTGACTTGGTCACGTGCATCATATTCCCACGTGCCACACAATGTGCTGAGCTTTTCATCGCAGCAGCAGCAGCCACAAAGCTGAGACAACAAGTTTCAAGCTACATAAAAATGTTTATATTGTGATCATGTTCTATCATCGCATATACTGCATACGTGCATCTTTCTTGTTTGTTTGTTCCCACTGCATGTGTGTGTGTCGTTTTGAATCCCAGAATGAGCTGGGAACTCCAGTTAATCTTCTGGCACCTTGGACCCCCACTGCTGACCCCAAAAGCAAATGCATGACCCCAGGTCCTTGACTTTCAATAATCCTGGCCCCACTATGAATGAGATATTATCTGACACTTGTTACATTACAGTAATGTGCCTTTGTGTGTGTGCATGCTAACAGCACTTGACCAAATAATGGAATCTTTATCTTTGTTTATTGTACATTACTCCTTGGAAGGGTGGGTGTATGGTTTCATGTGTGGCACTATGAATTAAGTGGCCCTGGTTCATTTGCCATCAATGTACAACACCAGTGGCAAGTGCCATCTCAACCTGTGATGGGTCTTTTCTAGGTCAGCTCAGCCTTAATGAGTGTATGGCACAGTGTGTGAACATCAGCACGAGGCAGACAAGGATCGCCATGTGTGTGTTGCTCATTCCACAATCCTACAATATGCTGTGCTTTAAACATACACTTGCGTACATTACCTGCCCCTGTGATTTACATGAATAAACAGGGGAGCTTTCTATCTTATATCTTAAACAGCAAACGAAGTTTAATGTTTACGAATTAATGACTTAACCAGGTTGACTTCATGTCAATGCACGTATGGGGCTTATTGTAATGAATAATAAGTATAATTATAATTATGAGAATTATCAATGGACCCATAGACTCACGTGACTGCACAGTAGGTCACGCCCACCAGTGGAGTAATCAATTCAGAGTACAAGGGGCACCTATTGAGATTGGGATGGACGCTGTACAAGGATTGAGCAGTGAGTGGGGTGTTGTTGTTAACGTGGAGGTCCATTGGTGTGTGACCCAAAAACATATGTACCTGTTCTATCAACTCCCAATTGACGATGGGTGAGATCTTATCGTAAGCCCCGATTTGCATTTTAACTCACAGCCCTTTGATTGTGAGTCACTTTCACCGTCGAAACAAATCCCGTAGACGTGCCAATTTATTTAATTACACGCATATGTGTAGGAATGTGACACAGTAACTCGATGCATCATGATATTCGCGGGGCTGACACATTGCGGGTGCATGTGGCTGCTCGGGGTGACTGCAAGCAGACGGGGAGGAACAAAACGGTGAGGCTTCTCATCCATCAGTTGCGACAAGTGGCCGCTCCCGGGTCCAGCCAATTGGGGACGGTCCCCCATGTTAAACGTCTTAATTTAAATAAATGACTCAGCATTGTGGGCGACGCGGTCGAAAACGAGGCCCTCCGCCCTCCCCCGCCACGCTTGCCTCCTCCTCCCCCCTTGGCTTTTTTAGTACCGTGCGAGTTGGCGTCGTGTACATGTTTATCATCAGCCATGATCAATCCACCGCTGCACGAAGGCTTCCCCGCCTCTTGCAGAGATTTAATAATACTGTAGTGACGTCGGGGATGTCACTGTATGGTGCCGGCCCAGAAGGGCCGTGGCGTGCGATGCACCGTCATCGCGTACACCCCGTGGGTGGGTGTAGTCCCAGCCCTAGCGGGGCTTGGTGAGCGCTGGGATAGCACGGACACGACGCATGGCGTGCGGTGCGGTCTCCTACGAGGGGGAGTTGGAGAGTGTCGGCCCAAGGACAGGGTTGCCCCATGCCATGGCACTCTGGTTGACCCTGCAGACACGTGATCTAGAGTGTCCATAGAGAGGCCCCCAGGTGGGGGGACTAGGGGGTGACCACGTGTCCTGGGAGAGCTCTCGAGAGGGATCGAGGAAGAGCTAGAAGGCTCCAGAAGGTGGGCAGGGCCAGGGGCGGAGCAGCCCTGACCGTAGGGGCACATAAGGCGGGTCCCTGAGAGGGACCGGGGTCGCTGCATTCCACAAGCTGGAAGCTCAACACCTACAAGCGGGAAGCTCTACGTCTCAGGCTGAGACTCTTCGTCCTACGAGGCAACCACGTGGCCGCGGACCCGAGTGAGGGCCCGACCCTTCGTAGCAGTAACTCCTCTCTATGGAGTAGTTAGCTGGGTGGTCACCACCCTAGGCTGTATCTGGTGAAGGGGCAGTTACCCCTTTGTGTTACGTGTTACAAATAAATGTGTTGCCTCTAAAAAGGAACAACGTCTGCGACTCAGTTGGGCTCACTACAATATCACCCAACAACTGCACGTGAGGTGATTTGAATCGCTACTTCTCCATTTCGTAGATGTCCTATCGCATGCTTCCTGTTCCTTGGCTGCCACTGCATCGGTGTTCTCGACCAGCGGCCATCACTCCGTCGAGCGACAGGTTATGGTAAAATGTAACACTGAGGCTTTTGCGTGAAATACGATGAATAATTGATTTTTTGGGTCAGATCGCGTAAGTCAAACCTGTGTCGTACACCCTCCTCCGCCCTGCCCAGCCGCTGAATACTGTTGCCAGGTGAACAAGCGTGCCAGTTTGACCACTTCGGCACATCGTTGTTTTGGAGAGCAATGTCACAACATTTAGTGTGTTCCTTAGGGAGAGGAAAAAAAAACAGCTCTCGTACCTTTTAGATAAGCTGTTACTTTACTTGTTCTGGAATCTCCAAAATGAATTTGAAGCTTTGTTAGTGAGACTATAATAGCACTCCCTGCAGTGTCTGCTCCACATTGAAATACGATGGCACGGCAGCGATTTCCAGTGGTGGCGTTTGGCATAAACTAAGCAACATCATGTGGCCCAAAGTGCATAACAATTTAGGGGTATACCGAATATCAGCTCGAATCCAGATCGTAATAAACATAAAGAGTGAATTTATTTATTTAATCTCTTTTATTGTCCATAGCTCTCTTCTATCATCTCACTGCATAATGTTCTTGTCTACATCCTCTCTAATTTCACTGCATTAATGTCCCTTCTGTATCCCTCTCCTCCCTCTTATCATCACACCTCTAACCTTTTGTCCACATTTCCCTCATCCCGCTACATCTCATATCCCTTTTCTATAGCTCTCCTGTCATCTCACTCGGAGTTTATGAATTAAAAGGAGTGCCCCCGAAAAAAAATGTGTGCTTTGGGCCCACAATGGGCCAGCACCACCACTGGTATTGTCACTCGAGCACCCCTTTCATTGTAATGCCGTAATGCAACTACTCTTTTTGTCTCACTAACGAAGTCTAAAACTGGTGTCCAACAGCCCGTGACTCACGGCCCGGGTACGCATCGACAGGTTAGCACCTATTGTTTTATATATATTTTATTATTTTATTGTTTCCCTTCAACGTGACTTTACCGAAAGAGCTAAGAATATAGGTTAGCACCTGTTTGTGTTTTGAGGCCACGGCTTTATTTAAAAGGCAGTGTCATCGATAGTAGTGGTAAAGCACTTCACACCGATGAAGGATTTATCTAAACGTAACAAATGCATTGTAGTGCACCGCTGCCGCACGGGCGTTTGGTGAGCTTGCCCCACGAACGCGGGTGGCAACAGCGGGCACGCGCCGTCTCTCACAGCAGCTGACCCACACTTGCCAAGGTGTACCCATCCCAGCGTATGAAACCTGTTTGTCAGCCGCGATTGATCTATCACCTATGAGATTACCCTTTGGCCCTGGGGCATCTGCTGCAGGCTTTTTTTCTTTCCCCATAGCCTCCCACACGTGTCTCTCCTCAAGGATAAAGCTTCTCGCTTGCTTCAGTCATCCCTATAAGGCAATCTCGCCCTCCAATGAGTCTGTCTCGCCCTCTCAATCTCTGTCTGTTCCTTCTCTTCACCTTCCTCCCACCGCCGCCACCATGTTGTGGCACCCGGGTGTCAAGGATGTAACGAGCTTATCAAAAAGGAAACGGTAAAGACACCTCCGTTACATGAGCACGAGGTGGCTGTCATCTTTATTAGCAGCCAGTCAGTGGTGGCAATTTCACATTCGTATGGCTAGGCTCAGATCACCCACAGGACAACTGCCATGCACGTCCCACAACGTGGCAATCATTGTATCCGTCTCAGAGGCGTGATGGGCTGAGTCGACCCCCCGCACTTGGAATTGAACTCGTAACATTCCGACTGTAAAGTGGAGCGGTCAAGCAACGTCGCACCCAGCTGAATTATTAAAACCGCTAATAACATTAAATCCACAGGACGGACGCCCTTTGACCCCAATAAGTTTCCACCAAGGGCACTGTCTGAGTGCCACGAGAAGAAATTAATGGGCGATCAAAAACATCAAATGGATGGGGATGCAGGCAGAGCTGGGGAAAGTGGAGATGTGCTCTTTTTTTCTTCCCCCCACGCGTCTCTTGACGGCTACTGAATAATAGGGACGTTGATGTGTGTCACTACCACGCCTGTTCTTTTCATTGCGTTGTTGCCTTCCTCAATAGGATGACATGGTGGAGCAAGATAGGTGCGGGCCTTTTCTCTGTCTAGTGTGCCGCTTTTTATATATTTTTTCTGCAGCATTGCATCATTGTGGATGACATTTCTTGGGGGCTGTTTAGTTCCCGAACACAGCAGGCCATCTGCCTCCCTTGATTGAGTATAATCTCCTGTGCAAAGTCATACATCATGCCAATCGGGGTATGTATTTCAATCCTCGCCGTCGCGATTCAATGAATATTCTCAGTTTTGACCTTGGGTTGCAGGGGTTCTGACTTTGAACCGCATAGGAGCGTATCCTAGGGTTATGGAAATTCCATGAAAATTGCAATGTCGATTCATTTCTGCTTCCAACACTATCAACCACACACACGAAACTAAAACATTTCTGTTTATTTTGAAATATTACACTGTCTAACAAATGTTTTTTTTGTTCCTGGGTAGTAAGTGTTATTTCCTAATTGCTTATGCCTCAAAAGTATAGAAAATGCCTATTATTCCCCACAAACTTTGCTTTTGTAATCAGGACCTTGATATTTTGAAATTTACCTATTTTCAATGAGAAAACGGGCTAATTTGTGTCTTTTCGTTCACACAAAGTAAAAAAAACAACAACATACGAATCAAAATTAACATGTATTTATACTAAAGTAATAAAAAAATGACTACAAAAGATTTAGAAGTGAGTAGATGGAAACATTACAGCCAGTTATGACTTAAACTGGTTGATGATGTCCTTCCAATGATTACCGTGTTCGTGAGGATAAGGCAGATTTGAAATACGGGAGGACCAACACCTCAGCTGTGGCTGATCATTGTTTGAATGCGGTTGGCTTATGAAATTGATTTCTCTGAGACGAAGGTACTTTGCAGGCCACTGGCTATCAACAAAGATTCGTCCATGAAGCCATCCATATATACAGTGAGGGAAAAAAGTATTTGATCCCCCGCTGATTTTGTACGTTTGCCCACTGACAAAGAAATGATCAGTCTATAATTTTAATGGTAGGTTTATTTGAACAGTGAGAGACAGAATAACATCAACAAAATCCAGAAAAACGCATGTCAAAAATGTTATAAATTGATTTGCATTTTAATGAGGGAAATAAGTATTTGACCCCCTCTCAATCAGAAAGATTTCTGGCTCCCAGGTGTCTTTTATAGAGGTAACGAGCTGAGATTAGGAGCACACTCTTAAAGGGAGTGCTCCTAATCTCAGCTTGTTACCACAGAAGCAATCAATCAATCAGATTCCAAACTCTCCACCATGGCCAATACCAAATAGCTCTCCGAGGATGTCAGGGACAAGATTTTAGACCTACACAAGGCTGGAATGGGCTACAAGACCATTGCCAAGCAGCTTGGTGAGAAGGTGACAACAGTTGGTGCGATTATTCGCAAATGGAAGAAACACAAAAGAACTGTCAATCGCCCTCGGCCTGGGGCTCCATGCAAGATCTCACCTCGTGGAGTTGCAATGATCATGAGAAAGGTGAGGAATCAGCCCAGAACTACACGGGAGGATCTTGTCAATGATCTCAAGGCAGCTGGGACCATAGTCACCAAGAAAACAATTGGTAACACACTACGCCGTGAAGGACTGAAATCCTGCAGCGCCCGCAAGGTCCCCCTGCTCAAGAAAGCACATATACATGCCCGTCTGAAGTTTGCCAATGAACATCTGAATGATTCAGAGGACAACTGGATGAAAGTGTTGTGGTCAGATGAGACCAAAATGGAGCTCTTTGGCATCAAAAATGGAGGAGGAGGAGGAATGCTGCCTATGACCCCAAGAACACCCATCCCCACCGTCAAACATGGAGGTGGAAACATTATGCTTTGGGGGTGTTTTTCTGCTAAGGGGACAGGACAACTTCACCGCATCAAAGGGACGATGGACGGGGCCATGTACCGTCAAATCTTGGGTGAGAACCTCCTTCCCTCAGCCAGGGCATTGAAAATGGGTCGTGAATGGGTATTCCAGCATGACAATGACCCAAAACACACGGCCAAGGCAACAAAAGAGTGGCTCAAGAGGAAACACATTAAGCTCCTGGAGTGGCCTAGCCAGTCTCCAGACCTTGATCCCATAGAAAATCTGTGGAGGGAGCTGAAGGTTCGAGTTGCCAAACGTCAGCCTCGAAACCTTAATGACTTGGAGAAGATCTGCAAAGAGGAGTGGGAAAAAAATCCCTCCTGAGATGTGTGCAAACCTGGTGGCCAACTATAAGGAACGTCTGACCTCTGTGATTGCCACAAGGGTTTTGCCACCAAGTACTAAGTCATGTTTTGCAGAGGGGTCAAATACTTATTTCCCTCATTAAAATGCAAATCAATTAATAACATTTTTTGACATGTGTTTTTCTGGATTTTTTTGTTGTTATTCTGTCTCTCACTGTTCAAATAAACCTACCATCAAATTATAGACTGATCATTTCTTTGTCAGTGGGCAAACGTACAAAATCAGCAGGGGATCAAATACTTTTTTGCCTCACTGTACAGAAACAATTTCAACTGAGAGGATGGGTACAAACTCAGCAATTAATTGGAATGACGTCATCAACCAGTTTAAGTCATAACTGGCTGTGATGTTTCCATCTCGTCACCTTCCGATGTTACACAAGTTGTTAATTTCGCCACGGCTCATGCGCCTACCCTTTGACGTAACCATCACCGCTTGTGCTGGCCCCAGGCACTTGTACCCAGCCCACTTCCTTCTGATACCAGGACACTTGAGCTACAACAAGTTGTTAATTAACATAACCATCACCGCTTATGCTGGCCCCAGGGCACTTGTATCCAGCCCACTTCCTTCTGATACCAGGACGCTTTGGCTATGCCCATTTTAAACCTTTAAAACAGCTTGCCTTTAGTGGCTTCCCCCCCCCCCCCCCCCCATTTACCACCTGATGACAATCGCTTGTGTTGCCATCGAAACGTCGTAGTTTTTTGTTTGTTTTCTTTATTATGTTTTGAACCTATCTACGTGACTTTACCGATAGACTCAAAGAATATGAATTCCTGCAGTCACGAAAGCTTCATGTCATGAGTTAAATCTCTTACACATTAGTCATGGGTGAAATAAATGTATTTTTGTAGGATGGTACAGACGGGAAAAGAGAGCCATGAAGTTCGCTATCCCAAGAATTTGGCGGGAACCCACTGACCACTCAAGCCACTGCTACTTCTGCATGGTGGACCCTTCCGAACGTCAGACTGGCAAGAATGCACCTGCTATCACGTATCCAGACCTTCCTTCATCCATCGCCCCGGTGCCACACTGCCATGAGCTCCACGTACCCACTCCTCCGGAGAGAGAGCAGCCGTCTTTAGAAGAGAGCAGCAAGTCAGAGAGCGAGGAGGACGATGTAGATCCAGGTGACAATTTCAGAGGTGGAGCTGAGGAGAGAAACCCATACGACCCCAACCAAAAAGACCTCAACGACTTGATCAGAGATTTTGGTCTCACCAAGTCCAATGCCGAGCTTTTGACATCTAGGCTAAATCAGTGGAACGTGTTGGATGAAAGTGTACAAGTCACAGATCAGAGGAAGCGTCACCAACCTTTTTGCAGCTTCTTCACCCGTCAAGATGGGCTCTGCTTCTGCCACAATGTGACCAGTCTGTTCGAGGCAATCGGAATCGCCTGTAACCAGAATGAATGGCGCCTCTTCATTGACAGCTCATCCAGGAGCCTCAAAGCCATGCTGCTGCATAATGGTAACAAGTACCCGTCTCTTCCCCTGGCTCACTCTGTCCACCTCAAAGAGGATTACAACAGCATCAAGACCTTGCTGGACGCCTTGAACTATGATGAGTACGGCTTGGAGGTCATCAGAAACTTCAAAATGGTGGCATTCCTGATGGGTCTAAAAGGTGGTTTTACCAAGTTCTCCTGCTTAGCTTTGCCTTTGGGACAGCAGGGACACCAGGGCGCACTACCACAGGCGGGAATGGTCACAGCGGACAGAGTTCTCTGTGGGGAGGAACAACGTCAAGTTGGAGCCACTGGTGGAACCCCGGGAAGGTGTTGATGCCACCACTGCACATCAAATTGGGCCTTATGAAACAATTTGTCAGAGCTGTAGATAAGGAGTCGGCAGCCTTCAAGTACTTTCAAGACTTCTTCCCTAAGCTGTCTGAGGCAAAGGTCAAAGCCAGTGTCTTTGTCAGACCACAGATAAAGAAGATCCTGGAGTGCAATGAATTCCCCAAGAAGCTCCCAAGTAAGGAGAAAGCGGCTTGGAACAGCTTTGTCGCAGTGGTTCGTGGCTTCCTGGGCAATCACAAGGTCGAAAACTATGTGGAGCTGGTTGAGACTCTGGTGAAGAACTACGGCACAATGGGCTGTAGGATGTCCCTCAAAGTCCATATCCTTGATGCTCATCTTGATAAATTCAAGGAGAACATGGGAGCATACTCGGAGGAGCAAGGCGAGCGCTTCTACCAAGATATACTGGACTTTGAACGCCGCTACCAAGGACAGTATAACGAGAACATGATGGGAGACTACATTTGGGGGCTGATTCGTGAAAGTGATTTACAGTATAATCGTTAATCTCGAAAAACGACTCACTTCTTAATCTTTTGTAGTGATTTTTATATAACTTTAGTATAAAAATAATGGTAATTTTGATTCATATGTTGTTTTTTTTCTGACTTTCCGAAAAGACACAAATTCGCCCGTTTGAAATAGGTAAATTTCTAAATATCACTGTCCTGGTCACAAAAACAAAGTTTGTGGGGAATAATATCCATTTTTTAATACTTTTTATGCATAAGCAATTAGGAAATAACACTTACTACCCAGGAACAAAAATTGTGTTACATAGTGATATTGTACCAGATTCATGCAGAGATCTTCTTTCTTCTAATTAAAGTCACACAAGAGGATTATAAAGACAGCACAGATACATTTATTCAACAAAAAGTCGAATTGAGTGTCGGTTATACATTTTTGCATCATCTAAACATTAACATCCCTTTGTTAATTTTAATTATAAAGTGAAATTTAATTTTAAATATATTTAACATATGTATTGAGAATGCATGGATTTTTGCATATTTCATTTCTGGATCAAGTGTTTTTTTTTCTCCACATTTCAGGTACATAATTTTGAGATCCTCGCTTGATCCTCCAAACCCTGAATTGCAGGCATAAGCCATCACACCTGCCCGTGGGTATATCGCCACAATTTAAATTAACGTCTTCATAGGAGCACCATACATTACTTTCTTATCTTCTTTGGTTCTTTCGGTAAAGTCACGTGACTTTACCGAAAGAACCAAAGAAGATGAATCCTTACTTTCTTATCCTCGTTTCAGTACACGTGTTTACTCAACAAGGTGAGAGCCCATTGAGATTCATGGTTCTGTTCGCAAGGGAACAACTTCATAACCCAAGGAACACATTTCGTGAATTTTATCGTCGCAAATTAGTTTCAGGCAATTGAGCTTTTGAGATTTGGGGCATTGATACGCAATTTTCAACGGTTTTGAATATCGCAGGTTTTTTGACACTCGCTTCAAAGCAGACACCGCACTTTTAGCTGGCAGCTACGGGATCCAAACAGTTGACTTCATTCAGACTGGCTGCCGTAGCAAAAGTACCGACCGCTAGGCTAATCTTAGCCTCGTAATCATTTCAGTTTTCGTCTTCTGTAGACGTTGGGTGGGCGAGGGATCAGTTACTGTTCATGGCAGGATTCAACGGGTCGGGACTAGCTGGCCTGTTGTGGTGATTGGACGGTAATCTGGCACATGTGCTGCCGGCTCGCCAAGTCCGCCTCGGGGTTTTTCATCAGCAGCCATTGGGCTACAGTGGCAGCTGCACTTTTAATTCATGGAAGTACACATTGACCCAGATGGGTTATGCTTGCATAATTGGTTGCTACGGCGGCGGCGTTCGAGGCCTGGCTTTGTCTAATACGCGCGGCGCATTGGAGGTGTGATAACATTAAAAACAAATTCTGAAGGAGAGAAAAAAACAACGCACAGCCAAGTCTTTTGTTTGAAAACCAAGGCTTGCCCCACCCCCCCACTGCATAGTAGCTTCATAAACACATTACATTCTATCTACATACTAAGCGGCATCAGTGTTCCTTTTAGATTTACTCTGGCAAGCTAAGCAAATTGTTGTGATGCCAGATATGGTTTCAACAAAGGATGTAGGCAATTGCCCGTGGTTACCAGCTTAATTAATTTGGCAATGTGCGTCATTTGTGGCGTGGCGTGGCGAAGTGTTACAAGAGAAACGGAAATTTTTGGACACGCTTATGAAATGAATAGAAAATGGCTTTTGATTAACAACAAAAAAAGCCTACACATTGACAGGATGAAAGGGCTACAGAATAATGACGATTTTCAATATACACGCGTACACTATCGCACACGTGGACACAAACAAGCGCACATACACAGCACACATGAATGTCTGTTTGGCCACAGGGTATCAGGATTCCCAAATGTGAACCCAATCTCGGCCTTCTTATGATGATCTTGATGGACACTTAAATAAGAGCACCATCTGCTAATTTGTTTCAGATATAACATGAAAACCCCCTCTGATGTTGCTTGCCAGACAATGCTATTGTGTGGCCATGTGCTGGACAAACATGAATAAGTGTCGATAAGTGTTAACCTAAATCCTTTACTGTCACTTAAACATTAACTTAGGCTATGTATGCCTGCATTGGGCTGCAGTAGATGCATCTTAGCCAACAGTACTGCAAGCCAACTCTTGATAGAATGTGATATGCACTGTGTGTGTATAGGGGGAGCGGTAGTGTAGCGGTTAGCGTGCTGCGCTACGCGACCCGAGTTCGATTCCCGCTCACGGCCAACACCAGTGGCACATATCTGAACCGGTCTTGGGCCTCCCCTAGGTCGACTCAGCCTCAAATGAGACCTGGTGTGGTGTATAAACATCACTGGGGAGACAAAGGCGGTCGGGCCTGATGCTGGCCACCCACCCCATCAAGTACCGTGCTGGCCTTCATAGGTGCTCGCTAACAGCACTTGCCCCAACAGTCTGTTAAGGCTAAAGGAGGGAACTTTGTGTTTTTTGTTTATACAGTATATATGTGTATATGTATTTGTGGATTGGCAAAGTATTTATAGCACACTTTCCTACAATCCTGCCAAAGTCGGGTTCAATCTCTGGTCCTGATTCACTGCACCTCTGCCAGGGGTTATCTGCATCATGTGGGGGCCTCTACGAATTCCACTCACTGTAAATCAAATACGTAATATAATGTCCGTTTTCAGAATTGAAACGAAGTTCTATCAGTGAGGAACTATTAAATCTCACATGGTACACAAATTGGTTATTTTGTAAAAAAAAAAAATCAATCCTAAAAAAAGTACTTGTTTTAAGGTTTTAATACAAAATTACCAGATGTTGCAAGTGGCTAGGAATGTAACCGGGGTCGTTGGGATTGTATCACATTGTACGAGCCACTATGATACCACCACAGTGTTGCGCACGTGTGCGCGCGTGCACAGACGCAGGAGTGTGTGCATGCGGGAACACGACTGTTTACGAGCTTCCTCGCCAGTAGGCGAAATGCGGACGAGTGGACGCATTCCCGCGTGCATTTCTCCAAAAGAGTCCAGGGCTCGTGTTAATTGCCCCGACCCAGGTTCCATTCCGCTAAAATGATGGTGCCCGAGTGTCAGGGAGGCGGGCCCACCGGGATGGGAGTGGGAATTGGGCGTGAGCCGCTCTCATGCCATCTGCCCTGCCTTCGAGCGCTGGCACATCTTTAGAGCCAGATGTCATGCCCGGCGAGTCCCGCAAAGCGCCAGGGCAGGGACCGAAGTGGTCGTCGTGGGGCCAAGGTGGGGGGAGGGGCGTGGCGGGGAGTTTGGGGCCCTTAAGGGAAATTAACCCGCGCGTCGGCCCGCCACTTTGCCGTGTTGCAGCGACGCGGTACCAGGCTGACATTGACGCATTTTGTTCAATGGTCTTTTGTCGTTGAGCAAAGCGTCGGTGGATCAGCGGAAAGGTCTGGCGGCTGACGGTGCGCAGGAGGGTCTGCTGCTGGGGCACTTGGGTGTAATTGAAGGTGGTGAGACGGGCTACGTGTCGGGAGGTGTGGATGGAACGCAGCTGAACGGTTTGCGGTGCTCTTTGTATATCTGGTGGACGTGTGAAAGAGCCCGATAGGAACGTGTAAACTCATAAACGCAGTCAATTAATGCAGCTTCCAAATGGCAATTCTTGTTTCGTTGCATTTATGTTGTGCAGCTGGCAAGGCTAGAAAGCCTCTTCACGTTTACATTGCATACTGCAGATAATGGTTGCGTAGTGCCTGTTCGGGTAGTGGAGACTCTCAGAATTGCGTTGCGATACTCTTAAAGAGCAGATCTTAGGCTTTGTGCAACAGCTGTGGGATCTGGCAGATGAAAGGAAGCAATGGTGAGGTGTGGTAGTAAGCAATGCCATTGAACTTAATGTATTGTGCTTTTGAATACAATTGAGCATGATGTGTTTGATTTGTGGGTTTCCATGAGCTGCCTAAGCCAAACTAAGCCAGTGACTATTCTCCGGCTTTGTTGAAATACACCACTCAAAGAACCAAAACTTGGGCAACATACCGAAAATTCTAAGAGTGTTGGGAGATTCGTGCTAAGCCGGTCGACAAGGCCGCGTTGCCTACAAATGAAGTGGTTAATGTGGTGTAGAGAACAGAGCGGCCCTCTAAACAAGCTGCCTCCAAGCACAGCCGTCATGTGCTCTGCATGCAACTTTAAAGATGAATCATCCGTGGCGATGAGGAACGCCCTCAGCGGATACACGTGACACGAGCGTGAGGACGGCGCGCACTCTTGCGAGCCGTGTTCTATAATACTAGCACGTTAGCTTGTCTCAAAGCTAACGTGCTTGTATGGCTTTCCCTTGTAGAGCGTGCATTCGTGTATAAACATAGACACGTCGTCTCTCCGCATGTGGCGATGTTGCCGTGATGTGCGTGTCCAGCTTGTGGAGAGTATCTTGATGTGCTGCTGCATTTAACGTTAAATACATCCAAAAATCCGTTGTCGTTTAAAGATGTTGTCTTGTACACGTTTTATCCATGGCGTGGAAAGTGCTGTTACGGAGCTCCTATTAAGCCTGGCATGTATGTATGTAGAACTTCTATTGCACCATACGTAGCCAATCGTACTAATCCGAGGTGCGGGGAAGGACAACAAACAAAACACAACAAGTAGCTGTTGAAGAAATTTGTTTTCAATCTAGATTTACCAGTGCATAGCTCCAGTGGCTTCCTAATATCGGAAGGAAGAAGGTTCCAGACGGCCGCAGAAGCGCATCTGAAAGCGCGCGACGCAGTGACCCATCTCTGCTCGATGGTTCGCCAAAAGCCGCAGCATAGCGCGGAGAGACAGTGGTGCGGTTGGCACAACACCCTGCCTTCCACATTGAGATCACTACCACATCAGGGACTCATTTAAATCAAACCGTGGATGGCACAAACCAGATTTAGACACCAGTGACTATTGATGCTGTCCATTAGCGCGAGCGATCGAAGCTTGGTTGCCAGTATCTGAGCCAAATGTGCTAACCTCTGCAGCAAAGCACATTATGGCCATTATATTTGTTTACTTTTATCGGCAGTGTTATTGATACATTCGAGTTTTTTTTATGTGTACGTAATGTCTATGACAATTTACACATCATTATTTACGTGGTTGTTGCTTTTGATAATGACGATGCAATGCATTTTTCATCCAAGAAAGAGTCTCAAGACTCTTCTTTAGAAGGATATTGGATTCGGATTTTTGATAACTTCGCGTGGAAGGAAACTGAAGCACGCATAAAAAATATATTGATGTATACGCAGCAATAACACTTAAACGTCTGCATATGTATGTAACCAATAGTGCTAATCAGAGGTGCTGGGGAAGGACAACAAACTAAACACAAAAAGCAGTTCTAAACAAATTAGTTTTCAATCTAGATGATTTAAAAGTGCATAGCTCCAGTGGCTTCCTAATATCGGAAGGAAGAGCGTTCCAGACGGCCGCAGAAGCGGATCTGAAAACGTGCAATGTAGTGAACGTTTCTGTTCGATGGTTCGCCAAAAGCCGCTGCTATGAGGATGACCGGAGGTGGATTCAGCTACCCACTTGCTGTACTACAATCTCCTCGCTTCCTCGTTACCTCAGCTGATTTGGTATTCCACCAAGCTGTGCAATCCGCAAACCCTCAGTCCCTCACGCGTGTGCACACACGCATAATCTCCCACATGCAGGCTCACGTGCTCTCCCATGAAAAAAAAGTAAGTGGGCTTTAGCAGAACAATTAACTAGACCGGATGAGATGGCCGATATATAGATGAGATTGGTGATGGAATGGCAGCCAAATGAGAGTGCGTGCCTGAGATTACGACCCCCGCAGAGATTTAGCGATGGGCTCAGGTTCATGTGCAGTGAGATGGATTGTGGCATCACAGGACCGTGAGGGAGGGTGAAAAGGCATCATCCAGTGGTGGATGGACAATTGTCCGATGACGACGACGATGAGGATAATGGATAAAGAGATGAGGATGGGTCATGCATGTGACAAGTTGATGAAAGGTAGCTACAGCTGCCGTCAGTCACTGCTGATGCCTCCGCCGTGGTGGGGCTAGGCACACGGCACCGTTCTACCTTTCGACACCACTACGACACCTCCCTATCGTCCGCAGTGTTTCTCATATAGCAAGAGTTATTTGGCAAGTGCATCCCATTGTCATTGATGTTGCCGATGATAAAAGGAATTGAAATTCCGGGGTTATAGGATGGGTTGATGTTCGTGGGTGGTGAACAAGCTAAAAGGTCGTGGAAATGTGGACCCGGGAAAAAGTTATTGTGTATGTTGGCCAATGTTACTTGTTCGAAAAGAAGGCTTTATACAGGGTGTCTCATCACGCTGGAATCATCGGATAGGACGTCGAGGGCCTGTGGAATGACCAGCGAGAAGCGCCGATCTCACACCACTGGATTTTTTGTAATCTTTGTGGTCACTTGAAGGCGCTGGTCAACGCGGAGAAATTTCAGAGTGTTGAACATTTACGGCGGCGCATTGTTGACGCACGTGACACCGTTACCCCTGATACCATTTACCGTGTGCTTGTTGACAATGGACACATTGAGCACGTTCCGTGAATAAAAGCGTTACGATTGCCCTTTTTTGTATTATTTTTCCTGTTATTCCAGACTGATGGGACACCCCTGTTAGTAGTTTGGGTGCGAAACAATCGGAGTTTGCATATTGATCCCCAGAGGACAGAGTGGAGCCAGCCACCCGGCCACTTCAATCCTGCCTGGCGTCTCTCCGTCCCGCATTTAATCAAAGCTCGGCGCACCAGCTGCTGCCTGGCCTTGTGAGGCATGGGAGGGAGGGGGAGAGTGTCGCCGTTCCCTTTTGTACAGGCGACGAGCGTTGGTCTCGATTGCTGATTGTTGGGACCAAATGCCGCAAAAGCGTGCGTAAACGACAATCGTTGTAAAAACGTCGTAGGCGGCTATTTACAGGCTGCGGCGGTGCTGATTGCGTTTGCCCGCGAGGTAAGCGCAACCTGTGGCCCTGCGAGCAAACCCCATTAAAGGCGCTCGCGAACGTTATTACTACAGGCGCCTACGGGACGGCGGGGGGATAGGCTCCAACCTCATCACGGAGGCTAATGCGCATTCATTAGTAGAGTTATCTCTCACCCCCCCCCCCCGCTCTGTCTGTTCCTCGTGAGTCCACACGCGCCACCCTATGAGAGGTGTAAACTAACAAAAAAAACATAGTATAGGCATTGTTTTTGGGTCAGATCGCGTAAATGTGAACGTGTCGTCAAACCTGCCACCACCCGACACGGCCAATTAGTAAGGTTTGCCACGTAAACAGAACACGCAAATTCGTTACTCGGACAGCACACCGGTGTGTTGGAGAGCAAATCCACAACATTAAAATCTGAATAAGACGTTTTGCCAGTGATTACAACTGGCTGTCGGCTGATGATGCTAATTGTAATTGAAACGTCGCACTCCGATTGTAAATGTCGTGGATTTGCTCTCCAACACACTGGGTGTGCTGTACTAATTACGAATTGGCACCTTCTGTTTACGTGACGACCCTTACTAGTTGACTGCGTCGGGTGGTGGCGGGTTTAACGACACATTAACATTTACGCGATGAAACCCCCCCCCCCCCAAAAAAAAATAAAAAAGAACCCCTATATTATGGAAGATATTGGTCGCGAAAGCCTATGTTTTAAACAAACACAATTGATGGAGAGGAGGGGGAGCCGAGCGAGAGATTGAGAGAAGGGTTGGGGGGCTGTTCGGGGAGTGATGCTCACGCAGCGTCCGCAGATTGCCGCGACTGGCGTTCACGTGTGCTCTGACTAACTGCGGCGGTGCGATAAGGAGTTCCGAGGCCATCTGCGGCCGTCGATAAGTCATTCCCCCCCCCCCCCCCCGAGGCCTCCTCCGGGTGCTCCTACAGCTGTTGCGACGCGATAACCAAAGCGTGTGCCGGGCCCGGAGTGTGAAATAGCCGGAATTATCACCGCGAAGTCGGCGGCTCCCCTCCCAAACACCTGGGCTACAGCCCTGCCACCGCGATGTCACGGCGCGTGCTTTCATGCTAATGCCCCGCGCATTCTCCCGAGCCTGTTCACATGTAAATGCGGACTTACTGGGTGGGTGGGTGAAAAAGTGAGCTTAGCCTTTCTTAAATCGGATTTCACGAGCGCTCTCGCCTTTCCATGCCTCTGCCGAACGTGAACGCACCGCCAAACGTAATCAAACCCCGCTTTCGCTCGAACGTTTCGCTCGGGTATTTTGACCGACTTGCAGGCTGCCGTATTGCGGGTTCCCTTCCCTCTTAATACGCGCGTTATTACAACACGCATGTATGTGTGCCCGGCGTGTTTCCCGCCTCTCTGCGTTATCCGGTGTTGTAGCCGAGTGGTCCTATCCGTATGTCGCGCTCATATCTGTAGATTGTCCCGAGCGAGTGGTATAAAAATGCCGTTCCGATAGTGGAGGGCAGCCATTGTCACGATGCACCCCTCCTCCGTAAGTCAGTGAATCGTCACAATGTGGAGTCACAAAATTAAATGAAAAATATACGTTTTCTGCATTTGCGATGTGCGTAGAGCTTATAGTTGCATGCATCTATACAATCGACTGTAGATGCATGTAAATGCTCAAACTACGGTGAATAATAAACGCACAATTCAATGCACGTTTCGCAAAAAAACTTAACAATTTATTGATTTCTTCCATTCCCATTCTTACTGTTGACTTCCCACAAAATGACACCCTCTGTTATTGACCCAGGAAGGGATGCTGTGCCGGAGTCGTCGAGCCACGGCTGTGATTGAACTTGTGAATCTGTGTGAGTCTAGCGCCCCGTCATAGTGCCACGTGACCCAATCATTGACACGCATCTGCCCCGACTGCCATAGCACTTTTAATTCTGATTGACAACGAATGAATGGAAATATGGATCCATGATTGAATTAATAAATCACAGCGAATTATTTAAAATGATGCTTCGCACCTGCAATTTTTTGCTGTGACATATGCCTGTTAACTAAATTTCAAGGTACATTAGTTCACGGCGCATTAACAGCAGTCGCGTGAATAGGTGTATTGATGTTTATTATTCTGCATATATATTTTTTGCCAAATCATCTAGCTCTTCATTAAACTAATGATGGAAGCATGCCGAACGACGCCTCGTGATGAGAAGCCATGCGTTTCGTCAACTGTCCTTTGTGCTCTTGGGCAATATTTAATCTCAACAGAAGGATGAACAGCTGTGTACTTTTTCCTGCAACCTGGCCCCAAGCCATCTCAATACAGTATCGCTGGGAAGCAACGTTAACCTTTGTGTTATCATATTGAATCTCAATGGAGCAAAAAAAAAATATCTCAATTCTTCTTCCACATTTGCTTCTGCACGCATGCCAATTATCCAACACTATAAGCTCGCGTTGATTGATCATGCATAGACCATTGTATTTGTAAAGCTCCCACCTACATGTCTGTGAGGTAGCATGTTTGTAGATGGCATACAGCACATAGTTTGCTTCCCTTAACCTACTGACTTGACAGTACAATTCCTTTGAATTCATGGATTTAGTTCCACACAGGACTTGCAAACCAGAGGTCACTGGTTTAATTATCCCCGGGCACGCCAGTTGATACAAGTGTGCAAGTTTCCTAAATACCCTCTCCCACTCCACCTCTGTCCACCCAACAGTATACATGGAGGCACCACAGTTATTCTGTTGGCCGGTCGCATGTGGCGACATCTTCTAAGATGTCTGGCTTGCGTGGGAGATTGCGCCAAAATTCCATCGAGGAGGAGGGCTCTCTTGAGTACCTACAGAGGCCTTTCCACCAGTAGTGGTCTGAGCAAGACATTTCATGGCTGCACCTTTATCTTTTCCATATTTAGTCCAGTTTCGCCACGGTGGTCATTGTGGGTTGGTGAAATCGTGCCCAGAACCGGTTCATGTATCACCGCTATTGATGTTACTTGTGGCCAGAAATCAAACTCGGGTTGCCGAGTTCTCAGCACAGTGCGTTAACCACCCTCCCACCCCCCCAAAAGTCATTTCTGTAAAGGGTTCAATTAACGAATCACAGTGCAGAGGTTTCCAAGAGCATTGACAAAGCCACCGCACCTCGCCATCACAGCTGCGATTGTGATAATCGTCACGTGACTTCGAATATCTGATCTTAGTCTCAGCACCGCCGTGTCTTCCTTGGTCTCAGACCTCTGGGTGCCCACTGCACTGTAACCTGCACATCTTCCACCCTGCGCACGTGTAAAGGTAATATTCTTTCAGACCATATGGGCAGCAGAATGGAGGAGAGGACCCCACATTTGTGCAGAAGCATTGACTGAAACATGGTAGGGTGTCACCAAATGACTGGCATTAATGTGATTGTGAGTGATGCCATGGAGGATGTTTCACACTTCATCAGCTTCATTTTGAACATCTCGCGGTGGTGAGATGTTAGCTACCTCGCCTGGTATACAGGAGGTCGTGGTTTATGATCCCTACCCTGACGCCTGTATATTTGGAATTTTACACGTTACTCTCCCTGTGGTCACATGTATTTTCTCTGGGTTCTCCGGTTTTTCCCTCCACATTAGAAACGTGCGTTTAGAGTGTTTGGCTGCTATAAATTTCCACCTGATGAGCCACTTTGTTGAGCTGTCATTTATGGTCCGAATCGCTTCTGAAAACGAGCTATATAGTTCAGTGGGTCTTACCTGGTCAAATACAAATACTGAATAGTCTTATCACATGCACACATTGAATTGATGAAATAATGCCAAGGAAGACCCTCCTGAAAATACAGTTGATACTGAACAAAAATTATAAATTTTATCTTAAATGTGAAGAAAAGTTCAGTCAAGGTCACTGCAAAATCATTCATTTAATTGAGATCCATAAGGTCGCACTCATCTCATGGTGGTTATTACAGAGATGATTTTTCTTTCCCTCGTTTGGAGGAGGCGTGAAACTTGTGATCAAGACGTCCATAGAAAACGATTTAGAAATATTTAGAGTGTTGTTAGGGGGAGCATCAGTGGGGTCAGTGTGTATAGGTACTTGGTTAATTTCCCATGACAAAGCCAGACAGCAACATTTTTACTGTGAAATTGAATTATCATCGCTATTCCAAGGAGGAATTGGAATTGAGAACACGGCATGGAAATTTGAGCTTATTTTAATTACTTCACCACTGTCATTAGCAAATGCTGCCTCACATCCTGAAAAAAATATATAGTATAGAACAGTTATAGTTATTTATTTCAGAACATATCGTGCCTGGAATCGATTACTTTAAAGGTAGGCTTGCTAGGTGATACAGGTTGCAACACAAGACTGCCAGCCTACTAGACTGAAATATAGGCCGTTGAAGGCATTGCAGCATATAGATCTGACCAATCTGTGGACAGCTTTTTCAAAATCTCATTCTCAAATGCATTGTTTTTTCTAGTTGCCCTGGTTTATACCCACATGCAAAATGCTAAAAGTGCAAAATTGGCAAAATGCCACATGCATGACTTTACGAATTGCAAAGTTGCAAAATATGATTAAAACATGCTATGTTGGGCTTTCCAAAAGGCCTGTATCTTGTTTTCGCCTGCATGTTTAGTTTATCTCTTCTTTCATGGTCAGCCTTTACATTCTCTGTTGTGATTTCCATTTGTGCTTTAATTATAATTTTTTTCGTTTA